>NC_065570.1:19240588-20663132 GCF_937616625.2 Mercurialis annua
TAATTCTCTAAAAAGGTGAAACGTTTGGATTTGTTTCGTAACGTTTGTAAATGTTTGGCTTCAATCTCTAAAAAAGTGAAACGTTTGGATTTGTTTTGTAACGTTTGTAAACGTTTGGCATAAATCGCTAAAAACGTGGAATGTTTGGATTTGTTTTGTACCGTTTTAAATGTTTGGCTTATATCGCTAAAATGGGAAAACGTTTGGATTTGTTTCGTAATGTTTGTAAAAGTGTGGCTTAAATTGCTAAAAAGATAAAATATTTGGTTTTGTTTCGTAACTTTTGTAAACGTTCGACCTAAATTGCTAAAAAGGTGAACCGTTTGGATTTGTTTCGTAACGTTTGTAAACATTTGGCTTAAATTGCTAAAAAGGTGAAACGCTTGGATTTGTTTCAAAACGTTTGTAAACATTTGGCTTAAATCACTAAAAAGGTGAAAAGTTTGGATTTGTTTCGTAACGTTTTAAACGTTAAGTTTAAATTGCTAAAATGGGGAAACGTTTGGATTTGTTTCGTAACGTTTGAAAACTATGGCTTAAATCGCTAAAAAGGTGAAACGTTTGGTTTTGTTTCGTAATGTTTGTAAACGTTTTTCTTAAATTGCTAAAAGGGTGAAACGCTTGGATTTGTTTCGTAACGTTTTTAAACGTTTGGCTTAAATTGCTAAAAAGGTGAAACGCTTTGATTTGTTTCATAACGTTTGTAAACGTTTGGCTTTTCTTCGTAACGTTTGGATTTGTTTCGTAACGTTTGTAAACGTTCGGCTTAAATCGCTAAAAAGGGGAAACGTTTGGATTTGTTTCGTAACGTTTGTAAACGTTTGGCTTAAATCATAAAAAAGTTGAATCGTTTGAATTTGTTTCGCAACGTTTATAAACGTTTGGCTTAAACTGCTAAAAAGGTGAAACGCTTGTATTTGTTTCGTATCGTTTTAAACGTTTGGCTTTGTTTTGTAATGTTTGTAAATATTTGGCTTAAATCGCAAAAACGGTGAAACGTCCTGTTTTGTTTCATAACGTTTTTAAACGTTTGGCGTAAATCGCTAAAAAGGTGAAACGCTTGGATTTGTTTCGTAACGTTGGTAAACTTTTGGCTTTAATCGCTAAAAAGGTGAAACGTTTGGATTTGTTTCGGAACGTTTGTAAATGTTTGGCTTAAATCACTAAAAATGTGAAACGTTTGGATTTGTTTCGTAACGTCTGTAAACGTTTGGCTTAAATTGCTAAAAAGGAGAAACGTTTGGGTTTGTTTCCTAACGTTTGTAAACGTTTGGCTTAGATCGCTAAAAAGGTAAAACGTTTTGATTTGTTTCGTAACATTTGTAAACGTTTGTTTTAAATCGCTAAAAAGGTGAAATGTTTGGATTTGTTTCGTAACGTTCGTAAACGTTTGGCATAATTGCTAAAAAGGTCTTCGTAACGTTTTAAACGTTTGGATTACTTTCGTAACGTTTCTAAACGCTTGCCTTAAATCGCTAAAAAGGTTAAACATTTGGATTTGTTTCGTAACATTTGAAAACATTTCGCTTATATCACTAAAAAGGTGAAATGTTTGGCTTAAATCGCTAAAAAGGTGAAAATTTTGGATTTGTTTCGTAATGTTTGTAAAAGTTTGGGTTAAATCGCTAAAGAGGTGAAACGTTTGGATTTAAATTGCTAAAAAGGTAAAACGTTTGGATTTGTTTCGTAACGTTTGTAAACGTTTGGCTTAAATTGCTAAAAAGGTGAAACATTTGGTTTTGTTTCGGAACGTTTGTAAACGTTTTGTTTAAATTGCTAATTAGGTGAAACGCATGGATTTGTTTCGTAGCATTTGTAAACATTCGGCTTAAATCGCTAAAAAGGTGAAATGTTTGGATTTGTTTCGTAGCGTTTGTAAACGTTCGCCTTAAATCGCTAAAAAGGTTAAACGTTTGGTTTTGTTTCGATACGTTTATAAACGTTCGTCTTAAATAGCTAATAAGGTGAAATATTTGGTTTTGTTTCGTAACCTTTGTAAACGTTCGGCTTATATAGCTAAAAAGGGGAAACGTTCAGATTTGTTCCGTAACGTTTGTAAATGTTTGGCTTAAATTGCTAAAAAGGTGAAACGTTTGGATTTTCTTTAAAACGTTTGGAACGATTGGTTTTGTTTTGTATTGTTTGTAAATGTTTGGCTTAAATCGCTAAAAATGGGAAACGTTTGGATTTCTTTGTAACATTTTAAATGTTTGGTTTTGTTTCGTAATGTTTGTAAATGTTTGCCTTAAATCGCTAAAAAGGTGAAACGTTTGGATTTATTTTGTAACATTTGTAAACATTTGGTTTCAATCGCTAAAAAGGTGAAACGTTTGGATTTGTTTCGTAACGTTTGTAAACGTTTGGCTTAAATCGCTAAAAAGGAGAAACGTTTGGATTTGTTTCGTAACGTTTTAAAAGTTTGGCTTAAATCGCTAAAATGGGAAAACATTTGGATTTGTTTCGTAACGTTTGTAAACATTCGGTTTAAATCGCTAAAAAGGAGAAATGTTTGGATTTTTTCTGTAACGTTTGTAAATGTTTGACTTAAATTGCTAAAAAGGTGAAACGTTTGGATTTGTTTCGTAATGTTTGTAAACGATTGGTTTTGTTTCGTAATGTTTGTAAACGTTTGGCTTAAATCGCTAAAAATATGAAACGTTTGGATTTGTTTTGTAACGTTTTAAACGTTTGGTTTAGTTTCGTAACGTTTGTAAACGTTTTGCTTAAATTGCAATAAAGGTGAAACGTTTCGATTTGTTTCGTAACATTTGTAAACGTTTGGTTTCAATCGCTAAAAAGATGAAAAGTTTGGATTTGTTTCGTAACGTTTGTAAACGTTTGGCTTAAATTGCTAATAAGGTGAAACATTTGGATTTTTTCGTAACGTTTTCAACGTTTGGCTTAAATCACTAAAATGGGGAAACATTTGGATTTGTTTCGTAACGTTTATAATTGTTTGACTTAAATCGCTAAACAGGTGAAACGTTCGTATTTCTTTCATAACGTTTGTTAACGTTTGGCTTATATTGCTAAAAAGGTGAAACGCTTGGATTTTTTTCGTAATGTTTGTAAACGATTCGCTTAAATCGCTAAGAAGGGGAAACGTTTGGATTTGTTTCGTAATGTTTGTAAACGTTTGGGTTCAATCGCAAAAAAGGGGAAACGTTTGAATTTGTTTCGTAACGTTTGTAAACGTTTGGCTTAAATCGTTAAAATGAGGAAACATTTGGATTTGTTTCGTAACGTTTGTAAACGTTTGGCATAAATCGCTAAAAAGGTGAAACGTTTTGATTTATTTCATAACGTTTGTAAATATTTGGATTTTCTTTCTAACATTTGTAAACATTTTGTTTTGTTTCGGAACATTTATAAACGTTTTGCTTAAATCGCTATAATGGGGAAACATTTGGATTTGTTTCTTAACGTTTTTAAACGTTTGACTTCAATCGCTAAAAAGGTGAAACAGTTGGATTTGTTTCGTAACATTTGTAAACGTTTGGCTTAAATTGCTAAAAATGTGAAAAGTTTTTTTTTTCCCGTAATGTTTGTAAATGTTTGGATTTGTTTATAACGTCTGCAAACGTTTTTAAACGTTTGGCTTAAATCGCTAAAAAGGTGAAACGTTTGGATTTGTTTAGTAACGTTTGTAAATGTTTGGTTTAAATCTCTAAAATAAGGAAAGGTTTGGATTTTTTTCGTAACGTTTGGATTTGTTTCGTAATGTTTGTAAACGTTTGTTTTTTTTGTAACATTTATAAACGTTTGGCTTAAATTGCTAAAATGGGGAAACGTTTGGATTTGTTTCATAACGTTTGTAAACGTTTGGCTTCAATCGCTAAAAAGGTGAAACGTTTGGATTTGTTTCGGAACGTCTGTAAACATTTGATTAAATTGCTAAAACTGGGTTAAACGTTACGATTTATTTAGTAGCGTTTTAAAAATTTGGCTTAAATCGCTAAAAAGGTTAAACGTTTGGTTTTGTTTCGTAATTTTTGTAAACGTTTGACTTGAATCACTAAAAAGGTAAAACGTTTGGATTTCTTTCGTATTGTTTGTAAACGTTTGTCTTAAATTTCTAAAAATTTGAAACGTTTGGATTTGTTTCGGAACGTTTTAAATGTTTGGTTTTGTTTCGTATCATTTGGAAAAGTTTGGCTTAAATCGCTAAAAAGGTGAAACGTGTGGGGTTATTTCGTAACGCATGTAAACGTTTGGCTTTAATTGCTAAAAAGGTGAAATGCTTGAATTTGATTCATACATTTGGCTTAAATCGCAAAAAGGTAAAATGTTTGGATTTGTTTCGTAAAGTTTGTAAATGTTTGACTTAAATTGCTAAAAAGGTGAAACGCTTGGATTTGTTTCGTAACGTTTATAAACATTTGGCTTAAATTGCTAAAAAGGTGAAACGTTTGGATTTATTTCGTACCGTTTGTAAACGCTTGGCTTAAATCGCTAAAAAGATGAAACGTTTGGATTTGTTTCGTACCTTTTGTAAACATTTGACTTAAATCGCTAAAAAGTTGAAACGTTTGGATTTGTTTCGTAACGTTTCTAAACGTTTGCATTAAATTGCTAAAAAGGTGAAACTCTTGGTTTTGTTTCGTAATGTTTTTAAACGTTTGACTTAAATTGCTAAATATGGGAAACGTTTGGATTTGTTTCGTTACGTTTGTAAACGTTTGGCTTCAATAGCTAAAAATGCGAAACGTTTGGATTTGTTTCGTAACGTTTGTAAACGTTTTGCTTAAATCGCTAAAAAGGTGAAATTTTTGGATTTGTTTCGTAACGTTTTAATCGTTTGGCTTAAATCGCTAAAATGAGGAAACATTTGGATTTGTTTCCTAAATTTTGTAAATTTTGTAAACGACCGTGCACCAGTGAGGTGCACAAACGTGCACTTGGTTGCACGATCGTGCACCCACCGAAGGGCACGCTCGTGCACCCCGACTCGTATCCACGTATATGAAGCATATTCTATTTAGAAATTCGACGTTTTTTGAGTAATTTGACTTTAAAAGACGAGCTTCGGACTTTGAGAATTATAAATCTCAAGCTAAGCTCGACGTTTTAGATAGTCAACAATAATGGAAAACGGTAAGAACGTCATACGATTCTCAAGTATGAGAAGCGATATTCGTTAAGTCATTTATACGACTAAGATTTATCGAATACGTAAATAAGAATAAAAAACAAAACTAAACCCTAAAACCTAGAAGTATTATACGTGTAAAAATACGAGTTTCATGTCTAACTACTAAACAATTTGTCAGACGTGTCAGCGAGTAGTGGGGTCAGTAGACGTGGACTAGCGAGAGCATACTATCAGATCGACCATGTCATTACTTGGATAGCGGTCACTGTGAGTTGCATTGTACTTTCGCGTGTTATCAACTAAAATTATTTTGATATCATATGATGTATTATTTACACGCATCGCACTATATAAATGAATTGCTGATTTTCTATACGTTTTGATTAATCTTTGTATACAAGGACCTAGTATACGATCCAACGAAGCTAGCTACCTATTGCGTGTCAATAGGATGTGTGATCACTAGTAAATGAGTCAGTCTAGTGTGTCTGACTATGAGGTATGTTTTGATATTCATGTATGATATGATTATGAAAGCCGAGATATGAATGCAATATGAGAGTGAACTCGGTTAGAGTGACCTGAGCCCCGTATTTAGTAGGTTGGACCTACCAGTGGGTTGGACCCACCACTTTGGGATTAAAAGATTGGTCGCGATCGACGTGGTAGAGTGTGAACACTCCCGGGTCGGACCATTTGGATCAGTATGATTTGATAATAGTGAATTAACTTATGTTTCAGGATTTTAGTTTCGAAAGGATCGAGTAATTTATCATGGGTATTTTTGTATTGATATTGATTTGAAACGCGATGCTACATTTTTATAATGATATCGTTAGTAAATGCAAACTCACTCAGTATTTTCCCAAATACTGACCCCTCACTTTGTATGTATTTCAGGTGCTTAGTGTGTGGACTTAGCTAGAAGCCAGTTTTGAAGTCCAGAAGTCAGCTGTGTATGTATAGTCTCCTGACTTCTGTGAGTGCTGCAGTAGTGGTCCCGTGTTGATAGAGTCGTAGCCTGTACATATTACTTGATGTCCTGTTTATATGTTTTTGATAGGCTACATGTAGTATGTTTTATCCACGGCCCCAGATGTCAGTGATATGTTCTGTTATACTAACTTTTGTATATAGTACCGCGAGGCCAGTTCGTACAGGGTACGGTAACTAGAGCCCGCGAGGTTTTAAATAGTTAGTGTAAATACTTGATTGTATATCATATATATGTATATTTTCTTTCATTGTATTTTTTATTTATTATTTGCGAAAAATTAATAGTGGTTTGAGGCTTGCTACGGGTTCCGGAGCTACCGCTCCCGTTCCCTAGCGCCGGTTGCGGCTCAATATTTTGGGTCGTGACAAGTTCGCATGTAATACCCCGTATATTTTTCGGTTTTTTTTCGATGAGTTTCCGATTACAATTTGGAGTCGCTTCGAGTTCATGGTTCGTTTCGTGGTTTGAATAAATTAATTGGTTGGCCCATGTTTCTGTTGATTAATTTTTTTCTTTGATTTTGGCCCATGCACCTTGTTCTTATACAAGTGTTTATGAGTTATTAAGTTTATAATTTTGGCCCATGAATATCATGAAGCCCATGCACATTTGGCCTACTCTTGTTCTTGTTTTTCAATAGCAGCGTGCTGCACTTCTTTCATCCCTTTTCCTTCTTCTTTTTTTCATTCGTTGAAACCCTAATTATTAGACAAAACCCTAGCCGACTCATTACCCTAAACTAATATCAGAAACACTACCATCCTTATTACAATCTTCATTCCTCTTCTTGGCGATTCAGTTAGGTAAGTTTCTATCATTACTTTGATTGATTCGTTTTGATATCGTTAATATCGTTAATATCGTTCTTGATCCATATCTTGTTTGTTTTAGCTATAATCTAAGATTCTCTTCGATTATTCATCTATACTTGACTCCCTCGTTAATCCCTACGTGTTGGAATCGAATTTGGTACGTACGAATCCTTTCGTTTTTGTGTCGTCGGTTCATTGCCTTGTGATTCATGTTCTGCCGCTGTTTTTAGGCAATGATTACTGCTGTTTGTTCCTGTTAGTTGACGATTGCTACACCTTGAATCTCTTTGTTGTTTTGACCTAATTGATGCTACTCGGTTTCGATTTGGATTTGTCGAACCCCGCCATTGTTAAGGCTCCTGTACATGCATGGTTTTTGGTTGCCATCTTCTTACTTAATAACATTGATAATACATGTTTTCGTTAATTAAGGATTGTTTGAGTTTAGTAATGAAATTGTGAGATTTGGAGGATTGTGCTTGCTGCTGTCAGTATTGGAATCATGTTCTGAAGGATTGTCCTTGGCGGGAATTTTGCATATTGTTTAAATTGTTGAATTGTTGTCCCTGTTCATGGTTGATAGCCATTTATTTCTTAATTTTAATTGATTATTATTGTTGTTTACTCTGAGAATGGATTTGTTCTTTTGGCCATTTGAATTTTTATTAATTAGTTGGCTTTGGCGAGAATGGTGATTTCAATTATGTGTGGCCATTTTGGTTATTGATTCAATTATCCTGGACTATGTCCTTATTGTTTTGGGCAACTATTATTTTATTTTTGTCATAAGCTTAATGATTGATTTATTAATCAAAGTTTATTGAATTGGTTAAATACCAATTGAAACCGTCCTTTTTTTATCGTTTAATTTTCTAAATTGGTACTGATAACATTATTTTGAAATACGAAAATAATATTTGTTAGAAACTTTGATTATATCATTTTTGATAATTTAAATTTGAAAACGATATTTATATTTATAATCTATAATCTTATAATTACTCGGGTAATTGTAGTTTTGGAATTATTGACTTAGCGTGTCGATTTGGCTAAATTACAATTTAGCTTTTAATTTATTTATTTTTAAAACTTATTTGATTAAGTTTTTAATTGTAACTTGGGTTACTTAAAGTTAAAGTTATTGGGTTCCGTTTTTAAATATTGATTTATTATTTTATCTAGTTGATTCTATAATTATAAACTATGGTTTATAATTGGATATAATTATATTTATTTTATTAAAGTGATTTTTGGGAATTATAAACTCTGTTTTATATTTTGATAAAATATTTTGGGTCGGGTTAGACTTGGGTCACCCGACATGTGAGGTAGCTTGGTAGTTAATGGTAAGTCGGCTAACCCAATATTTGAGAAAATGGATTTAAGTTATTATTTACTTATTATTTAAGTAATATTTTCAAGAACGGATTTTAAAGAGGAAACCCAATAGACTTGGCTTATCTATTTATTGGGTATTGCGGTACTCGATGTGGTTCGTATTTTGAATCGGGTCATTATGTAATCAATTGTTTTTTTTGCTTTAGCTATGCTTGTGCGAGACTTGGTATTGTGCTAGTCCTATGTGGTGTCTAGTATTTTTAGAGTTAGGGGTTGAATGGATTTTAACTTATATATTATTTTAGACCCGTCGACTGCTCGTGTTTCGGAGTCTACGCAGGGATAGCTGTTTGCCAAGATTCACGTGGATAAGCAAGCAGTGAGTTTGTAGTGCTATTTATCGCTTTATTAAGTACCGCAATTTATTTTAGTACTATAAATGCTTTTGAACTGTTTTTAAGCGATTATGGATTTGGATTGAAACGAGCTACTCGATAGGCTTGTATCGAGACTGTGTGCACCGGTAAGTACTCTGGGATCGGCAGACTAATGTCTTGCTTACGCTGGTATATGACGAGGATATGTTCCCGTCCACTCTGGGTTTATCAGTATGCTATGTCATACTTACGCTGGGATCATTTCAATATTGTTTTCCATAATCATATTATATTAGTATAAAATGTTTGATTTCAGGGTTTTAAACTTAATAAATGTAAATAGTATTGCGAACTCATCTCAGTATATCTGACCCCGTTGTTTTTCCAAATTTTCCAGGTTTATGATTTGAAAGATGGTCCACTCCGATTCTTTTGATTCCTCAGAGTTTTTATGTTATTTAAACTAGTCAATGTTTTCTAACTCTTAGACCGCAGTAGAATTAGTTTAATAGTTACTTTGGTTATTGCACATTGGGATTGTCGGTTTGTCCGATTGTTTATTATTGGCATGTTCACTCTGGATTATATTTTATTAGTATATTTAAGGCATGTTGTTAAGCATTTCAGATATTTAAGTTATTTATATTAGAACTGTAATATAAATTGCTAGACTAAGGTTGGAGTCTCGGTTGCCCCCGAGCAAAGTTTCTGCAGGTTTATATGTTTAATAGTTTTCCGCGAGACTTGCTACGGGTTTTGGTACGACCATACCCATACCCTAGCGCCGGTTATGATCCATGAAATTGGGTCGTGACAAACTTGGTATCAGAGCTTTGGTTTCAAACCAAAGCCATTTGCATGCTCTTTGTTTACTCTGTTAAGTTGTTATTGAGTCATAGGTACTACTGCGGAATTAGGATTCATGTCTTGTCTTTGAAACGCCATCTTTTAATTTTATACTTTCTGCCTACACCGATAGGAGTGTGTCGAGTCAGTCATTTTTATGTCTTGATTTGATGCTAATATTTTTGATGTTGATGCCGTTTCACTTGGGTGATTTTAATTGCCTTTGATTTCTCGGGAAGTCCTATTTTGGTAATTTTCTTTAATTCATGCTTAGGCATGATGTTATTTTCCTTATCATGTTGGTGATGCGTTTTACTGGGTGATAGTATTCTGGCTTTTACGCCATTAATAAAATTGTTGACGTTGAATTATTTTGTAAGTACTTCTGGCTTTAGCCGAGAGCCTTGATTTAAAAAAAATGAAAAAAATGATATATTGTCAGGCTTTGACATTGTTTTGGGTTAAATGATTTTTGTCCGAAAAATCTTTTTCACGTTTTGTGAATTACGTTGTTGGCCACATATTGGTTTTAAATTACCTTAAGGATCTTATTTTTGCCTAATTAGTGTTTGACGCGAAAAGGTCAAATGGGTAGTCTGGACACGACACCCTAAAATATTATTTTCAGTATCTTGCCAGTAAAATGAAATCCGTTTATTTCAAAGTTTTACATTTGACTACGGATTGAAAAAGGGTTGTTATTTTGAAATAAAAAGAAATTCTTGTATTTTAAAAATTAAAATGTTACGTCTACCTTGATGTTTTCAAAATGATTATTTTGAAATAATTTTATTTTTAAAGGCGATACTGATTTGATAATTTAACATTAATTTTATAATTTTACATATTTTGATTTTTCAACACTTTGGTGTTGTTGGTCTTATGCTTCATTAACTATTTTTTATTGAAGCCAGTATTTCTGAAAAAATTGTTAAATAATAATTGTTTTTCCACTTGGGCGATGAGTTGATGTTATTACTTTGGTGACGTCGAGCTACCTATTTTGAAAATATTGAGATTTATGTTCAAAAGACGTTTTTGTTTTTCGGATTTTAAAATGTGTTGCATACGTTTTATAAATGGATATTATGGGTTTGACTTGGGTCACCCAAACTTGGAGTTAAGCTTGGAAGTGGTAATCACTCGGTTAACTCGATGATTTTAAATTGAGGCGTTTGGGAATAATTATATCTTTTGTTTTATAAAGAGGTTTTTCGGAAAATGATTTTTTAAAACTTTGGGGCTCGACATGAACTTGAAATCTATTTTGTAAATCTTATCTTTCGAAGTGGGTTTCGATAAGTACTTTATGATCAATATCTTTATTATTTTCATTTAAGTTGATGTGTTAAAAATGTTATTATATGATTTAAATTTTCATCAATTACGGGTTGTTTTGAGTTGTCACCATGTCGGTAGGAATTCTTGGATCACATAAGATGATCTATGCTCAATCCTTTGAAATTTATATTAGTTATCTATCTTAATGAGTAATTGTTTTACTGCAAGACGCTTAAGTGCTTTTTGGATGTCTGAGCAATTCTTAACCTATATTACTACGTTATTATCCTTGTCTCTCATGTTTGTTTAAGTTAAGCCTTATCAATTTTGTCCCCGTTGACCTCATTGTGTGGAGTAGCACGTGAGGGTATTCCTCGCTAGTTTTTCTTTGGCTTAACTTTGGCGTTGGTGTCGATGTGCCATTCGAACATTATTTTGACCTTGCGATTAGTTTAGATGTTCTAATTGGTTTCGCCGGATCGAACGTTTGACCCTGGAAATAGAAGTGATTAATTTTCTTATCAATAAATTGGGTCTTTCTACAGATACTTTGTTTTTTAACAAAGTATCTTACTTGTTTTTAATATTAGCCATCGATCTAACAAATCTAATCTGCACCGTTAAAATAAAAATAGAAAAGTGACCTACTACCTATTAAACTGGTATTCAAATAACCACTTAATCACGATATCAAAACTCTATATCGTTCTTAATCAACTCAACTTTTTCATTCCAAAAAATTTCAACAACTATTTCTTATTTGATCATGAACAATTCTCAGCAACTTGACATTTAATCAGTCTACGTTTCATATAATCATCAGGTATTCTGTTTTTAATTACAAACAAAGTGATTATAATCAATAATATTTTGCATAGAAAAAGCTATACATATATCAGTATTTTGGATAAAATTACAACAACTGGATCTTCTAGTAATCGTTTGAGCGATAACATTGCTTTTGTTGATTGGATTTCAGTGTCTGATACACTACTTTTTTTATAATTAAATTTTTATCAATTTGTGTTTTCTTTTTTTGCTATTTAAGTTCATAAAGGATATTATATTACCTAATTCTCAGATTATGTATTTGATTTGTTTGCTTTGATGCGCCATCCTTTTCAACCTTTTCACCGATTCTACCGACAACCATAATTTTCCACTCCTCCATTTGCTGCCTAGGTAAATTTTTTTGATTTTTTATTACTGAAAACATATTGCTGAAACTTTAAATTTTTCTTATTCTTCTTTTAATTCAATGTCATAGAGTTGCAGAAATTTATCAAACAAATTCCAAATTTGGCTTTGAAGATTCTTGGTCTTCAATTAAGGTACATTATTGCTGCAACTATGTTGTTAAATCTTAATGTCTCTCAGTTATCTGTAGAGGTTCGTACTTGAGGTAGGTTGTAACACTCGACGAGTATGTAACCTTATCACGAGTAAAAACTTACACAGATATGTTTTTACTCGAGTAACTGGAATACTCTGCGAGTAAACTGGTTATCTCGAGTAGGAACATATCTGCAGATGTTTGTACTCGAGGTAAGATTCATCACTCGTCGAGTTAGAAACATTACCTCGAGTATAAAATACTGCAGTATTATTAGTTAGATTTGTAAAAGAATTTTATTTCATAAGATTTGTTAATCCATTGTCTAATAGTAAATTCAAAAATACATGATAATCATGATTTTCATGTGTATTAGGATCATAGCACTAAACTTTTTTAAACCATATTATTATGACTTATCATTATTTAGTTTTTTTTAATTTTATTATTATGACATATTATTATTTTTGGTAATGTGGTGATGGAAGTGTAGAATTTTTACATATATTTCATTAATTTTAATTTATTGAGTTAATTATGAATGTATTTATTACACAGAACAATGATTGATAAGGAAGTCGTTGAATCAATTTCTAAAATAAAGATGGAGCATATGACATCATCCAAGGTATGCTCATTTTGAACTAAATATGAATATTTATAATTGAAATTTTTTGTAAACTAAATAGTGTATATTTTTAATTTTTAATGTTTTTCAAATATTATTTTTTGTTATATCAATTTTGACGAATATTTGTTATGTTTGGATGTTGTTTGTTTTATTGTTCTTATTATAATTAATTTATAAAAATATGACATCATAAGCAATTAAATTTTAATGTGCTTATAAAATATTTCAGGGTTATTTGGAGACACGTTGTGCGGTGCACAAGTTTTGTAATGTTGTGGAAAAATTTAATGATGCCAAGATCAAGAATGTTAAAGATCTTGGATTTGGTGGGCTTTTAGACATTCAGAGTCAAAATTTAAAAAATAGCTTAATTGAAGGTCTTGCATTTAGGTTTGATGTGAAAACATACGAATTATCTGTGCATAAAGATAGAATAAAAATCACCACAGATTATGTTGAACGATCTTTAGGGTTATCTTCGAGAGGCCTAGATGTTTGTGAATACTTAGGAGCTTGTGATTACGATGTCTTCAAAAAGTATAATATTCCTAAGGCGACTTGTGATATTAAATACCTAGCTAAAGAGCTAGGTAGGCTACCTGCAAATGATGAGTTCAAAGTCAAATTTTTGTTGTTCGCAATTGAAACGATCATATCACCTAATACGAGTCATTATGTAAGTACATTTTATGGTGGTCTTCTGAAAGATATAACAAAAATTCAAAAAATGAACTGGGCAAAATACACCATTGAATGTCTTGCTAGAGGAATTCAAAAGTTTAAGGAAACTTATTTTGGTACTAGCAATATCAAGAGATTGAATGGATGCGTCTTGATACTCCAGGTATTATATAATCTTAATATAAATGTATTTGTGGTACAAATTTTACTGATCGTTTGAAACTTATTTACTTACATATTTTTTGTTAGTTTCTTTATCTGGAACATATTAATGTTGGTTGTGTAAAATTACCAAACGATTATGAGAAGCCTTCCATCCAACATTGGGATAGCAAAGTTGTTACAAATGCTTTGTTTAAAGTAATGAGATATGGAGGTCTTGATAGTGACAAGATAATGTTATTAATTATAATTTAGCAATTTAATTTTTTTGTCTTAATTTTTTTTTTTTGGAGTTAATAACTACTTTTTCATTGATTATCTTATTATAAAAAGGTGTTGATATCAAAAGGCGATGATAGACCGATGGACCATCTATTAAGTAGTAAAATAATTTAATTGATTGAATATTTTAATATAATGATATATTATTTATAGAGTATTATGTTTATTGCATGATGCAAATATTGTGACTTCTGAGATAAAATGTGAATGGTTGAATTTTAAAGAAGAAGTTGTGAATATTTTGAAAGGTATACTGAAGGAAAACAACGATAGACATATGGAGAAAGTTGATAGTGTGAGTGTTATTTTACATTTTAATTGTTATAATTCAGTTCACTTAACACTTAATATTTAGATATTTAACTTTTATTTAATAAATCAAGTGTTGAAAACTGAAATGCTTGAGATGAGAAATGAGCTCACAGAATTTAAACAGGAAACTTTCATTACTATGAGAAACATTTTAAAGGACAACATAGAAAGTACCACAAAAATACAAAATGTGAGTTGATTAATTTCTCAATATGGTAACACAATGTATATTTTGGTTTTCTAATCATTGTTTAATTTTTTTAGGAATTGAAATTTGAGATCCGCGAGCTCACGAAGGATAATGTGGATTCTGATATGGGGAACAAAAATATAGCTGGTGACGTAGTAGGGTTGATAAATGCTAAGAAAGAGTTAAAGGATGAGTTTACAAATTTCAAAAGTGAAATTTTAGATATGTTGGTGGAAGTAAAAAATGGGTTAGGAATTGTATCTCAGAAGATTAAAAAGAATATTTTTGATGATAAGGTGCACAATTTGATTGATTTTGATGCTGAGTTGTCTGAAAATGAATATGAAGTTCAGGTTAAGGAGAATAATGACTATTCTGTCATTAAAGTACAAGATATGAATGAAATATGCAACAAAGATGATTGTAAGAAGTACTTTAAGAAAAAGGCAAAGATTTCGTTTCCTTCAAAAGACATGGAGAATTTTGGATCTGCATCTATGAATTTAGGCAAGTTGGACACCGGTTATGTGAGTAATGATCATAAACTAGCAAGTGAGCCAACCGATCAGTTAGAAGGTAATGCAACTGTTGATGACAATCTTATTTTATTTGGCGGTAAAAAAGTTAGAGGTTCTAGAACGCAAAAAACAAGACCGCGAATAACCCAGGTAACAATTATTTGAATTTGATCATTTTACTTGTTAATGATTGATATCAAAACTGTTTAGAACACCTAATTTATTGTGTATTATTTTTATTTCTCAGCCACTAATTCAAAATTCTATATAAAGTTCTGGGTCATTTACTTGTGCTTTTAAACAAAAATCACCTTCTTGCAAACGTTCTAACTTGCACAAAACGTCAGAACTAAAACCGATTAAGATGAGAAGATCAAACTTTATTATTAGTTCTCGTGGGAAAAAGGCAAAAAAGCGTCCATCTTCATTGAAGGTAACTGTTAAAAATATTACATGTTTTTCTAATATATTATAATTATAATTTTTTTGTGTTAATGATATGTATATGTATTTAATAATATATATTTTTATCTATTCTTACAAGCTTATCGACGAGCCCTCTGAAAATTGGAATCCTATTATAGGTTTGGATGACAGTGTCAAAGAAATATGTGATGTTCTTTTTAAAAAATATTTTAAGAATGAGTAAGTGTGATTAGAGGCTTAAAATTTATTATTTATTTTTTATATTTATCAAAAATTTATTTTATTTTTTATATTTTGCTAGCCAAATTGTGTGCCGAATAGGTTGTGAATATGCCACGCATAAATCGATTTGTTCTTTAAAATCCAATAAATGGGTTAATTCTGAGGTAGGAGCTATTTTTTTTATGTTGATTAGATTTCATTTATTCATATTATGTTCAAATATATACACTAATTGTCAACTTTTATTCGGTAATAAATGTTATGATAAATGCCGCAATATCTATAGAGAAGGGAAAAAGTGAATGGAAAAATTGGTACTTACCGTCACATTTTACGGTATGTTTTATATTATATTTTTTGAATCAATTATTTTATTTGATATGTACTTGAATTGTATAAATTGGTAAATATTTTTTTGTATTTGTGAAAAATGTTAGCAAAACGTTTTACAAGATGTACAACCTCCACTTAGTAACTTTGTCAAGCATTATAGAAGTAAAGAAACTTACATCGAAAACTTGGAAGTATGCGAAAAAATAAGTATTAATACTATTTTTATTATTGTGCGTACTTTATATTACTCAAATGTTAATAAATTGTTGTTTTTCCTAATAGATTTGTGTTCCTATCAATTTGAAAGAAATACATTGGTTTTTATTGGTCATCGACATGAAGCAATGTAAAGCATTTATTTATGACAGCTGTCGGAGTGTTGACGAAGTGACAAGATCAAATGATGTCCATAAATTGGTAAACAAATGCTGGAAATAAATTGTTTTAATTTTACTCTTTTTATAATTATTTTGTAACCTTACTTATAAATCAAATGCAGTTAGTTTTTTTCGATGAACTGTTATCTCTTCCGGAATTGCAAACATGTTAGCAAGCCGCGCCCTTGAATATTAAAAGCTATTCTATTGTTGATGTGGACGTTTTTCAACAACCGAATACGTACGTAATTTTTGTTAATATTCAATTATTCTTTATAAAGAAAAATTTATAGATTTAGACATTTGAATTGTTGGAGTTTACTAATGTATCTTTTAAATGACTTTAGGTATGATTGTGGTGTGTATGTACTTCAATATTTGAAAGACATGATAGAAGATAATAATGTGGTATGTTTGCAAAATTGTGGCACAATATAATTTATAACTAAATATTTTTTAACTGTGGTACTCACATATATTTTATAGTTTTTGCAGGTTAAAAAACCGTTACAAGAACAAACTCGTTATATTTTATTATCGTGGATGATACTATTGCCAACTAACAAAGAGCGAGAGGTTATAGTAGCAGCGGCTATTAATCACAAATTGAAAAAGACATTAACCAAAGAAAAAAGGTCTCATCATATTAGTTAATAGTTTGTCTTTACACTCTAGTTATGTCTCTTCGCTTGGAATCTTTTTGTTTTGTTGGATGCATAAGTTGGTAGCTTTCTATAGTTTTTTAGCATTGATATATTGCATTGGTTTTATTTTTGGTTTCATATTTAACTAAAATGTAATTAGTTACAAATAAGTTATTTTACAATATTTCTAATCATATATTAACAAGCAATTTTAAAAGCAGTCATAGGCTCATAGCATAATTTTATTGGTCCTCATACTAAAAGGATCCATATTCAACCACCCCCCCAACATGTAGTTATTAGTTGTAAATATTTTTATGTGCAATTACATTAGATAAGTACCCCCTGAGTAAGCATGCAAGTCATATGTTGATCTATCTAGAATACACACACTCAATCCAGCCATATGAACATTCGATCTCAGCAACCCAACAATCTGCAGCATAATGGACCATTTAATTGCAAGAGTTTCATTATTGACAATTCCCTAAATCTAGATAGAATGAGTTACTATTTATTTTAAAATTTGAAATGTAGTTATTCAACTATAATTTAAATAAAGATCAAAATAAACATAAAACTTGGTCTTTTATAATCAATAATTTGATTTAAACTCATTTTGTAGAAATTATTAAAGTTCCATGGAGAGTAATGAAGAACATCACACTCAAGAAGATCAAACTCTGCATGTAGACAAGGATAACGTTGTCAATGAGTCTTCAATTTTTACAAATATCACCGATGATGATGTGCGAAAAAAAGTGTTTGAGTCATGGATGGATGCAGAATTTTTTTACAAAAATTACAGCAGACGAGTTGGATTTGGAATTCGTAAACGTGATTCACAAATGAACAACAAAGGTGAACCAAGAATGCAGAAATGGGTTTGTTATAAGGAAGGCAAAACAAATGAAGCAGGTAACAACATTGTCCAACGCAAAAGGAAGCATTCAGAGGTACGTCAAGAATGTCCAGCTATATTTCATGTAAAGTTGGATAAAAAAACAAATAAGTGGGTTGTACAAAACTTCAAATCTAGTCATAATCATGCATTGGCTGAATCGAAACATGTTCATTTTCAAAGATGTCACAGAAGTATAGATGATAGTGAACTTGCATTGGCTAAGGCCATGCGCACTGTAGGAATTAAAACGAGTAAAATTATAGCGTTTATTGCTCAACAAAATGGTGGTCATCATAACATGGATTTTTTGCCGAAAGATCTTTATAACTATCTTGATTCTGAAAGAAGAGCAGAGACTGAAGAAGGTGATGCTAATAAAGTAATAAGATATTTTGCAGCTAAAAAGGAAACAGACCATGGGTTTTACTTTAATTATACAACTAGACCAAACGGGCAACTTGAAAAATTATTTTGGGCTGATTCTATATGTCGATTGGATTACTCATACTTTGGGGATGTGGTTGCGTTTGATGCATGCTACAAGAGAAATGTTTACAATATACCACTAGTCACTCTAGTGGGTATGAATCATCACCGCCAACCTATAATTTTTGCTTGTGCCTTGTTGGAGAATGAACGTACTTCGTCATATAGTTGGTTGTTAAATGAGCTTTTAAATTGCATGGGTAACAAACAGCCAACTTCAATTGTGACAGATGGAGATTTAGCCATGCGCTCTGCCGTCCAACATGTTCTTCCTAATGCGGTGCATAGATTATGTATTTGACATATTGAAAAAAATGCTAGCAAGGAAGTTAAAATTGCCAACTTTAAAGAAGATTTTGTTAAGGTAATGCTTGCTCCTGTTGATGTTGTTGTTTTTGAATCTTTATGGACGTCATTGATTGAAAAGTACAGTCTGCAAAAGCACACATGGATCGAGTATATGCATAATCTTAACAAAATTGGCTTTTAAACACTCAATTTTCTGTAACCATCAACTCTTCAAACACAAGTTCATTGTGTTACCTAAATATTTTGATGATAATTTGTTGACAAAATTAGGTTTAAAATCCAAAATTGATGAAATATTTAGTAAAATGGATTTGCAAGTGTTAGGTGGAGCAAGGTATCAAGTCTATAAAGAGTTAACTCTTGAATTTTATACCACCTTGAAGTATACTTGTAAGAATGGAAATCACATTGCTTTTAGAATCAAAGGGATAGACTATAGCATAGGGTATGAATTCATGATTCATAAATTTAAACTAAAGGTGGCTTAAAAGGTTGTCCTTCAAATTTTGATTCTTCTAGAGTTTGGAAGCAATTGACCAATGAAACATGTTTTGACACTCAACGTGCACCTAATGGACATTATTGAACCATCGCTTCTTTTATTTCATAAATATTTTTGTCATTCTATATGTGGAAAAAAAGAGTCCAATAAAACTACGAAGGAGGATCTACTAGTACTCGACCATTTGGTCCAACGTAATGCAAAAAGCGTTGATCTTGTACATTTGATCTTTAAAAGCATGATGGCCATGGCCACTCGTGCTACAACAGCCCTTGGAAATGGTCATCTAATTACATTTATAGCCTTGCAACTTAAAGCTATTAAGGAGGAAGATTTGGATAAGATGGATTGTTTGGGGGATGACTGCCTTAATGATTTTGTGCTCCGTAAAGCGGACATCCTTGACGAGGATGGGGCAATAATTGATGTGAAGAAGCGAGATTGTTATTTAACTAGAATAGGAAAGCCGAAAAAGGGAAATTCAAAAGTACAAGAAAGTGAAGATGAGAGTGAGGAAGATGGCGAAAATGAAAGTGGAGTACGTGAGAGCGAGAATGTTCAAGATGTGATGACAGAGGAGGATGTCTGTCACGACCCAAATATCATCTCGACATGCTCCCGACATCCCTAACTCATTCCGACATGTTTCTACATCAATATAACACAATATTCAACTCAATAATCATCAAAAACGTCAAAAATAACGTGACTACGGTTGATACGATTCGATCTCGACATGGCAGCCCTATATTCTTCAATTTCAGCAACTAAAACGTCAAGCTTACCTCAATTTGAAGCTTAACGATGATAGAGAATTGAATTCTGGACGAATCGATATAAAGAACTCGCGATTTGGACGAGAAACGGCGAAACCGCGACGGATCGCATTTGATCGTCGAAACCTTCTGTAGGTTTCTTCTTTCTCTGATCACTTTTCCCCTTTTCCTTATTCATAAGGAAAGAAACATATATATCTTGGTTAACTAGCCACTTTGGTCCTTCATTTCTTTAATTTAAACCATTTCTCTTTTAAACTTTCTAATTTAACTAAATGGTTTAATTATCCTTTTAATTCGATTATTTACGTATTATTTATATCCGATAAATAATACTAACTCAATATTTTATTTTTCCGTCATTAATCTTCAAATTGCTATTCTCTAAGCTTAATTGGCTAATTTACACTTTAGCCCTTGAAACTTTTCAAAAGTTACAATTTAGCCCAAACGCATCCGCGTCCAAATTTTTAAAAGGTCTCCGATTGACCCGAAACTTTTACCACATATATTATAAAACATTTCGCGGACCTTGGCGAAATAATTTCCATTTTTATCTCAAAGTGGCTAAATTACCACTTTGGTCCCTATACTTTATTTTGGGCTTTTCTTAACACTTTTCCTTTTAATTCCAATTTACAACTATCATATGATATTAATAACTTCGTCGTTAACTTCCCGAAACCGACCTACTAACATTATGCATTTTAATCTTTATCAGAAATCTTTCTGATATCGCCACTCCGGCGAATCCAAACTGTACACGTGGTCCAATTAGTTAATTAATTATTTTGGGGTATTACATTCTTTCCCCCTTATAAAAATTCGTCCTCGAATTTTCATATACTTTTCTTGACTTATCTTAAACTCTTAACATCTTGAATTCCCTTCATGATAGGTACACCGTGTTCATTTCACGACGCCTATTGGTGCGTGAAGTTATCATTTCAGTTATGTACTTCCTGTACAATAGCGTCATTCATCATTGACGATCTTCATGTTACCACCTTCTTTTATCGTGATGTCAGGTGTATTTTGATGCCTCGTGATCCCTTATCTTTAATCTCTTCGCTTCGATCTTATATACATGACACTTTCATCTGTTCCTTGTTGAGTGATGTAAACACTCAAATGATCCGTACTTCGCTACTTGCGTAGTCTCTTTCGTACTGCTGTTGTCACCATCTGATTACTATTCGTTGTGGTATTTGGAATCTAATTCCATTATCCACCATCCTCACTTGTTTTGTTATACTTATGCAACTTCATCCTTTACTATTGTCGTTTATCAACTGTCGTATATGAGATATTTCTCATAGTGCATCCGTATAATGTCTTTGCTTTCCCTGCAAGGACTTACTTGATCTTCTTCTTTTTATGTTCTTGTACCTTACGTACTACTTCCTTTGTCGTATTCTCGTTGACTTATTTCCTTTTCCCTAAATGCAATGCACTAAACATTGAAATTTCTTACCTCTTTTTACTTCTCATCATTCTGTTTCATCTTTCATTCGTTACATTCTTGGATAACTGTCTTTATTATCCCGTCCTCTATTCTACTTTACGATTATTGCTAACATCTTTTAAAGATTGTTAGTCTTACGTGATGTTTCTTTATACCACAGACACTTGTACATTACTGCTTGATATCCCATAAGAAAGAGATGTTTAGTCTTTATGTAAACCTTCTTGGTTCAAGCGTAGCTGTTATGCGTACGATCTTTGTACTAGGGGAATAATAATTGTCGTCATATTGGAGCTCCACTCTTGATCTATTTGGTGTATCTCGTTTACTCACTTCTAATGAAAATCATTAATTCTTTCAACTCTCGTCGTTGTGTGTTGCTTTTGACAGTGTCATTACTGTCGTCATCCCTACTTATCGCATATATGTTTCACTAATCTTCAATTCGTCAATCTACTCTCTTACTTATCCAATTTCTCTCTGCACTTTTTGCGAAGTTCTTTGCTTATACGTATTATGAATGTAAACATTGTTTATGATGTTCATACCATACTGATCCTTATGATCATTTCGATATTCAAATCCTTATTGCCGTATTTGGCACGTACAATCTCTTCATATCAATCTCCTCTTGATATCAATTTCTCCTTTACTTTTTCGTTTTATCTTATCTATGTTCTTCCTTCTTTCGTCGTCTTCTTAACGTTGATCGTATTACGACCTTTAAGGATGCTTTTAGCATTTATCATTATATTTCACTATTCTTTTTCCGTTCTTCCTTTCAACATTGTATCTTAGTTTGACCTTTCTTATGTTCCATATTCATGTTCTTATCACAAGCCTCGTTTGTCTTCTATTGCATTCTTATTATTCTTCTTCATTATACTTTGTATCTCTTATATTTCTTATTTTAACATCTTTAACCTCGACTATCAATAGAGGTTTGCAATCTATTTCCTTCGAATTACTCGATATGTTACGCTCTCGACTACGCACATATACACTTATTGTACTCTTACTGACAGTTTAACTGTCAGTGGATCCAATCCTATGTCTCTATCCTCTTTATTCTTCTTTGTTTCTATATATCCGCGATTACATAGAATCCCATTTCTCTAATCTCCTTGTCAACTCTCCACGTGACTTTTCTCTTTTCTTTTCCTCGATCACTCTTATCGAGTTCCTTGCGACATACGCAGGTTATTCGTACTTTATTAATACTTATTACCTTAACTGATCTCTTACTATCCATGACTTACTTTTGAATCCTTATATCTTATTATGCATACCTCATTCCTCCTTCCACATGGTTACTCTCCTGTAGATATCTTACTTCTACCTCTTGTCTTATATTTCGATCTATCTGGCGTTACTTTCTTTAGTATAGCCCAGTTCTGACATTAAGTCTCTTCTTTACATCCTTTCACGCATTTCAATACTTGAAGTTTCAATCACATACAAAACAGGTTATATAATGTATTTTAATCCTTCATATAGTGTTTACGTCTTTACTAAAGGATTACTATTAATTCTCCAAATCGATCGCACTATGCATTTCACCTTTTAATCATTCGAGCTTAAAGCTTGAGACTCTACACTTCACATACGTTCGTTACGTTTATACCTTTCTTGGTTTACTAATCCGCTTCATAGTTGCAATCTTGTAATGAAAGTTCCAACTCCTAATTCACTTATTGCAGCACTTATCGTTTATCTCCCTTTCCATTTGCTTTCATGTGGGGTTAATGTTGGCAATACTTAGCTGATCAACTCTCATACTTTATACCATTCAATTCCACACTCCGTACTTTATATTCTTGTCACATGTCTTCTTAGCTCGTCGCTTTTATCGACATATAACCATTATCGATATTCTTATGAAATCTACTTCACGTTCTCGGTTTGTCGATCGTAATGGTTAACACTTAGGTTACCGTCTTAGGGACATCGTGTCCCAGTGTCAACTTGATCCACCGGTTCGATAAAGAGTTGTCACGATCTTATTAAACCTGACGACTTTCTAACATTACATACTATTCATATTATCCTTTCATAAGGGTAATCTTCTAGCTTCAGGGTGTAAACTGTGAGTCTATTTCTATGCTCGACTATCCTCTTTCTTACTTCTATGGTGTGGTAGTATGATGCTCTAATCACTTCGTTTAAAGATAGGAATATCCCAGTTCATCGTTCGATTAGTTACATTTTGCTACTCACATACATCTTACCATACGCTTCTCGTATATAAACTTCATTCTTCTTATAAACTTCTTCCCTTATATCGTAGTTTAATATCTATGACGTCATGTCAAAGAGATACTTACTTTCTAGCTTACCACTAACCTGGTACGCGTCACTTTCCAATACATCTGCGATTTCTAGCTATATTCTAGCTCGTTAACTCGAAACTAAGTTCATATCCTAAAGGCATAACTCCTATGTTCTCGCAACTATACGTATTCAATCTTCTCGTGGCCTTGATCGTAGCTTGCTCGCGAGTACTTCACTTCCTTCACAGAGTTATGGTCTAGGTATACTTACATAAAAACAAAACTCTTTGAAAACTTTCTCAAATAAAACATCTCATTTCGAGATTTAAATCAAAATTCCATTGAAACTTTAGCAAAATTGTGCACTAGGGTGATGACGTCTCTCATCCCCAAAGAGTTGCCACAGCTCACCTTTTGGTCTGAGCGTAATGCATATGATGCATGTACTATTAATGCATGTCTTCATTGATTATTCTTTCATTAATAATGTATGTAGTGATGCACTTCTATCAATGTCGTGGCAATCATACATTTCTATATCGGGTCTAGGCACAATTATGCTTTCAAAATTGTTAAACAAATAACTTCTTTTTTTTTTTTAAAAAAAAAAAAAATTATAAACATCGAGTTTTGTAAGTTCTCTAGACCTTCAAACTCTGTATCCAGAAAGTTCTTCAACTTCTGCCACTTTACATTCCTTCTTCATACTCTTCCCAAAGTTTCGATTGATCGAATTCAATAGCATCTCTTACGTTATAAGATGCTAAACACACATACATACATATCATCAAATCACATTCACAACAATTATACTCTAATCATAGGAGGCAACACCTCTCCTAGAAACTTCATTTCAAAAAGCATATCTTATATGCATGTCTCATCAAAACAACATATGCGTATATATCTCGTATATACGTGTCACAAAAACACATAAGTATTTCACAAATCAATCAATTATACTTATCGTAAAACAACAATGCAAACTACTTGGATCAGACAGAGCTCAACTCTATAGCTGCAGTAGTTCCTAGGTCACTTAACTGACAAAACTTATATTAGCAGAGGTAACTGGACCAACTGCTCTGATACCACAATTGTCACGACCCAAATATCATCTCGACATGCTCCCGACATCCCTAACTCATTCCGACATGTTTCTACATCAATATAACACAATATTCAACTCAATAATCATCAAAAACGTCAAAATAACGTGACTACGGTTGATACGATTCGATCTCGACATGGCAGCCCTATATTCTTCAATTTCAGCAACTAAAACGTCAAGCTTACCTCGATTTGAAGCTTAACGATGATAGAGAATTGAATTCTGGACGAATCGATATAAAGAACTCGCGATTTGGACGAGAAACGGCGAAACCGCGACGGATCGCATTTGATCGTCGAAACCTTCTGTAGGTTTCTTCTTTCTCTGATCACTTTTCCCCTTTTCCTTATTCATAAGGAAAGAAACATATATATCTTGGTTAACTAGCCACTTTGGTCCTTCATTTCTTTAATTTAAACCATTTCTCTTTTAAACTTTCTAATTTAACTAAATGGTTTAATTATCCTTTTAATTCGATTATTTACGTATTATTTATATCCGATAAATAATACTAACTCAATATTTTATTTTTCCGTCATTAATCTTCAAATTGCTATTCTCTAAGCTTAATTGGCTAATTTACACTTTAGCCCTTGAAACTTTTCAAAAGTTACAATTTAGCCCAAACGCATCCGCGTCCAAATTTTTAAAAGGTCTCCGATTGACCCGAAACTTTTACCACATATATTATAAAACATTTCGCGGACCTTGGCGAAATAATTTCCATTTTTATCTCAAAGTGGCTAAATTACCACTTTGGTCCCTATACTTTATTTTGGGCTTTTCTTAACACTTTTCCTTTTAATTCCAATTTACAACTATCATATGATATTAATAACTTCGTCGTTAACTTCCCGAAACCGACCTACTAACATTATGCATTTTAATCTTTATCATAAATCTTTCTGATATCGCCACTCCGGCGAATCCAAACTGTACACGTGGTCCAATTAGTTAATTAATTATTTTGGGGTATTACAATGTCGGTTTAGAGCAACCGAGAGAAGAGGAAGTGAGGCGACCAAGAAAGCCGAGGCAAAGGGAAACTTTTGAAGAGGAAGTACTTAGGCATTTAAATGAATCAAAAAAGAGGCTGACTGCTATGGAAGAAACCAACCTTAATATGTCTAAACATCTCACAGACTTGAGTAAGGACGTAAAAGAGCTTTGATGTGCACAAAGAAGGGCAAATCGCCTATGGACGGCTTGTTTCGGCACCTTGGGAGCACATGATCTTTCACCTCCACATTCACCGGATAATTAAGGTATGTATATTGCATAGTAAATCTTATTTATGATCCCATTTTGAATCTATTATGTTTTGCCTTTAATGAACGGCTGTTGTGTTTTTTTTTTATAATATATTTTGACTGGTTTTGTTTTTCTAAATTCAGTTTTTAGAGCGGACTTGCTTTTATGATTGCATATTTGCTCATAACAATGATGATTTTCAGTTTGTTCATAATTATTGTATGTAAAATGTGTAATTTCATAGAATACCTGCTATATTTTAGCACAAAGGTCCAAGTTGGTGACAAGTTCCAAATACCTATTTTATGGCTGTGTGACAGTAACTGCCCTTCAATCACGTGATCGTGCATTTTCTGTGCCATCAATTGGGATTTTTCAATTGTTATCATCTTTTTTTCACTCTAAAAGATGCAATAGTACTAATAAGTTATAACCAAGGCCCTTTCTAAAGCTGTGAATTTTCATAAGTTGCTGTTTTTATGTATATAAAAACACTTATTTTGTGATGGATTGGCTTTCTTGGTTGATTGAAGTTCAAGAAACAGTGAGGTTCCAACTAGAAAGATAAGGTAATCATTGAATTCTAATTTTACTATCATGTAAAAATAGTGCTGGTGTAGCTTTTAAAATGAGGGCCCTTTTGGTTTTAAATATGAAGCTTCTAGCTTAACAGTGTTAGTGTGCAGTTGAGCGTTGAAATTATGAGAACTCAATTACATCATGAGAAATTCGGATGTGAATATTTCTTGACTTTAAGAGTTTTCTTTGCGTTTTTGTAAAAAACTTAAGAAAAAATATCCCATCTTTTTCCTAAAAGGGTTTGGTGGAGATGTGATAGAGGTGTGGATGGCATGTGAATTTATTGGAAAGTGAGCGAATGCGACCTGTTTCTTCATCATCTTCGTCTCTGTTTTTGCGGGTATAAAGCAGGCATATGAATGAGTGCCTGGAAAATTCATGTAATTGTTCTTTGTGAGTGTGTGTATGTCTAATTGCACCTTCATTGCAGAAGTTCAACAACCATTGTTTAAAGCCCAAAGTCCTATATATCTGTTATATGTCCAGTTGTAATATCCCGTAAAATTTTACATTTATTTTTGTAATTTCCGACGTGGTTCCGGATGTATTTTGTGGGGTATTTGAAGTTTCGTAAATTAATTGTGGTTCGATTCATTTTTGGTTCGGTTTTAAAAAAAAAAAGGGATTTTCTTCTTGGGTTGTGGTTCAACCGAAGTGGTTGAACCACTTCTGGTTAACTCAGGCCTCAAATCGAGACCTGAGTGATTTTTTTGATTCTCGTTCGAGAATCCAAGGATTCTCGAACGAGAATCCATTTTTTGGTCTGATCCCGTTCGGGACCAGGCCCTTTCCCGAACGGGATCAGGCCAAATTTGGCCCTTTCCGTTCGTGAATGGCAGCAGCTCTTGGACCCCTTCGCCCGGCCCTGTTCGCACTCGTTTTCGACCCATCTCCTCTCGATATTTAAAGTCGACTTCTAAACAGAAAATCTTCACCACTCATCACTGAAACCCTAGCCGTTTTCCGCTTGTCATTTCGCTGAGTATCGAAGCCGTTATCATCTGCCAAAGATCGTTGTCCGGTAAGTTTTCTGATTTCTTGGATTTCCAGATTTTGTCCTTGAACGTCATTACGTAATTTGGTTCGTTCTCTCTCGTTTCTAGATCGAAAACAGAACCGTTTGATTCCAGACGATCTAGACTCACGTATCTACGTTTCCCTATCTCAGTTTCGCTGAACGGTACGCCGACGATCTCGTTTTAATCAATCCCGTTTCATCGTTTTTATACGCTATGTGTTCTCTGTTTTGCTGCCATGTTCTGCCGAGCCATCCCTTTCTCTTTTGGCTTTGTGTTTGCTTCATTCATGTTGATAAACCTTGGTATGATTAGTGTTAAATAGTTATAGCTTTTGGTTTGTATTTGTTCCATCATTTAATTGTTGTCGTGGTTGAGTTTCTTTGAATGTTTCCGTGTAATCTTTGCTTGGTAATTCTTGTTCTTATTACTTCGGTTTGCCTTGGATTTGGTTAGGTGTTGGAGTTTGATGTTCATGATTAAGGTTAGCATGAGTTTTAAATGCTTAAGGTGTATGAAAATGGGTTTCTGCAATTCATGGGTTTAGGGAGGGAATCTGGTTGTTTTAAACGAAAGGGATGGCTAATTAGCCATTGTGATTATCAAAATATTTAAGTTAAAGCAAATGAGTCCTTCAAGTTATTTACCTATTGAATTGTTTGATAATAATTTGAATTTCACTTTAAATTATAATTTGGTAAATTGTAACGATAAGTGTTTTGCAAACTTAAGTTAATATAATTACTCGGGTAAATATATTTATTTTCAAATATATAAGGTTTGGCTAAATTACAATTTAGCCCCTGAACTAAGTTATAACCTTATTAAGTGGATTTTGATTAGTAACTTTATATAGGGATTTAATTATAAACAAAAGCAACTATTTTGATTTTGAATAGCAAATCGGCTAATGTACAATTTAGTCCCTAATTGGCAAAAGTACAGTTTAGTCCCTAATTGGCTAAAGTACGATTTAGTCCCTAAACTTTTATTAACTTAAAATGATTAAGTTTTGATTTGTAACTTGGGTTCTTAGAATTGAAGTTATTGAGTTCCGCTTTTAAAATGGATTATTATTTTTGTTAAATTGCTTTATAAATATAAACTCGGGTTTATATTTGATAATTGTTTTGAGTCGGGTTAGACTTGGGTCACTCGACAAGTGAGGTTAGCTTGGTAGTTTATGATAACTCGGCTAACCCACTATTTGGAAATTATTTATTATTTAAAGTTTTTAAATAATATTTATATATTGGATTTTAAGCGGGAACTCAATAGACTTATATTAATTGGGCTTTATTACCTTTTGGATATATTTGTGCTACTGTGGATTGTTAATTACTACATGTTAATTGTGCTAGTCTTATGTGGTGTCTAGTACTCTTTAGAGTTAGGGTCTGATTTTAATAATTATTTTATTTGTCTAGACTCGTCTACTGTTCGTGCTTCAGAGGCGAACCAGAGTTAGTTGCTTGCCGGTATTTCACGCGGATTAGCAAGCAGTGAGTTTATATTTACTATTTACCGCTTTATTAAGTAAATTGTTATTTTAATATTAAATATATATACTGTACGTATATTTCGAACTGTTTTTATATTATGGCTCTTAGTTGGAACGTGCTACCTAATGGGCATCATTAGGACTGCGTGCGCACCGGTATTGATCTGGGTAAGGTATTTATGGAAATGTGGTAACTCGGTGTGAGCACAGCTCTCGGGACCAGGTAGAGTAACTCGGTGTAGCTCAGCTCTCGGGACTCTGGTATAAGTGTGGTCAGTGGTAACTCGGTGTAGCTCAGCTCTCGGGACCAGACCTATTGGATTATGATTATTATTTAGAATTGTGGATTAGGGTTCCAACTATTATCCGTAATATCGTTATTAAATGTTTTAAACGTTTTAAAGGTTTTCCACTTAATAAATGTAGATAGTGGTATGAACTCATCTCAGTATATCTGACCCCGTTGTTTTCCCAATTTTCCCCAGGGTTATTATCTGAGAGAGTCTGGTGATCTCCGCATTTACTTTTCCTCGGAGGTTCCTTTTATTTTAATAAAATTGTAAAACTGTTTTATTCTTAGACCGCAGTAGTAACTAGACGTCCTTGTTATTATTATTTATTTTGTCGGATTGGTTCGACTGGTTATATTGCTTTGGCATGTTATATTATTTATATCGGTTTATGATAAATCTATTTTAGAATCAGAATTGAATAAGCATGTTATATTAATTGTTGATTATTATATCTGCTAGATTAGGTTGAAGTCTCGGTTGCCCCCGAGCATTGGTTTTCTGCAGGTTTATGTGTTTATGATTTTTATGGGAGGCTAGCTACGGGTTTCGGTACTACATTACCCATATCCTAGCGCCGGTCGCGATTCATGAAAATGGGTCGTGACAAACTTGGTATCAGAGCTTTGGTTTCAAACCAAGGCCATTGCTTGCTATGTGTTTACTCTGTTAAGTTTGGTTGTGTCTTAGGAACTACTGCGGATATAGGATTCTGTCATGTCTTTAAAAACGTCATCTTTTGATTTTAAAACATTCTGCCTACACCAATAGGATTGCGTCGAGTCAGTCATTATTTGTTGATTTGATGCTTTTAATTGTTAATGCTATTTCACTTGGGTGAACATTTTATTGCTGTTGATTTCTTGGGAAATCCTATATGTTGCTTGTTTTGTTCATACTTGGGTATGAAATATCTGTTATTTAAGTTGTTGTTGTTCAATCTTAGGATATGGACAACGTTATTCGTACTCGTGCTCGTGCTGCGGCAGAGCAAGAAGCTGTGGCTGATGATGCGATTTCTATGGAAGTCGATCAGAACGCACCACCAGTTCAGGCAAATGCTGGACGTGGTCGAGGTGGAGGTGCTGGCAGAGGTAGAGGTGCTGGTAGAGGCAGAGGAGCTGGTGCTGGTAGAGGTGGAGCTAGAGGGCGCGGTGCAGCTGGTGTTCAGGCACCGAATGTGCAGCAGGCACCAAATATGCAAGCGTTCGACTTCACTACTTTCTTGGCTGGCGTTGTCGAGATGCAGAACAATCAGGCTCTACTGCAGAATCAGTGTAATATACTGGGTCAGTTAGCGCAGCAACAGCAACCTCAGGTTGGTGCTGTAGCTGGTATTGGTGGAATTGCTGGTGTCGGTCATGTTCCAACAGACAGAGAGTTGGTGATGACCTACTTGAAGTTGAATCCGACTTCTTTTGATGGTACTGGTGATGCTCTTGACTTTTTGGAGGAATTTGAGTACAACAGTCAGAGGATTCAAGCTTCTGATCGTCAATCAGTGATGCTTGTGGAGATGTCGCTGAAGGGTCCAGCCAAGGACTGGTATCGCGATAACATCAGGCCAGTTATGGATACTTTGCCTTGGGCTGATTTTGTGACCAGGTTCAGAGGTTACTATCTACCCTTCTCTGTTACTGAGAGTTTCAGAGAAAAGCTGCTCACTTTGAAGAAGGGGGATAGATCAGTGACAGACTACACTACTGAGTTTGTACGTTTGGGGCGGTTTGCTACAGATCTACAGGGTGATCAAGAGCGAGTGAACGACCGTTATGTTAGGGGTTTAGGCTCGGAGTTTCTTCCTTTGCTGATAGGGACAAACATGGAGTTTGCTCGGTTAGTGGATAGTGCGCGGCGGATGGAAAATTTGATGGTTCAATTTGGGACGATCTCTGACCCTTTCCAGAATCAGAAGGGAAAGAGTGACGTTCCTAGTGGGGGGCAGCAGGCCCCAGTGCAGCATAGTAGTGGGAACTACTACAGTGGCTCTTCTCAGGCCAACAGGGGGAGTCGACGGACTCACAACAAAGGGAGGCATAGTGCCAGGAGTGCTCCGTACAGTTCCAGTAGCAGTGGGAGCAACCGTGGTTCAGGACGCGGGTACAGTGGTGGATCGAACATTCCGTTCTGCCAGAATTGCAGACGCAGGCACTATGGTCAGTGTCAGTTAGCTCCTGGAGGTTGTTTTACTTGTGGCCAGCCGGGTCATTTTTCTAGGGAGTGTCCGACATCTGGGCAGCAGATGTCTAACTCCAGTGTGGCGCAGTCATCTTATCAGCAGCGGAGACCTGCGTTTACACAGTCTGTAGGGTACTCTCAACCTGCAGCATCTTTTGGTGGCCAGCGGGGCCGTGGTTCTGGTGGCAGAGGTTTTGGTGGCCGTGGTAACGGCGGTAGAGGTTCCAACGGTTATGGTACTGGACAGAGTTCGCAGCAGCAGCCGCAGGGTCAGGCCAGAGTGTTCGCACTTACTCCTCAGGATGCGCGTGCATCAAATGCTGTGGTGCAAGGTACCATTCCGATTTCTTTTACCGATGCTTTGGTATTATTTGATGCGGGTGCGACCCATTCGTTTGTTTCTACTTGTTTTGCTGGGAAATTGGGTAGAGCACCATCTGTTTTGAGTGAACCTCTAGCTGTGTCTACACCTATGTCTGAAGGTGTAGTAGTGGACGTCGTCTATCCTTCTTGTCCTGTGGTTATTCAGGGTAGAGAATTATGTGCTGATTTGATTGTACTTGACGTTCTTTCTTTTGATGTTATATTGGGGATGGACTGGTTGTCACGCCATTATGCTTCTATTGACTGTCGAGAGAAGTCAGTCGAGTTCAGGATTCCAGGTGGTCTACCTTTTTCCTTTCAGGGAGAAAAGGCAGAGACACCTAAGAATCTGATTTCCGCCATCAAGGCGAAGCGGATGTTAGGCAAGGGTTGCCAGGGTTTTCTTGCTGTGGTTCGTGATTTGGAGACTAGTAGTGGTGATATGCATAGTGTTCCGATAGTGAATGAGTTCACTGATGTGTTTCCAGAGGAATTGCCTGGATTACCACCTGATCGTGATATTGAGTTTTGCATTGATGTGGTTTCTGGTACAGCTCCGATTTCGATACCGCCGTATCGGATGGCTCCTGCAGAGCTGAAGGAGTTGAAGGACCAGTTACAAGAGTTGTTGGATAGCGGGTTCATCAGACCGAGTACTTCTCCGTGGGGTGCTCCAGTTCTGTTTGTAAAGAAGAAAGACGGTTCCTTTCGACTGTGTATCGATTACAGACAGTTGAACAAGGTTACTGTCAAGAACAGATACCCTCTTCCTCGCATCGATGATTTGTTTGACCAGTTGCAGGGTGCGAAGTGTTTTTCCAAGATTGATTTGAGGTCTGGGTATCATCAGCTACGGATCCGTGATGCAGATGTGCCTAAGACTGCTTTCCGGACTCGTTATGGACATTTTGAGTTTCTGGTTATGTCCTTTGGTCTGACGAACGCACCAGCAGCATTTATGGATATGATGAACAGAGTGTTCAAGCCGTTTTTGGATCAGTTTGTTATCGTTTTCATTGATGACATTTTGATCTATTCTCGGAGTGAGGAGGAGCATGCTTACCATTTGAGGACTATACTACAGACGTTGCGTGAGCATCAGTTGTATGCTAAGTTCTCAAAATGTGAGTTCTGGTTGGATCAGGTTACCTTTCTAGGACACGTGGTGTCGAAAGATGGGATCAAGGTTGATCCGAAGAAGATTGAGGCGGTCATGGATTGGCAAAGGCCAAGGTCAGTTACCGAGATCAGAAGTTTTCTGGGTTTAGCTGGCTACTATCGTCGGTTCGTGCAAGATTTCTCCAGAATATCTGCACCTTTGACTAAACTGACACAGAAGGGTGTCAAGTTTGAGTGGACTGACAAGTGCGAAGCGAGCTTTGAGAAGCTCAAGGAGATTTTGACTACAGCTCCGGTGTTGGCATTGCCTTCTGGTATTGATGGTTTCACAGTGTATTGTGATGCGTCTCGGATTGGTTTGGGTTGCGTTCTGATGCAACATGGCCAGGTGATTGCCTATGCTTCCAGACAGTTGAAGAAGCATGAGGTGAATTACCCTACTCATGATTTAGAGTTGGCAGCTGTGGTTTTTGCGCTGAAAATTTGGAGGCATTATTTGTATGGTGCTACTTGTGAGATTTTCACTGATCATAAGAGTCTGAAATATATCTTTGATCAGAGAGAGTTGAACTTGAGACAGAGGAGGTGGTTAGAGTTGCTGAAAGACTACGACTGTACTATTCAGTACCATCCTGGTAAGGCTAATGTGGTAGCCGATGCGTTGAGTCGCAAGTCTTCGGGCAGCTTGGCTCATATTTCTGAGATTGGGCGTAGACCCATGGTTAGAGAGTGGCACAGTTTGATAGCTTCGGGCTATGGTTTTCAGATTTCTCAGACTGGTTGTTTGTTAGCACAGTTGCAAGTGCAACCCGTTTTGATTGATCGGATCAAAGCTTTACAAGCTGAGGATCCACAATTGAAACGGATTATTGAGGAAGTTCAGCAGGATGGAAATTCTGAGTTTACTTTTGTGGATGGTGTTCTGAGACATGGTTCGAGACTGTGTGTTCCGGATTCAGATGGTTTGAGGGACCAGATTCTGGAAGAAGCGCACAAGTCTGCTTATAGTGTTCATCCGGGTTCTACTAAGATGTACCATGATCTTAAGGGTACCTACTGGTGGAGCGGGATGAAGAAGGATGTCGCTGAGTATGTTTCTAAGTGTCTGACGTGCCAGCAGGTGAAGCTGGAGCATCAGAGACCTTTTGGCTATCTGCAGCCACTACCTATTCCAGAGTGGAAGTGGGAGCGGATTGCTATGGATTTTGTGGTTGGGTTACCACGTACTCGACAGGGATACGACTCCATCTGGGTGATAGTTGACCGTATGACCAAGTCAGCTCATTTCCTTCCGATTAAGGTTTCGTATACTGCTTCGAGGTTGGCTCAGTTGTACATCGACAGGATTGTCAGTTTGCATGGTGTACCGGTTTCTATTGTTTCAGACAGAGGTTCTGTGTTTACTTCGAGGTTTTGGAAAGCGTTACAGGAATCCTTGGGTTCTCGGTTGGATTTCAGTACAGCTTTTCATCCTCAGACTGACGGTCAGTCTGAGAGGACTATTCAGACGTTGGAGGATATGCTCAGGATGTGTGTTCTCGATTTTCAGGGTAGCTGGGATACTCATTTGCCGTTGATTGAGTTTTCCTATAACAACAGTTATCACGCGAGTATCGAGATGGCGCCGTATGAGGCTTTGTACGGGCGCAAGTGTAGATCTCCTATCTGTTGGGAGGAGGTCGGAGAGCGTAAACTCTCGGGAGCGGAGATTATTCAGATTACCTCTGAGAAGGTACCGTTGATTAAACGGAGGTTAGAGACTGCTTTTAGTCGGCATAAGAGTTATGCTGATCCGAAGAGGAAAGACATTGAGTTCCAGGTTGGTGATTTCGTATTTCTTCGGGTTTCGCCTATGAAAGGCGTGGTTCGTTTTGGTGTCAAGGGAAAGTTGGCACCGAGGTATGTTGGTCCTTATGAGATTTCGGAGAGGATTGGAGCTGTGGCTTATCGTCTGGTTTTACCGCCAGACATGTCGTTAGTACATCCTGTGTTTCACGTGTCTATGTTGAGAAAGTGTATTTCTGATCCTTCGCACGTGATTGTGCCTCAGAGTGTTGAGATTGACCAGGAGCTGACCTATGAGGAACAGCCAGTTGAGATTGTTGATACGCAGGTGCGTAAGTTGCGGAACAAGGAGATTCCGATGGTCAAAGTTCTCTGGCGCAATCATTCTGTAGAGGAGTGTACTTGGGAGACCGAGTTGGATATGCGGAATCGCTATCCTTTTCTATTTCCGTGAGGTACAATGTCTTGATTTCTGTGACTTTTATGATTTTTACTTGTGTTACGTGTTGTTCTGTTGGAAATTGCTTATCGTGTTAAATTCGAGGACGAATTTTTAATTAGTTGGGGAGAATGTAATATCCCGTAAAATTTTACATTTATTTTTGTAATTTCCGACGTGGTTCCGGATGTATTTTGTGGGGTATTTGAAGTTTCGTAAATTAATTGTGGTTCGATTCATTTTTGGTTCGGTTTTAAAAAAAAAAAAGGGATTTTCTTCTTGGGTTGTGGTTCAACCGAAGTGGTTGAACCACTTCTGGTTAACTCAAGCCTCAAATCGAGACCTGAGTGATTTTTTTGATTCTCGTTCGAGAATCCAAGGATTCTCGAACGAGAATCCATTTTTTGGTCTGATCCCGTTCGGGACCAGGCCCTTTCCCAAACGGGATCAGGCCAAATTTGGCCCTTTCCGTTCGTGAATGGCAGCAGCTCTTGGACCCCTTCGCCCGGCCCTGTTCGCACTCGTTTTCGACCCATCTCCTCTCGATATTTAAAGTCGACTTCTAAACAGAAAATCTTCACCACTCATCACTGAAACCCTAGCCGTTTTCCGCTTGTCATTTCGCTGAGTATCGAAGCCGTTATCATCTGCCAAAGATCGTTGTCCGGTAAGTTTTCTGATTTCTTGGATTTCCAGATTTTGTCCTTGAACGTCATTACGTAATTTGGTTCGTTCTCTCTCGTTTCTAGATCGAAAACAGAACCGTTTGATTCCAGACGATCTAGACTCACGTATCTACGTTTCCCTATCTCAGTTTCGCTGAACGGTACGCCGACGATCTCGTTTTAATCAATCCCGTTTCATCGTTTTTATACGCTATGTGTTCTCTGTTTTGCTGCCATGTTCTGCCGAGCCATCCCTTTCTCTTTTGGCTTTGTGTTTGCTTCATTCATGTTGATAAACCTTGGTATGATTAGTGTTAAATAGTTATAGCTTTTGGTTTGTATTTGTTCCATCATTTAATTGTTGTCGTGGTTGAGTTTCTTTGAATGTTTCCGTGTAATCTTTGCTTGGTAATTCTTGTTCTTATTACTTCGGTTTGCCTTGGATTTGGTTAGGTGTTGGAGTTTGATGTTCATGATTAAGGTTAGCATGAGTTTTAAATGCTTAAGGTGTATGAAAATGGGTTTCTGCAATTCATGGGTTTAGGGAGGGAATCTGGTTGTTTTAAACGAAAGGGATGGCTAATTAGCCATTGTGATTATCAAAATATTTAAGTTAAAGCAAATGAGTCCTTCAAGTTATTTACCTATTGAATTGTTTGATAATAATTTGAATTTCACTTTAAATTATAATTTGGTAAATTGTAACGATAAGTGTTTTGCAAACTTAAGTTAATATAATTACTCGGGTAAATATATTTATTTTCAAATATATAAGGTTTGGCTAAATTACAATTTAGCCCCTGAACTAAGTTATAACCTTATTAAGTGGATTTTGATTAGTAACTTTATATAGGGATTTAATTATAAACAAAAGCAACTATTTTGATTTTGAATAGCAAATCGGCTAATGTACAATTTAGTCCCTAATTGGCAAAAGTACAGTTTAGTCCCTAATTGGCTAAAGTACGATTTAGTCCCTAAACTTTTATTAACTTAAAATGATTAAGTTTTGATTTGTAACTTGGGTTCTTAGAATTGAAGTTATTGAGTTCCGCTTTTAAAATGGATTATTATTTTTGTTAAATTGCTTTATAAATATAAACTTGGGTTTATATTTGATAATTGTTTTGAGTCGGGTTAGACTTGGGTCACTCGACAAGTGAGGTTAGCTTGGTAGTTTATGATAACTCGGCTAACCCACTATTTGGAAATTATTTATTATTTAAAGTTTTTAAATAATATTTATATATTGGATTTTAAGCGGGAACTCAATAGACTTATATTAATTGGGCTTTATTACCTTTTGGATATATTTGTGCTACTGTGGATTGTTAATTACTACATGTTAATTGTGCTAGTTTTATGTGGTGTCTAGTACTCTTTAGAGTTAGGGTCTGATTTTAATAATTATTTTATTTGTCTAGACTCGTCTACTGTTCGTGCTTCAGAGGCGAACCAGAGTTAGTTGCTTGCCGGTATTTCACGCGGATTAGCAAGCAGTGAGTTTATATTTACTATTTACCGCTTTATTAAGTAAATTGTTATTTTAATATTAAATATATATACTGTACGTATATTTCGAACTGTTTTTATATTATGGCTCTTAGTTGGAACGTGCTACCTAATGGGCATCATTAGGACTGCGTGCGCACCGGTATTGATCTGGGTAAGGTATTTATGGAAATGTGGTAACTCGGTGTGAGCACAGCTCTCGGGACCAGGTCGAGTAACTCGGTGTAGCTCAGCTCTCGGGACTCTGGTATAAGTGTGGTCAGTGGTAACTCGGTGTAGCTCAGCTCTCGGGACCAGACCTATTGGATTATGATTATTATTTAGAATTGTGGATTAGGGTTCCAACTATTATCCGTAATATCGTTATTAAATGTTTTAAACGTTTTAAAGGTTTTCCACTTAATAAATGTGGATAGTGGTATGAACTCATCTCAGTATATCTGACCCCGTTGTTTTCCCAATTTTCCCCAGGGTTATTATCTGAGAGAGTCTGGTGATCTCCGAATTTACTTTTCCTCGGAGGTTCCTTTTATTTTAATAAAATTGTAAAACTGTTTTATTCTTAGACCGCAGTAGTAACTAGACGTCCTTGTTATTATTATTTATTTTGTCGGATTGGTTCGACTGGTTATATTGCTTTGGCATGTTATATTATTTATATCGGTTTATGATAAATCTATTTTAGAATCAGAATTGAATAAGCATGTTATATTAATTGTTGATTATTATATCTGCTAGATTAGGTTGAAGTCTCGGTTGCCCCCGAGCATTGGTTTTCTGCAGGTTTATGTGTTTATGATTTTTATGGGAGGCTAGCTACGGGTTTCGGTACTACATTACCCATATCCTAGCGCCGGTCGCGATTCATGAAAATGGGTCGTGACACCAGTTCACTGATATCTTCATTTCTTTTCCTAACTTGCATGTAAAATGTGTAATTTCATAGAATACCTGCTATATTTTAGCGTTACGATGTTTTTATATGCAATATTTTGGGTGAAATATTACTGAATACGTGCATTATCTCTTCAGGTTAGTTACCTAAATGGACTTGCAGATTTGTGCCTCTTCTATCACTAAGGTAGCTTTATGTTCTCATAATAGCATGGTGGAGAAGGCCTCTACAAGACAAAAGAGGCCTCATTTTGAGTTACACCTTAGGGAAGTTTATTTTCTGATTTTGAGTTTCAGAGCTTCATATTTGTTGGGGCAGTGTTTTTACATGTTTGTTTTTGTTAATGACTATAAGTTAGTTTTTGGTGGAGCTGAGACATAGTCAAACTAATGTTTCTTTGTTTGTATTTGAAACTTAACGTTTTCTTTTACAATATTTGCATTGTGTTTTTTTACAAGCATTTAATATGTTGGAACTTTATCTAGTCTTTAGTAATGCTCCTTTGTCTCGAAGATTAGGCAACTTGTATTGTCTTTACTACATACATGAAACTTAACCATTCAAGCCACCTTTAAAAATCTATATATCTCTTGAAGAGCTAAAGTAACTAAATTGGAATTAATTGGGACATATTTCACGTAAAAAATCAAATTCGCGTAAAATTAAGCATATATTCCGAGTTAAAAGGGATATTTCACGTAAAAAGTTTCACTTTTCACGTAAACTTAAAAATTTCCTATTTAGTTACCCAGAGTCTAAAATATTTATTAGAGAGCGTGAGTTATTTTAGACAAAATCAAATTCGCGTAAAATTAGGTTTATTTCGCGTAAAAAAGGCATAAAATGTTTATTATTGAGTGTTTTAAATATTTAAAAATCATTAGAATGATTTTATTTAGTAATATTTTCACTATTGCTCATGATTTATTAGAGACCGTGAGTTTTTTTAGGCGAAAAATCAAATTCGCGTAAAGATAGGCATATTTCGCGTAAAAATAGACATATTCCACGTAAATATGTGCACTTTTCACGTAAACTTTAAAACTTCCTATTTAGTTATCCGGAGTCTAAGTGTTTATTATTAAATGCTTTAAATATTTAAAAATCATTAAATGATTTTATTCACGTAAATTTCCACTATGGCTCATGATTTATTAGAGACCGTGAGTTTTTTTAGGCGAAAAATCAAATTCGCGTAAAGACATATTTCGCGTAAAAATAGACATATTCCACGTAAATATGTGCACTTTTCACGTTAACTTTAAAACTTCCTATTTAGTTATCCGGAGTCCAAGATGTTTATTATTGAATGTTTTAACTATTTTAAAATCATTAAAATTATTTTATTTACAATATTGCCGCTATTTCTCATGATTCATTCGAGACCGTGGTTATTTTTGGCGAAATATCAAATGCGCGTAAAAATAGGCATATTGGGCGTAAAAATAAGCATGTTTCACGTAAATATGGGCACTTTTCACGTAAAAATAAAAACTTCCAATTTAGTTACCCGAAATCTAAGTTGTTATAATTGAATGTTTTAAATATTTAAAAATCATTAAAATAATTTTATTTTGTAATATTTCCGTTATTTCTCATGATTTTTAAAACCGTGAGTTTTTTAGGTGAAAAATCAAACTCGCGTAAAATTAGGCATACTTCACGTAAATAGGGGCATTTTTCACGCAAACTTAAAAACTTTCTATTTGGTTACCGGGAGACTAAGATGTTTATTATTGAATATTTTAGCTATTTAAAATCATTAAAATGATTTTATTTTGTAATATTTTTGCTATTTCTCATGATTTATTGTAGACCGTGAATATATTTTTAGGCGGAATATCACATTCGCGTAAGAATAGACATATTCCACGTAAAAAGGTGCACCTTTCACGTAAACTTAAAAACATCATATTTAGTTACACGGAATCTAAGATGTTATTATTGAATGTTTTAACTATTTAAAAATCATTAAAATTATTTTATATTGTAATATTTCTGTTATTTCTCATTATTTATTAAAGACTGTGAGTTTTAAAAAGGAGAAAATTCAAATTCGCGTAAAACTAATCATATTTTGCGTAAAAGAAGGCATATTCCACGTAAATATGTGCACTTTTCACGTAAACTGTAGAACTTCCTATTTAGTTATCCGGAGTATAAATGTTTATTATTGAATGTTTTAAATATTTAAAAATCATTAAAATGATTTTATTTAGTAATATTTCCACTATTGCTCATGATTTATTAGAGACCGTGAGTTTTTTTAGGCGAAAAATCAAATTCGCGTAAAGATAGGCATATTTCGCGTAAAAATAGACATATTCCACGTAAATATGTGCACTTTTCTCGTAAACTTTAAAACTTCCTATTTAGTTATCCGGAGTCTAAGATGTTTATTATTGAATGTTTTAACTATTTTAAAATCATTAAAATTATTTTATTTACAATATTGCCACTATTTCTCATGATTCATTTGAGACCATGAGTTTTTTTTGGCGAAATATCAAATGCACGTAAAAATAGGCATATTGCGCGTAAAAACAGGCATGTTTCACGTAAATATGGGCACTTTTCACGTAAACTTAAAAACTTCCTATTTAGTTACCCGAAATCTAAGTTGTTATAATTGAATGTTTTAAATTTAAAAATCATTAAAATAATTTTATTTTGAAATATTTCCGTTATTTCTCATGATTTTTAAAACCGTGAGTTTTTTAGGTGAAAAATCAAATTCGCGTAAAATTAGGCATACTTCACGTAAATAGGGGCACTTTTCACGTAAACTTAAAAACTTTCTATTTGGTTACCGGGAGACTAAGATGTTTATTATTGAATATTTTAGCCATTTAAAATCATTAAAATGATTTTATTTTGTAATATTTTTGCTATTTCTCATGATTTATTAGAGATCGTGAATATATTTTTAGGCAGAAAATCACATTCGCGTAAGAATAGACATATTCCACGTAAAAAGGTGCACCTTTCACGTAAACTTAAAAACTTCATATTTAGTTACACGGAATCTAAGATGTTACTATTGAATGTTTTAACTATTTAAAAATCATTAAAATTATTTTATATTGTAATATTTCTGTTATTTCTCATTATTTATTAAAGACTGTGAGTTTTAAAAAGGAGAAAATTCAAATTCGCGTAAAACTAATCATATTTTGCGTAAAAGAAGGCATATTCCACGTAAATATGTGCACTTTTCACGTAAACTGTAGAACTTCCTATTTAGTTATCCGGAGTCTAAATGTTTATTATTGAATGTTTTAAATATTTAAAAATCATTAAAATGATTTTATTTAGTAATATTTCCACAATTGCTCATGATTTATTAGAGACCGTGAGTTTTTTTAGGCGAAAAATCAAATTCGCGTAAAGATAGGCATATTTCGTGTAAAAATAGACATATTCCACGTAAATATGTGCACTTTTCTCGTAAACTTTAAAACTTCCTATTTAGTTATCCGGAGTCTAAGATGTTTATTATTGAATGTTTTAACTATTTTAAAATCATTAAAATTATTTTATTTACAATATTGCCGCTATTTCTCATGATTCATTTGAGACCGTGAGTTTTTTTTGGCGAAATATCAAATGCGCGTAAAAATAGGCATATTGCGCGTAAAAAAAATAGGCATGTTTCACGTAAATATGGGACTTTTCACGTAAACTAAAAAATTTCCTATTTAGTAACCCGGAGTCTAAAATATTTGTTAGAGACCGTGAGTTATTTTAGACAAAAAATCAAATTCGTGTAAAATTAGGTTTATTTCGCGTAAAAAAAGGCATAAAATGTTTTATTATTGAATGTTTTAAATATTTAAAAATCATTAAAATGATTTTATTTAATAATATTTCCACTATTACTCATGAATTATTAGGAACCGTGAGTTTTTTTAGGCGAAAAAACAAATTCGCGTAAAGATAGGCATATTTCGTGTAAAAATAGACATATTCCACGTAAATATGTGCACTTTTCACGTAAACTTTAAAACTTCCTATTTAGTTATCCGGAGTCTAAGATGTTTATTATTGAATGTTTTAACTATTTTAAAATCATTAAAATTATTTTATTTACAATATTTCCGCTATTTCTCATGATTCATTTGAGACCGTGAGTTTTTTTTGGCGAAATATCAAATGCGCGTAAAAATAGGCATATTGCGCGTAAAAAAAGGCATGTTTCACGTAAATATGGGCACTTTTCACGTAAACTTAAACACTTCCTATTTAGTTACCCGAAATCTAAGTTGTTATAATTGAATGTATTAAATTTAAAAATCATTAAAATAATTTTATTTTGTAATATTTCCGTTATTTCTCATGATTTTTAAAACCGTGAGTTTTTTAGGTGAAAAATCAAATTCGCGTAATATTAGGCATACTTCACGTAAATAGGGGCACTTTTCATGTAAACTTAAAAACTTTCTATTTGGTTACCGGGAGACTAAGATGTTTATTATTGAATATTTTAGCTATTTAAAATCATTAAAATGATTTTATTTTGTAATATTTTTGCTATTTCTCATGATTTATTAGAGATCGTGAATATATTTTTAGGCGGAAAATCACATTCGCATAAGAATAGACATATTCCACGTAAAAAGGTGCACCTTTCACGTAAACTTAAAAACTTCATATTTAGTTACACAGAATCTAAGATGTTATTATTGAATGTTTTAACTATTTAAAAATCATTAAAATTATTTTATTTTGTAATATTTCTGTTATTTCTCATTATTTATTAAAGACTGTGAGTTTTAAAAAGGAGAAAATTCAAATTCGCGTAAAACTAGTCATATTTTGCGTAAAAGAAGGCATATTCCACGTAAATATGTGCACTTTTCACGTAAACTGTAGAACTTCCTATTTAGTTATCCGTAGTATAAAATGTTTATTATTGAATGTTTTAAATATTTAAAAATCATTAAAATGATTTTATTTAGTAATATTTCCACTATTGCTCATGATTTATTAGAGACGGTAAGTTTTTTTAGGCGAAAAATCAAATTCGCGTAAAGATAGGCATATTTCGCGTAAAAATAGACATATTCCACGTAAATATGTGCACTTTTCTCGTAAACTTTAAAACTTCCTATTTAGTTATCCGGAGTCTAAGATGTTTATTATTGAATGTTTTAACTATTTTAAAATCATTAAAATTATTTTATTTACAATATTGCCGCTATTTCTCATGATTCATTTGAGACCGTGAGTTTTTTTTGGCGAAATATCAAATGCGCGTAAAAATAGGCATATTGCGCGTAAAAAAAATAGGCATGTTTCACGTAAATATGGGCACTTTTCACGTAAACTAAAAAATTTCCTATTTAGTAACCCGGAGTCTAAAATATTTGTTAGAGACCGTGAGTTATTTTAGACAAAAAATCAAATTCGTGTAAAATTAGGTTTATTTCGCGTAAAAAAAGGCATAAAATGTTTTATTATTGAATGTTTTAAATATTTAAAAATCATTAAAATGATTTTATTTAATAATATTTCCACTATTACTCATGAATTATTAGGAACCGTGAGTTTTTTTAGGCGAAAAAACAAATTCACGTAAAGATAGGCATATTTCGCGTAAAAATAGACATATTCCACGTAAATATGTGCACTTTTCACGTAAACTTTAAAACTTCCTATTTAGTTATCCGGAGTCTAAGATGTTTATTATTGAATGTTTTAACTATTTTAAAATCATTAAAATTATTTTATTTACAATATTTCCGCTATTTCTCATGATTCATTTGAGACCGTGAGTTTTTTTTGGCGAAATATCAAATGCGCGTAAAAATAGGCATATTGCGCGTAAAAAAAGGCATGTTTCACGTAAATATGGGCACTTTTCACGTAAACTTAAACACTTCCTATTTAGTTACCCGAAATCTAAGTTGTTATAATTGAATGTTTTAAATTTAAAAATCATTAAAATAATTTTATTTTGTAATATTTCCGTTATTTCTCATGATTTTTAAAACCGTGAGTTTTTTAGGTGAAAAATCAAATTCGCGTAAAATTAGGCATACTTCAGGTAAATAGGGGCACTTTTCACGTAAACTTAAAAACTTTCTATTTGGTTACCGGGAGACTAAGATGTTTATTATTGAATATTTTAGCTATTTAAAATCATTAAAATGATTTTATTTTATAATATTTTTGCTATTTCTCATGATTTATTAGAGATCGTGAATATATTTTTAGGCGGAAAATCACATTCGCATAAGAATAGACATATTCCACGTAAAAAGGTGCACCTTTCACGTAAACTTAAAAACTTCATATTTAGTTACACGGAATCTAAGATGTTATTATTGAATGTTTTAACTATTTAAAAATCATTAAAATTATTTTATTTTGTAATATTTCTGTTATTTCTCATTATTTATTAAAGACTGTGAGTTTTAAAAAGGAGAAAATTCAAATTCGCGTAAAACTAGTCATATTTTGCGTAAAAGAAGGCATATTCCACGTAAATATGTGCACTTTTCACGTAAACTGTAGAACTTCCTATTTAGTTATCCGTAGTATAAAATGTTTATTATTGAATGTTTTAAATATTTAAAAATCATTAAAATGATTTTATTTAGTAATATTTCCACTATTGCTCATGATTTATTAGAGACGGTAAGTTTTTTAGGCGAAAAATCAAATTCGCGTAAAGATAGGCATATTTCGCGTAAAAATAGACATATTCCACGTAAATATGTGCACTTTTCACGTAAACTTTAAAACTTCCTATTTAGTTATCCAGAGTCTAAGATGTTTATTATTGAATGTTTTAACTATTTTAAAATCATTAAAATTATTTTATTTACAATATTGCCGCTATTTCTCAAGATTCATTTGAGACCTTGAGTTTTTTTTGGCGAAATATCAAATGCGCGTAAAAATAGGCATATTGCGCGTAAAAATAGGCATGTTTCACGTAAATATGGGCACTTTTCACGTAAACTAAAAAATTTCCTATTTAGTTACCCGGAGTCTAAAATATTTGTTAGAGACCAGTTATTTTAGACAAAAAATCAAATTCGCATAAAATTAGGTTTATTTCGCGTAAAAAAAGGCATCAAATGTTTTATTATTGAATGTTTTAAATATTTAAAAATCATTAAAATGATTTTATTTAGTAATATTTCTACTATTGCTCATGAATTATTAGGAACCGTGAGTTTTTTTAGGCGAAAAAACAAATTCGCGTAAAGATAGGCATATTTCGCGTAAAAATAGACATATTCCACGTAAATATGTGCACTTTTCACGTAAACTTTAAAACTTCCTATTTAGTTTTCCGGAGTCTAAGATGTTTATTACTGAATGTTTTAACTATTTAAAAATCATTAAAATTATTTTATTTACAATATTCCCGCTATTTCTCATGATTCATTCGAGACCGTGAGTTGTTTTTGGCATAATATCAAATGCGCGTAAAAATAGGCATATTGCGCGTAAAAATAGGCATGTTTCACGTAATATGGGCACTTTTCACGTAAACTTAAAAACTTCCTATTTAGTTACCCGAAGTCTAAGTTGTCACATTGCTATTCGATCATATTGAAATATAAAAAACGCATTACAAAGCATTGAGTTCTTTCTGATTCTTTGCTCATAAATCGACTTCAAGAAAATTATACCACATTTCACGTAAATTGGGGCATATTTCACGTAAATCAGGGCAGATTTCACGTAAATTAAGGAATATTTCACGTAAATTTGAATTGTTTTCTAATTCGTTACCCAAACTTTAAAATTTCATTATTAAATGCTTTAACTCCATAAAAATTATTAGAAAGAGCTAAGTTTGTAATATTTCAGCAATTTTTCACGATCGGATTGAAATATGAAAAACGGATTAAAGATGTTTTTTTGACAAAACATTGAGTTATTTGTAATTTTTTGCTCATAAATCAACTTCACAGAAATAATGGTATATTTCACGTAAATTGGAGCATATTTCACGTAAACTGGGACATATTTCACGTAAATTTAATTTTTTCCTAACTTGTTAACCAAAGTTTTAGATTTTATTATTGAATGTTTAATCTATAAAAAAATTATTAAAATGAGCTAAGTTATAATATTTCCGGAATTTTTGACGATCGGATTTAAATACAAAAAACCAATTAATTTTTTTTAACATAAATATTTAGATTATATTTTGCAAATAATGTTTTTGACATTATATGTAAGATATTAATTTTATGGCATGATAAAATTATAATTTATGATAACATCTTACATAAATTTTAATTTTATATTATATACTTATTTAAACTTTTGTACTATTAAAAATAAATTTAAGAATATAAATAAATCTTATATGAAAAATGAGTGACCTAAATAAATTATTTACCTGTACAAAACCTATTAAACAGGTCAACAAGTTGCTTTTAAAAAAATCAAGCCACATGTAACTTTTTTATTGGATTAAAAAACAAAGTATGTTACTTTATTTAAAAACAAAGTAACCCTAGCAAAACCCCAATACACTTGAGGAGCGATTCTCAAGAGCTGTTCGATGATTCGAATTTCAAAAATCTGTCCTTGTCAGAGGAAGGCGATTTGAGTTATATTACTCACCAGCGGTGGAATAATTCTTCTCGTGAGTGTTTGTCTCGTGCGTGGAATTTTGAACATTATGTGTTTCTAGGTCGGGCTGGTTTGTGACGATTTGTTGTATCGAAATTTTTGGCTGTTAGTATTCTAGAATTAGATATGGAATCTGTGAATCGAGGTAAATCAACGTAGTAATACACTGGTGTTTTCTTTAGGCAGATCGGTGAGACACCAAAACTGATAGTAGAGCTGTGGACGCGGTCGTGTTGTTTGTTGCCTTTGGAAAATTTGAGGGGGAAATTCGCTGTTAGGTAAATTTTAGTTTTGCTGTTGATTTTGAGTTATTTCATTAATGACTATGCAAGTTGGTGGACTAGGATAATAGAGACGGGCAAATATGTCAAAATGGATGAGTGCACGTCTCACAGAGTGTAATGTCTAGAAAATGTTCCAAAGAAAAATTGATTTCAAATGTTAACTTGTTAAAGAAATTGAAATGTTTTTATCACGAAATTGTGCCCAGACATGTCATGAACATGCATTTGAAATGCCACGAATAGGAAATTGCATTGAACATTGAGTATGATCACTAACTAAAAGAGAAATAAATAATTGATACCTGCATTTAGTACATTCATCACGACATTAAATAATTAGGGTTGAATGCAACTCTTTGGGGATTAGAGCTGCCATCACCCTGACGCACAATTATGTAAAATGAATTTTATCAGTAAGAATTTTCAAGAAAAATGTTTTGTTATAAATTCGCGAGTTATATTGTGAAAATGGTGTTTAAAATGTTATTAAAATTCAAACGGTTTTGAAATTTTTATTTGGTTGGAAACTAGACAAATACTCTGTGATGACGGTGGTGATTAAGGAGGAGTTGCTTTGAAAGGATTTATTCAATTTTGTTGGAGTATCAATATTTGGTAAATAAGGGCTATGGTTATAAGGTTGTACTCGAGGATTAGTTGTGCTAAGTGCGGAAAAATTTGAGTTCAGATTAAAAAATTGTGTCATCTTAGAGTATGCTTTTGAGGATTTTTGATTTAAGGAAATTGGTTATGCTCTGAATGTCTATTTACACTAAAAAAAAAAATTAAGAGAAATTTTTCTTTTACAGATTCGATTTCTGTACAAAAAGTTTTAATACCGATATGGAAATTTTTCGTAAATAAAGAAATTCATATTTGTGAAATTTTAACTTTTTGAGAAGTGATGAAACTCTATCAGTTTTGATTTAAAAACGGATTTTAAATTTTTCTAAATGAACGATTTTAGAAAAATCGTGAATTTATTTTGAAAGGAAAGTTCAGTGGTAATTTCAAATTGAGAGTGATTTATTATGTTGATTCGTTTAAAAAAAAACTAGAAGATTTTTCAACCGGTTAATTATTTCATTGAAAATGAAATTAAACTTGAGGTGCTAGTGATTTCAAATTAAAGGCAGACAGTGTTACTATATATTTGTATTTACAGAAAGCGTTTTTCTAAGAAAAATTTTGTTTTGGGCATAACCAATAATCTGATTAAATTTCGAGTTGATCTATATGATCTTCTGTAGGATTCGAGATTATAGTGATCGAAAAAAAAAATTAAGGATGGAAAAATTTGTTGTCAGGAGTTTAAATTATGTATTTTTTAGAAATTGGTGTGCTTCTTACGACTGGGTTCGAAACGTTGATGGTAATATCGAGTTGATCTTAGTTGGTGGATCCGAGATGATTTTAATGGTGTTAGTTTTCAACCGTTATTTTGTGAGAGCGTATTTGATCACGATGACATTTTGAATTGTTGTTAAGTGTTTTCTCATGTGAGGTGTTTGGTGTTGTGACCACTATAAGTGATATAGTGTGTATGCGTTAAGCAATGTAAGATTACTTCCAGTGAGAGTGTCTGTATATTTCAGTTTGTAGCATTCGAGTTTGGCTTAGTAAGATTATGATTTGAATTTTAAGATTGTTCCTACAATTGTGGTGTTACTTGGTAGTCTTGGAGACTGGAGCTAGTTCTTTTGAAATCTTCTTCCTCGTACAGCGTATTGGTTATTTCGCGATTGAAAAATAAATTTTTAATTCGTTCTCACGTGGTGTTTAGAGAGTCGTTTGAGGTACCAGATTGTTGAACTCAGAAATTTTTGCGAATGCGTCTGGTGATCTTTCGAGTTTCAAATCAGTTTTAAATTTGAGGTCGTATTCCTCTAGGTTGGGGCGAATGTAACACACCCATATATTTTCAATGTATTTTTTTCGGATAAATTATGTTTCGTTCCATTTGCCTCTCCTCAGTTGTCATTGTGGTAGCATTACCTTTGGGTAAGAGATTGGTTTAATCTTTTTATACTGCAACTTTATTTTGCTTAAGTTGATTTATGCGGTTTTTAAATCGTTGAGTTGTCACCTTGTCATAAGTGATTTTTGGAATCAGAAAGTGTTATGCGTAGTTGTTTCTTTCGTTCCGTTGGGTACGCATTGCTCCGTTTGTTTTCGGGTTACTTGTGATTTTATACGTGTTATAAGTGATTTTTACTATTGTGGTTTTGTGGTAAATTCGAGGACGAATTTTTAATAAGCTGGAGAGAATGTAATACCCCGTATATTTTTCGGTGTTTTTTTTTTCGATGAGTTTCCGATTACAATTTGGAGTCGCTTCGAGTTCATGGTTTGTTTCGTGGTTTGAATAAATTAATTGGTTGGCCCATGTTTCTGTTAATTAATTTTATTCTTTGATTTTGGCCCATGCACCTTATTTCTATACAAGTGTTTATGAGTTATTAAGTTTATAATTTTGGCCCATGAATATCATGAAGCCCATGCACATTTGGCATACTCTTGTTCTTGTTTTTCAATAGCAGCGTGCTGCACTTCTTTCATCCCTTTTCCTTCTTCTTTTTTTTATTCGTTGAAACCCTAATTATTAGACAAATCCCTAGCCGACTCATTATCCTAAACTAATCTCAGAAACACTACCATCCTTATTACAATCTTCATTCATCTTCTTGGCGATTCAGTTAGATAAGTTTCTATCATTACTTTGATTGATTCGTTTTGATATCGTTAATATCGTTCTTGATCCATATCTTGTTTGTTTTAGCTATAATCTAAGATTCTCTTCGATTATTCATCTATACTTGACTCCCTCGTTAATCCCTACGTGTTGGAATCGAATTTGGTACGTACGAATCCTTTCGTTTTTGTGTCGTCGGTTCATCGCCTTGTGATTCATGTTCTGCCGCTGTTTTTAGGCAATGATTACTACTGTTTGTTCCTGTTAGTTGATGATTGCTATACCTTGAATCTCTTTGTTGTTTTGACCTAATTGATGCGGCTCGGTTTCGATTTGGATTTGTCGAACCCCGCCATTGTTAAGGCTCCTGTACATGCATGGTCTTTGGTGGCTATCTTCTTACTTAATAACATTGATAATACATGTTTTCGTTAATTAAGGATTGTTCGAGTTTAGTAATGAAATTGTGAGATTTGGAGGATTGTGCTTGCTGCTGTCAGTATTGGAATCATGTTCATGAAGGATTGTCCTTGGCGGGAATTTTGCATATTGTTTAAATTGTTGTTGTTGTCCCTGTTCATGGTTGATGGCCATTTATTTCTTTATTTTAATTGATGATTATTGTTGTTTACTCTGAGAATGTATTTGTTCTTTTGGCCATTTGAATTCTTATTAATTAGTTGACTTTGGCGAGAATGGTGATTTCAATTATGTGTGGCCATTTTGGTTATTGATTCAATTATCCTGGACTATGTCCTTATTGTTTTGGGCAACTATTATTTTATTTTTGTCATAGGCTTAATGATTGATTTATTAATCAAAGTTTATTGAATTGGTTAAATACCAATTGAAACCGTACTTTTTGATATCGTTTAATTTTCTAAATTGGTACTGATAACATTATTTTGAAATACGAAAATAATATTTGTTAGAAACTTTCATTATATCATTTTTGATAATTTAAATTTGAAAACGATATTTATATTTATAATCTATAATCTTATAATTACTCGGGTAATTATAGTTTTGGAATTATTGACTTAGCGTGCCAATTTGGCTAAATTACAATTTAGCTTTTAATTTATTTTTTTTAAAATTTATTTGATTAAATTTTTAATTGTAATTTGGGTTACTTGAAGTTAAAGTTATTGGGTTCCGTTTTTAAATATTGATTTATTATTTTATCAAGTTGATTCTATAATTATAAACTATGGTTTATAATTGGATATAATTATATTTATTTCATTAAAGTGATTTTTGGGAATTATAAACTCTGATTTATATTTTTATAAAATATTTTGGGTCGGGTTAGACTTGGGTCACCCGACATGTGAGGTAGTTTGGTAGTTAATGGTAACTCGGCTAACCCAATATTTGAGGAAATGGATTTAAGTTATTATTTACTTATTATTTAAGTAATATTTTCAAGAACGGATTTTAAAGCGGAAACCCAATAGACTTGGCTTATCTATTTATTGAGTATTGCGGTACTCGATGTGGTTCTATTTTGAATCGGGTCATTATGTAATCAATTGTTCTTTTTGCTTTAGCTATGATTGTGCGAGACTTGGTATTGTGCTAGTCCTATGTGGTGTCTATTATTCTTAGAGTTAGAGGTTGAATAGATTTTAACTTATATATTATTTTAGACCCGTCGAATGCTCGTGCTTCGGAGTCTACGCAGGGTTAGCTGTTTGCCAAGATTCACGTGGATAAGCAAGCAGTGAGTTTGTAGTGCTATTTACCGCTTTATTAAGTACCGCAATTTATTTTAGTACTATAAATGCTTTTGAACCGTTTTTAAGCGATTATGGATCTGGATTGAAACGAGCTACTCGATAGGCTTGTATCGAGACTGTGTGCACCGGTAAGTACTCTGGGATCGGCAGACTAATGTCTTGCTTACGCTGGTATATGACGAAGATATGTTCTCGTCCACTCTTGGTTTATCAGTATGCTATGTCATACTTACGCTGGGATCATTTGAATATTGTTTTCCATAATCATATATTAGTATAAAATGTTTGATTTCAGGGTTTTAAACTTAATAAATGTAAATAGTATTGCGAACTCATCTCAGTATATCTGACCCCGTTGTTTTCCCAAATTTTCCAGGTTTATGATTTGAAAGCTGGTCCACTCCGATTCTTTTGATTCCTCGAAGGTTTTATGTTATATAAACTAGTCATTGTTTTCTAACTCTTAGACCGCAGTAGAATTAGTTTATTAGTTACTTTGGTTATTGCACATTGGGATTGTCGGTTTGTCCGATTGTTTATTATTGGCATGTTCACTCTGGATTATATTTAATTAGTATATTTAAGGCATGTTGTTGAGCATTTCAGATATTTAAGTTATTTATATTAGAACTGTAATATAAATTGCTAGACTTAGGTTGGAGTCTCGGTTGCCCCCGAGCAAAGTTTCTGCAGGTTTATATGTTTAATAGTTTTCCGCGAGACTTGCTACGCGTTTTGGTACGACCATACCCATACCCTAGCGCCGGTTACGATTCATGAAATTGGGTCGTGACATCACAATACTATTTACATTTATTAAGTTTAAAACCCTTAAATCAAAACATTTAATACTAATAATAATATGATTATGGAATTACAGTATTGAAATGATCCCAGCGTAAGTATGACATAGCATATTGATAAACCGAGAGTGGACGAGAATAAATCCTCGTCATATACGAGTGTAAGCAACACATTAGTCTGCCGATCACAGAGTACTTACCGGTGCACACCGTCTCGATACAAGCCTATCAAGTAGCTCATTTCAATCCAGATCCATAATCGCTTAAAACAGTTCAAAAACATATATAATACTAAAATAGATGCGGTACTTAATAAAACGGTAAATAGCATTACAAACTCACTGTTTGCTTATCCACGTGAATCTCGGCAAATAGCTAACCTTGCATAGACTCCGAAGCACGAGCAATCGACGGGTCTAAAACAATATATATGTTAAAATCCATTCAACCCCTAACTCTAAGAATACTAGACACCACATAGAACTAGCACAATACCGAGTTAAGCATAAACGTAGCCAGAATAGAATGAACAATTAATCACGTAATGACCCGAGTCAAAATGAACCACATCGAGTAACACAATACTCAAATAAATAAATAAGCCAAGTCTATTGGGTTTCCGCTTTAAAATCCGTTCCGAAAAATATTACTTAAATAATAAATAAATAATAACTTAAATCCATTTCCTCAAATATTGGGTTAGCCGAGTTACCAATAACTACCAAGTTACCTAACATGTCGGGTGACGCAAGTCTAACCCGACCCAAAATATTTTATCAAAATATAAACCAGAGTTTATAATTCCAAAAAAAATCACCTTATTAAAATAAACATAATCATGTCCAATTATAAACCATAGTTTATAATTATAGAATAAACTTTGATAAAATAATAAATATATATTTAAAACGGAACCCAATAGCTTTAATTTCAAGTAACCCAAGTTACAATCAAAAACTTAATCGAATAAGTTTTAAAAACGTTTAAGGGCTAAATTGTAATTTAGCCAAAATGACATACCAAAAAGATATTTAAAATCAAATATAATTATCCGAGTAATTATATAAATTTAGATTATAAAATAATCATCGTTTCAATTTGTCAAATTATATAACGAAATCCAAAAGATAAAATATAATTTAATCACGTTGGCACGCTAAGCCCAAAATCTCAAATTAACAATTAAATAATAATTATTAATTTAATTTAAATAACTCAAATATTATTTTTAGGTTTTAAAAATGATATTATTAATTTGATAAACTTTCAAATAAAAATGAAATCCCCAATTTCCATTTAATATAGTCGAAATAAATAATCAAATATAAAATCATTTATATTATAATAAGATTAATATTAAATCTAAATTTAAAATATTATTGTCCAAAGTAATTCCAAATTATAAATAATCATATTATTTAAATCACTAATTAATAAGTCGAAACCAATTTCGTAAATTAAAATCAAAAATCAATTAAAACAATTAATAAATAAACTTAGGAACTCCTATAATTAAGTTACAAGAATTCAGTGACCAAACTCAACCTTTAGCCAAAACAATTCAAAAGACACCAATCATCCATCGCCACCTCATCATCTTCATTAACAAATTTCCCAAACTTAAGCATAACATATACAGAATGCAGAAACCGAAAATATCAAGCCAAGGATCATCAAATTATCATGTTATCATAACAACCTAACAACATTAACAATTCAATTCAACACATTATCATCATTCTTAACAAATTTAATGATCTCAGTGGCTTCATAACAAGCATGAAAGATTTAAGCAAGAACCGAACTCAAGTATTAACAATGGCAATCGAGAAATCCAAGAACGAAAGGCATGAATCTAAACTGAGAGCTTACCCAATTAACTACCCAATAATTAAGAGGCTCGAAACATATAATCCACAAGATCAAAGCCAACAAAGGAAAATAATTCGGCAGATAACATAACAAACGAACACAACCAAGAACAAAGCAATACAGTGAGACGACGGCGATTGAAACAGAATCGATAGCGTACCGTTTTGCGAAAACAAGATTGGGAATTGTAGAGGCGTGAGTCTACTTTCACTAGAACGAAACTGATTTGAATTCGATCTCCAAATGGCTACAAGCGGATTGAAAAACGAAGGTATCGTTTTAGAATCGAAATAACCAATAACTTAAAAACGGTAAAACGGCGACGGCTATAACAGAAAATATAATGTACCGCTTTATGAAAACTAAGCTCGAACTTGTAGAGGGCTGAGTCTATAGTCTCATAAATTAAACAGAAACAAAAATTGGTGCTGAAACGAGGGAGAATGAATCAGAATACGTAAGTGTCGATTTCAGCTAAAAACAGAATATTCAAAGAAGAAACTTACCGAATTGAGTATCAAACTTTGGAGGAGAATTGGAACAAGAGTTCTCAGCGATTTGGAGTAGTGAGAATGGCTAGGGTTTGAGGGATATGTAGGGAAGAGTTTAGGGTTATAATTTTAGGTAATTATAAGGAGAAAACGTGCTAAAACGGAAGGGAAAACGCGCCCATAACTGCAGCCAAACAGGTCTCGATCGAGACCTGCCTAAAATTTGCAGGTCTCTAACGAGACCATCAGGTTTCGTTCGAGACTTAACGAGACCTGCTTCAACCCAAAGGTTGAACCACCCAACCCAAACTCGACCCGAACATCGAATCAAACCACGAAAACCGCAAAATAACTTAAATTACTACCAGAAACTCATCGAGAAAAGTTAAAAAATTTACGGGGTATTACAAATCGCTAAAAAGGTGAAACGTTTGGATTTGTTTCGTAATGTTTGTAAACGTTTGGCTTAAATCGATAAAAGTTGAAACGTTTGGTTTTGTTTCGTAGCGTTTGTAAACATTTGGCTTAAATCGCTAAAAAGGTGAAATTTTTGGTTTTTTTTCGTAAAGTTTGTAAACGTTTGTTTTAAATCGCTAAAAAGGTAGAACGTTTGGATTTATTTTGTAACGTTTGTAAACGTTTGGCTTAAATTGTAAAAAGGGTTTCGTAATGTTTTAAACGTTTGGATTAGATTCATAACGTTTATAAATGTTTGGCTTATATCGCTAAAAAGTTGAAACATTTGGATTTGTTTCATAATGTTTGTAAACATTTGTCTTAAATCGCTAAAAAGGTGAAACGTTTGTCTTAAATCGCTAAAAAGGTGAAACGTTTGGCTTAAATCGCTAAAAAGGTGAAACGTTTGGATTTGTTTCATAACGTTTGTAAACGTTTGGCTTAAATTGCTAAAAAGGTTAAATGTTTGGATTTAAATTGCTAAAAAGGTGAAACGTTTGGATTTGTTTCGTAACGTTTGTAAACGTTTGGCTTAAATTGCGAAAAAGGTGAAACGTTTGGATTTCTTTTGTATCGTTTGTAAACGTTTGGCTTAAATCACTAAAAAGGTGAAACATTTGGTTTTGTTTCGTAACGTTTGTAAACGTTCGGCTTAAATCGCTAAATAGCTGAAATATTTGTTTTGTTTCGTAGCGTTTGTAAACATTCGGCTTAAATAGCTAAAAAGGTTAAACGTTTTGTTTTGTTTCGTACCGTTTGTAAACGTTCGGCTTAAATCGCTAAAAAGGGGAAATGTTTGGATTTGTTCCATAACGTTTGTAAATGTTTGGCTTAAATTGCTAAAAAGGTGAAACGTTTGGATTTGTTTCATAACTTTTGTAAACGATTGGTTCTGTTTCGTAATGTTTGTAAACATTTGTCTTAAATTGCTAAAAATGTGAAACGTTTGAATTTGTTTCATAACGTTTTAAACGTTTAGTTTTGTTTTGTAACATTTGTAAACGTTTGGATTAAATCGCTAAAAAGGTGAAACGTTTGGACTTGTTTCGTACTGTTTGTAAACGTTTAACTTAAATTGATAAATATGGGAAACGTTTGGATTTGTTTCGTTACGTTTGTAAACGTTTGGCTTCAGTAGCTAAAGATGGAAAATGTTTGGATTTGTTTCGTCACGTTTGTAAACTTTTGGCTTAAATCTCTAAAAAGGTGAAACTTTTGGATTTGTTTTGTAACGTTTTAAATGTTTGGCTCAAATCGCTTAAATGGGAAAACATTTGGATTTGTTTCGTAACTTTTGTAAACGCTTGGCTTAAATCGCTAAAAAAGTTAAACGTTTGGTTCTTTTTCGCAACGTTTGTAAACGTTTTGCATAAATTGCTAAAAAGGTGAAACGTTTGGATTTGTTTCGTAACCTTTGTAAATGTTTGGCTTAAATTGCTAAAAAGGTGAAACGATTGGATTTGTTTCGTATCGTTTGTAAACTATGGTTTTGTTTCCTAACGTTTGGATTTGTTTTATAACGTTTGTCAACATTTGGATTAAATCGCTAAAAAGGTGAAACATTTGGATTTGTTTCGTAACGTTTTTAAACGTTTGGCTTAAATCGCTAAAAAGGTGAAACGCTTGGATTTGTTTCGTAACATTTGTAATCGTTTGGCATAAATCGCTAAAAAGGTGAAACGCTTGGATTCGTTTCGTAAAGTTTATAAACGTTTGGATTAAATTGCTAAAAAGGTGAAACATTTGGATTCGTTTCGTAACGTTTGTAAATGTTTTGCTTAAATTGTTAAAAAGGTGAAACGTTTGGATTTGTTTCGCAACGTTTGTAAATGTTTGGCTTAAATCACTAAAAAACTGAAACGTTTAGATTTGTTTCGTAATTTTTATAAACGTTTGGCTTAAATCGCTAAAAAGGTGAAAAGTTTGAATTTATTTTGTAATGTTTGTAAACGTTTTGCTTGAATTGCTAAAAAGGTGAAACGCTTGGATTTGTTTCGCAACGTTTTAAATGTTTTGGCTTAAAACGCTAAAATGGGGAAACGTTTGGATTTGTTTCGTAACTTTTATAAACGTTTGGCTTAAATTGTTAAAAAGGTGAAACATTTGGTTTTGTTTCGTAACGTTTCTAAACGTTCGGCTTGAATCGCTAAATAGCTGAAATGTTTGGTTTTGTTTCGTAGCGTTTGTAAACGTTCGGCTTAAATAGCTAAAAGGGTTAAACGTTTTGTTTTGTTTCGTAACGTTTGTAAACGTTCGGCTTAAATCGCTAAAAAGGGGAAATGTTTGGATTTGTTCCATAACATTTATAAATGTTTGGCTTAAATTGCTAAAAAGGTGAAACTTTTGGATTTGTTTCATAACTTTTGTAAATGATTGGTTTTGTTTCGTAATGTTTGTAAACATTTGTCTTAAATTTCTAAAAATGTGAAACGTTTGAATTTGTTTCATAACGTTTTAAACGTTTAGTTTTGTTTCGTAATGTTTGTAAACGTTTGGATTAAATCGCTAAAATGGTGAAACGTTTGGACTTGTTTCGTACTGTTTGTAAACGTTTAACTTAAATTGATAAATATGTTAAACCTTTGGATTTGTTTCGTTACGTTTGTAAACGTTTGGCTTCAGTAGCTAAAGATGGAAAATGTTTGGATTTGTTTCGTCACGTTTGTAAACTTTTGGCTTAAATCTCTAAAAAGGTGAAACCTTTGGATTTGTTTCGTAACGTTTTAAATGTTTGGCTTAAATCGCTTAAATGGGGAAACGTTTGGATTTGTTTCGTAACTTTTGTAAACGCTTGGCTTAAATCACTAAAAAGGTTAGACGTTTGGTTCTTTTTTGCAACGTTTGTAAACGTTTTGCATAAATTACTAAAAAGGTGAAACGTTTGGATTTGTTTCGTAACATTTGTAAATGTTGGCTTAAATTGATAAAAAGGTGAAACAGTTGGATTTGTTTCGTAACGTTTGTAAACTATGATTTTGTTTCCTAACGTTTGGATTTGTTTTGTAACGTTTGTCAACATTTGGATTAAATCGCTAAAAAGGTGAAACATTTGGATTTGTTTCGTAACGTTTTTAAACGTTTGGCTTAAATTGCTAATAAGGTGAAACGCTTGGATTCGTTTCGTAACATTTGTAATCGTTTGGCATAAATCGCTAAAAAGGTGAAACGCTTGGATTCGTTTCGTAAAGTTTATAAACGTTTGGATTAAATTGCTAAAAAGGTGAAACATTTGGATTCGTTTCGTAACGTTTGTAAATGTTTGGCTTAAATTGTTAAAAAGGTGAAACGTTTGGATTTGTTTCGTAATGTTTGTAAATGTTTGGCTTAAATCGCTAAAAAAGTGAAACGTTTAGATTTGTTTCGTAACTTTTGTAGACGTTTGGCTTAAATCGCTAAAAAGGTGAAACGTTTGAATTTATTTTGTAATGTTTGTAAACGTTTTGCTTGAATTGCTAAAAAGGTGAAACGCTTGGATTTGTTTCGCAACGTTTTAAACGTTTGGCTTAAATCGCTAAAATGGGGAAACGTTTGGATTTGTTTCGTAACTTTTATAAACGTTTGGCTTAAATTGCTAAAAAGGTGAAACATTTGGTTTTGTTTCGTAACGTTTGTAAACGTTCGGCTTGAATCGCTAAATAGCTGAAATGTTTGGTTTTGTTTCGTAGCGTTTGTAAACGTTCGGCTTAAATAGCTAAAAAGGTTAAAGGTTTTGTTTTGTTTCGTAACGTTTGTAAACGTTTGGCTTAAATCGCTAAAAAGGGGAAATGTTTGGATTTGTTCCATAACGTTTGTAAATGTTTGGCTTAAATTGCTAAAAAGGTGAAATTTTTGGATTTGTTTCATAACTTTTGTAAACGATTGGTTTTGTTTCGTAATGTTTGTAAACATTTGTCTTAAATTGCTAAATATGTGAAACGTTTGAATTTGTTTCATAACGTTTTAAACGTTTAGTTTTGTTTCGTAACGTTTGTAAACGTTTGGATTAAATCGCTAAAAAGGTGAAACGTTTGGACTTGTTTCGTTCTGTTTGTAAACGTTTAACTTAAATTGATAAATATGGGAAACATTTGGATTTGTTTCGTTACATTTGTAAACGTTTGGCTTCAGTAGCTAAAGATGTAAAATGTTTGGATTTGTTTCGTCACGTTTGTAAACGTTTGGCTTAAATCTCTAAAAAGGTGAAACTTTTGGATTTGTTTCGTAACGTTTTAAATGTTTGGCTTAAATCGCTTAAATGGGGAAACGTTTGGATTTGTTTCGTAACTTTTGTAAACGCTTGGCTTAAATCGCTAAAAAGGTTAAACGTTTGGTTCTTTTTTGCAACGTTTGTAAACGTTTTGCATAAATTGCTAAAAAGGTGAAACGTTTGGATTTGTTTCGTAACCTTTGTAAATATTTGGCTTAAATTGCTAAAAAGGTGAAACAATTGGATTTGTTTCGTAACGTTTGTAAACTATGGTTTTGTTTCCCAACGTTTGGATTTGTTTTATAACGTTTGTCAACATTTGGATTAAATCGCTAAAAAGGTGAAACATTTGGATTTGTTTCGTAACGTTTTTAAACGTTTCGCTTAAATCGCTAAAAAGGTAAAACGCTTGGATTTGTTTCGTAAAATTTGTAATCGTTTGGCATAAATCGCTAAAAAGGTGAAATGCTTGGATTCGTTTCGTAAAGTTTATAAACGTTTGGATTAAATTGCTAAAAAGGTGAAACATTTGGATTCGTTTCGTAACGTTCGTAAATGTTTCGCTTAAATTGTTAAAAAGGTGAAACGTTTGGATTTGTTTCGCAACGTTTGTAAATGTTTGGCTTAAATCGCTAAAAAACTGAAACGTTTAGATTTGTTTCGTAACTTTTGTAAACATTTGGCTTAAATCGCTAAAAAGGTGAAACGTTTGAATTTATTTTGTAATGTTTGTAAACGTTTTGCTTAAATTGCTAAAAAGGTGAAACGCTTGGATTTGTTTCGCAAAGTTTTAAACGTTTGGCTTAAATCGCTAAAATGGGGAAACGTTTGGATTTGTTTCGTAACTTTTATAAACGTTTGGCTTATATTGCTAAAAAGGTGAAACATTTGGTTTTGTTTCGTAACGTTTGTAAACGTTCGGCTTGAATCGCTAAATAGCTGAAATGTTTGGTTTTGTTTCGTAGCGTTTGTAAACGTTCGGCTTAAATAGCTAAAAAGGTTAAAGGTTTTGTTTTGTTTCGTAACGTTTGTAAACGTTCGGCTTAAATCGCTAAAAAGGGGAAATGTTTGGATTTGTTCCATAACGTTTGTAAATGTTTGGCTTAAATTGCTAAAAAGGTGAAACTTTTGGATTTGTTTCATAACTTTTGTAAACGATTGGTTTTGTTTCGTAATGTTTGTAAACATTTGTCTTAAATTGCTAAATATGTGAAACGTTTGAATTTGTTTCATAACGTTTTAAACGTTTAGTTTTTATTCGTAACGTTTGTAAACGTTTGGATTAAATCGCTAAAAAGGTGAAACGTTTGGACTTGTTTCGTTCTGTTTGTAAACGTTTAACTTAAATTGATAAATATGGGAAACATTTGGATTTGTTTCGTTACATTTGTAAACGTTTGGCTTCAGTAGCTAAAGATGTAAAATGTTTGGATTTGTTTCGTCACGTTTGTAAACGTTTGGCTTAAATCTCTAAAAAGGTGAAACTTTTGGATTTGTTTCGTAACGTTTTAAATGTTTGGCTTAAATCGCTTAAATGGGGAAACGTTTGGATTTGTTTCGTAACTTTTGTAAACGCTTGGCTTAAATCGCTAAAAAGGTTAAACGTTTGGTTCTTTTTCGCAACGTTTGTAAACGTTTTGCATAAATTGCTAAAAAGGTGAAACGTTTGGATTTGTTTCGTAACATTTGTAAATGTTTGGCTTAAATTGCTAAAAAGGTGAAACAGTTGGATTTGTTTCGTAACGTTTGTAAACTATGGTTTTGTTTCCTAACGTTTGGATTTGTTTTGTAACGTTTGTCAACATTTGGATTAAATCGCTAAAAAGGTGAAACGTTTGGATTTGTTTCATAACGTTTGTAAACGTTTGTCTTAAATTGCTAAAAAGGTGAAATGTTTGGATTTAAATTGCTAAAAAGTGAAACGTTTGGATTTGTTTCGTAACGTTTGTAAACGTTTGGCTTAAATTGCTAAAAAGGTGAAACGTTTGGATTTCTTTTGTATCGTTTGTAAACGTTTGGCTTAAATCGCTAAAAAGGTGAAACATTTGGTTTTGTTTCGTAACGTTTGTAAACGTTCGGCTTAAATCGCTAAATAACTGAAATGTTTGGTTTTGTTTCGTAGCGTTTGTAAACATTCGGCTCAAATAGCTAAAAAGGTTAAACGTTTTGTTTTGTTTCGTAACGTTTATAAACGTTCGGCTTAAATCGCTAAAAAGGGGAAATGTTTGGATTTGTTCCATAACGTTTGTAAATGTTTGGCTTAAATTGCTAAAAAGGTGAAACGTTTGGATTTGTTTCATAATTTTTGTAAACGATTGGTTTTGTTTCGTAATGTTTGTAAACATTTGTCTTAAATTGCTAAAAATGTGAAACGTTTGAATTTGTTTCATAACGTTTTAAACGTTTAGTTTTGTTTCGTAACGTTTGTAAACGTTTGGATTAAATTGCTAAAAAGGTGAAACGTTTGGACTTGTTTCGTACTGTTTGTAAACGTTTAACTTAAATTGATAAATATGGGAAACGTTTGAATTTGTTTCGTTACGTTTGTAAACGTTTGGCTTCAGTAGCCAAAGATGTAAAATGTTTGGATTTGTTTCGTCACGTTTGTAAATGTTTGGCTTAAATCTCTAAAAAGGTGAAACCTTTGGATTTGTTTCGTAACGTTTTAAATGTTTGGCTTAAATCGCTTAAATGGGGAAACGTTTGGATTTGTTTCGTAACTTTTGTAAACGCTTGGCTTAAATCACTAAAAAGGTTAGACGTTTGGTTCTTTTTTGCAACGTTTGTAAACGTTTTGCATAAATTACTAAAAAGGTGAAACGTTTGGATTTGTTTCGTAACATTTGTAAATGTTGGCTTAAATTGATAAAAAGGTGAAACAGTTGGATTTGTTTCGTAACGTTTGTAAACTATGATTTTGTTTCCTAACGTTTGGATTTGTTTTGTAACGTTTGTCAACATTTGGATTAAATCGCTAAAAAGGTGAAACATTTGGATTTGTTTCGTAACGTTTTTAAACGTTTGGCTTAAATTGCTGATAAGGTGAAACGCTTGGATTCGTTTCGTAACATTTGTAATCGTTTGGCATAAATCGCTAAAAAGGTGAAACGCTTGGATTCGTTTCGTAAAGTTTATAAACGTTTGGATTAAATTGCTAAAAAGGTGAAACATTTGGATTCGTTTCGTAACGTTTGTAAATGTTTGGCTTAAATTGTTAAAAAGGTGAAACGTTTGGATTTGTTTCGTAATGTTTGTAAATGTTTGGCTTAAATCGCTAAAAAAGTGAAACGTTTAGATTTGTTTCGTAACTTTTGTAGACGTTTGGCTTAAATCGCTAAAAAGGTGAAACGTTTGAATTTATTTTGTAATGTTTGTAAACGTTTTGCTTGAATTGCTAAAAAGGTGAAACGCTTGGATTTGTTTCGCAACGTTTTAAACGTTTGGCTTAAATCGCTAAAATGGGGAAACGTTTGGATTTGTTTCGTAACTTTTATAAACGTTTGGCTTAAATTGCTAAAAAGGTGAAACATTTGTTTTTTTTTTCGCAACGTTTTTAAACGTTTTGCTTAAATCGCTAAAAAGGTGAAACGCTTGGATTTTTTTCGCAACATTTGTAAACGTTTGGCTTAAATTGCTAAAAAAGTGAAACGCTTGGATTTGTTTCGTAACGTTTGTAAACGTTAGATTTTGTTTCGTAACGTTTCGATTTGTTTTGTAACGTTTGTCAACGTTTGGATTAAATCGCTAAAAAGGTGAAACATTTGGATTTGTTTCGTAATGTTTGTAAACGTTTGGCTTAAATCGCTAAAAAGGTGAAACATTTGGATTTATTTTGCAACGTTTATAAACGTTCTTAAATTGCTAAAAAGGTGAAACGCTTGGATTTGTTTCGTAACGTTTTAAACGTTTGGTTTTGTATCGCAATGTTTGTAAACGTTTGTCTTAAATCGCAAAAAAGGTGAAACACCCTATTTTGTTTCGTAACGCTTGTAAACGTTTGGCTTAAAATCGCTAAAAAGGTGAAACGTCTGGATTTGTTTCATAACGTTTTTAAACATTTGGCTTAAATCGCTAAAAAGGTGAAACGTCTTGATTTGTTTCATAACGTTTGTAAACGTTTGGCTTAAATCGCTAAAAAGGTGAAACATTTGGATTTGTTTCGTAACGTCTGTAAACGTTTGGCTTAAATCGCTAAAAAGGTGAAACGTTTGGATTTGTTTCGTAACGTCTGTAAACGTTTGGCTTAAATCGCTAAAAAGGTGAAACGTTTGGTTTTGTTTCGTAAAGTTTGTAAACGTTTAGCTTAAATCGCTAAAAAGGTGAAACGTTTGGATTTGTTTCGTAACGTTTGTAAACGTTTGTTTTAAATCGCTAAAAAGGTAAAATATTTGGATTTGTTTCGTAACGTTTATAAACTTTTGGCTTAAATTGCTAAAAAGGGTTTCGAAATGTTTTAAACGTTTGGATTAGTTTCATAACGTTTGTATACGTTTGGATTTAAATTGCTAAAAAGGTGAAACATTTGGATTTGTTTCGTAACGTTTGTAAACGTTTCGCTTAAAATCGCTAAAAAGGTGAAAAGTTTGGATTTGTTAGGTAACGTTTGTTAATGTCTGGCTTAAATCGCTAAAAAGGTGAAACGTCTGGATTTGTTTCATAACGTTTTTAAACATTTGGCTTAAATCGCTAAAAAGGTGAAACGTCTTGATTTGTTTCATAACGTTTGTAAACGTTTGGCTTAAATCGCTAAAAAGGTGAAACATTTGGATTTGTTTCGTTACGTCTGTAAATGTTTGGCTTAAATCGCTAAAAAGGTGAAACGTTTGGATTTATTTCGTAACGTCTGTAAACGTTTGGCTTAAATCGCTAAAAAGGTGAAACGTTTGGTTTTGTTTCGTAAAGTTTGTAAACGTTTAGCTTAAATCGCTAAAAAGGTGAAACGTTTGGATTTGTTTCGTAACGTTTGTAAACGTTTGTTTTAAATCGCTAAAAAGGTAAAACGTTTGGATTTGTTTCGTAACGTTTATAAACTTTTGGCTTAAATTGCTAAAAAGGGTTTCAAAATGTTTTAAACGTTTGGATTAGTTTCGTAACGTTTGTAAACGTTTGGATTTAAATTGCTAAAAAGGTGAAACATTGGATTTGTTTCGTAACGTTTGTAAACGTTTCGCTTAAATCGCTAAAAAGGTGAAACGTTTGGATTTCTTTTGTATCGTTTGTAAACGTTTGGCTTAAATCGCCAAAAAGGTGAAACATTTTGTTTTGTTTCGTAACGTTTGTAAACGGTTGGTTAAAATTGCTAAAAAGGTGAAACACTTGGATTTGTTAAAAACGTGAATTGTTTGGATTTGTTTCGTACCGTTTGTAAACGTTCGGCTTAAATCGCTAAATAGCTGGAACGTTTGGTTTTGTTTCGTAACGCTTGTAAACATTCAGATTAAATAGCTAAAAAGGTTAAACGTTTGGTTTTGTTGCGTAACGTTTTTAAACGTTCGGCTTAAATCGCTAATAAGGGGAGATGTTTGGATTTGTTCCGTAACGTTTCTAAATATTTTGCTTAAATTGCTAACAAAGTTAAACGCTTGGATTTGTTTCATAACGTTTGTAAACGATTGGTTTTGTTTCGTAATGTTTGTAAACGTTTGGCTTAAATTGCTAAAATGTGAAACGTTTGAATTTGTTTCGCAACGTTTTAAACCTTTGGTTTTGTTTCGTAAAGTTTGTAAACGTTTGGCTTAAATCGCTAAAAAGGTGAAACGTTTGGCTTAAATCGCTAAAAAGGTGAAACGTTTGGATTTGTTTCTTAACGTTTGTAAACATTTGGCTTTAATCGCTAAAAAGGTGAAATGTTTGGATTTGTTTCGTAACGTTTGCATACATTTGGCTGAAATCGCTAAAAAGGTGAAACATTTTGATTTGTTTCGTAATTTTTGTAAACGTTTTGCTTAAATTGCAAAAAAGGTGAAACGCTTGGATTTGTTTCGTAACGTTTTAAATGTTTGGTTTTGTTTCGTAATGTTTGTAAATGTTTGGCTTAAATCGCAAAAAAGGTGAAACGTCCTGTTTTGTTTCGTAACGCTTGTAAACGTTTGGATTTGTTTCGTAATGTTTGTAAATGTTTGGCAAAAATCGCAAAAAAGGTGAAACTTTTGGATTTTTTCGTAACGTTTTTAAACATTTGGCTTAGATCGGTAAAAAGGGGAAATGTTTGGATTTATTTCTTAACGTTTGTAAACGTTTGACTTAAATCGCTAAAAAGGTGAAATGTTTGTATTTGTTTCGTAACGTTTGTAAACGTTTGGCTTAAATCGCTAAAAAGGTGAAACATTTGGATTTGTTTATTAACTTTTGTAAACATTTGGCTTAAATCGCTAAAAAGGTGAAACGTTTGGATATGTTTCACAACATTTATAAACGTTACAAAACAAATTCAAATGTTTGTAAACCTTACAAAAATGTGGAACGTTTGGATTTGTTTCGGCTTAAATCACTAAAGAGTTCAAACGTTTGGATTTTTTCGTAGCGTTTGTAAACATTTTACTTAATTTGCTAAAAAGGTGAAACGTTTGGATTTAAATTACTAAAAAGGTGAAACGTTTGGATTTGTTTCTTAACGTTTGTAAACGTTTGGCTTAAATCGCTAAAAAGGTGAAACGTTTGGATTTCTTTTGTATCGTTTGTAAATGTTTGGCAAAAATCGCTAAAAAAGTGAAACATGTGGTTTGTTTCGTAACGTTTGTAAACGTTTGGTTAAAATTGCTAAAAGGGTGAAACGTTTGGATTTGTTTCGTAGCGTTTGTAAATATTTGGCTTAAATCGCTAAAAACGTGAATCGTTTGGATTTGTTTCGTACCGTTTGTAAAACATTCGGCTTAATTCGCTAAAAAGCTGAAACGTTTGGTTTTGTTTCGTAACGTTTGCAAAAGTTCGGTTAAATCGCTAAAAAGGTGAAACATTTGGATTTTTTTCGTATCGTTAGTAAACATTTGGCTTAAATTGCTAAAAAGGTGAAATATTTGGATTTAAATTGCTAAAAAGCTGAAACGTTTGGATTTGTTTCATAACATTTGTAAACGTTACAAAAATGTGAAACGTTTGAATTTGTTTCGGCTTAAATCGCTAAAAAAGTGAAACGTTTGGATTTTTTCATAAAGTTTGTAAACATTTTGCTTAAATTGCTAAAAAGGTGAAACGTTTGGATTTAATTTGCTAAAAAGGTGAAACGTTTGGATTTGTTTTGTAATTTTTGTATACGTTTGGCTTAAATCGCTAAAAAGGGAAAACGTTTGGATTTCTTTTGTATCATTTGTAAACGTTTGGCAAAAATCGCTTAAAAGGTGAAACATTTGGTTTTGTTTCGTAACGTTTGTAAACGTTTGGTTAAAATTGCTAAAAAAGTGAAACGTTTGGATTTGTTTCGTAGCGTTTGTAAACGTTCGGCTTAAATCGCTAAAAAGCTGAAACGTTTGGTTTTGTTTCATAACGTTTGCAAAGGTTCGGCTTAAATCGCTAAAAAGGGGAAATGTTTGGATTTGTTTCGTAACGTTTGTAAACGTTTGGCTTAAATCGTAAAAAGGTAAACGTTTGGATTTGTTTCGTAACGTTTCTAAACGTTTGTCTTAAATTGCTAAAAAGGTGAAACGCTTGGTCTTGTTTCGCAACGTTTGTAAAGGTTTGGCTTAAATTGCTAAAAATGTGAAACGTTTGAATTTGTTTCGTAACGTTTTAAACATTTGGTTTTTTTTCGTAACATTTGTAAAGGTTTGGCTTAAATCGCTAAAAAGGTGAAACGTTTGGATTTGTTTCGTAACGTTTGTAAATGTTTGGCTTAAATCGCTAAAAAGGTGAAACGTTTGTATACATTTGGCTTAAATCGCTAAAAAGATGAAACGTTTGGATTTGTTTTGAACGTTTTCAAACGTTTGGCTTAAATCGCTAGAAAGGGGAAACATTTGGATTTGTTTCGTAACATTTGTGAACATTTGGCTTAAATTGCTAAAAAGGTGAAACGCTTGGATTTGTTTCATAACGTTTGTAAACGCTTGTTTTTTTTGTAACGTTTCGATTTGTTTTATAACGTTTGTCAACGTTTGGATTAAATCGCTAAAAATGAGAAACGTTTGGATTTGTTTCGTAACGTTTATAAACGTTTGGTTTAAATTGCTAAAAAGGTGAAACGCTTGGATTTGTTTCGCAATGTTTTAAACGTTTGGTTTTCTTTCGTAATGTTTGTAAACGTTCGGCTTAAATTCGCTAAAAAGGTGAAACGCTTTTATTTGTTTCATAACGTTTGTAAACGTTTGGCTTAAATTGCTAAAAAGGTGAAACACACTGTTTCGTTTCGTAACGCTTGTCAACGTTTGGCTTAAAATCGCTAAAAAAGTGAAACGTTTGGATTTGTTTCGTAACATTTGTAAATGTTTTGCTTAGATAGCTAAAAAGGTGAAACGTCTGGATTTGTTTCCTCACGTTTTTAAACGTTTGTCTTTAATCGCTAAAAAAGGGAAACGTTTGGATTTGTTTCGTAACGTGTGTAAACGTTTGGCTTAAATCGCTAAAAAGGTGAAACATTTGGATTTGTTTCGTAACATTTGTAAACATTTGGATTAAATCGCTAAAAGGGTGAAACGTTTGGTTTTGTTTCGTAACATTTGGAAACGTTTGGCTTATATCGCTAAAAAGGTGAAACGTTTGGATTTGTTTCATAATGTTTGTAAACGTTTGTTTTAAATCGCTAAAAAGGTAAAACGTTTGGATTTGTTTCGTAACGTTTGTAAATGTTTGGCTTAAATTGCTAAAAATGGTTTCATAATGTTTTAAACGTTTGGATTAGTTTCATAACGTTTGTAAAGTTTGGCTTAAATCGCTAAAAAGGTGAAACATTTGGATTTGTTTCGTAACGTTTGTAAACGTTTAGATTAAATCGGTAAAAAGGTGAAGCGTTTGGCTTAATCGCTAAAAAGGTGAAACGTTTGGTTTTGTTTCGTAACGTTTGTAAATGTTTGGTTAAAATTGCTAAAAAAAGTGAAACGCTTGGATTTGTTTCGTAGCGTTTGTAAACATTTGGCTTAAATCGCTAAAAACGTGAATCGTTTGTAAACGTTCGGCTCAAATCGCTAAAAAGCCGAAACGTTTGGTTTTATTTCGTAACGTTGTAAACGTTCGGCTTAAAGTGCTAAAATGGTAAAACGTTTGGATTTGTTTCATAATATTTTATAAACGATTGGTTTTGTTTTGTAATGTTTGTAAACGTTTGGCTTAAAAATCGCTAAAAATATCAAACGTTTGGATTTGTTTCGTAACATTTAAAACGTTTGGTTTTGTTTTGAAACGTTTCTAAACATTTGGTTTAAATCGCAAAAAAGGTGAAACGTTTGGATTTTTTTCGTAACGTTTGTAAACGTTTGGCTTATATTGCTAAAAAGGCGAAATGTTTGGATTTGTTTCGTAACATTTGTAAACGTTTGGCTTCAATCGGTAAAAAGGTGAAACATTTTGATTTTTTCGTAGCGTTTGTACACCTTTGCCTTAAATCGTAAGAAAGAAGAAACGTTTGGATTTGTTTCGTAACATTTATAAACGTTTTGCTTAAATCGCTAAATAGGTGAAACTTTTGGATTTGTTTCGTAACGTTTGTAAACGTTTGGCTTAAATTGCTAAAAAGGTGAAACGCTTGGATTTATTTCGTAACTTTTGTAAATTTTTAGCTTAAATCGCTAAAAGGGTGAAATGCTTGAATTTGTTTCGTAACGTTTGTAAGGTTTGGCTTAAATCGCTAAATATGTGAAACATTTGGTTTTGTTTCTTAATGTTTGTAAGCATTTGGCTCAAATCTTTAAAAATGTGAAACGTTTGGATTTATTTCGTAACGTTGTAAACGTTTGGTTTTGTTGCTTAACATTTGTAAACGTTTGGTTTAAATCGTTAAATATGTGAAACTTCTATGTTTCGTTACTTTTGGCTTAAATCTCTAAAATGGGGAAACCTTTGGATTTGTTTCATAACGGTTATAAACATTTGGCTTAAATTTCTAAAAAGGTGAAACGTTTGGATTTGTGTCGGTCAGTTTGTAAAATGTTTGGCTTAAATCGCTAAAAATGTGAAATGTTTGGATTTGTTTCGTAATGTTTGTAAACATTTGACTTAAATTGCTAAAAAGGTGAAACGTTTGGATGTGTTCCGTAACGTTTGTAAACGTTTGGCTTAAATCGCTAAAAGGTGAAAGATTTGGATTTGTATTGTAACGTTTGTAGACGTTTGGCTTAAATAGCTAAAAAGGTGAAACATTTGGTTTTGTTTTGTAACTTTTGTGAACGTTCGGCTTAAATCCCTAAAAACGTGAAACATTTGTTTTTGTTCCGTAAAGTTTATCAACGTTTGGCTTAAATCGCTAAAAATGTGTAATGTTTTGATTTTTTTGTAACATTTGTAAACGTTTGGCTTAAATCGCTAAAAAGGTGAAACGTTTGGATTTGTCTTGTAATGTTTGTAAACGTTTGGCTTAAATCGTTAAAAAGTGAAACGTTGGATTTTTTTAGTAACGTTTGAAAATGTTTGGCTTAAATCACTAAAAAAGTGAAACGTTCGGTTTTCTTTCGTAACGTTTGTAAACGTTTGGCTGAAATTGCTAAAAAGATGAAACATTTGGTTTTGTTTTGTAATGTTTGTAAATGTTTGGATTTGTTTCGTAACGTTTTAAACGTTTGGTTTTGTTTTGTAACGTTTGTAAACGTTTGCCTTAAATCGCTAAAAAGGTGAAACATTTGGTTTTGTTTTGTAACATTTGTACACGTTAGGCTTAAATTTCTAAAAAGGTGAAACGTTTGATTTTGTTTGGTAATGTTTGTAAACATTTGGATTTGTTTCTTAATGTTTTAAACGTTTCGTTTTGTTTCGTAACGTTTGTAAACGTTTGGCTTAAATCGCTAAAAAGGTGAAACGGTTGGTTTTGTTTCGTAATGTTTGTAAATGTTTGGCTTTACTCGCTAAAAAGGGGAAATGTTTGGATTTGTTTCCTATCGTTTGTAAACGTTTGGGTTCAATCGCTAAAAAGGTGAAACACTTGGATTTGTTTCGTAGCGTTTGTAAACGTTTGGCTTAAATCGCTAAAAATGGGAAACGTTTGATTTTGTTCCGTAACGTTAGTAAACGTTTGGCTTAAATTGCTAAAAAGGTGAAACGCTTGGATTTGTTTCGTAGCGTTTGCAAATGTTAGGCTTGAATCGCTAAAAAGGTGAAACATTTGGTTTTGTTTCTTAACGTTTGTAAAGGTTTGGCATAAATTGTAATAAAGGTGAAACACTTGGATTTGTTTCGTAACGTTTGTTAACGTTTTGCTTTGTTTCGTAACGTTTGTAAACGTTTGGCTTAAATCGCTAAAAAGGTCAAACGTTTGGATTTTCTTCGTAATGTCTTAAATGTTTGGATTTGTTTTGAAACGTTTGGATTTCTTTCATAACATTTGTAAGCGTTTGGCGTCAATCACTAAAAAGGTGAAACATTTAGATTTGTTTAGTAACGTTCGTAAACGTTTGGCTTAAATTGCTAAAAACGTGAAACGCTTGGATTTGTTTCGTATCTTTTGTAAACGTTTGGCTTAAACTGCTAAAAAGGTGAAACATTTGGATTTGTTTCATAACCTAAACGTTTGGCTTAAATCGCTAAAAAGGTTAAACGTTTGGATTTTTTTCGTATCGTTTGTAAACGTTTGGCTTAAATAGCTAAAAAGGTGAAACGTTAGGATTTGTTTTGTAACATTTGTAAACGTTTGGCTTGAATTGCTAAAAAGGTGAAACGCTTGTATTTGTTTCGTAAAAGTTGCAAACGGTTGGCTTATATTGCTAAAAAGGTGAAACGCTTGGTTTTGTTTTGTAACATTTTTAAACGTTTGGCTTAAATTTCTAAAAATATGAAACGTTTGTATTTTTTTCTTAACGTTTCAAAAGTTTTGTTTTGTTTCATAAAGTTTGCAAACGTTTGGCTTAAATCGCTAAAAAGGTGAAACATTTGGATTTTTTTCGTAACGTTTGTAAACGTTTGGCTTAAATCGCTAAAAAGGTGAAACGTTTGGATTTGTTTCGTAATGTTTGTAAACGTTTGGCTTTAATCGCTAAAAAGGTGAAACGTTTGGATTTGTTTCGTAACGTTTGTAAACGTTTTGCTTAAATCGATAAAAAGGGGAAACGTTTGGATTTGTTTCGTAACTTTTGTAAACGTTTGACTTAAATAGCTAAAATGGTGAAACAATTGGATTTGTTTCGAAACGTTTGTAAAAGTTTTGCTTAAATTGCTAAAAAGGTGAAAAATTCGGATTTGTTTCGCAACCTTTGTGAACTTTTTGCTTAAATTGTGTGAAACGTTTGGATTTATTTCATAGCGTTTGTAAACATTTGGCTTAAATTGATGAAAATGTGAAATGTTTAGATTTGTTTTGAAACGTTTGTAAACGTTTGACATAAAATTGCTAATAAGGTGAAACGCTTGGATTTGTTTCGGAACGTTTGTAAACGTGTGGCTCAAATTGCTAAAAAGGCGAAACTCTTGGATTTGTTTCGTAGCGTTTGTAAACGTTTGGCTTAAATTGCTAAAAGGGCGAAACGCTTGGATTTGTTTCGTAGCGTTTGTAAACGTTTGGCTTAAATTTCTAAAAAGGTGAAACGTTTGGATTTGTTTCGTAGCGTTTGTAAACAATTGGCTTAAATCGCTAAAAAGGGAAATGTTTGGATTTGTTTCGCATCGTTTGCAAACGTTTGGCTTAAATCGCTAAAAAGGTGAAACGTTTTAATTTGTTTCGTAACCTTTGTAAATGTCACGACCCAAATTATTGAGCCGAGACCGGCGCTAGGGAATGGGAGTGGTAGCTCCGAAACCCGTAGCAAGCCTAAAACCACTAATAATTTTTCGCAATTAAAAGTATAATATATGATATATATTAAAACATTTTCGGAAGAACTCTTTTTAAATAATACACTTATAGATATTAAAGTATTATATCAGAGTCTACAATATAAAATATCATTTGAAGTTAAAGCGTCTATCTAATACTAACAACTACTGACTACTGCAGCTCTAAGAACTCATACTTGTGCAAGTCCAATGACTTCTGGCACAGTGGAGCTGGTTTGTCTGATCCGACTCTGTCTACCTGCAAACATCAGAGTGAGGGGTCAGTATTTGGGAAAATACTGAGTGAGTTTGCAAGTTACTTATAGTATTATCAAAATATAGCGTCACACGCTTAATACATATAAAATTTTATGATATAAGCAAACATTATTAATTTCAAAAGTGTGAGTCCAACTCACTAGATACGGGGACTTCCAGACTACACCGTAGCCGAGTTCTCACTCGTATCGAAATCATAAAATGTGAGTCCAACTCACTGGTGGCCCAGCCCACTAGATACGGGGACTTCCAGACTACACCGTAGCCGAGTTCACTCTCGTATCAAATTCATAATATATTATGCATAGACATATATTAATTCTTAATCATAAAGTCAAGTACTCTAGACTGACTCACCAATGATCATGTAGCCTATTGACACCCAATAGGTAGTTGGTCTCTTCGGACCGCACATTAGACACTTATCTCCAAAACAACGAATACAACAACATTCATATAATCAAATCTATCAAACAAAACAGCTTATACGAGCAAATCATATAGATACGAGATATTTAATATCAATACTCATAATATAAGAAAATAACTTTTACAATAATACGCAAAAGTAAATTGCCACTCACTGTGACCACTATTTCTTATATCCGAACGTAAGCTCCAGGAGACGGGTCCGTCAATCCTCGTCGAACTTCTTGGTTCATCATACTCGTAGCTCGATAGTCCTCACATCTATCATAGGATTCTATCGTTAAAACTTATACTTAAAGAATCCTATTCTTAAAACCTGCATTAGATACCTAACACAACAAAAGCACGAAACATAATCATCATGCTCTAAACGTATCTTTCTCTGTAGATATCTATTCATATCTTGATTATTTATCATGCTAATGTTCATTGCTATAATGTCTTATTAATATTCATTTTAAGACATTTGTCAGAGTTCTACACTCGTATCATGCCATCGGAAGCCAGTTTTCGCTCCCGGAAGTCCCAGGGAGGTCACAATCAAAGTAGGGCACGTCGTGCCAGCTTGGCACATCGTGCCCTTCATTTTTCATGAAGGGCACGACGTGCCCTTCACTGGTGCACGTCGTGCACCCCTGGTGGTGCACGTCGTGCACCCTTGTGGTGCACGTCGTGCACTTCTGGTAGTGCACGTCGTGCCCACTTCGGGTACGATATTTCCGACGTGCTCTAGACCATTTTTGAGGCCCCAAATCATCCAAAACTCATACCAAGTCGCATCTAACTCATATAAACACTTAACTTATCATTTTACACCTCAAACGTATCAAGAGTAACTCGATTTATATCTGAACGATTCAAACGTAACTTTTCAAACGAAACAGCCACTAACTCAGAACATTTCACCATCAAAACGAAACTCTTACCTTTATTTGAGGCTGTAAAATGATAGAGGATCCTTTCCTCGTTCCGTGGCCGCGAGAATCGCTCAATTCCAAGTCCGAACAAAGGAGTTATGTCGATTTTAAGTTTGATCGCGTCGCGAAACTATGTCGCACGTCGTGAGACATAGTCGCACGTCGTGCGACACCCCTAAACAGGTCCAAACATCATCTCGACATGCTCCCGACATCCCTAACGCATTCCGACATGGTTCTACATCAATACAACACAATATTCAACTCAATAATCATCAAAAACGTCAAAACCGACGTGATTACGGTTGATACGATTCAATCGCAACAAAACAGCCTATATATCTTCAATTTCAGCAACAAAAACCTGAAAGTTACCTTGATTAAAAGCTTGAGGAAGATAGAGGATGAAATTCTCGATCCAACGGCGCGAGAATCACTCGATTCGGACGAGAAACGGCGAAACGGCGGCGGATCGAATCAATCGTCGAAACCTTTCTCTGATGCTTCTTTCATCTTCTGAAGCTTTCCTTTTCTTTCTTTATTTCTTATCCTTACTTTATATATGTTGGCAAATATACCACTTTGATCCTTCATTTCTTTAACTTAAATCATTTTTCTTTTAAACTTTCTATTTTAACCAAATGGTTAATATTCACTTTAACTCAAGTCCATACGTATTATTTGTATTCAATAAATAATACTAACACAAGATTATTACTTTCCGTCAATAATCTTCTAATTGCTATTCTCGAGGCTTAATTGGCTAATTTGCACTTTAGTCCTTGAACTTTTCAAAAGTTACAATTTAGTCCAAATTTTAAAAGGTCTCTGATTGACCCGAGATTTTTACCACTATTACTATAAAACATTTCGTGGACCTTAGCGAAATAAATTTCCATTTTAAGTCGTAGTGGCTAAATTACCACTTTAGTCCATGTACCTTATTTCGAGCTTTTCTTGATATTTTTCCTTCTAATTCCAATTCTAACTTTAGAATTGAAATATAATATTAAATTTCTCGAAAATTATTTCCAATATCGCCACCCTGGCGAAACAGGACTGGACACGTAGTCCAATTAAATGCTTCAATATTTTTGGGTATTACATTCTTCCCCCCTTATAAAAATTCGTCCTCGAATTTTCATATTCTTTTCTTACCTTAATCTCTTTTACATCTAGAATTTAGTAGGGATACCGTGTTCATCTTACAACACTGGTCAGCACATGAAATCGTTATTTCAATTTCTGTACTTCCTACCCTTTGATGTCAATTAACACTGTCAACCTTACTTTTGATTTCATCTCTTTGAACTTCTAGTTCCTTACTGCTCTCCAATGGCAGTTCGTCTTAATGACGTCTTATTACTAAAGACGATAATCTTTGTCATCCAACATCTCCCTTTTATGACAACATTAGTCGTATTCATATGTATCTACGATTCGCCGTTCTTAATTCTTTACTCTTGTAGTCTCTTCCATATGGTCGTCATCACGGCCTGATTCTTATTTATCATTATGTTGGGATCTTTATCCCATTATCCACTATTCTCTTTTTGTCTCGTTACTTCACTTCTCATATGAAGATTTTTTCGCTATCGTCGTTAATCATGGTTATCCATGAGGTGAATCCTTAGGACATATCCTTATGAGGTCTTCACTCTTCTTGTAAAGCTTACTTAACCTTCTTCTTGCATCTTGATATCTCATATACCTCTTTATTCGTTTGCATATCCATTGATTTATTTTCTTTTTCTTAAGCATGACGTACTATTCTTTGAAATTCCTCGTCTCTTCTTACCTCACATCGATCTGTTTCATCAATCTGGTTTTCAACCAGATAGGATTGTCATATAGGTCGCTGAATTCTTATTTTAATAAGACAGCGTGTGATCAATGCTTTGGTAAGCTTTCTTTGCTTATAATCCCTAAATGAGGATCTTAATCCTTTTCCAATCATATACTTGCATCAGAATGTCCTCTGATGACATCGTTGCTTGCTCCATATTTGATCTTTTTATTCATCATAATCTAACTTTTTCTTATCTATTCCTTCCTTCCAATTCTCAATCTTAATTGGCTCTTAGCTTTCAAATCATTTCCCTTTACTATCACGTAGTACTAAACTTACTTCTCATTACTATTCATGATCTTTCCATTTCACTTGTTATTCCTACTTCTATCTATATCGTAGATATACTTCTTCGTTACTTTCTTTAACTTCTTGTCCTTAGTTAACCAATAGGATTAATAGTCTAAATGCTATTATCCTATGGTACTCTTATTGCGTTCCTAATTCACGCTTTTATCATATTTCTTGATTATCTTCTATTGCATTCTTTGCTTTCCTCTTCTACGCACCTTATACATCGTATACTATTTGTTTTTAATATCCACAACATCAATCATTAATAGAGAGTTGTGGCCTTTTTCGTCTGAATTTCTCAATGTAGTGCGTTCTCAATCGTATATATATTATCATGGCCGTCTGTAAAGCCGATCATATGCAGGTATCACCTCTATCGCATCTCGTATTCCTGATTTTTCTTGTTTCGGCACTCTGAACGTCGATTTCCAATTAAATAATGGGTCGCAATTCTTTTGCCTGAATTATCGACGTAGTGCATTCTCCATTACTTACATATCGCCCTATTGTACCCTTACTGACATCTTAACTGTCAGTGGATCCGTTCATATGACTCTATCATCTTTATCCCTTTTAGTTTCTATGCGTTGACGACTACATAGAATTTAATCCATATGATCCTCTCGTCATCTTTCCACGTGACTTTCTCTTTTTCATTTCTCAATAACTCTTATCAAGTTCCTTGCGACATACGCAGGTTATCCGTACTTTCCTTAACTCTGTTTACTTTAACTAACTTCTTATTATCCATAATCTACTTTTGCGTCTTTATACTTTATCATATACGTCATGTACCTTTAGCAATCCCTCGACCGTACGCAGGAAGTCAGTGGAATACAATCCCACTGGTAGCATTCCTTGTGAAAAGGAGCGCATTTGCCTCCTAATCTGGTTCTGAGCTATTCGTGCCTGACCGTTGGTTATCTCTGCATCATTCCTCAGATTGCGGTATTTCTGTACACTGGACCAAAAATGCTCATTCTGGTACTCCTCGACATCAGAATCGTCTAATAACTTTTCTTTTCCGAAGTCCTCTTCCTGAGGATCTCCTTTTTGGGAATTTCTCAAACTAGTTTGATCGTGTCTAACACATCTTACTCCTTTAAGGATCTTAATCAATCCTCTATATCGATCATATTATACACTTTATTCTTTATTTGATCTCATTGAAGTTCAAGGTTTAACACCTTATAAGCATTCATTACCTTTACACCTTCCACGCTTTACTGATCCGTTTCGTAATCAAAATCTTGAGATGGAAGTTTTAACTCTCAATCCACCTATTGCAGTTCTTGTTGTTTATCTCTTGATCTTTCTTATCATATACTTCAATTATTCATTTTCCTCATATCTTAATCGACAATATTATGTGTCCTTCCTCCACTCGATATGTACGAGCATCTTACCTTACTTTTCCTAGAGAATCTAGCATATCGCTTGATCCGTCAAACTCTTCCAGTCTTAGCTTATGTATACCATTATCAAACATCTATAGGTGTTCCTTTTCTTCACGAGAATATTGTCTTTGTATTCATCGTCCTATTATTGGTACACAATTCCTTATATCAGTTGCTTTTACGGCTAACTGATCCATAACAACGTTGGGTTACTGCGGCACTCCCGATGCCTGTATAATCCCACTTTATTTTTGCTAGGTTCCCATTAACCTTCATCACGTTTCTGGCCTTTATTGGCCAATTAGAGTAGATTGCATTCGGCTTGGTTACCTCGATCTTCTTCTTGCGTCTCATACACTTGTTGTGCAGCGGACCACGTTCGCGCAGCTCTTTGTTCATAGTATAGCGATTATATAAAGGAATACTGATAAATTCCTTAAAATATAACCCTTACTAATCATCACGTCTAATCGCTGTCCACGTACGTTGGACTTTAGAAACGTCTTCTCCCTTTTTACCTTCTATGATACGTCTCTTATTGCTAGTCTTCTGAGTGTTCTGACTCATCGTAGACTTAGCAAATTATCAAAACATATACTCGCGTTGTATATGTTACACATATATTACTAGCATAGCTATAATCATCTATGTTGACCGGATTCAAGAAAATCAGTGTCCCCTAGATTTTCTTGATTACGCATCGTAACTTAAGTCTTGTGAGTATTCCTCTCACATGGACTTAATCAAACATCAAGAGTATTAAAACATAACATACATGTCATACGTTGTTAATCGGATATGTTTTACTATCCGAACACATATCTACTATCCTAGTCGCATACTAATCTGTCTAATCAAGGCTCAGTTCATTAGCTAGAGACACAAATCCTATGCTATCACAACTATACGTATTCATTCGCCTCATAGCCTAGATCACAGCTTGCTCGCGAGCACTTCACTTCCGTCACAGAGTTCTGGTCTAGGTATACTCACACTAAAAACAAAACTCTTGAAAACTCTTTCAAATAAAACGACTCATTTGAAAATTCCATTTAAATCTTAGCAAAATTGTGCACTAGGGTGATGACGTCTCTCATCCCCAAAGAGTTGCCACATCTCACCTCTTCGTCTGAACATAATGCATATGATGCATGTCCTATTAATGCATGTATTGATGTATGTAGTGATGCATTTTCTATCGATGTCGTGGCAATTATCAATGGCTATTACGGGTCTAGGCACAATTATGCTTTCAGAATCGTTAAACAAATAACTTTTAAAAGTTATAAACTTTACGTTTTGTAAGTTCTCTAGACCTTTAAACTCTGTACCTGGAAAGTTCTTCAACTTCTGGAACTTTCCATTCCTTCTTCTCACTCTTTCTAAAATTTTGATCGATCGAATTCTATAGCATCTATCACGTTATCTGATGCTAAGCACACATATATATGACATCAAATCAAAATCATATCAATAGTATTCTATTTATAGGAGGCAATACCTCTCCTAAAAGCTTCATCTCAAAAAGCATATCATGTACGCCTGTCTCATCGAAACAACATATACGTATATACCTCGTATATACGTGTCACAAAAACAAATAAGCATTTCACAAATCAATCTGTCATACCGATCACAAAGTAAATCACACTAACAACTTGGATCAGACAAACCTCAACTCTAAAGCTGCAGTAGTTCCTAGGTTACTTAACTGACAAACACATCTTAGCAGAGGTAACTGGACCAACTGCTCTGATACCACAATTGTCACGACCCAAATTATTGAGCCGAGACCGGCGCTAGGGAATGGGAGTGGTAGCTCCGAAACCCGTAGCAAGCCTAAAACCACTAATAAATTTTCGCAATTAAAAGTATAATATATGATATATCTTAAAACATTTTCGGAAGAACTCTTTTTAAATAATACACTTATAGATATTAAATATTATATCAGAGTCTACAATATAAAATATCATTTGAAGTTAAAGCGTCTATCTAATACTAACAACTACTGACTACTGCAGCTCTAAGAACTCATACTTGTGCAAGTCCAATGACTTCTGGCACAGTGGAGCTGGTTTGTCTGATCCGACTCTGTCTACCTGCAAACATCAGAGTGAGGGGTCAGTATTTGGGAAAATACTGAGTGAGTTTGCAAGTTACTTATAGTATTATCAAAATATAGCGTCACACGCTTAATACATATAAAATTTTATGATATAAGCAAACATTATTAATTTCAAAAGTGTGAGTCCAACTCACTAGATACGGGGACTTCCAGACTACACCGTAGCCGAGTTCTCACTCGTATCGAAATCATAAAATGTGAGTCCAACTCACTGGTGGCCCAGCCCACTAGATACGGGGACTTCCAGACTACACCGTAGCCGAGTTCACTCTCGTATCAAATTCATAATATATTATGCATAGACATATATTAATTCTTAATCATAAAGTCAAGTACTCTAGACTGACTCACCAATGATCATGTAGCCTATTGACACCCAATAGGTAGTTGGTCTCTTCGGACCGCACATTAGACACTTATCTCCAAAACAACGAATACAACAACATTCATATAATCAAATCTATCAAACAAAACAGCTTATACGAGCAAATCATATAGATACGAGATATTTAATATCAATACTCATAATATAAGAAAATAACTTTTACAATAATACGCAAAAGTAAATTGCCACTCACTGTGACCACTATTCCTTATATCCGAACGTAAGCTCCAGGAGACGGGTCCGTCAATCCTCGTCGAACTTCTTGGTTCATCATACTCGTAGCTCGATAGTCCGTCACATCTATCATAGGATTCTATCGTTAAAACTTATACTTAAAGAATCCTATTCTTAAAACCTGCATTAGATACCTAACACAACAAAAGCACGAAACATAATCATCATGCTCTAAACGTATCTTTCTCTGTAGATATCTATTCATATCTTGATTATTTATCATGCTAATGTTCATTGCTATAATGTCTTATTAATATTCATTTTAAGACATTTGTCAGAGTTCTACACCCGTATCATGCCATCGGAAGCCAGTTTTCGCTCCCGGAAGTCCCAGGGAGGTCACAATCAAAGTAGGGCACGTCGTGCCAGCTTGGCACATCGTGCCCTTCATTTTTCATGAAGGGCACGACGTGCCCTTCACTGGTGCACGTCGTGCACCCCTGGTGGTGCACGTCGTGCACCCTTGTGGTGCACGTCGTGCACTTCTGGTAGTGCACGTCGTGCCCACTTCGGGTACGATATTTCCGACGTGCTCTAGACCATTTTTGAGGCCCCAAATCATCCAAAACTCATACCAAGTCGCATCTAACTCATATAAACACTTAACTTATCATTTTACACCTCAAACGTATCAAGAGTAACTCGATTTATATCCGAACGATTCAAACGTAACTTTTCAAACGAAACAGCCACTAACTCAGAACATTTCACCATCAAAACGAAACTCTTACCTTTATTTGAGGCTGTAAAATGATAGAGGATCCTTTCCTCGTTCCGTGGCCGCGAGAATCGCTCAATTCCAAGTCCGAACGAAGGAGTTATGTCGATTTTAAGTTTGATCGCGTCGCGAAACTATGTCGCACGTCGTGAGACATAGTCGCACGTCGTGCGACACCCCTAAACAGGTCCAAACATCATCTCGACATGCTCCCGACATCCCTAACACATTCCGACATGGTTCTACATCAATACAACACAATATTCAACTCAATAATCATCAAAAACGTCAAAACCGACGTGATTACGGTTGATACGATTCAATCGCAACAAAACAGCCTATATATCTTCCATTTCAGCAACAAAAACCTGAAAGTTACCTTGATTAAAAGCTTGAGGAAGATAGAGGATCAAATTCTCGATCCAACGGCGCGAGAATCACTCGATTCGGACGAGAAACGGCGAAACGGCGGCGGATCGAATCAATCGTCGAAACCTTTCTCTGATGCTTCTTTCATTTTCTGAAGCTTTCCTTTTCCTTCTTTATTTCTTATCCTTACTTTATATATGTTGGCAAATATACCACTTTGATCCTTCATTTCTTTAACTTAAATCATTTTTCTTTTAAACTTTCTATTTTAACCAAATGGTTAATATTCACTTTAACTCAAGTCCATACGTATTATTTGTATTCAATAAATAATACTAACACAAGATTATTACTTTCCGTCAATAATCTTCTAATTGCTATTCTCGAGGCTTAATTGGCTAATTTTCACTTTAGTCCTTGAACTTTTCAAAAGTTACAATTTAGTCCAAATTTTAAAAGGTCTCTGATTGACCCGAGATTTTTACCACTATTACTATAAAACATTTCGTGGACCTTAGCGAAATAAATTTCCATTTTAAGTCGTAGTGGCTAAATTACCACTTTAGTCCATGTACCTTATTTCGAGCTTTTCTTGATATTTTTCCTTCTAATTCCAATTCTAACTTTAGAATTGAAATATAATATTAAATTTCTCGAAAATTATTTCCAATATCGCCACCCTGGCGAAACAGGACTGGACACGTAGTCCAATTAAATGCTTCAATATTTTTGGGTATTACAGTAAACGTATTGCTTAAATTTCTAAATTTGTTTCGTAACATTTGTAAACGTTTAGCTTAAATTGCAAAAAAGGAGAAACGTTTGGATTTATTTCGTGGAGTTAATAAACGTTTGGCTTAAATCGCTAAAAAGGTGAAACGTTTTGATTTGTTTCGTACCGTTTGTAAACGTTTGACTTAAATTGCTAAAAAGGTGAAATGTTTGGATTTGTTTCGTAACGTTTGTAAACATTTGGCTTAATTTGCTTAAAAGGTGAAACGCTTGAATTTGTTGCGTAACGTTTATAAACGTTAGGCTTAAATTGCTAAAAAGGTGAAATGCTTGGATTTGTTTCTTTACGTTTGTAAACGTTTGGCTTCAATTACTAAAAATGGGAAACGTTTGGATTTGTTTTGTAACGTTTGTAAACGTTTGGATCAATCGGTAAAAAGGTGAAACATTTAGATTTGTTTCGTAAGATTTGTAAACGTTTGGCTTAAATCACTAAAAAGGTGAAACGTTTGGATTTGTTTCGTAATATTTTAAACGTTTGGCTGAAATCGCTAAAATGGGAAAACGTTTGAATTTGTTTCGTAACGTTTTTAAACGATTGGCAAAAATCGCTAAGAAGGTGAAACGTTTGAATTTTTTTCATAACGTTTGTAAACGTTCGGCATAAATCGCTAAAAAGGTGAAACGTTTGGATTTGTCTCGTAACGTTTAGCTTAAATTGCTAAAAAGGTGAAACGCTTGGACTTGTTTCGTAATGTTTGTAAACACTTGACTTAAATTGCTAAAAAGGTGAAATGCTTGGATTTGTCTTGTAACGTTTGTAAACGTTTGGCTTAAATTACTAAAAGGTGAAACGCTTGGATTTGTATCGAAACGTGTGTAAACGTTTGGCTTAAATTGCTAAAAAGGTGAATAGCTTGGATTTGTTTTGTAACGTTTGTAAACGTTTGGCTTAAATTACTAAAAAGGTAAAACATTTGGATTTGTTCCATAACATTTGTAAACATTTGGCTTAAATCGCTAAAAAGGTGAAACATTTGGATTTGTTTCCTAACGTCTGTAAACGTTTGGCTTAAATCGCTAAAAGGGTGAATCGTTTGGATTTGTTTCGTAACGTTTGCAAACGTTTGGCTTCAATCGCTAAAAAGGTGAAACTTTTGGATTTGTTTCGTAACATTTGTAAACGTTTGGCATAAATCGCTAAAAAGGTGAAATGTTTGGATTTGTTTCGTAACATTAGTAAACATTTGGCCTAAATTGCTAAAAAGGTGCAATGTTTGGTTTTGTTTCGTAACGTTTGTAAACGTTTGGCTTAAATCGCTAAAAAGGTGAAATGTTTGGATTTATTTCGTATTGTTTGTAAACGTTTGGCCTAAATTGCTAAATAGGTGAAACGCTTGGATTTGTTACGTAACATTTGTAAACGTTGGGCTTAAAATACTAAAAAGGTGAAACGCTTGGATTTGTTTCCGAAACGTTTATAAACGTTTGGCTTAAATTGCAAAAAAGGTGAAATGCTTAGATTTGTTTCGTAACGTTTGTAAACGTTTGGCTTAAATTGCTTAAAAGGTGAAATGCTTGGTTTTGTTTTGTAACGTTTGTAAAGGTTTGGCTTAAATTGCTAAAAATGTGAAACGTTTGGATTTGTTTCATAACGTTTTAAACGTTTGGTTTTATTCCGTAACGTTTGTGAACATTTGGCTAAAATCGCTAAAAAGGGGAAACGTTTGGATTTGTTTCGTAACCTTTGTAAACGTTTGGCTTAAATCGCTATAAAGGCGAAACATTTGGATTTGTTTCGTAACGTTTGTAAACGTTTGGCTTAAATCGCTAAAAAGGTGAAACGTTTGGATTTGTTTCGTAACGTTTGTAAAGGTTTTGCTTAAATCGCTAAAAAGGTTAAATGTTTGGATTTGTTTCGTATCTTTTGTAAACGTTTGGCTTAAACCGCTAAGAAGGTGAAACGTTTCGATTTGTTTCGTAACGCTTGTAAATGTTTGGCTTACATTGCTAAAGGTGAATCGCTTGGATTTGTTTCGCAACGTTTGTAAACGTTTGGCTTAAATTACTAAAAAGGTAAGACACTTGGATTTGTTTCGTAACCTTTGGCTTAAATTTCTTGAAAGGTGAAACGCTTAGATTTGTTTCGTAACGTTTGTAAATGTTTGGCTTAAGTTGATAAAAAGGTGAAACGCTTGGATTTGTTTCGTTACGTTTGTAAACGTTTGGCTTAAATTGCTAAAAAGGTGAAATGTTTGGATTTGTCTCGTAACGTTTGTAAACGTTTGGCTTAATTTGCTAAAAAGGTGAAACACTTGGATTTGTTTCGTATTATTTGTAAACATTTAGCTGAAATTGCTGAAAAGGTGAAACGCTTGCATTTGTTTCGTTACGTTTGTAAATGTTTGGCATAAATTGCTAAAAAGGTGAAACACTTGGTTTTTGTTTCGTAACGTTCGTAAACGTTTGGCTTAAATTGCTAAAAATAAGAAATGTTTGGATTTGTTTCGTAACATTTGTAAATGTTTGACTTAAATCGCTATAAAGGCGAAACGTTTGGATTTGTTTCGTAACGATTGTAAACGTTTGGCTTAAATCGCTAAAAAGAGGAAACATTTGGATTTGTTTTGTAACGTTTGTAAATGTTTTGCTTAAATCGCTAAAAAGGTTAAATGTTTGGATTTGTTTCGTATCGTTTGTAAACGTTTGGCTTAAACCGCTAAGAAGGTGAAACGTTTGGATTTCTTTAGTAACGCTTGTAAATGTTTGGCTTACATTGCAAAAGGTGAAACGCTTGGATTTGTTTCGCAACGTTTGTAAACGTTTGGCTTAAATTGCTAAAAAGGTAAGACGCTTAGATTTGTTTCGTAACGTTTGTAAATGTTTGGTTTAAATTGCTAAAAAGGTGAAATGTTTGGATTTGTTTCGTAACGTTTGTAAACGTTTTGCTTAAATCGCTAAAAAGGTTAAACGTTTGGATTTCATTCGTAACGTTTGAAAACGTTTGGCTTAAATTTCTAAAAAGGTGAAATGCTTGGATTTGTTTCGTAACGTTTGTAAACGTTTGGCTTAAAATACTAAAAAGGTGAAACACTTGGATTTATTTCGGAACGTTTTTAAACGTTTGGCTTAAATTGTTGAAAAGGTGAAATGCTTGGTTTTGTTTCGTAACGTTTGTAAAGGTTTGGCTTAAATCGTTAAAAAGGTGAAACGTTTGGATTTTTTTTCGAAACGTTTTAAACCTTTGGTTTTTGTTTCTAATCGTTTGTAAACGTTTGTCTTAAATCTCTAAAAAGAGGAAACGTTTGGATTTGTTTCGTAGTGCTTCTAAACGTTTGGCTTGAACCCCTATAAAGGCAAAACGTTTGAATTTGTTTCGTGCCGTTTGTAAATGTTTTGAAAAAATCGCTAAAAAGGTGAAACGTTTGGATTTTATTTCGCAACGTTTGTAAGTGTTTAGCTTAAATCGCTAAAAAGGTGAAACGTTTGGATTTGTTTCGTAGTTTGTAAACGTTTGGCTTAAATCGCTAAAAAGGTGAAACTTTTGGATTTGTTTCGTAGCCTTTGTAAACGTTTGGCTTAAATTGCTAAAAAGGTAAAACGCTTTGATTTGTTTCGTAACGTTTGTAAACGTTTGGCTTAAATAAAAAAGGAGAAAAGCTTGGATTTGATTCGCAATATTTGTAAACGTTTGGCTTAAATTGCTAAAAAGGAGAAACGTTTGGGTTTAGTTCGTAGCGTTTCTAAATGTTTGTCTTAAATCGATAGAAAGGGGAAACGTTTGGATTTGTTGCGCACAGTTTTTAAACGTTTGGATTTGTTTCGCAACGTTTGTAAGCGTTTGGCTTAAATTGCTAAAAAGGTGAAACGCTTGGATTTGTTTTGTAACGTTTGTAAACGTTTGCTTAAATTACTAAAAAGGTGAAACGCTTGCATTTGTTTCGGAACGTTTGTAAACGTTTGGATTAAATTACTAAAAAAGTGAAACGCTTGCATTTGTTTCATAACGTTTGTAAACGTTTGGCTTAAATTGCTAAAAAGCTGAAACGCTTGGTTTTGTTTCGTTATGTTTGTAAACATTTGGATTAAATTGCTAAAAAGCTGAAACACTTGAATTTGTTTCGTAATGTTTTAAACGTTTGGTTTTATTTCGTGACGTTTGTAAAGGTTTTTCTTACATCGCATAAAATGTGAAACGTTTGGATTTGTTTCGTATCGTTTTGAACGTTTGGTTTTGTTTCGTAACGTTTGTAAACGTTTGGCTTAGATCGCTAAAAAGGGGACACTTTTTGATTTGTTTCATAACGTTTGTAAACGTTTGGCTTAAATTGCTAAAAAGGTGAAACGCTTGGATTTGATTCGTAATGTTTCTAAACGTTTGGCTTAAATTGCTAAAAAGGTGAAACATTTGGATTTGCTTCATAACCTTGATAAACGTTTGGCTCAAATCGCTAAAAAGGGGAAACGTTTGGATTTGATTCGTATAGTTTGTAAACGTTTGGCTTATATCGCTATAAACGTGAAACGTTTGGATTTGTTTAAAACGTTTTAAACGTTTGGTTTTGTTTCGTAACGTTTGTAAACGTTTGTCTTATATCGCTAAAAAGGAAAAACGTTTAGATTTGCTTCGTAACGTTTGTAAACGTTTGGTTTAAATAGCTAAAAACGTGAAACGTTTGGATTTGTTTCGTTACCTTTGTAAATGTTTGGCTTAAATCGCTAAAAAGGTGAAATGTTTGGATTTGTTTCGTAACCTTTGTAAACATTTGGCTTATATCGCTAAATAGGTGAAACGTGTGGATTTGTTTCGTAACCTTTGTAAACGTTTGGCTTAAATTGCTAAAAAGGTAAAATTCTTTGATTTGTTTCCTAACGTTTGTAAACGTTTGGCTTAAATTGCTAAAAAGGAGAAAAGCTTGGACTTGTTTCGCAACGTTTGTAAACATTTTTCTTAAATTGCTAAAAAGGTGAAACGTTTGGATTTGTTTCGTAGCGTATATAAACGTTTGGCTTAAATCGCTAAAAAGGTGAAGCGTTTGGATTTGTTTCATACTGTTTGTAAACGTTTGGCTTAAATCACTAAAAAATGAAACTTTTGTATTTGTTTCGTAACCTTTAAAAACGTTTGGCTTAAATCGCTAAAAAGGGGAAACGTTTGGATTTGTTCCGTAACGTTTGTAAACGTTTGGCTTAGATCGCTAAAAAGGTGAAACGTTTGGATTTGTTTCATAATGTTTTAAACGTTTAGCTGAAATCGCTAAAATGGGGAAAAATTTAAATTTGTTTCGTAACGTTTGGCTAAAATCGCTTAATAGGTAAAACGTTTGGTTTTGTTCCGTAATGTTTGTAAACGTTCCACTTAAATCGCTAAAAAGGTGAAATATTTGGATTTTTTTCGTAACGTTGGTAAACGTTTGGCATAAATTGCTAAAAAGGTGAAACACTTGGATTTGTTTCATAACGTTTGTAAACGTTTGGCTTAAATTTATAAAAAGGTGAAATGCTTGGATTTGTTTCGTAATGTTTGTAAACGTTTTGCTTAAATTGCTAAAAAGGTGAAACGCTTGGATTTGTTTCGTAACGTTGATAAAGGTTTGGCTTAAATTGCTAAAAACGTGAAAACATTTGGATTTGTTTCATAACATTTGTAAACATTTGGCTTAAATAGCTAAAAAGGTGAAATGTTTGGATTTTTTTTATAAACGTTTGGCTTAAATTGCAAAAAAGGGGAAACGCACGGATTTGTTTCGTAACGTTTGTAAACGTTTGTCTTAAATTGCTTAAAAGGTGAAACACTTGGATTTGTTTCGTAATGTTTGTAAACGTTTTACTTACATTGCTAAAAAGGTTAAACGTTTCGATTTGTTTCGTAGCGTTTGTAATCGTTTGGCTTAAATCTCTAAAAAGGTGAAACGTTTGGATTTGTTTCGTACCGTTTGTAAATGTTTGGCTTAAACTGCTAAAAAGGTGAAACGTTTGGATTTGTTTCCTAACGTTTGTAAACGTTTGGCTTAAATGACTAAAAAGGTGAAACCTTTGGATTTGTTTCGTAACATCTGTAAACGTTTGGTTTAAATTGCTAAAAATGTGAATCGCTTGGATTTATTTCGTTACGCTTGTAAACGTTTGTCTTAAATTGCTAAAGAGGTGAAACGCTTGGATTGTTTCTTAACGTTTGTAAACGTTTGGCTTAAATCGCTAAAAAGACGAAACGTTTGGATTTATTTCGTAACGTTTGTAAACGTTTGGCTAAAATGGCTAAAAGGATGAGACGTTTGGATTTGTTTTGTGACGTTTGGATTTGTTTTGTAACGTTTGTAAACGTCAGGCCTAAATCGCTAAAAAGGGGAAACGTTTGGATTTGTTTCGTAACTTTTGTAAACGTTTGGCTTAAATCGCTAAAAATGTGAAACGTTTCATTTGTTTCGTAACGTTTGTAAGCGTTTAGCTTAAATTGCTAAAAAGGTGAAACGCTTGGATTTGTTTCGTATCGTTTGTAAACGTTTGGCTTAAATTGCTAAAATGGTGAAACGTTTTAATTTGTTTCTTAACGGTTGTAAACGTTTGCCTTAAATCGCTAAAAAGGTGAAACTTTTAGATTTGTTTCGTAACTTTTATAAACGTTTGGCTTAAATCGCTAAAAAGGTGAAACATTGTGATTTGTTTCGTAACGCTTGTAAATGTTTGGCTTAAATCGCTAAAAAGGTGAAACATTTGGATTTGTTTCGTAACGTTTGTAAACGTTTAGTTTAAATTGCTAAAAAGGTGAAACGTTTGTACTTGTTTACGTAACGTTTGTAAACGTTTGGCTTAAATTGCTAAAAAGGTGAAACGCTTTGATTTGTTTCGAAAGGTTTGAAACTGTTTGGATTAAATCGCTAAAATGGTGAAACGTTCATATTTGTTTCGTAACGTTTGTTAACGTTTGGCTTAAATCGCTACAAAGGTTAAACGTTTGGATTTGTTTCGTAACGTTTTTAAATGTTTGGCTTAAATCGCGAAAAAGGGGAAATATTTGGATTTGTTTCGTAATGTTTGTAAACGTTTGGCTTACATTGCTAAAAAGGTGAAATGTTTGGATTTGTTTCGTAGCGTTTGTAAACGTTTGGCCTTAATCAACTAAAAAGGTAAAACGTTTGGATTTGTTTCGTACCGTTTGTAAACGTTTGGCTTATATCGCTAAAAAGGTAAAATGTTTGGATTTGTTTCGTAACGTTTGTAAACTTTTGGCTTAAATTGCTAAAAAGGTGAAGCGCTTGGATTTATTTCGTAACGTTTTTAAACATTTGGCTTAAATTGCTAAAAAGGTGACATGTTGGGATTTGTTTTGTAACGTTTGTAAACGTTTGGCTTAAATTACTTAAAAGGTGAAATGCTTGGATTTGTTTCGGAACATTTGTAAACGTTTGGCTTAATTTTCTAAAAAGGTGAAACGCTTGGATTTGTTTCGTAACGTTTGTAAACGTTTAGCTTAAATTGCTAAAAAGATGAAACGGTTGGTTTTGTTTCGCAACGTTTATAAACGTTTGGCTTAAATCGCTAAAAAGGTGAAACGTTGGGATTTGTTTATTACCGTTTGTAAACGTTTGGCTTAAATCACTAAAAAAATGAAACGTTTGTATTTGTTTCGTAACCTTTAAAAACGTTTGGCTTAAATCGCTAAAAAGGGGAAACGTTTGGATTTGTTCCGTAACGTTTGTAAACGTTTGGCTTAGATCGCTAAAAAGGTGAAACGTTTGGATTTGTTTCATAACGTTTTAAACGTTTAGCTGAAATCGCTAAAATGGGGAAACATTTAAATTTGTTTCGTAACGTTTGGCTAAAATCGCTTAATAGGTGAAACGTTTGGTTTTGTTCCGTAACGTTTGTAAACGTTCCACTTAAATCGCTAAAAAGGTGAAATGTTTGGATTTGTTCGTAACGTTGGTAAACGTTGGGCATAAATTGCTAAAAAGGTGAAACACTTGGTTTTGTTTCATAACGTTTGTAAACGATTGACTTAAATTGCTAAAAAGGTGAAATGCTTGAATTTGTTTCGTAATGTTTGTAAACGTTTGGCTTAAATTGCTAAAAACGTGAAACTCTTGGATTTGTTTCCTAAGTTGATAAAGGTTTGGCTTACATTGCAAAAAAGGTGAAACATTTGGATTTGTTTCATAACATTTGTAAACATTTGGCTTAAATAGCTAAAAAGGTGAAATGTTTGGATTTTTTCGTATCGTTTATAAACGTTTGGCTTAAATTGCTAAAAGGGGAAACGTTTGGATTTGTTTCGTAACGTTAGTAAACGTTTGTCTTAAATTGCTAAAAAGGTGAAACACTTGGATTTGTTTCGTAATGTTTGTAAACGTTTTACTTACATTGCTAAAAAGGTTAAACATTTCAATTTGTTTCGTAGCGTTTGTAAACGTTTGGCTTAAATCTCTAAAAAGGTGAAACGTTTGGATTTGTTTCATACCGTTTGTAAACGTTTGGCTTAAATTGCTAAAAAGGTGAAACGTTTGGATTTGTTTCCTAACGTTTGTCAACGTTTGGCTTAAATCGCTAAAAAGGTGAAACCTTTGGATTTGTTTCGTAACATCTGTAAACGTTTGGTTTAAATTGCTAAAAATGTGAATCGCTTGGATTGATTTCGTTACACTTGTAAACGTTTGGCTTAAATCGCTAAAAAGACGAAACGTTTGGATTTATTTCGTAACGTTTGTAAACGTTTGGCTAAAATTGCTAAAAGGATGAAACGTTTGGATTTGTTTTGTGACGTTTGGATTTGTTTCGTAACGTTTGTAAACGTCTGGCTTAAATCTCTAAAAAGGGGAAACGTTTGGATTTGTTTCATAACTTTTGTAAACGTTTGGCTTAAATCGCTAAAAATGTGAAACGTTTCATTTGTTTCGTAACGTTTGTAAACGTTTAGCTTAAATTGCTAAAAAGGTGAAACGCTTGGATTTGTTTCGTATCGTTTGTAAACGTTTGGCTTAAATTGCAAAAAAGGTGAAACGTTTTGATTTGTTTCTTAACGGTTGTAAACGTTTGCCTTAAATCGCTAAAAAGGTGAAACTTTTAGATTTGTTTCGTAACTTTTATAAACGTTTGGGTTAAATCGCTAAAAAGGTGAAACATTGTGATTTGTTTCGTAACGCTTGTAAATGTTTGGCTTAAATCGCTAAAAAGGTGAAACATTTGGATTTGTTTCGTAACGTTTGTAAACGTTTAGTTTAAATTTCTAAAAAGGTGAAACGTTTGTATTTGTTTCGTAACGTTTGTAAACGTTTGGCTTAAATTGCTAAAAGGTGAAACGTTTTGATTTGTTTCGAAAGGTTTGAAACTGTTTGGATTAAATCGCTAAAAAGGTGAAACGTTTAGATTTGTTTCGTAACGTTTGTAAACGTTTGGCTTAAATCGCTACAAAGGTGAAACGTTTGGATTTGTTTCGTAACGTTTGTAAATGTTTGGCTTAAATCGCTAAAAAGGGGAAACATTTGGATTTGTTTCGTAATGTTTGTAAACGTTTGGCTTAGATTGCTAAAAAGGTGAAATGTTTGGATTTGTTTCGTAGCGTTTGTTAACGTTTGGCTTAGATCTCTAAAAAGGTGAAACGTTTGGATTTGTTTCGTACCGTTTGTAAACGTTTGACTTATATCGCTAAAAAGGTAAAATGTTTGTATTTGTTTCGTAACGTTTGTAAACTTTTGGCTTAAATTGCTAAAAAGGTAAAACACTTGGATTTATTCTGTAACGTTTTTAAACATTTGGCTTAAATTGCTAAAAAGGTGACATGTTGGGATTTGTTTTATAACGTTTGTAAACGTTTGGCTTAAATTACTAAAAAGATGAAATGCTTGGATTTGTTTCGGAACATTTGTAAACGTTTGGCTTAATTTTCTAAAAAGGTGAAACGCTTGGATTTGTTTCGTAACGTTTGTAAACGTTTGGCTTAAATTGCTAAAATAATGAAACGGTTGGTTTTGTTTCGCAACGTTTGTAAAGGTTTGGTTTAAATCGCTAAAAATGTGAAACGTTTGGATTTAATTTGTAATGTTTTAAACGTTGGGTTTTGTTTCGTAACGTTTGTAAATGTTTGGCTTAAATCGCTAAAAATGGGAAACGTTTGTATTTGTTTAGTAACGTTTTAAATGTTTGGTTTTGTTTCGTAATGTTTGTAAACGTTTGGCTTAAATCGCTAAAAAGGGGAAACGCTTGGATTTGTTTCATAACGTTTTTAAACGTTTGGCTTAAATTGCTAAAAAGGCGAAACGTTTGGATTTGTTTCGTAACCTTTGTAAACGTTTGGCTAATATCGCTAAAAAGGTGAAACGCTTGGTTTTGTTTCGTAACATTTGTAAACGTTCAGCTTAATCGCTAAAAAGGTGAAACATTTAGATTAGTCCTTGTAAACGTTTAGCCTATATTGCTAGAAAGGTGAAACACTTGGATTTGTTTCGTAACATTTGTAAACGTTTGGTTTAAATTGATAAAAAGGTAAAACGCTTGGATTTATTTCATAACGTTTGTAAACGTTTGGCTTAAATTGCTAGAAAGGTGAAACGCTTGGATTTGTTTCGTAACGTTTGTAAACGTTTGGCTTCAATTGCTTAAAAAGTGAAATATTCGGATTTGTTTCGTATCCTTTGTAAACATTTGACTTAAATAGCTGAAAATGTGACATGTTTGAATTTGTTTTATTACATTTGTAAACGTTTGGCTTAAATTGCTAAAAATGTGAAACACTTGAATTTGTTTTATAGCGTTTGTAAACGTTTGGCCTAAATTGCGAAAAAGGTGAAACTCTTAGATTTGTTTCGTAACGTTTGTAAACGTTTGGCTTACATTGCTAAAAAGGGGAAACGTTTGGATTTGTTTTGTAGCGTTTTTAAACGTTTGCATTAATTCGCTAAAAGGGGGAAACACTTGGATTTGTTTTTGTAGTGTTTGTAAACGTCTAGCTTAAATCGCTAAAAAGGTGAAATGTTTGGATTTGTCTCGTAACGTTTGTAAACGTTTGACTTAATTTGCTAAAAAGGTGAAACGCTTGGATTTGTTTCGTATTGTTTGTAAACGTCTGGCTTAAATCGCTAAAAAGGTGAAACGCTTAGATTTGTTTCGTAACGTTTGTAAACGTTTGGCTTACATTGCTAAAAAGGGGAAACGTTTGGTTTTGTTTCATAACGTTTGTAAACGTTCGGCTTAAATCGCTAAAAAGGTGAAACGTTTGGATTTGTTTCGTAACGTTTGGCTTAAATTGCTAAAAAGGTGAAACGCTTGGAATTGTTTCGTAATGTTTGTAAACATTTGACTTAAATTGCTAAAAAGGTGAAATGTTTGGATTTGTCTTGTAACGTTTGTAAACGTTTGGCTTAAATTACTAAAAGGTGAAATGCTTGGATTTGTATCGGAACGTGTGTAAACGTTTGGCTTAAATTGCTAAAAAGGTGAATAGCTTGGATTTGTTTCGTAACGTTTGTAAATGTTTGGCTTAAATTTCTAAAAAGGTAAAACATTTGGATTTGTTCCATAACATTTGTAAACATTTAGCTTAAATCGCTAAAAAGGTGAAACATTTGGATTTTTTTTGTAACGTTTGTAAACATTTTGCTTAAATCGCTAAAAAGGTGAATCGTTTGGATTTGTTTCGAAACGTTTGCAAACATTTGGCTTCAATGCTAAAAAGGTTAAACTTTTGGATTTGTTTCGTAACATTTGTAAACGTTTGGCATAAATCGCTAAGAAGGTGAAATGTTTAGATTTGTTTCGCAACGTTATAAACGTTTGGCTTATATCGCTAATACGGGGAAACATTTCGATTTGTTTCATAACATTAGTAAACATTTGGCCTAAATTGCTAAAAAGGGGAAATGTTTGGTTTTGTTTCTTAACGTTTGTAAACATTCGGCTTAAATAGCTAAAAAGGTGAAATGTTTGGATTTCTTTCGTATTTTTTGTAAACGATTGGCTTAAATTGCTAAATAGGTGAAACGCTTGGATTTGTTTCGTAACATTTGTAAACGTTTGGCTTAAAATACTAAAAAGGTGAAACGCTTGGATTTGTTTCCGAAACGTTTATAAACGTTTGGCTTAAATTGCAAAAAAGGTGAATCGCTTAGATTTGTTTCGTAGCGTTTGTAAACGTTTGGCTTAAATTGCTTAAAAGGTGAAATGCTTGGTTTTGTTTCGTAATGTTTGTAAAGGTTTGGCTTAAATCGCTAAAAATGTGAAACGTTTGGATTTTTTTCGTAACGTTTCAAACGTTTTGTTTTGTTTCGTAACGTTTGGCTAAAATCGCTAAAAAGGGGAAACGTTTGGATTTGTTTTGTAACGTTTGTAAACGTTTGGCTTAAATCGCTATAAAGGCGAAACGTTTGGATTTGTTTCGTAACGTTTGTAAACGTTTGGCTTAAATCGCTAAAAAGGTGAAACGTTTGGATTTGTTTCGTAACGTTTGTAAATGTTTTGCTTAAATCGCTAAAAAGGTTAAATGTTTGGATTTGTTTCGTATCGTTTGTAAACGTTTGGCTTAAACCGCTAAGAAGGTGAAACGTTTGGATTTGTTTCGGAACACTTGTAAATGTTTGGCTTACATTACTAAAGGTGAAACGCTTGGATTTGTTTCGCAACGTTTGTAAACGTTTGGCTTCAATTGTTAAAAAGGTAAGACGCTTGGATTTGTTTCGTAACGTTTGTAAACGTTTGGCTTAAATTGCTAAAAAGGTGAAATGTTTGGATTTGTTTCGTAACGTTTGTAAACGTTTGTCTTATATCGCTAAAAAGTAAAAACGTTTAGATTTACTTCGTAACGTTTGTAAACGTTTGGCTTAAATAGCTAAAAACGTGAAATGTTTGGATTTGTTTCGTTACCTTTGTAAATGTTTGGATTAAATCGCTAAAAAGGTGAAATGTTTAGATTTGTTTCGTAACGTTTGTAAACGTTTGGCTTAAATCGCTAAAAAGGGGAAACATTTGGATTTGTTTCGTAATGTTTGTAAACGTTTGGCTTACATTGCTAAAAAGGTGAAATGTTTGGATTTGTTTCGTAGCGTTTGTTAACGTTTGGCTTAAATCTCTAAAAAGGGGAAACGTTTGGATTTGTTTCGTACCGTTCGTAAACGTTTGGCTTATATCGCTAAAAAGGTAAAATTTTTGGATTTGTTTCGTAATGTTTGTAAACTTTTGGCTTAAATTGCTAAAAAGGTGAAACTCTTGTATTTATTTCGTAACGTTTTTAAACATTTGGCTTAAATTGCTAAAAAGGTGACATGTTGGGATTTGTTTTGTAACGTTTGTAAACGTTTGGCTTAAATTACTAAAAAGGTGAAATGCTTGGATTTGTTTCGGAACATTTGTAAACGTTTGGATTTGTTTCGTAGCGTTTATAAACGTTTGGCTTAAATCGTTAAAAAGGTGAAACATTTGGATTTGTTTCGTACCGTTTGTAAACGTTTGGCTTAAATCACTAAAAAGATGAAACATTTATATTTGTTTCGTAACCTTTAAAAACGTTTGGCTTAAATCGCTAAAAAGGGGAAACGTTTGGATTTGTTCCGTAACGTTTGTAAACGTTTGGCTTAGATCGGTAAAAAGGTGAAACGTTTGGATTTGTTTCATAAAGTTTTAAACGTTGAGCTGAAATCGCTAAAATGTGGAAACATTTAAATTTTTTTCGTAACGTTTGGCTAAAATCGCTTAATAGGTAAAATGTTTGGTTTTGTTCCGTAACGTTTGTAAACGTTCCACTTAAATCGCTATAAACGTGAAATAATTGGATTTTTTTCGTAACCTTGGTAAACGTTTGACATAAATTGCTAAAAAGGTGAAACGCTTGGATTTGTTTTGTAACGTTGATAAAGGTTTGGCTTAAATTGCTAAAAAGGTGAAACATTTGGATTTGTTTCATAACATTTGTTAACATTTGGCTTAAATAGCTCAAAAGGTGAAATGTTTGGATTTTTTCGTAACCTTTATAAATGTTTGGCTTAAATTGCTAAAAAAGGGAAACGCTTGGATTTGTTTCGTAACGTTTGTAAACGTTTTTCTTAAATTGCTAAAAAGGTGAAACGCTTGGATTTGTTTCGTAATATTTGTAAACGTTTTACTTACATTGCTAAAAAGGTTAAAGGTTTCGATTTGTTTCGTAGCGTTTGTAAACGTTTGGCTTAAATCTCTAAAAAGGTGAAACGTTTGGATTTGTTTCGTACCGTTTGGAAACGTTTGGTTTAAATTTCTAAAAAGGGGAAACGTTTTGATTTGTTTCCTAACGTGTGTAAACGTTTTGCTTAAATCGATAAAAAGGTGAAACCTTTGGATTTGTTTTGTAACATCTGTAAACGTTTGGTTTAAATTGCTAAAAATGTGAAACGCTTGGATTTATTTCGTTACGTTTGTAAACGTTTGGCTTAAATTGCTAAAAAGGTTAAACGCTTGGATTTGTTTCGTAACATTTGTAAAAGTTTGGCTTAAATCGCTAAAAAGACGAAACGTTTGGATTTATTTCATAACGTTTGTAAACGTTTGGCTTAAATTGCTAAAAGGATGAGACGTTTGGATTTGTTTCGTGACTTTTGGATTTGTTTCGTAACGTTTGTAAACGTCTGGCTTAAATCGCTAAAAAGGGAAAACTTTCGGATTTGTTTCGTAACTTTTGTAAACGTTTGGCTTAAATCCCTAAAAATGTGAAACGTTTCATTTGTTTCGTAACGTTTGTAAACGTTTAGCTTAAATTGCTAAAAAGGTGAAACGCCTGGATTTGTTTCGTGTCGTTTGTAAACGTTTGGCTTAAATTGCTAAAAAGGGAAACGTTTTGATTTGTTTCATAATTGTTGTAAACGTTTGGCTTAAATCGTTAAAAAGGTGAAACTTTTAGATTTGTTTCGTAACTTTCATAAACGTTTGTCTTAAATCGCTAAAAAGGTGAATCAATGTGATTTGTTTCGTAACGCTTGTAAATGTTTGGCTTAAATCACTAAAAAGGTGAAACATTTGGATTTGTTTCGTACCGTTTGTAAACGTTTGGTTTAAATTTCTAAAAAGGTGAAACGTTTGTATTTGTTTCGTAACGTTTGTAAACGTTTGGCTTAAATTGATAAAAAGGTGAAACGTTTTGATTTGTTTCGAAAGGTTTGTAACTGTTTGGCTAAAATCGCTAAAAAGGTGAAACGTTTAGATTTGTTTCGTAACATTTGTAAACGTTTGGCTTAAATCGCTACAAAGGTGAAATGTTTGGATTTGTTTCGTAACGTTTGTGAATGTTTGGCTTACATCGCGAAACAGGGGAAACATTTGGATTTGTTTTGTAATGTTAGTAAACTTTTGGCTTACATTGCTAAAAAGGGGAAATGTTTGGATTTGTTTCGTAGCATTTGTAAACGTTTGGCTTAGATCTCTAAAAAGGTGAAACATTTGGATTTGTTTCGTACCGTTTGTAAACGTTTGGCTTATATCGCTAAAAAGGTAAAATGTTTGGATTTGTTTCTTTACGTTTGTAAACTTTATGCTTAAATTGCTAAAAAGGTGAAACGCTTGGATTTATTTCGTTACGTTTTTAAACATTTGGCATAAATTGCTAAAAAGGTGACATGTTGGGATTTTTTTGTAACGTTTGTAAACGTTTGGCTTAAATTACTAAAATGGTGAAATGCTTGGATTTGTTTCGGAACATTTGTAAACGTTTGGCTTAATTTTCTAAAAAGGTGACACGCTTGGATTTGTTTCGTAATGTTTGTAAACGTTTGGCTTAAATTGTTAAAAAGATAAAACAGTTGGTTTTGTTTCGCAACGTTTGTAAAGATTTGGTTTAAATCGCTAAAAATTGTGAAACGTTTGGATTTAATTTGTAACGTTTAAAACGTTTGGTTTTGTTTCGTAACGTTTGTGAATGTTTGGCTTAAATCGCTAAAAATGTGAAACGTTTGGATTTTTTTAGTAACGTTTTAAACGTTTGGTTTTGTTTTGTAATGTTTGTAAACGTTTGGCTTAAATCGCTAAAAAGGGGAAACGCTTGGATTTGTTTCATTACGTTTTTAAACGTTTGGCTTAAATTGCTAAATAGGCGAAACGTTTGGATTTGTTTCGTAACGTTTGTAAACGTTTGGCTAAAATCGCTAAACAGGTGAAACGTTTGGTTTTGTTTCGTAACATTTGTAAACGCTCGGCTTAATCGCTAAAAAGGTGAAATATTTGGATTTGTTTCTTGTAAACGTTTAGCCTATATTGCTAGAAAGGTGAAACACTTGGATTTGTTTCGTAACACTTGTAAACGTTTGGCTTAAATTGCTAAAAAGGAGAAACGCTTGGATTTTTTTCGCAACTTTTGTAAAATTTTTTCTTAAATTGCTAAAAAGGTGAGACGTTTGGATTTGTTTCGTAGCGTTTATAAACGTTTGGCTTAAATCGCTAAAAAGGTGAAGCGTTTTGATTTTTTTCGTACCGTTTGTAAACGTTTGGCTTAAATAACTAAAAAGATGAAACATTTGTATTTGTTTCGTAACCTTTAAAAATGTTTGGCTTAAATCGCTAAAAAGGGGAAACGTTTGGATTTGTTCCGTAACGTTTGTAAACGTTTGGCTTAGATCGCGAAAAAGGTGAAACGTTTGGATTTGTTTCATAAAGTTTTAAACGTTTAGCTGAAATCGCTAAAATGGGGAAACATTTAAATTTTTTTCGTAACGTTTGGCTAAAATCGCTTAATATGTGAAACGTTTGGTTTTGTTCCGTAACGTTTGGCTAAAATCGCTTAATATGTGAAACGTTTGGTTTTGTTCCGTAACGTTTGTAAACGTTCCACTTAAATTGCTAAAAACGTGAAATAATTGGATTTGTTTCGTAACGTTGGTAAACGTTTGACATAAATTGCTAAAAAGGTGAAACACTTGGTATTGTTTCATAACCTTTGTAAACGTTTGGCTTAAATTGCTAAAAAGGTGAAATGGTTGGATTTGTTTCGTAATGTTTGTAAACGTTTGGCTTATATTGCTAAAAAGGTGAAACAGTTGGATTTGTTTCGCAACGTTGATAAAGGTTTGGCTTAAATTGCTAAAAAGGTGAAACATTTGGATTTGTTTCATAACATTTGTAAACATTTGGCTTAAATAGCTAAAAAGGTGAAATGTTTGGATTTTTTCGTAACGTTTATAAAAGTTTGGCTTAAATTCCTAAAAAAGGGAAACGCTTGGATTTGTTTCGTAACGTTTGTAAACGTTTGTCTTAAATTGCTAAAAAGGTGAAACGCTTGGATTTGTTTCGTAATATTTGTAAACGTTTTACTTACATTGCTAAAAAGGTTAAACGTTTCGATTTGTTTCGTAGCGTTTGTAAAGGTTTGGCTTAAATCTCTAAAAAGGTGAAACGTTTGGATTTGTTTTGTACAGTTTGTAAACGTTTGGCTTAGATTTCTAAAAAGGGAAAACGTTTGGATTTGTTTCCTAATGTGTGTAAACGTTTGGCTTAAATCGCTAAAAAGGTGAAACCTTTGGATTTGTTTCGTAACATCTGTAAACGTTTGGTTTAAATTGCTAAAAATGTGAAAGGCTTGGATTTATTTCATTACGTTTGTAAACGTTTGGCTTAAATTGCTAAAAGGTGAAACGCATGGATTTGTTTCGTAATGTTTGTAAACGTTTGGCTTAAATCGCTAAAAAGACGAAACGTTTGGATTTATTTCGTAACGTTTGTAAACGTTTGACTTAAATTGCTAAAAGGATGAGATGTTTGGATTTGTTTCGTTACGTTTGGATTTGTTTCGTAACGTTTGTAAACGTCTGGCTTAACTCGCTAAAAAGGGGAAACTTTTGGATTTGTTTCGTAACTTTTGTAAACGTTTGGCTTAAATCCATTAAAATGGGAAACGTTTCATTTGTTTCGTAACGTTTGTAAACGTTTAGCTTAAATTGCTAAAAAGGTGAAACGCATGGATTTGTTTCGTATCGTTTGTAAACGTTTGGCTTAAATTGCTAAAAAGGTGAAACTTTTTGATTTGTTTCATATTGGTTGTAAACGTTTGGCCTTAATCGCTAAAAAGGTGAAACTTTTAGTTTTGTTTCGTAACTTTTATAAACGTTTGGCTTAAATCGCTAAAAAGGTGAAACATTGTGATTAGTTTCGTAACGCTTGTAAATGTTTGGCTTAAATCGCTAAAAAGGTGAAACATTTGGATTTGTTTCGTAACGTTTCTAAACGTTTGGATTAAATTTCTAAAAAGGTGAAACGTTTGTATTTGTTTCGTATCGTTTGTAAACGTTTGGCTTAAATTACTAAAAAGGTGAAACGTTTTGATTTGTTTCGAAAGGTTTGTAACTGTTTGGCTTAAATCGCTAAAAAGGTGAAACGTTTAGATTTGTTTCGTAACGTTTGTAAACGTTTGGCTTAAATCGCTACAAAGATGAAATGTTTGGATTTGTTTCGTAACGTTTGTAAATTTTTGGCTTAAATCGCTAAAAAGGGGAAACATTTGGATTTGTTTCGTAATGTTTGTAAACTTTTGGCTTACATTGCTAAAAAGGTGAAATGTTTGGATTTGTTTCGTAGAATTTGTAAACGTTTGGCTTAGATCTCTAAAAAGGTGAAACTTTTTGATTTGTTTCGTACCGTTTGTAAACGTTTGGCTTATATCGCTAAAAAGGTAAAATGTTTGGATTTGTTTCTTAACGTTTGTAAACTTTTGGCTTAAATTGCTAAAAAGGTGAAAGCTTGGATTTATTTCGTAACGTTTTTAAACATTTGGCTTAAATTGCTAAAAAGGTGACATGTTGGGATTTGTTTTGTAACGTTTGTAAACGTTTGGCTTAAATTACTAAAAAGGTCAAATGCTTGGATTTGTTTCGTAACATTTGTAAACGTTTGGCTTAATTTTCTAATAAGGTGAAACGCTTGGATTTGTTTCGTAATGTTTGTAAACGTTTGGCTTAAATTGCTAAAAAGATAAAACGGTTGGTTTTGTTTCGCAACGTTTGTAAAGGTTTGGTTTAAATCACTAAAAAATGTGAAACGTTTGGATTTAATTTGTAATGTTTTAAACTTTGGGTTTTGTTTCGTAACGTTTGTAAATGTTTGGCTTAAATCGCTAAAAATGTGAAACGTTTGGATTTGTTTAGTAACGTTTTAAACGTTTGGTTTTGTTTCGTAATGTTTGTAAACGTTTGGCTTAAATCGCTAAAAAGGGGAAACGCTTGGATTTGTTTCATAACGTTTTTAAACGTCTGGCTTAAATTGCTAAATAGGCGAAATTTTTGGATTTGTTTCGTAACGTTTGTAAACGTTTGGCTAAAATCGCTAAAAATGTGAAACGTTTGGTTTTGTTTCGTAACATTTGTAAACGCTCGGATTAATCGCTAAAAAGGTGAAATATTTGGATTTGTTTCTTGTAAACGTTTAGCATGTATTGCTAGAAAGGTGAAACACTTGGATTTATTTCGTAACACTTGTAAACGTTTGGCTTAAATTGCTAAAAAGGAGAAACGCTTGGATTTTTTCCGCAACGTTTGTAAACATTTTTCTTAAATTGCTAAAAAGGTGAAACGTTTGGATTTGTTTCGTAGCGTTTGTAAACGTTTGGCTTAAATCGCTAAAAAGGTGAAACGTTTGGATTTGTTTCGTACCGTTTGTAAACGTTTGGCTTAAATCACTAAAAAGATGAAACGTTTGTATTTGTTTCGTAACCTTTAAAAACGTTTGGCTTAAATCGCTAAAAAGGGGAAACGTTTTGATTTGTTCCGTAACATTTGTAAACGTTTGGCTTAGATCGCTAAAAAGGTGAAACGTTTGGATTTGTTTCATAAAGTTTTAAACGTTTAGCTGAAATCGCTAAAATGGGGAAACATTTAAATTTTTTTCGTAACGTTTGGCTAAAATCGCTTAATATGTGAAACATTTGGTTTTGTTCCGTAACGTTTGTAAACGTTCCACTTAAATTGCATAAAACGTGAAATAATTGGATTTGTTTCGTAATGTTGGTAAACGTTTGACATAAATTGCTAAAAAGGTGAAACACTTGGATTTGTTTCATAACCTTTGTAAACGTTTGGCTTAAATTACTAAAAAGGTGAAATGCTTGGATTTATTTAGTAATGTTTGTAAACGAGTGGCTTAAATTGCTAAAAAGGTGAAACGCTTGGATTTGTTTCGTAACGTTGATAAAGGTTTGGCTTAAATTGCTAAAAAGGTGAAACATTTGGATTTGTTTCATAACATTTGTAAACATTTGGCTTAAATAGCTAAAAAGGTGAAATGTTTGGATTTTTTCGTAACGTTTATAAACGTTTGGCTTAAATTGCTAAAAGAGGGAAACGCTTGGATTTGTTTCGTAACGTTTCTAAACGTTTGTCTTAAATTGCTAAAAAGGTTAAACGCTTGGATTTGTTTCGTAATATTTGTAAACGTTTTACTTACATTGCTAAAAAAAGTTAAACGTTTCGATTTGTTTCGTAGCGTTTGTAAACGCTTGGCTTAAATCTCTAAAAAGGTGAAATGTTTGGATTTGTTTCGTACCGTTTGTAAACGTTTGGCTTATATTTCTAATAAGGGGAAACGTTTGGATTTGTTTCCTAACGTGTGTAAACGTTTGCCTTAAATTGCTAAAAAGGTGAAACCTTTGGATTTGTTCGTAACATCTGTAAACGTTTGGTTTAAATTGCTAAAAATGTGTAACGCTTAGATTTATTTCGTTACGTTTGTAAACGTTTGGCTTAAATTGCTAAAAAGGTGAAACGCTTGGATTTGTTTCGTAATGTTTGTAAACGTTTGGCTTAATTCGCTAAAAAGACGAAACGTTTGGATTTATTTCGTAACGTCTGTAAATTTTTGGCTTAAATTGCTAAAAAGATGAGACGTTTGGATTTGTTTCGTGACGTTTGGATTTGTTTCGTAACTTTTGTAAACGTTTGGCTTAAATCCCTAAAAATGGGAAACGTTTCATTTGTTTCGTAACGTTTGTAAACGTTTAGCTTAAATTGCTAAAAAGGTGAAACGCCTGGATTTGTTTCGTATCGTTTGTAAACGTTTAGCTTAAATTGCTAAAAAGGTGAAACGCCTGGATTTGTTTCGTATCGTTTGTAAACGTTTGGCTTAAATTGCCAAAAAGGTGAAACGTTGTGATTAATTTCATAATGGTTGTAAACGTTTGGTCTAAATCGCTAAAAAGGTGAAACTTTTAGATTTGTTTCGTAACTTTTATAAACGTTTGGCTTATATCACTAAAAAGGTGAAACATTGTGATTTGTTTCGTAACCCTTGTAAATGTTTGGCTTAAATCGCTAAAAAGGTTAAACATTTGGATTTGTTTCGTAACGTTTGTAAACGTTTGGTTTAAATTTCTAAAAAGGTGAAACGTTTGTATTTGTTTCGTAGCGTTTGTAAACGTTAGGCTTAAATTGCTAAAAAGGTGAAACATTTTGATTTGTTTCGAAAGGTTTGTAACTGTTTGGCTTAAATCGCTAAAAAGGTGAAACGTTTAGATTTGTTTCGTAACGTTTGTAAACGTTTGGCTTAAATCGCTACAAAGATGAAATGATTGGATTTTTTTCGTAACGTTTGTAAATGTTTGGCTTAAATCGCTAAAAAGGGGAAAAATTTGGATTTGTTTCGTAATGTTTGTAAACTTTTGGCTTACATTGCTAAAAAGGTGAAATGTTTGGATTTGTTTCGTAGCATTTGTAAATGTTTGGCTTAGATCTCTAAAAAGGTGAAACATTTGGATTTGTTTCGTACCGTTTGTAAACGTTTGACTTATATAGCTAAAAAGGTAAAATGTTTGTATTTGTTTCTTATCGTTTGTAAACTTTTGGCTTAAATTGCTAAAAAGGTGAAACGCTTGGATTTATTTCGTAACGTTTTTAAACATTTGGCTTAAATTACTAAAAAGGTGACATGTTGGGATTTGTATTGTAACATTTGTAAACGTTTGGCTTAAATTACTAAAAAGGTGAAATGCTTGGATTTGTTTCGGAACATTTGTAAACGTTTGGCTTAATTTTCTAAAAAGGTGAAACGCTTCGATTTGTTTAGTAATGTTTGTAAACGTTTGGCTTAAATTGATAAAAAGATAAAACGGTTGGTTTTGTTTCACAACATTTGTAAAGGTTTGGTTTAAATCACTAAAAAATGTGAAACGTTTGGATTTAATTTGTAATGTTTAAAACGTTTGGTTTTGTTTCGTAAAGTTTGTAAATGTTTGGCTTAAATCGCTAAAAATGTGAAACGTTTGGATTTGTTTAGTAACGTTTTAAACGTTTGGTTTTGTTTCGTAATGTTTGTAAACGTTTGGCTTAAATCGCTAAAAAGGGGAAACGCTTGGATTTGTTTCATAATGTTTTTAAACGTTTGGCTTAAATTGCTAAATAGGCGAAATTTTTGGATCTATTTCGTAACGTTTGTAAACGTTTGGCTAAAATCGCTAAAAAGGTGAAACGTTTGGTTTTGTTTCGTAACATTTGTAAACGCTCGGCTTAATCGCTAAAAAGGTGAAATATTTGGATTTGTTTCTTGTAAACGTTTAGCCTATATTGCTAGAAAGGTGAAACACTTGGATTTGTTTTGTAACACTTGTAAACGTTTGGCTTAAATTGCTAAAAAGGAGAAACGCTTGGATTTTTTTCGCAACTTTTGTAAACATTTTTCTTAAATTGCTAAAAAGGTGAAACGTTTGGATTTGTTTCGTAGCGTTTATCAACGTTTGGCTTAAATCGCTAAAAAGGTGAAACGTTTGGATTTGTTTCGTACCGTTTGCAAACGTTTGGCTTAAATCACAAAAAAGATGAAACGTTTGTATTTGTTTCGTAACCTATAAAAACGTTTGGCTTAAATCGCTAAAAAGGGGAAACGTTTGGATTTGTTCCGTAACGTTTGTAAACGTTTGGTTTAGAACGCTAAAAAGGTGAAACGTTTGGATTTGTTTCATAAAGTTTTAAATGTTTAGCTGAAATCGCTAAAATGGGGGAACATTTAAATTTTTTTTATTACGTTTGGCTAAAATCGCTTAATATGTGAAACGTTTGGTTTTGTTCCGTAACGTTTGTAAACGTTCCACTTAAATTGCTTAAACGTGAAATAATTGGATTTGTTTCGTAACGTTGGTAAACGTTTGACATAAATTGCTAAATAGGTGAAACACTTGGATTTGTTTCATAACCTTTGTAAACGTTTGGCTTAAATTGCTAAAAAGGTGAAATGGTTGGATTTGTTTAGTAATGTTTGTAAACGTTTGGCTTAAATTGCTAAAAAGGTGAAATGCTTGGATTTGTTTCGTAACGTTGATAAAGGTTTGGCTTAAATTGCTAAAAAGGTGAAACATTTGGATTTGTTTCATAACATTTGTAAACATTTGGCTTAAATAGCTAAAAAGGTGAAATGTTTGGATTTTTTCGTAACGTTTATAAACTTTTGGCTTAAATTGCTAAAAAAGGGAAACGCTTGGACTTGTTTCGTAACGTTTGTCTTAAATTGCTAAAAAGGTGAAACGCTTGGATTTGTTTGGTAATATTTGTAAACGTTTTACTTACATTGCTAAAAAGGTTAAACGTTTCGATTTGTTTCGTAGCGTTTGTAAACGCTTGGCTTAAATCTCTAATAAGGTGAAACGTTTGGATTTGTTTCGTACCGTTTGTAAACGTTTGGCTTATATTTCTAAAAAGGGGAAACGTTTGGATTTGTTTCCTAACGTGTGTAAACGTTTGGCTTAAATCGCTAAAAAGGTGAAACCTTTGGATTTGTTCGTAACATCTGTAAACGTTTGGTTTAAATTGCTAAAAATGTGAAACTCTTGGATTTATTTCGTTACGTTTGTAAACGTTTGGCTTAAATTGCTAAAAAGGTGAAACGCTTGGATTTGTTTCGTAATGTTTGTAAATGTTTGGCATAAATCGCTAAAAAGACGAAACGTTTGGATTTATTTCGTAACGTTTGTAAATGTTTGGCTTAAATTGCTAAAAGGATGAGACGTTTGGATTTGTTTCGTGACGTTTGGATTTGTTTCGTAACTTTTGTAAACGTTTGGCTTAAATCCCTAAAAATGGGAAACGTTTCATTTGTTTCGAAACGTTTATAAACGCTTAGCTTAAATTGCTAAAAAGGTGAAACGCCTGGATTTGTTTCCTATCGTTTGTAAACGTTTGGCTTAAATTGCTAAAAAGGTGAAACATTTTGATTTGTTTCATAATGGTTGTAAACGTTTGGCCTAAATCGCTAAAAAGGAGAAACTTTTAGATTTGTTTCGTAACTTTTATAAACGTTTGGCTTAAATCGCTAAAAAGGTGAAACATTGTGATTTGTTTCGTAACGCTTGTAAATGTTTGGCTTAAATCGCTAAAAAGGTGAAACATTTGGATTTGTTTCGTAACGTTTGTAAATGTTTGGTTTAAATTGTTAAAAAGGTGAAACGTTTGTATTTGTTTCGTAACGTTTGTAAACGTTTGGCTTAAATTGCTAAAAAGGTGAAACGTTTTGATTTGTTTCGAAAGGTTTGTAACTGTTTGGCTTAAATCGCTAAAAAGATAAAACGTTTAGATTTGTTTCGTAACGTTTGTAAATGTTTGGCTTAAATCGCTACAAAGGTGAAATGTTTGGATTTGTTTCGTAACGTTTTTAAATGTTTGGCCTAAATCGCTAAAAAGGGGAAACATTTGGATTTGTTTCGTAATGTTTGTAAACGTTTGGCTTACATTGCTAAAAAGGTGAAATGTTTAGATTTGTTTCGTAGCGTTTGTAAACGTTTGGCTTAGATCTCTAAAAAGGTGAAACGTTTGGAATTGTTTCGTACCGTTTGTAAACATTTGGCTTATATCGCTAAAAAGGTAAAATGTTTGGATTTGTTTCGTAACGTTTGTAAACTTTTGGCTTAAATTGCTAAAAAGGTGAAACGCTTGGATTTATTTCGTAACGTTTTTAAACATTTGGCTTAAATTGCTAAAAATGTGACATGTTTGCATTTGTTTTGTAACATTTGTAAACGTTTAGCTTAAATTACTAAAAAGGTGAAATGTTTGGATTTGTTTCGGAACATTTGTAAACGTTTGGCTTAATTTTCTAAAAAGGTGAAACGCTTGGATTTGTTTCGTAACGTTTGTAAACGTTTGGCTTAAATTGCTAAAAAGATGAAACGGTTGGTTTTGTTTCGCAACGTTTGTAAAGGTTTGGTTTAAATCGCTAAAAAATGTGAAACTTTTGGATTTAATTTGTAACGTTTTAAACGTTTGGTTTTGTTTCGTAACGTTTGTAAATGTTTGGCTTAAATCGCTAAAAATATGAAACGTTTCGATTTGTTTAGTAACATTTTAAATGTTTGGTTTTGTTTCGTAATGTTTGTAAACGTTTGGCTTAAATCGCTAAAAAGGGGAAACGCTTGGATTTGTTTCATAACGTTTTTAAACGTTTGGCTTAAATTGCTAAAAAGGCGAAACGTTTGGATTTGTTTCGTAACGTTTGTAAACATTTGGCTAAAATCGCTAAAAAGGTGAAACGTTTGGTTTTGTTTCGTAACATTTGTAAACGTTCGGCTTAATCGCTAAAAAGGTGAAACATTTGGATTTGTTTCTTATAAACGTTTAGCCTATATTGCTAGAAAGGTGAAACACTTGGATTTGTTTCGTATCATTTGTAAACTTTTGGCTTAAATTGCTAAAAAGGTAAAACGCTTAGATTTATTTCATAACCTTTGTAAACGTTTGGCTTAAATTGCTAGAAAGGTGAACGCTTGGATTTGTTTCGTAACGTTTGTAAACGTTTGGCTTCAATTGCTAAAAAAGTGAAATATTCAGATTTGTTTCGTAACCTTTGTAAACATTTGGCTTAAATAGCTAAAAATGTGACATGTTTGAATTTGTTTTATAACATTTGTAAACGTTTGGCTTAAATTGCTAAAAAGGTGAAACACTTGAATTTGTTTCATAGCGTTTGTAAACGTTCGGCCTAAATTATGAAAAAGATGAAACGCTTGGATTTGTTTCGTAACGTTTGTAAACGTTTGGATTACATTGCTAAAAAGGGGAAACGTTTGGATTTGTTTCTTAGCGGTTTTAAACGTTTGCATTAAATCGCTATAAAGGTGAAATGCTTGGATTTGTTTCAGAACATTTGTAAACGTTTGGCTTAATTTTCTAAAAAGGTGAAACGCTTGGATTTGTTTCGTAACGTTTGTAAACGTTTGGCTTAAATTGCTAAAAAGATGAAACGGTTGGTTTTGTTTTGAAACATTTGTAAAGGTTTGTCTTAAATCGCTAAAAATGTGAAACGTTTGGATTTGTTTTGTAACGTTTTACACTTTTATTTTTTTTTGTAACGTTTGTAAATGTTTGGCTTAAATCGCTAAAAAGGGAAAATGTTTGAATTTGTTTCGTAACGTTTGTAAACGTTTGGCTTAAATTGCTAAAAAGGCGAAATGTTTGGATTTGTTTCGTAACGTTTGTAAACGTTTTGCTAAAAACGCTAAAATGGTGAAATGTTTGGATTTGTTTCGTAAGATTTGTAAACGCTTGGCTTAAATCTCTAAAAAAGTTAAACGTTTGTATTTAATTCATAACTTTGTAAACGTTTGGCTTAAATCACTAAAAAGGTTAAAAGTTTGGATTTGTTTCGAAACGTTTGCAAGCGTTTGGCTCAAATCGCTAAAAAGGTGAAACGTTTGGATTTGTTTCTTAATGTAGGTAAACGTTTGGCTTCAATCGCTAAAAGGGGGAACGTTTGGATTTGTTTCGTAAGGTTTGTAAACGTTAGGCATAAATCACAAAAAAGGTGAAATGTATGGATTTGTTTCGTAACGTTTTAAACATTTGGCTTAAATCGGTAAAATGGGGAAACGTTTGTATTAGTTTCGTAATGTTTGTAAGCGTTTGTCTTAAATTGCTAAAAAGGTGAAACATTTTGATTTATTTCATAACGTTTGTAAACGTTTTTGCTTAAATCGCTAAAAAGGTGAAACGTTTAGATTGGTTTCGTAACGTTTGTAAACGTTTGGCTTAAATCTCTAAAATGGTGAAACATTTGAATTTGTTTCGTAACGTTTGTAAATGTTTGGCTTAAATCGCTAAAAAGGTGAAACATCTGGATTTGTTACGTAGCGTTTGTAAACGTTTGGGTTAAATTGCTAAAAAGGTGAAACGCTTGGATTTGTTTCGTAACTATTGTAAACGTTTGACTTAAATTGCCAAAAAGGTGAAACATTTGAATTTGTTTCCTAGCCTTTGTAAACGTTTGGCTTAAATCGCTAAAAAGGTAAAATGTTTGGATTTGTTTCCTCGCGTTTGTAAACGTTTGGCTTAAATTGCTAAAAAGGTAAAACCTTTAGATTTGTTTCGTAACGTTTGTAAAACGTTTGGTTTAAATTGCTAAAAATGTGAATCGCTTAGATTTGTTTCGTTACGTTTGTAAACGTTTGGCTTAAATTGCTAAAAAGGTGAAACGCTTGGATTTGTTTCTTAATGTTTGTAAGCGTTTGGCTTAAATCGCTAAAAAAACGAAACGTTTGGATTTATTTCGTAACGTTTGTAAACGTTTGGCTTAAATCGCTAAAAACATGAAACGTTCGGATTTGTTTCGTAACGTTTGTAAACGTCTGGCTTAAATCGCTAAAAAGAGGAAACGTTTGGATTTGTTTCGTAACTTTTGTAAACGTTTGGCTTAATTCGCTAAAAATGTGAAACGTTTCATTTGTTTCTTAACGTTTGTAAACATTTAGCTTAAATTGATAAAAAGGTGAAACGCTTGGATTTGTTTCGTAACGTTTGTAAACGTTTTGGCTTAAATTGCTAAAAATGTGAAACATTTGGATTTTTTCCTAACCTTTGTAAACGTTCGGCTTAAATCGGTAAAAAGGGTAAATGTTTGGATTTGTTTTGTAATGTTTGTAAACGTTTGGTTTAAATCGCTAAAAAGTTGAAACCTTTGGATTTGTTTCGTAACATTTGTAAACGTTTGGTTTAAATTGTTAAAAATGTGAAACGCTTGGATATTTTTTGTAATGTTTGTAAACGTTTGGCTTAAATTGCTAAATAAGTAAAACGCTTGGATTTATTTCTTAACGTTTGTAAACGTTTGGCTTAAATCGCTAAAAAGACGAAACGTTTGAATTTATTTCGTAACGTTTGTAAACGTGTGGCTTAAATCGCTAAAAGGATTAAACATTTGGATTTGTTTCGTAACGTTTGTAAACGTCTGGCTTAAATCGCTTAGAAGGGGAAATTTTTGGATTTGTTTCGTAACTTTTGTAAACGTTTGGCTTAAATCGTTAAAAATGTGAAACGTTTCATTTATTTCGTAACGTTTGTAAACGTTTGGCTTAAATTGCTAAAAAGGTGAAACACTTGGATTTGTTTTTTAACGTTTTGTAAACATTTGGCTTAAATCGCTAAAAAGACGAAACGTTTGGATTTATTTCGTAACGTTTGTAAACGTTTGGCTTAAATCGCTAAAAAGATGAAACGTTTGGATTTGTTTCGTAACGTTTGTAAACGTTTAATTTAAATCGCTCAAAAGGCAAAACGTTTGGATTTGTTTCATAACTTTTGTAAACGTTTGGCTTAAATCGCTAAAAATGTGAAACGTTTCATTTGTTTCGTAACCTTTGTAACTGTTTGGCCTAAATTGCTAAAAAGGTGAAATGCTTGGATTTGTTTCAGAACATTTGTAAACGTTTGGCTTAATTTTCTAAAAAGGTGAAACGCTTGGATTTGTTTCGTAACGTTTGTAAACGTTTGGCTTAAACTGCTAAAAAGATGAAACGGTTGGTTTTGTTTCGTAACATTTGTAAAGTTTTGGCTTAATCGCTAAAAATGTGAAACGTTTGGATTTGTTTTCTAACGTTTTAAACGTTTTTTTTTTGTAATGTATGTAAACGTTTGGCTTAAGTCGCTAAAAAGGGAAAACGTTTGAATTTGTTTCGTAACGTTTGTAAACGTTTGGCTTAAATTGCTAAAAAGGCGAAACGTTTGGATTTGTTTCGTAACGTTTGTAAACGTTTTGCTGAAATCGCTAAAATGGTGAAATGTTTGGATTTGTTTCGTAACGTTTGTAAATGTCTGGCTTAAATCGCTAAAAAGGTTAAACGTTTGGATTTAATTCATAACCTTTGTAAACGTTTGGCTTAAATCAATAAAAAGGTTAAAAGTTTTGATTTGTTTCGAAACATTTGTAAGCGTTTGGCTCAAATCGCTAAAAAGGTGAAACGTTTGGATTTCTTTCTTATTATTTGTAAACGTTTGGCTTCAATCGCTAAAAAGGGGAAACAATGGATTTGTTTCGTAATGTTTGTAAACGTTAGGCAAAAATCGCAAAAAAGGTGAAATGTATGGATTTGTTTCATAACGTTTTAAACATTTGGCTTAAGTCGGTAAAATGGGGAAACATTTATATTTGTTTCGTAATGTTTGTAAACGTTAGGCATAAATCGCTAAAAAGGGGAAACGTTTGGATTTGTTCGTAACTTTTGTAAACGTTTGGCTTAAATCGCTAAAAATGTGAAACGTTTCATTTGTTTCGTAACGTTTGTAAACTTTTGGCCTAAATTGCTAAAAAGGAGAAATGCTTGGATTTGTTTCAGAACATTTGTAAACGTTTGGCTTAATTTTTTAAAAATGTGAAACGCTTGGATTTGTTTCGTAACGTTTGTAAACGTTTGGCTAAAATTGCTAAAAACATAAAATAGTTGGTTTTGTTTCGTAACATTTTTAAAGGTTTGGCTTAATCGCTAAAAATATGAAACATTTGGATTTGTTTTGTAACGTTTTATACGTTTGTTTTTTTTTGTAACGTATGTAAACGTTTGGCTTAAATCGATAAAAAGGGAAAACGTTTGAATTTGTTTTGTAACGTTTGTAAACGTTTGGCTTAAATTGCTAAAAAGGCGAAACATTTGGATTTTTTTCGTAACGTTTGTAAACGTTTTGTTGAAATCGCTAAAATGGTGAAATGTTTTGATTTGTTTCGTAACGTTTGTAAATGTTTGGTTTAAATCGCTAAAAAGGTTAAACGTTTCGATTTAATTCATAACCTTTGTAATCGTTTGGCTTAAATCACTAAAAAGGTTAATAGTTTGGATTTGTTTCGAAACGTTTGTAAGCGTTTGGCTCAAATCGCTAAAAAGGTGAAACGTTTGGATTTGTTTCTTAATGTTTGTAAACGTTTGGCTTCAATCGCAAAAAAGGGGGAACTACGGATTTGTTTCATAACGTTTGTAAATGTTAAGCATAAATCGCAAAAAAGGTGAAATGTATGGATTTGTTTCGTAACGTTTTAAACATTTGGCTTAAATCGGTAAAATGGGGAAACATTTATATTTGTTTCCAAATGTTTGTAAACAATTGGCTTAAATTGCTAACAAGGTGAAACGTTTTGATTTATTTCTTAACGTTTGTAAACGTTTTGCTTAAATCGCTAAAAACATGAAATGTTTAGATTTGTTTCATAACGTTTGTAAAAGTTTGGCTTAAATTGCTAAAAAGGTGAAATATTTGAATTTGTTTCGTAACGTTTGTAAACATTTGGCTTAAATCGCTAAAAAGGTGAAACATTTGGATTTGTTTCGTAACGTTTGTAAACGTTTGGGTTAAATTGCTAAAAAAGGGAAACGCTTGGATTTGTTTTGAACATTTGTTAACGTTTGGCTTAAATTGCTAAAAAGGTGAAACATTTGGATTTGTTTCCTAACCTTTGTAGACGTCTGGCTTAAATCGCTAAAAAGGGAAAATATTCAGATTTGTTTTGTAATGTTTGTAAAGGTTTGGCTTAAATCGCTAAAATGGTGAAACCTTTGGATTTGTTTCGTAACGTTTGTAAACCGTTTGGTTTAAATTGCGAAAAATGTGAAACGCTTAGATTTGTTTCTTTACGTTTGTAAAAGTTTAGCTTAAATTGCTAAAAAGGTGACACGCTCGGATTTGTTTCTTATTGTTTCTAAACGTTTGGCTTAAATCGCTAAAAAGACGAAACGTTTGGATTTATTTCGTAAAGTTTGTAAACGTTTGGCTTAAATCGCTAAAAAGATGAAACGTTTGGATTTGTTTCGTAACATTTGTAAACGTCTGGCTTAAATCGCTAAAAAGGGGTAACGTTTGGATTTGTTTCGTAACTTCTGTAACGTTTGGCTTCAATCGCTAAAAATGTGAAATGTTTCATTTGTTTCGTAACGTTTGTAAACATTTATCTTAAATTGCTAAAAAGGTGAAACGCTTGGATTTGTTTCGTAACTTTTGTAAACGTTTGAATTAAATTGCTAAAAAGGTGAAACATTTGGATTTGTTTCCTAACCTTTGTAAACGTTTGGCTTAAATCGCTAAAAAGGTGAAATGTTTGGATTTGTTTCGTACAGTTTGTAAACGTTTGGCTTAAATCGCTAAAAAGGTGAAACCTTTATATTTGTTTTGTAATGTTTGTAAACGTTTGGTTTAAATCGCTAAAAAGGTGAAACCTTTGGATTTGTTTCGAAACATTTGTAAACGTTTGGTTTAAATTGCTAAAATTGTGATACGCTTAAATTTGTTTCGTAATTTTTGTAAACGTTTAGCTTAAATTGCTAAAAAAGTGAAACACTTGGATTTGTTTCTTAACGTTTGGCTTAAATCGCTAAAAAGACGAAACGTTTGGATTTATTTCGTAATGTATGTAAACGTTTGGCTTACATCGCTAAAAAGATGAAACGTTTGGATTTTGTTTCGTAACGTTTGTAAACGTCTGGCTTAAATCGCTTAGAAGGGGAAACGTTTGGATTTGTTTCGTAACTTTTGTAAACGTTTGGCGTAAATCGCTAAAAATGTGAAATGTTTCATTTGTTTCGTAACATCTGTAAACGTTTGGCTTAAATTGCTAAAAAAAGTGAAACGCTTGGATTTGTTTCGTAACATTTGTAAACGTTTGGCTTAAATTGCTAAAAAGGTGAAATACTTGGATTTGTTTCTTAACGTTTGTAAACATTTGACTTAAATCGCTAAAAAGACGAAACGTTTGGATTTATTTTGTAACGTTTGTAAACCTTTGGCTTAAATAGCTAAAAAGATGAAACATTTGGATTTGTTTCGTAACGTTTGTAAACGTTTGGCTTAAATCGCAAAAAAGGGGAAACATTTGGATTTGTTTCGTGACTTTTGTAAACGTTTGGCTTAAATCGCTAAAAATGTGAAACGTTTCATTTGTTTCGTAACGTTTGTAAACGTTTGGCCTAAATTGATAAAAAGGTGAAATGCTTGGATTTGTTTCGGAACATTTGTAAACGTTTGGCTTAATTTTCTAAAAAGGTAAAAAGCTTGGATAGGTTTCGTAACGTTTGTAAACGTTTGGCTTAAATTGCTAAAAAGATGAAACGGCTGGTTTTGTATCGTAACATTTGTAAAGGTTTGGCTTAAATCGCTAAAAATGTGAAACGTTTGGATTTGTTCTGTAACGTTTTAAACATTTGTTTTTTTTGTAACGTTTGTTTTTTTTTTGTAACGTTTGTTTTTTTTTTGTAACGTTTGTAAACGTTTGGCTTCAATCGCCAAAAAGGGAAAAAGTTTGAATTTTTTTCGTAACGTTTGTAAACGCTTGGCTTAAATTGCTAAAAAGGCGAAACGTTTGGATTTGTTTCGTAACGTTTGTAAACGTTTTGCTGAAATCGCTAAAATGGTGAAATGTTTGGATTTGTTTCGTAACGTTTGTAAATGTTTGGCTTAAATAGCTAAAAACGTTAAACGTTTCGATTTAATTCATAACCTTTGTAAACGTTTGGCTTAAATTTCTAAAAAGGTTAAAAGTTTGGATTTGTTTCGATACGTTTGTAAGCATTTGGCTTAAATCGCTAAAAAGGTGAAATGTTTCGATTTGTTTCTTAATGTTTGTAAATGTTTGGCTTCAATCGCTAAAAAGATGAAACGTTTGGATTTGTTTCGTAACGTTTGTAAACGTCTGGCTTAAATCGCTAAAAAGGGGTAACGTTTGGATTTGTTTCGTAAATTCTGTAACGTTTGGCTTCAATCGCTAAAAATGTGAAATGTTTCATTTGTTTCGTAACGTTTGTAAACATTTATCTTAAATTGCTAAAAAGGTGAAACGCTTGGATTTGTTTCGTAACTTTTGTAAACGTTTGACTTAAATTGCTAAAAAGGTGAAACATTTAGATTTGTTTCCTAACCTTTGTAAACGTTTGGCTTAAATCGCTAAAAAGGTGAAATGTTTGGATTTGTTTCGTAGAGTTTGTAAACGTTTGGCTTAAATCGCTAAAAAGGTGAAACCTTTATATTTGTTTCGTAACGTTTGTAAAACGTTTGGTTTAAATTGCTAAAAATATGAAACGCTTGAATTTGTTTCGTAACGTTTGTAAAACGTTTGGCTTAAATTTCTAAAAAGGTGAAACCTTTAGATTTGTTTCGTAACGTTTGTAAAACGTTTGGCTTAAATTGCTAAAAAGGTGAAACGCTTGGATTTGTTTCTTAATGTTTGTAAACGTTTGGCTTAAATCTCTAAAAAGACGAAACATTTAGATTTACTTCGTAAAGTTTGTAAACATTTGGCTTAAATCGCTAAAAAGATGAAATGTTTGGATTTGTTTCGTAACGTTTGTTAACGTCTGGCTTAAATCGCTAAAAAGGGGTAACGTTTGGATTTGTTTCGTAACTTCTGTAACGTTTGGCTTAAATCGCTAAAAATGTGAAATGTTTCATTTGTTTCGTAACGTTTGTAAACATTTATCTTAAATTTCTAAAAAGGTGAAACGCTTGGATTTGTTTCGTAACGTTTGTAAACGTTTTGGCTTAAATTGCTAAAAAGGTGAAACATTTGGATTTTTTCCTAACCTTTGTAAACGTTTGGCTTAAATCGCTAAAAAGGGAAAACGTTCAGATTTGTTTTGCAATGTTTGTAAACGTTTGGTTTAAATCTCTAAAAAGGTGAAACCTTTGGATTTGTTTCGAAACATTTGTAAATGTTTGGTTTAAATTGCTAAAATTGTGAAACGCTTGAATTTGTTTCGTAATTTTTGTAAACGTTTGGCTTAAATTGCTAAAAAAGTGAAACACTTGGATTTGTTTCTTAACGTTTGTAAACGTTTGGCTTAAATCGCTAAAAAGACGAAACGTTTGGATTTATTTTGTAATGTATGTAAACGTTTGGCTTACATCGCTAAAAAGATGAAACGTTTGGACTTTGTTTCGTAACGTTTGTAAACGTCTGGCTTAAATCGCTTAGAAGGGGAAACGTTTGGATTTGTTTCGTAACTTTTGTAAACGTTTGGCGTAAATCGCAAAAAATGTGAAATGTTTCATTTGTTTCGTAACGTCTGTAAACGTTTGGCTTAAATTGCTAAAAAAGTGAAACGCTTGGATTTGTTTCGTAACATTTGTAAACGTTTGGCTTAGATTGCTAAAAAGGTGAAATACTTGGATTTGTTTCTTAACGTTTGTAAACATTTGGCTTAAATCGCTAAAAAGACTAAACGTTTGGATTTATTTTGTAACGTTTGTAAACGTTTGGCTTAAATAGCTAAAAAGATGAAACATTTGGATTTGTTTCGTAACGTTTGTAAACGTTTGGCTTAAATCGCAAAAAAGGGGAAACGTTTGGATTTGTTTCGTAACTTTTGTAAACGTTTGGCTTAATTCCTAAAAATGTGAAACGTTTCATTTGTTTCGTAACGTTTGTAAACGTTTGGCCTAAATTGATAAAAAGGTGAAATGCTTGGATTTGTTTCGGAACATTTGTAAATGTTTGGCTTAATTTTCTAAAAAGGTGAAACGCTTGGATATGTTTCGTAACGTTTGTAAACGTTTGGCTTAAATTGCTAAAAAGATGAAACGGCTGGTTTTGTATCGTAACATTTGTAAAGGTTTTGCTTAAATCGCTAAAAATGTGAAACGTTTGGATTTGTTCTGTAACGTTTTAAACGTTTTTTTTTTTTGTAACGTTTGTAAACGTTTGGCTTTAATCGCTAAAAAGGGAAAATGTTTGAATTTTTTTCGTAACGTTTGTAAACGTTTGGCCTAAATTGCTAAAAAGGCGAAACGTTTGGATTTGTTTCGTAACGTTTGTAAACGTTTTGCTGAAATCGCTATAATGGTGAAATGTTTGGATTTGTTTCGTAATGTTTGTAAATATTTGGCTTAAATCGCTAAAAAGGTTAAACGTTTCGATTTAATTCATAATCTTTGTAAACGTTTGGCTTAAATCACTAAAAAGGTTAAAAGTTTGGATTTGTTTCGAAACGTTTGTAAGCGTTTGGCTCAAATCGCTAAAAAGGTAAAACGTTTGGATTTGTTTCTTAATGTTTGCAAACGTTTGGCTTCAATCGCTAAAAAGGGGGAACTACGGATTTGTTTCGTAACGTTTGTAAATGTTAAGCATAAATCGCAAAAAAGGTGAAATGTATGGATTTGTTTCGTAACGTTTTAAACATTTGGCTTAAATCGGTAAAATGGGGAAACGTTTATATTTGTTTCGTAATGTTTGTAAACGTTTGGCTTAAATTGGTAACAAGGTGAAACATTTTGATTTATTTCTTAACGTTTGTAAACGTTTTGCTTAAATCGCTAAAAAGGTGAAATGTTTAGATTTGTTTCGTAAAGTTTGTAAAAGTATGGCTTAAATCGCTAAAAAGGTGAAATATTTGAATTTGTTTCGTAACTTTTGTAAATGTTTGGCTTAAATCGCTAAAAAGGTGAAACATTTGGATTTGTTTCGTAACGTTTGTAAACGTTTGGGTTAAATTGCTAAAAAAAGGGAAACGCTTGGATTTGTTTTGAACGTTTGTAAACGTTTGGCTTAAATTGCTAAAAAGGTGAAACATTTGGATTTGTTTCCTAACCTTTGTAGACGTCTGGCTTAAATCGCTAAAAAGGGAAAATGTTCAGATTTGTTTTGTAATGTTTGTAAAGGTTTGGCTTAAATCGCTAAAAAGGTGAAACCTTTGGATTTGTTTCGTAACGTTTGTAAACCGTTTGGTTTAAATTGCTAAAAATGTGAAACGCTTAGATTTGTTTCGTTACGTTTGTAAAAGTTTGGCTTAAATTGCTAAAAAGGTGATACGCTTGGATTTGTTTCTTATTGTTTGTAAAAGTTTTGCTTAAATCGCTAAAAAGACGAAACGTTTGGATTTATTTCGTAAAGTTTGTAAACGTTTGGCTTAAATCGCTAAAAAGATGAAATGTTTGGATTTGTTTCGTAACGTTTGTAAACGTCTGGCTTAAATCGCTAAAAAGGGGTAACGTTTGGATTTGTTTCGTAACTTCTGTAACGTTTGGCTTAAATCGCTAAAAATGTGAAATGTTTCATTTGTTTCGTAACGTTTGTAAACAAATATCTTAAATTGCTAAAAAGGTGAAACGCTTGGATTTGTTTCGTAACTTTTGTAAACGTTTGACTTAAATTGCTAAAAAGGTGAAACATTTGGATTTGTTTCCTAACCTTTGTAAACGTTTGGCTTAAATCGCTAAAAAGGTGAAATGTTTTGATTTGTTTCCTAGAGTTTGTAAACGTTTGGCTTAAATCGCTAAAAAGGTGAAACCTTTATATTTGTTTCGTAACGTTTGTAAAACGTTTGGTTTAAATTGCTAAAAATGTGAAACGCTTGAATTTGTTTCGTAACGTTTGTAAAACGTTTGGCTTAAATTGCTAAAAAGGTGAAACCTTTAGATTTGTTTCGTAATGTTTGTAAAACGTTTGGCTTAAATTGCTAAAAAGGTGAAACGCTTGGATTTGTTTCTTAATGTTTGTAAACGTTTGGCTTAAATCGCTAAAAAGACAAAACGTTTAGATTTATTTCGAAAAGTTTGTAAACGTTTGGCATAAATCGCTAAAAAGATGAAACATTTGGATTTGTTTCGTAACGTTTTTAAACGTCTGGCTTAAATCGCTAAAAAGGGGTAACGTTTGGATTTGTTTCGTAACTTCTGTAACGTTTGGCTTAAATCGCTAAAAATGTGAAATGTTTCATTTGTTTCGTAACGTTTGTAAACATTTATCTTAAATTTCTGAAAAAGTGAAACGCTTGGATTTGTTTCGTAACGTTTGTAAACGTTTTGGCTTAAATTGCTAAAAAGGTGAAATATTTGGATTTTTTCCTAACCTTTATAAACGTTTGGCTTAAATCGCTAAAAAGGGAAAATGTTCAGATTTGTTTTGTAATGTTTGTAAACGTTTGGTTTAAATCGCTAAAAAGTTGAAACCTTTGGATTTGTTTCGAAACATTTGTAAACGTTTGGTTTAAATTGCTAAAATTGTGAAACGCTTGAATTTGTTTCGTAATTTTTGTAAACGTTTGGCTTAAATTGCTAAAAAAGTGAAACACTTGGATTTGTTTCTTAACGTTTGTAAACGTTTGGCTTAAATCACTAAAAAGACGAAACGTTTGGATTTATTTCGTAATGTATGTAAACGTTTGGCTTACATCGCTTAAAAGATGAAACGTTTGGATTTTGTTTCGTAACGTTTGTAAACGTCTGGCTTAAATCGCTTAGAAGGGGAAACGTTTGGATTTGTTTCGTAACTTTTGTAAACGTTTGGCGTAAATCGCAAAAAATGTGAAATGTTTCATTTGTTTCGTAACGACTGTAAACGTTTGGCTTAAATTGCTAAAAAAGTGAAACGCTTGGATTTGTTTCGTAGCATTTGTAAACGTTTGGCTTAAATTGCTAAAAAGGTGAAATACTTGGATTTGTTTCTTAACGTTTGTAAACATTTGGCTTAAATCGCTAAAAAGACAAAACGTTTGGATTTATTTTGTAACGTTTGTAAACGTTTGGCTTAAATAGCTAAAAAGATGAAACATTTGGATTTGTTTCGTAACGTTTGTAAACGTTTGGCTTAAATCGCAAAAAAGGGGAAACGTTTGGATTTGTTTCATAACTTTTGTAAACGTTTGGCTTAAATCGCTAAAAATGTGAAACGTTTCATTTGTTTCGGAACATTTGTAAACGTTTGGCTTAATTTTCTGAAAAGGTGAAACGCTTGGATATGTTTCGTAACGTTTGTAAACGTTTGGCTTAAATTGCTAAAAAGAAGAAACGGCTGGTTTTGTATCGTAACATTTGTAAAGGTTTGGCTTAAATCGCTAAAAATGTGAAACGTTTGGATTTGTTATGTAACGTTTTAAACGTTTGTTTTTTTTGTAACGTTTGTAAACGTTTGGCTTAAATCGCTAAAAAGGGAAAAAGTTTGAATTTTTTTTCGTAACGTTTGTAAACGTTTGGCTTAAATTGCTAAAAAGGCGAAACGTTTGGATTTGTTTCGTAACGTTTGTAAACGTTTTGCTGAAATCGCTATAATGGTGAAATGTTTGGATTTGTTTCGTAACGTTTGTAAATATTTGGCTGATATCGCTAAAAAGGTTAAACGTTTCGATTTAATTCATAATCTTTGTAAACGTTTGGCTTAAATCACTAAAAAGGTTAAAAATTTGGATTTGTTTCGAAACGTTTGTAAGCGTTTGGCTCAAATCGCTAAAAAGGTAAAACATTTGGATTTGTTTCTTAATGTTTGCAAACGTTTGGCTTCAATCGCTAAAAAGGGGGAACTACGGATTTGTTTCGTAACGTTTGTAAATGTTAAGCATAAATCGCAAAAAAGGTGAAATGTATGGATTTGTTTCGTAACGTTTTAAACATTTGGCTTAAATCGGTAAAATGGGGAAACGTTTATATTTGTTTCGTAATGTTTGTAAACGTTTGGCTTAAATTGCTAACAAGGTGAAACTTTTTGATTTATTTCTTAACGTTTGTAAACGTTTTGCTTAAATCGCTAAAAAGGTGAAATGTTTAGATTTGTTTCGTAAAGTTTGTAAAAGTTTGGCTTAAATCGCTAAAAAGGTGAAATATTTGAATTTGTTTCGTAACGTTTGTAAATGTTTGGATTAAATAGCTAAAAAGGTGAAACATTTTGATTTGTTTCGTAACGTTTGTAAACGTTTGGGTTAAATTGCTAAAAAGGGAAACGCTTGGATTTGTTTTGAACGTTTGTAAACGTTTGGCTTAAATTGCTAAAAAGGTGAAACATTTGGATTTGTTTCCTAACCTTTGTAGACGTCTGGCTTAAATCGCTAAAAAGGAAAAATGTTCAGATTTGTTTTGTAATGTTTGTAAAGGTTTGGCTTAAATCGCTAAAAAGGTGAAACCTTTGGATTTGTTTCGTAACGTTTGTAAACCGTTTGGTTTAAATTGCTAAAAATGTGAAACGCTTAGATTTGTTTCGTTACGTTTGTAAAAGTTTGGCTTAAATTGCTAAAAAGGTGATACGCTTGGATTTGTTTTTTATTGTTTGTAAAAGTTTTGCTTAAATCGCTAAAAAGACGAAACGTTTGGATTTATTTCGTAAAGTTTGTAAACGTTTGGCTTAAATCGCTAAAAAGGAAATGTATGGATTTGTTTCGTAACGTTTGTAAACGTCTGGCTTAAATCGCTAAAAAGGGGTAACGTTTGGATTTGTTTCGTAACTTCTGTAACGTTTGGCTTAAATCGCTAAAAATGTGAAATGTTTCATTTGTTTCGTAACGTTTGTAAACAAATATCTTAAATTGCTAAAAAGGTGAAACGCTTGGATTTGTTTCGTAATGTTTGTAAACGTTTTGGCTTAAATTGCTAAAAAGGTGAAATATTTGGAATTTTTCCTAACCTTTATAAACGTTTGGCTTAAATCGCTAAAAAGGGAAAATGTTCAGATTTGTTTTGTAATGTTTGTAAACGTTTGGTTTAAATCGCTAAAAAGGTGAAACCTTTGGATTTGTTTCGAAACATTTGTAAACGTTTGGTTTAAATTGCTAAAATTGTGAAACGCTTGAATTTGTTTCGTAATTTTTGTAAACGTTTGGCTTACATTGCTAAAAAAGTGAAACACTTGGATTTGTTTCTTAACGTTTGTAAACGTCTGGCTTAAATCACTAAAAAGACGAAACGTTTGGATTTATTTCGTAATGTATGTAAACGTTTGGCTTACATCGCTTAAAAGATGAAACGTTTGGATTTTGTTTCGTAACGTTTGTAAACGTCTGGCTTAAATCGCTTAGAAGGGGAAACGTTTGGATTTGTTTCGTAACTTTTGTAAACGTTTGGCGTAAATCGCAAAAAATGTGAAATGTTTCATTTGTTTCGTAACGTCTGTAAACGTTTGGCTTAAATTGCTAAAAAAGTGAAACGCTTGGATTTCTTTCGTAGCATTTGTAAACGTTTGGCTTAAATTGCTAAAAAGGTGAAATGCTTGGATTTGTTTCTTAACGTTTGTAAACATTTGGCTTAAATCGCTAAAAAGACGAAACGTTTGGATTTATTTTGTAACGTTTGTAAACGTTTGGCTTAAATAGCTAAAAAGATGAAACATTTGGATTTGTTTCGTAACGTTTGTAAACGTTTGGCTTAAATCGCAAAAAAGGGGAAACGTTTGGATTTGTTTCATAACTTTTGTAAACGTTTGGCTTAAATCGCTAAAAATGTGAAACGTTTCATTTGTTTCGTAACGTTTGTAAACGTTTGGCCTAAATTGCTAAAAAGGTGAAATGCTTGGATTTGTTTCGGAACATTTGTAAACGTTTGGCTTAATTTTCTAAAAAGGTGAAACGCTTGGATATGTTTCGTAACGTTTGTAAACGTTTGGCTTAAATTGCTAAAAAGATGAAACGGCTGGTTTTGTATCATAACATTTGTAAAGGTTTTGCTTAAATCGCTAAAAATGTGAAACGTTTGGATTTGTTCTGTAACGTTTTAAACGTTTGTTTTTTTTGTAACGTTTGTAAACGTTTGGCTTAAATCGCTAAAAAGGGAAAAAGTTTGAATTTTTTTTCGTAACGTTTGTAAACGTTTGGCTTAAATTGCTAAAAAGGCGAAACGTTTGGATTTGTTTCGTAATGTTTGTAAACGTTTTGCTGAAATCGCTATAATGGTGAAATGTTTGGATTTGTTTCGTAACGTTTGTAAATATTTGGCTTAAATCGCTAAAAAGGTTAAACGTTTCGATTTAATTCATAATCTTTGTAAACGTTTGGCTTAAATCACTAAAAAGGTTAAAAGTTTGGATTTGTTTCGAAACGTTTGTAAGCGTTTGGCTCAAATCGCTAAAAAGGTAAAACGTTTGGATTTGTTTCTTAATGTTTGCAAACGTTTGGCTTCAATCGCTAAAAAGGGGGAACTACGGATTTGTTTCGTAACGTTTGTAAATGTTAAGCATAAATCGCAAAAAAGGTGAAATGTATGGATTTGTTTCGTAACGTTTTAAACATTTGGCTTAAATCGGTAAAATGGGGAAACGTTTATATTTGTTTCGTAATGTTTGTAAACGTTTGGCTTAAATTGCTAACAAGGTGAAACGTTTTGATTTATTTCTTAACGTTTGTAAACGTTTTGCTTAAATCGCTAAAAAGGTGAAATGTTTAGATTTGTTTCGTAAAGTTTGTAAAAGTTTGGCTTAAATCGCTAAAAAGGTGAAATATTTGAATTTGTTTCGTAACGTTTGTAAATGTTTGGCTTAAATCGCTAAAAAGGTGAAACATTTGGATTTGTTTCGTAACGTTTGTAAACGTTTGGGTTAAATTGCTAAAAAAAGGGAAACGCTTGGATTTGTTTTGAACGTTTGTAAACGTTTGGCTTAAATTGCTAAAAAGGTGAAACATTTGGATTTGTTTCCTAACCTTTGTAGACGTCTGGCTTAAATCGCTAAAAAGGGAAAATGTTCAGATTTGTTTTGTAATGTTTGTAAAGGTTTGGCTTAAATCGCTAAAAAGGTGAAACCTTTGGATTTGTTTCGTAACGTTTGTAAACCGTTTGGTTTAAATTGCTAAAAATGTGAAACGCTTAGATTTGTTTCGTTACGTTTGTAAAAGTTTGGCTTAAATTGCTAAAAAGGTGATACGCTTGGATTTGTTTTTTATTGTTTGTAAAAGTTTTGCTTAAATCGCTAAAAAGACGAAACGTTTGGATTTATTTCGTAAAGTTTGTAAACGTTTGGCTTAAATCGCTAAAAAGATGAAATGTTTGGATTTGTTTCGTAACGTTTGTAAACGTCTGGCTTAAATCGCTAAAAAGGGGTAACGTTTGGATTTGTTTCGTAACTTCTGTAACGTTTGGCTTAAATCGCTAAAAATGTGAAATGTTTCATTTGTTTCGTAACGTTTGTAAACAAATATCTTAAATTGCTAAAAAGGTGAAACGCTTGGATTTGTTTCGTAACTTTTGTAAACGTTTGACTTAAATTGCTAAAAAGGTGAAACATTTGGATTTGTTTCCTAACCTTTGTAAACGTTTGGCTTAAATCGCTAAAAAGGTGAAATGTTTGGATTTATTTTCTAGAGTTTGTAAACGTTTGGCTTAAATCGCTAAAAAGGTGAAACCTTTATATTTGTTTCGTAACGTTTGTAAAACGTTTGGTTTAAATTGCTAAAAATGTGAAACGCTTGAATTTGTTTCGTAACGTTTGTAAAACGTTTGGCTTAAATTGCTAAAAAGGTGAAACCTTTAGATTTGTTTCGTAATGTTTGTAAAACGTTTGGCTTAAATTGCTAAAAAGGTGAAACGCTTGGATTTGTTTCTTAATGTTTGTAAACGTTTGGCTTAAATCGCTAAAAAGATGAAACGTTTAGATTTATTTCGAAAAGTTTGTAAACGTTTGGCATAAATCGCTAAAAAGATGAAACATTTGGATTTGTTTCGTAATGTTTTTAAACGTCTGGCTTAAATCGCTAAAAAGGGGTAACGTTTGGATTTGTTTCGTAACTTCTGTAACGTTTGGCTTAAATCGCTAAAAATGTGAAATGTTTCATTTGTTTCGTAACGTTTGTAAACATTTATCTTAAATTTCTAAAAAAGTGAAACGCTTGGATTTGTTTCGTAACGTTGGTAAACGTTTTGGCTTAAATTGCTAAAAAGGTGAAACATTTGGATTTTTTCCTAACCTTTATAAACGTTTGGCTTAAATCGCTAAAAAGGGAAAATGTTCAGATTTGTTTTGTAATGTTTGTAAACGTTTGGTTTAAATCGCTAAAAAGGTGAAACCTTTAGATTTGTTTCGAAACATTTGTAAACGTTTGGTTTAAATTGCTAAAATTGTAAAACGCTTGAATTTGTTTCGTAATTTTTGTAAACGTTTGGCATAAATTGCTAAAAAAGTGAAACACTTAGATTTGTTTCTTAACGTTTGTAAACGTTTGGCTTAAATCGCTAAAAAGACGAAACGTTTGGATTTATTTCATAATGTATGTAAACGTTTGGCTTACATCGCTTAAAAGATGAAACGTTTGGATTTTGTTTCGTAACGTTTGTAAACGTCTGGCTTAAATCGCTTGTAGGGGAAACGTTTGGATTTGTTTCGTAACTTTTGTAAACGTTTGGCGTAAATCACAAAAAATGTGAAATGTTTCATTTGTTTCGTAACGTCTGTAAACGTTTGGCTTAAATTGCTAAAAAAGTGAAACGCTTGGATTTGTTTCGTAGCATTTGTAAACGTTTGGCTTAAATTGCTAAAAAGGTGAAATACTTGGATTTGTTTCTTAACGTTTGTAAACATTTGGCTTAAATCACTAAAAAGACGAAACGTTTGGATTTATTTTGTAACGTTTGTAAACGTTTGGCTTAAATAGCTAAAAAGATGAAACATTTGGATTTGTTTCGTAACGTTTGTAAACGTTTGGCTTAAATCGCAAAAAAGGGGAAACGTTTGGATTTGTTTCATAACTTTTGTAAACGTTTGGCTTAAATCGCTAAAAATGTGAAACGTTTTATTTGTTTCGTAACGTTTGTAAACGTTTGGCCTAAATTGCTAAAAAGGTGAAATGCTTGGATTTGTTTCGGAACATTTGTAAACGTTTGGCTTAATTTTCTAAAAAGGTGAAACGCTTGGATTTGTTTCGTAACGTTTGTAAATGTTTGGCTTAAATTGCTAAAAAAATGAAACGGCTGGTTTTGTTTCGAAACATTTGTAAAGGTTTGGCTTAAATCGCTAAAAATGTGAAACGTTTGGATTTGTTCTGTAACGTTTTAAACGTTTATTTTTTTTGTAATGTTTGTAAACGTTTGGCTTAAATCGCTAAAAAGGGAAAAAGTTTGAATTTTTTTCGTAACGTTTGTAAACGTTTGGCTTAAATTGATAAAAAGGCGAAACGTTTGTAAACGTTTTGCTGAAATCGCTAAAATGGTGAAATGTTTGGATTTGTTTCGTAACGTTTGTAAACGTTTGGCTTAAATCAATGAAAAGGTTAAACGTTTGGATTTAATTCATAATCTTTGTAAACGTTTGGCTTAAATCACTAAAAAGGTTAAAAGTTTGGATTTGTTTCGAAACGTTTGTAAGCGTTTGGCTCAAATCGCTAAAAAGGTGAAACGTTTGGATTTGTTTCTTAATGTTTGTAAACGTTTGGCTTCAATCGCTAAAAAGGGGGAACGTTTGGATTTGTTTCGTAACATTTGTAAACGTTAGGCATAAATCGCAAAAAAAGTGAAATGTATGGATTTGTTTCGTAACGTTTTAAACATTTGGCTTAAACCGGTAAAATGGGGAAACGTTTGTATTTGTTTCGTAATGTTTGTAAACATTTGGCTTAAATTGCTAAAAAGGTGAAACGTTTTGATTTATTTCGTAACTTTTGTAAACGTTTTGCTTAAATCACTGAAAAGGTGAAACATTTAGATTTGTTTCGTAACGTTTGTAAACATTTGGCTTAAATCGCTAAAAAGGTGAAACATTTGAATTTGTTTCGTAACGTTTGTAAATGTTTGGTTTAAATCGCTAAAAAGGTGAAACATTTGGATTTGTTTCGTAACGTTTGTAAACGTTTGGGTTAAATTGCTAAAAAAGTGAAACGCTTGGATTTGTTTTGAACGTTTGTAAACGTTTGGCATAAATAGCTAAAAAGATGAAACATTTGGATTTGTTTCGTAACGTTTGTAAACGTTTGGCTTAAATCGCAAAAAAGGGGAAACGTTTGGATTTGTTTCATAACTTTTGTAAACGTTTGGCTTAAATCGCTAAAAATGTGAAACGTTTCATTTGTTTCGTAACGTTTGTAAACGTTTGGCCTAAATTGCTAAAAAGGTGAAATGCTTGGATTTGTTTCGGAACATTTGTAAACGTTTGGCTTAATTTTCTAAAAAGGTGAAACGCTTGGATTTGTTTCGTAACGTTTGTAAACGTTTGGCATAAATTGCTAAAAAGATGAAACGGCTGGTTTTGTATCGTAACATTTGTAAAGGTTTGGCTTAAATCGCTAAAAATGTGAAACGTTTGGATTTGTTCTGTAACGTTTTAAACGTTTGTTTTTTTTGTAACGTTTGTAAACGTTTGGCTTAAATCGCTAAAATGGGAAAAAGTTTGAATTTTTTTCGTAACGTTTGTAAACGTTTGGCTTAAATTGCTAAAAAGGCGAAACGTTTGTAAACGTTTTGCTGAAATCGCTAAAATGGTGAAATGTTTGGATTTGTTTCGTAACGTTTGTAAACGTTTGGCTTAAATCAATGAAAAGGTTAAACGTTTGGATTTAATTCATAATCTTTGTAAACGTTTGGTTTAAATCTCTAAAAAGGTTAAAAGTTTGGATTTGTTTCGAAACGTTTCTAAGCGTTTGGCTCAAATCGCTAAAAAGGTGAAACATTTGGATTTGTTTCTTAATTTTTGTAAACGTTTGGCTTCAATCGCTAAAAAGGGGGAACGTTTGGATTTGTTTCGTAACATTTGTAAACCTTAGGCATAAATCGCAAAAAAGGTGAAATGTATGGATTTGTTTCGTAACGTTTTAAACATTTGGCTTAAACCGGTAAAATGGGGAAACATTTGTATTTGTTTCGTAACGTTTGTAAACATTTGGCTTAAATTGCTAAAAAGGTGAAACGTTCAGATTTGTTTCGTAACGTTTGTAAACGTTTGGCTTAAATCACTAAAAAGGTGAAACATTTAGATTTGTTTCGTAACGTTTGTAAACGTTTGGCTTAAATCGCTAAAAAGGTGAAACATTTGAATTTGTTTCGTAACGTTTGTAAATGTTTGGTTTAAATCGCTAAAAAGGTGAAACATTTGGATTTGTTTCGTAACGTTTGTAAACGTTTGGGTTAAATTGCTAAAAAAGTGAAACGCTTGGATTTGTTTCGTAATTTTTGTAAACGTTTGGCTTAAATTGCTAAAAAGGTGAAACATTTGGATTTGTTTCCTAACCTTTGTAGACTTTTGGCTTAATCGCTAAAAAGGTGAAATGTTTGGATTTTTTTCCTATCGTTTGTAAAGGTTTGGCTTAAATTGCTAAAAAGGTGAAACCTTTTGATTTGTTTCGTAACGTTTGTAAAACGTTTGGTTTAAATTGCTAAAAATGTGAAACGCTTAGATTTGTTTCGTTACGTTTGTAAACATTTGGCATAAATTGCTAAAAAGGTGAAACACTTGGATTTGTTTCTTAATGTTTGTAAACGTTTGGCTTAAATCGCTAAGAAGACGAAACGTTTGGATTTATTTCGTAAAGTTTGTAAACGTTTGGCTTAAATCGCTAAAAAGATGAAACGTTTGGATTTGTTTCGTAACGATTGTAAACATCTGGCTTAAATCGCTAAAAAGGGGAAACGTTTGGATTTGTTTCGTAACTTTTGCAAACGTTTGGCTTAAATCGCTAAAAATGTGAAACGTTTCATTTGTTTCGTAACGTTTGGCCTAAATTGCTAAAAAGGTGAAATGCTTGGATTTGTTTCATAACATTTTTAAACGTTTGGCTTAATTTTCTTAAAAGGTGAAACACTTGGATTTGTTTCGTAACGTTTGTAAACGTTTGGCTTAAATTTCTAAAAAGATGAAACGGTTGGTTTTGTATCGTAACATTTGTAAAGGTTTGGCTTAAATCGCTAAAAATGTGAAACGTTTGGATTTGTTTTGCAACGTTTTAAACGTTTGTTTTTTTTTGTAACGTTTATAAACGTTTGGCTTAAATCGCTAAAAAGGGAAAACGTTTGAATTTTTTTCGTAACGTTTGTAAACGTTTGGCTTAAATTGCTAAAAAGGCGAAATGTTTGGATTTGTTTCGTAACGTTTGTAATCGTTTTGCTGAAATCGCTAAAATGGTGTAATGTTTGGATTTTTTTCGTAACGTTTGTAAACGTTTGGCTTAAATCGCTAAAAAGGTTAAACGTTTGGATTTAATTCATAACCTTTGTAAACGTTTGGCTTAAATTGCTAAAAAGGTTAAAAGTTTGGATTTGTTTCGAAACATTTGTAAGCGTTTGGCTCAAATCGCTAAAAAGGTGAAACGTTTGGATTTGTCTCTTAATGTTTGTAAACCTTTGGCTTCAATCGCTAAAAAGGGGGATTGTTTGGATTTGTTTCGTAATGTTTGTAAATGTTAGGCATAAATCACAAAAACGGTGAAACGTTTGGATTTGTTTCGTAACGTTTTAAACATTTGGCTTAAACCGGTAAAATGGGGAAACGTTTGTATTTGTTTCGTAACTTTTGTAAACGTTTGCTTTAAATCGTTAAAAAGGTTAAAAGTTTGGATTTGTTTCCAAACGTTTGTAAGCGTTTGGCTCAAATCGCTAAAAAGGTGAAACGTTTGGATTTGTCTCTTAATGTTTGTAAACGTTTGGCTTCAATCGCTAAAAAGGGGGATTGTTTGGATTTTTTTCGTAATGTTTGTAAATGGTAGGCATAAATCACAAAAACGGTGAAACGTTTGGATTTGTTTCGTAACGTTTTAAACATTTGGCTTAAACCGGTAAAATGGGGAAACGTTTGTATTTGTTTCATAACGTTTGTAAACGTTTGGCTTAAATCGCTAAAAAGGTGAAACGTTTTGATTTATTTCGTAGCGATTGTAAACGTTTTGCTTAAATGGCTAAAAAGGTGAAACGTTTAGATTTGTTTCGTAACGTTTGTAAACGTCTGGCTTAAATCGCTAAAAAGGTGAAACATTTGAATTTGTTTCGTAACGTTTGTAAATGTTTGGTTTAAATCGCTAAAAAGGTGAAACATTTGGATTTGTTTCGTAACGTTTGTAAACGTTTGGGTTAAATTTCAAAAAAAGTGAAACGCTTGGATTTGTTTCGTAACGTTTGTTAACGTTTGGCTTAAATTGCTAAAAAGGTGAAACATTTGGATTTGTTTCCTAACCTTTGTAGACTTTTGGCTTAATCGCCAAAAAGGTGAAATGTTTGGATTTGTTTCCTAACGTTTGTAAAGGTTTGGCTTAAATTGCTAAAAAGGTGAAACCTTTGCATTTGTTTCGTAACGTTTGTAAAACGTTTGGTTTAAATTGCTAAACATGTGAAACGCTTAGATTTGTTTAGTTACGTTTGTAAACATTTGGCTTATATTGTTAAAAAGGTGAAACACTTGGATTTGTTACTTAATGTTTGTAAACGTTTGGCTTAAATCGCTAAAAAGACGAAATGTTTGGATTTATTTCGTAAAGTTTGTAAAAGTTTGGCTTTATTCGCTAAAAAGATGAAACGTTTGGATTTGTTTCGTAACGTTTGTAAACGTCTGGCTTAAATCGCTAAAAAGGGGTAACGTTTGGATTTGTTTCGTAACTTTTGTAAACGTTTGCCTTAAATCTCTAAAAATGTGAAACGTTTCATTTGTTTCGTAACGTTTGTAAACATTTAACCTTTTTAGAGATTTAAACCGAATGTTTACAAACGTTACGAAACAAATCCAAATGTTTCACCTATATATCGATTTAAGCCAAACATTTACAAAGGATAAGAAACAAATCCAAGTATTTCACCTTTTTAGCAATTTAACCCAAACATTTACAAACGTTAAGAAACAAATCCAAGCGTTTCACCTTTTTAGCAATTAAGCCAAACGTTTACAAACGTTACGAAACAAATCCAAGTGTTTCACCTTTTTAGCAATTTAAGCCAAACGTTTACAAACATTACGAAACAAATCCAAGCGTTTCACCTTTTTAGCAATTAAAGCCAAACGTTTACAAACGTTATTAAACAAATCTAAACGTTTCCCAATTTTACCGATTTAAGCCAAATGTTTACAAACATTACAAAACAAATCCAAACGTTTCCCCTTTTTAGCGATTTAAGCAAAACATTTACGATGGTTACGAAACAAATCCAAACGTTTCACCGTTTTACCTATTTAAACCAAACGTTTACAAAATGTTACGAAACATATCCAAACATTTCGCCTTTTTAGCAATTTAAGCAAAACATTAACAAACGTTACGAAACAAATCCAAACGTTTCACCTTTATATCGATTTAAGCCAAACGTTTACAAATGTTACGAAACAAAACAAAAAGTTTACAACGTTACGAAACGAATCTAAACATTTCACATTTTTAGTAATTCAAGCCAAACCTTACAAATGTTACGAAACAAAACCAAACGTTTCACCTTTTTATCAATTTAAGCCAAACGTTTACAAACGTTACGAAACAAATCCAAGCGTTTCACCTTTTTAGCAATTCAGGACAAACGTTTACAAACGTTCCAAAACAAATCCAAGTGTTTCACATTTTTAGTAATTTAAGCCAAACGTTTACAAAAGGGACGAAACAAATCCAAGCGTTTCACCTTATTAGCAATCTAAGCCAAACGTTTACAAACGTCACGAAACAAATCCAAGCGTTTCACCTTTTTAGCGATTTAAGCCGAACGTTTACAAATGTTACGAAACAAAACCAAGAGTTTCACCTTTTTAGTGATTTAAGCCGAACGTTTACAAACGTTACGAAACAAATCCAAACTTTTCACATTTTTAGCGATTTAAGTCAAACGTATACAAACGTTACGAAACAAATACAAGCATTTCACATTTTTAGCGATTTAAGCCAAACGTTTACAAACATTACGAAACAAATCTAAGTGTTTCAACTTTTTAGCAATTTAAGCCAAACGTTTACAAATGTTACGAAACAAATCCAAGCGTTTCACCTTTTTAGCAATTTAAACCAAACATTTAAAAAGTTACGAAATAAATCCAAGCATTCCATATTTTTAGCAATTTAAGGCAAACATATACAAACGTTACGAAATAAATCTAAAGGTTTCACCTTTTTAGCGATATAAGCCAAGCGTTTATAAATGTTACAAAACAAATCCAAACGTTTCACCTTTAGCAATTTAAGCTGAACGTTTAAAAACGTTACGAAACAAAACAAAACGTTTCACCTTTTTTGCGATTTAAGCGAAATATTTTTCTAATGTTACGGAAAAAATCCTTACGTTTCTCAGTTTTAGCGATTTAAACCAAACGTTTACAAACGCTATGCAAAAAATCCAAACGTTTCACCTTTTTAGCAATTTAAGCCAAACGCTACGAAACAAATCCAAACGTTACACATTTTTTGTGATTTAAGGCAAACGTTTACAAAGATTACCAAAACAAATCCAAACGTGTCACCTTTTTAGCAATTTAAGAAAAACGTTTACAAACGTTACGAAACAAATCCAAACATTTCACCTTTTTAGCGATTTAAGCCAAACGTTTACAAACGTTACGAAACAAATAAAAACTTTTAACATTTTTAGCCATTTAAGCCGAACGTTTACAAACGTTACGAAACAAAACCGAAAGTTTAGAACATTACTAAACAAATCTAAACATTTCACCTCTTTAGCAATTTAAGCCAAACGTTTACAAACGTTATGAAACAAATCCAAGTGTTTCACATATTTAGCAATTTAAGCCAAACGTTTACAAACGCTACGAAATTTCAAACGTTTCACCTTTTTAGCGATTTAAGCAAAACGTTTACAAACGTTACGAAAATAATCCAAACGTTTCGCCTTTTTAGAAATTTAAGCCAAACGTTTACAATCTCTAAGAAACCAAACCAAAGGTTTAAAACGTTACGAAACAAATCCAACCGGTTGACCTTTTTAGAGATTTAAGCCAAACGTTTACAAACGTTACAAAATCATAACCAAGCGTTTAAAAACGTTACGAAACAAATCCAAACGTTTCTCATTATTAGCCGATTTAATCCAAACCCTTACATACGTTACGAAACAAAACCAAGCGTTTCACCTTTTTTTAGCAATTTAAGCCAAACGTTTACAAACGTAACGAAACGAATCCAAGAGTTTCACATTTTTAGCGATTTAAGCCAAACGTTTACAAACGTTACGAAACAAATACAAGGGTTTCACCTTTTTAGCAAATTAAGCCAAACGTTCAGAAACAAATTCAAGAATTTCACCTTTTTAGTAATTTAAGCCAAACGTTTACAAACTTTACGAAACAAATCCAAGTGTTTCACCTTTTTAGCAATTTAAGCCAAGCGTTTACAAACGTTATGAAACAAATCCAAATGTTTCACCTTTTTAGCGATTTAAACCGAATGTTTACAAACGTTACGAAACAAATCCAAATGTTTCACCTATATATCGATTTAAGCCAAACGTTTACAAAGGTTAAGAAACAAATCCAAGTATTTCACCTTTTTAGCAATTTAACCCAAACATTTACAAACGTTAAGAAACAAATCCAAGCGTTTCACCTTTTTAGCAATTAAGCCAAACGTTTACAAACGTTACGAAACAAATCCAAGTGTTTCACCTTTTTAGAAATTTAAGCCAAACGTTTACAAACATTACGAAACAAATCCAAGCGTTTCACCTTTTTAGCAATTAAAGCCAAACGTTTACAAACGTTACTAAACAAATCTAAACGTTTCCCAATTTTACTGATGTAAGCCAAATGTTTACAAACATTACAAAACAAATCCAAACGTTTCCCCTTTTTAGCGATTTAAGGCAAACATTTGCAATGGTTACGAAACAAATCCAAACGTTTCACCTTTTTACCGATTTAAACCAAACGTTTACAAAATGTTACGAAACATATCCAAACATTTCGCCTTTTTAGCAATTTAAGCAAAACATTAACAAACGTTACGAAACAAATCCAAACGTTTCACCTTTATATCGATTTAAGCCAAACGTTTACAAATGTTACGAAACAAAACCAAACGTTTACAACGTTACGAAACGAATCTAAACATTTCACATTTTTAGTAATTTAAGCCAAACCTTACAAATGTTACGAAACAAAACCAAACGTTTCACCTTTTTATCAATTTAAGCCAAACGTTTACAAACGTTACGAAACAAATCCAAGCGTTTCACCTTTTTAGCAATTCAGGACAAACGTTTACATACGTTCCAAAACAAATCCAAATGTTTCACATTTTTAGTAATTTAAGCCAAACGTTTACAAAAGGGACGAAACAAATCCAAGCGTTTCACCTTATTAGCAATTTATGCCAAACGTTTACAAACGTCACGAAACAAATCCAAGCGTTTCACCTTTTTAGCGATTTCAGCCGAACGTTTACAAATCTTACGAAACAAAAACAAGAGTTTCACCTTTTTAGTGATTTAAGCCTAACGTTTACAAACGTTACGAAACAAATCCAAACTTTTCACATTTTTAGCGATTTAAGTCAAACGTATACAAACGTTACGAAACAAATACAAGCAATTCACATTTTTAGCGATTTAAGCCAAACGTTTACAAACATTACGAAACAAATCTAAGCGTTTCAACTTTTTAGCAATTTAAGCCAAACGTTTACAAATGTTACGAAACAAATCCAAGCGTTTCACCTTTTTAGCAATTTAAACCAAACATTTAAAACGTTACGAAATAAATCCAAGCATTCCATATTTTTAGCAATTTAAGCTAAACATATAAAAACGTTACGGAATAAATCTAAAGGTTTCACCTTTTTAGCGATATAAGCCAAGCGTTTACAAATGTTACAAAACAAATCCAAACGTTTCACCTTTAGCAATTTAAGCTGAACGTTTACAAATGTTACGAAACAAAACAAAACGTTTCACCTTTTTTGCGATTTAAGCGAAATATTTTTCTAATGTTACGGAAAAAAATCCTTACGTTTCTTAGTTTTAGCGATTTAAACCAAACGTTTACAAACGCTATGCAAAAAATCCAAACGTTTCACCTTTTTAGCAATTTAAGCCAAAACGCTACGAAACAAATCCAAACGTTACACATTTTTAGCGATTTAAGGCAAATGTTTACAAAGGTTACCAAAGCAAATCCAAACGTGTCACCTTTTTAGCAATTTAAGAAAAACGTTTACAAACGCTACGAAACAAATCCAAACATTTCACCTTTTTAGCGATTTAAGCCAAACGTTTACAAACGTTACGAAACAAATAAAAACTTTTAACATTTTTAGCGATTTAAGCCGAACGTTTACAAACGTTACGAAACAAAACCGAAAGTTTAGAACATTACTAAACAAATCTAAACATTTCACCTTTTTAGCAATTTAAGCCAAACGTTTACAAACGTTATGAAACAAATCCAAGTGTTTCACATTTTTAGCAATTTAAGCCAAACGTTTACAAACGCTACGAAATTTCAAACGTTTCACTTTTTTAGCGATTTAAGCAAAACTTTTACAAACGTTACGAAAATAATCCAAACGTTTCGCCTTTTTAGCAATTTAAGCCAAACGTTTACAAACTCTAAGAAACCAAACCAAAGGTTTAAAACGTTACGAAACAAATCCAACCGGTTGACCTTTTAGAGATTTAAGCCAAACGTTTACAAACATTACAAAAACATAACCAAGCGTTTAAAAACATTACGAAACAAATCCAAACGTTTGTCATTATTAGCCGATTTAAGCCAAACCCTTACATACGTTACGAAACAAAACCAAGCGTTTCACCTTTTTTAGCAATTTAAGCCAAACGTTTACAAACGTAACGAAACGAATCCAAGAGTTTCACATTTTTAGCGATTTAAGCCAAACGTTTACAAACGTTACGAAACAAAAGACTCCACCTCCTCCCTGAACAGAAGACTCATCTTGAGCCTCTGGATGGACGTCATGCGCCCCTTCTATAACATTTCGTGCTGCAGCGGCAGCTCGCTCTACTTCTTGTCGTTGGTCAGACATCCTGACCAAGACAAACAGCGTTACTTAACCACATAATCGCATATTATCGCAAACGCATACCGTATTAAACGCGCATCTCATCACAAGCGAACACACACGTAAGACAGACTCACATCCTAAAGGGAAAGCTGATAGTTTAAAAAAAATCAAATGAATACGTAACAAAGACAAGACTCGAACCCTACATGCTGCAGTAGAATCCTAAGAAAATCAATCACTCTTCTAACATAAGCAATGGTAACTGGACCATGCTCTGATACCAACTTTGTCACGACCCAATCTCAGAGCCGAGACCGGCGCTAGGGAATGGGAGTGGTTGCTCCGAAACCCGTAGCAAGCCTAAAAACCGTAAAATAATTTTTCGCGAAATATAAACGTCATGCATGACATAAATAAACACGTGTCATGCAGAAACACACATGCCAGGCACACATATCCTCTGGCAGTCACAATATAGATAACGCAGCAAGCGTAAAACGTTTAAAACTTTAAAACGTTAAAGTTATATTTACAGAAAACTACACATACAAGCTGACTTACAAAACACTTATCTACTGCAGCTCTAAGAGTAAAGTACTATTTCTTTACATACTCAAAAATACAGACTTCTGGAAGTAGGATAGAAGTTTGTTGCTTCAAAGCGTCTTTATCCTGAAAGGAAATCTGTGAGGGGTCAGTATATTGGGATATACTGAGTGAGTTCATACATTTACTAATAAGTATTCAAATAAAACATAAAATCGTAATCAATCATATGCAGCCAAGTACAGGATCCGATTGAAACCTTAATCCTCAAACATACTAATAATCAATCGATCAACCCAATCATAAATATCAATTGCGAGTCCAACTCGCTGGTGGCCCAACCACTAGATACGGGGACTTCCAGGCTACACCGTAGCCGAGTTCACTCTCGTATCAAAATCATAACCCAATCGTAAATTTCATATTCATCATCAGCTCCCAGCTGAGTCATATCAAAACTGGTGATCACACAGTCCTATTGTCGCCCAATAGGTAGCACGTTCCATCGGATCAATACTGGTTTCAAATCAAACATATGCAATTCATAAAATGAATTCGCATACCAAACATGCAATTCAAATACAAAGCAATATAAAATAATTGCTTAAATACTTTAAAAGCAAATCATATAAACTCACTGAAAACGCTTATCCAAAAATACGTCGGGGCTTTAGAACGTCAAGCTTCCCGAACTCCTGGTCCAGCTCCTTCTTGCCTCGCTGGATCTAAAACAATTTCAAAACATTTGACTCACATCAAAATCCTATTCTAAGATTGACTCTAGACTCGAGACTCGACACGTTTTACTTTCATTAATCGTCGTGCTTCTCACGTATACTCCGATAAACGGTATCAAACTCGTTTATGGATAAAATATCACTTTAACTCAATTCTCTTTTAACTTCATTAGGTTAATGTCTCACATTAATCAATTACTAACCCATTTCAAATCTCGATATACGCGTATAAAATTTCTCGAAGAACTAGGTCGATTGGCGAAAACACTGTGCGTACGCACGTCTGCCTGTGCGATTGCACAGGGGACTGTGCGTCTGCACGGTGTGACTGTGCGTTCGCACAGTCCTAGCAGACTGTGCGTCTGCACGGTGTGACTGTGCGTTCGCACAGTCCTAGCAGACTGTGCGTTCGCACAGTCCATGACTGTGCGTTCGCACAGTCACCTGACTGTGCGTTCGCACAGTCCATTGACTGTGCGTTCCCACAGTCCTGCTGTGCGTTCGCACAGTTCGGCTGTGTGACGCACAGCCACGGGCTTTTGCCCGGAAATCGTTTTCCGACGTGCTCCATCGTGCCAAAACGCTCAAAACGTAACTAAAACGCTATTTCTAACTTCAAAACACCCAAATACGATCCTATAATCGAATAAACGATAAAATCGTTTCGTGGCCTAAAACTTTGAATTGATATAACTCAAAATATAATCAACGAAACGGTAAAACGTCAAGCTTACCGTGATTCGCCTCGTGAATACGATCAATTCGAGCTATTAAACGTCGAAAATGGACGAGAAACGGAATCGAGCGACGGAAACGGCGATGAACGAAATGAGAGAAATGAAAGATGAAGATGAAGGTCTGGATCCTTCATCTGAAGGGTTTTTATATATATCTGGCTAATTTGTACTTTGGTCCTTGAAACTTTTCAAAAGTTTCAATTTAGTCCATAACCTATTCGCGTCCAAATTTTAAACGGTCTCCGATTGACTCGAAACTTTTACCACTAGTACTATAAATTATTTCGCGGACTTTGGCGAAATAAAATTCCTTACGGGATTTATAAATTACTTTATATTAATTTCTGAAGTTAAATCCCAAATCCCGCTAATTGACTTATTAAAATTTATTCTAAATTCCCGATATAATTAAATTAATTCTTCTTAATTTAATTTATCGGAAATCACAACACGTGGCACGACGTAATTATCTTAAAATATTTTGGGGTATTACAACGTTTCACCTTTTTAGCGATTTAAGCTAAACGTTTACAAAGGTTACGAAACAAATCCAAACGTGTCACCTTTTTAGCAATTTAAGCCAAACGTTTACAAACGTTACGAAACAAATCCAAACATTTCACCTTTTTAGCAATCTAAGCCATATGTTTACAAACGTTTCCCATTTTTAGCCATTTAAGCCGAACGTTTACAAACGTTACGAAACAAAACAAAACGTTTAAAACGTTACGCAATAAATCCAAACGTTTCGCCTTTTTGGTAATTGAAGCCAAACGTTTACAAACAATAAGAAACAAATCAAAGCGTTTCTACTTTTTAGCAATTTAAGTCAAACGTTTACAAACTTTACGAAATTTCAAACGTTTCCCCTTTTTAGAGGTCTAAGTCAAACGTTTACAAACATTACAAAACAAATCCAAACATTTCACCGATTTAGCGATTTAAGCCAATTGTTTACAAATATTACGAAACAAATCCAAACATTTTGCCTTTTTTGCAATGTAAGCCAAATGTTTACAAACGTTACGACACAAGACCAAACGTTTAAAACATTATGAAACAAATTCAAACGATTTAAGTCAAACCCTTACCAATGTAACGAAACAAAACCAAGCGTTTCACTTTTTAGCAATTTAAGCCAAATGTTTACAATAGTTACGAAACAAATATAGGTGTTTCACATTTTTAGCAATTTAAGCCAAAGGTTCCGAAACAAATTCAAGCGTTTAACCTTTTTCGGAATTTAAGCCGAATGTTTACAAACATTACAAAACAAATCCAAGCTTTCACCTTTTTAGCAATTTAAGCCAAATGTTACGAAACAAATCGAAACATTTCACCTTTTTAGCGATATAAGCCGAATGTTTACAAACGTTACGAAACAAAACCAAACGTTTCACCTTTTTAGAAATTTAAGCCGAACGTTTACAAACATTACGAAAAAAATCCAAACGTTTCCCCATTTTAGCGATTTAAGCAAAACGTTTAAAACGTTACGAAACAAATCCAAATATTTCACCTTTTTAGCGATTTATGCCAAACGTTTACACACGTTACGAAACAAATCCAAACGTTTCACTTTTTTAGCAATTTATGCCAAACGTTTACAAACGTTACGAAGCAAATCCAAACGTTTCACCTTTTTAGCGATTTAAGTCAAACGTTTACCAACGTTACGAAACAAATCTAAACGTTTCATCTTTTTAGTGATTCAAGCCAAACGTTTACAAACGTTAGGAAACAAATCCAAGCGTTTCACCATTTTAGAAATTCAAGCCAAACGTTAACAAACGTTATGAAACAAATCCAAGCGTTTCACCTTTTTAGCAATTTAAGCCAAACGTTTACAAACGTTTCGAAACAAATCCAAGCGTTTCACCTTTTTAGAAATTTAAGCCAAACATTTACAAACGTTACGAAACAAATCCAAACGTTTCACCTTTTTAGCGATTTAAGCCAAACATGTACAAACGTTACAAACCAAATCCAAATGTTTCACCTTTTTAGCGATATAAGCCCAACCTTTACAAACGTTACAAAACAAATCCAAATGTTCACCTATTTAGCGATTTTAGCCAAACATTTACAAACGGTACTATATAATTCCAAACTTTTCCCCTTTATAGCGATTTAAGGAGATTGTGTACAAAACGTTACGAAACAATACCAAACGTTTCACCTTTTTAGCTATTAAAGCCAAGCGTTTACAAACGTTATGAAACAAATCAAAATGTTTCACCTTTTTAGCGATTTAAGCCAAACGTTTACAAAAGCTACGAAACAAAACCAAATGTTTCACCTTTTTTCCGATTTAAGCCAAACGTTTACAAACGTTACAAAAGAAATACAAATGTTTCACCTTTTTAGCGATTTAAGCCAAACGTTTACAAAGGTTGCGAAACAAATCCAAACGTGTCACGTTTTTATCAATTTAAGCAAAACGTTTTCAAACGTTACGAAACAAATCGAAATGTTTCTCCTTTTTAGCGATTTAACCCAAACGTTTACAAACGTTAAAAAACAAATCCAAACGTTTCCCCATTTTAGCGATTTAAGCCAAACATTTACAAACTCTACGAAACCAATCCAAACGTTTAAAGCGTTACGAAACAAATCCAAACATTTCACATTGTTAGCGATTTAAGCCAAACCTTTACGAACGTTACGAAACAAAACCAAGCGTTTCACCTTTTTAGCAATTTAAGACAAACGTTTACAAATGTTACGAAACAAATCCAAGCGTTTCACCTTTTGAGCAATTTAAGCCAAACGTTTACAAATGATACGAAAACAAATCCAAACATTTCCCCTTTTTAGCGATTTAAGACAAACGTGTAAAACGTTACGAAACAAATCCAAACATTTCCCCTTCGTAGCGATTTATGCTAAACTTTTACAAACGTTACAAAACAAATACAAACGTTTCACCATTTTAACGATATAAGCCAAACGTTTACAAATGTTACGAAACAAATCCAAGCATTTCACCTTTTAAGCAATTTAAACTAAACTTTTAAAACGTTACGAAACAAATCCAAGCGTCCAAGATTTTCATTAATTTAAGCCAAACGTTTACAAACGTTACAAAACAAATCCAAACGTTTCACCTATTTAGCGATTTACGCCAACCGTTTACAAACGTTACAAAACAAATCCAAACGTTTCACCTTTTTAGCGATTTAAGCAGAACGTTTACAAACGTTACGAAACAAAACCAAACGTTTAACCTTTTTAGGGATTTAAGTCAAACATTTACAAACTCTACAAAACCAATCCAAACGTTTAAAACGTTATGAAACAAATCCAAACATTTCACATTGTTAGCGATTTAAGCCAAACCTTTACGAACGTTACGAAACAAAACCAAGCGTTTCACCTTTTTAGCAATTTAAGACAAACGTTTACAAATGTTACGAAACAAATCCAAGTGTTTCACCTTTTGAGCAATTTAAGCCAAACGTTTACAAATATTACGAAAATAAATCCAAACATTTCCCCTTTTTAGCGATTTAAGACAAACGTGTAAAACGTTACGAAACAAATTTAAGTGTTTCACCTTTTTAGGGATTTATGCCAAATGTTTACAAACGTTATGAAACAAATCCAATTGTTTCACCTTTTTAGCGATTTATGTCAAACGTTTACAAATTTTACGAAACAAATTCAAACGTTTCACCTTTTTAGCGATTTAAGCCAAACGTTTACAAACGTTACAAAACAAATCCAAACGTTTCCCCTTTTTACCGATTTAAGCCAAACATTTACAATATTACGAAACATATCCAAACGTTTAACCTTTTTAGTGATTTAAACCAAACGTTTACAAAATGTTACGAAACAAATCCAAACGTTTCGCCTTTTTAGAAATTTAAGCCAAATGTTTACAAACGTTACGAAACAAATCCAAACGATCGCTTTTTTAGCAATTTAAGCCAAACGTTAAGAAACAAATCCAAACGTTTCACCTTTTTAGCGATTTAAGTCAAACATTTACAAACTCTACGAAACCAATCCAAACGTTTAAAGCGTTACGAAACAAATCCAAACATTTCACATTGTTAGCGATTTAAGCCAAACCTTTACGAACGTTACGAAACAAAACCAAGCGTTTCACCTTTTTAGCAATTTAAGACATACGTTTACAAATGTTACGAAACAAATTCAAGCGTTTCACCTTTTGAGCAATTTAAGCCAAACGTTTACAAATGTTACGAAAATAAATCCAAACATTTCCCCTTTTTAGCGATTTAAGACAAACGTGTAAAACGTTACGAAACAAATCCAAACATTTCCCCTTTTTAGCGATTTATGCTAAACTTTTACAAACGTTACAAAACAAATACAAACTTTTCACCGTTTTAGCGATTTAAGCCAAACGTTTACAAATGTTACGAAACAAATCCAAGCATTTCACCTTTTTAGCAATTTAAACCAAACTTTTAAAACGTTGCGAAACAAATCCGAGCGTCAAAGATTTTCACCAATTTAAGCCAAACGTTTACAAACGTTACAAAACAAATCCAAACGTTTCACCTTTTTAGAGATTTAAGCAGAACGTTTACAAACGTTACGAAACAAAACAAAACGTTTAACCTTTTTTTCTACTTAAGCCAAACGTTTCACCTATTTAGCGATTTAAGCCAAACATTTACAAACTTTACGAAACAAATCCAAACATTTCACCTTTTTACCGATTTAAGCCAAACGTTTACAAACGTTACGAAACAAATCCAAACGTTTCACCTTTTTAGCGATTTAAGCCAAACGTTTACAAAGGTTACGAAACAAATCCACACGTGTCACCTTATTAGCAATTTAGGCAAAACTTTTACAAACGTTACGAAACAAATCCAAATGTTTCACCTTTTTTAGCAATTTAAGTCGAACGTTTACAAAGGTTATGAAACAAAACCAAACGTTTCACCTTTTTAGCGATTTAAGCCAAACGTCTACAAAGGTTACAAAACAAATCCAAACGTGTTACCATTTTAGCAATTTAAGCCAAACGTTTACAAACGTTACGAAACAAATCCAAACATTTCACCTTTTTAGAAATTTAAGCCATACATTTACAAACGTTACGAAACAAATACAAATGGTTCACATTTTTAGCAATTTAAGCCAAACGTTAACAAAAGTTACAAAACAAATCCAAACGTTTCACCTTTTTAGCGATTTAAGCCAAACGTTTACAAAGGTTGCGAAACAAATCCAAACGTGTCACGTTTTTAGCAATTTAAGCAAAACGTTTTCAAACGTTACGAAACAAATCCAAATGTTTCTCCTTTTTAGCGATTTAACCCAAACGTTTACAAACGTTACAAAACAAATCCAAACGTTTCCCCATTTTAGCGATTTAAGCCAAACATTTACAAACTCTACGAAACCAATCCAAACGTTTAAAGCGTTACGAAACCAATCCAAACATTTCACATTGTTAGCGATTTAAGCCAAACCTTTACGAACGTTACGAAACAAAACCAAGCGTTTCACCTTTTTAGCAATTTAAGACAAACGTTTACAAATGTTACGAAACAAATCCAAGCGTTTCACCTTTTGAGCAATTTAAGCCAAACGTTTACAAATGATACGAAAACAAATCCAAACATTTCCCCTTTTTAGCGATTTAAGACAAACGTGTAAAACGTTACGAAACAAATCCAAACATTTCCCCTTCGTAGCGATTTATGCTAAACTTTTACAAACGTTACAAAACAAATACAAACGTTTCACCATTTTAACGATATAAGCCAAACGTTTACAAATGTTACGAAACAAATCCAAGCATTTCACCTTTTAAGCAATTTAAACAAAACTTTTAAAACGTTACGAAACAAATCCAAGCGTCCAAGATTTTCACCAATTTAAGCCAAACGTTTACAAACGTTACAAAACAAATCCAAACGTTTCACCTATTTAGCGATTTACGCCAACCGTTTACAAACGTTACAAAACAAATCCAAACGTTTCACCTTTTTAGCGATTTAAGCAGAACGTTTACAAACGTTACGAAACAAAACCAAACGTTTAACCTTTTTAGGGATTTATGTCAAACATTTACAAACTCTACAAAACCAATCCAAACGTTTAAAACGTTATGAAACAAATCCAAACATTTCACATTGTTAGCGATTTAAGCCAAACCTTTACGAACGTTACGAAACAAAACCAAGCGTTTCACCTTTTTAGCAATTTAAGACAAACGTTTACAAATGTTACGAAACAAATCCAAGTGTTTCACCTTTTGAGCAATTTAAGCCAAACGTTTACAAATATTACGAAAATAAATCCAAACATTTCCCCTTTTTAGCGATTTAAGACAAACGTGTAAAACGTTACGAAACAAATTTAAGTGTTTCACCTTTTTAGGGATTTATGCCAAATGTTTACAAACGTTATGAAACAAATCCAATTGTTTCACCTTTTTAGCGATTTATGTCAAACGTTTACAAATGTTACGAAACAAATTCAAACGTTTCACCTTTTTAGCGATTTAAGCCAAACGTTTACAAACGTTACAAAACAAATCCAAACGTTTCCCCTTTTTACCGATTTAAGCCAAACATTTATAATATTACGAAACATATCCAAACGTTTAACCTTTTTAGTGATTTAAACCAAACGTTTACAAAATGTTACGAAACAAATCCAAACGTTTCGCCTTTTTAGAAATTTAAGCCAAATGTTTACAAACGTTACGAAACAAATCCAAACGATCGCTTTTTTAGCAATTTAAGCCAAACGTTAAGAAACAAATCCAAACGTTTCACCTTTTTAGCGATTTAAGTCAAACATTTACAAACTCTACGAAACCAATCCAAACGTTTAAAGCGTTACGAAACAAATCCAAACATTTCACATTGTTAGCGATTTAAGTCAAACCTTTACGAACGTTACGAAACAAAACCAAGCGTTTCACCTTTTTAGCAATTTAAGACATACGTTTACAAATGTTACGAAACAAATTCAAGCGTTTCACCTTTTGAGCAATTTAAGCCAAACGTTTACAAATGTTACGAAAATAAATCCAAACATTTCCCCTTTTTAGCGATTTAAGACAAACGTGTAAAACGTTACGAAACAAATCCAAACATTTCCCCTTTTTAGCGATTTATGCTAAACTTTTACAAACGTTACAAAACAAATACAAACTTTTCACCGTTTTAGCGATTTAAGCCAAACGTTTACAAATGTTACGAAACAAATCCAAGCATTTCACCTTTTTAGCAATTTAAACCAAACTTTTAAAACGTTGCGAAACAAATCCGAGCGTCCAAGATTTTCACCAATTTAAGCCAAACGTTTACAAACGTTACAAAACAAATCCAAACGTTTCACCTTTTTAGAGATTTAAGCAGAACGTTTACAAACGTTACGAAACAAAACAAAACGTTTAACCTTTTTTTCTACTTAAGCCAAACGTTTCACCTATTTAGCGATTTAAGCCAAACATTTACAAACTTTACGAAACAAATCCAAACATTTCACCTTTTTACCGATTTAAGCCAAACGTTACGAAACAAATCCAAACGTTTCACCTTTTTAGCGATTTAAGCCAAACGTTTACAAAGGTTACGAAACAAATCCACACGTGTCACCTTATTAGCAATTTAGGCAAAACTTTTACAAACGTTACGAAACAAATCCAAATGTTTCAGCTTTTTTAGCAATTTAAGTCGAACGTTTACAAAGGTTATGAAACAAAACCAAACGTTTCACCTTTTTAGCGATTTAAGCCAAACGTCTACAAAGGTTACAAAACAAATCCAAACGTGTTACCATTTTAGCAATTTAAGCCAAACGTTTACAAACGTTACGAAACAAATCCAAACATTTCACCTTTTTAGAAATTTAAGCCATACATTTACAAACGTTACGAAACAAATACAAATGTTTCACATTTTTAGCAATTTAAGCCAAACGTTAACAAAAGTTACAAAACAAATCCAAACGTTTCACCTTTTTAGCGATTTAAGCCAAACGTTTACAAAGGTTGCGAAACAAATCCAAACATGTCACGTTTTTAGCAATTTAAGCAAAACGTTTTCAAACGTTACGAAACAAATCCAAACGTTTCTCCTTTTTAGCGATTTAAGCCAAACGTTTACAAACGTTACAAAACAAATCCAAACGTTTCCCCATTTTAGCTATTTAAGCCAAACGTGTAAAATGTTTCGAAATAAATCCAAACGTTTCACCTTTTTGGCGATTTAAGCCAAACATTTATGAACTTTACGAAACAAATCCAAAACTTTCACCTTTTTAGCGATTTAAGCCAAAGGTTTACAATGGATACAAAACAAATCCAAACGTGTCAGAGCAATTTAAGCCAAACGTTTACAAACGTTCCGAAACAAATCCCAATGTTTCCCCATTTTAGCGATTTAAGACAAACGTTTAAAACGTTACGAAACAAATCCAAACATTTCCCCTTTTTAGTGATTTATGCCAAACTTTTATAAACGTTACAAAACAAATATAAATGTTTTACCGTTTTAGCGATTTAAGCCAAACGTTTACATATGTTACGAAACAAATCCAAGCATTTCACCTTTTTAGCAATTTAAACCAAACTTTTAAAACATTACAAAACAAATCCAAGCGTCCAACATTTTCACCAATTTAAACCAAACGTTTACAGACGTTGCAAAACAAATCCAAACGTTTCACCTTTTTAGCGATTTACGAAAAACGTTTACAAACATTACAAATCAAATCCAAACGTTTCACCTTTTTAGCGATTTAAGCAGAACGTTTACAAAGGTTATGAAACAAAACCAAACGTTTCACCTTTTTAGCAATTTAAGTCGAACGTTTACAAAGGTTATGAAACAAAACCAAACATTTCACCTTTTTAGCGATTTAAGCGAAACGTTTAGAAAGGTTACAAAACAAATCCAAACGTGTTACCTTTTTAGCAATTTAAGCCAAACGTTTACAAACGTTACGAAACAAATCCAAACGTTTCACCTTTTTAGAAATTTAAGCCATACATTTACAAACGTTACGAAACAAATACAAACGTTTCACATTTTTAGCGATTTAAGCCAAACGTTTACAAACTTTACAAAACAAATCCAAACGTTTCCCCTTTTTAGCGATTTAAGCCAAACGTTTACAAAGGTTGCGAAACAAATCCAAACGTGTCACGTTTTTAGCAATTTAAGCAAAACGTTTTCAAACGTTACGAAACAAATCCAAACGTTTCTCCTTTTTAGCGATTTAAGCCAAACGTTTACAAACGTTACAAAACAAATCCAAACGTTTCCCCATTTTTGCTATTTAAGCCAAACGTGTAAAATGTTTCAAAATAAATTCAAACGTTTCACCTTTTTTGCGATTTAAGCCAAACATTTACGAACTTTACGAAACAAATCCAAAAGTTTCACCTTTTTAGCGATTTAAGCCAAAGGTTTACAATGGATACAAAACAAATCCAAACGTGTCAGAGCAATTTAAGCCAAACATTTACAAACGTTGTGAAACAAATCCCAACGTTTCCCCATTTTAGCGATTTATGACAAACGTTTAAAACGTTACGAAACAAATCCAAACATTTCCCCTTTTTAGTGATTTATGCCAAACTTTTATAAACATTACAAAAAAAATACAAACGTTTTACTGTTTTAGCGATTTAAGCCAAACGTTTACATATGTTACGAAACAAATCCAAGCATTTCACCTTTTTAGCAATTTAAGCCAATCTTTTAAAACATTACAAAACAAATCCAAGCATACAACATTTTCACCAATTTAAGCCAAACGTTTACAGACGTTGCGAAACAAATCCAAACGTTTCACCTTTTTAGCGATTTACGAAAAACGTTTACAAACGTTACAAAATAAATCCAAACGTTTCACCTTTTTAGCGATTTAAGCAGAACGTTTACAAACGTTACGAAACAAAACCAAACGTTTAACCTTTTTTTGCTACTAAAGCCAAATGTTTCACCTTTTTAGCGATTTAAGCCAAACATTTACAAAATTTACGAATCAAACCCAAACATTTCACCTTTTTAGCGGTTTAAGCCCAACATTTACAAACTTTACGAAACAAATCAAAATGTTTCACCTTTTTAGCGATTTATGCCAAGGGTTTACAAACTTTACGAAACCAATCCAAACGTTTCCCCTTTTTACCGATTTAAGCCAATCGTTTACAAACGTTACGAAACAAATCCAAATGTTTCACCTTTTTAGCGATTTAAGCCAAACGTTTACAAAGGTTACAAAACAAATCCAAATGTTTCACCTTTTTAGCAATTTAAGTCGAATGTTTAGAAAGGATATGAAACAAAACCAAATGTTTCACCTTTTTAGCAATTTAAGTCGAACGTTTAGAAAGGTTATGAAACAAAACCAAACGTTTCACCTTTTTAGTGATTTAAGCGAAGGTTTAGAAAGGTTACAAAACAAATCCAAACGTGTTACCTTTTTAGCAATTTAAGCCAAACGTTTACAAACGTTACGAAACAATTCCAAACGTTTCACCTTTTTAGAAATTTAAGCCATACATTTACAAACGTTACGAAACAAATACAAACGTTTCACATTTTTAGCGATTTAAGCCAAACATTTACAAACGTTACAAAACAAATCCAAACGTTTCACCTTTTTAGCGATTTAAGCCAAACGTTTACAAAGGTTGCGAAACAAATCCAAACGTGTCACGTTTTTAGCAATTTAAGCAAAACGTTTTCAAACGTTACGAAACAAATCCAAACGTTTCTCCTTTTTAGCGATTTAAGCCAAACGTTTACAAACGTTACAAAACAAATCCAAACGTTTCCCCATTTTAGCTATTTAAGCCAAACGTGTAAAATGTTTCGAAATAAATTCAAACGTTTCACGTTTTTTGCGATTTAAGCCAAACATTTACGAACTTTACGAAACAAATCCAAAAGTTTCACCTTTTTAGCGATTTAAGCCAAAGGTTTACAATGGATACAAAACAAATCCAAACGTGTCAGAGCAATTTAAGCCAAACGTTTACAAACGTTCCGAAACAAATCCCAACGTTTCCCCATTTTAGCGATTTAAGACAAACGTTTAAAACGTTACGAAACAAATCCAAAAATTTCCCCTTTTTAGTGATTTATGCCAAACTTTTATAAACGTTACAAAACAAATACAAACGTTATACCGTTTTAGCGATTTAAGCCAAACGTTTACATATGTTACGAAACAAATCCAAGCATTTCACCTTTTTAGCAATTAAAACCAATCTTTTAAAACATTACAAAACAAATCCAAGCGTACAACATTTTCACCAATTTAAGCCAAATGTTTACAGACGTTGCGAAACAAATCCAAACATTTCACCTTTTTAGCGATTTACGAAAAACGTTTACAAACGTTACAAAACAAATCCAAACGTTTCACCTTTTTAGCGATTTAAGCAGAACGTTTACAAACATTACGAAACAAAACCAAACGTTTAACCTTTTTTTGCTACTAAAGCCAAACGTTTCACCTTTTTAGCGATTTAAGCCAAACATTTACAAAATTTACGAATCAAACCCAAACATTTCACCTTTTTAGCGGTTTAAGCCCAACATTTACAAACTTTACGAAACAAATCAAAATGTTTCACCTTTTTAGCGATTTATGCCAAGGGTTTACAAACTTTACAAAACCAATCCAAACGTTTCCCCTTTTTACCGATTTAAGCCAATCGTTTACAAACGTTACGAAACAAATCCAAATGTTTCACCTTTTTAGCGATTTAAGCCAAACGTTTACAAAGGTTACGAAACAAATCCAAACATGTCAGCTTATTAGCAATTTAGGCAAAACATTTACAAACGTTACGAAACAAATCCAAATGTTTCACCTTTTTAGCAATTTAAGTCGAACGTTTAAAAAGGTTATGAAACAAAACCAAACGTTTCACCTTTATAGCGATTTAAGCGAAACTTTTAGAAAGGTTACAAAACAAATCCAAACGTGTTACCTTTTTAGCAATTTAAGCCAAACGTTTACAAACGTTACGAAACAAATCCAAACGTTTCACCTTTTTAGAAATTTAAGCCATACATTTACAAACGTTACGAAACAAATACAAACGTTTCACATTTTTAGCGATTTAAGCCAAACGTTTACAAACTTTACAAAACAAATCCAAACGTTTCACCTTTTTAGCGATTTAAGCCAAACATTTACAAAGGTTACGAAACAAATCCAAACATGTCAGCTTATTAGCAATTTAGGCAAAACCTTTACAAACGTTACGAAACAAATCCAAATGTTTCACCTTTTTAGCAATTTAAGTCGAACGTTTACAAAGGTTATGAAACAACACCAAACGTTTCACCTTTTTAGCGATATAAGCGAAACGTTTAGAAAGGTTACAAAACAAATCCAAATGTGTCACCTTTTTAGCAATTTAAGCCAAACGTTTACAAACGTAACGAAACAAATCCAAACGTTTCAACTTTTTAGAAATTTAAGCCATACATTTACAAACGTTACGAAACAAATACAAACGTTTCACATTTTTAGCGATTTAAGCCAAACGTTTACAAACGTTACAAAACAAATCCAAACGTTTCACCTTTTTAGCGATTTAAGCCAAACGTTTACAAAGGTTGCGAAACAAATCCAAACGTGTGATGTTTTTAGCAATTTAAGCGAAACGTTTTCAAACGTTACGAAACAAATCCAAACGTTTCTCCTTTTTAGCGATTTAAGCCAAACGTTTACAAACGTTACAAAACAAATCCAAACGTTTCCCCATTTTAGCTATTTAAGCCAAACGTGTAAAATGTTTCGAAATAAATTCAAACGTTTCACCTTTTTTGCGATTTAAGCCAAACATTTACGAACTTTACGAAACAAATCCACAAGTTTCACCTTTTTAGCGATTTAAGCCAAAGGTTTACAATGGATACAAAACAAATCCAAACATGTCAGAGCAATTTAAGCCAAACGTTTACAAACGTTCCGAAACAAATCCCAACGTTTCCCCATTTTAGCGATTTAAGACAAACGATTAAAACGTTACGAAACAAATCCAAACATTTCCCCTTTTTAGTGATTTATGCCAAACTTTTATAAACGTTACAAAACAAATACAAACGTTTTACCGTTTTAGCGATTTAAGCCAAACGTTTACATATGTTACGAAACAAATCCAAGCATTTCACCTTTTTAGCAATTTAAACCAAACTTTTAAAACGTTACAAAACAAATCCAAGCGTCCAACATTTTCACCAATTTAAGCCAAGCATTTACAGACGTTGCGAAACAAATCCAAACATTTCACCTTTTTAGCGATTTACGAAAAACGTTTACAAACATTACAAAACAAATCCTAACGTTTCACCTTTTTAGCGATTTAAGCAGAACGTTTACAAACGTTACGAAACAAAACCAAACGTTTAACCTTTTTTTGCTACTAATGCCAAACGTTTCAACTTATTAGCGATTTAAGCCAAACATTTACAAAATTTACGAATCAAATCCAAACATTTCACCTTTTTAGCGGTTTAAGCCCAACATTTACAAACTTTACGAAACAAATCAAAATGTTTCACCTTTTTAGCGATTTATGCCAAGGGTTTACAAACTTTACGAAACCAATCCAAACGTTTCCCCTTTTTACCGATTTAAGCCAATCGTTTACAAACGTTACGAAACAAATCCAAATGTTTCACCTTTTTAGCGATTTAAGCCAAACGTTTACAAAGGTTACGAAACAAATCCAAACATGTCAGCTTATTAGCAATTTAGGCAAAACATTTACAAACGTTACGAAACAAATCCAAATGTTTCACATTTTTAGCAATTTAAGTCGAACGTTTAAAAAGGTTATGAAACAAAACCAAACGTTTCACCTTTTTAGCGATTTAAGCGAAACTTTTAGAAAGGTTACAAAACAAATCCAAACGTGTTACCTTTTTAGCAATTTAAGCCAAACGTTTACAAACGTTACGAAACAAATCCAAACGTTTCACCTTTTTAGAAATTTAAGCCATACATTTACAAATGTTACGAAACAAATACAAACGTTTCACATTTTTAGCGATTTAAGCCAAACGTTTACAAACTTTACAAAACAAATCCAAACGTTTCACCTTTTTAGCGATTTAAGCCAAACATTTACAAAGGTTACGAAACAAATCCAAACATGTCAGCTTATTAGCAATTTAGGCAAAACCTTTACAAACGTTACGAAACAAATCCAAATGTTTCACCTTTTTAGCAATTTAAGTCGAACGTTTACAAAGGTTATGAAACAACACCAAACGTTTCACCTTTTTAGCGATATAAGCGAAACGTTTAGAAAGGTTACAAAACAAATCCAAACGTGTTACCTTTTTAGCAATTTAAGCCAAACGTTTACAAACATTACGAAACAAATCAAAACGTTTCACCTTTTTAGAAATTTAAGCCATACATTTACAAACGTTACGAAACAAATACAAACGTTTCATATTTTTAGCGATTTAAGCCAAACGTTTACAAACTTTACAAAACAAATCCAAACGTTTCACCTTTTTAGCGATTTAAGCCAAACATTTACAAAGGTTACGAAACAAATCCAAACATGTCAGCTTATTAGCAATTTAGGCAAAACCTTTACAAACGTTACGAAACAAATCCAAATGTTTCACCTTTTTAGCAATTTAAGTCGAACGTTTACAAAGGTTATGAAACAACACCAAACGTTTCACCTTTTTAGCGATATAAGCGAAACGTTTAGAAAGGATACAAAACAAATCCAAATGTGTCACCTTTTTAGCAATTTAAGCCAAACGTTTACAAACATTACGAAACAAATCAAAACGTTTCACCTTTTTAGAAATTTAAGCCATACATTTACAAACGTTACGAAACAAATACAAACGTTTCATATTTTTAGCGATTTAAGCCAAACGTTTACAAACTTTACAAAACAAATCCAAACGTTTCACCTTTTTAGCGATTTAAGCCAAACGTTTACAAAGGTTGCGAAACAAATCCAAACGTGTCACGTTTTTAGCAATTTAAGCAAAACGTTTTCAAACGTTACGAAACAAATCCAAACGTTTCTCCTTTTTAGCGATTTAAGCCAAACGTTTACAAACGTTACAAAACAAATCCAAACGTTTCCCCATTTTAGCTATTTAAGCCAAACGTGTAAAATGTTTCGAAATAAATTCAAACGTTTCACCTTTTTTGCGATTTAAGCCAAACATTTACGAACTTTACGAAACAAATCCAAAAGTTTCACCTTTTTAGCGATTTAAGCCAAAGGTTTACAATGGATACAAAACAAATCCAAACATGTCAGAGCAATTTAAGCCAAACGTTTACAAACGTTCCGAAACAAATCCCAACGTTTCCCCATTTTAGCGATTTAAGACAAACGTTTAAAACGTTACGAAACAAATCCAAACATTTCCCCTTTTTAGTGATTTATGCCAAACTTTTATAAACGTTACAAAACAAATACAAACGTTTTACCGTTTTAGCGATTTAAGCCAAACGTTTACATATGTTACGAAACAAATCCAAGCATTTCACCTTTTTAGCAATTTAAACCAAACTTTTAAAACATTACAAAACAAATCCAAGCGTCCAACATTTTCACCAATTTAAGCCAAGCATTTACAGACGTTGCGAAACAAATCCAAACATTTCACCTTTTTAGCGATTTACGAAAAACGTTTACAAACATTACAAAACAAATCCTAACGTTTCACCTTTTTAGCGATTTAAGCAGAACGTTTACAAACGTTACGAAACAAAACCAAACGTTTAACCTTTTTTTGCTACTAATGCCAAACGTTTCAACTTATTAGCGATTTAAGCCAAACATTTACAAAATTTACGAATCAAATCCAAACATTTCACCTTTTTAGCGATTTAAGCCCAACGTTTAGAAACTTTACGAAACAAATCAAAATGTTTCACCTTTTTAGCGATTTATGCCAAGGGTTTACAAAATTTACGAAACCAATCCAAACGTTTCCCCTTTTTACCGATTTAAACCAATTGTTTACAAACGTTACGAAACAAATCCAAATGTTTCACCTTTTTAGCGATTTAAGCCAAACGTTTACAAAGGTTACGAAACAAATCCAAACATGTCAGCTTATTAGCAATTTAGGCAAAACTTTTACAAACGTTACGAAACAAATCCAAATGTTTCACCTTTTTAGCAATTTAAGTCGAACGTTTACAAAGGTTATGAAACAAAACCAAACGTTTCACCTTTTAAGCGATTTAAGCGAAACGTTTAGAAAGGTTACAAAACAAATCCAAACGTGTTACCTTTATTAGCACTTTAAGCCAAACGTTTACAAACGTTACGAAACAAATCCAAACATTTCACCTTTTTTGAAATTTAAGCCATACATTTACAAACGTTACGAAACAAATACAAACGTTTCATATTTTTAGCGATTTATGCCAAACATTTACAAACGTTACAAACAAAACTAAACGTTTAAAATGTTACGAAATAAATCCAAACGTTTCACCTTTTTAGCAATTTAAGCAAAACATTTACAAACAATAAGAAACAAATCAAGGCGTTTCACCTTTTTAGCAATTTAAGCCAAGCGTTTACAAACGTTACAAAATTTCAAACGTTTCACCTTTTTAGCGATTTAAACCAAACGTTACGAAACAAATCCAAACATTTACCCTTTTTAGCGATTTAAGCCAAACGTTTACAAACGTTACGAAACAAATACAAACATTTCGCCTTTTTTGCAATCTAAGCCAAACGTTTACAAATGCTACGAAACAAATCCAAACATGTTTCGCCTTTTTAGCGATTTAAGCCAAGCATTTACAAACGTTACGAAACAAAACCAAACGTTTAAAACGTTACGAAACAAATTCAAACGTTTAACATTTTTAACGATTTAAGCCAAACCCTTACCAATGTTACGAAATAAAACCAAGCATTTCATTTTTTTAACAATTTAAGCCAAATGTTTACAAACGTTACGAAACAAATCCAAGCGTTTCACCTTTTCAGCAATTTAAGCCAAAAGTTCCGAAACAAATTCAAGCGTTTAACATTTTTAGGAATTTAAGCCAAATGTTTACAAACGTAACAAAACAAATCCAAGCATTACACATTTTTAGCAATTTAAGCCAAACGTTTACAAACGTAACAAAACAAATCCAAACGTTTCACCTTTTTAACGATATAAGCCTAACGTTTACAAACGTTATGAAACAAAACCAAACGTTTCATATTTTTAGCAATTTAAGACAAACGTTTAGAAATGTTACGAAACAAATCCAAATGTTTCACCTTTTTAGCAATTTAAGTCGAACGTTTACAAAGGTTACGAAACAAAACCAAACGTTTCACCTTTTTAGCGATTTAAGCCAAACGTTTACAAAGGTTACGAAATAAATCCAAACGTGTTACCTTTTTAGCAATTTAAGCCAAACGTTTACAAACATTACGAAACAAATCCAAACGTTTCACCTTTTTAGCGATTTAAGCCAAACGTGTACAAACGTTACGAAACAAATCCAAACGTTTCACCTTTTTAGCAATATAAGCCAAACCTTTACAAACGTTACAAAACAAATCCAAATGTTTCACCTATTTAGCGATTTTAGCCAAACATTTACAAACGGTACGAAACAATTCCAAACTTTTCCCCTTTTTAGCGATTTAAGGCGATTGTGTACAAAATGTTACGAAACAATACCAAACGTTTCACCTTTTTAGCTATTGAAGCCAAGCGTTTACAAATGTTATGAAACAAATCGAAATGTTTCACCTTTTTAGCGATATAAGCCAAACGTTTACAAATGCTACGAAACAAAACCAAACGTTTCACTTTTTTTCTGATTTAAGCCAAACGTTTACAAACGTTACAAAACAAATCCAAACGTTTCACCTTTTTAGCGATTTGAGCCAAACGTTTACAAAGGTTGCGAAACAAATCCAAACGTGTCACGTTTTTAGCAATTTAAGCAAAACGTTTTCAAACATTACGAAACAAATCCAACGTTTCTCCTTTTTAGCGATAAAAGCCAAACGTTTACAAACGTTACAAAACAAATCCAAAGGTTTCCCCATTTTAGTGATTTAAGCCAAACGTGTAAAACGTTTCAAAATAAATCCAAACGTTTCACCTTTTTTGCTATTTAAGCCAAACGTTTACTAACTTTACGAAACAAATCCAAAAGTTTCAGCTTTTTAGCGATTTAAGCCAAACGTTTACAATGGATACAAAAGAAATCCAATCGTTTTGCCTTTTTAGCAATTTAAGCCAAACGTTACGAAACAAATCCAAATAATCGCTTTTTTAGCAATTTAAGCCAAACGTTTACAAACGTTAAGAAACAAATACAAACGTTTCACCTTTTTGGCGATTTAAGTCAAACGTTTACAAACTCTACGAAACAAATCCAAACGTTTAAAGCGTTACGAAACAAATCCAAACATTTCACATTGTTAGCGATTTAAGCCAAACCTTTACGAACGTTACGAAACAAAACCAAGCGTTTCACCTTTTTAGCAATTTAAGACAAACGTTTACAAATGTTACGAAACAAATCCAAGCGTTTCACCTTTTGAGCAATATAAGCCAAACGTTTACAAACGTTCCGAAACAAATCCCAACGTTTCCCAATTTTATCGATTTAAGACAAACGTTTAAAACGTTACGAAACAAATCCAAACATTTCCCCTTTTTAGAATTTATGCCAAACTTTTACAAACGTTACAAAACAAATACAAACGTTTCACCGTTTTAGCGATTTAAGCCAAACGTTTACAAATGTACGAAACAAATCCAAGCATTTCACCTCTTTAGCAATTTAAAACAAACTTTTAAAACGTTACGAAACAAATACAAGCGTCCAACATTTTCACCAATTTAAGCCAAATGTTTACAAACGTTACGAAACAAATCCAAACGTTTCACCTTTTTAGCGATTTACGCCAAACGTTTACAAACGTTACAAAAGAAATCTAAACATTTCACCTTTTTAGCGATTTAAGCAGAACGTTTACAAACGTTACGAAACAAAACCAAACGTTTAATCTTTTTTTGCTACTTAAGCCAAACGTTTCACCTTTTTAGCGTTACGACCCGATTTCCGCCTCGAAACTCGAGCCGAGACCGGCGCTAGGGAATGGGAATGGTTGTTCCGAAACCCGTAGCAAGCCTAAAACCTCTATAAATTGTTTCGCCTCCTAAATATAAATATATATAAATCTAGATCGTACCTCGCGTACGACCCGTTTTCAGAAAACACCGTTAAAATATTTTTTCGTTTAACGTGGAAAACACATACTGAAAATATTCATATAGGCGATATCGCGTTTTCAGAAATGCTGGTTGAATAACCCTAGTTATTCTGACCCACGCACATTTTTGAAAACCGGTGCGGTGGTACATGGACTTAGCTCACATGCCTTGCCTCGCAGGCAGCCCTGTCTCAAACCATGCATCCGAACAATATGTTTAATAAAATATATCGAACACTTTTCTTTTCAAAGCATTATATTAAACATATTAAAAACATGCACAGCAGGCACACAAACGTAGGGCCAGCTAAACTACACACAATGTCTTTGTAGACCAAAGACACGAAGCTTGGCCCACCCGTAGCGGACACCATAAAACACCATATGCCTATTAAGTAGCCACTTATTAGAGCTAGACAAAGTCAGGTTCCTATCAGAGTATATAGACAAAGGAACCATGACGTGGCCACAGGCATATCAAACCTATATACACTATTGCAGCATCTCAGAGTTTAAAGTGTTATTTACATAACAACAGAATAAGCTTCCCTGATGAAAAAGGGTGGAAGCTCGACCAGACCCGGTAGCTAGGTACCTGAAAATGATAAACAACAACGGGGTCAGAAATATAAATATTTCTGAGTGAGTAGATAGGTTTACAGTTAAATACCAAAATCGCGTATAGACAAAATATCGGTATATAAAAATATTACCAGTCCTCGATCCATATGAAACCCTAGTCCTGATTACGTTATAATGCTATCATATATATAATGCATATGCACAACTCTTGTTTAATACGGATGTGCTGTATACATATGTGTCACAGCCATCTTGACTCTGTATAGGGTTGCTGGGCCGGAACTTAGATCACTGCCACCTCAGGACTACCCATTAGGTTTAAGCCGCTTAGCAAGCATCTGGCTTAAAACCTAATCTCAATATGTATGCTTATAATATTTACCTCTCATCTAGTTCATTAACACCGGTGATCACACAGTCCTATTGTTGCCCAATAGATAGCTCGTTTCAGTGGATCTTCCTTGGCTAAGTTTCATACTTAGTGCGATTTATGGAGTTAAAACAATTGAATACTAATATTCAAAAGTAAACAAATGAACTCACAAACACCGCTAGGTCGGGAACTTAATCCTGTGGTTGTGGTCAGACTGCTCGCTAGCTGGTCGGACTAAACACACAAAGCAAACAGGATAAAACACATCAATATATGTTTCCTATATAATTTCTAGGTCCATAAACCCAGATCTAGGTCAAACATATAATCTTTTAAACACATAGCACTTATGGTCTCTTTTTAAAACCATATTACAAATTCTCATTTTGAGAAAACGTTCTAACTTCTCTCTAGAAGTTATTTTAGGTATCACAATACCTAAAGAAAACCATTTATAGTATAAACCTAATTGTCAAAACAATTCTCGGTCATATACTAAGTATTTAGCAAAACTGATTGCTAAATCTTTAAAATCGTTTAAACGTTGACTTTAACTCTTTTAAAGTCCATTATAAACGTTTAACTTTACTTTTAAAATCTCCTTTTAAAAGTCTTTAGGTTTAGTATATAAAACCTTTACACTTTCTTCTATCACAAGTTATCATTTTAAAATATCTAACTTTAGTTTAAAAACATTTATTAAAAATATTTTAGGTTCGGTTGGAAAACACCTCGGGTTATTAGGCGAAAGCACGTCGGAATCGCCCCCGGAAAGTCCCCCAAAAACCGAAGAAAATCGACCCCTGACTGCCCGTCGGGGCAGCTGTGCACCCGCACAGCTTAGTGTGCGCCCGCACACTATGCTGTGCGGCCGCGCAGCACAGTGGGCCGCACAGCATAGTGTGCGCCCGCACACTATGCGGCCGCGAAGCACAGTGGGCCGCACAGCATAGTGTGCGCCCGCACACTGTGCGGCCGCGCGGCACAGTGTGCGCCCGCACACTGTGCGCCCGCACAGCTCACTGTGCATGCGCATAGTGGGCTGTGCTTCCGCACAGCCCCGGAATTGAAATTCCGGTACTTCCCGTCCTGCTTAAAATGTCCAAAAATACAATTCTAACGTCCACAATCACGTATACACAATTCAAAATCAATACAGACGTATAAAACGATAATTCGATACGGTAACCGTTTATAAACGAGTTTATATTCGAAATAAATCGAAATAAACGTTTAATACGGATATAATACCTCGATTACGTGAGTAATCGTTGAAGAATTTGAGTTAAAATCGAGAAATGGATCGAGCGGCCGAAACCCTAGGTTTCCGTCGCACTGCAGAGAGCAAGCTGCTCTTTTAAAATTTGAAAGTTGATGAAATGAGCTTCTGAGCTCATTTCACATGCTTAGGCTCATTTAAATAGGAAATGGCTAAAGTGCCGTTTAGTACTAGCTCAATCATGTACTTTAAACCAACTTCTAAACTAGTCGTTCATAACCTAAACGGAAACGACTTCCAAATTTCGTGAAAATTTTACCAAAAATTAAATAAAATATAGAAAGAATAAAAATATTATTTTTATTCCCATCTGACTTATATTTTATTCTTAATAAATCATTTTTGATTTATTAAGTCCGCATTGACTGCGCTTGATAAAATTTCTGTTTCCAAAATTTATCAAATTTTCACGATAACCTTATTAAAATATTTCGCGAATATTAGTACCAAAAATATTCGCTAGGGACTTATGAATTATTCTGCACCCAATTCATAAATCCATATTCTCTCCGTTAACTATATAACTAGTCAAATTTAAATTCTAAAAATTTAAATTTGCAATCCTATAGCCATATTAAAAATTTAGGGACACTTGTAAATTAAATTTATCTTTAAATTTAATTTACCTACTCCCGTCTAATAAAATATTAGACACGTGGCTATATTTTAACTCTTAAATTTTCGGATTATTACAATTTAAGCCAAACATTTACAAACTTTACGAATCAAATCCAAACATTTTACCTTTTTAGCGATTTAAGCCAAACATTTACAAACTTTACGAAACAAATCAAAACGTGTCACCTTTTTAGCGATTTATGCCAAGGGTTTATAAACTTTACGAAACAATTCCAAACGTTGCGCCTTTTTACCGATTTAAGCCAAACGTTTACAAACGTTACGAAACAAATCCAAACGTTTCACATTTTTAGAGATTTAAGCCAAACGTTTACAAAGGTTACGAAACAAATCCAAACGTGTCGCCTTATTAGCAATTTAGGCAAAACTTTTACAAACGTTACGAAACAAATCCAAATGTTTCACCATTTTAGCAATTTAAGTAGAACGTTTACAAAGGTTATGAAACAAAACCAAATGTTTCACCTTTTTAGCGATTTAAGCCAAACGTTTACAAAGGTTACGAAACAGATCCTAACGTGTTACCTTTTTAAAAATTTAAGGCAAACGTTTACAAACGTTACGAAACAAATCCAAACGTTTCACCTTTTTAGCGATTTAAGCCAAACGTGTACAAACGTTACGAAACAAATACAAACGTTTCATATTTTTAGCAATTTAAGCCAAACGTTTACAAACGTTACAAAAAAAATCCAAACGTTTCCCCTTTTTAGCGATTTAAGCCAAACGTTTACAAAGGCTGTGAAACAAATCCAAACATGTCACGTTTTTAGCAATTTAAGCAAAACGTTTTCAAACGTTACGAAACAAATCCAAACGTTTCTTCTTTTTAGCGATTTAAGTCAAACGTTTACAAACGTTACAAAACAAATCCAAACGTTTCCCCATTTTAGCGATTTAAGCCAAACGTGTAAAACGTTTCGAAATAAATCCAAACGTTTCCCCTTTTTTGCAATTTAAGCCAAACGTTTACTAACTTTACGAAACAAATCCAAAAGTTTCCCCTTTTTAGCGATTTAAGCCAAACGTTTACAATGGATACAAAACAAATCCAAACGCGCGCCTTTTTAGCAATTTTGGAAAAACGTTTACAAACGTTACGAAACAAATCCAAATGTTTTACCTTTTTAGCGATTTAAGCCAAACGTTAACAAAGGTTATGAAACAAAACCAAACGTGTCACCTTTTTAGCGATTTATGCCAAACGTTTACAAACGTTAGGAAAAAAATCAAAATGATACACCATTTTAGCAATTTAAGCCAAACGTTTACAAACGATACGAAACAAATCCAAACGTTTCACCTTTTTAGCGATTTACGCAAAACGTTGACAACTGTTACAAAAAAATCCAAACGTTTCATCTTTTTAGCGATTTAAGCCAAACATTTACAAACGTTACGAAACAAATCCAAACGTCTCACCTTTTTAGTGATTGAAGCTAAACGTTTACAAATGTTACGAAACAAGTCTCAACGTTTCGAAACAAATTAAAATGATTAAAACGTTACGAAACAAATCCAACTGTTTCACCTTTTTAGCGATTTAAGCCAAACGTTTACAAACGTTACGAAAAAAATTCAAACGTTTCGCCTTTTTAGAGATTTAAGCCAAACGTATACAAACATTACGAAACAAAATCAAACGTTTTGCCTTTTTAGAGATTTAAGCAAAAGGTTTACAAATGTTACGAAGCAAATTCAAGAGTTTCACCTTTTTGGCGATTTAAGCCAAACTTTTACAAACGTTACGAAACAAATCCAAGCGTTTCACCTTTTTAGCGATTGAAGTCAAACGTTTACAAACGTTACGAAACAAATCCAAGCGTTTCACCTTTTTAGCGATTTAAGCCAAACGTTTACAAACGTTACGAAACAAATCCAAGTGTTTTACCTTTTTAGCAATTTAAGCCGAACGTTTACAAACGTTACGAAACAAATATAAGTGTTTCCCTTTTTTAGGGATTTATGCCAAACGTTTACAAATGTTACGAAACAAATCCAAATGTTTCACCTTTTTAGCGATTTATGCCAAACGTTAGGAAAAAAATCAAAATGATTAACCTTTTTAGCAATTAAAGCCAAACATTTACAAACGATACGAAACAAATCCAAACGTTTCACCTTTTTAGCGATTTATGCAAAACGTTGACAACCGTTACAAAAAAATCCAAAAGTTTCATCTTTTTAGCGATTTAAGCCGAACGTTTACAAACGGTACGAAAAAAATTCAAACGTTTCACCTTTTTAGTGATTGAGGCTAAACAGTAACAAATGTTACGAAACAAATCCAACTGTTTCACCTTTTTAGCGAATTAAGCCAAACGTTTACAAACGTTACGAAAAAAATTCAAACGTTTCACCTTTTTAGAGATTTAAGCCAAACGTTTACAAACGTTACGAAACAAAATCAAACGTTTCACCTTTTTAGAGATTTAAGCAAAAGGTTTACAAACGTTACGAAACAAATTCAAGAGTTTCACCTTTTTGGCGATTTAAGCCAAACGTTTACAAACGTTACGAAACAAATCCAAGCGTTTCACCTTTTTAGCGATTGAAGTTAAACGTTTACAGACGTTATGAAACAAATCCAAGCGTTTCACCTTTTTAGCGATTTAAGCCAAACGTTTACAAACGTTACGAAACAAATACAAGTGTTTCTCCTTTTTAGCAATTTAAGCCAAACGTTTACAAACGTTACGAAACAAATCTAAGTGTTTCACCTTTTTAGGGATTTATGCCAAACGTTTACAAACGTTACGAAACAAATCGAAGTGTTTCACCTTTTTAGCGATTTATGCCAAACGTTTACAAACATTACGAAACAAATTCAAACGTTTCACCTTTTTAGCGATATAAGCCAATTGTTTACAAACGTTACAAAACAAATCCAAACGTTTCCCCATTTTACCGATTTAAGCCAAACATTTAGAATATTACGAAACATATCCAAACGTTTAACATTTTTAGTGATTTAAGCCAAACGTTTACAAAATGTTATGAAATAAATCCAAACGTTTCGCCTTTTTAGCAATTTAAGCCAAATGTTTACAAACGTTACAAAACAAATCCAAACGATCGCTTTTTTAGCAATTTAAGCCAAACGTTTACAAACGTTAAGAAACAAATCCAAATGTTTCACCTTTTTAGCGATTTAAGTCAAACGTTTACAAACTCTACGAAACCAATCCAAACGTTTAAAGCGTTACGAAACAAATCCAAACGTTTCACATTGTTAGCGATTTAAGCCAAACCTTTACGAACGTTACGAAACAAAACCAAGCGTTTCACCTTTTTACTAATTTAAGACAAATGTTTACAAATGTTATGAAAAAAATCCAAGCGTTTCACCTTTTGAGCAATTTAAGCCAAACGTTTACAAACGTTCCGAAACAAATCCCAACGTTTTCCCATTTTAGCGATTCAAGATAAACGTTTAAAACGTTACGAAACAAATCCAAATATTCCCCCTTTTTAGCGATTTATGCCAAACTTTTATAAACGTTACAAAACAAATACAAACGTTTCACCGTTTTAGCGATTTAAGCCAAACGTTTACAAATGTTACGAAACAAATCCAAGCATTTCACCTTTTTAGCAATTTAAACCAAACTTTTAAACCGTAAAGAAACAAATCCAAGCGTCAACATTTTCACCAATTTAAGCCAAACGTTTAGAAACGTTACAAAACAAATCCAAACGTTTCACCTTCTTAGCGATTTACGCCAAACATTTACAAACGTTACAAAACAAATCCAAACATTTCACCTTTTTAGCGATTTAAGCAGAACGTTTACAAACGTTACGAAAAAAAACCAAACGTTTAATCTTTTTTTTGCTACTTATGCCAAACGTTTCACCTTTTTAGCGATTTAAGCCAAACATTTACAAACTTTACGAATCAAATCCAAACATTTCACCTTTTTAGCGATTTAAGCCAAACATTTACAAACTTTACGAAACAAATCAAAACGTTTCACCTTTTTAGCGATTTATGCCAAGGGTTTACAAACTTTACGAAACAAATCCAAATGTTTCACCTTTTTACCGATTTAAGCCAAACGTTTACAAACGTTACGAAACAAATCCAAACGTTTCACCTTTTTAGCGATTTAAGCCAAACGTTTACAAAGGTTACGAAACAAATCCAAAAGTTTCACCTTATTAGCAATTTAGGCAAAACTTTTATAAACGTTACGAAACAAATCCAAATGTTTCACCTTTTTAGAAATTTAAATCGAACGTTTACAAAGCTTATGAAACAAAACCAAATGTTTCACCTTTTTAGCGATTTAAGCCAAACGTTTACAAAGGTTACAAAACAAATCCAAATGTGTTACCTTTTTAGCAATTTAAGCCAAACGTTTACAAACGTTACGAAACAAATCCAAACATTTCACCTTTTTAGAAATTTAAGCCATACATTTACAAAGGTTACGAAACAAATACAAACGTTTCACATTTTTAGCTATTTATGCCAAACGTTTACAAAAATTACGAAACAAAACTAAACGTTTAAAACGTTACGAAATAAATCCAAACGTTTCACCTTTTTAGCAATTTAAGCCAAACATTACAAACAATAGGAAACAAATCAAAGCGTTTCACCTTTTTAGCAATTTAAGCCAAACATTTACAAACGTTATGAAATTTCAAACTTTTCACCTTTTTAGCGATTTAAACCAAACGTTACGAAACAAATCCAAACATTTCACTTTTTTAGCGATTTAAGCCAAACGTTTACAAAAGTTACGAAACAAATCCAAACATTTCGTCTTTTTTGCAATCTAAGCCAAACGTTTACAAATGTTACGAAACGAATCCAAATGTTTCGCCTTTTTAGCGATTTAAGCCAAACATTTACAAACGTTACGAAACAAAACCAAACGTTTAAAACATTACGAAACAAATTCAAACGTTTAACATTTTTAACGATTTAAGCCAAACCCTTACCAATGTTACGAAATAAAACCAAGCATTTCATTTTTTTAGCAATTTAAGCCAAATGTTTACAAACGTTACGAAACAAATCCAAACGTTTCACCTTTTCAGCAATTTAAGCCAAACGTTCCGAAACAAATTCAAGCGTTTAACATTATTAGGAATTTAAGCCAAATTTTTACAAACGTAACAAAACAAATCCAAGCGTTACACATTTTTAGCAATTTAAGCCAAACGTTTACAAACGTAACAAAACAAGTCCAAACGTTTCACCTTTTTAACGATATAAGCCGAACATTTACAAACGTTACGAAACAAAACCAAACGTTTCACCTTTTTAGCAATTTAAGACAAACGTTTACAAATGTTACGAAACAAATCCAAATGTTTCACCTTTTTAGCAATTTAAGTCGAACGTTTACAAAGGCTATGAAACAAAACCAAACGTTTCACCTTTTTAGCGATTTAAGCCAAACGTTTACAAAGGTTATGAAACAAATCCAAACGTGTTACCTTTTCAGCAATTTAAGCCAAACGTTTACAAACGTTACGAAACAAATCCAAACATTTCACCTTTTTAGAAATTTAAGCCATACATTTACAAACGTTACGAAACAAATACAAACGTTTCACATTTTTAGCGATTTAAGCCGAACGTTTACAAACGTTTAAAATGTTACGAAATAAATCTAAACGTTTCACCTTTTTAGCAATTTAAGCCAAACATTTACAAACAATAAGAAACAAATCAAAGCATTTCAACTTTTTAGCAATTTAAGCCAAACGTTTACAAACGTTACGAAATTTCAAACTTTTCACCTTTATAGCGATTTAATCCAAACGTTACGAAACAAATCCAAACATTTCACCTTTTTGGCGATGTAAGCCAAACGTTTACAAACGTTACGAAATGAATCCAAATTTTTCGTCTTTTTAGCGATTTATGCCAAACGTTTACAAACGTTACGAAACAAATACAAACGTTTCACCGTTTTAGCGATTTAAGCCAAACGTTTACAAACGGTACGAAACAAATCCAAGCGTTTCACCTTTTTAGCAATTTAAACCAAACGTTTAAAACGTTTCCCCTTTTTAGCGATTTATGCCAAACGTTTATAAACGTTACAAAACAAATACAAACCTTTCACCTTTTTAGCGATTTATGCCAAACGTTTACAAGCGTTACAAAATAAATACAAACATTTCACTGTTTTAGCGATTTAAGCTAAACGTTTACAAACGTTACGAAACAAATCCAAGAGTTTAAAACGTTGCGAAACAAATCCAAGCGTCCAATATTTTCACCAATTTAAGCCAAATGTTTACAAACGTTACGAAACAAATCTATAAGCCAAACCCTTACTAACGTTACAAAACAAATCCAAACGTTTCACTTTTTTAGCGATTTAAGCAGAACGTTTACAGACGTTATGAAACAAAACCAAACATTTCACCTTTTTTCCGACTTAAGCCAAACGTTTTCAAACGTTTCGGAACAAATCCAAACGTTTCATCTTTTTAGCGATTTAAGCCAAACGTTTACAAAGGTTGGGAAACAAATCCAAAAGTTTCACCTTTTTAGCGATTTAAGCCAAACGTTTACAAACTTTACGAAACAAATCAAAATGTTTAACCTTTTTAGCGATTTATGCCAAAGATTTACAAACTTTACGAAACAAATCCAAATGTTTCACCTTTTTACCGATTTAAGCCAAACGTTTACAAAACGTTAGGAAACAAATTCAAACATTTCACCTTTTTAGCGATTTAAGCCAAACGTTTACAAAGGTTACGAAACAAATCCAAACGTGTTACCTATTTAGCAATTTAAGCAAAACGTTTACAAACTTTACGAAACAAATCCAAACGTTTCACCTTTTTAGTTATTTAAGCTTAACGTTTACAAATGTTACGAAAAAAATAGAAACGTTTCACATTTTTAGCGATTTAAGCCGAACGTTTACAAACGTTACGAAACAAATCCAAACGTTTAAAACGTTATGAAACAAATCCAAACGTTTCACCTTTTTAGCAATTTAAGCCAAACGTTTACAAACTATAAGAAACAAATCAAAGCGTTTCACCTTATTAGCAATTTAAGCCAAATGTTTACAAACGTTAGGAAATTTCAAACGTTTCACCTTTTTAGCGATTAAAGCCAAACGTTTACAAACGTTACGAAACAAATCCAAACATTTCGCCTTTTTTGCAATCTATGCCAAACGTTTACGAATGTTACGAAAAGAATCCAAATATTTCGCCATTTTAGAGATTTATGCCAAACGTTTACAAACGTTACGAAACAAAACCAAACGTTTAAAACGTTACGAAACAAATCCAAGCGTTTCACCTTTTTGGCAATTTAAGCCAAATGTTTACAAACGCTACGAAATAAATTCAGGTGTTTCACCTTTTTAGCAATATAAGCCAAACGTTCCGAAACAAATTCAAGCGTTTAACCTTTTTAGGAATTTAAGCCAAATGCTTACAAACGATACAAAACAAATCCAATCGTTTCACCTTTTTAGCAATGTAAGCCAAACGTTTACAAACGTTACAAAACAAATCCAAATGTTTCACCTTTTTAGCGATATAAGACGAACGTTTACAAACGTTATGAAACAAAACCAAACGTTACGAAACAAATCCAAACATTTCACCTTTTAAGCGATTAAAGCCAAACGTTTACACACGTTACGAAACAAATCCAAACATTTCGCCTTTTTTGCAATCTTAGCCAAACGTTTACAAATGTTACGAAACGAATCCAAATGTTTCGCCTTTTTAGCGATTTATGCCAAACGTTTACAAATATTACGAAACAAAATCAAACGTTTAAAAAGTTACGAAAGAAATCCAAGCGTTTCACTTTTTAGCAATTTAAGCCACATGTTTACAAACATTAAGAAATAAATCCAAGCGTTTCATCTTTTTAGAAATTTAAGCCAAACGTTTCGAAAAAAATTCAAGCGTTTAACCTTTTTAGGAATTTAAGTCAAATTTTTACAAACGTTACAAAACAAATCCAAGCATTTCAACTTTTTAGCAATTTAAGCCAAACGTTACGAAACAAATCCAAACGTTTCACCTTTTTAGCGATATAAGCCGAACGTTTACAAACTTTACGAAACAAAACCAAACGTTTCACCTTTTTAGCAATTTAAGCCAAACGTTTACAAACGTTACGAAACAAATCCAAATGTATCCCCATTTTAGTGATTTAAGCAAAACTTTTAAAACGTTACGAAACAAATCCAAATATTTCACCTTTTTAGCGATTTATGCCAAACGTTTACACACGTTACGAAACAAATCCAAACGTTTCACCTTTTTAGCGATTTATGCCAAAGGTTTACAAAGGTTGCGAAACAAATCCAAACGTTTCGCCTTTTTAGCGATTTATGCCAAACATTTACAAACGTTACGCAGCAAATCGAAACGTTTCATCTTTTAGCGATTTAAGCCAAACATTTACAAACGTTACGAAACAAATCCCGACGTTTCACCTTTTTAGTGATTTAAGCAAAACGTTTACAAAGGTTAGGGAAACAAATCCAAATGTTTCACCATTTTAGCAATTCAAGCCAAATGTTAACAAACGTTACGAAACAAATCTTAGCGTTTCACCTTTTTAGCAATTTAAGCCAAACGTTTACAAACGTTTCGAAACAAATCCAAGCGTTTCACCTTTTTAGCAATTTAAGCCAAACATTTACAAACGTTACGAAACAAATCCAAACGTTTCAACTTTTTAGCGATTTAGGCCAAACGTTTCACCTTTATAGCAATATAAGCCAAACGTTAACAAACGTTACAAAACAAATCGAAATGTTTCACCTTTTTAGCGACTTTAGCCAAACATTTACAAACGGTACAAAACAATCCCAAACTTTTCACCTTTTTAGCGATTTAAGGAAAACGTTTACAAACGTTACGAAATAAAACCAAACGTTTCACCTTTTTAGCGATTTAAACCAAACGTTTACTAACGTTACGAAACAAATCCAAACATTTTACCTTTGTAGCGATTTAAGCCAAACGTTTACAAACGCTACGAAACAAAACCAAACTTTTCACCTTTTTAGCGATTTAAGCCAAACGTTTACAAATGCTTAAGCCAAACGTTTACAAACGTTACAAAACAAATCTAAACGTTTCACCTTTTTAGAGATTTATGCCAAACGTTTACAAAGGTTGCGAAACAAATCCAAACGTGTCACCTTTTTAGCAATTTAAGCAAAACGTTTACAAATGTTACGAAACAAATCCTAACGTTTCTCCTTTTTAGCGATTTAAGCCAAACGTTTACAAACTTTCTAAAACAAATCCTGTAATACCCCGTAAATTTTCAGCGTTTGTTCGACAAATTTTCCGATCGTTTTGAAGTAAAAATCGAAGTTAATGGTCGGGTTCGTGTTGGTTCGTGAGTCGGTAAATTTGTGGTTCAACCATTTAAGATTTTTAAATAAAAAAAATTGAAAAAAAAAGGATTTGAATGATTCCCGTTCGAGAATTATGATTCTCGAACGAGAATCATATGCAGGGCCTGGTCTCGTACGAGACTAGGGGTTCTCGAACGAGAACCAAGCCCAAATGGGCTGTTCTCGTTCGAGAACATCGCAGGCCTTACGAGCCTTGCGTCCGGCCCTCTTCCATCACGATTCTAACCTATATTCACTCGATATTTAAGGACGTTTTCTAAATAGAAAATATTCACCACGCTGCAAATAAACCCTAGCCGTCTTCCTCTTGTTCATTCGCTGAGAATCAAAGCTGTAATCGTCCTTCAAAGTCGCTGCCTCGGTAAGTTCTTTAATTCGTCAGATTTCAGTTTTTGTATTAAACGGTAATTCCGTATTTTTGATCGTCCTCTCTCGTTTCTAGATCGAAATTGGTTTCGTTTGATCTCGTGGATTCTAGACTTGAGCATCTTCGATCCCCCACCTCATTTTCGTTGAACGGTACGCTATCGATCTTGTTCCATTCGTTATACGGTTTCCGTTTTGAGTTATTATAATTCTGGTAGTTAGAGTTACTGCCGATGTTTCTCTCCCTTTTTGTCCATGATGTTCTTGTTTGATGGCTATGAATTCATTGATATGCTTAGTAGTTAATAGTGTAAAGCTTTCGGATTGAGTTATACCATCCTTCCTCGCTCGATTCATTGTTGCCGATTCCAAACTCTTATTACTGTAACTTGGGTTGGGTTTTTAGTTGCTTGTTTGATCATTATGATTGTTGTTTAATTCAAGAATGATGTTTAATGGATTAAAAACCTATGGATTGAAGTTATGATTTAGGTTCAGTAACAAAAGAATGGTGAATTGTTATGTGTGTTTGATAGGCGGGGTTTGTTTCATTTTGAAAGGAAAATGATGGCTAAATAGCCACTATAACCACCAAATTATTTTGCTTAAAGACTTTAGATCCTTGAGTTAAACTTTAGCGTTGTTTGGTTATAACTTGGATTTCGTGATAATTAGAATATTATAAACGATAATAAATTTTAAATTAGTTAATATAATTACTCCGGTAATTATATTTAATTAAGAATAGCAATTTGGCATGAAATTGGCTAAATTACAATTTAGCCCTTGAACTTATTTTAATTAGTAACGTTATATTTTGCATTGATTATGAAAAAAAGTAATTAAATTGATTTTGAAAATAAAATTGGCTAAAGTACAGTTTAGTTCCTAATTGGCTAAAGTATATTTTAGTCCCTAATTGGCTAAAGTACAGTTTAGTCCCTGAACTTTATTTAACTTAAAATGGTCAGATTTTTGGGTTGTAACTTGGGTTACTTAAAATTGAAGTTATTGAGTTCCGTTTTTAAAATGGATTATTATTTTATTGAAGTATTTTATAAATATAAACTCGGGTTTATATTGATAAACGTTTGGAGTCTGGTTAGACTTGGGTCACCCGACAAGTGAGGTTAGCATGGTAGTTAATGATAACTCGGCTAACCCACTATTTGGAAATTAATTATTATTTAAAGATTATTAAATAATATTTATAAATTGGATTTTAAGCGAGAACTCAATAGACTTATATTAATTGGGCTTTATTACCTAATGGGTATTTTTGTGTTGTTCTGGACTGTTTATTTCCGACGTGTTAATTGTGCTAGTACTATGTGGTGTCTAGTACTCTCTAGAGTTAGGGTCTGTTTTAATAATTATTTTATTTGTCTAGACCCGTCTATTGTTCGTGCTCCAGAGGCGAACCAAGATTAGTTGCTTGCCGGTATTCACGTGGATTAGCAAGCAGTGAGTTTGTACTTACTATTTACTGCTTTATTAAGTAATTGTTATTTTAATATTAAATATATATACTGTACGTATATTTCGAACTGTTTTTATATTATGGCTTCTAGTTGGAACATGCTACCTAATGGGCATCATTAGGACTGCGTGCGCACCGGTAATGATATGGGTAAGGTATATATGGAAATGTGGTAACTCGGTGTGAGCATAGCTCTCGGGACCAGGTAGAGTAACTCGGTGTAGCTCAGCTCTCGGGACTCTGGTATAAGTGTGGTCAATGGTAACTCGGTGTAGCTCAGCTCTCGGGACCACACCTAATGGATTATGTTTATTATTTAGAATTGTGGATTAGGGTTCCAACTATTATTCGTAATATCGTTATTAAATGTTTTAAACAGTTTTAAAGGTTTTCCACTTAACAAATGTAGATAGTGGTATAAACTCATCTCAGTATATCTTACCCCGTTGTTTTCCCAATTTTTCCCAAGGTTATGATCTGAGAGAGTCTTGTGATCTCCGCATTTACTTTTCTTCGGAGGTTCCATTTATTTTTGATAAACTGTAAAAACTGTTTTATTCTTAGACCGCAGTAGTAACTAGACGTCTTTATTTTATTCTAGTTGTTGTCAGATTGGTCTGACTGATTATTTATTGCTCTGGCATGTTAAACGATTATTCCAGATTATTTATGTTAAACCGATTAAATACTATTATTGGAAAGCATGTTATTTTAATTGTTGAATATTATAACTGCTAGATTTAGGCTGAAGTCTCGGTTGCCCCCGAGCATTGGTTTTCTGCAGGTTTACGCGTTTATATGTTAAATGAATGGCTAGCTACGGGTTTTGGTACTACATTACCCATACCCTAGCGCCGGTCGCGATTCATGAAAATGGGTCGTGACAAATCCAAATGTTCCCTCATATTAGCGATTTAAGCCAAACGTTTCTCCTTTTTTGCGATTTAAGCCAAACATTTACAAACGTTACGAAACCAATTCCAAAGTTTCCCTTTTTTAGCGATTTAAGCCAAACGTTTACAATGGTTCAAAACAAATCCAAACGTGTCACCTTTTTAGCAATTTAGGCAAAACGTTTACAAACGGTACGAAACAAATCCAAATGTTTCACCTTTTTAACGATTTAAGCCAAACGTTAACAAAGGTTATGAAACAAAACCAAACATTTCAACTTTTTAGCGATTTAAGCCAAACGTCTACAAACGTTAAGAAACAAATCAAAACGATTCACGTTTTTTAACAATTTAAGCCAAACGTTTACAAACAATACGAAACAAATCCAAACGTTTCACCTTTTTAGCGATTTAAGCCAAACGTCTACAAACGTTACAAAAAAAATTCAAACGTTTCATCTTCTTAGCGATTTAAGGCAATTGTTTACAAACGTTTCGAAACAAATCCAAACGTTTCACCTTTTTGGTGATTTAAGCTAAACGTTTACAAATGTTACGAAACAAATCCAAACGTTTCGAAACAAATGAAAATGTTTAAAAACGTTACAAAATAATTCCAACTGTTTCACCTTTTTAGCGATTTAAGCCAAACGTTTACAAACGCTACGAAATAAATCTAAACGTTTCACCTTTTTAGATATTTAAGCCAAACGTTTACAAACATTACGAAACAAATCCAAACATTTCACCTTTTTAGAGATTTAAGCAAAAGGTTTACAAACGTTACGAAATAAATCCAAGAGTTTCGCCTTTTTAGCGATTTATGCCAAACGTTTACAAACGTTACGAAACAAATCTGAGCATTTCACCTTTTTAGCGATTGAAGTCAAACGTTTACAAACGTTACGAAACAAAACAAAACGTTTAAAACGTTACGAAACAAATCCAAACGTTTCACCCTTTTAGCAATTTAAGCCAAACGTTTACAAACGTTAGGAAATTTCAAACGTTTCACCTTTTTAGCGATTCAAGCCAAACGTTTACAAACGTTACGAAACAAATCCAAACATTTTACCTTTTAAGCGATTTAAGCCAAACGTTTACAAACGTTACGAAACAAATCCAAACATTTCGCCTTTTTTGCAATCTAAGCCAAACGTTTACGAACGTTACGAAAAGAATTCAAATGTTTCGCCTTGGTAGCGATTTATGCCAAACTTTTACAAACGTTACGAAACAAAACCAAACGTTCAAAACATTACGAAACAAATCCAAGCGTTTCACCTTTTTGGCAGTTTAAGCCAAATGTTTACAAACGCTACGAAACAAATCCAAGTGCTTCACCTTTTTAGCAATATAAGCCAAACGTTCCGAAACAAATTTGTCACGACCCAAATTATTGAGCCGCAACCGGCGCTAGGGAACGGGAGTGGTAGCTCCGGAACCCGTAGCAAGCCTAAATCCACTGTAAATTTTTCGCGATTAAAACATATTATTATATATAATACATTATCAGAAATCTTCTTTAAATAATATAATCTAATTATTAAAATATCGTATTCCTTTTCTAAAAACATTCGCGAAACAATTCTTAGAAACCAGGGTCTTACCGAGCGATATCTCATATCCAGCACCGCCCTGTTTCGGATCACAAACATCACCAATTCCACTCACAGCAATTGGTATCAAATTCAAACAGATTAACGCCATCTTTCCAAACAACTTATTTATAAAATTTATATCAGAGTTCACATTTTAATATCGTTTGAAATCAATTCATAAATCTTATACTGACACCTACTGACTACTGCAGCTCTAAACAAACTCGTACTTTGTGTAAGCCAAAAAGGCTTCCGACACAAAGGAGATGGTCTGTCTGATCCAACTCCGGTCACCTGAAAGGAAACACTGTGAGGGGGTCAGTATTTTAGGAAATACTGAGTGAGCTTGCAAGTTACTAACTGTATTAATATAAAAATATAACATCGCATCTCAAGAAAACAATAGTGTAACACATATAAACAGGTATTTGATCCGTACGAAACTAATATTCTAGCATGGGACACATCTCTCGAACAATCATATATCATTCAACTCAATCGTAAATATCAATTGCGAGTCCAACTCGCTGGTGGCCCAGCCACTAGATACGGGGACTTCCAGGCTACACCGTAGCCGAGTTCACTCTCGTATCGGAATCAAAACCCAATCGTAAATTTCATATTCATCAACAGCTCCCAGCTGTGTCAAGTCATTTCTCAGTGCAAACATACTAGACTGACTCGATACTGGTGATCACACAGCCTATTGACACCCAATAGGTAGCTAGTTTCTTCGGATCGCATACTAGTCCTCGTATATAGAAATTAAGAAAGCATGTAACGTTTCAATCAATTATATAACATGCGATGCGTATAAACAGTATATGTATATCTATACAAAATAACTTTATATATATAATACACGAAAGTAAAATGCAACTCACAGTGACCGCTATCCCAAAATTGCATTATCGTCAATTCATCACGTAGGTTCCGTGGGTCATATGATCTCGTAGCTATTCCAGCTCGTCGTCCTGATAGCTTGTCGATACATCCGTTTCCTATTCAAATTACTCATACGTTTAATTCATAAACGTAAACTGAATACTAAAGTCCTAAGTTATAAACTTAGGTTCTTTATATACTTCGAAACTCTAGTCGAACACGTTATGTTCGATACCCAATTTTCCCGTTTTCGAGGTTTGTAATCCATTTTCAACATCCGACATATTCGAAGTCGAACGACCGGGTCGTAATGGGGCAAGAAAATGCCCAAACAGGAAAGCCTGTTGGCTGTGCGATCGCACAGAGGGCACTGTGCGATCGCACACCATGCTGTGCGATCGCACACCATGCTGTGCATACGCACAGCACGGCTGTGCTTTTGCACAGCCCCGGAAATTTATTTCCGGGCTATGCCGACGTGCTCCGATGCCCCTAACGCGATCTACACGCTATTCTTGACAATATCCATTTCAAAAACGTCGATTAAAACGCGATTATAATTCGTTCGATTCGTTTAAACGAAATAACCCTTATTTACCAATTCTCAAAATAAAAACGTCAAGCTTACCTCGATTTGAAGCTTAACGATGATAGAGAATCAAATTCTGAACAAATCGATATAAAGAACGCTCGATTTGGACGAGAAACGGCGAAACCGCGGCGGAACGAATCGATCGCCCAAAACCTTTCATCTGTTCTTCCTCGCCTCCTGATCATTTCCCTTTCCTTATTCTTAAGGTAATCTATTATATATATCTTGGCTAATTGACAACTTTGATCCTTCATTTCTTTATCTTAAACCATTTCTCTTTTAAACTTTCTAATTTAACCAAATGGTTAAATTATCCTTCTAACTCAATTACTTACGTATTATTTATATCTAAATAAATAATACTAACCCAAAATTATTATTTTCATCAATAATCGTCCAATTGCTATTCCCGAGGCTTAATTGGCTAATTTGCACTTTAGCCCTTGAAACTTTTCAAAAGTTACAATTTAGCCCAAACGCATCCGCGTCCAAATTTTAAAAGGTCTCCGATTGAACCAAAACTTTTACCACATATGCTATAAGACATTTCGCGGACCTTGGCGAAATAATTTTCACTTCGAAATTTATATGGCTAAATTACCATTTTAGTCCCTGTACTTTATTTTGCAACTTTCTTAATATTTTTCTTTTCCAATTCTAATTCCAACTTTAGAACTGAAATATAATATTAAATCTTTCGCCATAATCCTTTCGAGTCCGTCCTGCTAAAATTTAATATTTATCCTAATCTCTCGGAAATCTTTCTGATATCGCTACTCTAGCGACTTAACACTGGACACGTGGTTCAATTAAATACTTAAATATTTTGGGGTATTACATTCTTCCCCCCTTATAAAAATTCGTCCTCGAATTTTCATACACTTTCTTAACTTATCTTAATCCATTAACATCTTAAATTCTCTTCATAATAGGTACACCGTGTTCATTTCAAAACGCTTATTAGTGCGTGGAATTATCATTCCAGCTATCTGCTTTTTGTACCATAACGTCATTCGTCATTGACGATCTTCATGTTACTACCTTCTTCTATCGTGATGTCAGGTGTATTTTGCTGCATCGTGATCCCTCATCTTTAATCTTTTCGCTTTGATCTTATATACATGACTCTTTCATCTGTTCTTTGTTTAACATGCAATACTATAGGCTCTTGTCCTTGTAATTGAACTTTCAGTTTATGACTGAGGTCCAATGATAGTTTATCTTAATGATGTCTTTTCACTAAAGGTGATAATACTCGTCGCTCAATTTCTTCATTCGTTATCGACTGATGTAGACAACCCATTCGCTCGCATTTCTTATTTGTCGCTGACTGATGTAGACAACTCATTAATTTGCATTTACGACTCTTCGTTCTTAATTCCTTACGTTTGTCCAATATATCTCATCCTATCATCGTTCCTTGTTGAGTGATGTAAACACTCAAATGACTTGTACTTCACTCCTTACGTAGTCTCTTTCGCATTACTCTTACCATCATTTAATTGATATTTATTGTGGGGTTGGGAACTTAATCCCATTTTCTATTTTCCCCGTAGGTCTTATATTCTTACCTTATGCAATTTCATCCTTTGCTATCGTAGTTTATCAATGATTATCAATGAGATGTTTCTCATGATGCATCCTTATAATGTATTTGCTTTCCCTGCAGGGACTTACTCGATCTTCTTCTTTTTATGTTTTTGTACCTTATGTACTGCTTCCTTTGTCGTATCCTTGTTGACTTACTTCCTTGTCCCTAAATGCGATGCACTAAACGTTGAAATTTCTTATCTCTCTTACCTTACATCAATATGTTTCATCTTTCATTCGTTACATTCTTGGATAACTGTCTTTGTTATTCCGTCCTCTATTCTACTTTACGATCATTGCTAACATCTTTTAAAGATTGTTAGTCTTACGTGATGTTTCTTTATACCACAGACACTTGCACATTACTGCTTAATATCCTATAAGAAAGAGATATTTAATCTCTTTGTGAACCTTCTTGGTTCGAGTGTAGCTGTTATGCATACGATCTTCATACTAATGGAACAATAATTGTCACCACGTTGGAGTTCTACTCCTGATTTGTTCATTGCACATTATTTATTTATTTCCAATAAAAATCCTTGATTATTTCAATGCTTGTTGCCCTGTACTACTTTTAATAGTATCGTCATTGTTATCGTCTTTCTTCATCGCGTACCGCGTATACTTTAATTAATCTTCAAATTCGTTTTCTCGTTCCTTGTCTATTTAAGTACACCTTCATATCCTCGTGGAGATCCTTGTCCATCCTTATCGCAAACATAGTTATTCCTAGTAAACTTGTGACCATTCCTATACCTGAATCCTTATTGCCACATTTGGTACTTTATATTCTTTCCATTTCAATCTTCTTTCGATATCATTCTCCCCTTAGCGAGTTTCTCACTATTCGTCTTCTTATGATTAATCTTTTGGAACATCAATATATACCTTCCGCAGTAACCTTCGGGTTATACTTGTCTTTAATTGCTTGTTGATTTTCTTATATTGTCTTAGCTATGATCTTCTTTCTGTTACTGTCCTCTTGACATCGATTGTCTTATTCATCATGATAATCTAACTCTTTCTCATATTTATTTCTGCTTTTTCATATCGTGGTGTGAGGTTTACTCCTTACTATCCACTGTCGTATTGTATTCACTCGTTACTTCATTTCTATATCTATACCGTAGAAAATTTTCTTCATGTTTCTTCTTTAACTTCTTGTTCTTAGTTAACCAGTATGACTAATAGTCTTAATGCTACTACCTTATGGTATCCTTCTTTTGTTTCATAGCCATGCTCTTATCGCGCTCCTTGATCATCTTCTGTTGCACTCTTCATTACGTCTCGCATATCGTGTATTTCTTCCTTTAGCTCACAACATCGATCATTAATGAGGAGTTGTAACTTACTTTGCCTAAATCTCTCAACGTAGTGCGTTCTCGATCACATATGTATCGTCTTATCACATTTGCACTAGCGTCATGACTGTCAGTAGTGTTGATCACATACTCATGTTATCTTTATCTATCTTTGTCTTTATGTATAACGACTACATAAAGTTTAGTTCATTTATCTTCTTGCCTACTTTTCACGTGACTTTCTCTTTTCCTTTCCTCGATCACTCTTATCGAGTTCCTTGCGACATACGCAGGTTATCCGTACTTTCTTAAATTATTATCCATGACCTGCTTTTGAATCCTTATATCTTATTATACATACCTCATCCCTCCTTCCACATGGGTACTCTCTTGTAGGTATCTTACTTCTACCTCTTGTCTCATATTTCGATCTATAAGATGTTACTTTCTTTAGTATAACCCAGTTCTGACATTAAGTCTCTTCTTTACATTCTTTTACGGATTTCAATGCTTGAAGTTTCAATCACATACGAAACACGTTCATGTTATATAATGTATCTTAATTCTTCATATAGTGTTTACGTCTTTACTAACGGATTACTATTAATTCTCCAAGTCGATCGCACTATGCATTTCACCTTTTTATCATTCGAGCTTGAAGCTTGAGACCCTACACTCCACATACGTTCATTACGTTTATATCTTCCTTGGTTTACTAATCCGCTTCATAATTGCAATCTTGGGATGAAAGTTCCAACTCCTAATTCACTTATTGCGACTCTTGTTGTTTACCTCTTGATCTTTCTTATCCTACTTCTCAAATCATTAAATTCTATGCGAGCTTGATATTAGCTATACTTAATTGATCCAATTCCATGCTTCGTATTTCATATTCTTGTCACTCGTTTACTTGGCTCGTCACTTTTATCCATCATCGATACTCTTATGAAATATACTTCACGTTCTCGATATAACGATCGCAATGGTTAATACTTAGGTAACCATCTTAGGGACATCGTGTCCCAGTAAGAACTTGATCCAACGGTCCAATAAGAAGTTATCACAGTTTTTACTAACCTTCACGATTCGTAGCTCATATCAATAGCTTATCACGTCGATGCATAGTAAACTATGCATGTTTCTTACACTATGATACGCATCCGTCAATCTTTTGATTATTTCTTCTTATATACTTCTTCTCTTATATCGTAATTTAATGTCTTTGACATCTCGTCAAAGAGATACTTACTTTCTAGCTTACCACTAATCGGGTATGCATTACTTTCCAATACATCGGTGATTTTTAGCTATATTCTAGCTCGTTAACTCAAGACTAAGTTCATATCCTAAAAGCATAACTTCTATGTTCTCGCAATTATACGTATTCATTCGCTTCATGGTCTTGATCACAGCTTGTTCGCGAGCACTTCACTTCCGTTACAGAGTTCTGGTATAGGTATACTTACATAAAAACAAAACTCCTTGAAAACTCTTTCAAACAAAACATCTCGTTTTGAAATGTAAATCGAAATTTCATTTAAATCTTAACAAAATTGTGCACTAGGGTGATGACGTCTCTCATCCCCAAAGAGTTGCCACATCTCACCTTTTCGTCTGAACATAATGCATATGATGCATGTACTATTAATGCATGTATTCATTTATGGTTCTTTTCATTAGCAGTGTATGTAGTGATGCACTTCTATCAATGTCGTGGCATTTATCAATGACTATCTCGGGTCTAGGCCCAATTATGCTTTCAAAATCGTTTAAACAAAACAACTTGTAAAAGTTGTAAACTTTGAGTTTTGTAAGTTCTCTAAACCTTTAAACTCTGTATCCAGAAAGTTCTTCAACTTTTATAACTTTGCATTCCTTCTTCATTCTATTTTTGACGCTTCGATCGATCGAATTCGACAGCATACTGGCATTATTCAATGCCAACCACATGCGTGTTACTATCGAGTCATAGTAACATCGATTATATTCTAGCCATAGGGGGCATTGCATCTCCCCGAAATTCCATCTGGATATGCATGTCGCATAAGCATATCCTACCACAAATAAAATATGCATATGCATCTCATATATGTATGTCACAGAAACAAACAAGTATTTCACAAACCGACCTATCGCACTTATCGCAAAACAAGCAATGCAAACTACTTGGATCAGACAGAACTCAACTCTATTGCTGCAGTAGTTCCTAGGTCACTTAACTAACAAAACACATATTAGCAGAGGTAACTGGACCAACTGCTCTGATACCACAATTGTCACGACCCAAATTATTGAGCCGCGACCGGCGCTAGGGAACGGGAGTGGTAGCTCCGGAACCCGTAGCAAGCCTAAATCCACTGTAAATTTTTCGCGATTAAAACATATTATTATATATAATACATTATCAGAAATCTTCTTTAAATAATATAATCTAATTATTAAAATATCGTATTCCTTTTCTGAAAACATTCGCGAAACAATTCTTAGAAACCAGGGTCTTACCGAGCGATATCTCATATCCAGCACCGCCCTGTTTCGGATCACAAACATCACCAATTCCACTCACAGCAATTGGTATCAAATTCAAGCAGATTAACGCCATCTTTCCAAACAACTTATTTATAAAATTTATATCATAGTTCACATTTTAATATCGTTTGAAATCAATTCATAAATCTTATACTGACACCTACTGACTACTGCAGCTCTAAACAAACTCGTACTTTGTGTAAGCCAAAAAGGCTTCCGACACAAAGGAGATGGTCTGTCTGATCCAACTCCGGTCACCTGAAAGGAAACACTGTGAGGGGGTCAGTGTTTTGGGAAATACTGAGTGAGCTTGCAAGTTACTAACTGTATTAATATAAAAATATAACATCGCATCTCAAGAAAACACTAGTGTAACACATATAAACAGGTATTTGATCCATACGAAACTAATATCCTAGCATGCGACACATCTCTCGAACAATCATATATCATTCAACTCAATCGTAAATATCAATTGCGAGTCCAACTCGCTGGTGGCCCAGCCACTAGATACGGGGACTTCCAGGCTACACCGTAGCCGAGTTCACTCTCGTATCGAAATCAAAACCCAATCGTAAATTTCATATTCATCAACAGCTCCCAGCTGTGTCAAGTCATTTCTCAATGCAAACATACTAGACTGACTCGATACTGGTGATCACACAGCCTATTGACACCCAATAGGTAGCTAGTTTCTTCGGATCGCATACTAGTCCTCGTATATTGAAATTAAGAAAGCATGTAATGTTTCAATCAATTATATAACATGCGATGCGTATAAACAGTATATGTATATCTATACAAAATAACTTTATATATATAATACACGAAAGTAAAATGCAACTCACAGTGACCGCTATCCCAAAATTGCATTATCGTCAATTCATCACGTAGGTTCCGTGGGTCATATGATCTCGTAGCTATTCCAGCTCGTCGTCCTGATAGCTTGTCGATACATCCGTTTCCTATTCAAATTACTCATACGTTTAATTCATAAACGTAAACTGAATACTAAAGTCCTAAGTTATAAACTTAGGTTCTTTATATACTTCGAAACTCTAGTCGAACACGTTATGTTCGATACCCAAATTTCCCATTTTCGAGGTTTGTAATCCATTTTCAACATCCGACATATTCGAAGTCGAACGACCGGGTCGTAATGGGGCAAGAAAATGCCCAAACAGGAAAGCCTGTTGGCTGTGCGATCGCACAGAGGGCACTGTGCGATCGCACAGCTGCCTCAGCTGTGCGTTCGCACAGCCTGGTGTGCGATCGCACACCATGCTGTGCGATCGCACACCATGCTGTGCATACGCACAGCACGGCTGTGCTTTCGCACAGTCCCGGAAATTTATTTCCGGGCTATGCCGACGTGCTCCGATGCCCCTAACGCGATCTACACGCTATTCTTGACAATATCCATTTCAAAAACGTCGATTAAAACGCGATTATAATTCGTTCGATTCGTTTAAACGAAATAACCCTTATTTACCAATTCTCAAAATAAAAACGTCAAGCTTACCTCGATTTGAAGCTTAACGATGATAGAGAATCGAATTCTGAACAAATCGATATAAAGAACGCTCGATTTGGACGAGAAACGGCGAAACCGCGGCGGAACGAATCGATCGCCCAAAACCTTTCATCTGTTCTTCCTCGCCTCCTGATCATTTCCCTTTCCTTATTCTTAAGGTAATCTATTATATATATCTTGGCTAATTGACAACTTTGATCCTTCATTTTTTTATCTTAAACCATTTCTCTTTTAAACTTTCTAATTTAACCAAATGGTTAAATTATCCTTCTAACTCAATTACTTACGTATTATTTATATCTAAATAAATAATACTAACCCAAAATTATTATTTTCATCAATAATCGTCCAATTGCTAATCCCGAGGCTTAATTGGCTAATTTGCACTTTAGCCCTTGAAACTTTTCAAAAGTTACAATTTAGCCCAAACGCATCCGCGTTCAAATTTTAAAAGGTCTCTGATTGACCCAAAACTTTTACCACATATGCTATAAGACATTTCGCGGACCTTGGCGAAATAATTTTCACTTCGAAATTTATATGGCTAAATTACCATTTTAGTCCCTGTACTTAATTTTGCAACTTTCTTAATATTTTTCTTTTCCAATTCTAATTCCAACTTTATAACTGAAATATAATATTAAATCTTTCGCCATAATCCTTTCGAGTCCGTCCTGCTAAAATTTAATATTTATCCTAATCTCTCGGAAATCTTTCTGATATCGCCACTCTAACGACTTAACACTGGACACGTGGTTCAATTAAATACTTAAATATTTTGGGGTATTACAAAATTCAAGCGTTTAACCTTTTTAGGAATTTAAGCCAAATGTTTACAAACGATACAAAACAAATCCAAGTGTTTCACCTTTTTAGCTATGTAAGCCAAACGTTTACAAACATTACGAAACAAATCCAAACGTTTCACCTTTTTAGCGATATAAGACGAACGTTTACAAACGTTACGAAAAAAAAAACCAAACATTACGAAACAAATCCAAACATTTCACCTTTTAAGCGATTAAAGCCAAACGTTTACACACGTTACAAAACAAATCCAAACATTTGGCCTTTTTTGCAATCTTAGCCAAACGTTTACAAATGAAACGAATCCAAATGTTTCACCTTTTTAGCAATTTATGTCAAACGTTTACAAATGTTACGAAACAAAACCAAACGTTTAAAAATTTACGAAAGAAATCCAAGCGTTTCACTTTTTAGCAATTTAAGCCACATGTTTACAAACGTTAAGAAACAAATCCAAGCATTTCACCTTTTTAGCAATTGAAGCTAAACGTTCCGAAACAAATTCAAGCGTTTAATCTTTTTAGGAATTTAAGCCAAATTTATACAAACGTTACAAAAAAAATCCAAGCATTTCACCTTTTTAGCAATTTAAGCCAAACGTTTACAAATGCTACGAAATAAATCTAAATGTTTCACCTTTTTATCGATATAAGCCAAACGTTTACAAACGTTATGAAATAAATCCAAACGTTTCCCCATTTTAGTGATTTAAGCAAAACTTTTAAAACGTTACGAAACAAATCCAAATATTTCACCTTTTTAGCGATTTATGCCAAACGTTTACACACGTTACGAAACAAATCCAAACGTTTCACCTTTTTAGCGATATAAGCCAAAGGTTTACAAACGTTACAAAACAAATCCAAACGTTTCCCCTTTTAAGCGATTTATGCAAAACGTTTACAAACGTTACGAAGCAAATCCAAACGTTTCATCTTTTTAGCGATTTAAACCAAACATTTACAAACGTTACGAAACAAATACAAATGTTTCACCTTTTTAGTGATTTAAGCCAAACGTTTACAAAGGTTAGGAAACAAATCCAAATGTTTCACCATTTTAGCAATTCAAGCCAAACGTTAACAAACGTTACAAAACAAATCCAAGTGTTTCACCCTTTTAGCAATTTAAGCCAAACGTTTACAAACGTTTCGAAACAAATCCAAGCGTTTCACCTTTTTAGCAATTTAAGCCAAACATTTACAAACGTTACGAAACAAATCCAAACGTTTTAACCTTTTAGCGATTTAAGCCAAACGTGTACAAACATTACGAAACAAATCCAAACGTTTCACCTTTATAGCAATATAAGCCAAACGTTTACAAACGTTACAAAACAAATCGAAATGTTTCACCTTTTTAGCGACTTTAGCCAAACATTTACAACGGTATGAAACAATCCCAAACTTTTCACCTTTTTAGCGATTTAAGGAAAACGTTTACAAAATATTACGAAACAAAACTAAACATTTCCCCTCTTTAGCGATTTAAGCCAAACGTTTACAAACGTTACGAAACAAATCCAAACATTTTACTTTTTAAGCGATTTAAGCCTAACGTTTACAAACGCTACGAAACAAAACCAAACATTTCACCTTTTTAGCGATTTAAGCCAAACGTTACAAAACAAATCCAAACGTTTCACCTTTTTAGAGATTTATGCAAAACGTTTACAACGGTTGCGAAACAAATCCAAACGTGTCACCTTTTTAGCAATTTAAGCAAAACGTTTACAAATGTTACGAAACAAATCCAAACGTTTCTCCTTTTTAGCGATTTAAGACAAACGTTTACAAACTTTCTAAAACAAACCCAAACGTTCCCTCATATTAGCGATTTAAGCCAAATGTTTCACCTTTTTTGCGATTTAAGCGAAACGTTTACAAATGTTACGAAACAAATACAAATGTTTCACCTTTTTTAGCGATTTAAGCCAAACGCTTACAATGGTTACGAAACAAATCCAAACGTGTCACCTTTTTAGCAATTTAGGTAAAACATTTACAAACTTTACGAAATAAATCCAAATGTTTCATCTTTTTAGCGATTTAAGCCAAACGTTTACAAATGTTAGGAAACAAATCAAAACGATTCACCTTTTTAACAATTTAAGCTAAACGTTTACAAACATTACGAAACAAATCCAAACGTTTCACCTTTTTAGCGATTTAAGCCAAACGTTTACAAACGTTACAAAAAAAATCCAAACGTTTCATCTTCTTAGCGATTTAAGCCAATTGTTTACAAACGTTTCGAAACAAATCTAAACGTTTCACCTTTTTAGTGATTGAAACTAAACGTTTAAAAATGTTACGAAACAAATCTAAACGTTTCGAAACAAATTAAAATGTTTAAAAACGTTACGAAATAATTCCAATTGTTTCACCTTTTTATCGATTTAATCCAAACGTTTACAAACGCTACGAAACAAATCTAAATGTTTCACCTTTTTAGAGATTTAAGCCAAACGTTTTCAAACATTACGAAACAAATCCAAACATTTCACCTTTTTAGCAATTTACAAACGTTACGAAATAAATCCAAGAGTTTCACCTTTTTAGTGATTTAGCCAAACGTTTACAAACGTTACGAAACAAATCCAAGCATTTCACCTTTATAGCGATTGAAGTCAAATATTTACAAATATTACGAAACAAATCCAAGCGTTTCACCTTTTTAGCAATTTAAGCCAAACGTTTACAAACGTTACCAAACAAATCCAAGTGTTTCACCTTTTTAGCGATTTATGTCAAACGTTTACAAACGTTACGAAACAAATCCAACTGTTTCACCTTTTTAGCGATTTATGCCAAACGTTTACAAACGTTACGAAAAAAATCCAAACGTTTCCCCATTTTAGCGATTTAAGCCAAACGTTTACAAACTTTACAAAACAAATCCAAACGTTTCCCCATTTTAGCGATTTAAGCCAAACGTTTAAAACGTTTCGAAATAAATCCAAACGTTTCACCTTTTTTGCGATTTAAGCCAAACGTTTACAAACTTTACGAAACAAATCCAAAAGTTTCACCTTTTTAGCGATTTAAGCCAAACGTATACAATGGTTACAAAACAAATCCAAACGTGTCGCCTTTTTAGCAATTTAGGCAAAACGTTTACAAACGTTACGAAACAAATCCAAATGTTTTACCTTTTTAACGATTTAAGCCAAACGTTAACAAAAGTTATGAAACAAAACCAAATGTTTCACCTTTTTAGCGATTTATGTCAAACGTTTACAAACGTTAGGAAAAAAATCAAAACGATTCACCTTTTTAGCAATTTAAGTCAAACGTTTACAAACGATACGAAACAAATCCAAAAGTTTCACCTTTTTAGCGATTTATGCAAAATGTTGACAAACGTTACAAAAAAAATCCAAACGTTTCATCTTTTTAGCGATTTAAGCCAAACGTTTAAAAACGTTACGAAACAAATCCAAGCGTTTCACCTCTTTAGTGATTGAAGCTAAACGTTTACAAATGTTACGAAACAAATCCAAACGTTTCGAAACAAATTAAAATGCTTAAAACGTTACGAAACAAATCCAACTTTTCATCTTTTAGCGATTTAAGCCAAATGTTTACAAACGTTACGAAACAAATTCAAATGTTTCGCCTTTTTAGAGGTTTAAGCCAAACATTTGCAAACGTTACGAAACAAAATCAAACGTTTAACCTTTTTAGAGATTTAAGCAAAAGGTTTACAAACGTTACGAAACAAATTCAAGAGTTTCACCTTTTTAGCGATTTAAGCCAAACGTGTACAAACGTTACGAAACAAATCCAAGCGTTTCACCTTTTTAGCGATTGAAGTCAAACGTTTACAAACGTTACGAAACAAATCCAAGCTTTTCACCTTTTTAGCGATTTAAGCCAAACGTTTGCAAACATTACGAAACAAATCCAAGTGTTTTACCTTTTTAGCAATTTAAGCCAAACGTTTACAGACGTCACGAAACAAATCCAAGTGTTTCACCTTTTTAGCAATATTTGCCAAACGTTTACAAACGTTACGAAACAAATCCAACTGTTTGACCTTTTTAGCGATTTATGCCAAACGTTTACAAACGTTACGAAACAAATCCAAACGTTTCACCTTTTTAGCGATTTAATCCGAACGTTTACAAACGTTACAAAACAAATCCAAACGTTTCCCCTTTTTACCGATTTAAGCCAAACATTTACAATATTACGAATTATATCCAAACGTTTAACCTTTTTAGTGATTTAAGCCAAACGTTTACAAAATGTTACGAAACAAATCCAAACGTTTCGCCTTTTTAGCAATTTAAGCCAAATGTTTACAAACGTTACGAAACAACTCCAAACGATCGCCTTTTTAGCAATTTAAGCCAAACGTTTACAAACGTTAAGAAACAAATCCAAACGTTTCACCTTTTTAGCGATTTAAGTCAAACGTTTACAAACTCTACGAAACCAAACCAAACGTTTAAAGCGTTACGAAACAAATCCAAACGTTCCACATTTTTAGCGATTTAAGCCAAACCTTTACGAACGTTACGAAACAAAACCAAGCGTGTCACCTTTTTAGCAATTTAAGACAAACGTTTACAAATGTTACGAAACAAATCCAAGCGTTTCACCTTTTGAGCAATTTAAGCTAAACGTTTACAAGTGTTCCGAAACAAATCCCAACGTTTCCCCAATTTAGCGATTTAAGACAAACGTTTAAAACGTTACGAAACAAATCCAAACATTTCCCCTTTTTAGCGATTTATGCCAAACTTTTATAAACGTTACAAAACATATACAAACGTTTCATTTTTTTTAGCGATTTATGCACACCATATACAAACGTTACGAAACAAATACAAACAATTCACCGTTTTAGCAATTTAAGCCAAACGTTTGCAAATGCTACGAAACAAATCCAAGCATTTCACCTTTTTAACAATTTAAACTAAACTTTTAAAACGTTACGAAACGTATCCAAGTGTCCAACATTTTCACCAATTTAAGCCAAACGTTTACAAACATTACGAAACAAATCCAAATGTTTCACCTTTTCAGCGATTTACGCCAAACGTTTACAAACGTTACAAAACAAATCGAAACGTTTCACTTTTTTAGCGATTTAAGCAGAACGTTTACAAACGTTACGAAACAAAACCAAACGTTTAACCTTTTTTTGATACTTAAGCCAAACGTTTCTTCTTTTTAGCGATTTAAGCCAAACATTTACAAACTTTACGAATCAAATCCAAATGTCTCACCTTTTTAGCGATTTAAGCCAAACATTTACAAACTTTGTGAAAAGAAATCAAAACGTTTCACCTTTTTAGCGATTTATGCCAAGGGTTTACAAACTTTACGAATCAAATCCAAACATTTCACTTTTTTACCGATTTAAGCCAAACGTGTACAAATGTTAAGAAACAAATCCAAACGTTTCACATTTTTAGCTATTTAAGCCAAACTTTTACAAAGGTTACGAAACAAATCCAAACGTGTCACCTTTTTAGCAATTTAGGCAAAACTTTTACAAACGTTACGAAACAAATCCTAACGTTTCACCTTTTAAGCGATTTATGCCAAACGTTTACACACGTTATAAAACAAATATAAATGTTTCTCCTTTTTAGCGATTTATGCCAAAGGTTATAAACGTTACGAAACAAATCCAAATGTTTCACCTTTTTAGCGATTTATGCCAAACGTTTTCAAACGTTACGAAGAAAATCCAAACGTTTCACCTTTTTAGCGATTTAAGCCAAACGTTTACAAACGTTACGAAATAAATCCAAACTTTTCACCTTTTTAGTGAGTTAAGCCAAACGTTTACATAGGTTAGGAAACAAATCCAAATGTTTCACCATTTTAGCAATTAAAGCCAAACGTTAACAAACGTTACGAAACAAATTCAAGCGTTTCACCTTTTTAGCAATTTAAGCAAAACGTTTACAAACGTTTCAAACAAATCCAAGCGTTTTCACCTCTTTAGCAATTTAAGCCAAACATTTACAAACGTTACGAATCAAATCCAAACGTTTCAGCTTTTTAGCGATTTAAGCCAAACGTGTACAAACGTTACGAATCAAATCCAAACGTTTCAGCTTTTTAGCGATTTAAGCCAAACGTTTACAAATGTTACAAAACAAATCCAAATGTTTCACCTTTATAGTAATTTTAGCCAAACATTTACAAACAGTACGGAACAATTCCGAACTTTTCAGCTTTTTAGCGATTTAAGGCAAACGTTTACAAAATGTTACGAAACAAAACCAAACGTTTCCCCTTTTTAGCGATTAAAGCCAAACGTTTTCAAACGTTACGAAACAAATCGAAACGTTTCATCTTTTAGCGATTTAAGCCAGACGTTTACAAACGCTACGAAACAAAACCAAACGTTTCACCTTTTTAGCGGTTTAAGCCATACGTTTACAAATGTTACAAAACAAATCCAAACGTTTCACCTTTTTAGCGATTTAAGCCAAACGTTTACAAAGGTTGCGAAACAAATCTAAACGTGTCACCTTTTTAGCAATTTAAGCAAAACGTTTACAAACGTTACGAAACAAATCCAAAAGTTTCTCCTTTTTAGCGATTTAAGCCAAACGTTTACCAACGTTACAAAATAAATTCAAAAGTTCCCCCATTTTAGTGATTTAAGCCAAACGTTTAAAATGTTACGAAATAAATGCAAACGTTTCACCTTTTTTGCGATTTAAACCAAACGTTTACAAACGTTACGAAACAAATACAAATGTTTCACCTTTTTAGCGATTTAAGCCAAACGTTTACAATGGTTACGAAACAAATCCAAACGTGTAACCGTTTTAGCAATTTAGGCAAAACGTTTACAAACGTTACGAAACAAATCCCAGCGTTTCACATTTTTAGCGATTTAAGCCAAACTTTTACAAACTTTACGAAACAAATCCAAACGTTTAACCTTTTTAGCGATTTAAGCCGAACGTTTACAAACGTTACGAAACAAAACCAAACGTTTCACCTTTTTAGCAATTTAAGTCGAACGTTTACAAACGTTACAAAACAAATCCAAACGTTTCCACATTTTAGCGATTTAAGCAAAACGTTCAAAACGTTACGAAACAAATACAAATATTTCACCTTTTTAGCGATTTATGCCAAACGTTTACACACGTTACGAAACAAATATAAACGTTTCACCTTTTTAGCGATTTATGCCAAAGGTTTACAAACGTTACGAAACAAATCCAAATGTTTCACCTTTTTAGCGATTTATGCCAAACGTTTACAAACGTTACGAAGAAAATCCAAACGCTTCACCTTTTTAGCGATTTAAGCCAAACGTTTACAAACGTTACGAAACAAATCCAAACATTTCACCTTTTTAGTGATTTAAGCCAAACGTTTACATAGGTTAGGAAACAAATCCAAATGTTTCACCATTTTAGCAATTAAAGCCAAACGTTAACAAACGTTACGAAACAAATCCAAGCGTTTTACCTTTTTAGCAATTTAAGAAAAACGTTTACAAACGTTTCGAAACAAATCCAAGCGTTTTCACCTTTTTAGCAATTTAAGCCAAATATTTTCAAACGTTACGAATCAAATCAAAACGTTTCACCTTTTTAGCGATTTAAGTCAAATGTGTACAAACGTTACGAAACAAATCCAAACGTTTCACCTTTTTAGCGATATAAGTCAAACGTTTATAAACGTTACAAAACAAATCCAAATGTTTCACCTTTAAAGCGATTTTAGCCAAACATTTACAAACAGTAAGAAACAATTCCAAACTTTTCACCTTTTTAGCGATTTAAGGCAAAGGTTTACAAAATGTTACGAAACAAAACCAAACGTTTCACCTTTTTAGCGATTAAAGCCAAACGTTTTCAAACATTACGAAACAAATCCAAACGTTTCATCTTTTTAGCGATTTAAGCCAGACGTTTACAAACGCTACGAAACAAAACCAAACGTTTCACCTTTTTAGCGATTTAAGCCATACGTTTACAAATGTTACAAAACAAATCCAAACGTTTCACCTTTTTAGCGATTTAAGCCAAACGTTTACAAAGATTGCGAAACAAATCTAAACGTGTCACCTTTTTAGCAATTTAAGCAAAACGTTTACAAACGTTACGAAACAAATCCAAAAGTTTCTCCTTTTTAGCGATTTAAGCCAAACGTTTACCAACGTTACAAAATAAATTCAAAAGTTCCCCCATTTTAGTGATTTAAGCCAAACGTTTAAAATGTTATGAAATAAATGCAAACGTTTCACCTTTTTTGCGATTTAAACCAAACGTTTACAAACGTTATGAAACAAATACAAATGTTTCACCTTTTTAGCGATTTAAGCCAAACGTTTACAATGGTTACGAAACAAATTCAAACGTGTAACCGTTTTAGCAATTTAGGCAAAACGTTTACAAACGTTACGAAACAAATCCCAGCGTTTCACATTTTTAGCGATTTAAGCCAAACTTTTACAAACTTTACGAAACAAATCCAAACGTTTCACCTTTTTAGCGATTTAAGCCGAACGTTTACAAACGTTACGAAACAAAACCAAACGTTAATCCTTTTTAGCAATTTAAGTCGAACGTTTACAAATGTTACAAAACAAATCCAAACGTTTCCCCATTTTAGCGATTTAAGCAAAACGTTCAAAACGTTACGAAACAAATACAAATATTTCACCTTTTTAGCGATTTATGCCAAACGTTTACACACGTTTCCAAACAAATATAAACGTTTCACCTTTTTAGCGATTTATGCCAAAGGTTTACAAACGTTACGAAACAAATCCAAATGTTTCACCTTTTTAGCGATTTATGCCAAACGTTTACAAACGTTACGAAGAAAATCCAAACGCTTCACCTTTTTAGCGATTTAAGCCAAACGTTTACAAATGTTACAAAACAAATCCAAACTTTTCACCTTTTTAGTGATTTAAGCCAAACGTTTACATAGGTTAGGAAACAAATCCAAATGTTTAACCATTTTAGCAATTAAAGCCAAACGTTAACAAACGTTACGAAATAAATCCAAGCGTTTTACCTTTTTAGCAATTTAAGAAAAACGTTTACAAACGTTTCGAAACAAATCCAAGCGTTTTCACCTTTTTAGCAATTTAAGCCAAATATTTTCAAACGTTACGAATCAAATCAAAACGTTTCACCTTTTTAGCGATTTAAGTCAAACGTGTACAAACGTTACGAAACAAATCCAAACGTTTCACCTTTTTAGCGATATAAGTTAAACGTTTATAAACGTTACAAAACAAATCCAAATGTTTCACCTTTAAAGCGATTTTAGCCAAACATTTACAAACAGTAAGAAACAATTCCAAACTTTTCACCTTTTTAGCGATTTAAGGCAAAGGTTTACAAAAAGTTACGAAACAAAACCAAACGTTTCACCTTTTTAGAAATTAAATCCAAATGTTTTCAAACGTTACGAAACAAATCCAAACGTTTCATCTTTTTAGCGATTTAAGCCAGACGTTTACAAACGCTACGAAACAAAACCAAACATTTCACCTTTTTGGCGATTTAAGCCATACTTTTACAAACGTTACAAAACAAATCCAAACGCTTCACCTTTTTAGAGATTTAAGCCAAACGTTTACAAGCGTTACGAAACAAATCCAAACGTTTCTCCTTTTTAGCGATTTAAGCCAAACGTTTACAAACATTACAAAATAAATCCAAAAGTTCCCCCATTTTAGTGATTTAAGCCAAACGTTTAAAACGTTACGAAATAAATCCAAACGTTTCACCTTTTTTTGCGATTTAAGCCAAACATTTACAAACGTTACGAAACAGATACAAATGTTTCACCTTTTTAGCGATTTAAGCCAAACGTTTACAATGGTTACGAAACAAATCCAAACGTGTCACCTATTTAGAAATTTAGGCAAAACGTTTACAAACGTTACGAAACAAATCCAAATGTTTCACCTTTTTAGCGATTTAAGCCAAACGTTAACAAAGGTTATGAAATAAAACCAAACGTTTCAACTTTTTAGCGATTTAAGCCAAACGTTTACAAACGTTAGGAAACAAATCAAAACGATTCACCTTTTAACAATTTAAGTCGAACGTTTACAAACGTTACAAAACAAATCCAAACGTTTTCCCATTTAGCGATTTAAGCAAAAGGTTTAAAACATTACGAAACAAATCCAAATATTTCACCTTTTTAGCGATTTATGCCAAAGGTTTACAAATGCTACGAAACAAATCCAAATTTTTCAGCTTTTTAGCGATTTATGCTAAACGTTTACAAACATTACGAAGAAAATCCAAACGTTTCACCTTTTTAGCGATTAAAGCCAAACGTTTACAAACGTTACGAAACAAATCCAAACTTTTCACCTTCTTAGTGATTTAAGCCAAACGTTTACATAGGTTAGGAAACAAATCCAAATGTTTCACCATTTTAGCAATTAAAGCCAAACGTTAACAAACGTTACGAAACAAATCCAAGCTTTTCACCTTTTTAGCAATTTAGGCAAAACGTTTACAAACGTTTCGAAACAAATCCAAGAGTTTTCACCTTTTAGCAATTTAAGCCAAACATTTACAAACGTTACGAATCAAATCCAAACGTTTCACCTTTTTAGCGATTTAAGCCAAACGTTTACAAACGTTACAAAACAAATCCAAATGTTTCACCTTTATAGCGATTTTAGCCAAACATTTACAAACAGTACGAAACAATTCCAAACTTTTCACCTTTTTAGTGATTTAAGGCAAACGTTTACAAAATGTTACGAAACAAAACCAAACGTTTCACCTTTTTAGCGATTAAAGCCAAACGTTTTCAAACGTTACGAAACAAATCCAAACGTTTCATCTTTTTAGCAATTTAAGCCAGACGTTTACAAACGCTACGAAACAAAACCAAACGTTTCACCTTTTTAGCGATATAAGCCATACGTTTACAAACGTTACAAAACAAATCCAAACGTTTCACCTTTTTAGCGATTTAAGCCAAACGTTTACAAAGGTTGCGAAACAAATCCAAACGTGTCACCTTTTTAGCAATTTAAGCAAAACGTTTACAAACGTTACGAAACAAATCCAAACGTTTCTCCTTTTTAGCGATTTAAGCCAAAAGTTTACAAACGTTACAAAAGAAATCCAAAAGTTCCCCCATTTAAGTGATTTAAGCCAAACGTTTAAATGTTACGAAATAAATCCAAACGTTTCACCTTTTTAGCGATTTAAGCCAAACGTTTACAATGGTTACGAAACAAATCCAAACGTGTCACCTTTTTAGCAATTTAGGCAAAACGTTTACAAACGTTACGAAACAAATCCAAATGTTTCACCTTTTTAGCGATTTAAGCCAAACGTTAACAAAGGTTATGAAACAAAACCAAACATTTCACCTTTTTAGCGATTTAAGCCGAACGTTTACAAACGTTACGAAACAAAACCAAACGTTTCACCTTTTTAATAATTTAAGCCAAACATTTACAAACGATACGAAACAAATCCAAACATTTCATCTTTTTAGCAATTTAAGCCAAACGTTTACAAACGTTACAAAAAAATCCAAACGTTTCATCTTTTTAGCGATTTAAGCCAATTGTTTACAAATGTTTCGAAACAAATCCAAACGTTTCACCTTTTTAGTGATTGAAGCTAAACATTTCCAAATGTTACGAAACAGATCCAAACGTTTCGAAACAAATTAAAATGTTTAATAATGCTACGAAACAAATCCAACTGTTTCACCCTTTTAGCGATTTAAGCCCCATGTTTACAAACGTTACGAAACAAATCCAAACGTTTCACCTTTTTAGAGATTTAAGCCAAACATTTACAAACATTACGAAATAAATCCAAACGTTTCACCTTTTTAGAGATTTAAGTAAAAGGTTTACAAACGTTACGAAACAAATCCAAGAGTTTCACCTTTTTAGCGATTTAAGACAAACGTTTACAAACGTTACGAAACAAATCCAAGCGTTTCACCTTTTTAGCGATTGAAGTCAAACGTTTACAAACTTTACGAAACAAATCCAAGCGTTTCACCTTTTTAGTGATTGAAGTCAAACGTTTACAAACATTACGAAAAAAATCCAAGCGTTTTACCTTTTTAGCGATTTATGCCAAACGTTTACAAACGTTACGAAACAAATCCAAACGTTTCGCGTTTTTAGCAATTTAAGCAAAACGTTTACAAACATTACAAAACAAATCTAAATGTTTCCACTTTTTACCGATTTATGCCAAACATTTACAAATATTACGAAAATATCCAAACGTTTAACCTTTTTAGTGATTTAAGCCAAACGTTGACAAAATGTTACGAAAAAAATCCGAACGTTTCGCCTTTTTAGCAATTTAAGCCAAATGTTTACAAACGTTACGAAGCAAATCCAAACGTTTGCCTTTTTAGCAATTTAAGCCAAAGGTTTACAAAAGTTATGAAACAAATTAAAACGTTTCACCTTTTTAGCGATTTAAGCCAAACATTTACAAACTCTATGAAACCAAACCAAACGTTTAAAACGTTACGAAATAAATCCAAACGTTTCATATTTTTAGAAATTTAAGCCAAACCATTACAAACGCTACGAAACAAAACCAAGCATTTCACCTTTTGAGCAATTTAAGACAAACGTTTACAAATGTTACGAAACAAATCCAAGCGTTTCACCTTTTGAGCAATTTAAACCAAACGTTTACAAACGTTCCGAAACAAATCCAAACGTTTCCCCATTTTAGCGACTTAAGACAAACGTTTAAAACGTTACGAAACAAATCCAAACATTTCCTCTTTTTAGCGATTTATGCCAAATGTTTATAAACGTTACAAAACAAATACAAACAATTCACCTTTTTAGCTATTTATGCCAAACGTTTACAAACGTTACGAAACAAATTCAAGCGTTTCACCTTTTTAGCAATTTAAACCAAACGTTTAAAACATTACGAAACAAATCCAAGCGTCCAATATTTTCACCAATTTAAGCCAAACGTTTACAAACGTTACGAAACAAATCTATACATTTCACCTTTTTAGCGATTTAAGCCAAACATTTACTAACGTTACAAAACAAATCGAAACGTTTCACCTTTTTAGCGATTTAAGCAGAACGTTTACAGACGTTATGAAACAAAACCAAACGTTATGAAACAAAACCAAACGTTTCACCTTTTTTCCGACTTAAGCCAAACGTTTTTAAACGTTTCGGAACAAATCCAAACGTTTCATCTTTTTAGTGATTTAAGCCAATCATTTACAAAGGGTAGAAAACAAATCCAAACGTTTCCCCCTTTTAACGATTTAAGCCAAACGTTTACAAACTTTACGAAACAAATCAAAACGTTTCACCTTTTTAGCGATTTATGCGAAAGGTTTACAAACTTTACGAAACAAATCCAAACGTTTCCCCTTTTTACCGATTAAACCCAAAATGTTTACAAACGTTAGGAAACAAAATCAAATGTTTCACCTTTTTAGCGATTTAAGCCAAACGTTTACAAAGGTTACGAAACAAATCCAAACGTTCTACCTATTAAGCAATTTAGGCAAAACGTTTACAAACGTTACGAAACAAATCCAAACGTTTCATCTTTTTAGTTATTTATGCCGAACGTTGACAAAAGTTATGAAACAAAACCAAATGTTTCCCCTTTTTAGCGATTTAAGCCAAACGTTAACAAAGGTTACGAAACAAATCCAAACGTGTCACCTTTTTAGCAATTTAAGCCAAACATTTACAAACGTTACGAAACAAATCCAAATGTTTCACCTTTTTAGCAATTTAAGCCATACCTTTACAAATGTTACGAAACAAATACAAGCGTTTCACATTTTTAGCGATTTAAGCCGAACGTTTACAAACGTTACGAAACAAAACAAAACGTTTAAAACGTTATGAAACAATTCCAAACGTTTCCCCTTTTTAGCAATTTAAGCCAGACGTTTACAAACTATAAGAAAAAAATCAGAGCGTTTCACCTTTTTAGCAATTTAAGCAAAACGTTTACAAACGCTACGAAATTTCAAACGTTTCACCTTTTTAGCGATTTAAGTCAAACGTTTACAAACGTTACGAAACAAATCCAAACATTTTACCTTTTAAGCGATTTAAGCCAAACGTTTACAAACGTTATGAAACAAATCCAAACATTTCGCCTTTTTTGCAATCTAAGCCAAACGTGTACAAACGTTACGAAAAGAATACAAATGTTTCGCCTTTTTAGCGATTTATTCCAAACGTTTACAAACGTTACGAAACAAAACCAAACGTTTAAAACGTTACGAAACAAATCCAAGCGTTTCACCTTTTTGGCAATTTAAGCCAAATGTTTACAAACGCTACGAAACAAATCCAAGCGTTTCCACTTTTTAGCAATATAAGCCAAACGTTCCGAAACAAATTCAAGCGTTTAACCTTTTTAAGAGATTAAGCCAAAAGTTTACAAACGATACAAAACAAATCCAAGCGTTTCACCTTTTTAGGAATGTATGTCAAACGTTTACAAACGTTACGAAACAAATCCAAACGTTTCACCTTTTTAGTGATATAAGACGAACGTTTACAAACGTTACGAAAGAAAACCAAACATTGCGAACCAAATCCAAACATTTCACCTTTTAAGCGATTAAAGCCAAACATTTACAAACTTTACGAAATAAATCCAAACATTTCGCCTTTTTGCAATCTTAGACAAACGTTTACAAAGGTTCCGAAACGAATCCAAAAGTTTTGCCTTTTTAGCGATTTATGCCAAACGTTTACAAACATTACGAAACAAAACCAAACGTTTAAAATGTTACGAAACAAATCCAAGCGTTTCAATTTTTAGCAATTTAAGCCACATGTTTACAAACGTTAAGAAACAAATCCAAGCATTTCATCTTTATAGCAATTTAAGTCAAACGTTCCGAAACAAATTCAAGCGTTTAACCTTTTTAGGACTTTAAGCCAAATGTTTACAAGCGTTACAAAACAAATCCAAGAGTTTCACCTTTTTAGCAATTTAAGCCAAACGTTTACAAATGTTACGAAACAAATCCAAACGTTTCACCTTTTTATGGATATAAGCCGAACGTTTACAAACGTTACGAAACAAAACCAAACGTTTCACCTTTTTAGCAATTTAAGCCGAACGTTTACAAACGTTATGAAACAAATCCAAACGTTTCCCCATTTTAGTGATTTAAGCAAAACGTTTAAAACGTTACGAAACAAATCCAAATATTTCACCTTTTTAGCGATTTATGCCAAACGTTTACACACGTTACGAAACAAATCCAAACGTTTCACCTTTTTAGCGATTTATGCCAAAGGTTTACAAACGTTACGAAACAAATCCAAACGTTTCACCTTTTTAGCAATTTATGCCAAACGTTTACAAACGTTACGAAGCAAATCCAAGCGTTTCACGTTTTTAGCAATTTAAGCCAAACGTTTACAAACGTTTCGAAACAAATCCAAGCGTTTCACCTTTTTAGCAATTTAAGCCAAACCTTTACTGTCACGACCCATTTTCATGAATCGCGACCGACGCTAGGGTATGGGTATGGTTGTACCAAAACCCGTAGCAAGCCTTGCGGATAAACAACAATAAGATAAACCCGCAAGAAAATCAATGCTCGGGGGCAACCGAGACTTCAGCCTAGTTCTAGCAGTTCATAATATTCAACATAATTTAATAAATACTCGTACAACTACAAGTCTCTAAGATGGCTTATATATAAATAAATTAGAATAACAGTATAACATGCCATAGCAATATATCGAGTCAAACCTATCCGACAAACAACTAGAATATAATAATGACTTCTAGTTATTACCGCGGTCTAAGAATAAAACAGTTTAATAACTTTATTAAAATAAATGGAACCTCTTAGGAAAGTAAAGAATTGGAGATCAGCCGACACTCTCAAATCATAACCCTAGGAAAAATTGGGAAAACAACGGGGTCAGATATACTGAGATGAGTTTATACCACTATTTACATTTATTAAGTGGAAAACCTTTAAAACCGTTTAAAACATTTATGATAGCATTACGTTTAATAGTTGGAACCCTAATCCACAATATTAATATAACCATAATCCATTTGGCCTGGTCCCAAGAGCTGAGCTACACCGAGTTACTCTACTGGTCCTGAGAGCTATGCTCACACCGAGTTACCACCACATTTCCACATACCTTATCTAGATCAATACCGGTGCGCACGCAGTCCTAATGATGCCCATTAGGTAGCATGTTCCAACTAGAAGCCATAATGATAAAACAGTTCGAAATATACGTACAATATATATTTATATATTAAAATAACAATTTACTTAATAAAGCGGTAAATAGTAAGAACAAACTCACTGCTTGCTAATCCACGTGATAACCTGTCACGACCCAAATTATTGAGCCGCGACCAGCGCTAGGGAACGGGAGTGGTAGCTCCGGAACCCGTAGCAAGCCTAAAACCATAATAAATTTTTCGCGAATAAAACATATTATTATATATATTACGTTTTCAGAAATCTTTCTTAAGTAATATAATTCAAATATCAAAATATCGCATTCCTTTCTTGAAAATGTTTGCAGCACAATTCTTAGAAACCAGGGTCTTACCGAGCGATATCTCATATCCAGCACCGCCCTGTTTCTAGTCATAATCATAACCAATTCCTCTCAAGGCAATTGGTACAAAATTCAAACGGATAAGACGTCATCTTTATAAACGACTTATTTATAAAATTATATCAGAGTTTACTTTCCAAATACCGTTTGAAATTAAATCATAAATCTTATACTGACACCTACTGACTACTGCAGCTCTATAAAAACTCGCACTTTGTGTAAGCCAAAAGGTTGCCGACACAAAGGAGATGGTCTGTCTGATCCGACTCCGGTCACCTGAAAGGAAACACTGTGAGGGGGTCAGTATTTTGGAAAATACTGAGTGAGCTTGCAAGTTACTAACAGTATTAGTATAAAAATATAACATCGCATCTTAAGAAAATAATAATATAAAACATATAAACAGGTATTTGATCCGTACGAAACTAATATCCTAGCATGCGACACATCTCTCGGATAATCATATATTATTCAACCCAATCGTAGATATCAATCGCGAGTCCAACTCGCTGGTGGCCGAGCCACTAGATACGGGGACTCCGGACTACACCGTAGCCGAGTGCTCACTCGTATCAAAAACCCAATCGTAAATATCAATTGCGAGTTCAACTCGCTGGTGGCCTAGCCACGTAAATTTCATAATCATCATCAGCTCCTAGCTGTATCATGTCATTTCTCAAATGCAAACATACTAGACTGACTCAATACTGGTGATCACACAGCCTATTGACACCCAATAGGTAGCTAGTTTCTTCGGATCGCATACTAGTTCTTGTATATAAATCTTGATAAAACATATAACATCTCAATCAATCATATGTAATGCGATGCGTATAAACAATATACATATATATATATATGAAAATAACTTTTATACTAATAATACGCGAAAGTAAATTTGCCACTCACTGTGACCGCTATCCAAAACTGCATTATTATAATCCCGCAAGCGTAAGCTCCATGCGTTGTCCAATCACGTGCCCACTCCAGCTAAATGGCTTGGTAGCTTGTCGGTACGTCAGCTACTTAATCGAGTTACCTATACGTTTAATCCATAAACGTGGGCTTAGTATTGAAACTCCTAAGTTATAAACTTAGGTTAACACAATCGTATTTCAAATACGACTCTTAACTTTGATAATCTCTTAATCACACTTTTCTTTTAAACGTCCTAGTTTACGTTTTGATATTCAATCGAATCACGATTGATTACGCGATTTGAAATTGTCTGAAATCAAGTTTCCGCGTCGCGTCAGGGTTCTGGAAGCCAAAACTAACAATACCCGCTAACGAAGGACTGCACGTTCGTGCAGTACGCTGCACGATCGTGCAGTTGCTGTGCTGTACGATCGTGCAGCACTTGCTACACGTTCGTGCAGCAGTCTGCTGCACGATGTGCAGCCCCGGGGTTCATTCCCCGGGCCATTTCCGACGTGCTACGACATGCTAAATCGATCCGTAACGCTTAATAACATCAAAAACTCAAGATTCAAGCTTAAAACGTCGAATTCAAACTCAAAATCATTAAAACGGTAAAACCGCTCGAAACCCTAAACCAAAACGTCAAGCTTACCTCGATTTGAAGCTTATAGATGATAGGGAATTGAATTCTTAATCCATCGGCGCGAGAATCACTCGATTTGGACGAGAAACGGCGAAACCGCGGCGGATCGAATCGATCGCCTAAAACCTTCTGTACGTTCCTTCTTCTTCTTCCATCTGATCTCTTTCTTTTCTTTACATAGATTGGCTAATTAGCCACTTTAGTCCTTCATTTCTTTAACTTGAACCAATTCTCCTTTTAACTTTCTAATTTAACTCAACGGTTAAATTATCCTTTTAACTTAATTACTTATGTATTATTTATATTCAAATAAATAATACTAACCCAAAATTATTATTTTCCGTCAATAATCTTTCAATTGCTATTTCCGAGACTTAATTGGCTAATTTACATTTTGGACCTTGAACTTTTCAAAAGTTGCATTTTAGCCCAAAACGTATCCGCGTCCAAATTTTAAAAGGTCTCCGATTGACCCGAAACTTTTACCACATATACTATAAAACATTTCGCGGACCTTGGCGAAATAATTTTCATTTCGGAATTTTTATGGCTAAATTACCATTTTAGTCCCTATACTTTATTTTGCGCTTTCTTAACATTTTCCTTTTCTAATTCCAATTCCAATATTAAATCTCTCGTAATAATTCTCTCGAATCCTTCCTGCTAAAATTAAATATTCATCTTAATTTCCCGGAAGTCTTTCCGATATCGCCACTCTGGCGACTTAACACTGAACACGTGGTCCAATTAAATACTTAAATATTTTGGAATATTACATTCTTCCCCCCTTATAAAAATTCGTCCTCGAATTTTCATATACTCTTTTTACTTTATCTTAATTCCTTTAACATTTTGAATTTCCCTCATAATAAGAGTACCTTGTTTATCTTACGACATTGGTCAGCGTAAGGAATCGTCATTTTAATTTCTGTACTTGTACTTTGGTATTGGTTGTCACTGACAACCTTTCTTTTGATTTCTTCCTCATAAACTTTCAGTTCCTTACTGATATCCCATGGTAATTCGTCTTAATGACGTCTTATCGTCAAGGATGACGATATTTATCCTCTTCTGTTCTTGATTTTTTACTTTTCTTTGATACGTCTAATTTTTATCATCGTTCCTTGTTGAGTAATGTAATTACTCAATTAGCTCATGTATAGTGTCTTTCATATGGTCGTCGTCACGATCTGATTTTTATTTATCTTCGTGCTGGGGTCTTCATCCCATTATCTATTGTCCTCTTTGGTCTCGTTACTTCACTTCTCGTATGAAGATTCTTTCGCTATTGTCATTAATCATGGTTATCGATGAGGTGAATTCTCAGGACGTATTCTTATGAGGTCTTCACTTTTCTTGTAAAACTTACTTAACCTTCTTTTTGCATCTAAATATATCGTATATCTCTTTATTCGTTTGCATTTTCATTGATCTATTTCCTTTAAGCATGACGTACTATTCTTTAAAATTCCCTGTCTCTTCTTATTTCACATCAATCTGGTTTTCAATCAGATAGGGTTTTCATATTGGTCGTTAACATCTTATCTTAATAAGACAACGTGTGACCAATGCTCATGTAAACTTTCTTTGCTTCTAATCCTTAATTGAAGATCTTAATCTTTTCCAATTATGTATTTACATCAAAATGTCCTCTGATGACGCCGTTGCTTGCGTCATGCTTAATCTTTTTATTCATCATAATTTAACTCTTTCTTATCTATTTCTTCTTTCCAATTCTTAATCTTAATTGGCTTTTAGCTTCCAAATCATTTCCCTTTACTATCATGTAGCGTTAAGCTTACTTCTCATTACTATCCATGATCTTGTTACTTCATTTGTTATTCCTACTTTCGTTCATATCGTAGATGTACTTCTTTATACTGTTCCTTTGACTTCTTGTCCTTAGTCAACCAATAGGATTCATAGTCTAAATGCTATGATTCTATGGTGTTCTTTTTGCGTTCTTTATTCACGTTCTTATCGTGTTCCTTGATTATCTTCCCTTATATTCTTTACTTTCCTCTTCAGCGTATCTTATACATCACTTGCCTTTAGTATCCACAACATCAATCGTTAGTTGAGAGTTGTGGCCTTCTTCATCTGAATCTCTCGATGTAGTGCGTTCTCAATCGTATGTATATATTATCATGGCCATCTTTAAAGCCGATCACATGCGGGTATCACTTCTATCGTATCTCGTATTTTTGATATTTCTTGATTCGGCACTCTGAACGTCGGTTATCAATTAAATAATGGGTCGCAATTCTTTTGCCTGAATTATCGACGTAGTGCATTCTCCATTACTTACCTATCGTCCTATTGTCCCTTACTAACATCTTAACTGTCAGTGAATTCATTCATATGACTCTATCATCTTTATTCCTTTTTATTTCTATGCGTTGACAACTACATAGAATTTCATCCATTTGATCCTCTCATCATCTTTCCACGTGACTTTCTCTTTTTCATTTCTCAATAACTCTTATCAAGTTCCTTGCGACATACGCAGGTCATCCGTACTTTCCTTAATTTTGCTTACTTCAACTAATTTCTTATTATCCATAATCTACTTTTGCGTCTTTATACTTTATCATATATGTCATGTACCTTTGGCATTCCTTCTAACCATACGCATAAAGCCAGTGGAATACAGTTCCCTTGGTAGCATTCCTCGTGAAAAGGGTACATTTGCTTTCCAACCTGATTCAAGGCCGTTTATGTCTGACTATTGGCTATCTCTACATCCTTCCTCGGATTGCGATACTTTCGTACGTTAAACCAGAAATGCTTACTCTGGTATTCCTCGACATCGGACTCGTCCGATAACTCTTCTTTCCTGACGTACTCTTCCTGAGAATCTTCTTCTAGGAATATATCAAACAAATTTGACCGTGTCTAACACGTTTTAATCCTTTAAGGATCATAATCAATCTCCTACATCGATCACATTATACACTTTACTCTTTATTTGACCTAACTTGAAGTTTAAGGCTTAGCACTTCACAAGCATCCATTACATTTCTACCTCTCACAGCCTACCATTCTTCTTCATAATCGAAACCTTGAGGTGGAAGTTTCATTCTTAGTCCACCGACTGCGGTACTTGTCGTTTATGTCTCGGTCTTTCGCATCGTATATTTCAATTGCTCATTTATATCGTATCTTCTGGTCTAATAACCTTGATTCTTCCCGATTATCCTTGATCGGAATTAATGGTAGAAAAAAAATTTCAGATCAGGTCACAAATTTTGACCTATCACTGCTCTAATTGCTCGTCGCAACTACTCATGAATTGAACCTTTCATCGACATCTTGATTGACAATACTGTTTGTCCTTCATCCGTTCGTTGTGCATGAGCATCTTACTTTATTTTTTCTAATGGATCTAGTATACCGCTTTATCCATCAAACTCCTTTAGCCTTAACTTATGCATACTAACATCAAATCTCTATAAGTGTTCCTTTCTTCTAGTCGATACTATCTTAATATCCATCGTCCTATCATTGGCACACGATTCCTTATATCGGTTGCTTTTACGGCTAACTGATTTACAATGACGTTGGGTTATTGCAGCACTCCCGATGCCTGTACATTCCCACTTTATCTTATTAGGTTCCTGTTGACCTTCATCACATTTCTGGCCTTTGTAGGCCACTTGGACTAGGTTGCACTCGCCTTCGTCACCTCGACCTTCCTCTCGCGTCTCATATACTTGCTGTACAACAGCACGCGTTCGCCCAACTCTTCGTTCTTAGTATACGATTATATAAAGGAATACTGATAAATTCCTTAAAATATAATCTTTACTAATCATCACGTCTAATCGATGTCCACGTATGTTGAACTCTAGGGACGTCTCCTTCCTTTAAGCCTTCTATGATTACGTCTCTTATTGGAAGTCTTCTGAGTGTTCTGACTCGTCATAGACTAGCCAATTGCCAAAACATATACTTGCATTGTATATGTTAAACGCATATTACTATCGTAATTATAAGCATCTATGTTGACCGGATTCAAGAAAATCAGTGTCCCCTAGATTTTCTTGATTATGTATCGCATCTTAAGTCTTGCGAGCATTCCACTCACATAGCCTTGATCAAACATCATGAGTATTAAAACATATCATACATGTTCTATACATTATAAGTTGGATATAAATTATTATCCGAACACATATAATATTCTAATTGTGTACTAGTTTGTTCAATCAAGGCTGAATTCAATAACTAGAGGCACAAATCCTATGTCTCTCAATTATACATATTCATTCGTCTCATAGCCTTAATCACAGCTTGCTCGCGAGCATTTCACTTCCGTCACAGAGTTCTGGTCTAGGTATACTTACTTAAAAACAAAACTCCTTGAAAACTCTTTTGAATAAAACATTTCGTTTCGAAATGTAAATCAAAATTTTATTTAAATCTTAGCAAAATTGTGCACTAGGGTGATGACGTCTCTCATCCCCAAAGAGTTGCCACATCTCACCTTTTCGTCTGAGCATAATGCATATGATGCATGTACTATTAATGCATTTATTCATTTATTGTTCTTTTCATTAGCAATGTATGTAGTGATGCACTTCTATCAATGTCGTGGCATTTATCAATGACTATCTCGGGTCTAGGTACAATTATGCTTTCAAAATCGTTTAAACAAAACAACTTTAGAAGGTTATAACGTTTGAGTTTTGTAAGTTCTCTAGACCTTTAAACTCTGTATCCAGAAAGTTCTTCAACTTCTGTAACTTTGCATTCCTTCTTCATTCTATTTTTGACGCTTCGATCGATCGAATTCGAAAGCATATGGCATTATTCAATGCCAACCACATGCATGTTACTATCGAGTCGTAGTAACATCGATTATATTCTAGTCATAGGGGCATTGCATCTCCCCGAGATTCCATCTGGATATGCATGTCGCATAAGCATATCCTATCAAAAACAAAATATGCATATGCATCTCATATATGCATGTCACAGAAACAAACAAGTATTTCACAAACCAACCTATCACACTTATCGCAAAACAAGCAAGGCAAACTACTTGGATCAGACAGAACTCAACTCTATTACTGCAGTAGTTCCTAGGTCACCTAACCGACAAAACACATATTAGCAGAGGTAACTGGACCAACTGCTCTGATACCACAACTGTCACGACCCAAAATATTGAGCCGCGACCGGCTCTAGGGAACGGGAGTGGTAGCTCCGGAACCCGTAGCAAGCCTAAAACCATAATAAATTTTTCGCGAATAAAACATATTATTATATATATTACGTTTTCAGAAATCTTTCTTAAGTAATATAATTCAAATATCAAAATATCGCATTCCTTTCCTGAAAATGTTTGCAGCACAATTCTTAGAAACCAGGGTCTTACCGAGCGATATCTCATATCCAGCACCGCCCTGTTTCTAGTCATAATCATAACCAATTCCTCTCAAGGCAATTGGTACAAAATTCAAACGGATAAGACGTCATCTTTATAAACGACTTATTTATAAAATTATATCAGAGTTTACTTTCCAAATACCGTTTGAAATTAAATCATAAATCTTATACTGACACCTACTGACTACTGCAGCTCTATAAAAACTCGCACTTTGTGTAAGCCAAAAGGTTGCCGACACAAAGGAGATGGTCTGTCTGATCCGACTCCGGTCACCTGAAAGGAAACACTGTGAGGGGGTCAGTATTTTGGAAAATACTGAGTGAGCTTGCAAGTTACTAACAGTATTAGTATAAAAATATAACATCGCATCTTAAGAAAATAATAATATAAAACATATAAACAGGTATTTGATCCGTACGAAACTAATATCCTAGCATGCGACACATCTCTCGGATAATCATATATTATTCAACCCAATCGTAGATATCAATCGCGAGTCCAACTCGCTGGTGGCCCAGCCACTAGATACGGGGACTCCGGACTACACCGTAGCCGAGTGCTCACTCGTATCAAAAACCCAATCGTAAATATCAATTGCGAATTCAACTCGCTGGTGGCCCAGCCACGTAAATTTCATAATCATCATCAACTCCCAGCTGTATCATGTCATTTCTCAAATGCAAACATACTAGACTGACTCAATACTGGTGATCACACAGCCTATTGACACCCAATAGGTAGCTAGTTTCTTCGGATCGCATACTAGTTCTTGTATATAAATCTTGATAAAACATATAACATCTCAATCAATCATATGTAATGCGATGCGTATAAACAATATACATATATATATGAAAATAACTTTTATACTAATAATACGCGAAAGTAAATTTGCCACTCACTGTGACCGCTATCCAAAACTGCATTATTATAATCCCGCAAGCGTAAGCTCCATGCGTTGTCCAATCACGTGCCCACTCCAGCTAAATGGCTTGGTAGCTTGTCGGTACGTCAGCTACTTAATCGAGTTACCTATACGTTTAATCCATAAACGTGGGCTTAGTATTCAAACTCCTAAGTTATAAACTTAGGTTAACACAATCGTATTTCAAATACGACTCTTAACTTTGATAATCTCTTAATCACACTTTTCTTTTAAACGTCCTAGTTTACGTTTTGATATTCAATCGAATCATGATTGATTACGCGATTTGAAATTATTTGAAATCAAGTTTCCACGTCGCGTCAGGGTTCTGGAAGCCAAAACTAACAATACCCGCTAACGAAGGACTGCACGTTCGTGCAGCAGTTTACTGCACGTTCGTGCAGTACGCTGCACGATCGTGCAGATGCTGTGCTGCACGATCGTGCAGCACTTGCTACACGTTCGTGCAGCAGTCTGCTGCACGATGTGCAGCCCCGGGGTTCATTCCCCGGGCCATTTCTGACGTGCTACGACATGCTAAATCGATCCGTAACGCTTAATAACATCAAAAACTCAAGATTCAAGCTTAAAACGTCGAATTCAAACTCAAAATCATTAAAACGGTAAAACCGCTCGAAACCCTAAACCAAAACGTCAAGCTTACCTCGATTTGAAGCTTAAAGATGATAGGGAATTGAATTCTTAATCCATCGGCGCGAGAATCACTCGATTTGAACGAGAAACGGCGAAACCGCGGCGGATCGAATCGATCGCCTAAAACCTTCTGTACGTTCCTTCTTCTTCTTCCATCTGATCTCTTTCTTTTCTTTATATAGATTGGCTAATTAGCCACTTTAGTCCTTCATTTCTTTAACTTGAACCAATTCTCCTTTTAACTTTCTAATTTAACTCAACGGTTAAATTATCCTTTTAACTTAATTACTTATGTATTATTTATATTCAAATAAATAATACTAACCCAAAATTATTATTTTCCGTCAATAACCTTTCAATTTCTATTTCCGAGACTTAATTGGATAATTTACATTTTGGCCCTTGAACTTTTCAAAAGTTGCATTTTAGCCCAAAACGTATCCGCGTCCAAATTTTAAAAGGTCTCCGATTGACCCGAAACTTTTACCACATATACTATAAAACATTTCGCGGACCTTGGCGAAATAATTTTCATTTCGGAATATTTATGGCTAAATTACCATTTTAGTCCCTATACTTAATTTTGCGCTTTCTTAACATTTTTCTTTTCTAATTCCAATTCCAATATTAAATCTCTCGCAATAATTCTCTCGAATCCTTCCTGCTAAAATTAAATATTCATCTTAATTTCCCGGAAGTCTTTCCGATATCGCCACTCTGGCGACTTAACACTGAACACGTGGTCCAATTAAATACTTAAATATTTTGGGGTATTACATAACCGACAAGCAACTAATCTTGGTTCGCCTCTGAAGCATGAACAGTAGACGGGTCTAGACAAATAAAATAATTATTAAAAACAATAAAATAATTATTAAAAACAGACCCTAACTCTAAAGAGTACTAGACACCACATAGGACTAGCACAAGTAACACGTCGGAATTAAACAATCCATAACAACACAAAATACCCAATAGGTAGTAAAGCCCAATTAATACAAGTCTATTGAGTTCTTTCTTTAAAATCCAATTTATAAATATTATTTAAGAATTTTTAAATAATAATAAATTTTCAAATAGTGAGTTAGCCGAGTTACCAATAACTACCAAGCTAACTTCACTTGTCGGGTGACCCAAGTCTAACCCGACTCCAAACGTTTATCAAATATAAACCCGAGTTTATATTTATAAAATAATTCGATAAAATAGTAATCCATTTAAAAGGCAGAACTCAATAACTTAAATTTCAAGTAACCCAAGTTACTACCCAAAAACCTAACCATTTTAAGTTTATAAGAGTTTAGGGTTAAACTGTACTTTAGCCAATTAGGGACTAAACTGTACTTTAGCCAATTAGGGATTAAAATGTACCTTAGCCATTTTAATTTTCAAAATCAAATCAATTATTCGATCTCAATTTACTAATTTATAATTCAATCAAAAATCCAAAAGTTATCCAATATATAAAACTTAACTTGAATAAGTCTTTTAGAAACTTTAGGGGCTAAACTGCAATTTAGCCAAATTGACATTACAATTAAAATTACATATAATTACCCGAGTAATTATATTAATTTAAGTTATAAAAATTTAACGTATATAAATTGTCTATTTAAAATCAAAGTTATTATCGAAACAAAATGGAAATAACTTAAAGGATCTAATTAATTCAAACAAAACATTTTAATGGTCAAAGTGGCTAATAAGCCATCTTCTTCTTCATTCAAAAAGAATCATCCCCGCCACCATTACTCTCAACCATAACTCCATTTATCCTTAATGATTCAACACCAAAACTTAACCAAATGATACCTAATGCTAATGATATCAATGAAATCAATAGAGATGGCAGTCAAATCATGAACACCCGAAATCAAGAAAACGAATTAAGCAAGACGGAGGAGGATGACGATCATCGAAAGCAATTATCTTACCAAATCAATCTAATCAGCTATTTACAACCTAACAACAAACTAATCCCTCAATAAATTATTCATACCATAGCATTAAACAAAGGAAAAGCAACGGCAGAAACATATACAACCAAGAACAGTGAAAAACAAACTCAAAACGATAAACCGTACGGCGATTGAAACGAGATCGATAGCGTACCGTTCAACGAAAACAAGATGGGGAAACGTAGGTACGCGAGTCTAAAATCTCCGGGCTCAAACAAAATCAGTTTCGATCCAGAAACGTAGGAGAACGATCAAAATTACGTAATGCCGTTCGAAAGTAAAAGCTGAAATTTAAGGATCAAAGAAGCTTACCGGAACAACAACTTTGAGGGATGATTAAAAATTCTCCCCAACTAATTAAAAATTCGTCCTCGAATTTAAAACAAAACTACTGACGTAAAACATAACGAAAAGTTTTTATAACAATTTAAACAAAAGCACCTAACCGTCGTGAAACCTCAAAATATACTTCCACTAAGCAATCACAAAAGCAAAACCATTAAATAAGTTAAACACTATTGAGCTCTATTTTAAAAACATAGTCCGGAAACTTTTTCAAACCAACTTGTAAAACAGCTTAGATAAAAACAAGATAGTACTTAGCCGAGTCAACCAAGACTTCCAAGCTTACAACACGTGTCGGGCGACCCAAGTCTATCCCGACCCAGGAAAACCATAGTATAAACCCCGATGTTTAAAATCCAAAATTTCATTTTATAAAACAACATGAAGTTTGAAGAGCAACGGAACCCAACATTATTTAACTAGTGAAAAAGTTTCATATATCGAACAATCTTAAAAGGTCACAAAGCTGTAATGCTATCTTCCTTTTAACATAAAGTAATAACACCACTTCCAGGTGAAGAATCAACGAGGTAAAACAAACTTCCCCACACAAAACTCAACTGAACTACTAAGGATAACCAAAAACGAACCTCGTATCTCAAATCCAAAACTGATTTGCAATATAACTATTGCAACACACATTTCTAACAATTAGGTGCTCAAACTAATAATCACACAATTATTCAACTGAGATTCACCACTACTCTATACCGGAATGGATTCCAAAACCAGCTCGAAATTCATCTATTATGAAATCCTCAATGTCAAATATAGGATTAAGCGCTAAGTCCAACTATAGTTCTACAATTCCAAACTCTTTTGCCTCAAACAAAAACAAGGATACTGCAAACATAGCTGATAAAATCTATCGATCTAAAACAATTTCTTACTTCCATTTATAACATCTCGACATCAAAATAATCGATAACAAAACCCAATAAACTTCAGATAATATTTCGGTTTCACAATGACACTATAATAATCATTCAATCCTGATGATTAATACTAACTCAATAATACCATTAACATGTGAATCATACAACACAAAACGCATATCGTTTTCCCAAAAAAACGTGAACTTGACTCATAATAATAGAATCTTCATATTAGCAATAAACAATCTCCATTATAATGATTCATCCAATCATTTAGAGCATAATGCCCCAACCTAACTAATCATCGACTACATCTCACTTAATTACTCAACCTTAAATTTTGTCGCTCACACCAAGGGTTAAACCACCGACCCAAACATTACAATAATGTAAATTTATAACAAAATCGATCAACCAACCATGGTTGTCAAAACCTATTAACCGCGATTCTGGATTCTCAAATCAACTATCGCATATTACCAAGTCGAACTCAAATTCTCAAAATTATTCAATCAATTGACTATAACCTCGTATACAACGAGAGATCATAACGACCAGTTTACTACGACGGGATAGTTATGCTCAAAACCAACCCCTGTGGGTATAAAATCTTTTAACACGAAATATTTTATATACAAAAATTTTCCACTTTGTTTAGAAGACTCTACGTCCTACACCTCCTTTTTCATTCGAAATCGAAATACCTTTACCGTTGAAAAACCATCGGTTTCCCAAACCCTTGAAAAATTTCAGAACCTCCACATTTAAATCCGAAATTTCCTCTTACTTTCCAATACATTTGCAAATCTATAAAACAGTTTAACTGACAAAATTTATGTTCTCTTTAATTCAAACTTGCTAAAAACTTTTTAATTAGTTTATACTTTAAAGGCCAAAAGTGGCCAAATCCTCCGTATTGAAAATACACATTGATGTTTCAAACATTCCAAAATTTTAAATCGCTTCTAAATTTTCTCAAAAAAAAACACAATTTGAAGAAATCGCTCAAGCAGAAAATCTATTATCCCTTTTTGAATCAATTTTTTTTAAAAAAAAAGAATATCTCCCTTTCCTCAGAAAAGTGAAATCAGCAATATAAATTTCTTGTTTATAAACATACCTTTATATCAATATACCAGAAATATTTATGGACAATATCAAATCTTGAAGATAAGGTCTCTTTTTGAAAAAAAAAATACAGTGTATACTTACACATGAGCATAACCAACATCTTTAATCCACAAATTCTTAAATCACAAATCAGAAATTATCACTAAAGCCTTCTATTCTTAATCTAACCATACACCGTACTTGGTACAACTAAATCTCGAGTGAAACCTCAAACCGTCCTTACTTATAACCACAAGATTTGATTCTACAGACCAATCACTCACAACATAAACGTCCAATAACCATCACCATCATCACATAGTATTTGTCTAGCTACCTTTCGGTAATAGCTTCATAATAATTTGAAATCCAACAACTTTATAAATAAATATATCACAATGTGACTCGCGAGTTCGTTTCAAAACATCTTTCTCAAAACACTTTATCGATAAAATCCATTTTACATAATTGTGCGCCAGGGTGATGATACCTCTCATCCCCAAAGAGTTGCATCTACCCCTGATCATTTCTATGCACGTGATGCATGTACTATTATTCATGTATCAATTATTAATTTATCTATTCTTTAGTGAACACACTCGGTGCTCAATGCAATCCTATTCGTGACATTCAAAATGTATGTTTATGATATGTCTGGGCACAATTACGTGTTGAAAATATTTCAAATATTTTAACAATTCAACCTTTGAAACCAAATTCTCGATAAAATATTTGCTAGACGTTACACTCTGTGAGATGTGCACTCGATAACCTCAAAATATTTCTCAAATTTCTTACTTGCAACCTAGCAACACTCGATGCTATATAACAATTCAACCTAAAATTCTATTACAACTCTACCATATAAGATATCCCACTAACCTCAATTCATATTGAGCTTATTCCCAAAGAGTATAGCACATAAAAATACGTTCCTATAAAAGTTACCGCCTGCTCCTGCATCGCATCCTCAGACTTGATGGAAACACCAGTGTATTAATACACCAGTCTATCTTCTAGGTTCAGAGTTTCCAATATCCGTTCTAGGATAATCAGAAATCATCAGCCAATCCAAGGGAATACTTCCCTCGTCTTCCTCGATATCGAAACCCAAGGATTTCGATCCACGAATCATATATCAAGGTAAGCCAACCTTGACCAGATGAAATAAATCATCAACGTGCTTATCCACACAAAGAGACAAAACAAGCAATCAACGTAATCCAACCAAACTTGCGAGATACTCAACGCAGTTAAACCAAAAATTATTCTGATTTCTACAACTGTAAACCACGTAAGCATGCCTTAAGCAAAATTAAACCAACATACTTTATAAACGAAACCAGGACATGGTACAACAAGTTTGAATTTTCGTAACAAATCATTTTGTAACATATAATCTTTCAAGAAAACGCTTCAAAATTTATTTTGAAATTTAAAGTCAAATACGAAAACTTCCAAATTTTGTTGAGCCCCACGCTAAAAACAAAATCATTGTCTGTAAAAATCTCTGCTTATTTATCAATTTCTTCAAAACGGACAAAGTATCTCAAACAATAAAATCATCGAGCTAGCCGAGTCATTACAACTACCAAGCTCAACTCTAAAATTTGGGTGACCCAAGTCGAACCCAAAACAACAGTTTATAAAACGTATTCAAAATATCTGTAAATCCGGAAAAATTATTTTAATAAAAATTTCATCCTTTCAAAATTTGGGAGCTCAACTTAAACCAATCGCTAAACAGTAATTTAAAACTCAAGTGAGAAATCATTAATCTCAGACAACCATTCTATAAATCCCAAAAATTTAAAAATGCTAACATACAACAACATGGTCAAATAACTTCAACGTTAAATTCTCCAATCAATGACTCATCTCTTAAAGATATCTTTTTGAAATCATCGTTTGTTAACATCAAACCAAACATAATATTTCAAAATACAAGAATTTTTTTTTTTCTGGTAACTTAACCAAAAATCAACATTTTTAAGAATTAAAAATCAAACCTCTTTTATGATTCTGTGTCAAAACACAATTAAAACAAAACCACTTTTCTTAATGAAAACCCTTAAAGAAACATGTGGTCAAACCATATATGACCACAAAACACGTTTTAAAGTTTAACTCAAAATTCCTTTACTAGAAAACGAGGCTAACGCCCAAATGTATTATCATAGGTGTCAACGTATATAGCACCCAACAATTACGGTCAAAGTCAAGATGTACTACCACATAATCCATCGTTATTAAATCATTAGTTGCATAAAGCCAAAGTTTATCAAACAACATCATACCCAAGTATGAGTTTTAAAAAAATTCACCAACCTAAGATTTCCCGAGAAATCGAAAGCAATAATAATCACACAAGTGAAATAACCTCAACTTCATATAAGACAGCAATTGACATCCAAGTGAAATAAATTGTCAGACATAGCATCAATACCAAATAAAGAATGACAGACATCACCTATAGGATGTTGGCTGAAAGTTTGAAAATAAAAGATGACGTTTTAAAAGACAAGACACGAATCCTAATTACGCAGTAGTTCCTAAGACACAACAACACTTAACAGAGTAAACACATAGCATGCACATAGACTTTGTTTGAAACCAAAGCTCTGATACCAAGTTTGTCACGACCCATTTTCATGAATCGCGACCGGCGCTAGGGTATGGGTATGGTTGTACCAAAACCAGTAGCTAGCCTTGCGGATAAACAACAATAAGATAAACCTGCAAGAAAACCAATGCTCGGGGGCAACTGAGACTTCAGCCTAGTTCTAGAAGTTCATAATATTCAACATAATTTAATAAATACTCGTACAACTACGAGTCTCTAAGATGGCTTATATATAAATAAATCAGAATAACAGTATAACATGCCATAGCAATATATCGAGTCAAACCTATCCGACAAACAACTAGAATATAATAATGACTTCTAGTTACTACTGCGGTCTAAGAATAAAACAGTTTAATAACTTTATTAAAATAAATGGAACCTCCTAGGAAAGTAAAGAATCGGAGATCAGCTGACTCTCTCAAATCATAACCCTGGGAAAAATTGGAAAAATAACGGGGTCAGATATACTGAGATGAGTTTATACCACTATTTACATTTGTCAAGTGGAAAACCTTTAAAACCGTTTAAAACATTTATGACAGCATTACGTTTAATAGTTGGAACCCTAATCCACAATACTAATATAACCATAATCCATTTGGCCTGGTCCCGAGAGTTGAGCTACACCGAGTTACCACCGACCACTCTTAATTCATAACCAGAGTCCCGAGAGCTGAGCTACACCAAGTTACTCTACTGGCCCCGAGAGCTATGCTCACACCGAGTTACCACCACATTTCCACATACCTTATCTAGATCAATACCGGTGCGCACGCAATCCTAATGATGCCCATTAGGTAGCATGTTCCAACTAGAAGCCATAATGATAAAACAGTTCGAAATATACGTACAATATATATTTATATATTAAAATAACAATTTATTTAATAAAGTGGTAAATAGTAAGTACAAACTCACTGCTTGCTAATCCACGTGATAACCGGCAAGCAACTAATCCTGGTTTGCCTCTGAAGCACGAACAGTAGACGGGTCTAGACAAATAAAATAATTATTAAAAACAGACCCTAACTCTAGAGAGTACTAGACACCACATAGGACTAGCACAAGTAACACGTCGGAATTAAACAATCCATAACAACACAAAATACCCAATAGGTAGTAAAGCCCAATTAATACAAGTCTATTGAGTTCTTGCTTTAAAATCCAATTTAATAATCTTTAAATAATAATAAATTTTCAAATAGTGAGTTAGCCGAGTTACTTATAACTACCAAGCTAACTTCACTTGTCGGGTGACCAAGTCTAACCCGACTCCAAACGTTTATCAAATATAAACCCGAGTTTATATTAATAAAATAATTCGATAAAATAGTAATCCATTTAAAAGGCAGAACTCAATAACTTAAATTTCAAGTAACCCAAGTAACTACCCAAGAACCTAACCATTTTAAGTTTATAAGAGTTTAGGGCTAAACTGTACTTTCGCCAATTAGGGACTAAACTGTACTTTCGCCAATTACGGACTAATCTGTACCTTAGCCATTTTAATTTTCAGAATCAAATTAATTATTCGATCTCAATTTACTAATTTATAATTCAATCAAAAATCCAAAAGTTATCCAATAGATAAAACTTAACTTGAATAAGTCTTTTAGAAACTTTAGGGGCTAAACTGTAATTTAGCCAAATTGACATTATAATTAAAATTACATATAATTACCCGAGTAATTATATTAATTTAAGTTATAAAAATTTAACGTATACAAATTGTCTATTTAAAATCAAAGTTATTATCGAAACAAAATGGAAATAACTTAAAGAATCTAATTAATTCAAACAAAACAATTTAATGATCAAAGTGGCTAATAAGCCATCTTCTTCTTCATTCAAAAAGAATCATCCCCGCCACCATTACTCTCAACCATTACTCCATTTATCCTTAATGATTCAACACCAAAACTTAACCAAATGATACCTAATGCTAATGATATCAATGAAATCAACAGAGATGACAGTCAAATCATGAACACCCGAAATCAAGAAAACGAAATAAGCAAGACGGAGGAGGATGGCGATCATCGAAAGCAATTATCTTACCAAATCAATCTAAACAACTATTTACAACCTAACAAAAAACTAATCCCTCAATAAATTATTCATACCATAGTATTAAACAAAGGAAAAGCAACGGCAGAAACATATACAAACAAGAACAGTGAAAAACAAACTCAAAACGATAAACCGTACGGCGATTGAAACGAGATCGATAGCGTACCGTTCAACGAAAACAAGATGGGGAAACGTAGGTACACGAGTCTAGAATCTCCGGGATCAAACGGAATCAGTTTCGATCCAGAAACGGAGGAGAACGATCAACATTACGTAATGCCGTTCGAAAGTAAAAACTGAAATTTAAGGATCAAAGAAGCTTACCGGAACAACAACTTTGAGGGATGATTGCAGCAAAGTTTCTCAGTGAAAATGGATGTTAAAGATGTCTAGGGTTTGTTTGTAGTGTGGAGAATAGATTAGGGTTGAATTTCAGGTATTTAAGTAGGTCGATTAGGTTAGAAACGAGTGACGAAAATGCCCCCACGCAAGGGTGGAGCTGGTCTCGAACGAGACCAGCTGATAACAGTCATGGTCTCGTTCGAGAATTGTAATTCTCGAACGAGACTAGCTGATTTCAGCTAGAGTCTCGTTCGAGAATACAATTCTCGAACGAGACCGGCCTCATTTGGCACAGGTCTCGCTCGAGACCTGTGTTGGGCCGAATAAAATTTTATTTGGCCCATGGGCCAAACCCCCATGGGCCAACCAAACCCACATAAGGTTCAAATCAAACCCAACGAAAATCCTACACAAAAACAAACGAACCACGATATCGAGAACGACTCAAATTATTTCTGAAAACTAAATTTTAATATTTAACAAAACAAACTTCGGGGATATTACATTTACAAACGTTACGAAACAAATCCAAACGTTTCACCTATTTAGCGATTTAAGCCAAACGTGTACGAAACAAATCCAAATGTTTCACCATTATAGCAATATAAGCCAAACGTTTACAAACGTTACAAAACAAATCCAAATGTTTCAGCTTTTTAGCGACTTTAGACAAACATTTACAAACGGTACGAAACAATTCCAAACTGTTCACCTTTTTAGCGATTTAAGGCAAACGTTTACAAAATGTTACGAAACAAAACCAAACTTTTCAACTTTTTAGCGATTTAAGCCAAACATTTACAAATGTTACGAAATAAATCCAAACGTTTTACCTTTTTAGTAATTTAAGCCAAACGTTTACAAACGCTACGAAACAAAACCAAACGTTTTCCCTTTTTAGAGATTTAAGCCAAACGTTTACAAATGTTACAAAACAAATCCAAACGTTTCACCTTTTTATATATTTAAGCCAAACGTTTACAAAGGTTGCGAAACAAATCTAAATGTGTCACCGTTTTAGCAATTTAAGAAAAACGTTTACAAATGTTACGAAACAAATACAAAAGTTTCTCCTTTTTAGCGATTTAAGCCAAACGTTTACAAACTTTATAAAACAAATCCAAACGTTCCCTCATTTTAGTGATTTAAGCCAAACGTTTCATCTTTTTTGTGATTTAAGCCAAACGTTTACAACCGTTACGAAACAAATACAAATATTTTACCTTTTTAGCGATTTAAGCCAAACATTTACAATGGTTACGAAACAAATCCAAACGTGTCACCTTTTTTAGCAATTTAGGCAAAACGTTTATAAACGTTACGAAACAAATCCAAATGTTTCACCTTTTTAACGATTTAAGCCAAACGTTAACAAAGGTTATGAAATAAAACCAAACATTTTATCTTTTTAGCAATTTAAGCCAAACGTTTACAAACATTAGGAAACAAATCAAAACGATTCACCTTTTTAACAATTTAAGCCAAACGTTTACAAATAATACGAAACAAATCCAAACATTTCATCTTTTTAGCAATTTAAGCCAAACGTTTACAAACGTTACAAAAAAATCCAAACGTTTCATCTTTTTAGCGATTTAAGCCAATTGTTTACAAATGTTTCGAAACAAATCCAGACGTTTCACCTTTTTTGTGATTGAAGCTTAACGTTTACAAATGATACGAAACAAATCCAAATGTTTCGAAACAAATAAAAATGTTTAAAAACGTTACAAAACAAATCCAACTGTCTCACTTTTTTAGCGATTTAAGCCACACGTTTACAAACGTTACGAAACAAATCCAAACGTTTCTCCTTTTTAGAGATTTAAGCCAAATGTTTACAAACATTACGAAACAAATCTAAACGTTTCCCCTTTTTAGAGATTTAAGCAAAAGGTTTACAAACGTTTCGAAACAAATCCAAGAGTTTCACCTTTTTAGCGATTTAAGCCAAACTTTTACAAACGTTACGAAACATATCCAAGTGTTTCACCTTTTTAGCGATTGAAGTCAAACGTTTACAAACATTATGAAACAAATCCAAGTGTTTCACCTTTTTAGCAATTTAAGCCAAACGTTTACAAACGTTACGAAACAAATCCGAGTGTTTCACCTTTTTAGCGATTTATTCCAAACGTTTACAAACGTTACAAAACAAATCCAACTGTTTCACCTTTTTAGCGATTTATGCCAAATGTTTACAAACGTTACGAAACAAATCCAAACGTTTCGCCTTTTTAGCGATTTAAGCCAAACGTTTACAAACATTACAAAACAAATCCAAATGTTTCCCCTTTTTACCGATTTAAGCCAAACATTTATAAATATTACGAAATATATCCAAACTTTAACCTTTTTAGTGATTTAAGCCAAACATTAACAAAATGTTACGAAACAAATCCGAACGTTTTGCTTGTTTAGCAATTTAAGCCAAATGTTTACAAACGTTATGAAACAAATCCAAACGTTTGCCTTTTTAGCAATTTAAGGAAAACGTTTACAAAAGTTATGAAACAAATCAAAACGTTTCACCTTTTTAGCGATTTAAGCCAAACGTTTACAAACTCTATGAAACCAAACCAAACATTTAAAACGTTACGAAACAAATCCAAACGTTTCACATTTTTAGCGATATAAGACAAACCTTTATAAACGTTACGAAATAAAACCAAGCGTTTCACCTTTTTAGCAATTTACGACAAACGTTTACAAATGTTACGAAACAAATCCAAGTGATTCAAGCCAAACATTTACAAAAATTACAAAACAAATCCAAACGTTTCCACTTTTTACCGATATAAGCCAAATATTTACAAATATTACGAAACATATCCAAACGTTTAACCTTTTTAGTGATTTAAGCCAAACGTTTACAAACGATACGAAACAAATCCAAACGTTTCCCCTTTTTAGCGATTTAAGACAAACATTTACAAACGTTACAAAAAAATCCAAAGGTTTCATCTTTTTAGCGATTTATGCCAAAAGTTTACAAACGTTATGAAACAAATCCAAACGCTTCACCTTTTTAGTGATTGAAGCTAAACGTTTACAAATGTTATGAAACAAAAATCCAAACGTTTCGGAACAAAACAAAATGTTTAAAACGTTTTGAAACAAATCCAACTGTTTCACCTTTTAAGCGATTTAAGCCAAACATTTACAAACTTTACGAAACAAATCCAAGCATTTCACCTTTTTAGCGATTGAAGTCAAACGTTTACAAACGCTACGAAACAAATCCAAGCGTTTCACCTTTTTGGCGATTGAAGTCAATTATTTACAAACATTACGAAACAAATCCAAGTGTTTCACCTTTTTAGCAATTTAAGCCAAACTTTACAAACGTTACCAAACAAATCCAAGTGTTTCACCTTTTTAGCGATTTATGCCAAACGTTTACAAACGCTACGAAACAAATCCAACTGTTTCACCTTTTTAGCGATTTATGCCAAAAGTTTGCAAACGTTACGAAACAAATCCAAACGTTTTACCTCTTTAACGATTTAAGCCAAACGTTTATAAAAATTACAAAACAAATCCAAACGTTTCCCCTTTTTACCGATTTAAGCCAAATATTTACAAATATTACAAAACATATCCAAACGTTTAACCTTTTTAGCGATTTAAGCCAAACGTTTACAAACGATACGAAACAAATCCAAACGTTTCACCTTTTTAGCGATTTAAGCCAAACGTTTACAAACGTTACAAAAAAAATCCAAACGTTTCATCTTTTTATCGATTTAAGCCAAACGTTTACAAACGTTACGAAACAAATCCAAACGCTTCACCTTTTTAGTGATTGAAGCTAAACGTTTACAAATGTTATGAAACAAAAATCCAAACGTTTCGAAACAAATTAAAATGTTTAAAACGTTTTGAAACAAATCCAAATGTTTCACCTTTTTAGCAATTTAAGCCAAATGTTTACAAACGTTACAAAACAAATCCAAATGTTTCACCTTTTTAGAGATTTAAGCCAAACGTTTACAAACATTACGAAACAAATCCAAACATTTCACCTTTCTAGAGATTTAAGCAAAAGGTTTACATACGTTATGAAACAAATCCAAGAGTTTCACCTTTTGAGCGATTTATGCCAAACATTTACAAACGTTACGAAACAAATCCAAGCGTTTCACCTTTTTAGCAATTGAAGTCAAACGTTTACAAAGGTTACAGAACAAATCCAAGCATTTCAGTGATTTAAGCTAAATGTTTACAAACGTTACGAAACAAATACAAATGTTTCACCCTTTTTAGCGATTTAAGCCAAACGTTTACAAGCGTTACGAAACAAATCCAAACGTTTCCCCTTTTTAGCAATTTAAGCCAAATGATTAATCCATTGTCAGCATCGTAATTGATTCATATATTGAATTAGATTTTAAAAAGGTAAAAAATATTTGGATTGGTTACGAAACAAAAACAAACGTTTGGTTTAAATAGCTAAAATGGGGAAACGTTTGGATTTGTTTCGTAACCTTTGTAAACATTTGGCTTAAATCACTAAGAAGGGGAAATGTTTGGATTTGTTTCGTAACGTTTGTAAACGTTTGGCTTAAATCGCTAAAAATGTGAAACTCTTGGATTCGTTTCGTTACGTTTGTAAACGTTTGGGTTAAATTGCTAAAAAGGTGAAACGCTTGGTTTCTATTTCGTAATGTTTGTAAACGTTTGGTTTAAATTGCTAAAAATGTGAAACGTTTGGATTTGTTTCGTAACGTTTGTAAACGTTTGGTTTCAATCGTTTTAAACATTTGCCTTTTTAGCAATTTAAGCCAAACGTTTACAAAAGTTATGAAACAAATCAAAACGTTTCACCTTTTTAGCGATTTAAGCCAAACGTTTACAAACTCTATGAAACCAAACCAAACGTTTAAAACGTTACGAAACAAATCCAAACGTTTCACATTTTTAGCGATTTAAGCCAAACCTTTATAAACGTTACGAAATAAAACCAAGCGTTTCACATTTTTAGCAATTTAAGACAAACGTTTACAAATGTTACGAAACAAATCCAAGTGATTCAAGCCAAACGTTTACAAAAATTACAAAACAAATCCAAGCGTTTCCACTTTTTACCGATTTAAGCCAAATATTTACAAATATTACGAAACATATCCAAAAGTTTAACCTTTTTAGTGATTTCAGCCAAACGTTTACAAACGATACGAAACAAATCCAAAGGTTTTTCCTTTTTAGCGATTTAAGCCAAACGTTTACAAACGTTACAAAAAAATCCAAAAGTTTCATCTTTTTAGCGATTTATGCCAAAAGTTTAACAAATCCAAACGCTTCACCTTTTTAGTGATAAAAGCTAAACGTTTACAAATGTTATGAAACAAAAATCCAAACGTTTCGGAACAAATTAAAATGTTTAAAACGTTTTGAAACAAATCAAACTGTTTCACCTTTTTAGCGATTTAAGCCAAACGTTTACAAACTTTACGAAACAAATCCAAGCATTTCACCTTAAGTCAAACGTTTACAAACGCTACGAAACAAATCCAAGCGTTTCACTTTTTTAGCGATTGAAGTCAAATATTTACAAACATTACGAAACAAATCCAAGCATTTCACCTTTTTAGCAATTTAAGCCAAACGTTTACAAACGTTACCAAACAAATCCAAATGTTTCACCTTTTTAGCGATTTATGCCAAACGTTTACAAACGCTACGAAACAAATCCAACTGTTTCACCTTTTTAGCGATTTATGCCAAAAGTTTACAAACGTTACGAAACAAATCCAAACGTTTCACCTCTTTAACGATTTAAGCCAAACGTTTACAAAAATAACAAAACAAATCCAAACGTTTCCCCTTTTTAGCGATTTAAGCCAAATATTTACAAATATTACGAAACATATCCAAAAGTTTAACCTTTTTAGTTATTTAAGCCAAACGTTTACAAACGATACTAAACAAAGTCCAAACGTTTCACCTTTTTAGCGATTTAAGCCAAACGTTTACAAACGTTACAAAAAAATCCAAACGTTTCATCTTTTTAGCGATTTAAGCCAAACGTTTACAAACGTTACGAAACAAATCCAAACGCTTCACCTTTTTAGTGATTGAAGCTAAACGTTTACAAATGTTACGAAACAAAAATCAAACGTTTCGAAACAAATTAAAATGTTTAAAACGTTTTGAAACAAATCCAAATGTTTCACCTTTTTAGCGATTTAAGCCAAACGTTTACAAACGTTACGAAACAAATTCAAATGTTTCACCTTTTTAGAGATTTAAGCCAAATGTTTACAAACATTACGAAACAAATCAAAACGTTTCACCTTTCTAGAGATTTAAGCAAAAGGTTTACAAACGTTACGAAACAAATCCAAGAGTTTCACCTTTTTAGCGATTTATGCCAAACGTTTACAAATGTTACGAAACAAATCCAAGGGTTTCACCTTTTTAGCAATGGAAGTCAAACGTTTACCAAAGTAACAGAACAAATCCAAGCATTTCAGTGATTTAAGCCAAATGTTTACAAACGTTACGAAACAAATACAAATGTTTCACCCTTTATAGCGATTGAAGCCAAACGTTTACAAGCGTTACGAAACAAATCCAAACGTTTCACCTTTTTAGCAATTTAAGCCAAATGATTAATTCATTGTCAGCATCGTAATTGATTCATATATGGAATTAGATTTTTAAAAGGTGAAATATTTGGATTGGTTACGAAACAAAACCAAACGTTTGGTTTAAATAGCTAAAATGGGGAAACATTTGGATTTATTTCGTAACCTTTGTAAACATTTGGCTTAAATCGCCAAGAAGGGGAAATGTTTGGATTTGTTTCGTAACGTTTGTAAACGTTTTGCTTAAATCGCTAAAAATGTGAAACTCTTGGATTCGTTTCGTTACGTTTGTAAACGTTTGGCTTAAATTGCTAAAAAGGTGAAACGCTTGGTTTCTGTTTCGTAATGTTTGTAAACGTTTGGCTTAAATTGCTAAAAATGTGAAACGTTTGGATTTGTTTCGTAACGTTTGTAAACGTTTGGTTTCAATCGCTAAAAAGGGGAAACGTTTGGATTTGTTTTGTAACGTTTGTAAACGTTTGGCATAAATTGCTAAAAAGGTGAAATGTTTGGATTTGTTTCCTAACGTTTTAAACGTTTGGCATAAATAGCTAAAATGGGGAAACCTTTGGAATTGTTTCGTAACATTTTTAAATGTTTGGCATAAATCGCTAAAAAGGTGAAATGTTAGTTTTTTTTTTCGAAACGTTTGTAAACGTTTAGTTTAAATTGCTAAAAAGGTGAAACGTTTGGATTTGTTTCGTAACGTTTGTAAACGTTTGGCTTAAATTTCTATAAAGGTGAAACGCTTGGATTTTTTTCGTACCATTTGTAAACGTTTGGCAAAATGGAGAAACGTTTGGATTTGTTTCGTAACGTTTGTAAACATTCAGCTTAAATTACTAAAAAGGTGAAATGTTTGGTTTTGTTTCGTTACATTTGTAAACGTTCGGCTTAAATCCCTAAAAAGGTGAAATGTTTCGATTTGTTTCGTAACGTTTGTAAACGTTTGGCTTAAATTGCTTAAAAGGTGAAACTCTTGGATTTGTTTCGTAACGTTTGTAAACATTTGGCTTAAATTACTAAAAAGGGGAAATGCTTGAATTTGTTTCGGAACGTTTGTAAACGTTTAGCTTAAATTGCTAAAAAGGTAAAACGCTTGGATTTGTTTCGTAACGTTTGTAAATGTGTGGCTTAAATTGCTAAAAAGGTGACACGCTTGGTTTTGTTTCGTAACTTTTTTCAGGGTTTTGCTTAAATCGCTAAAAATGTGAAACGTTTGGATGTGTTTCGTAACTTTTTAAACGTTTGGATTTGTTTCGTAACGTTTTAAAGGTATGGCTTAAATTGATCAAATGGGGAAACGTTTGGATTTGTTTTGTAACGTTTGTAAACGTTTGGCTTAAATTGCTAAAAAGGTGAAACATTTGGTTTTGTTTCGTAACGTTTGTAAAGGTTTGGCTTAAATCGCTAAAAAGGTGAAACGTTTGGATTTATTTCGTAACGTTTTAAACGTTTGGCTTAAATTACTGAAATGGGGAAACATTTGGATTTGTTTCGTAACGTTTGTAAACGTTTGGCTTAAGTCGCTAAAAAGGTGAAAGATTTGGATTTGTTTCGTAACATTTGTATACGTTTGGCTTAAATCATTAAAAAGGTGAAACGTTTGAAATTTCTTAACGTTTGTAAACGTTTTGCTTAAATTGATAAAAAGGTGAAACGCTTGGATTTGTTTCATAACATTTGTAAACGTTTGGCTTAGATTGCTATAAAGGTGAAACGCTTGGATTTGTTTCGTAACACTTGTAAACGTTTAGCTTAAATCGCGAAAAAGGTGAAACGTTTGGATTTGTTTCGTAACGTTTGTAAACGTTTGGTTTTGTTTCGTAACATTTGTAAACGTTCGGCTTAAATCGTTAAAAATGTGAAACGTTTGTATTTATTTCGTAATGTTTGTAAACGTTTGCCTTAAATTGCTAAAAAGATAAAACGTTTGGATTTGTTTCGTAACGTTTGTAAAATTTTGCCTTAAATTGCTAAAAAGGTGACACGTTTGGATTTATTTCGAAACGTTTGTAAAAGTTTGGCTTAAATCGCTAAAAATGTGAAACGTTTGGTTTTGTTTCATAACCTTTGTAAACGTTTCGCTTAAATCGCTAAAAAGGTCAAACATTTGGATTTGTTTCGTAATGTTTGTAATTTTTTTGCTTAAATTGCTAAAAAGGTAACACGTTTGGATTTGTTTCGTAACCTTTGTAAACGTGTGGCTTAAATCGCTAAAAAGGTGAAAAAATTGGATTTGTTTCGTAATGTTTGTAAACGTTTGGCTTAAATCGCTAAAAAGGTGAAACGTTTGAATTTGTTTCGTAACGTTTGTAAATGTTTGGCTTATATCGCTAAAAAATATGAAATGTTTGTATTTGTTTTATAACGTTTGTAAACATTTGCCTTAAACCGCTACAAAGATAAAACGTTTGGATTTTTTTCGTAACGTTTGTAAAATTTTGGCTTAAATTGCTAAAAAGGTGACACGTTTGGATTTATTTCGAAACATTTGTAAAAGTTTGGCATAAATCGCTAAAAATTTGAAACGTTTGGTTTTGTTTCATAACCTTTGTAAACGTTTGGCTGAAATCGCTAAAAAGGTCAAACGTTTGGATTCTTTTCGTAATGTTTGTAAACGTTTTGCTTAAATTGCAAAAAAGGTAACACGTTTGGATTTGTATCTTAACGTTTGTAAACGCTTGGCTTAAATCGCTAAAAAGGTGAAACATTTGGATTTGTTTTGTAACGTTTGTAAACGTTTGGCTTAAATCGCTAAAAAGGTGACACGTTTGAATTTGTTTCGTAACGTTTGTAAATGTTTGGCTTAAATCGCTAAAAATATGAAACGTTTGGATTTGTTTTGAAACGTTTGTAAACGTTTGGCTTAAATCGCTAAAAATAGTGAAACGTTTGGTTTTGTTTCGTAACGTTTGTAAATGATTGTCTTAAATCGCTAAAAATATGAAACGTTTGTATTTATTTTGTAACGTTTGTAAACATTTGCCTTAAACCGCTACAAAGATAAAACGTTTGGATTTGTTTCATAACGTTTGCAAAAGTTTGGCTTAAATTGCTAAAAAGGTGACACGTTTGGATTTGTTTTGTAACCTTTGTAAAAGTTTGGCTTAAATCGCTAAAAAGGTGAAACGTTTGGTTTTGTTTCATAACCTTTGTAAACGTTTGGCTTAAATCGCTAAAAAGGTGAAACGTTTGGATTTGTTTCGTAACGTTTGTAAACGTTTTGCTAAAATTGCTAAAAAGGTGACACGTTTGGATTTGTTTCGTAACCTTTGTAAACGTTTGGCTTAAATTGCTAAAAAGGGGAAACGTTTGGATTTGTTTTATAACGTTTGTAAACGTTTGGCTTAAATCGCTAAAAAGGGGAAACGTTTAGATATGTTTCGTAATATTTGTAAATGTTTGGCTTAAATCGCTAAAAAGGTGAAATGTTTGATTTATTCCGAAACGTTTGAAAACGTTTGGCTTGAATCGCAAAAAAGGTGAAACGTTTGGTTTTTTTCGTAACTTTTGTAAACGTTCGGCTTAAATCGCTAAGAAGGTGAAATGTTTGGATTTGTTTTGTAACTTTTGTAAACATTTGGTTTAATTTCTAAAAAGGTGAAACATTTGGATTTGTCTCGTAACGTTTGTAAACGTTTGGCTTAAATTGCTAAAAATGTGAAAGGTTTAGATTTGTTTCGTAACGTTTTAAACGATTGGTATAAATTGCTAAAAAGGTGAAACGCTTGGTTTTGTTTCGTAACGTTTGTAAACGTTTGGATTAAATTGCTAAAAAGTTGAAACGCTTGGATTTGTTTCTGAACGTTTGTAAACGTTTGGCTTAAATCGCTAAAAAGGTGAAACGTTTGGATTTGTTTTGAAACGTTTGTAAACGTTTGGCTTAAATCGATAAAAAGGGGAAACGTTTGGTTTTGTTTCGCAACCTTTGTAAACATTTGGCTTAAATCTCTAAAAAAGTGAAACTGTTGGATTTGTTTTGTAAAATTTTAAGCGTTTGGATTTGTTTCGAAACGTTTGGATTTGTTTCGAAACGCTTGGATTTGTTTCTGAACGTTTGTAAACGTTTGGCTTAAATCGCTAAAAAGGTGAAACGTTTGGATTTGTTTTGAAACGTTTGTAAACGTTTGGCTTAAATCGATAAAAAGGGGAAACGTTTGGTTTTGTTTTGCAACCTTTGTAAACGTATGGCTTAAATCGCTAAAAATGTGAAACGTTTGGATGTGTTTTATAACTTGTTAAACGTTTTGGCTTAAATCACTAAAAAGGTGAAACATTTGAATTTGTTTCGTAAAGTTTGTAAACGTTTGGCTTAAATTGCTAAAAAGGTGAAACACTTGGATTTGGTTCGTAACGTTTGTAACGTTTGGCTTAAATTGCTAAAAAGGTGAAACACTTGGTTTTGTTTCGTAACGTTTGTAAGGGTTTGGCTTAAATCGCTAAAAAGGTAAAACGTTTGGATTTATTTCGTAACGTTTTAAACGTTTGGCTTAAATATCTAAATTGGGATAACGTTTGGATTTGTTTCGTAACGTTTGTAAACGTTTGGCTTAAATCGCTAAAAAGGTGAAACGTTTGGATTTGTTTCGCAACATTTGCATACGTTTGGCTTAAATCGCTAAAAAGGTGAAACGTTTGAAATTTCGTAACGTTTGTAAACATGTGGCTTAAATTGCTAAAAAGGTGAAACGCTTGTATTTGTTTCGTAACATTTGTAAACGTTTGGCTTAAATTGCTTAAAAGGTGAAATGTTTGGAGTTGTTTCGCAACGTTTTAAACGTTTGTAAACGTTCGGCTTATATCGCTAAAAATATGAAACGTTTGTATTTATTTTGTAACGTTTGTAAACATTTGCCTTAAATCGCTAAAAAGATAAAACGTTTGGATTTGTTTTGTAACGTTTGTAAAAGTTTGGCTTAAATTGCTAAAAAGGTGACACGTTTGAATTTGTTTTGTAGCCTTTGTAAAAGTTTGGCTTAAATTGCTAAAAAGGTGAAACGTTTGGTTTTGTTTCACAACCTTTGTAAAGGTTTGGCTTAAATCGCTTAAAAGGTGAAACGTTTGGATTTGTTTCATAGCGTTTGTAAACGTTTGGCTTAAATTGCTAAAAAGGTGAACCACTTGGATTTGTTTCGTAACATTTGTAAACGTTTGGCTTAAATTGCTAAAAAGGTGAAACACTTGGTTTTGTTTCGTCACGCTTGTAAAGGTTTGACTTAAATCGTTAAAAAGGTGAAACGTTTGGATTTGTTTCGTAACGTTTGTAAACGTTTAGCTTAAATCGCTAAAATGGGGAAATGTTTGGATTTGTTTCGTAACGTTTGTAAACGTTTGGATTAAATCGCTAAAAAGGTTAAACGTTTGGATTTTTTTCGTAACGTTTGTATACGTTTGGCTTAAATTGCTAAAAAGGTGAAACATTTGAAATTTTGTACCGTTTGTAAACCTTTTGCTTAAATTTCTAAAAAGGTGAAACGCTTGGTTTTGTTTTGTAACGTTATTAAGGGTTTTGATTAAATCGCTAAAAATTTGAAACGTTTGGATGTGTTTCGTAACTTTTTATACGTTTGGTTTTGTTTCGTAACGTTTGTAAACGTTTGGCTTAAATCGCTAAAAAGGTGAAACATTTGGATTTGTTTCGTAACGTTTGTAAACGTTTGGCTTAAATTGCTAAAGAGGTGAAACGCGTTGATTTGTTTCGTAACGTTTGTAAATGTTTGGCTTAAATTGCTAAAAAGGTGAAACGCTTGGTTTTGTTTCGTAACGTTTTTAAAGGTTTTGCTTAAATCGCTAAAAATGTGAAACGTTTGGATGTGTTTTGTAACTTGTTAAACGTTTTGGCTTAAATCGCTAAAAATGTGAAACATTTGGATTTGTTTCGTAACGTTTGACTTAAATTGCTAAAAAGGTGAAACACTTGGATTTGTTTCATAACGTTTGTAAACGTTTGGCTTAAATTGCTAAAAAGGTGAAACACTTGGTTTTGTTTCGTAACGTTTGTAAAGGTTTGGCTTAAATCGCTAAAAAGGTGAAACATTTGGATGTATTTCAAAACGTTTTAAACGTTTGGCTTAAATCGCTAAAATGGGGAAACGCTTGGATTTGTTTCGTAACGTTTGTAAATGTTTGGCTTAAATCGCTAAAAAGGTGAAACGTTTGAAATTGTTTCGTAACATTTGTATACGTTTGGCTTAAATCGCTAAAAAGGTGAAACGTTTGAAATTTCGTAACGTTTGTAAACTTTTGGCTTATATTGCTAAAAAGGTGAAACGCTTGTATTTGTTTCATAATGTTTGTAAACGTTTGGCTTAGATTGCCAAAAAGGTGAAACGCTTAGATTTGTTTCGTAACGTTTGGCATAAATTGCTAAAAAGGGGAAACGTTTGGATTTGTTTCGTAAAATTTTAAACGTTTAGTTTTGTTTCGTAACATTTGAAAATGTTCGTCTTATATCGCTAAAAATATGAAACGTTTGTATTTATTTTGTAACGTTTGTAAACATTTGCCTAAAATCGATAAAAAGATAAAACGTTTAGATTTGTTTCGTAACGTTTGTAAAAGTTTGGCTTAAATTGCTAAAAAGGTGACACGTTTGGATTTGTTTTGTAGCCTTTGTAAAATTTTGACTTAAATCGCTAAAAAGTTGAAACGTTTGGATTTGTTTCGTAACGTTTGTAAACGTTTTGCTAAAATTGCTAAAAAGGTGACAAGTTTGGATTTGTTTCGTAACCTTTGTAAACGTTTGGCATAAATCGCTAAAAAGGTGAAACGTTTGGATTTGTTTTGTAACGTTTGTCAACGTTTAGCTCAAATCACTAAAAAGGTTAAACGATTGGATATGTTTCGTAATATTTGTAAATGTTTGGCTTAAATTGGTAAAAAGTGGAAACATTTGGATTTGTTTTGTAATGTTTGAAAACGTTTGGCTTGAATCGCAAAAAAGGTGAAACATTTGGTTTTGTTTCGTAACGTTTGTAAACCTTTGGCATAAATCGTTAAAAAGGTGAAACGCTTGGATTTGTTTCGTAACGTTTGTAAACGTTTGACTTCAATCGCTAAAAAGGTGAAACATTTGGATTTGTCTTGTAAAGTTTGTAAACGTTTGGCTTAAATTGCTAAAAATGTGAAACGTTTATATTTATTTCGTAACGTTTTAAAAGTTTGGTTTCAATTGCTAAAAAGGTGAAACGCTTGGTTTTGTTTCGTAACGTTTGTAAACGTTTGGCTTAAATTGCTAAAAATTTGAAACACTTGGATTTGTTTCGTAACGTTTGTAAACGTTTGGCGTAAATCGCTAAAAAGGTGAAACGTTTGGATTTGATTCGTAATGTTTGTAAACGTTTGGCTTAAATCGATAAAAAAGGGAAACGTTTGGTTTTGTTTCGTAGCCTTTGTAAACGTTCGGCTTAAATTGCTAAAAAGGTGAAACTGTTGGATTTGTTTTGTATAATATTAAATGTTTGGATTTGTTTCGAAACGTTTGGATTTGTTTCGTACCGTTTGTAAATGTTTGGCTTTAATCACTAAAATAGTGAAACGTTTGGATTTGTTTCGTAAAGTTTGTAAATGTTTGGCTTAAATGAATAAAAATGTGAAACGTTTAGATTTGTTTGGTAACGTTTACAAACGTTTGGTTTTGTTTCGTAACGTTTATAAACGTTTTGCTTAAATCGCTAAAATGGGGAAATGTTTGGTGTTTTTATGTAACGTTGGTAAACGTTTAGTTTTATTTCGTAACGTTTTAAACATTTGGTTTTGTTTCGCAACGTTTGTAAACGTTTGGCTTAAACCGCTAAAAAGGTGAAATGTTTGGTTTTGTTTCATAACATTTGTAAATGTTTGGCTTAAATCGCTAAAAAGGTGAAACGTTTGGATTTGTTTCGTAACATTTTAAACGTTTGGTTTTGTTTCGTAACGTTTGAAAACGTTTGGTTTTGTTTCGTAACGTTTGAAAACGTTCGGCTTATATCGCTAAAAATATGAAACGTTTGTATTTATTTTGTAAAGTTTGCAAACATTTGCCTTAAATCGCTAAAAAGATAAAACGTTTGGATTTATTTCGTAACGTCTGTAAAAGATTGGCTTAAATTGCAAAAAAGGTGACACGTTTGGATTTGTTTTGTAGCCTTTGTAAAATTTTGGCTTAAATCGCTAAAAAGGTGAAACGTTTGGTTTTGTTACATAACCTTTGTAAAGGTTTGGCTTAAATCGCTAAAAAGGTGAAACGTTTGGATTTGTTTCGTAACGTTTGTAAACGTTTTTCTAAAATTGCTAAAAAGGTGACACGTTTGGATTTGTTTCGTAACCTTTGTAAACGTTTGGCATAAATCGCTAAAAAGGTGAAACGTTTGGATTTGTTTTGTAACGTTTGTCAACGTTTGGCTTAAATCACTAAAAAGGTTAAACGTTTGGATATGTTTCGTAATATTTGTAAATGTTTGGCTTAAATCGGTAAAAAGTGGAAACATCTGGATTTGCTTTGTAATGTTTGAAAATGTTTGGCTTGAATCGCAAAAAAGGTGAAACATTTGGTTTTGTTTCGTAACGTTTGTAAACGTTTGGCATAAATCGCTAAAAAGGTGAAACGCTTGGATTTGTTTCGTAACGTTTGTAAACGTTTGACTTCAATCGCTAAAAAGGTGAAACATTTGGATTTGTCTCGTAACGTTTGTAAACGTTTGGCTTAAATTGCTAAAAATGGGAAACGTTTATATTTGTTTCGTAACGTTTTAAAAGTTTGGTTTAAATTGCTAAAAAGGTGAAACGCTTGGTTTTGTTTCGTAACGTTTGTAAACGTTTGGCTTAAATTGCTAAAAATTTGAAACGCTTGGATTTGTTTTGTAATGTTTGTAAACGTTGGGCTTAAATCGCTAAAAAGGTGAAACGTTTGGTTTGTTTCGTAACGTTTGTAAACGTTTGGCTTAAATCGATAAAAAGGGGAAACGTTTGGTTTTGTTTCGTAGCCTTTGTAAACGTTTGGCTTAAATCGCTAAAAAGGTGAAACTGTTGGATTTGTTTTGTAAAATTTTAAATGTTTGGATTTGTTTCGAAACGTTTGGATTTGTTTCGTACCGTTTGTAAATGTTTCGCTTTAATCACTAAAATAGTGAAACGTTTGGATTTGTTTCGTAAAGTTTGTAAATGTTTGGCTTAAATGAATAAAAATGTGAAACGTTTAGATTTGTTTGGTAACGTTTACAAACGTTTGGTTTTGTTTCGTAACGTTTATAAACGTTTTGCTTAAATTGTTAAAATGGGGAAACGTTTGGTGTTGTTATGTAACGTTTGTATACGTTTAGATTTGTTTCGTAACGTTTTAAACATTTGGTTTTGTTTCGTAACGTATGTAAACGTTTGGCTTAAATCGCTAAAAAGGTGAAATGTTTGGTTTTGTTTCATAACATTTGTAAATGTTTGGCTTAAATCTCTAAAAAGGTGAAACAATTGGATTTTTTTCGTAACGTTTGTAAACGTATGGCTTAAATCGCTAAAAAGGTGAAACGTTTGATTTTGTTTCGCAATGTTTATTAACGTTTGGCATAAATTCCTAAAATGGTGAAACGTTTGGATTTGTTTCGTAGGGTTTGTAAACGTTTGGCATAAATTGCTAAAAAGGTGAAACACTTAGATTTGTTTCATATCGTTTGTAAACGTTTGGCTTAAATTGCTAAATAGGTGAAACACTTGGTTTTGTTTCATAACGTTTGTAAGGGTTTGGCTTAAATCGCTAAAAAGGTGAAAATTTTGGATTTGTTTCGTAATGTTTTAAACGTTTGGCTTAAAGCGCTATAATGGGGAAACATTTGGATTTGTTTCGTAACGTTTGTAAACATTTGGCTTAAATCGCTAAAATGGGGAAACGTTTGGATTTTTTTCATAACGTTTGTAAACGTTTGGCTTAAATCACTAAAAAGGTTAAACATTTGGATTTGTTTCATAACGTTTGTATACGTTTGGCTTAAATGGCTAAAAAGGTGAAACGTTTGAAATTTCGTAACGTTTGTAAACGTTTTACTTAAAATTCTAAAAATGTGAAACGCTTGGTTTTTTTTCGTAACGTTTTTAAGGGTTTTGAATAAATCGCAAAAAATGTGAAACGTTTGGATGTGTTTCGTAACTTTTTAAACGTTTGGTTTTGTTTCGTAACGTTTGGTTTGGCTTAAATCGCTAAAAAGGTGAAACATTTGGATTTATTTTGTAACGTTTCTAAATGTTTGGCTTAAATTGCTAAAAAGGTGAAACACTTGGATTTGTTTCGTAACGTTTGTAAACGTTTGGCTTAAATCACTAAAAAGGTGAAACGTTAGGATTTGTTTCGTAACGTTTGTAAACATTTTGCTAGAATTGCTAAAAAGGTGACACGTTTGGATTTGTTTCGTAACCTTTGTAAAAGTTTGGCTTAAATCGCTAAAAAGGTGAATCGTTTGGTTTTGTTTCATTACCTTTGTAAAGGTTTGGCATAAATCACTAAAAAGGTGAAACATTTGGATTTTTTTCGTAACGTTTGTAAACGTTTGGCTTAAATTGCTAAAAAGGTGAAACACTTGGATTTGTTTCGTAACCTTTGTAAACGTTTGGCTTAAATTGCTAAAAAGGTGAAACGTTTGGATTTGTTTCGTAACGTTTGTAAAGGTTTGGCTTAAATCGCAAAAAATGTGAAACGTTTTGGATTTATTTCGTAACGTTTTAAAAGTTTGGCTTAAATCGCTAAAATGGGTAAACGTTTGGATTTGTTTCGTAACGTTTGTAAACGTTTGGCTTAAATCGCTAATAAGGTGAAACGTTTGGATTTGTTTCGTAACATTTGTATACGTTTGGCTTAAATCGCAAAAAAGGTGTAACGTTTGAAATTTTGTAACGTTTGTAAACGTTTGGCTTAAATTGCTTAAAAGGTGAAACGCTTGAATTTGTTTCATAAAGTTTGTAAACGTTTGGCTTAGATTGCTAAAAAGGTGAAACTCTTGGATTTGTTTCGTAACGTTTGTAAACGTTTGGCTTAATTTGCTAAAAATGTGAAATGTTTGGATTTGTTTTGTAACGTTTTAAACGTTTGGTTTTGTTTCGTAACGTTTGTTAACGTTCGGCTTATATCGCTAAAAATATGAAACTTTTGTATTTATTTCGTAACGTTTGTAAACATTTGCCTTAAATCGCTAAAAAGATAAAACGTTTGGATTTGTTTCGTAACGTATGTAAAAGTTTGGCTTAAATTGCTAAAAAGGTGACATGTTTGAATTTGTTTTGTAACCTTTGTAAAAGTTTGGCTTAAATCGCTAAAAAGGTGAAACGTTTGGTTTTCTTTCATAACCTTTGTAAAGGTTTGGCTTAAATCTCTAAAAAGGCGACACTTTTGGATTTGTTTCGTAACCTTTGCAAACGTTTGGCTAAAATCACTAAAAAGGTGAAACGTTTGGATTTGTTTTGTAACGTTTATAAATGTTTGGCTTAAATCGCTAAAAAGGTGAAACATTTGGATTTGCTTCTTAACGTTTGTAAAAGTTTGGCTTAAATCGCTAAAAAGGTGAAACGTTTGGATTTGTTCCGTAACGTTTGAAAACGTTGGGCTTAAATCGCAAAAAAGGTGAAACTTTGGTTTTGTTTCGTAACGTTTGTAAATGTTCTGCTTAAATCGCTAAAAATGTGAAACGTTTGTAAACATTTAGTTTAATTTCTAAAAAGGTGAAACATTTGGATTTGTCTCGTAACGTTTGTAAATGTTTGGCTTAAATTGCTAAAAATGTGAAACGTTTAGATTTGTTTCGTAACGTTTTAAACGTTTGGTTTAAATTGCTAGAAAGGTAAAACGCATCGATTTGTTTCGTAACGTTTGTAAACGTTTGGCTTAAATTGCTAAAGATTTGAAATGCTTGGATTTGTTTCGTAACGTTTGTAAACGTTTGGCTTAAATCGCTAAAAAGGTGAAACATTTGGTTTTATTTCGTAACATTTTAAACTTTTTATTTGTTTCGAAACGTTTGGATTTGTTTCGTACCATTTGTAAATGTTTGGCTTCAATCACTAAAATAGTGAAACGTTTCGATTTGTTTCGTAATGTTTGTAAATGTTTGGCTTAAATCACTAAAAATTTAAAACGTTTAGATTTGTTTGGTAACGTTTACAAACTTTTGGTTTTGTTTCGTAACGTTTATAAACGTTTGTCTTAAATCGCTAAAATGGGGAAACGTTTGGTGTTGTTTTGTAGCGTTTGTAAATGTATGGATTTGTTTCGTAAGGTTTTAAACGTTTGTTTTTTTTTGTAACGTTTGTAAACGTTTGGCTTAAATCGCTAAAAAGGTGAAATGTTTGGTTTTGTTTCGTAACGTTTGTAAATATTTGGCTTAAATCGCTTAATAGGTGAAATGTTTGGATTTGTTTCGTAACGTTTGTAAACGTTTGGCTTAAATCGCTAAAAAGGTGAAACAATTGGATTTGTTTCGTAACGTTTTCAAATGTATGGCTTAAATCGCTAAAAAGGTGAAAAGTTATGTTTTGTTTCGTAACGTTTGTAAACGTTTAGCTTAAATCCTTAAAAAGGTGAGACGTTTGGTTTTGTAACGTTTCTAAACGTTGGGATTTTTTCCGTAACGTTTTAAACGTTTGGTTTTGTTTCGTAATATTTGTAAAGGTTTGGCTTAAATCGCTAATAAAGTGAAACGTTTGGTTTTACTTCGTAACGTTTGTAAACGTTTGGCTTAAATCGCTAAAAAGGTGAAACGTTTGGTTTTGTTCGTAACCTTTGTAAACGCTTCGATTTGTTTCGTAACATTTTAAATGTTTGGTTTTTTTTTCGTAACGTTTTTAAGGGTTTTGAATAAATCGCTAAAAATGTGAAACGTTTGGATATGTTTCGTAACTTTTTAAACATTTGGTTTTGTTTCGTAACGTTTGGTTTGGCTTAAATCGCTAAAAAGGTGAAACATTTGGATTTATTTTGTAACGTTTCTAAATGTTTGGCTTAAATTGCTAAAAAGGTGAAACACTTGGATTTGTTTCGTAACGTTTGTAAACGTTTGACTTAAATCACTAAAAAGGTGAAACGTTAGGATTTGTTTCGTAACGTTTGTAAACATTTTGCTAAAATTGCTAAAAAGGTGACACGTTTGGATTTGTTTCGTAACCTTTGTAAAAGTTTGGCTTAAATCGCTAAAAAGGTGAATCGTTTGGTTTTGTTTCATTACCTTTGTAAAGGTTTGGCTTAAATCACTAAAAAGGTGAAACATTTGGATTTTTTTTCGTAACGTTTGTAAACGTTTGGCTTAAATTGCTAAAAAGGTGAAACACTTGGATTTGTTTCGTAACCTTTGTAAACGTTTGGCTTAAATTGCTAAAAAGGTGAAACGTTTGGATTTGTTTCGTAACGTTTGTAAAGGTTTGGCTTAAATCGCTAAAAATGTGAAACGTTTTGGATTTATTTCGTAACGTTTTAAAAGTTTGGCTTAAATCGCTAAAATGGGTAAACGTTTGGATTTGTTTCGTAACGTTTGTAAACGTTTGGCTTAAATCGTTAATAAGGTGAAACGTTTGGATTTGTTTCGTAACATTTGTATACGTTTGGCTTAAATCGCAAAAAAGGTGTAACGTTTGAAATTTTGTAACGTTTGTAAACGTTTGGCTTAAATTGCTTAAAAGGTGAAACGCTTGGATTTGTTTCATAAAGTTTGTAAACGTTTGGCTTAGATTGCTAAAAAGGTGAAACGCTTGGATTTGTTTCGTAACGTTTGTAAACGTTTGGCTTAATTTGCTAAAAATGTGAAATGTTTGGATTTGTTTTGTAACGTTTTAAACGTTTGGTTTTGTTTCGTAACGTTTGTTAACGTTCGGCTTATATCGCTAAAAATATGAAACTTTTGTATTTATTTCGTAACGTTTGTAAACATTTGCCTTAAATCGCTAAAAAGATAAAACGTTTGGATTTGTTTCGTAACGTTTGTAAAAGTTTGGCTTAAATTGCCAAAAAGGTGACACGTTTGGATTTGCTTTGTAACCTTAGTAAACGTTTGGCTTAAATCGCTAAAAAGGTGAAACGTTTGGTTTTCTTTCATAACCTTTGTAAAGGTTTGGCTTAAATCGCTAAAAAGGCGACACGTTTGGATTTGTTTCGTAACCTTTGCAAACGTTTGGCTAAAATCACTAAAAAGGTAAAACGTTTGGATTTGTTTTGTAACGTTTATAAACGTTTGGCTTAAATCGCTAAAAAGGTAAAACTTTTGGATTTGCTTCTTAACGTTTGTAAACATTTGGCTTAAATCGCTAAAAAGGTGAAACGTTTGGATTTGTTCCGTAACGTTTGAAAACGTTGGGCTTAAATCGCAAAAAAGGTGAAACTTTGGTTTTGTTTCGTAACGTTTGTAAATGTTCTGCTTAAATCGCTAAAAATGTGAAACGTTTGTAAACATTTGGTTTAATTTCTAAAAAGGTGAAACATTTGGATTTGTCTCGTAAAGTTTGTAAATGTTTGGCTTAAATTGCTAAAAATGTGAAACGTTTAGATTTGTTTCGTAACGTTTTAAACGTTTGGTTTAAATTGCTAGAAAGGTAAAACGCATCGATTTGTTTCGTAACGTTTGTAAACGTTTGGCTTAAATTGCTAAAGATTTGAAATGCTTGGATTTGTTTCGTAACGTTTGTAAACGTTTGGCTTAAATCGCTAAAAAGGTGAAACATTTGGTTTTATTTCGTAACATTTTAAACTTTTTATTTGTTTCGAAACGTTTGGATTTGTTTCGTACCATTTGTAAATGTTTGGCTTCAATCACTAAAATAGTGAAACGTTTAGATTTGTTTCGTAATGTTTGTAAATGTTTGGCTTAAATCACTAAAATTTAAAACGTTTAGATTTGTTTGGTAACGTTTACAAACTTTTGGTTTTGTTTCGTAACGTTTATAAACGTTTGTCTTAAATCGCTAAAATGGGGAAACGTTTGGTGTTGTTTTGTAGCGTTTGTAAATGTATGGATTTGTTTCGTAAGGTTTTAAACGTTTGTTGTTTTTCGTAACGTTTGTAAACGTTTGGCTTAAATCGCTAAAAAGGTGAAATGTTTGGTTTTGTTTCGTAACGTTTGTAAATATTTGGCTTAAATCGCTTAATAGGTGAAATGTTTGGATTTGTTTCGTAACGTTTGTAAACGTTTGGCTTAAATCGCTAAAAAGGTGAAACAATTGGATTTGTTTCGTAACGTTTTCAAATGTATGGCTTAAATCGCTAAAAAGGTGAAAAGTTATGTTTTGTTTCGTAACGTTTGTAAACGTTTAGCTTAAATCCTTAAAAAGGTGAGACGTTTGGTTTTGTAACGTTTCTAAACGTTGGGATTTTTTCCGTAACGTTTTAAACGTTTGGTTTTGTTTCGTAATATTTGTAAAGGTTTGGCTTAAATCGCTAATAAAGTGAAACGTTTGGTTTTACTTCGTAACGTTTGTAAACGTTTGGCTTAAATCGCTAAAAAGGTGAAACGTTTGGTTTTGTTCGTAACCTTTGTAAACGCTTCGATTTGTTTCGTAACATTTTAAATGTTTGGTTTTTTTTTCGTAACGTTTTTAAGGGTTTTGAATAAATCGCTAAAAATGTGAAACGTTTGGATGTGTTTCGTAACTTTTTAAACGTTTGGTTTTGTTTCGTAACGTTTGGTTTGGCTTAAATCGCTAAAAAGGTGAAACATTTGGATTTATTTTGTAACGTTTCTAAATGTTTGGCTTAAATTGCTAAAAAGGTTAAACACTTGGATTTGTTTCGTAACGTTTGTAAACGTTTGACTTAAATCACTAAAAAGGTGAAACGTTAGGATTTGTTTCGTAACGTTTGTAAACATTTTGCTAAAATTGCTAAAAAGGTGACACGTTTGGATTTGTTTCGTAACCTTTGTAAAAGTTTGGCTTAAATCGCTAAAAAGGTGAATCGTTTGGTTTTGTTTCATAACCTTTGTAAAGGTTTGGCTTAAATCACTAAAAAGGTGAAACATTTGGATTTTTTTTCGTAACGTTTGTAAACGTTTGGCTTAAATTGCTAAAAAGGTGAAACACTTGGATTTGTTTCGTAACCTTTGTAAACGTTTGGCTTAAATTGCTAAAAAGGTGAAACGTTTGGATTTGTTTCGTAACGTTTGTAAAGGTTTGGCTTAAATCGCTAAAAATGTGAAACGTTTTGGATTTATTTCGTAACGTTTTAAAAGTTTGGCTTAAATCGCTAAAATGGGTAAACGTTTGGATTTGTTTCGTAACGTTTGTAAACGTTTGGCTTAAATCGCTAATAAGGTGAAACGTTTGGATTTGTTTCGTAACATTTGTATACGTTTGGCTTAAATCGCAAAAAAGGTGTAACGTTTGAAATTTTGTAACGTTTGTAAACGTTTGGCTTAAATTGCTTAAAAGGTGAAACGCTTGGATTTGTTTCATAAAGTTTGTAAACGTTTGGCTTAGATTGCTAAAAAGGTGAAACGCTTGGATTTGTTTCGTAACGTTTGTAAACGTTTGGCTTAATTTGCTAAAAATGTGAAATGTTTGGATTTGTTTTGTAACGTTTTAAACGTTTGGTTTTGTTTCGTAACGTTTGTTAACGTTCGGCTTATATCGCTAAAAATATGAAACTTTTGTATTTATTTCGTAACGTTTGTAAACATTTGCCTTAAATCGCTAAAAAGATAAAACGTTTGGATTTGTTTCGTAACGTTTGTAAAAGTTTGGCTTAAATTGCCAAAAAGGTGACACGTTTGGATTTGCTTTGTAACCTTAGTAAACGTTTGGCTTAAATCGCTAAAAAGGTGAAACGTTTGGTTTTCTTTCATAACCTTTGTAAACGTTTGGCTTAAATCGCTAAAAAGGCGACACGTTTGGATTTGTTTCGTAACCTTTGCAAACGTTTGGCTAAAATCACTAAAAAGGTGAAACGTTTGGATTTGTTTTGTAACGTTTATAAACGTTTGGCTTATATCGCTAAAAAGGTAAAACTTTTGGATTTGCTTCTTAACGTTTGTAAACATTTGAGCTTAAATCGCAAAAAAGGTGAAACTTTGGTTTTGTTTCGTAACGTTTGTAAATGTTCTGCTTAAATCGCTAAAAATGTGAAACGTTTGTAAACATTTGGTTTAATTTCTAAAAAGGTGAAACATTTGGATTTGTCTCGTAACGTTTGTAAATGTTTGGCTTAAATTGCTAAAAATGTGAAACGTTTAGATTTGTTTCGTAACCTTTTAAACGTTTGGCTTAAATTGCTAGAAAGGTAAAACGCATCGATTTGTTTCGTAACGTTTGTAAACGTTTGGCTTAAATTGCTAAAAATTTGAAATGCTTGGATTTGTTTCGTAACGTTTGTAAACGTTTGGCTTAAATCGCTAAAAAGGTGAAACATTTGGTTTTATTTCGTAACATTTTAAACTTTTTATTTGTTTCGAAACGTTTGGATTTGTTTCGTACCATTTGTAAATGTTTGGCTTCAATCACTAAAATAGTGAAATGTTTAGATTTGTTTCGTAATGTTTGTAAATGTTTGGCTTAAATCACTAAAAATTTAAAACGTTTAGATTTGTTTGGTAACGTTTACAAACGTTTGGTTTTGTTTCGTAACGTTTATAAATGTTTGTCTTAAATCGCTAAAATGGGGAAACGTTTGGTGTTGTTTTGTAGCGTTTGTAAATGTTTGGATTTGTTTCGTAAGGTTTTAAACGTTTGTTTTGTTTCGTAACGTTTGTAAACGTTTGGCTTAAATCGCTAAAAAGGTGAAATGTTTGGTTTTGTTTCGTAACGTTTGTAAATATTTGGCTTAAATCGATTAAAAGGTGAAATGTTTGGATTTGTTTCGTAACGTTTGTAAACGTTTGGCTTAAATCGCTAAAAAGGTGAAACAATTGGATTTGTTTCGTAACGTTTTTAAATGTATGGCTTAAATCGTTAAAAAGGTGAAAAGTTATGTTTTGTTTCGTAACGTTTGTAAACGTTTAGCTTAAATCCTTAAAAAGGTGAGACGTTTGGTTTTGTAACGTTTCTAAACATTGGGATTTTTTTCATAACGTTTTAAACGTTTGGTTTTGTTTCGTAATATTAGTAAAGGTTTGGCTTAAATCGCTAATAAAGTGATACGTTTGGTTTTGCTTCGTAACGTTTGTAAACGTTTGGCTTAAATCGCTAAAAAGGTGAAACGTTTGGTTTTGTTCGTAACCTTTGTAAACGCTTCGATTTGTTTCGTAACATTTTAAATGTTTGGTTTTGTTTCGTAACGTTTGTAAACGTTTGAATTTTTTTCGTAACGTTCGTTTCGTAACGTATTAAACGTTTGGTTTTGTTTCGTAATGTTTGTAAATGTTAGGCTTAATTCACTAATAAAGTAAAACGTTTGGTTTTGTTTCGTAACGTTAATAAACGTTTGGCTTAAATCGCTAAAAAGGTGAAACGTTTGGTTTTGTTCCGTAACGTTTGTAAACATTTCGATTTGTTTCGTAACGTTTTCAATGTTTGGTTTTGTTTCGTAACGTTTGTAAACGTTTAGCTTAAATTGCTAAAAAGGGGAAACGTTTGGTTTCATTTCGTTATGTTTGTAAACGTTTGTCTTAAATCGCTAAAAAGGTGAAACGTTTGGATTTGTTTCCTAATGTTTGTAAAAGTTTTGGTTCAATCGCTAAAAAGGTAAAACATTTGGATTTGTTTCGTAGCGTTTGTAAACGTTTGGCTTAAATCGCTAAAAATGTGAAACGTTTGGTTTTGTTCCGTAACGTTGGTAAAACTTTGTCTTAAATTGCTAAAATGGTGAAACGCTTGTATTTGTTTCGTAACGTTTGCAAACGTTTGGCTTAAATTGCTAAAAAGGTGAAACGTTTGGTTTTTTTTCATAACGTTTGTAAACGTTTGGCTTAAATTGCTATAAAGGTTAAATGCTTGGATTTGTTTCAAAACGTTTGTCTTAAATCGCTAAAATGGTGAAACGTTTTGTTTTGTTTCGTAATGTTTGTAAACGTTTGGCTTAAATCGCTAAAAAGGCGAAAAGTTTTGATTTGTTTCATAACGTTTGTAAACGTTTTGGTTCAATCACTTAAAAGGTGAAACGTTTGGATTTGTTTCGTAGCGTTTGTAAACATTTGGCATAAATCGCTAAAAATGTGAAACGTTTGGTTTTGTTCCGTAACGTTGGTAAACGCTTGGCTTAAATTGCTAAAAAGGTGAAATACTTGGATTTGTTTCGTAACGTTTGTAAACGTTTTGCTTAAATCACTAAAAAGGTGAAACGTTTGGTTTTGTTTTGTATCGTTTGTAATCGCTAAAGAGATGAAATGTTTTGATTTGTTTCTTAACGTTTGTAAACTTTTGCCTTAAATTGGTATAAAGGTGAAACGTTTGGTTTTGTTCCGTAACGTTGGTAAACGCTTGGCTTAAATCACTAAAAAGGGGGAAATATTTGGTTTTATTTTGTAACGTTTGTAAACGTTTGGCTTAAATTGCTATAAAGGTGAAACGCTTTGATTTGTTTTGAAACGTTTGTAAACGTTTGTATTTGTTTCGTAACGTTTGTATACGTTTGGCTTAAATCGCTAAAAAGGTGAAACGTTTGGTTTTGTTTCGTAACGTTTGTAAACGTTTGGATTAAATTGCTAAAAAGGTGAAACGTTTGGATTTGTTTTGTAACGTTTCTAAACGTTTGGCTTAAATTGCTAATAATGTGAAACACTTGGATTTGTTTCATAACGTTTGTAAACGTTTGTCTTAAATTGCTAAAAAAGGGGAAACACTTGGTTTTGTTTCGTAACATTTGTAAAGGTTTGGTTAAATTGCTAAAAAGGTGAAACGTTTTGATTTGTTTCGTAACGTTTTAAACATTTGGCTTAAATCGCTAAAATGGGAAATGCTTGGATTTGTTTCGTAGCAGTTGTAAACGTTTGGCATAAATCGCTAAAAAAGTTAAACGCTTGGATTTGTTTCGTATCGTTTGTATACGTTTGGCTTAAATCGCTAAAAAGGTGAAACATTTGAAATTTCGTAACGTTTGTAAACGTTTGGCTTAAATTGCTAAAAATGTGAAACGCTTGGATTTGTTTCCTAACGTTTGTAAACGTTTGGCTTAAATTGCTAAAAAGGTGAAACGCTTGGATTTGTTTCGTTACGTTTGTAAACGTTTGGCTTATATTGTTAAAAAGGTGAAACGTTTAGATTTGTTTCGTAACGTTTTAAACGTTTGGTTTTTTTTGGTAACTTTTGTAAATGTTCGGCTTAAATCGCTAAAAATGTGAAACCTTTGTATTTGTTTCGCAACGTTTGTAAACGTTTGCCTTAAATCGCTAAAAACATAAAACGTTTGGATTTGTTTCATAACGTTTGTAAACGTTTGGCTAAAATTGCTAAAAAGGTGGCACATTTAGATTTGTTTCGTAACCTTTGTAAATGTTTGGCTTAGATCGCTAAAAGGTGAAACGTTTGGTTTTGTTTCATAACCTTTGTAAACATTTGGCTTAAATCGCTAAAAAGGTGAAACGTTTGGGTTTGTTTCGTGACGTTTGTAAACGATTTGTTTCCTAACCATTGTAAACGTTTGGCTTAGATAGCTAAAAGGGTGAAAAGTTTGGATTTGTTTCTTAACGTTAGTAAACGTTTGGCTTAAATCGCTAAAAAGGTGAAACGTTTTGATTTGTTTCGTAACGTTTGCAAACGTTTGGCTTAAATCGCTAAAAAGGTGAAACGTTTTTATTTGTTACGTAATGTTTGTAAACGTTTAGCTTAAATCGCAAATAAGGTGAAACATTTGGATTTGTTCCGTAACATTTGAAAATGTTTGGCTTAAATCGCAAAAAAGGTGAAACGTTTGGTTTTGTTTCGTATCGTTTGTATACGTTCGGCTTAAATCGCTAAAAAGGTGAAACGTTTGGATTTGTTTGGTAACGTTTGTAAACGTTTGGCTTAAATCGCTAAAAAGATGAAACGTTTTGATTTGTCTCGTAACGTTTGTAAACGTTTGGCTTAAATTGCTAAAAAGGCGAAACGCTTGTATTTATTTCATAATGTTTATAAACGTTTGTCTTAGATTGCTAAAAAAGTGAAACGCCTGGATTTGTTTCGTAACGTTTGTAAACATTTGCCTTAAATTTCGATAAAGGTGAAACACTTGGTTTTGTTTCGTAACGTTTGTAAAGGTTTGGCATAAATCGCTAAAAAGGTGAAACGTTTGGATTTATTTCGTAACGTTTTAAACGTTGGCTTAAATCGCTAAAATGGGGAAACGTTTGGATTTGTTTCATAATGTTTGTAAGCGTTTGGCTTAAATCGCTAAAAAGGTGAAACGTTTGGATTTGTTTCGTAACATTTGTATAAGTTTGGCTTAAATCGCTAAAAAGGTGAAACGTTTAAAATTTCGTAACGTTTGTAAACGTTTGGCTTAAATTGCTAAAAAGGTGAAACGCTTGTATTTGTTTCATAATGTTTGTAAACGTTTGGCTTAGATTGTTAAAAAGGTGAAACGCTTGGATTTGTTTCGTAACGTTTGTAAACGTTTGGCTTAAATTGCTAAAAAGGTGAAACGTTTGGATTTGTTTTGTAACGTTTTAAACGTTTGGTTTTGTTTCGTAACGTTTCAAAACGTTCGGCTTATATCGCTAAAAATATGAAACGTTTGTAAACATTTGCCTTAAATCACTAAAAATATGAAACGTTTGGATTTGTTTCGTAACGTTTGTAAAAGATTTGCATAAATTGCTAAAAAGGTGACACGTTTGGATTTGTTTTGTAACCTTTGTAAAATTTTGGCTTAAATCGCTAAAAAGGTGAAACGTTAGATTTTGTTTCATAACCTTTGTAAAGGTTTGGCTTAAATCACTAAAAAGGTAAAACGTTTGGTTTGTTTCGTAACGTTTGTAAACGTTTTGCTAAAATTGCTAAAAAAGTGACACGTTTGGATTTGTTTCGTAACCTTTGTAAACGTTTGGCATAAATCGCTAAAAAGGTGAAACGTTTAGATTTGTTTCTTAACGTTTGTAAACGTTTACTTAAATCGCTAAAAAGGTGAATCGTTTGGAATTATTCCGTAAAGTTTGAAAACGTTTGGCTTGAATCGCAAAAAAGGGGAAACGTTTGGTTTTGTTTCGTAACGTTTGTAAGCGTTCGGCTTAAATCGCTAAAAAGGTAAAATGTTTGGATTTGTTTGTAACGTTTGTAAAATTTGGTTTAATTTCTAAAGAGGTGAAACATTTGGATTTGTCTTGTAACGTTTGTAAACGTTTGGCTTAAATTGCTAAAAATGTGAAACGTTTAGAGTTGTTTCGTAACATTTTAAACGTTTGGTTTAAATTGTTAAAAAGGTGAAACGCTTGGTTTTGTTTCGTAGCGTTTGTAAACGTTTGGCATAAATTGCTAAAAAGTTGAAACGCTTGGATTTGTTTCGTAATGTTTGTAAACGTTTGGCTTAAATCGCTAAAAAGGTGAAACGTTTGGATTTGTTTCATAACGTTTGTAAACGTTTGGCTTAAATCGATAAAAAGGGAAAATATTTGATTTTGTTTCGTAACCTTTGTAAACATTCGGCTTAAATCGCTAAAAAGGTGAAACTGTTGGATTTGTTTCGAAACGTTTGGATTTGTTTCGTACCGTTTGTAAACGTTTGGCTTTAATCACTAAAATAGTGAAACGTTTGGATTTGTTTCGTAACGTTTAAAAATGTTTGGCTTAAATCACTAAAAATGTGAAACGTTTAGATTTGTTTGGTAACTTTTACAAACGTTTGGTTTTGTTTCGTAACGTTTATAAACGTTTGGCTTAAATCGCTTAATTGGGGAAACAGTTGGTGTTGTTATGTATAGTTTGTAAACGTTTCGATTTGTTTCGTAATGTTTTAAACATTTGGTTTTGTTTCGTAACGTTTGTAAACGTTTGGCTTAAATCGCTAAAAAGGTGAAATGTTTGGTTTGTTTCGTAACTTTTGTAAATGTTTGGCTTAAATCGCTAAAAAGGTGAAATATTTGAATTTGTTTCGTAATGTTTGTAAACGTTTAGCTTAAATCGCTAAAAAGGTGAAACAATTGGATCTATTTCGTAATGTTTGTAAACGTATGGCTTAAATCGCTAAAAAGGTGAAACGTTTGGTTTTGTTTCGTAACGTTTGTTAACGTTTGGCTTAAATCCCTAAAAAAGTGAGACGTTTGGTTTTGTTTCGTAAATTTTGTAAACGTTCGGCTGAAATCGCTTAAAGGGTGAAACGTTTGGATTTGTTTCGTAGCGTTTGTAAACGTTTGGTTTAAATTGCTAAAAAGGTAATACACTTGGATTTGTTTCGTAACGTTTGTAAACGTTTGGCTTAAATTGCTAAAAAGGTGAAACACTTGGTTTTGTTTCACGATCCATTTTCATGAATCGCGACCGGCGCTAGGGTATGGGTAATGTAGTACCAAAACCCGTAGCTAGCCTTTCATTTAACATATAAACACGTAAACCTGCAGAAAACCAATGCTCGGGGGCAACAGAGACTTCAGCCTAAATCTAGCAGTTATAATATTCAACAATTAAAATAACATGCTTTCCAATAATAGTATTAAATCGGCTTAACATAAATAATCCGGAATAAACGTTTAACATGCCAGAGCAATAAATAATCAGTCAGACCAATCTGACAACAACTAGAATAAAATAAAGACGTCTAGTTACTACTGCGGTCTAAGAATAAAACAGTTTTACAGTTTATCAAAAATAAATGGAACCTCCGAGGAAAAGTAAATGCAGAGATCACCAGACTCTCTCAGATCATAAACCTGGAAAAAATTGGGAAAACAACAGGGTCAGATATACTGAAATGAGTTTATACCACTATCTACATTTATTAAGTGGAAAACCTTTAAAATCGTTTAAAACATTTAATAACGATATTACGAATAATAGTTGGAACCCTAATCCACAATTCTAAATAAATAACACAATCCAACAGGCCTGGTCCCGAGAGCTGAGCTACACCGAGTTACCACTGACCACACTTTACCATATCTAGAGTCCCGAGAGCTATGCTACACCGAGTTACTCTATTTGGTCCCAAGAGCTATGCTCACACCGAGTTACCACATTTCCATATATACCTTACCCAGATCATTACCGGTGCGCACGCAGTCCTAATGATGCCCATTAGGTAACATGTTCCTGTTAGTGATATGCACTAGGTCAATCATGTTTGACCATGTTTTGACTTTATCATTTTATTATTTATTGATTGGCAGTTTTTATCATTTTATATTAATGATTAAAATACTTGAATGGTTAATTCTTTCTAAGGTCATCGAGTATATGACTTGATAGTAGAACCCTTAGGTTTAATAAAACAATTATATACCATCTATCCCTAGTCTTAATAGAACATTGAGACTAGTATGATGTTGACTGATGATTATGTTTTACTAATCATGTATAGGAGATATTAAGTCAAATCATAGGTGCTATTTGAGAAATAAGGCACTGGATGACCCACTGTGAGAATACTACATAGATCACTGTCATAAGTAATTCTCATTACAGTTCTATTAGTATAATCCTTTGACCTTGAAATCATCATGGATTTCTACATAGCTATTTCATATTTTGATACAGTCTTACATTATCTTTAACAGGATAATGGAATAGATTGTCATTGGATATGAAAGTAACTATGTGAGAAATGTGAGTGACTGAGAAGGAATTTGTCCCTCATTTATTTGAGTAAGATATCTATGGGCCCCTTGAAGAAGATAGACTGAAGAAAATGCATTGCCATGCTAATTGATAAGAAGTTATCATTTTCAGTCTACTTAGAGTCAAGAAACTAATGATTGAATGTTATAAGGATGACATAACTATGCCTTATATTCAATCTGGATATCGAGAGACAAAGGGATTAAAATATTATTGTAAATGGTTAAATCAGATTATCGATATTCATATAACTTGGGTAGTCATAATGTCTTGCTAGAGGCCACTTATGACTTGTGGGCTGAAATAGGGATTTCAAGCCTACTGCCAACGTTATATGAACCTACAGGGTCGCACACTAAGAACAGGCCCAAAACAGTTATGGGTTGTACAAGCCCAATGTGATTAAGTGATTAATTATATATATATATATATTAATAAATATATATATTAATTCGAAATTTAAGGATAAGTGTTTTCCTTAATTTATTATTTTTAGAAGATAATAAATATAGTAATTAATATATATGGATAATTATCAAAAAAGGAGTTTTTGATAAACATAAACTTGTAGAATTGCAATGAGATTGAAATTCGAATTTGTCTCAAACCCTAGTGTTATTTATCACTATAAATACTCATTAAGCAGTTGGTTTGAGAATCACGAAATTCATTATTCACTAAATCACTAAAATTCGAAATTGCTTGTGAAGCAATAGTGCTAGCACACAAGCACTAGTTTTGGCTAAGGTCTGTTCGTGTGGATACTCGTAGAGGACGCGTTCTTTTGGAGGCGTTTCTGATCCGAGGCCAGGTATCACCAAAGTGAACCACCTCCTTCCTTCCTACATTGCTGTTGAATTCGACTTACAAGTAAGTAATTATTCTGTTAATTCGAATTACATGGATCTTGGTTTGGGTTTTTAGATAAATTTTTGAAATTCCGCTGCGTTATGAACCTATAAAACCCAACAGTTCCAACTAAAAGGCATAATATAAAAACAGTCCGAAATATACGTACAGTATATATATTTAATATTAAAATAACAATTTACTTAATAAAGCGGTAAATAGTAAGTACAAACTCACTGCTTGCTAATCCACGTGAAAACCGGCAAGCAAATAATCCTGGTTCGCCTCTGGAGCACGAACAATAGACGGGTCTAGACAAATAAAATAATTATTAAAAACAGACCGTAACTCTAAAGAGTACTAGACACCACATAGGACTAGTACAAATAACATGTCGGAAATAAACAATCCAAAGCAACACACAAAAACACCCAATAGGTAATAAAGTCCAATTAATATAAGTCTATTGAGTTCTCGCTTTAAAATCCAATTTATAAATATTATTTAATAATCTTTAAATAATAATTAATTTCCAAATAGTGGATTAGCCGAGTTATCATTAATTACCAAGCTAACCTCACTTGTCTAATGACCCAAGTCTAACCTGACTCAAAACGTTTATCAATATAAACCCGAGTTTATATTTGTAAAATAATTCAATAAAATAATAATTCATATTAAAAGCGGAACTCAATAACTTCAATTCCAAGTAACCCAAGTTACATCCCAAAAATCTAACCATTTTAAGTTTATAAAAGTTTAGGGACTAAACTGTACTTTAGCCAATTTGATTTTCAAAATCAATTTAATCAATTTTGTTTATAATTAAAACAAGATATAAAGTAATCAACCAAAAATCCACTTAATTAAGTTATAATATAAAATAAAATAAAAAAGTAATGTTTTGTGGAAATTTTTTTCTCTCTCTTTCTCTCTAGGGTTTTATCCTGAACTAATGACCATCGCTGGCTTTCCTCCGATGTGACATTCTGATCTTATATTATCTCCTCGTTTTCTTATCCGAGCATACTCTACCTCCCTACCTTACTCCATAAACAAATCCTTTTTAACCAGACACCCTTTTTCACCTCCTCGTCAACCTTTTAACTTACTTCTTCTTGGTAAGTTTCTTCCTCAACATTTCCTTATCCTTGCCTTCTCCTTTTATCCGGCAGTTAATGGAGTCCCTCTTGGAATTTTCAGAGCACCCAAGCTTAACAGAAGTCATACTAGCACCCCAAAACCCTAAAGTTTACCTTATATATTCTGCTCTATACCTTCACTTTCTTCACATTTGCATTCAAACCTGGCTCATTAACTTCTTATTCTTAAACGGCTTCTGCTCTTACCCATCTCATTTATTTCACCCTCCTCATTTATTACAAAAGATGTCTCATGAAAATACAGCTATAAATAACCTTGCGTTGCATACTGCAAAACTCCGAGTCTCAGAACCAACTCTTGCTCTCTTTCATGAGGAGGTTAAGGAGAAACTAGTCTTGTTTGGAAAATTCTGGGGAACAAAAATTTTCTATCCCGCCTCAGTTCGAGAAACGTTGGCCAGATCGTGGAGGGCTTTTAGTGGGCTCACAGTGAAGAAAGATGCTTCCAATCTTTTCATTTTCACGTTTAGTAAAGTTGAGGACCTTGAAAGAGCTTGGAATGGCCGACCTTGGTGCCTCAGTAACAACTTGCTGGTCCTCCAGAGATGGACTCCAGACTCAGCTCTGGAAAGCATTGACTTCGGTTGCTCTCCTTTTTGGGTGCATGCTTTTGGGCTACCTGCAAGTCAGATAAGTAAGCGTAATGCGGCCCTCATAGGCAGCCTCTTTGAGAAAATGATAGGCATGGATGCAAGGGACGATGGAGAGGGTGATCTCGGTAGTATCATGAGGGTAAAAGTCCTGGTGAAAGTTACTGAATCTTTCAGACGAGGTTTCTTTACGACCGAGGTGAATGGAAAGGAAAAATTTGTTTCCTTCATCTATGAAATATTTACAGATATTTGTTTCAAGTGTGGTCTCATAGGCCATTACTCCATCTCCTGTTCAAACCCTGTGGAAGTTGCAACACAAGAAGGTGTTCCTGATTATGGACTATGGATGCGGTACGGGTCCGGTAAGTTACCTCCCTCCCTGGGTTACCCAGCAGTTCCGGTGCTTAATTCTTTGGCACCTCCTTTTTCGATTGCTGCCATTCCTTCTCAACCTCAGGAAGCACCTTCTAATACGGCTAGGAAGGCAACCCAGGTTCTTAACCGATGGATAGATAGGAGTGCTCATAAAGCTATTTTAAGGGAAGTACAACAAGATAAAGGAAAAAGTGTTTTTGAGGAAAATGAGGTTGTTAGTCAACCTGACCACCACATGCTGTTATTTTCCACTAAGTTTGTCGGGAGCCCTCTTGTTCCCCCTCCAGCAAACATTGGTACTGTTGGGTTTGGGCCGGGCCCATCCATACCTGGAGTTGAAGCTACGTGCATGGTCACAGAGAAACACCCTGATATTCTGAATGCTTGCAAAATTCTGGAGAATATGAAACATAGCCATCCTGCGATAAAAGACCCTCTAACATACAAGCAGATCTCCTTAAACCCGTTCATTTTCTCCTCTCAACCAGATTTATCTCAGGGTCCTCCGGATGGCATTCTATGTAACCCTAAGGCGTTGGAGGAATTGGGTATGCTACATATGTTTCTCAAACAAAAGGAAGGCTCTTCTACTCCAAGCCTACCTTTTACTGCTGCCCATACAACACCCTCGACTGGAGTAACAAACACCCATAAGTCTTTTCCTCGCTATGATTCTACAGTTCATAAAGACAGGTTTGAAGCTCAAATTGTAACTCACAACCCAGAAAACCCCAAACCTATAGCCAAAACTCCAAATCTCACCTTTAACCTTCCAACCACTCAAAGCACTATTCCTCCATCTCTCCATATCACCTCTAACCATGCGTTCTTCTCTGTGACTCCTGCTTATCGTGACACTCCGACCTTGCCCTATCCTCCTATTATTGCTCCAGGGGTTATTGAGGCTCTCAAACAACTACCTATCAGACTCAGAAGAAAAGCTTTTGCCAGACATGTTCGAAGCATCACAACTCTGGAAAATACAGATAATTTGGTTAATGTGCCGATTCTTAATGCTCAGGTGGAGGGCAGTATGGACAACTTCACTAAGAGGGGAAGAGAAGTGGAAGAGGGTAGAGCAGTGAAGAAATTATGTGTTAACTCAAAAACTGAATTGGTGGAGGGGACGAGCCATAGTGGTGCCCCAAAGGATATATGAGGATTCTCGGATGGAATGTTCAGGGTGTGGGGAATCCCCTGACTCTCCATAACTTTCAAGAGATTATGAAATCTCATTCCCCCGACTTAGTGTCCTTGTCGGAGACCAAGAATAAAGCACCGGTGGTTCAAAAGTTTCTTCATAGAGCGGGTTTTTGGAACTTTGAACTACAAGATCCTATGGGTATTTCTGGTGGTTTGGTTTTGGCTTGGCACTCTAGTTGTAATGTATCAGTTCTTAGCCATGATGGCTTTTATTTTCATTGTATGGTTTCTACTGGTGATGATAATTGTAGTTGGCATTTTATTGGAATCTACTTAGATGTTTCGTATGTGACGCGTTCTTCCCAATTGTCTTTTCTACATGATTATTGTCTTAGATTGTCGGGTCCGTTCATTATTGGTGGGGATTTTAATTGTATTCGTGCTAGCTCGGAAAAGAAAGGGGGCAGTTCCTTTGATGGTAACAGGGCTGAGGGGTTTAATAATTTCATTCGCGATTCTAATCTTATGGAGATGAATTTTGCGGGTTACCCTTTTACCTAGAACAACAGGCGAGGGGGCATAGATAATATTCAGTTGAGACTAGACAGATTTTTGGTCTCGTTGGACTAGTTTACAAAGTATCCTCTGGGGAAGGTTTTTCATTTAGACGAACTTGGCTCCGACCATAGACCTTTGCTTTTAGATTCAGCCCCATCGGTTAAGAAAGGTAGAAGTAGATTTATCTACGATCAGAGATGGAAAAACAACCAGGAAGCGCAACAAATCATATCAGATGCCTGGGCTGTGACTAACAATTCGGCTCAAAACAATTTGTGGCAAGTGGTTCAAAAATTAAAGGCTTGTCGGCAAGGGTTATTCAAATGGTCGAGGGACAAAAAATATAATGCTCTCAGAAATATTTCAGGTCTTTCTCAGCAATTGTCTAGCCTACATCAACAGGGTTTCAAACTTCATGTGGAAGAAATCAGAGATGTGGAAGCTCGTCTGGCAGCCGAGCATGTAAAGGAGGAGCAATTTTGGCACCAAAAATCAAAGATTAATTGGTTAAAATGGGGAGACCGTAACACAACTTTTTTCCATGCTTCGGTTATTCAACGGCGCAAAAAAAAACAATATTAACCAGCTCTGTAACAATGCAGGAGATATGTGTACTAATGAACTTCAGATTGTTGATATAGCTCTTGACCATTTTCGTAGTATTTATACCTCCTCCAATCCTCAGAACATTGCAACTGCAATTGCTGGTCTTCCTCCGAAGGTCACTCCATCTATGAATAGGAGTCTTACACGACCTTTCTCCGATGATGAAATTTGAAAAGCTGCCTTTGCAATCCATCTGAACAAATCCCCTGGTCAAGACGGCTTAACAAGTTTGTTTTTTCAAAACAATTGGGATACCATTAAAGTTGATATCTGTTCGGCTGTTAGAAGTTTTTTCAGGGGAGAACAACTACCTCGAGGCATGAATCATACCACAATAACCCTCATTCCTAAGGTGACCTTGCCAACTACGATATCTGACCTTCGCCCCATCAGTTTATGCCCGGTTTTCTACAAAATTATTTCTCGCCTTCTAACGGACAGATTACAGTCTTTTATGCCCGCTATTATTGGAGAACACCAGAGTGCTTTTGTTAAGGGAAGGAACATTGGGGATACTATTTTGCTAGCACACGAGCTTACACATCATATGAAAACTAGGAAAAGTAAGACAAAATTTGAAGTTGCCTTAAAACTTGACATGAGTAAGGCATATGAGCGAGTGGAATGGTTGTTCATTAAAAGGATTATGCGGAAATTTGGCTTCAATCACACTTGGATTCACTGGATTATGAGATGTATCACTTAAGTTACCTACTCTCTGAATTTTAATGGAGTCTCTCGAGGCTTTATTGTTCCCAGCCGGGGAATCCGACAGGGTGACCCATTATCACCTTTTGTGTTTCTCCTATGTGCAGAATGCTTTTCCTCGCTCCTATCACAAGCTGAAAGGAATAATCATATCTCTGGTGTTCAAATCTCTAGACGAAGTCCGAGCATATCCCATTTGCTTTTTGCGGATGATTCCTTGTTGTTTTTTCAGGCAAATCCTGCTCAAGCCAACCAAGTAATTCAGATAATTCATCTATACTCAGTAGCTTCGGGACAAGTTGCCAACTTGGCAAAGTCTTCATTGTTCTTCAGCAGTAACACCCCGGGGCAGATCCGTGTTCAGCTCGCCGCTTCTATTAACGTGACCAGAATGGGAGGCCAAGACAGATACTTAGGCGTTCCTGCTTTTGTGTCGAAGTCTAAAACTCAAACGTTTAAGGAAATTTGTTCAAGGGTAAGGCAAAAAGTAGCGGGGTGGAAAGGATCTCTACTTTCTTACGGTGGTAGAGAAGTCCTAATTAAAAGTATAGCTACGGCGGTGCCAATCTACTCTATGTCTTGCTTCCTTTTGCCTAAATGTATTCATAAGGAAATTAACTCCATTATTTCAAATTTTTGGTGGGGAAGACGCAACGATGAACGGAAACTGCATTGGGTCTCTTGTCGGAAAATGTGTCTCCCAAAGGAAGCAGGGGGTTTAGGTTTTCGGGACTTGGAGCATTTCAACTTAGCGCTTCTCACAAAGCAAGGATGGCACATTTTAAACAAATCAGACTCGCTCCTTTCTAGAGTTTTAAAAGGAAAATATTTCCCACATCAGTCCTTCTTGGAAGCGGAACTCCATTCAAATAGCTCTTGGGCGTGGCGAAGTATTCTAAGTGGGAGAACGATTCTCAACCAAAGGGTCCGGTGGAAAGTAAGGAATGGCGAAAGCGTTCCTATCAAAAATACTCCATGGATTCCTACGCGGCCACCGTTTACGGTAAGTCCTGCAACCACTCTAACTGCTGATTGTCATTTGGTTTCGGATTTGCTGTCACACGATAAAAGGAGCTGGAATGAGGCGTTGATCAGGAACACTTTTCAACCGCAGGAAGCTACAGCTATTCTTCAGATCCCGATAAGTATTACTGGTCTGGCAGATCGTTTAGTTTGGCATTGGGAAAAATCTGGTCAATTCTCAGTTAAAACAGCTTACCATGCCTCCTTTAGCTCAAGTCATAATGTTTTTGTTAGACCAATAAACACAACTCCTTGGCAGGTTCTATGGAGATTGAATTTACCTCCCAACATTAAGTGTTTTATGTGGAAGTGTTTGAAAAACGGATTGGCTTGCAACAACAATCTCCACAATCGTGTTTCAAGGGTATTGGAATTGTGTCCTCGCTGCAAAGAGCCAGAAACGATGGAACACCTGTTCTTTCGGTGCCCATTTTTTGAAGCGGTTTGGTTGGGATCAGATCTTAATATTTGGAAGGATATAATTCTCTTGAATTCTGTTAAAGAATTCTGGACTGCCATGTGTGAGAAACTCAAATCAGCAATCATTGGAAAAAACACTCTTTGCAAGATTATATGGACCATGTGGTCCATTTGGAAGAAGAGAAATGCCTTGATTTTTCTAAAGGAGGACAGTGATCTAGTAGCAATTTTGCAGGCAGCTTCGAATTTCCATTCTGAGAACACCATGGCAAGGCTTCAATCAGGGGGTAATCACAATTCAATGGTAAATACTAGAGAGGGTCATTTGGCCACAAGCTGGACTCCTCCTTCATTTAATGCTATCAAGATAAATTTCGACGGAGCCTTTGATGTTGATAAGAAAAGCGGGGTGGGATCTTGTGTAGCGCGGGATCATAGGGGCTCAGTTCTTTATTCTATTACTAGATTCTTCAAATTCGTACCCTCCCCGGATCTGGTAGAAGCTTTGGCGATGCGGGAAGCGATTTTCTTGGCAAAACTTCTACGCCATAACCTTGTTATTATTGAAGGGGATGCGAAAAGCATAATTGACGCTATGAACGGAACGACTAAAGTTAGCTTAGATTGTGAGGTTATAGTTCAGGATTGCTAAGCCTTATGCGCACAGCAGCCTGGCTTTTCTTTTAGTTTTGTGAAACGGGATGTTAATTGGGTGGCTCATTCAGTAGCCAAGAAAGCCCTTCGAGATGTGGTTTTTTGTAACGATTCCCTAGCCCAAATTTCGTGGCTAGGTACGAGACTTTTATAGTCGATTTTTAATAAAGATTCATAATCTTTCCGGCAAAAAAACAAGTTATCAAATAAGTTTAGGGGCTAAATTGTAATTTAGCCAATTTCATTCCAAATTGATATACTTATTTAAATAAGATTACCCGAGTAATTATATTAACTAAATTTTTAATTATCTATCGTTTTCACTATTTAATTTATAATCAAAATAAAACCCAAGTTATTAGTTAAAGTTTAACCTTAAGGATTTATTTGGTTTAAGTAAACGACTTTGGTGATCATAATGGTTATTTGACCATCACCTTCCATTTAAACTAAACACCATTCCCCGCCACCCTTAAACTCTCAAAAACTCCATTTTCAAGCTTCTGGACATGATTTTTAATCTCAAAACACTTAAGACTTCATACTATAACCACATTATTCATCAAAATCAATAACCCAACATCTCAAAAGCAAAACCGTAGTGATTAATTCAAGCATAAGTGAACGGCAGTGAGCAAGATCAAAACGTCCATAACCAAACGGCGATTTAACACAACAGCATAACATCAATCAATCAATTCCGCTAACCTAATAAACTAAGGATGCTAATAATCACCTAGGTTACCAGTTCATGGCTCAAAGCAAATAAATTATAAACGGCAGTAACCAAAAATCTCAATAATAGTTAAAGCAATTCCAAAAATGGAAACAGTACGGCGAATGGAACGAGATTGATAGTGTACCGTTTAACAAAAACGAGGTGGGGAATCGAAGGTACACGAGTCTAGAACGTCTGGAAACAAACAGTTTCAATTTCGATCTAGAAACGAGAGAGAACGATCAAAAATACGGAATTGTCTTTTAAGCCAAAAACTGAAATTCTTAGAACAACTTACCGATGTGTTTTCCGAAACTTTGAGAACGATTATGATCGACGATTCCTCAGCGAAAATGATAGGGAAAGACAGCTACGGTTTCTTTTTCTAGGACGGAGAATAGATTAGGGGTGAATTTTAGGTATTTAAGTAGGTTGATTAGGTCGGAATCACGTGACGAAACTTCCCCCACGCACAGCAGTTTGGTTCTCGAACGAGAACAGCCATGCTGGGCTTGGTTCTCGTTCGAGAACTCCTGGTCTCGTACGAGACCAGGCCCCAAGCATGATTCTCGTTCGAGAATCTTACTTCTCGAACGAGAATTTAACCATTTTTTTTTGTTTTTAAAATTAAAGTGGTTTAACCAAGATCAACCCCAATCCCGAACCAACTCGAACCAAACCACTATCTTTGAATTTACTTCAAAACAACCGGAAAATCGTCGGAAATTATCGAAAAATAAATTAAAATTTTACGGGATATTACATTCTTCCCAACTAATTAAAAATTCGTCCTCGAATTTAACACGATAAGCAATTACCACCAGGAGAACACGTAACACAAGTAAAATCTTAAAAATCACAGAAAATCAAGATATCGTACCTCACGGAAAAAGAAAAGCATAGCGATTCCGCATATCCGACTCGGTCTCCCAAGTACATTCTTCAACAGAATGATTGCGCCAGAGGACTTTGACTATCAGAATCTCCTTGTTCCGCAACTTACTCACATGCGTATCAACAATTTCAACTGGTTGTTCCTCATAGGACAGCTCCTGGTCAATCTCAACACTCTGAGGCACAATCACGTGCGAAGGATCAGAAATGCACTCTCTCAACATAGAAACATGAAACACAGGATGTACTAAGGACATGTCTTGCGGAAGTACCAGACGATAAGCTACGGCTCCAATCCTCTCTGAAACCTCATAAGGACCAATATACCTCGGTGCCAATTTTCCCTTGACACCAAAACGAACCACTCCTTTCATAGGCGAAACCCGAAGAAACACGAAATCACCAACAGGAAACTCAATGTCTTTCCTCTTCGGATCAGCATAACTCTTATGCCGAATAAAAGCAGTCTCTAACCTCCGTTTGATCAACGGTACCTTCTCTGAGGTAATCTGAATAATCTCAGCTCCCGAGAGTTTACGCTCTCCGACCTCCTCCCAACAGATAGGAGATCTACACTTGCGCACGTACAAAGCCTCATACAGCGCCATCTCGATACTCGCGTGGTAACTGTTGTTATAAGAAAACTCAATCAACGGCAAATGAGTATCCCAGCTACCCTGAAAATCGAGGACACACATCATGGGCATATCTTCCAATGTCTGAATAGTTCTCTCAGACTGACCGTCAGTCTGAGGATGAAAAACTGTACTGAAATCCAACCGAGAACCCAAGGATTCCTGTAACGCTTTCCAAAACCTCGAAGTAAACACAGAACCTGTGTCTGAAACAATAGAAACCGGTACACCATGCATGCTGACAATCCTGTCGATGTATAACTGAGCCAACCTCGAAGTAGTATACGGAACCTTAATCGGAAGGAAATGAGCTGACTTGGTCATACGGTAAACTATCACCCAGATGGAATCGTACCCCTGTCGAGTACGTGGTAAACCAACCACAAAATCCATGGCAATCCGTTCCCACTTCCACTCTGGAATAGGCAGTGGCTGCAGATAGCTAAAAGGTCTCTGATGCTCCAGCTTCACCTGCTAGCAAGTCAGACACTTAGAAACATACTCAGCGACATCCTTCTTCATCCCGCTCCTCCAGTAGGTACCCTTAAGATCATGGTACATCTTAGTAGAACCCGGATGAACATTATAAGCAGACTTGTGCGCCTCCTCCAGAATCTGGTCCCTCAAACCATCTGAATCCGGAACACACAGTCTCGAACCATGTCTCAGAACACCATCCACAAAAGTAAACTCAGAATTAGCGTCCTGCTGAATCTCCTCAATAATCCGTTTCAACTGTGGCTCCTCAGCTTGTAAAGCTTTGATCCGATCAATCAAAAACGGGTTGCACTTGTAACAGTGCTAACAAACAACCAGCCTGAGAAACCTGAAAACCATAGCCCGAAGCTATCAAACTGTGCCACTCTCTAACCATGGGTCTACGCCCAATCTCAGAAATATGAGCCAAGCTGCCCGAAGACTTGCGACTCAACGCATCGGCTACCACATTAGCCTTATCAGGATGGTACTGAATAGTACAGTCGTAGTCTTTTAGCAGTTCTAGCCACCTCCTCTGTCTCAAGTTCAATTCTTTCTGATCAAAGATATACTTCAGACTCTTATGATCAGTGAAAATCTCACAAGTAGCACCATACAAATAATGTCTCCAGATTTTCAGCGGAAAAACCACAGCCGCCAACTCTAAATCATGAGTAGGGTAATTCACCCCATGCTTCTTCAACTGTCTGGAAGAATAGGCAATCACCTGTCCATGTTGCATCAGAACGCAACCCAAACCAATCCGAGACGCATCACAATACACTGTGAAACCATCAATTCCGAAAGGCAATGCCAAAACCGGAGCTGTAGTCAAAATCTCCTTGAGTTTCTCAAAACTCGCCTCGCACTTCTCAGTCCACTCAAACTTAACACCCTTTTGTGCCAGTTTAGTCAACGGTGCAGATATTCTGGAGAAATCTTGCACGAACCGACGATAGTAGCTAGCTAAACCCAGAAAACTCCTAATCTCGGTAACTGACCTCGGCCTCTGCCAATCCATAACTGCCTCAATCTTCTTCGGATCAACCTTGATCCCATCTTTCGACACTACGTGTCCTAGAAAGGTAACCTGATCCAACCAGAACTCACATTTTGAGAACTTAGCATACAACTGATGCTCACCCAACGTCTGTAGTATAGTCCTCAAATGGTAAGCATGCTCCGCCTCACTCCGAGAATAGATCAAAATGTCATCAATGAAGACGATAACAAATTGATCCAAAAATGGCTTGAACACTCTGTTCATCATATCCATAAACGCTGCTGGTGCGTTCGTCAGACCAAAGGACATAACCAGAAACTCAAAATGTCCATACCGCGTCCGAAAAGCAGTCTTAGGCACATCTACATCACGGATCCAAAGTTGATGATACCCAAACCTCAAATCAATCTTGGAAAAACACTTCTCACCCTGCAACTGGTCAAACAAATCATTGATGCGAGGAAGAGGATATCGGTTCTTGACAGTAGCCTTGTTCAACTGTCTGTAGTGGATACACAGTCGAAAGGAACCGTCTTTCTTCTTCACAAACAGAACTGGAGCACCCCATGGAGAAGTACTCGGTCTGATGAACCCGCTATCCAATAACTCTTGTAACTGGTCCTTCAACTCCTTCAGCTCTGCAGGAGCCATCCGATATGGTGGTATCGAAATTGGAACTGTACCAGAAACCACATCAATGCAAAACTCAATATCACGATCAGGTGGTAATCCAGGCAATTCCTCTGGAAACACATCAGTGAACTAATTCACTATCGGAACACTATGCATATCACTAACTTCTGCTTCCATATCTCGAACCACAGCATGAAAACCCTGGCAACCCTTGCCTAACATCCGCTTCGCCTTGATGGCGGAAATCAGATTCTTAGGTGTCTCCGCCTTTTCTCCCTGAAAGGAAAAAGGTAGATCACCTGGAATCCTAAACTCGACTGACTTCCCTCGACAGTCATTAGAAGCAAAGTGGCGTGACAACCAATCCATCCCCAAGATGACATCAAAAGAAAGAACGTCAAGCACAATAAAATTAGCACATAATTCTCTACCCTGAATAACCACTGGACAAGAAGGATAAACGACGTCCACTACTACGCCTTCAGACATAGATGTAGACACAGCTAGAGGTTCACTCAAAACAGATGGTGCAATACCCAATTTTCCCGCAAAACAAGTAGAAACAAACGAATGGGTTGCACCCGCATCAAATAACACCAAAGCATCAGTAAGAGAAATCGGAATCGTACCTTGCACCACAGCATTTGATGTACGCGTATCCTGAGGAGTAAGTGCAAACACTCTGGCCTAACCCTGCGGCTGTTGCTGCGAACTCTGCCCAGCACCATAACTGTTGGAACCTCTGCCAACGTTACCACGGCCACCAAAACCTCTGCCACCAGAACCACGGCCCCGCTGGCCACCAAAAGATGCTGCAGGTTGAGAGTACCCTACAGACTGTGTAAACGCAGGTCTCTGCTGCTGGTAAGACGACTGCGGCACACTGGAGTTAGACATCTGCTGCCCAGATGTCGGACACTCCCTGGAGAAATGACCCAGCTGGCCACAAGAAAAACAACCTCCAGGAGCTAACTGGCACTGACCATAGTGCATGCGTCTGCAATTCTGGCAGAACGGAATGTTCGATCCACCACTGTACCCGCGTCCTGAACCACGGTTACTCCCATTGCTACTAGAACTGTACGGAGCACTCCTAGCACTATGCCTCCCCTTGTTGTGCGTAAGGTGACTCCCCCTATTGGCCTAGGAAGAGCCACTGTAGTAGTTTCAACTACCATGCTGCGCTGGGGCGTGTTGCCCCCCATTAGGAAGATTACTCTTTCCCTTCTGATTCTGGAAAGGGTCAGAGATCGTCCCAAACTGAATCAATGAATTCTCCATCCGACGAGCACTATCCACTACTCGAGCGAACTCCATGTCTGTCCCTATCAGCAAAGGAAGAAATTCCGAGCCTAAACCCCTAATATAGCGGTCGTTCACTCGCCCTCGATCACCCTGTAGATCTGTAGCAAACCGCCCCAAACGGACAAACTCTGTAGTGTAGTCTGTCACTTATCTATCCCCTTTCTTTAAATTTAGCAGCTTTTCTCTGAACTTCTCAGTAACAGAGAAGGGTAGATAGTAACCTCTGAACCTGTTCACAAACTCAGCCCAATTCAATGTAGCCATCACTGGCCTGAGGTTATCGCGAAACCATTCCTTAGCTGGACCCTTCAGCGACATCTCCACAAGCATCACTGATTGACGATCAGTAGCTTGAACCCTCTGACTGTTGTACACAAACTCCTCCAAAAAGTCAAGAGCATCCCCTGTGCCATCAAATGAAGTCGGAGTCAACTTCGTGTAGGTCATCACCATCTCTCTCTCTGTCGGAATGTGATCGACACCAGCAAGTCCACCCATACCACCTACAACACCAGCTTGAGGTTGCTGTGCTAACTGACCCAATACAGTACACTGATTCTGCAGAAGAGCCTGGTTATTCTGCATCTCGACAATACCAGCCAAGAAAGTAGTGAAGTCAAACGCCTGCATGTTTGGTGCCTGTTGCACCTCCGGTGCCTGCTGCACATTCGGTGCCTGAACACCTGCTGCACCACGTCGTCTAGCTCCACCCCTACCAGCACCAGCTCCTCTGCCTCTACCTCTACCTCTGCCAGCACCTCTACCTCTACCACGTCTAGCATTTGCCTGAACTGGTGGTACGTTCTGATCGACTTCCATGGAAATCGCATCAGCAGCCTCAGCTTCTTGCTCTGCCGCAACATGAGCACGAGTACGAATAACATTGTCCATATCCTAAGGATTGAACAAAAACAATATAAATAACACATATGTCATACCCAAGTATGAAACAAAACAAGTAACAAATTAGGATTTCCCGAGAAATCAACAGCATTAAAATATTCACCCAAGTGAAATAAAATTAACATTTAAAAGCATCAAATCAACATATAATGACTGACTCGACGCAATCCTATTGGTGTTGGCAGAATGTTTTAAAAATCAAAAGATGACATTTTTAAAGACATGATAGAAACCTATATCCGCAGTAGTTCCTAAGACACAACCATACTTAACAGTGTAAACACATAGTAAGCAATTGGCCTTGGTTTGAAACCAGGCTCTGATACCCAGTTTGTCACGACCCATTTTCATGAATCGCGACCGGCGCTAGGGTATGGGTAATGTAGTACCAAACCCGTAGCTAGCCTTTCATTTAACATATAAACACGTAAACCTGTAGAAAACTAATGCTCGGGGGCAACCGAGACTTCAGACTAAATCTAGCAGTTATAATATTCAACAATTAAAATAACATGCTTTCCAATAATAGTATTAAATCGGCTTAACATATATAATCCGGAATAAACGTTTAACATGCCAGAGCAATAAATAATCAGTCAGACCAATCTGATAACAACTAGAATAAAATAAAGACGTCTAATTACTACTGCGGTCTAAGAATAAAACAGTTTTACAGTTTATCAAAAATAAATGGAACCTCCGAGGAAAAGTAAATGCGGAGATCACCAGACTCTCTCAGATCATAACCGTGGGAAAAATTGGGAAAACAACGGGGTCAGATATACTGAGATGAGTTTATACCACTATCTACATTTATTAAGTGGAAAACCTTTAAAATCGTTTAAAACATTTAATAACGATATTACGAATAATAGTTGGAACCCTAATCCACAATTCTAAATAAATAACATAATCCAACAGGCCTGGTCCCGAGAGCTGAACTACACCGAGTTACCACTGACCACACTTTACCATATCCAGAGTCCCGAGAGCTGTGCTACACCGAGTTACTCTATTTGGTCCCGAGATCTATGCTCACACCGAGTTACCACATTTCCATATATACCTTACCAATATTATTACCGGTGCGCACGCAGTCCTAATGATGCCCATTAGGTAACATGTTCCAACTAAAAGCCATAATATAAAAACAGTTCAAAATATACGTACAATATATATATTTAATATTAAAATAACAATTTACTTAATAAAGCGGTAAATAGTAAGTACAAACTCACTGCTTGCTAATCCACGTGAAAACCGGCAAGCAACTAATCCTGGTTCGCCTCTGGAGCACGAACAATAGACGGGTCTAGACAAATAAAATAATTATTAAAAACAGACCCTAACTCTAGAGAGTAATAGACACCACATAGGACTAGTACAAATAACACGTCGGAAATAAATAATCCAAAGCAACACACAAAAACACCCAATAGGTAATAAAGTCCAATCAATATAAGTCTATTGAGTTCTCGCTTTAAAATCGAATTTATAAATATTATTTAATAATCTTTAAATAATAATTAATTTCCAAATAGTGGATTAGCCGAGTTATCATTAACTACCAAGCTAACCTCACTTGTCGGGTGACCCAAGTCAAACCCGACTCAAAACGTTTATCAATATAAACCCGAGTTTATATTTGTAAAATAATTCAATAAAATAATAATCCATATTAAAAGCGGAACTCAATAACTTCAATTCCAAGTAACCCAAGTAATTATGGAAGATCAACTTGATACTCTGAATAAAGATGCTCCAGTGGAAGTTTTGAATCCAGGGAAAAAGTGGGCGGCTCTGTTTGGGGATAATCGAACGAAAAGTGGTAATAGTGAATTGAAATTCGTATAAACGTTTGGATTTGTTTCGTAACGTTTTAAATGTATGGCTTAGATCGCTAAAATGGGGAAACGTTTGGATTTGTTTCGTAACGTTTGTAAACGTTTGGCTTAAATCGCTAAAATGAGGAAACGTTCGGATTTATTTCGTACCGTTTGTAAACGTTTGGCTTAAATCGCTAAAATGGGGAAACGTTTGGATTTGTTTCATAACGTTTGTAAACATTTGGCTTAAATCGCTAAAATGGTGAAACATTGGGATTTGTTTCGTAACGTTTGTAAAACATTCGGCTTAAATTGCTAAAAAGGTGAAACACTTGGATTTCTTTCGTATTGTTTGTAAACGTTCGGCTTAAATTGCTAAAAAGTTGAAAAGCATGGATTTGTTACGTAACGTTTTTAAACGTTTGGCTTAAATTGCTAAAAAGGGGAAACGCTTGGTTTTGTTTCGTATCGTTTTTAAGGGTTTTTCTTAAATAGCTAAGAATGTGAAACGTTTGGATGTGTTTTGTAACTTGTTAAACGTTTTGGCTTAAATCGCTAAAGAGGTGAAACATTTGGATTTGTTTCATAACGTTTGTAAACGTTTGGCTTAAATTGCTAAAAAGGTGAAACACTTGGATTTGTTTCGTAACGTGTGTAAACGTTTGGCTTAAATTGCTAGAAAGGTGAAACACTTGGTTTTGTTTCGTAACGTTTGTAAAGGTTTGGCATAAATCGCTAAAAAGGTGAAACGTTTGGATTTATTTCGTAACGTTTTAAACGTTTGGCTTAACTCGCTAAAATGGGTAAACGTTTGGATTTATTTCGTAACGTTTGTAAACGTTTGGCTTAAATAGCTAAAAAGGTGAAACGTTTGGATTTGTTTCGTAACGTTTGTATACGTTTTGCTTAAATCGCAAAAAAGGTGAAACGTTTGAAATTTTGTAACGTTTGTAAACGTTTGGCTTAAATTGCTTAAAAGGTGAAACGCTTGGATTTGTTTCATAATGTTAGTAAATGTTTGGCTTAGATTGCTAAAAAGGCAAAACGCTTGGATTTGTTTCGTAACGTTTGCAAACGTTTGGCTTAATTTGCTAAAAAGGGGAAATGTTTGGATTTGTTTCGTAACGTTTTAAACGTTTGGTTTTGTTTCGTAACGTTGGTAAACGTTCGGCTTATATCGCTAAAAATATGAAACGTTTGTATTTATTTCGTAACGTTTGTAAACATTTGCCTTAAATCGCTAAAAAGATAAAAAGTTTGGATTTGTTTCGTAACGTATGTAAAAGTTTGGCTTAAATTGCTAAAAAGGTGACATGTTTGAATTTGTTTTGTAACCTTTGTAAAAGTTTGGCTTAAATCGCTAAAAAGGTGAAACGTTTGGTTTTGTTTCATAACCTCTGTAAAGGTTTGGCTTAAATCGCTAAAAAGGCGACACTTTTGGATTTGTTTCGTAACCTTTGCAAACGTTTGGCTAAAATCGCTAAAAAGGTGAAACATTTGGATTTGTTTTGTAACGTTTGTAAACGTTTGGCTTAAATCGCCAAAAAGGTGAAACGTTTGGATTTGTTTCTCAACATTTGTATACGTTTGGCTTAAATTGCTAAAAAGGTGAAACATTTGGATTTGTTCCGTAACGTATGAAAACGTTGGGCTTAAATCGCAAAAAAGGTGAAACATTTGGTTTTGTTTCGTAACATTTGTAAATGTTCGGCTTAAATCACTAAAAAGGTGAAACGTTTGTAAACATTTGGTTTAATTTCTAAAAAGGTGAAACATTTGGATTTGTCTCGTAACGTTTGTAAATGTTTGGCTTAAATTGCTAAAAATGTGAAACGTTTAGATTTTTTCGTAACGTTTTAAATGTTTGGTTTAAATTGCTAAAAAGTTGAAACACATCGATTTGTTTCGTAACGTTTGTAAATGTTTGGCTTAAATTGCTAAAAAGTTAAAACGCTTGGACTTGTTTCGTAAGGTTTGTAAACGTTTGGCTTAAATCGCTAAAAAGGTGAAACGTTTGGATTTGTTTCGTAACGTTTGTAAACGTTTGGCTTAAATCGATAAAAAGGGGAAACGTTTGGTTTTGTTTCGTAACCTTTGTAAACATTCGGCTTAAATCGCTAAAAAGGTGAAACTGTTGGATTTGTTTTGTAAAATTTTAAACGTTTAGATTTGTTTCGAAACGTTTGGATTTGTTTCGTACCGTTTGTAAATGTTCGGCTTTAATCTCTAAAATAGTGAAACATTTGGATTTATTTCGTAATGTTTGTAAATGATTGGCTTAAATCACTAAAAATGTGAAACGTTTAGATTTGTTTGGTAACGTTTACAAACAGTTGGTTTTGTTTCGTAACGTTTATAAACGTTTGGCTTAAATCGATAAAAATGGGGAAACGTTTGTTGTTGTTTTGTAGCGTTTGTAAATGTTTTGATTTGTTTCGTAACGTTTTAAACGTTTGTTTTGTTTCATAACGTTTGTAAACGTTTGGCTTAAATCGCTAAAAAGGTGAAACGTTTGGATTTGTTTCGTAACATTTGTATACGTTTTGCTTAAATTGCAAAAAAGGTGAAACGTTTGAAATTTTGTAACGTTTGTAAACGTTTGGCTTAAATTGCTTAATAGGTGAAACGCTTGGATTTGTTTCATAATGTTTGTAAATGTTTAGCTTAGATTGCTAAAAAGGCAAAACGCTTGGATTTGTTTCGTAACGTTTGTAAACGTTTGGCTTAATTTGCTAAAAAGGGGAAATGTTTGGATTTGTTTCGTAACGTTTTAAACGTTTGGTTTTGTTTCGTAACGTTGGTAAACGTTCGGCTTATATCGCTAAAAATGTAAAACGTTTGTATTTATTTCGTAACGTTTGTAAACATTTGCCTTAAATCGCTAAAAAGATAAAAAGTTTGGATTTGTTTCGTAACGTATGTAAAAGTTTGGCTTAAATTGCTAAAAAGGTGATATGTTTGAATTTGTTTTGTAACCTTTGTAAAAGTTTGGCTTAAATCGCTAAAAAGGTGAAACGTTTGGTTTTGTTTCATAACCTTTGTAAAGGTTTGGCTTAAATCGCTAAAAAAGCGACACTTTTGGATTTGTTTCGTAACCTTTGCAAACGTTTGGCTAAAATCGCTAAAAAGGTGAAACATTTGGATTTGTTTTGTAACGTTTGTAAACGTTTGGCTTAAATCGCCAAAAAGGTGAAACGTTTGGATTTATTTCTCAACATTTGTATACGTTTGGCTTAAATTGCTAAAAAGGGGAAACGTTTGGATTTGTTCCGTAACGTTTGAAAACGTTGGGCTTAAATCGCAAAAAAGGTGAAACGTTTGGTTTTGTTTCGTAACATTTGTAAATGTTCGGCTTAAATCACTAAAAAGGTGAAACGTTTGTAAACATTTGGTTTAATTTCTAAAAAGGTGAAACATTTGGATTTGTCTCGTAACGTTTGTAAATGTTTGGCTTAAATCGCTAAAAATGTGAAACGTTTGGTTTTTTTCCGTAACGTTTGTAAACGCTTGGCTTAAATTTCTAAAAAGGTGAAACACTTGGATTTGTTTCGTAATGTTTGTAAACGTTTGGCTTAAATAGCTAAAAAGGTGAAACGTTTGGATTTGTTTCGTAATGTTTGTTAACGTTTGACTTTTGTAATCGCTAAAGAGATGAAACGTTTCGATTTGTTTCTTAACGTTTATAAACTTTTGGCTTAAATTGGTATAAAGGTGAAACATTTGGCTTAAATCACTATAAAGGGGAAATGTTTGGTTTTATTTTGTAACGTTTGTAAACGTTTGGCTTAAATTGCTTTAAAGGTGAAACGCTTGGATTTGTTTTGTAACGTATTTAAACGTTTGGATTTATTTCGTAACGTTTGTACACGATTGGCTTAAATCGCTAAAAAGGTGAAACGTTTGGTTTTGTTTCTGTAACGTTTGTAAACGTTTGGATTAAATCGTTAAAAAGGTAAAATGTTTGGATTTGTTTCGTAGCGTTTCTAAACGTTTGGCTTAAATTGCTAAAACGGTGAAACACTTGGATTTGTTTCCTAACGTTTGTAAACGTTAGGCTTAAATTGTTGAAAAGGTGAAACACTTGGTTTTGAATCGTAACGTTTGTAAAGGTTTGGCTTAAATCGCTAAAAAGGTGAAACGTTTGGATTTGTTTCGTAACGTTTTAAACATTTGGCTTAAATCGCTAAAATGGGGAAACGCTTGGATTTGTTTCGTAACGTTTGTAAACGTTTGGCATAAATCGCTAAAAATGTTAAACGCTTGGATTTGTTTTGTAACGTTTGTATACGTTTGGCTTAAATTGCTAAAAATGTGAAACGTTTGAAATTTCGTACCGTTTGTAAACATTTGGCTTAAATTGCTAAAAATGTGAAACGCTTGGATTTGTTTCCTATCGTTTGTAAACGTTTGGCTTATATTGCTAAAAAGGTGAAACGCTCGGATTTGTTTCGTTACGTTTGTAAACGTTTGGCTTAAATTGTTAAAAAGGTGAAACATTTAGATTTGTTTCGTAACGTTTTAAACGTTTGGTTTTGTTTCGTAACTTTTGTAAATGTTCGGCTTAAATCGCTAAAAACATAAAACGTTTGGATTTGTTTCGTAACGTTTGTAAACGTTTGGCATAAATTGCTAAAAAGGTGACACATTTGGATTTGTTTCGTAATCTTTGTAAACGTTTGGCTTAGATCGCAAAAAAGGTGAAACGTTTGGTTTTGATTCATAACCTTTGTAAACATTTGGCTTAAATCGCTAAAAAGGTGAAACGTTTGGGTTCATTTCGTAACGTTTGTAAACGTTTTGCATAAATTGCTAAAAAGGTTACACGTTTGGATTTGTTTCGCAACCTTTGTAAACGTTTGACTTAGATAGCTAAAAAGGTGAAAAGTTTGGATTTGTTTCTTAACGTTTGTAAACGTTTGGCTTACATCGCTAAAAAGGTGACACGTTTGGATTTTTTTCGTAACGTTTGCAAACGTTTGGCTTAAATCGCTAAAAATGTGAAACATTTTGATTTGTTCCGTAACGTTTGTAAACATTTAGCTTAAATCGCTAATAAGGTGAAATGTTTGGATTTGTTCCTTAACATTTGAAAATGTTTGGCTTAAATCACAAAAAAGGTGAAACGTTTGGTTTTGTTTCGTAATGTTTGTATACGTTCGGCTTAAATCGCTAAAAAGGTGAAACGTTTGGATTTGTTTGGTAACGTTTGTAAACGTTTGTCTTAAATCGCTAAAAAGGTGAAACGTTTGGATTTGTCTCGTAAAGTTTGTAAACGTTTTGCTCAAATTGCTAAAAATGTGAAACGTTTATATTTGTTTCGTAATGTTTTAAACGTTTGGTTTAAATTGCTAAAAAGGGGAAACGCTTGGATTTGATTCGTAACGTATGTAAACGTTTGGCTTAAATTGCTAAAAAGTTGAAACGCTTGGATTTTTTTCGTAACGTTTGTAAACATTTGGCTTAAATTACTAAAAATGTGAAACACTTGGTTTTGTTTCGTAACGTTTGTAAAGGTTTGGCTTAAATCGCTAAAAAGGTGAAACGTTTGGATTTATTTCTTAACGTTTTAAACGTTTGGCTTAAATTGCTAAAATGGGGAAACATTTGGATTTGTTTCATAATGTTTGTAAACGTTTGGCTTAAATCGTTAAAAAGGTGAAACGTTTGAAATTTCGTATCGTTTGTAAATGTTTGGCTTAAATTGCTTAAAAGGTGAAACGCTTGTATTTGTTTCATAATGTTTGTAAACGTTTGGCTTAGATTGCTAAAAAGGTGAAACGCTTGGATTTGTTTCGTAACGTTTGTAAACGTTTGGCTTAAACTGCTAAAAAGGTGAAACGTTTGGATTTGTTTCGTAACGTTTTAAACGTTTGGTTTTGTTTCGTAACGTTTGAAAACGTTCGGCTTATATCGCTAAAAATATGAAATGTTTGTATTTATTTTGTAACGTTTGTAAACATTTGCCTTAAATTGCTAAAAAGATAAAACGTTTGGATTTTTTTCGTAACGTTTGTAAAGGTTTGGCTTAAATTTCTAAAAAAGTGACACGTTTGGATTTATTTTGTAGCCTTTGTAAAATTTTGGCTTAAATCGTTAAAAAGGTGAAACGTTTGGTTTTGTTTCATAACCTTTGTAAAGGTTTGGCTTAAATCGCTAAAAAGGTGAAACGTTTGGATTTGTTTCGTAATGTTTGTAAACGTTTTGCTAAATTGCTAAAAAAGTGACACGTCTGGATTTGTTTCGTAACCTTTGTAAATGTTTGGTATAAATCGCTAAAAAGGTGAAACGTTAGGATTTGTTTTGTAATGTTTGTAAACGTTTGGCTTAAATCGCTAAAAAGGGGAAACGTTTAGAATTGTTTCTTAACATTTGTAAACGTTTAGCTTAAATCGCTAAAAAGGTGAAAGCTTTGGATTTATTCCGTAACGTTTGAAAACATTTGGCTTGAATCGCAAAAAAGGTGAAACGTTTGGTTTTGTTTCGTGACGTTTGTAAACGTTCGGATTAATTCGCTAAAAATGTAAAATGTTTGGATTTGTTTTGTAACGTTTGTAAACATTTGGTCGAATTTCTAAAAAGGTGAAACATTTGGATTTGTCTCGTAACGTTTGTAAACGTTTGGCTTAAACTGCTTAAAATGTGAAACGTTTAGATTTGTTTCGTAACGTTTTAAACGTTTGGTTTAAATTGCTAAAAAGGTGAAACGGTTGGTTTTGTTTCGTAACCTTTGTAAACGTTTGGCTTAAAATGCCAAAAAGTTGAAACGCTTGGATTTGTTCCGTAACGTTTGTAAATGTTTGGCTTAAATCACTTAAAATTTGAAACGTTTTGATTGGTTTGATAACGTTTAAAAACGTTTGGTTTTTTTTCGTAACGTTTATAAACGTTTGGCTTAAATCGCTAAAATGACGAAACGTTTGGTGTTGTTATGTAACATTTGTAAACGTTTGGATTTGTTTCGTAATGTTTTAAACATTTGGTTTTGTTTCGTAACGTTTGTAAACGTTTGGCTTCAATCGCTAAAAAGGTGAAATATTTGGTTTCGTTTCGTAACGTTTGTAAACGTTTGGCTTAAATCGTTAAAAAGGTGAAACATTTGGATTTGTTTCGTAACGTTTGTAAATGTTTAGCTTAAATCGCTAAAAAGGTGAAACAATGGATCTGTTTCGTAACGTTTGTAAACGTATGGCTTAAATCGCTAAAAAGGGAAAAGTTTGGTTTTGTTTCGTAACGTTTGTAAAAGTTTGGCTTAAATCCCTAAAAAGGGGAGACGTTTGGTTTTTTGTTTCATAAATTTTGTAAACGTTTGGCTTAAATCGCTAAAAAGGTGAAACGTTTGGATTTGTTTCGTAGCGTTTGTAAATGTTTTGTTTAAATTGCATAAAAGGTAATACACTTGGATTTGTTTCGTAACGTTTGTAAACGTTTGGCTTAAATTGCTAAAAAGGTGAAACACTTGGTTTTGTTTCGTAACGTTTGTAAAGGTTTGGCTTAAATCGCTAAAAAGGTGAAACGTTTGAATTTGTTTCGTAACGTTTTAAATGTTTGGCTTAAATCGCTAAAATGGGGAAACGTTTAGATTTGTTTCGTAACTTTTGTAATCGATTGGCTTAAATCGCTAAAATGGGGAAACGTTTGGATTTATTTCGTAGCGTTTGTAAACGTTTGGCTTAAATCGCTACAAAGGTTAAACGTTTGGATTTGTTTTGTCACGACCCATTTTCATGAATCGCGACCGGCGCTAGGGTATGGGTAATGTAGTACCAAAACCCGTAACTAGCCTTTCAATTAACATACAAACACATAAACCTGCAGAAAACCAATGCTCGGGGGCAACCGACACTTCAGCCTAAATCTAGCAGTTATAATATTCGGTAATTAAAATAACATGCTTTACAATAATAATATTAATTCGGCTTAACATAAATAATTCTGAATAATAATATAACATGCCAAAGCAATAATAATCCAGTCGGACCAATCCGACAACAACTAAAATAAAATAAAGACGTCTAGTCAACTACTGCGGTCTAAGAATGAAATAGTGGATAGTTATACTAAAATAAATGGAACCTCCGAAGAAACGTAAATGCGGAGATCACCAGACTCTTTCAGATCATAACCCTGGAAAATTTGTGAAAACAACAGGGTCAGATATACTGAGATGAGTTTATTCCACTATCTACATTTATTAAGTGGAAAACCTTTAAAACCGTTTAAAACATTTAATACGATATTACGAATAATAGTTGGAACCCTAATCCACAATTCTAAATAAATAACATAATCCAATAGGCCTGGTCCCGAGAGCTGAGCTACACCGAGTTACCACTGACCACACTTTACCATATCCAGAGTTCCAAGAGCTGTGCTGCACCGAGTTACTCTATTTGGTCCTGAGAGCTATGTTCACACCGAGTTACCACATTTCCATATATACCTTACCCAGATCTTTACCGGTGCGCACGCAGTCCTAATGATGCCCATTAGGTAGCATGTTCCAACTAAGAGCCATAATATAAAAACAGTTCGAAATATACGGACAGTATATATTTAATATTAAAATAAAATTTTACTTAATAAAGTGGTAAATAGTAAGTACAAACTCACTGCTTGCTAATCCACGTGAACCGGCAAGCAACTAATCCTGGTTCGCCTCTGGAGCACGAACAATAGACGGGTCTAGACAAATAAAATAATTATTAAAAACAGACCCTAACTCTAGAGAGTACTAGACACCACATAGGACTAGTACAAATAACACGTCGGAAATAAACAATCCAAAGCAACACACAAAAACACCCAATAGGTAATAAAGTCCAATTAATATAAGTCTATTGAGTTCTCGCTTAAATTCCAATTTACAAATATTATTTATTAATCTTTAAATAATAATAAATTTCCAAATAGTGGGTTATCCGAGTTACCAATAACTACCAAGTTAACCTCACTTGTCGGTCCGACTCAAACGTTTATCAAATATAAACCCGAGTTTATATTTATAAATAATTCGATAAAATACATTTTAAAAGCAGAACTCAATAACTTCCATTTCAACCCAAGTTACAACCCAAAAACTTAATTAAATAAGTCTTATAAAGTTTAGGGACTAAGTTGTACTTTAGCCAATTAGGGACTAAACTGTACTTTTATCAATTTAGGGACTAAATTGTACTTTAGCCAATTTGATATCCGAAATCAAATTAATTGCTTTTTTTATAATTAAAACCAAATATAAAATTACAAATCAAAAATCCACTTAATTAAGTTATAAAATAAGTTCAGGGGCTAAATTGTAATTTAGTCAATTTCATGCCAATTTGATATTCTTAATTAATTATATTTACCCGAGTAATTATATTAACTAAATTTATAATTAACTATCGTTTTCAATATTTAATTTATAAATCAAAATAAAATCCAAGTTATTAGTTAAAGTTTAACCTTAAGGATTTATCTGTTTTAGACCAAACAATTAATTGATCAAAATGATGACCCTTTGGCCATCTTCTTCAATTTGGAAACAAAACACTATTCCCTCCATTAAACTGAAACTTACAGGTTCATCAACAAGCCATCCTTAAACATCATTCAAGCAATCTAGAAGTCTAAGCAACTCATAATCCACACATGATCTATGGTTCAGTAGCTATACTCATGAACAATACATAAAAGAAAACACCCCATAATGAACGGAAAAGATAACGACCCAAACGAAATAACCCATCGCCCAACAAACTTATGCAATGTCAACACTAATTATCAACTAAACGTTCCAAGAGTTTCACAAACGTTAAACACAACAGAATCATAGCCAAGAGAAAGAAGGGATTCGGCAATAGGTAATTCATCTAGGAAGCAGTCTTTTAACAAAAAAAACGATAAACCGAACGGCGATTGAAACGAGGTCGATTACGTACCGTTCAACAGAAACGAGGTGGGGAATCGAAGGTACACGAGTCTAGAACGTCTGGAAACAAACGGTTTTAATTTCGATCTAGAAACGAGAGAGAACGACTCAAATTACGGAATGTCGTTCAAACGTTAAAACTGAAATTTGAAGAACTAAGGAAACTTACGGAACAGCAACTTCGGAAAGGATTTTGAAGCGTTAAACTTCAGAGAAAAAGTGAACGGAAGACGGCTATGGATTGTCTAAAGTGAGGAGAATGAATTAGGGTAGAAAGTTTCGTTTTTAAGTAGGTCGAAATAGGTTAGAACAAGTGACGAAAGTGCCCCCATGAACTGATATAGTAAGTCTCGAACGAGAACAGCCAAACTGGCTTGATTCTCGTTCGAGAATGCCTGGTCTCGTACGAGACCAGGCACCAAATGAGGTTCTCGTACGAGACCTCACCTATTTTTGTTGGAATCAGGTCTCTTTTGAGACCTGATTCAAAAGTGTGGTTCAACCCTTTTGGTTGAACCACAAACCGAATCGAGTATCCCCAAATTCTAACTATTCACGAATCGAACCGCAAACCGGAATGACAAAAAATTACCGGGAAAATTAAAATAATAATTTAAAATTCTACGGGATATTACATTCTCCCCAACTAATTATAAATCCGTCCTCGAATTTAACACGATAAACAATTAACAACAAAACAACACGTAACACAGGTAAAAATCGTTAAAATCACATAACATCAAAATATCGTACCCCACGGAAAGAGAAAAGGATAGCGATTCCGCATATCCGAATCGGTCTCCCAAGTGCACTCCTCAACAGAATAATTGCGCCAGAGAACTTTGACCATCGGAATTTCCTTGTTCCGCAATTTACGCACTTGCGTATCAACAACCTCAACTGGCTATTCCTCATACGATAACTCTTGGTCAACCTCAACGCTCTGGGGCACAATCACGTGCGAAGGATCAGAAATGCACTTTCTCAACATAGACACATAAAATACAGGATGTACTAACGACATGTCTAGCGGCAGAACCAGACGATAAGCCACGGCTCCAATCCTCTCTGAAATCTCTTAAGGACCAATATATCTCGGTGCCAACTTTCCCTTCACACCAAAACGAACCACGCCTTTCATAGGCAAAACCCGAATAAACACGAAATCACCAACATGAAACTCAATGTCTTTCCTCTTCGGATCAGCATAACTCTTATGCCGACTAAAAGCAGTCTCTAACCTCCGTTTGATCAACGGTACCTTCTCTGAGGTAATCTGAATAATCTCAGCTCCCGAGAGTTTACGCTCTCCGACCTCCTCCCAACAGATAGGAGATCTACACTTGCGCACGTACAAAGCCTCATACAGCGCCATCTCGATACTCGCGTGGTAACTGTTGTTATAAGAAAACTCAATCAACGGCAAATGAGTATCCCAGCTACCCTGAAAATCGAGGACACACATCTTGAGCATCTCTTCCAATGTCTGAATAGTTCTCTCAGACTGACCGTCAGTATGAGGATGAAAAACTGTACTGAAATCCAACCGAGAACCCAAGGATTCCTGTAACGCTTTCCAAAACCTCGAAGTAAACACAGAACCTGTGTCTGAAACAATAGAAACTGGTACACCATGCAAACTGAAAATCATGTCGATGTATAACTGAGCCAACCTCGAAGCAGTATACGAAACCTTAATCAGACGGAAATGAGCTGACTTGGTCATACGGTCAACTATCACCCAGATGGAATCGTACCCCTGTCGAGTACGTGGTAAACCAACCACAAAATCCATGGCAATCTGTTCCCACTTCCACTCTTGAATAGGCAGTGGCTGCAGATAGCCAAAAGGTCTCTAATGCTCCAACTTCACCTGCTGGCAAGTCAGACACTTAGAAACATACTCAGCGACATCCTTCTTCATCCCGCTCCACCAGTAGGTACCCTTAAGATCATGGTACATCTTAGTAGAACCCGGATGAACACTATAAGCAGACTTGTGCGCCTCCTCCAGAATCTGGTCCCTCAAACCATCTGAATCCGGAACACACAGTCTCGAACCATGTCTCAGAACACCATCCACAAAAGTAAACTCAGAATTAGCGTCCTGCTGAATCTCCTCAATAATCCGTTTCAACTGTGGATCCTCAGCTTGTAAAGCTTTGATCCGATCAATCAAAACGGGTTGCACTTGTAACAGTGCTAACAAACAACCAGCCTGAGAAACCTGAAAACCATAGCCCGAAGCTATCAAACTATGCTACTCTCTAACCATGGGTCTACGCCCAATCTCAGAAATATGAGCGAAACTGCCCGAAGACTTGCGACTCAACGCATTGGCTACCACATGAGCCTTACCAGGATCGTACTGAATAGTACAGTCGTAGTTTTTCAGCAACTCTAGCCACCTCCTCTGTCTCAAGTTCAACTCTCTCTGATCAAAGATATACTTCAGACTCTTATGATCAGTGAAAATCTCACAAGTAGCACCATACAAGTAATGCCTCCAAATTTTCAGCGCAAAAACCACAACTGCCAACTCTAAATCATGAGTAGGGTAATTCACCTCATGCTTCTTCAACTGTCTTGAAGCATAGGCAATCACCTGTCCATGTTGCATCAGAACGCAACCCAAACCAATCCGAGACGCATCACAATACACTGTGAAACCGTCAATGCCAGAAGGCAATGCCAAAACCGGAGCTGTAGTCAAAATCTCCTTGAGCTTCTCAAAGCTCTCCTCGCACTTGTCAGTCCACTCAAACTTAACACCTTTCTGTGTTAGTTTAGTCAACGGTGCAGATATTCTGGAGAAAGCTTTCACGAACCGACGATAGTAGCCAGCTAAACCCAGAAAACTCCTAATCTCGGTAACAGACCTCGGCCTCTGCCAATCCATAACCGCCTTTATCTTCTTCGGATCAACCTTGATCCCATCTTTCGACACTACGTGTCCTAGAAAGGTAACCTGATCCAACCATAACTCACATTTTGAGAACTTAGCATAAAAGTGATGCTCACGCAACGTCTATAGTATAGTCCTCAAATGGTAAGCATGTTTCTCCTCACTCCGAGAATAGATCAAAATGTCATCAATGAAGACGATAACAAATTGATCCAAAAACGGCTTGAACACTCTGTTCATCATATCCATAAACGCTGCTGGTGCGTTCGTTAGACCAAAGGACATAACCAGAAACTCAAAATGTCCATACCGCGTCCGAAAAGCAGTCTTAGGCACATCTACATCACGGATCCAAAGTTGATGATACCCAGACCTCAAATCAATCTTGGAAAAACACTTCGCACCCTGTAACTGGTCAAACAAATCATCGATGCGATGAAGAGGATATCGGTTCTTGACAGTAGACTTGTTCAACTGTCTGTAGTTGATACACAGTCGAAAGGAACCGTCTTTCTTCTTCACATACAGAACTAGAGCACCCCATGGAGAAGTAATCGGTCAGATGAACCTGCTATCCAACAACTCTTGTAACTGGTCCTTCAACTCCTTCAGCTCTGCAGGAGCCATCCGATACGGTGGTATCGAAATCGGAGCAGTACCAGAAACCACATCAATGCAAAACTCAATATCACGACAGTTGGTAATCCAGGAAATTCCTCTAAAAACACATCAGTGAACTCATTCTGTAATAACCTGGAATTTCCAGATTTAGAAAAGAGGCGATGAGTCTCATTTTGAATTGTCAAAATGAGAAAAGTAAGAAATTAAACGGAGTAGTTGGATAAAGAGAAAACGAGTAGGTCGATATTAAAACTTTAATAAGAAAATTTCAATAATAATATTCCATAAGAAAGATGGAGTTGGATTAAAGAGATAAAGTTGAGAAAGTGGCTAAAAGTTAACTTTAGCTTAAAATTTGAAAATGAGCTTTTATTTCCCAAAAAATAGAAATTAAATAGAATATAGACGGAAATTAATATTTATAAAAATAATATCGATAAAATGGTTATCGATAATTATTAAAGTGGAATTTGGACACAAAAGAGAGAAAAAGTGCAAGTTAGCTCAAAATTGGAATTTCAGCGTTTTTGGCTAAAGTTGCCAAAATAAGATATCAGAAACTGATATTATAAGATATGGGACTAATATTATTTATTTAGAAATAAATAATATGGAATTGATCGGATCTAAAAGATTTAGCGTTCAACGGACTAAATTGGACAAAAGAAAAGTTACAAATTGTGAAGTGAGGAGGTGGCAAGTCTAAGGACTAAAGAGAGACTTAGGCCATTACTATAAAAACAAGAAAAAAGAATTAAAATTCAGCAAAACCTCATTTTTCTAGCTAAAATAAGAAAGAACCCGTATGTTCTTCTTCTCCTTACCTTCCAAACTTCAAATCATCATAACTCTTTTATTTCTTGACGGAATTAGACGATTCTTACGGCCAAGGAACAAGGAGGAGGAGCTCTACTGATCTATACTTGTTAATCAAGGTAAAATTCACGAATTGGAGTTAGGGTTTGCTGCTGTTGTTTCGTGATTAATTGTTTAAGTTAGTGATGATGGTTTCAAATGTTAGAAATGAGGTTAGTGATATGAAATTGTCAAGTATAAGCTGAAAATTGATGAAATTAGGGTATGAATAGATGGTGATAGGTTCGGTCATGAATAAGGCTAAGAGTATAAGATTCAATTGATGATTGTAAGCTTGCAATGGAGTTGTTAGAGATGAATATTAGTGAGTTTGTATGTTGAACATTGTTTGAAGATATTGCAGAATATGTGCTGCAGAACAGCCATATTGCAAGGACAATATCTCGAGCTATGCAGCTCTGAATTAAGTTCCATTTATTGGTATGGAAACTTAAGAGTGTCCTCTAAATATGTCTAGGTTTTGGTTTCTGCAAATTCAGCCTCTAAGTGGCCCAAACAGATCAGAACATTACGATGCGCGTAACAGTTCTGATTTTCTCGACAGCCCAAGTTAATAACTTAAGGGCTAGTTTATGACACTTTCGGGTGCTAGTATTAGTCCGAGACCTAAACAAAACTTGTAGAGGAAATTCTAAACTTTAAGAATGTCAGTTTTGTTTAGAGGTTGGACTATTTTACGATTACCAAACATAGTCGACTACGGGGTCGATAATGCGACAAGTTATGCAACTTGTTTATCTCGAGTCTAAGTATCTATTGATTTAAAATCTCACTCGAGATCTATATGATTTGTCCTAGGTTCGACAAGGAAAACTAATATAGGACATGGAGCTCAGGGAGCTTACGCTATTAATAACGAGGATTTTGGATAAGCAAGCGGTGAGTATATTTTACTTACTCGCATTATCATATTAAACTTATGTTATATACTATATGAATAGTATTTAAATGCATCGCATGAATTGTTTGGAATGAGTTGTTTGGATTGATTTGTATTGTTTGGTTTGGATTGTTTTTGTTGGCTTGAATTGATTAAATTGGTTTGTGTCGTTTGTATACAACTTAATTGTATTAGAATGGTTTGGCTTGTATTGTATTATTTATGTTGCTTTGTAAATGTGTGGTGTGAATGTGTGGTGTTAATTTGAGATGTAAATGCGCTTGTCAATCAAGGTTGAAATGTTCAAGTGAGTAATGTTTGGTTGTGATGATCATTTCATGCTTATATTTGAATATTTAATGATAATTGATAATAGTCGTTGGTTGCCTAAAATGGCGATTCGGGCCAACGACGTGAGATTGAGTTATTGGTTGCCTAAATGGCGATTCGGGCCAATAACGTAATGTTGGTTGCCTGTATGGCGATTTGGGCCAACATTGAGACAATTGATTTATTGGTTGCCTAAATGGCGATTTGGGCCAATAACGTAATGTTGGTTGCCTATATGGCAATTTGGGCCAACATTGTGATAATTGAGTTATTGGTTGCCTAAATGGCGATTCGGGCCAATAACAATATGTTGGTTGCCTATATGGCGATTTGGGCCAACATTGTGATAATTGAGTTATTGGTTGCCTAAATGGCGATTCGGGCCAATAACAATATGTTGGTTGCCTATATGGCGATTTGGGCCAATATTTGAATTATGCGCATAATTCAATATCCTTTTGTAAACTTGACGTTGATTGGAAATGTGTGAATATGTTTGGTTTGAATTGAACATTGGACTACTATGTTTGTGATGGTTATTGCTTACGTCGAATGGATCATCGCTTGAGCTATGTTTTAGTTACTTGGAATGCTTATGAATGTGTATATTTAGTATGGTGTGGAAGTTTTGTGAAGTTGTGTGGTGTGAGCTCGGTTGAATTATCTCGGGCTTTATGAATTTTGTGTCTCGTGATTAGCCCAGAATTTGTGCTAGACAGAAAAGGCAATACCTACGTTAAGACTAGGCAAATACCTAGAGCGATCTAAGTCTAAGACTAAGACTTGCTTGAATTGCCTATTTTGCCTATTTGAATTGATTGAAAGTATATGTATCCCTGATGATTGTGTTTTCATTAAATGTTTTCAAAATGCGATGTTATTTTGATAATAGGGTGAGTAACGTATATCTCACTCAGCTCAAAGCTGACCCCCCCCAATGTTTGCTTTCAGGAACCTAGACTCTGGACTTGGCTAGAAGTCCATTCTTTAATCGGAAGTAAATCTTGTCGTGTGCAGTCCAGACTTCCGTAGTTGCTGCAGTAGTGTCTTGTCTGACCATAGTTGTGGTCTAGTGCAACATTTTGATACAGTGTCGGTACTGATTTGCTATCTTTGTAGTTATATATGTTTTGTACACGGAAGGTGAATACCCGTGATGATATGGTTTTAAACACTAGTATGTATCGGGCTAGTATGTACATGATACGGAAATACGAAGCCCAAGTATTTTGTGTCAATAAGTTACTAGTGTATAAAGATGAGTATATGTATATGCTTCCGCTATAATGTCAATGTACGATTGATGTTTTTTTTTTAAAATGTTTTTAGTGAATTTTAGGCTTGCTACGGGTTTCGGAACTACCATTCCCATTCCCTAGCGCTGGTCTCGACTCGAGATTTCAGGTCGTGACACATTTACTATCGGAACACTATGCATATCACTAACTTTTGCTTCCACATCTCGAACCACAGCAAGAAAACCCTGGCAACCCTTGCCTAACATCTGCTTCGCCTTGATGGCGGAAATCAGATTCTTAGGTGTCTCCGCCTTTTCTCCCTGAAAGGAAAAAGGTAGATCACCTGGAATCCTAAACTCGACTGACTTCCCTCGGCGGTCAAAAGAAGCAAAGTGGCGTGACAGCTAATCCATCCCCAAGATGACATCAAAAGAAAGAACGTCAAGCACAATCAAATCAGCACATAATTCTCTACCCTGAATAACCACTGGACAAGAAGGATAAACAACGTCCACTACTACACCTTCAGACATAGATGTAGACACAGCTAGAGGTTCACTCAAAACAGATGGTGCAATACCTAATTTTCCCGCAAAACTAGTAGAAACAAACGAATGGGTTACACCCACATCAAATAACACCAAAGCATCAGTAAGAGAAATCGGAATGGTACCTTGCACCACAGCATTTGATGCACGCGCATCATGAGGAGTAAGAGCGAACACTCCGGCCTGACCCTGCGGCTGTTGCTGTGAACTCTGCCCAGTACCATAACTGTTGGAACCTCTGCCACCGTTACCACGGCCACCAAAACCTCTGCCACCAGAACCACGGCCCCGCTGGCCACCAAAAGATGTTGCAGGTTGAGAGTACCATACAGACTGTGTAAATGTAGGTCTCTGCTGCTGGTAAGACGACTGTGCCACACTGGAGTTAGACATCTACTGCCCAGATGTCGGACACTCCCTGGATAAATGACCCGGCTGGCCACAAGAGAAACAACCTCCAGGAGCTAACTGACACTGACCATAGTGCATGCGTCTGCAATTCTGGAAGAACGGAATGTTCGATACACCAGTGTACCCGCGTCCTGAACCACAGTTACTCCCACTGCTACTAGAACTGTACGGAGCACTCCTAGTACTATGCCTCCCCTTGTTATGCGTACGGCGACTCCCCCTATTGGCCTGAGAAGAGCCATTGTAGTAGTTTCCACTACCATCTTGCGCTGGGGCCTGTTGCCCCCCAATAAGAAGATCACTCTTTCCCTTCTGATTCTGGAAAGGGTCGGAGATCGTCCCAAACTGAATCAATGAATTCTCCATCCGTCGAGCACTATCCACTACCCGAGCAAACTCCATGTCTGTCCCCATCAGCAAAGGAAGAAACTCCGAGCCTAAACCCCTAACATAGCGGTCGTTCACTCGCCCTCGATCACCCTGTAGATCTGTAGCAAACCGCCCCAAACAGACAAACTTTGTACTGTAGTCTTTCACTGATCTATCCCCTTTCTTCAAATTTAGCAGCTTTTCTCTGAAATTCTCAGTAACAAAGAAGGGTAGATAGTAACCTCTAAACCTGTTCACAAAATCAGCCCAAGACAATGTAGCCATCTCTGGCATGATGTTATCGCGAAACCAGTCTTTAGCTGGACCCTTCAGCGACATCTCCACAAGCATCACTGATTGACGTTCAGTAGCTTGAATTCTCTACCTATTATACTCAAACTCTTCCAAAAAGTCAAGAGCATCCCCAGTGCCATCAAATGAAGTCGGAGCCAACTTCGTGTGAGTCATCACCATCTCTTTGTCTGTCGGAATGTGATCGACACCAGGAAGTCAACCTATACCAACTACAGCACCAGCCTGAGGTTGTTGTTGCTGCGCTAACTGACCCAGTACAATACACTGATTCTGCAGAAGAGCCTGGTTGTTTTGCATCTCGACAATACCAGCCAAGAAAGTAGTGAAGTCGAACGCCTGCATACTCGGTGCCTGTTGCACCTCCGGTGACTGCTGCACATTCGGTGCCCGAACACCTGCTGCACCACGTCGTCTAGCTCCACCTCTACCAGCACCAGCTCCTCTGCCTCTACCTCTGCCAGCACCTCTACCTCTACCACGTCCAGCATTGGCCGGAACTGGTGGTACGTTCTGATCGACTTCCATGGAAATCGCATCATAAGCCTCAGCTTCTTGCTTTACCGCAGCACGAGCACGAGTACGAACAACGTTGTCCATATCCTAAGGATTGAACAAAAGCAGTTTAAATAACACATAATTCATACCAAAGTATGAAACAAAACAAGTAACAATTAGGATTTCCCGAGAAATCAGAGAAATAAAATATTCACCCAAGTGAACTAGCATTGACAATTAACAACATCAAATCAACATATAATGACTGACTCGACGCAATCCTATTGGTGTAGGAAGAATATTTTAAAAATCAAAAGATGACGTTTTTAAAGACATGACAGAAACCTATATCCGTAGTAGTTCCTAAGACACAACATCACTTAACAGAGTAAACACATAGCAAGCAAATGGCCCTGGTTTGAAACCAAAGCTCTGATACCAAGTTTGTCACGACCCATTTTCATGAATCGCGACCGGTGCTAGGGTATGGGTAATGTAGTACCAAAACCCGTAGCTAGCCTTTCAATTAACATACAAACACATAAACCTGCAGAAAACCAATGCTCGGGGGCAACCGAGACTTCAGCCTAAATCTAGCAGTTATAATATTCAGTAATTAAAATAACATGCTTTCCAATAATAGTATTAATTCGGCTTAACATAAATAATTCTGAATAATAATATAACGTGCCAAAGCAATAATAATCCAGTCAGACCAATCCGACAACAACTAAAATAAAATAAAGACGTCTAGTCAACTACTGCGGTCTAAGAATGAAATAGTTGATAGTTATACTAAAATAAATGGAACCTCTGAAGAAAAGTAAATGCGGAGATCACCAGACTCTCTCAGATCATAACCCTGGAAAATTTGGGAAAACAACGGGGTCAGATATACTGAGATGAGTTTATACCACTATCTACATTTATAAAGTGGAAAACCTTTAAAACCGTTTAAAACATTTAATACGATATTACGAATAATAGTTGGAACCCTAATCCACAATTCTAAATAAATAACATAATCCAATAGGCCTGGTCCCGAGAGCTGAGCTACACCGAGTTACCATTGACCACACTTTACCATATCCGAGGTCCCGAGAGCTGTGCTACACCGAGTTACTCTATTTGGTCCCGAGAGCTATGCTCACACCGAGTTACCACATTTCCATATATACCTTACCCAGATCTTTACCGGTGCGCACGCAGTCCTAATGATGCCCATTAGGTAGCATGTTCCAACTAAGAGTCATAATATAAAAACAGTTCGAAATATACGTACAGTATATATATTTAATATTAAAATAACAATTTACTTAATAAAGCGGTAAATAGTAAGTACAAACTCACTGCTTAATAATCCACGTGAAAACCGGCAAGCAACTAATCCTGGTTCGCCTCTGGAGCACGAACAATAGACGGGTCTAGACAAATAAAATAATTATTAAAAACAGACCCTAACTCTAGAGAGTACTAGACACCATATAGGACTAGTACAAATAACACGTCGGAAATAAACAATCCAAAGCAACACACAAAAACACCCAATAGGTAATAAAGTCCAATTAATATAAGTCTATTGAGTTCTCGCTTAAAATCTAATTTACAAATATTATTTATTAATCTTTAAATAATAATAAATTTCCAAATATGGGTTATCCGAGTTACCAATAACTACCAAGCTAACCTCACTTATCGGGTGACCCAAGTCTAACCCGACTCAAACGTTTATCAAATATAAACCCGAGTTTATATTTATAAATAATTTGATAAAATAATAATCCATTTTAAAAGCAGAACTCAATAACTTCCATTTCAAGTAACCCAAGTTACAACCCAAAAACTTAATTAAATAAGTCTTATAAAAGTTTAGGGACTAAGTTGTACTTTAGCCAATTAGGGACCAAATAGTACTTTTACCAATTTAGGAACTAAATTGTACTTTAGCCAATTTGATATCCGAAATCAAATTAATTGCTTTTGTTTATAATTAAAACCAAATATAAAATTACAAATCAAAAATCCACTTAATTAAGTTATAAAATAAGTTCAGGGGCTAAATTGTAATTTAACCAATTTCATGCCAATTTGATATTCTTAATTAATTATAATTACCCGAGTAATTATATTAACTAAATTTATAATTAACTATCGTTTTCAATATTTAATTTATAAATCAAAATAAAATCCAAGTTATTAGTTAAAGTTTAACCTTAAGGATTTATTTGTTTTAGACCAAACAATTAATTGATCAAAATGACCCTTTGGCCATCTTCTTCAATTTGGAAACAAAAAACTATTTCCTCCATTAAACTTAAACTTACAGGTTCATCAACAAGCCATTCTTAAACATCATTCAAGCAATCTAGAAGTCTAAGCAACTCATAATCCACACATGATCTATGGTTCAGTAGCTATACTCATGAACAATACATAAAAGAAAACACCCCATAATGAACGGAAAAGATAACGACCCGAACGAAATAACCCATCGCCCAACAAACTTATGCAATGTCAACACGATTTTTAATTATCAACTAGCATTCCAAGAGATTCACAAACATTAAACACAACAGAATCATAGCCAAGAGAAAGAAGGGATTCGGCAGTAGGTAATTTATCTAGGAAGCAGTCTTTTAACAACAAAAACAATAAACCGAACGGTGATTGAAACGAGGTCGATTACGTACCGTTCAACAAAAACGAGGTGGGGAATCGAAGGTACAGGAGTCTAGAACGTCTGGAAACAAACAGTTTCAATTTCGATCTAGAAACGAGAGAGAACGACTCAAATTACGGAATGACGTTCAAACGTTAAAACTGAAATTTGAAGAATTAAGGAAACTTACCGGAACAGCAACTTCGGAAAGGATTTTGAAGCGTTAAACTTCAGAGAAAAAGTGAACGGAAGACGGCTATGGATTGTCTGAAGTTAGGAGAATGAATTAGGGTAGAAAGTTTCGTTTTTAAGTAGGTCGAAAGAGGTTAGAACAAGTGAGGAAAGTGCTCCATGAACTGATATGGTAAGTCTCGAACGAGAACAGCCAAACTGGCTTGATTCTCGTTCGAGAATGTCTGGTCTCGTACGAGACCAGGCACCAAACGAGGTTCTCGTACGAGACCTGTTGGTCTCGTACGAGACCTCACCTATTTTTGTTGGAATCAGGTCTCTTTTGAGACATGATTCAAAAGTGTGGTTCAACCCTTTTGGTTGAACAACAAACCGAACCGAGTATCCCCAAATTCTAACTATTCACGAATCGAACCGCAAACCGTAATGACCAAAAATTACCGGGAAAATTAAAATAATAATTTAAAATTTTACAGGATATTACATGTTTCGTAACGTTTGTATACGTTTGGCTTTAATCGCTAAAAAGGTGAAATGCTTGAAATTTCGTAACCTTTGTAAACGTTTTGCTTAAATTGCTAAAAATGTGAAACACTTGGTTTGTTTCGTAACGTTTTTAAGGGTTTTGATTAAATCGCTAAAAATGTGAAATGTTTGGATGTGTTTCGTAACTTTTTAAACATTTGGTTTTGTTTCGTAACGTTTGTAAACGTTTGGCTTAAATCGCTAAAAAGGTGAAACATTTGTATTTGTTTCGTAACGTTTGTAAACGTTTGGCTTAAATTGCTAAAAAGGTGAAACACTTGGATTAGTTTCGTAACGTTTGTAAACATTTGGCTTAAATTTCTAAAAAAGGTGAAACGCTTGGATTTGTTACGTAACGTTTGTAAACGTTTGGCTTAAATTGCTAAAAAGGTGAAACGCTTGGTTTTGTTTCATAACGTTTTTAAGGGTTTTGCTTAAATCGCTAAAAATGTGAAGCGTTTGGATGTGTTTCGTAACTTGTTAAACGTTTTGGCTTAAATTGCTAAATAGGTGAAACATTTGGATTTGTTTCGTAGCGTTTGTAAACGTTTGGCTTAAATTGCTAGAAAGGTGAAACACTTGGATTTGTTTCGTAACGTTTGTAAACGTTTGGCTTAAATTGCTGGAAAGGTGGAACACTTGGTTTTGTTTCGTAACGTTTGTAAAGGTTTGGCTTAAATCGCTAAAAAGGTGAAACGTTTGGATTTATTTCGTAATGTTTTAAACGTTTGGCTTGAATCGCTAAAATGGGTAAACGTTTCGATTTATTTCGTAACGTTTGTAAACGTTTGGCTTAAATCGCTAAAAAGGTGAAACGTTTGGATTTGTTTCGTAACATTTGTATACGTTTGGCTTAAATTGCAAAAAAGGTAAAACGTTTGAAATTTTTTAACGTTTGTAAACGTTTGGCTTAAATTGCTTAAAAGGTGAAACGCTTAGATTTATTTCATAATGTTTGTAAACGTTTGGATTAGATTGCTTAAAAGGTGAAACGCTTGGATTTGTTTTGTAACGCTTGTAAACGTTTGGCTTAATTTGCTAAAAAGGTGAAAATACGAAATGTTTGTATTTAGTTCGTAACGTTTGGCTTAAATTTCTATAAAGGTGGCACGTTTGGATTTGTTTTGTAACCTTTGTAAAAGTTTGGCTTAAATCGCTAAAAAGGTGAAACGTTTGGTTTTGTTTCATAACCTTTGTAAAGGTTTGGCTTATATCGCTAAAAAGGCGACACATTTGGATTTGTTTTGTAACCTTTGCAAACGTTTGGCTAAAATTGCTAAAAGGTGAAACGTTTGGATTTATTTTGTAACGTTTGCAAACGTTTGCTTAAATCGCTAAAACGGTGAAACGTTTGGATTTGTTTCATAACGCTTGTAAACGTTTGGCTTAAATCACTAAAAAGTTGAAACGTTTGGATTTGTTCCGTAACGTTTGAAAACGTTGGGCTTAAATCGCAAAAAAGGTGAAACGTTTGGTTTTGTTTCGTAACGTTTGTAAACGTTCGGGTTAAATCGCTAAAAAGGTGAAACGTTTGTAAACATTTGGTTTAATTTCTAAAAAGGTGAAACATTAGGATTTGTCTCGTAATATTTGTAAATGTTTGGCTTAAATTGCTAAAAATGTGAAACGTTTAGTTTTGTTTCGAAACGTTTTAAACGTTTCGTTTAAATTGCTAAAAAGGTGAAACGCATCGATTTGTTTCGTAACGTTTGTAAACGTTTGGCTTAAATTGCTAAAAATGTTAAACGTTTAGTTTTGTTTCGTAACGTTTTAAAAGTTTGGCTTAAATTGCTAAAAAGTTGAAACGCTTGGATTTGTTTCGTAACGTTTGTAAACGTTTGGCTTAAATTGCTAAAAAGGTGAAACACATCGATTTGTTTCGTAACGTTTGTAAACGTTGGCTTAAATTGCTAAAAAGTTGAAACGCTTGGATTTGTTTCGCAACATTTGTAAACGTTTGGCTTAAATCGCTAAAAAGGTGAAACGTTTGGATTTGTTTTGTAAGGGTTGTAAACGTTTGGCTTAAATCGATAAAAAGGGGAAACGTTTAGTTTTGTTTATTAACATTTGTAAACGTTCGGCTTAAATCGCTAAAAAGGGGAGACTGTTGGATTTGTTTCGTAACATTTTAAACGTTTGAATTTGTTTCGAAACGTTTGGATTTGTTTTGTACCATTTGTAAATATTTGGCTTCAATCGCTAAAATAGTGAAACGTTTCTATTTGTTTCGTAACATTTGTAAATGTTTGGCTTAAATAACTAAAAATGTGAAACGTTTAGATTTGTTTGGTAACGTTTACAAACGTTTGTTTTTTTTTTCGTAAAGTTTATAATCGTTTGGCTTAAATCGCTAAAATGGGGAAACATTTGGTGTTGTTTTGTAGCGTTTGTAAATGTTTGGATTTGTTTCGTAACGTTTTAAACGTTTGTTTTGTTCCGTAACTTTTATAAACGTTTGGCTTAAATCGCTAAAAAGGTGAAATGTTTGGTTTTGTTTCGTAAAGTTTGTAAATATTTGGCTTAAATCGCTTAAAAGGTGAAATGTTTGGATTTATTTCGTAACGTTTGTAAACGTTTGGCTTAAATCGCTAAAAAGGTGAAACAATTGGATTTGTTTCATAACATTAGTAAATGTATGGCTTAAATCGCTAAAAAGGTGAAACGTTTGGTTTTGTTTCGTAATGTTTGTAAATGTTTGGCTTAAATCCCTAAATAGGTGAGACATTTGGTTTTGTTTAGTAACGTTTGTAAACGTTTGGATTTTTTTCGTAACGTTTTAAACGTTTGTTTGTAAATATTTGGCTTAAATCGCTAATAAAGTGAAACGTTTGGTTTTGTTTCTTAACGTTTGTAAATGTTTGGCTTAAATCGCTAAAAAGGTGAAACGTTTGGTTTTGTTTCGTAATGTTTGTAAATGTTTCTATTTATTTCGTAACGTTTTGTTAACATTTGCCTTAAATCGCTAAAAAGATAAAACGTTTGAATTTGTTTCGTAACGTTTATAAAAGTTTGGCTTAAATTGCTAAAAGGTGACACGTTTAGATTTGTTTTATAACCTTTGTAAAAGTTTGGCTTAAATCGCTAAAAAGGTGAAACGTTTGGTTTTGTTTCATAACCTTTGTAAAGGTTTGGCTTATATCGCTAAAAAGGCAACACGTTTGGATTTTTTTCGTAACCTTTGCAAACGTTTGGCTAAAATCGCTAAAAAGGTGAAATGTTTGGATTTCTTTTGCAACGTTTGTAAACGTTTGGCTTAAATAGCTAAATAGGTGAAACGTTTGGATTTGTTTCATAATGTTTGTAAATGTTTGGCTTAAATCGCTAAAAAGGTGAAACGTTTGGATTTGTTCCGTAACGTTTGAAAACGTTGGGCTTAAATCGCAAAAAAGGTGAAATGATTGGTTTTGTTTCGTAACGTTTGTTAACGTTCGGCTTAAATCGCTAAAAAGGTGAAATGTTTGTAAACATTTGGTTTAATTTCTAAAAAGATGAAACCATTGAATTTGTCTCGTAACGTTTGTAAATATTTGGCTTAAATTGCTAATAATGTGAAACGTTTAGTTTTGTTTCATAACATTTGAAACGTTTGGTTTAAATTGCTAAAAAGGTGAAACGCATCGATTTGTTTCGTAACGTTTGTAAAAGTTTGGCTTAAATTGCTAAAAAGTTGAAACACTTGGATTTGTTTCGTAACGTTTGTAAACGATTGGCTTAAACCGCTAAAAAGGTGAAACGTTTGGATTTGTTTCGTAAGAGTTTTAAACGTTTGGCTTAAATCGATAAAAAGGGGAAACGTTTGGTTTTGTTTCATAACCTTTGTAAACGTTCGGCTTAAATCGCTAAAAAGGTGAAACTGTTGGATTTGTTTCATAACATTTTAAACGTTTGGATTTGTTTCAAAACATTTGGATTTCTTTCGTACCATTTATAAATGTTTGGCTTCAATCACTAAAATAGTGAAATGTTTCGATTTGTTTCGTAACGTTTGTAAATGTTTGGCTTAAATCACTAAAAATGTGAAACGTTTAGATTTGTTTAGGAACGTTTACAAACGATTGGTTTTGTTTCGTAACGTTTATAAACGTTTGGCTTAAATCGCTAAAATGGGGAAACATTTGGTGTTGTTTTGTAGTGTTTGTAAATGTTTGGATTTGTTTCGTAATTTATTCACGTTTGTTTTGTTTCATAATGTTTGTAAACATTTGGCTTAAATCGATAAAAAGGTGAAATGTTTGATTTTGTTTCGTAACGTTAGTAAATATTTGGCTTAAATTGCTTAAAAGGTGAAATGTTTGGATTTGTTTCGTAACGTTTGTAAACGTTTGGCTTAAATTGCTAAAAAGGTGAAACAATTGGATTTGTTTCGTAACGTTTGTAAATGTATGACTTAAATCGCTAAAAAGGTGAAACGTTTGGTTTTGTTTCGTAACGTTTGTAAACGTTTGGCTTAAATCTTTAAATAGGTGAGACGTTTGGTTTTGTTTAGTAATGTTTGTAAACGTTTGGATTTTTTTCGTAACGTTTTAAACGTTTGTTTGTAAATGTTTGGCTTAAATCGCTAAAAAGGTGAAACGTTTGGTTTTGTTTCGTAACGTTTGTAAACGTTTCGATTTATTTCGTAACGTTTGTAAACGTTTCGATTTATTTCGTAACGTTTGTAAACATTTGCCTTAAATCGCTAAAAAGATAAAAACGTTTGGATTTGTTTCATAACGTTTGTAAACGTTTGGCTTAAATCGCTAAAAAGGTGAGACGTTTGGATTTGTTCCGTAATGTTTGAAAACGTTGGGCTTAAATCGCAAAAAAGGTGAAATGTTTGGTTTTGTTTCGTAACGTTTGGTAACGTTCAGCTTAAATCGCTAAAAAGGTGAAATGTTTGTAAACATTTTGTTTAATTTCTAAAAAGGTGAAACCTTTGAATTTGTCTCGTAACGTTTGTAAATATTTGGCTTAAATTGCTAATAATGTGAAACGTTTAGTTTTGTTTCGTAACGTTTGAAACGTTTGGTTTAAATTGCTAAAAAGGTGAAACGCATCGATTTGTTTCCTAACGTTTGTAAAAGTTTGGCTTAAATTGCTAAAAAGTTGAAACGCTTGGATTTGTTTCGTAACGTTTGTAAACGTTTAGCTTAAATCGCTAAAAAGGTGAAACGTTTGGATTTGTTTCGTAAGGGTTTTAAACGTTTGGCTTAAATCGATAAAAAGGGGAAACGTTTGGTTTTGTTTCGTAACCTTTGTACACGTTCGGCTTAAATCGCTAAAAAGGTGAAACTGTTGGATTTGTTTCATAACATTTTAAACGTTTGGATTTGTTTCGAAACGTTTGGATTTGTTTCGTACCATTTGTAAATGTTTGGCTTCAATCACTAAAATAGTGAAATGTTTCGATCTGTTTCGTAACGTTTGTAAATGTTTGGCTTAAATCACTAAAAATGTTAAACGTTTAGATTTGTTTGGTAACGTTTACAAACGTTTGGTTTTGTTTCGTAACGTTAATAAACGTTTGGCTTAAATCGCTTAAATGGGGAAACATTTGGTGTTATTTTGTAGCGTTTGTAAATGTTTGGATTTGTTTCGTAACGTTTTCACGTTTGTTTTGTTTCGTAACGTTTGTAAACATTTGGCTAAAATTGCTAAAAAAGTGAAATGTTTGGTTTTGTTTCGTAACGTTTGTAAACGTTTGGCTAAAATCGCTAAAAAGGGGAAACAATTGGATTTGTTTCGTAACGTTTGTAAATGAATGGCTTAAATCGCTAAAAAGGTGAAACGTTTGGTTTTGTTTCGTAACGTTTGTAAACGTTTGGCTCAAATCCTTAAATAGGTGAGACGTTTGGTTTTGTTTCGTAACGTTTGTAAACGTTTGGCTTAAATCTTTAAATAGGTGAGACGTTTGGTTTTGTTTAGTAATGTTTGTAAACGTTTGGATTTTTTTCGTAACGTTTTAAACGTTTGTTTGTAAATGTTTGGCTTAAATCGCTAAGAAGGTGAAACGTTTGGTTTTCTTTCGTAACGTTTGTAAACGTTTCGATTTATTTCGTAACGTTTGTAAACATTTGCCTTAAATCGCTAAAAAGATAAGTTTCATAACGTTTGTAAACGTTTGGCTTAAATCGCTAAAAAGGTGAGACGTTTGGATTTGTTCCGTAACGTTTGAAAACGTTGGGCTTAAATCGCAAAAAAGGTGAAATGTTTGGTTTTGTTTCGTAACGTTTGGTAACGTTCAGCTTAAATCGCTAAAAAGGTGAAATGTTTGTAAACATTTGGTTTAATTTCTAAAAAGGTGAAACCTTTGAATTTGTCTCGTAACGTTTGTAAATATTTGGCTTAAATTGCTAATAATGTGAAACGTTTAGTTTTGTTTCGTAACGTTTGAAACATTTGGTTTAAATTGCTAAAAAGGTGAAACGCATCGATTTGTTTCGTAACGTTTGTAAAAGTTTGGCTTAAATTGCTAAAAAGTTGAAACGCTTGGATTTGTTTCGTAACGTTTGTAAACGTTTAGCTTAAATCGCTAAAAAGGTGAAACGTTTGGATTTGTTTCGTAAGGGTTTTAAACGTTTGGCTTAAATCGATAAAAAGGGGAAACGTTTGGTTTTGTTTCGTAACCTTTGTACACGTTCGGCTTAAATCGCTAAAAAGGTGAAACTGTTGGATTTGTTTCATAACATTTTAACCGTTTGGATTTGTTTCGAAACGTTTGGATTTGTTTCGTACCATTTGTAAATGTTTGGCTTCAATCACTAAAATAGTGAAATGTTTCGATCTGTTTCGTAACATTTGTAAATGTTTGGCTTAAGTCACTAAAAATGTTAAACGTTTAGATTTGTTTGGTAACGTTTACAAACGTTTGGTTTTGTTTCGTAACGTTTATAAACGTTTGGCTTTAATCGCTTAAATGGGGAAACATTTGGTGTTATTTTGTAGCGTTTGTAAATGTTTGGATTTGTTTCGTAACGTTTTCATGTTTGTTTTGTTTCGTAACGTTTGTAAACATTTGGCTTAAATTGCTAAAAAAGTTAAATGTTTGGTTTTGTTTCGTAACGTTTGTAAACGTTTGGCTAAAATCGCTAAAAAGGGGAAACAATTGGATTTGTTTCGTAACGTTTGTAAATGAATGGCTTAAATCGCTAAAAAGGTGAAACGTTTGGTTTTGTTTCGTAACGTTTGTAAACGTTTGGCTTAAATCCTTAAATAGGTGAGACGTTTGGTTTTGTTTAGTAACGTTTGTAAACGTTTGGATTTTTTTCGTAACGTTTTAAACGTTTGGTTTTGTTTCGTAATGTTTGTAAATGTTTGGCTTAAATCGCTAATAAAGTGAAACGTTTGGTTTTGTTTCGTAACGTTTGTAAACGTTTGGCTTAAATCGCTAAAAAGGTGAAACGTTTGGTTTTGTTTCGTAACGTTTGTAAACGTTTCGATTTATTTCGTAACATTTGTAAACATTTGCCTTAAATCTCTAAAAAGATAAAAACGTTTGGATTTGTTTCATAACGTTTGTTAAAGTTTGGCGTAAATTTCTAAAAAGGTGACACGTTTGGATTTGTTTTTTAACCTTTGTAAAAGTTTTGCTTATTTCGCTAAAAAGGTGAAACGTTTTGTTTTGTTTCATAACCTTTGTAAAGGTTTGGCTTATATCGCTAAAAAGGCTACACGTTTGGATTTGTTTCGTAACCTTTGCAAATGTTTGGCTAAAATCGCGAAAAAGGTGAAACGTTTGGATTTGTTTTGCAACGTTTGTAAACGTTTGGCTTAAATCGCTAAAAAGGTGAAACGTTTGGATTTGTTTCATAACGTTTGTAAACGTTTGGCTTAAATCGCTAAAAAGGTGAAACGTTTGGATTTGTTCCGTAATGTTTGAAAACGTTGGGCTTAAATTGCAAAAAAGGTGAAAAGTTTGGTTTTGTTTCGTAACATTTGTAAACGTTCGGCTTAAATCGCTAAAAAGGTGAAACGTTTGTAAACATTTTGTTTAATTTCTAAAAAGGTGAAACATTTGGATTTGTCTCGTAACGTTTGTAAATGTTTGGCTTAAATTGCTAAAAATGTGAAACATTTAGTTTTGTTTCGTAACGTTTTAAACATTTGGTTTAAATTACTAAAAAAGTGAAACGCATCGATTTGTTTCGTAACGTTTGTAAACGTTTGGCTTAAATTGCTAAAAAGTTGAAAGGCTTGGATTTGTTTCGTAACGTTTGTAAACGGTTGGCTTAAATCGCTAAAAAGATGAAACGTTTGGATTTGTTTCGTAAGGGTTGTAAACGTTTGGCTTAAATCGATAAAAATGGGAAACGTTTGGTTTTGTTTCGTAACCTTTGTAAACGTTCGGCTTAAATCGCTAAAAAGGTGAAACTGTTGGATTTGTTTCGTAACATTTTAAACGTTTGGATTTGTTTCGAAACGTTTGGATTTGTTTAGAAACGTTTGGATTTGTTTCGTACCATTTGTAAATGTTTGGCTTCAATCACTAAAATAGTGAAACGTTTCGATTTGTTTCGTAACATTTGTAAATGTTTGGCTTAAATCACTAAAAATGTGAAACGTTTAGATTTGTTTAGTAACGCTTACAAACGTTTGGTTCTGTTTTGTAACGTTTATAAACGTTTGTCTTAAATCGCTAAAATGGGGAAACAGTTGGTGTTGTTTTGTAGCGTTTGTAAATGTTTGGATTTGTTTCGTAATGTTTTTGTTAGTAGTATGTGCCCTAGGGCCATTTTGTTTTTATTCTTGTATAAACAAATCCCATTGGCAATGATATATATGCTTTATTTGAACTAAGTGTCTCATCAACTAAGTGTTTATTTATTAAATATTGTCCTTATCACATTGTGATAGAATGTATTCTTAAGGTGTTAAGAATATGAGTGACAGATTTTATTATACAAGTGCTCTAAATAATCGTTCACGATCGATGGGGTCCTACGAATAAGGGCATCGCTTTATCCCGGAAAGATCGTCACCTCTGTTTATTCTCCTGATTAGTAAAGCGTTACTAATTATAGGAAGTAGTGAGTCTCATACTACTTGATGGGGATCAGAATAAACATGTGGACACTCAAGGTGTTGAGTGAGTCGAACAAGTGACGCTAGATGACTTATACATGGTAATTCATTAAAGTCAATTTAATGTCATCTAGTTCATAATTGTACATATGTCCTTTGACTTGCGGTGACACTATCTTGTATATAGGTGATTAGAGTTTGATACTCCTTAACCCTAGATCTTTCATGAGCTAGGGCCGCGGGATGTGTTGGCTCTAGTTAGTTGTATATGGAGATAGGGGTTTAACCTAGAAAGGATTCATCACTCTGGATGAACGGAGACAAGATTCTATGCTATCTCGAATTGTTCTTGATGGATGATCTGCGCAGGTGTGTATGACTTACATAGAAAGTTGTTTCTAGTGGAAGTCATATTTATCAAGAATTAGAACTGAGAGATGAGGTCATATAATCAAGAAAACAATGTTTGACTTAACCGTGACACTAGTCGAGATTGGAATCTTAGATGAAGGAAATTTTGAGTTTACGGTCTTAATGAACATTGGTTCATAAAGAATGCATCGTAACATTCATATCTATTTCGGGTCGTGATATGTTGCTAGACGTCACTCTCGATCTACGAGAATTAATAATTAAATGGGATTTAATTATTTAATAAAGAAAGGCGTTTCTTATGTCTCTCGTTGCCATATAGATGTGAACCTAGTTAGTCACACACAATAGAGTGTGCAACCGATTGAGTTTACGAAAGATCAATTTCATATGGATACTAGCATATCTCGAAAATTAATCTAAGATGAAAAATAAGTACAAATTAGGGACTAATTTGTAGGAGTTATAAATTAGTAGGAACCTAATTGTACTATGTCCAAGTTAATTAAGGACTAATTTATAAGAGTTATAAATTAGTAGGAACCTAATTATATTTTAACCAAGTTTTATGATTAAAAGGCTTAAGTAATTAATTAGTGTAGTTAATGATACTTAAATCATTAATCATAAGCTAATGGAATGATGATGTCATGGTGATGATGTAATGAGATAAGCTTATGTCATATATGTGATGTCATATGATGACATCACCTATATGATGTCACCTATGTGAAGTCACCACATGAAAGGTGTCATGTGGTGACAACACCTTTGCTTGGTGTGTGACACCTAGCATGCAGGGTGTTGCATTCTTAAGACATGCTCTAGCCTATAAATAGAGCATGTCCTTGCTCATTTCAAGATACCACACAACACACATCTCACTACAAAAGTTGTAGAGAGAGAAAGCACTTGAAGGAGTTCAAGTAGTCATCAATCACGGGAAAAACTTGGCGACGTTTTTCATACATCCGAGTAAGGTAGTGATCGCGGCGAGAGTTTGAGCTTAAGGCTGCTCGGCAAGAGAAACTCTTGCAGGATTAATTCAAGGCGAGGATTCAATCGGACGCATACTCGTGTGGACGAGCTTGAGGTCGCCGTACTTTCGGGACTACAAGAATCGTTGGAGAATCGACATAGGTATTCTTCTTACGATTCCTAGATGCGTGCTTTAATTAATAAATGATATGACGATACATTTGTTGTTGATATGATCAACTTTAGGATCCGGATTGTTGGAATTTCGATTTTGAATTGAAATATACGATTCGGACTCGCGCCTCCCGCTGCGCCAACAGTTTTAAACATTTGTTTTGTTTCGTAACGTTTGTAAACGTTTGGCTTAAATCGCTCAAAAGGTTAAATGTTTAGTTTTGTTTCATAACGTTTGTAAATATTTGGCTTAAATCGCTTAAAAGGTGAAATGTTTGGATTTGTTAACGTTTATAAACGTTTGGCTTAAATCGCTAAAAAGGTGAAACAATTGGATTTGTTTCGTAACGTTTGTAAATGTATGGCTTAAATCGCTAAAAAGGTGAAATGTTTGGTTTTGTTTCGTAACGTTTGTAAACGTTTGGCTTAAATCCCTAAATAGGTGAGACATTTGGTTTTGTAACGTTTGTAAACGTTTAGATTTTTTTCGTAACGTTTTAAACGTTTGGTTTTGTTTCCAAATGTTTGTAAAGGTTTGGCTTAAATCGCTAATAAAGTGAAACGTTTGGTTTTGTTTTGTAACGTTTGTAAACGTTTGGCTTAAATCGCTAAAAAGGTAAAACGTTTGGTTTTTTTTCGTAACGTTTGTAAACGTTTCGATTTGTTTCGTAACGTTTTAAACGTTTGGTTTTGTTTCGTAACGTTTGTAAACGTTTGGATTTTTTTCGTAACGTTCGTTTCGTAACGTTTTAAATGTTTGATTTTGTTTCGTAATGTTTGTAAATGTTTTGCTTAAATCGCTAATAAAGTGAAACGTTTGGTTTTGTTTCGTAACATTTGTAAACGTTTGGCTTAAATCGCTAAAAAGGTGAAACGTTTGGTTTTGTTTCGTAACATTTGTAAACGTTTCGATTTGTTTCGTAACGTTTTCAACGTTTGGTTTTGTTTCGTAACATTTGTAAACGTTTGGCTTAAATCGCTAAAAAGGTGAAACGTCTGGATTTGTTTCCTAACGTTTGTAAAAGTTTTGGTTCAATCGCTAAAAAGGTGAAACGTTTGGATTTGTTTCGTAGCGTTTGTAAACGTTTGGCTTAAATCGCTAAAAATGTGAAACGTTTGGTTTTGTTCTGTAACGTTGGTAAATGTTTGGCTTAAATTGCTAAAATGGGGAAACACTTGTATTTGTTTCGTAACGTTTGTAAGCGTTTGGCTTAAATCACCAAAAAGGTGAAACGTTTGGTTTTGTTTCGTAACGTTTGGCTTAAATTGCTCTAAAGGTTAAACGCTTGGATTTGTTTCCAAACGTTTGTAAACGTTTGTCTTAAATCGCTAAAATGGTGAAATGTTTTATTTTGTTTCGTAATGTTTGTAAATCTTTGGCTTAAATCGCCAAATAGGCGAAACGTTTGGATTTGTTTCATGACGTTTGTAAACGTTTTGATTCAATCACTAAAAAGGTGAAACGTTTGGATTTGTTTCGTAGCATTTGTAAACATTTGGCTTAAATAGCTAAAAATGTGAAACGTTTGGTTTTATTCCTTAACGTCGGTAAACGCTTGGCTAAAATTGCTAAAAAGGTGAAACGCTTTGATTTGTTTCGTAACGTTTGTAAACGTTTGGCTTAAATCGCTAAAAAGGTGAAACGTTTGGTTTTGTTTCGCGGCGTTTGTAATCGCTAAAGAGATGAAACGTTTTGATTTGTTTCTTAACGTTTGTAAACTTTTGGCTTAAATTGGTATAAAGGTGAAACGTTTAGCTTAAATCACTAAAAAGGGGAAACGTTTTGTTTTATTTTGTAATGTTTGTAAATGTTTGGCTTAAATTGCTATAAAGGTGAAACGCTTGGATTTGTTTGTAACGTTTGTAAATGTCTGGATTTGTTTCGTAACGTTTGTATACGTTTGGCTTAAATCGCTAAAAAGGAGAAACGTATGGTTTTGTTTCGTAACATTTGTTAACGTTTAGATTAAATCGCTAAAAAGGTGAAACGTTTGGATTTTTTCGTAGCGTTTTTGTCTTAAATTGCTAAAAAGGTGAAACACTTGGATTTGTTTCGTAACGTTTGTAAACGTTTGGCTTAAATTGCTAAAAAGGTGAAACACTTGGTTTTGTTTCATAACGTTTGTAAAGGTTTGGCTTAAATCGCTAAAAAGGTGAAACGTTTGGATTTGTTTCGTAACGTTTTAAACGTTTGGCTTAAATCGCTAAAATGGGGAAACGCTTGGATTTGTTTCGTAACGTTTGTAAACGTTTGGCATAAATCGCTAAAAAAGTTAAACGCTTGGATTTGTTTCGTAACGTTTGTATACGTTTGGCTTAAATCGCTAAAAAGGTGAAACGTTTGAAATTTCGTAACGTTTGTAAATGTTTGGCTTAAATTGCTAAAAATGTGAAACGCTTGGATTTGTTTCCTAACGTTTGTAAACGTTTGGCTTAAATTGCTAAAAAGGTGAAACGCTTGGATTTCTTTCATTACGTTTGTAAACGTTTGGCTTAAATTGTTAAAAAGGTGAAACGTTTAGATTTGTTTCGTAACGTTTTAAATGTTTGGTTTTGTTTCGTAACTTTTGTAAATGGTCGGCTTAAATCGCTAAAAATGTGAAACGTTTGTATTTGTTTCCCAATGTTTGTAAATGTTTTCCTTAAATCGCTAAAAACATTAAACGTTTGGATTTGTTTCGTAGCGTTTGTAAACGTTTGGCTTAAATTGCTAAACAGGTGTCACATTTGGTTTTGTTTCATAACCTTTATAAACGTTTGGCTTAAATTGCTAAAAAGGGGAAACGTTTGGGTTTGTTTCGTAACGTTTGTAAACGTTTTGGTTAAATTGCTAAAAAGGTTACACGTTTGGATTTGTTTCTTAACGTTTGTAAAAATTTGGCTTAAATCGCTAATAAGTTGAAACGCTTGGATTTGTTTCGTAATGTTTGCAAACTTTTGGCTTAAATCGCTAAAAAGGTGAAACGTTTTGATTTGTTCCATAATGTTTGTTAACGTTTGGCTTAAATCGCTAACAAGGAGAAACGTTTGGATTTGTTCCGTAACATTTGAGAATGTTTGGCTTAAATCGCAAAAAAGGTGAAACGTTTGGTTTTGTTTCGTAACTTTTGTATACGTTCGGCTTAAATCGCTAAAAAGGTGAAATGTTTGGATTTATTTGGTAACGTTAGTAAACGTTTGGCTTAAATCACTAAAAAGGTGAAACGTTTGGATTTGTCTCGTAATGTTTGTAAATGTTTGGCTCAAATTGCTAAAAATGTGAAATGTTTAGATTTGTTTTGTAATGTTTTAAAGGTTTGGTTTAAATTGCTAAAAAGGTGAAACGCTTGGCTTTGATTCGTAACGTTTGTAAACGTTTGGCTTAAATTGCTAAAAAGTTGAAACGCTTGGATTTGTTTCGTAACGTTTGTAAACATTTGGCTTAAATCGCGAAAAAGGTGAAACATTTGGTTTTGTTTCGTAACGTTTGTAAACGTTTGGTTTAAATTGCTAAAAAGGTGCAACGTTTGGTTTTGTTTCGTAACGTTTGTTAGCGTTTGGCATAAATTGCCATAAAGTTTGTAATTGTTTGGCTTACATCGCTATAAAGGCGAAACATTTGGATTTGTTTCGTAACGTTTGTAAACGTTTGGCTTAAATCGCTAAAAAGGTGAAACGTTTGGTATTGTTTCGTAACGTTTCTAAACGTTTGGCTTAAATGACTAAAAAGGTGAAACGTTTGGTTTTGTTTCGTAGCGTTTGTAAACATTTGGCTTAAATCGCTAAAAATGTGAAACGTTTTGTTTTGTTCTGTAACGTAAGTAAACGTTTGGCTTAAATATCTTAAAAGGTGAAATGCTTGGATTTGTTTCATAACGTTTGTAAACGTTTGGCTTAAATCGCTAAAAAGGAGAAATGTTTGGTTTTGTTTCGTAACGTTTGCATTCTTTTTTGCTTAAATTGCTATAAAGGTGAAACACTTGGATTTCTTTTGTAGCGTTTGTAAACGTTTGGCTTTGTTTTGTAACGTTTGTAAACGTTTTGCTTAAATCGCTAAAAAGGTGAAACTTTTGGTTTTATGTCGTAACGTTTGTAAACGTTTGGGTTAAATTGCTAAAAAGATGAAATGTTTGGATTTGTTTCATAACGTTTGTAAACGTTTGACTTACATTGCTAAAAAGGGGAAACGTTTGGCATAAATCTCTAAAAAGGTAAAACATTTGGTTTTGTTACGTAACGTTTGTAAACGTTTGGCTTAAATTGCTATAATGGTGAAACGCTTGGATTTGTTTCGTAACGTTTGTAAACGTTTGGATTTGTTTCGTAACGTTTGTAAATGTTTGGCTTAAATCGCTAAAAAGGTGAAATGTTTGGTTTTATTTCGTAACGTTTGTAAATGTTTGACTTAAATTGCTAAAAAGGGGAAACGTTTGGCTTAAATCGCTAAAAAGGCGAAACGTTTGGATTTATTTTGTAACGTTTGTAAAAGTTTGGCTTAAATTTCTATAAACGTGAAACGCTTGGATTTGTTTTGTAACGTTTGTAAATGTTTGGATTTGTTTCGTAACGTTTGTAAACGTTTGACTTAAATCGCTAAAAAGGGGAAACGTTTGGATTTTTTTGTAGTGTTTGTAAGCGTTTGGCTTAAATCGCTAAAAAGGTGAAGCACTTGGATTTGTTTTGTAACGTTTGTAAACGTTTGGCTTAAATTACTAAAAAGGTGAAACACTTGGTTTTGTTTCGTAGCGTTTGTAAAGGTTTGGCTTAAATCGCTAAAAAGGTGAAACATTTGGATTTATTTCGTACCGTTTTAAACGTTTGGCTTAAATCGCTAAAATGGGGAAACGTTTGGATTTGTTTCGTAACGTTTGTAAACGTTTGGGTTAAATCGCTAAAAAGGTTAAACGTTTGGATTTGTTTCGTAACGTTTGTATATGTTTGGCTTAAATCGCTAAAAAGGTGTAACATTTGAAATTTCGTAACATTTGTAAATGTTTGGCTTAAATTGCTAAAAAGGTCAAATGCTGGGATTCGTTTTGTAACGTTTGTAAATGTTTTGCTAAAATTGCTAAAAAGGTGAAACGCTTGGATTTGTTTCGTTATGTTTGTAAACGTTTGGCTTAAATTTTCCAAAAGGTGAAACGATGTGATTTGTTTCGTAACGTTTTAAACGTTTGGTTTTGTTTCGTAAGTTTTGTAAATGTTCGGCTTAAATTGCTAAAAATGTGAAATGTTTGTATTTGTTTCACATCGTTTGTAAACGTTTCCCTTAAATCGCAAAATAAGTGAAACGTTTGTATTTGTTTCGTAACGTTTGCAAACATTTGGCTTAAATCGCTAGAAAGGTGAAACGTTTTGATTTGTATCGTAACGTTTGTAAATGTTTGGCTTAAATCACTAAAAAGGGGAAACGTTTGGATTTGTTCTGTAACGTTTGAAAACGTTTCGCTTAAATTGTAAAAAATGTGAAACGTTTAGTTTTGTTTCGTAACGTTTTTAAACGTTCGGCTTAAATCGTTAAAAAGGTGACACGTTTGGATTTGTTTCGTAGCGTTTGTAAACGTTTGGCTTAAATCGTTGAAAAGGTTAAACGTTTGGATTTCTTTTGTAACGTTTGTATATGTTTGGCTTAAATCGCTAAAAAGGTGAAACGTTTGAAATTTCGTAACGTTTGTAAACGTTTGGCTTAAATTGCTTAAAAGGTGAAACGCTTGGATTTGTTTCGTAACGTTTGGAAACGTTTTGCTGAAATTGCTAAAAAGGTGAAACGCTTGGATTTGTTTCGTTACGTTTGTAAACGTTTGGCTTAAATATTTAAAAAGGTGAAACGATGGGATATGTTTCGCAACGTTTTAAACGTTTGATTTTGTTTCGTAACTTTTGTAAATGTTCGGCTTAAATTGCTAAAAATGTGAAACGTTTGTATTTGTTTCGCAACGTTTGTAAATGTTTGGCTTAAATCTCTATAAAGGTGAAACGTTTGGATTTGTTTCGTACCGTTTTAAATGTTCGGCTTAAATCGCCAAAATGGTCAAAAGTTTGGATTTGTTTCGTAACGTTTGTAAACGTTTTGCTTTAATTGCTAAAAAGGTGACACGTTTGAATTTGTTTTGCAACCTTTGTAAACGCTTGGCATAAATCGCTTAAAAGGTGAAACATTTGGATTTGTTTCTTAACGTTTGCAAACATTTGGCTTAAATCGCTAGAAAGGTGAAACGTTTTGATTTGTTCCGTAACGTTTGTAAATGGTTGGCTTAAATCTCTAAAAAGGGGAAACATTTGGATTTGTTTCGTAACATTTGAAAACGTTTGGCTTAAATTGCAAAAAAGGTGAAACGTTTGGATTTGTTTCGAAGCGTTTGTAAACTTTTGGCTTAAATTGCTAAAAAATTGAAACACTTGGTTTTGTTTCGTAGCATTTGTAAACGTTTGGCTTAAATCGCTATAAAGGTGAAACGTTTGGATTTGTTTCGTACCGTTTTAAACGTTCGGCTTAAATCGCTAAAAAGGTCAAAAGTTTGGATTTGTTTCGTAACGTTTGTAAACGTTTTGCTTAAATTGCTAAAAAGGTGATACGTTTGGGTTTTTTTGTAACCTTTGTAAACGCTTGGCTTAAATCGCTTAAAAGGTGAAACATTTGGATTTGTTTCTTAACGTTTGTAAATGTTTGGCTTTAATCGATAAAAAGGTGAAACATTTGAATTTGTTTCGTAACGTTTGCAAACATTTGCCTGAAATAGCTAGAAAGGTGAAACGTTTTGATTTGTTCCGTAACGTTTGTAAATGTTTGGCTTAAATCACTAAAAAGGTGAAACGTTTGGATTTGTTCTGTAACGTTTGAAAACGTTTGGCTTAAATTGCAAAAAAGGTGAAACTTTTGGTTTTGTTTCGTAACGTTTGTAAATGTTCGGCTTAAATCGTTAAAAATGTGAAACGTTTGGATTTTTTTCGTAAAGTTATTAACGTTTGGCTTAAATCGCTAAAAAAGGTTAAACGTTTGGATTTGTTTCGTAACGTTGTATATGTTTGGCTTAAATCGCTAAAAAGGTGAAATATTTTAAATATCGTAACGTTTGTAAAAGTTTGGCTTAAATTGCTAAAAAGGTGAAACGGTTGAATTTATTTCGTAACGTTTGCAAACTTTTTGCTGAAATTGCTAAAAAGGTGAAACGCTTGGATTTGTTTCTTTACGTTTGTAAACATTTGGCTTAAATTTTTAAAAAGGTGAAACGATGGGATTTGTTTCGTACGTTTTAAACGTTTGGTTTTGTTTCGTAACTTTTGTAAATGTTCAGCTTAAATTGCTAAAAATGTGAAACGTTTGTATTTGTTTCGCAACGTTTGTAAACGTCTTCCTTAAATAGTTAAAAAGATATGTAATATCCCGTAAAATTTTATAATTTAAGTTGCGAGTTCCGGTGACATTTTTAGTTGTTTACGTAATTTGAATTTGTTTTGTGATTGGATTCGAAAATGGTTTAATTTTAGTCCGGGTTTCGAAAGGGGTTAATTGAAGTCCGAGTTTCGAAAATATACAAATTTAAGTCTAGGTTGGGTTTTGGTTCAACCAGGAATCGGTTGAACCAGGTCTCATTGAACCGAGGTTCAAACGAGACCCGGTCTCGGACGAGAAGTGCAGGTCTTGTTCGAGACCTGCGTTTTAAAGCAGGTCTCGTACAAGACCTGTTCAATTTCAGCAGGTCTCGTTCGAGACCTGCTATCGACAAGGTGAGGGGGCAGTTTTACCCCCTGATTTCTCGCTATCCTTTCGGTATTTAAACACGTTTTCTAAACCTAAATTCTTCACCACACATCATACAAACCCTAGCCGCTTTCCTTATTTAATTTCTCTTAAAACTCTTTTCCTAATCATCAATCAAAATCGGGTGTTCATCGGTAAGCTTTTTAACTTATATTTCAGTTTTGGTTAAAAATGGACCTCTCCGTATTTTGATCCGTACGTAATCATTTCAGATCCAAATTCAGTTTTGTTTCGTCCTGGTCGAAGAAGACTCACGTATCTATAAATCCCAACTTTTGTTTCGTCAAACGGTACGTAAACGAACCCTTATCAATAGCCGCCGTTTTACCGTTTTCAGGAAATGTTCTGTTTTGATTCTAATCGACCTCTCTGAATTTCAATCGTTCCACAGCCGTTCGGAGATCGAAATTAGTTCCGTTTGTTTCCCGTGATAGTAGACTCGCTCCTCTTCGACACTACACTTTTCATTCGCCAAACGGTACGTAAACGAACCCGTATCAATCGCTGTCGTTTCATCGTTTTCACGTGCTATTTGGTTCTATTTGTTTGGTTGTTTCTGCCGAGTTATTGAGGTTGATTTAGAGAGAGTTTGCTGTTTTTATGATTGTTAGGTTATATGTTATTGATTCGTTGATCGCTTTGTGTGATTCTAGCTTCTCGTTTTGATTCATCAATGATTGAATACTCGGTTATTCTTGAACTCGTTGTAGTTTCTGAGAATTGGATTTCATTATTTGGATAGCTTGGGTTACGGAAATCTTCATAGGCTCTGGGTTCGTTTGTAATCTTCATTAAGTGATTGATTAATTGTGTTAGATTGTTAAAGGAGGTATGAGAAATTGAATGTTAGTTTGATTGTTAAAGCAATTTTGAAGTTGATTATTAAGTTTCTTTGAATTCGTTTTATGTAATGTTTGAGGCTAAGTTTGGTTGCTAAATGGAGAAGATGAATACGTGTCCTTATTTAATTGGCTTATTTTGTTTCTGTTTGGTTAAATGGCTAATTTAGTCATTAAGTTTTTGTGTCTTACATTTATTGATTCCTAAACTTATCTTTTAACTGTTTTAAATGATTTTTAATTTCAATTTACGCAATTGGTTTCAACTTATTAATTAGCGATTTAAATAATATTATTATTTAAATTTAAAATTTATCTTTGACATTAATATTTTAAGTTTAAATTAAATATTAATTTTATTATAATTTATACGTAATTTTATATATTGACTATATTAAATAAGTATTGGGGATTTTATTTAATTTGAAAGTTTGTCAAATTAATTATATTATTTTTAAGGCAAAAGAATAATATTTGAATATTTAAAAAAATTAAATTAATAATTATTATTAATAATTATTTAATCGATTATTTAAGATTTTTGAATTAGAATGCCTTTGGGATTAAAGTTATATTTTAGCTTTATTTTGTTATTTAATTATTTGAGATATTTGCCGGTAATTTTTAATTACTTGGGTTTCAAGCTATTGAGTTCTATTTTGATATTGCTTAATATTTTTATTAAATATTAAATTATATACTATGGTTTATAACTCTGATTTTATGGTTGGGTCGGGTTAACTTGGGTCGCCCGACACGTGGGATTAGCTTGGTACTTTTAAGAAACTCGGCTACCCCATTATTTGAGGAAATGATTTTATTTATTAATTAAATATTATTTAATCAATATTTTCGGATGAATTTTAAATATGAACTCAATAGGCTTGATTTATTTACGGCATTATAATTTATTTGAGAATTATGTTTCTCTGTGATTTATCTGGTTTATTAATTGCGCTAGTCCTACGTGGTGTCTAGTATTCTTAGAGTTAGGGGTTGGAGCGATTTTAACGAATGATTTATTTTTAGACTCTTCAACTACTCGCGCTCCGGAGTCGAACAAGGGTTAGCTGTTTGCCGAAGTTTCACGTGGATAAGCAAGCAGTGAGTTTGTAGTGCTATTTACCGCTTTATTAAGTACCGCATCATATTTTAATATTATAAATGCTTTTGAACTGTTTTTACGGATTATGGATCTTGATTGAAACAAGCTGCTCGATAGGCTTGTATCGAGACTGTGTGCACCGGTAAGTACTCTGGGAAACGGCAGACTAAAGTCTTGCTTACGCTGGTATATATATGACGAGGATTTGTTCCCGTCCACTCTGGGTTTATCGGTATGCTATGTCATACTTACGCTGGAATCATTTCAATATTGTTTTCCATAATCATATTATATTAGTATAAAATGTTTTGATTTAAGGGTTTTAAACTTAACAAATGTAAATAGTATTGTGAACTCATCTCAGTATATCTGACCCCGTTGTTTTCCCAAATTTTCCAGGTTTATGATTTGAAAGCTGGTCCACTCCGATTCTTTTGATTCTTCAGAGGTTTTTATTGTCACGACCCAAAATATTGAGCCGCAACCGGCGCTAGGGAACGGGAGTGGTAGCTCCGGAACCCGTAGCAAGCCTCAAACCACTATTAATTTTTCGCAAATAATAAACAAACAACAGTAAACAACGGAAGCCAAGTATACATAACATGTATACACAAACATTTACACTAACTGTTCAAAAACCTCGCGGGCTCTAGTTACCGTACCCTGTACGAACTGGCCTCGCGGTACTATATCCATCAGTTAGTGTATCCAACATATCACCGGCATCTGGTGCCGTGCACAACATATAAAACACGTAGCCTACAAAAACATATAAACAGGACAGCAAGTAATATGTACACTCAAAATGTACTGATGTCTAGGCTACGACTCTGTCAACACGGGACCACTACTGCAGCATTCACAGAAGTCAGATACTAAACATATACAACTGACTTCTGGACTTCAAAATTGGCCTCTAGCTAGGTCCACATACTAAGTACCTGAAAGACATCAAAGGTAAGGGGTCAGTATTTGGGAAAATACTGAGTGAGTTCGCAGTTTACTAACGGTATTATTATAAAAACATAGCATCGCATCTCAATAAAACAATAATATAAAACATATAAACATGTATTTGATCCGTGTGAAACTAATATCCTAGCATGCGACACATCTCTCCAATAATCATATATCATTCAATCCAATCGTAAATATCAATTGCGAGTCCAACTCGCTGGTGGCCCAGCCACTAGATACGGGGACTTCCAGGCTACACCGTAGCCGAGTTCACTCTCGTATCGAAATCATATACCCAATCGTAAATTTCATATTCATCAACAGCTCCCAGCTGTGTCAAGTCATTTCTCAATGCAAATATACTAGACTGACTCGATACTGGTGATCACACAGCCTATTGACACCCAATAGGTAGCTAGTTTCTTCGGATCGCATACTAGTTCTCGTATATACATTTGATAGAAACATATAATATTTAATCAAATCATCTAACATGCGATGCGTAAAACAGTATACATATCAATATAAAATGACTTTATATGTATAATACACGAAAGTAAAATGCAACTCACAGTGACCGCAATCCAATCACAAATATGGTCGATGAAATGATATGCCCTCGCTATCCCACGTCTACTGACCTCTCTGCTCGCTGGCACGTCTGATAAATAATTAACGTTTAATGATTAGACGTTAATCTCGTATTCCTATACGTATAATATTTTTAAGTTTTAGGGTTTAGTTTCATTTCGATGAAGTTTCAAGGAGTTTTCAGGACAATGCGCAGGTGCTGCCTGCACACTGACACTGTTTAGTAAAACGACGATCTCTCCCAATTGAACCGTTGGATCGAGCTGAAATTTGACAGACGCGTTCCTAAGATGCAAATCTATAAACTGACCGTTGGGATTTTGAATCTGCCAAGTTTAGGGTAGTGTGCGAACGCACACAGTGAGTGTGCGAACGCACACCCTCAAACTCAGGGAGTGTGCGAACGCACACTCAATGTGTGCGAACGCACACTCATGACAGTCCCCCGGAAAGTCGTTTTCCGGGGTTTTTCAACCATCCCGACGTGCTATACATTCAACTAAACAAAACCCGCATCTCGGTTTTCATTAAAACGCTATAATAACTTCAAAAACGTCGAATTCAAACCAATACTCAATCCTAATACAAATCAGCCCTTTAATATCACTTTTCAACCAAATTTCTTGAAATTTACCTTGAAACAAGGCTTAGGATCGATAGAGAATTCGATTCTGAAGAAATCACCGCGAAAATCACTCGAATCGGACGTCGAACGGCGAAACGGCGGCGAAACGACGGTATCGTCGATATTTTCCTCCATTTCTCTCGATCCTTCTGCTCCCTCTCTGATTCATATCTTTCTTTCTTATATCATTTGGCTAAAGTGCCATTTTAGTCCTTGTCCTTTTTGTTTCTTACCATTTATCGTTTAAACTTTTCTTTCGTAAGATTTAGTCCATAACTAAATCGATAATCTCTTAAATTATTACTTTTACGTATTATTTATATCCGATAAATAATACGAAGCTCGATATTAATACTTTCCCGTCAAAATCTAAAATTTCCATTTTCGATACAAAGTGGCTAAATTACCACTTTGGTCCCTATACTTTATTTTGGACTTTTCTTGACATTTTTCCTTTTAATTCCAATTCTAATTTTAGAATTGAAATATAACCTTAAATTTTCTCATAGTTAATTTCCCAAAACCGACCTATTTGAAACTTATTTACTTTATCTTTTTCAGAAATTCTTCTGATATCGCCAGTCTGGCGAATCAAAACTGGACACGTGGTCCAGTTAGCTAATTAAATATTTTGGGGTATTACATTCTTCGCCCCTTATAAAAATTCGTCCTCGAATTTTCATAAAACTTGTTGGGACTTTTAAATTATTCTTATATCTCCCTTGACGTCCATTACTATGTGTCAATCTTAGCTTTTTCTTTTACTTTAACTCTTAGCTTTCCGCCTAAAGCTGTGACCTTACACTTATCATTAATCGATTGTCTATCTTGCTCATAGTAGTTTCTTATCGTAGCATAGCTGAGAATCTTCTTATTGTTACTCTCGTCTCGTCTCTTTTCGTCATCTACAACTGGTCGTGATCTTCCTGATCATCATTAGCGTCGTTTAATCCTCACTTGATACTTTCCAACTCTATTGTCTCATTCTTAATCGTCATCGGGTCACTACTTGTCTCTTTTATACGTGAATAGTCACGACGTATCGATTACACCTTTAATGACGTACTTACTTCATTCGTACTTCTATAAGTATTTCCTTTTATAAGCACACTCTACGACTTTTAATCCTTGCTATCATCTGACGATATCACCTTTCTCCTTTAACTGGTTATCGTCGTTTCTTACTTCTCTCTACTGTCATCTGGCATCTCCTTCCTTATTAGCTAATCTTTTTCAACTTGTACCTTGTTTATCACACATGTTGTTTCTTAACATAGTTGGGTCTGATACATCTTTTACTATCTTCAATTTATCCTTTCTTTGCTTATTTAAGCAATCGTGAATTTCACGTCGTTCTGTTGGTTGTGATCCTTCGTCCTTTACTATTGTCTTAAACGTTTCCTTTCACGTTACTTTCGGTTATATAGCTTGTACAGTTGCCCTTATGTACTAGTATTACTCGTATTCTTATCCTCTTTACTTCCCTCTAGTTGCTCCTTTGAGATTCATCTTGAATCTCTTATTGGCTTTTCAATTAAAATTGTCTTTCCTTTACGTCACAATTCCCTATTCATGTTGACCTCATAAGAATCTTATATGCCTCTTTAATACTTAACTGTCTCAAGAATGTTTCTCAACATTTAAATTTCTTAAGAATTCATCTTAGTGACCCATTTTCACTTATTCATCCTTACCTTTAATTCTTAACGGATTCAGTAGATCCTTAATAATTTATTTACTTCCTTTATCGTCATTCCTTTTTACTGTATAAACAACTTTCTCTTTCGTCTCACATTTCTGTTTCTTACTTTCAAATAAGTTTACGACTTTATTCACACTTTTCAAGGTGTCGTCTTAATACTAGTCATGATCATTTCATAGTTTGTCCTTATTTTGTCTTTCATTTTCTTCTTGAAGTGTTCTCGATCACTCTTAGCATTTAGATCATACTTGACTTTGCAACTTCCAAAATTAGGGAATAGTTTCGATTTTTTTTTTGTTGTCCTACATTCCTTATGCTTCTTTAGCACTTATATCCTGATTCTAATTGTCTTAAATACCTTGATCTTTTATACTGATACCACCTCTCATTCTTATGACATTGTGGCTTCTTAGATACAGTTCACTCCTATCTGTCCAATAGCAATGAAGTATCATCTTATCCTTTACTTACTGTATCCGCTACGTCTTTCCTTCGTTTATAATAGCTCCATTATTGTTGTTCTATTCTGATAATCCTTCTGACGTATCTTTAAAACTTTCCACTTCTCTAGTCATCTTACTAAATCTTAAGGGTATATGAGTTTCCTCATTATACTTTCTTTCATATTATCCACAATTCTTACATTTACTGACACGTATGCCTATACGTGTGCCTTTCTCCTTATACTAGAATTTTACAACTTAACTTTTCTCCTTTCAGTTAACGCAATCTATAGCTCTTAATGTTGATATTAGTGACTTCACTTAATATCAGTCATATAGCATCATTATCTCTCTTGACCTATCAAATTTCTAACTTTCATATCTTGCAAAATCACCTTCACATTTTACAAAATCGTTTGCTTCATCATTTCATATCCTTTCTCTTTCTACTTCTGTATCTTCGAACACTGATATTGATAAAGTTATATCCTTTAAATATCACTTCATGTTCATCACTCATATTATCGTCTTCTCGTCCCTTATACTTTCAATTTCCTTTCTCTAGTATATTTCTCGTTCGCTACGTTACTTATTTCACCATAGGAATAATCCTTATACTCTTCATCCTTGCGTATTTGTTACGTTTCTTTCGTCTAACATGACTCTCCATCATTTCATCCTTTATTTTATCATAAGGATATTTACTATATCCTTAAATATTGCCAGCGCATTGCATCTTGACTGCGTTCGCTCTCCGGCAATAACTCCTCGTTCACATTCTCCTTTAGCTTTACTAGCTTTGTTGCAATTAATCGTTAACATGGCTTTGTTCTATTATTGGAGTTTCTTTTACAATTTTATTCTTATTTATTAAGAATCTTTTAATTTTCGTCGCAGAGTTTTACATCTGAGTTCACTCATCAAACAAAAGATTTCAAAACATCCTTTGGCTGGCCAGCTCTTTTAAATCACTTTTTATAAATCGTTTGAAATCATTAGTACAATTGTAGCTCAGAGTGATGACATCTCTCATCACCAAAGAGTTGCTCAAAATTGCACTTTTCTGCATTACTATAAAGATATGATGCATGATCTACATTTCGAAAATCATTTTCTTATGCATTCTTATCGTGATTATGCAATGTCATATGCGATCTCTGAGCACAATTGTATCTTGAAAAGTCTTAAAAATCTTTCATACTTTTCGTAAAATCGTAAGTTACTCTAGATTGTACACTTTGCGACTATGAACGGCTTTCTTTATACTTATTGGGTATATTTTAAATTTTTGTATTGCTGTCACTTTCTGTCACTTTTCTGACTATTCTTCTGTCACATCACTTCTCTCTTCATATCTCCACTAACTCAATTCAATTCAATGTTCTCTGTTACCGTAATCCCTACATCCACTCCTTCGGTACACTATATCACATCATATACAAACGCAGGTACCGATGTTCTACATCGATTACCTTTTAGTAAACCATCTTTTCCTTCACAGGTTCTAGAACGTAACATAGGAATTACGTTCGTGATAGTGTATTATGTATTGTTTATTATATGATTGCTGTTGCAAATTATGTTTATATATTCTTTTATTAGTCGCGTGTTTATTAACATCGCTTCCTATAGGCCCTACCTATCTGAGGTATTATCCTATAGGTACATTCTACTCGTTATGCTCTATCATGCATGCAGTAAACATATACACAACAATGCTGCACGTAAACACAATTACACAAAGCATATTAATCATTTATACCCAAGGGTGCCTGATGTGGAACGCTAGGTTTCCTAATAACTATTCCAGTGTGTCGACCCTTAACTCTTCTACTGGAGTTGCCTCCGCCTCTATGCACGGAGTGGGGGTTAGTCCTAATACCAGAGGATCGACTAGTATAATCTGGGTAGAACGCACGTCTGAAAAAGTAGGGTTGAACAGGATTGCTATCCCACTCGCGGTCAACCTTGATCCTACGAGCCATTATAGTGAGCGTCCCAAAATGCTCGTGAACATGCTCATATAGCTCATCAAACTCTGGTCCTAATCCCTTCACATAACTACGGTTGATTGTCTCATTATCTTCATCAAGATCTGGAATTACTTCAACCATACATAAACAGTCAATGGAATACAGTTCCACTGGTGGCATTCCCCTAGAGAAGGAGCGCATCTGCCTCCTAACCTGATTCAAAATCACATGTCCCTGACCTTTAGCTATCTCTGTATCCTCTCGCAAATTGCAGTATCTCCGCACATTGGATTAGAAATGTTCACTCCGATATTCCTCGACATCTGACTCATCTGATAACTCTTCTTCTTTAAAGTCCTCCTCTTGAGGAACTTCTTCTGATTCTTCCTCTAGATCCTCCTCTGGATTTTCCTCGGGATCTTCCTCACTTTCCTCACTGTGTTCCATTTCAAGCGAGTGAGTTCTACCCCTAACCCTAGAAGAGCTATCAATTTCTGATACTGACATGAAACCATTATGATATATCTCAGGTGATCTCCTAGCATCTGAGTGTAATCCATTCTGGTGGACTTCAGATGGTCCGCCTATTTCGTTGTGAAATCCATTTTGACAGATAGGAGGTGCTTCCTCCCATTCCTCTGCGGCATGTGACTGAGTTCCGTTCTGCCCAGACATGCTAAAAAGAAACAATTTCTAACGTCACCGACCATCTGAGCCCCTTTTTTCCTTGCTTAACTTCAGTATCATCTCGTAAGGCATCACAAACATTAAATTCCAATCAATCTATACGTAATTCGCAAATACGTAATCACTGAATACCCCTTACACAAGTAATAAACACTTAGTTGCCTTATCCGCTCATATACACAGATATTCATCACTTCTTCATTTAACCATCTCGGTTTGCGCGCTTTATGGAACTTACTAATAATGCACATATCAATCAAATGCAAACAACTAAGGTTTGACTCTCTTGCTGCAGTAGTTCCTAGGTTTACTTACTGACAGAGTATTCAAAGTCAAACAGACATTCAGACACAACTGGCAGTGGTAACTAGACCAACCGCTCTCAAACAAACACTGAAACAAACTTGCAGTGGTAACTGGACCAACTGCTCTGATACCAACATTGTCACGACCCAAAATATTGAGCCGCAACCGGCGCTAGGGAACGGGAGTGGTAGCTCCGGAACCCGTAGCAAGCCTCAAACCACTATTAATTTTTCGCAAATAATAAACAAACAACAGTAAACAACGGAAGCCAAGTATACATAACATGTATACACAAACATTTACACTAACTGTTCAAAAACCTCGCGGGCTCTAGTTACCGTACCCTGTACGAACTGGCCTCGCGGTACTATATCCATCAGTTAGTGTATCCAACATATCACCGGCATCTGGTGCCGTGCACAACATATAAAACACGTAGCCTACAAAAACATATAAACAGGACAGCAAGTAATATGTACACTCAAAATGTACTGCTGTCTAGGCTACGACTCTGTCAACACGGGACCACTACTGCAGCATTCACAGAAGTCAGATACTAAACATATACAACTGACTTCTGGACTTCAAAATTGGCCTCTAGCTAGGTCCACATACTAAGTACCTGAAAGACATCAAAGGTGAGGGGTCAGTATTTGGGAAAATACTGAGTGAGTTCGCAGTTTACTAACGGTATTATTATAAAAACATAGCATCGCATCTCAATAAAACAATAATATAAAATATATAAACATGTATTTGATCCGTGTGAAACTAATATCCTAGCATGCGACACATCTCTCGAATAATCATATATCATTCAATCCAGTCGTAAATATCAATTGCGAGTCCAACTCGCTGGTGGCCCAGCCACTAGATACGGGGACTTCCAGGCTACACCGTAGCCGAGTTCACTCTCGTATCGAAATCATATACCCAATCGTAAATTTCATATTCATCAACAGCTCCCAGCTGTGTCAAGTCATTTCTCAATGCAAATATACTAGACTGACTCGATACTGGTGATCACACAGCCTATTGACACCCAATAGGTAGCTAGTTTCTTCGGATCGCATACTAGTTCTCGTATATACATTTGATGGAAACATATAATATTTAATCAAATCATCTAACATGCGATGCGTAAAACAGTATACATATCAATATAAAATGACTTTATATGTATAATACACGAAAGTAAAATGCAACTCACAGTGACCGCAATCCAATCACAAATATGGTCGATGAAATGATATGCCCTCGCTATCCCACGTCTACTGACCTCTCTGCTCGCTGGCACGTCTGATAAATAATTAACGTTTAATGATTAGACGTTAATCTCGTATTCCTATACGTATAATATTTTTAAGTTTTAGGGTTTAGTTTCATTTCGATGAAGTTTCAAGGAGTTTTCAGGACAATGCGCGGGTGCTGCCTGCACAGTGACACTGTTTAGTAAAACGACAATCTCTCCCAATTGAACCGTTGGATCGAGCTGAAATTTGACAGACGCGTTCCTAAGAGGCAAATCTATAAACTGTCCGTTGGGATTTTGAATCTGCCAAGTTTAGGGTAGTGTGCGAACGCACACAGTGAGTGTGCGAACGCACACCCTCAAACTCAGGGAGTGTGCGAACGCACACTCAATGTGTGCAAACGCACACTCATGACAGCCCCCCGGAAAGTCGTTTTCCGGGGTTTTTCAACCATCCCGACGTGCTATACATTCAACTAAACAAAACCCGCATCTCGGTTTTCATTAAAACGCTATAATAACTTCAAAAACGTCGAATTCAAACCAATACTCAATCCTAATACAAAACAGCCCTTTAATATCACTTTTCAACCAAATTTCTTGAAATTTACCTTGAAACGAGGCTTAGGATCGATAAAGAATTCGATTCTGAAGAAATTGCCGCGAAAATCACTCGAATCGGACGTCGAACGGCGAAACGGCGGCGAAACGACGGTATCGTCGATATTTTCCTCCATTTCTCTCGATCCTTCTGCTCCCTCTCTGATTCATATCTTTCTTTCTTATATCATTTGGCTAAAGTGCCATTTTAGTCCTTGTCCTTTCTATTTTTTACCATTTATCGTTTAAACTTTTCTTTCGTAAGATTTAGTCCATAACTAAATCGATAATCTCTTAAATTATTACTTTTACGTATTATTTATATCCGATAAATAATACGAAGCTCGATATTAATACTTTCCCGTCAAAATCTAAAATTTCCATTTTCGATACAAAGTGGCTAAATTACCACTTTGGTCCCTATACTTTATTTTGGACTTTTCTTGACATTTTTCCTTTTAATTCCAATTCTAATTTTAGAATTGAAATATAACCTTCAATTTTCTCATAGTTAATTTCCCAAAACCGACCTATTTGAAACTTATTTACTTTATCTTTTTCAGAAATTCTTCTGATATCGCCAGTCTGGCGAATCAAAACTGGACACGTGGTCCAGTTAGCTAATTAAATATTTTGGGGTATTACATTTATGTTATTTAAACTAGTTACTATTTTCGAACTCTTAGACCGCAGTAGAACTAGTTTATACATTACATTTGTTATTGCACTTGGGATTGTCGATTAGATCGATTATTTATTATTAGCATGTTTACACTGGATTATTTTAATATTATAATTAAGACATGCTGTTGAGCATTTTGGATATTTAAGTTATTTATGTTAGAACTGTAATATAATTTGCTAGACTTAGGTTGGAGTCTCGGTTGCCCCCGAGCAGTTTTCCGCATGTTTAAATGTTTATTTGATTTCCGCAAGGCTTGCTACGGGTTTTGGTACGACCATACCCATACCCTAGCGCTGGCCACGATTCATAAAATTGGATCGTGAAAAAGTTGGTATCAGAGCTTTAGTTTCGAACTAAGGCCAAATTTTGCATGTTATGTGTTGTCGCTTATAGGCATGTTAATTTTTATTGTAGTGTCATAGGATCTACTGCGGAATTAGAATTCATGTCTTGTCTTTGAAACGTCATCTTTTGGTTTTTAAAAACTTTCTCCCTACACCGATAGGATTGTGTCAAGTTAGTCATTTTATGTCTTGATTTGATGCTAATATTTTTGTTGTTGATGCTCTTTCACTTGGGTGATTTTTTATTTGCATTGGATTTCTCGGGAAGTCTTATATTGATAGTTTGCTTTAATTCATGCTTAGGCATGATATTGTTGTCCTTACCTTGATGATGTTGCTTTTCACTTGGTTGATATATTTTGGCTGTTATGCCCATAATGATGCTGTTGACTCTAAATTATTTGTGAGTATTTTTGACTCTATCCGTGAGCTTTGATTTCAAAAACAAAATTCATATTTTGTCAGTTTTTGACATTGGTTCGTTTTTAAATGATTTTTGAATTTTTTTTTATTATTATCACGTTTTGTGGATTACGTTGCTGACAACGTATCAGTTTTAAATTTCTTAAGAAATTTATTTTTGGCCTGACTGGTGTTTTGACGTAAATAGTCTAATGGGTAGTCTGGACACGGCACCCTGTAATATATTTTCAGTATCTTGCCAAAAAAATAAATAAAATTCGTATATTTCAAAATTTTATATTTGATTAAGGATTGTAAAAGGTTGTTCTTTTGAAATAAAATTTCTCGAATTCTTAAAATTTGAATGTCAGGTATAGTCTTGGTGTTTTTCAAGATAATTGTTTTGAAATAAAATTATTTCAGTAATGCGATATCGTTTTGATGATTTCACATTACTTTTGTAATTTTACCACATTTTGGTTGTCAACACTTTGGTGTTGTTGGCCTTATGCTCGTTTTGCTAGTTTTGACTAAGCTTGTGTTTTTGAAAAGGTTGTTAAAGAATAGTTGTTTTCCTCCTTGGGAGATGTTTTGATGTTGTCATTTGGGAGACGTCGAGCTTCCTATTTTTGAAAGGATTGGAAATGGTTTAAAACGCGTTTTTCCGGATTTGAAAAATGTTTTGTATACATTTTATAAATGGATATTATGGGTTTGACTTGGGTCACCCAAATTTGGAGTTGAGCTTGGAAGTGGTAATCACTCGGCTAACTCGATGATTTTAAATTGAGGCGTTTGGGAACAATTATATCTATGATTTTATAAAAAGAGGTTTTTCCGGAAAATAATTTTTAAAACTGTGGGACTCGACATGAACTTAAAATCTATTTTATAAATTTTAGCTTTCGAAGTGGGTTTTGATAAGTACTTTTTGACCAATATTTTTATTATTTTGGTTTAAGTTGATGTGTTCAAAATGTTATTGTATGATTTAAATTTTCATCAATTACGGGTTGTTTTGACTTATCACCATGTCGGTAGGAATTCGTTGACTATATAAGATGTTGCATGCTTAATCTTTTAGAATTATATTGATTAGCAACCCTAATGAGTAATTGTTTTACTACAAGATGTTTAAGTGCTTTTCGGATGTGTGATCAATTCTTGGCCTATATTACTTTGTTAGTATTCTTGTCTATAGTGTTTGATTAAGTTATGTCGTATCAGTTTTAGTTCTCGTTGACCTTATTTTGTGGAGTGTCATGTGAGGATATTTCTTGCTAGTCTTTCATTAGTTTAACTTTGGCGTTGGTGTCGATGTGCGATTCGAACCTTTGTTTTGACCCTGTGATTAGTTTAGATGTTTAAATTGGTTTTGTTGGATCGAACGTTTGGGCTCTAAAATTCGAAGTAATTAATTTTGTTATCAAGAAATTTGAGGAGTGATTCTCAAGATCTGTTTTCATATTCGAGTTCCAAATATGTCCTAGACAGAGGAAGGCGATTTGAGTAATATTACTCATCACCGGTGTAATGATTTTTCTCGTGAGTGTTTGTCTCGTGCGTGGAATTTTGAATGTTATGCCTTTCTAAGTCGGGTTCGTTTGTGATGATTTGTTGTATCGAATTTTTTAGCTGTTAGCATTCTAGAATTAGATATGGAATCTGTGAGGTATATCAGTGTAGTAATATACTGGTGTTTTCTTTAGGTAGACCGGTGAAATACCAAAACTGATAGTGGAGCTGTGAAGTCGGTCGTGTTGTTTAATGCCTTTGGAAAATTTTCAATTCAATTTGAGGGAGAATTCGTTGTTAGGTAAATTTTAATTTCGTTGTCGATTTTGGGTTACTTCGTTAATGACGATGCAAATTGGTGTACTAGGATAATGGAGATGGGAAAATATGTCAAGATGGGCGAGTGCAGGTCGCACAGAGTGTAATGTCTAGAAAATATTTCGAGGGAAAATTGATTTCAAAATAACTTGTTAAAGTAATTGAAATGTTTTTATCACGTAATTGTGCCCAGACATGTCATGAACATGCATTTGAGATGCCACGAATAGGAAACTGCATTGAGCATTGAGTATGATCACTAATTAAAAGAGAAATAAATAATTGGTACATGCATTTAGAACATTCATCACGGCATTAAATTATTAGGGTTGAATGCAACTCTTTGGGGATGAGAGCTGTCATCACCCTGGCGCACAATTATGTAAAACAAATTTTATCAATGAGAATTTTCAAAAAAAAATGTTTTGCTATAAACTCGCGAGTTACATTGTGAAAATGGTGTTAAAAATTGATAAATTTCAAACGGTTTCAAATTTTTATCTAGGTGTTATCTAGAGAAATACTTTGTGATGACGGTGGTGATTTAGAAGAAGTTGCTTTGTAAGAAGTTATTCAATTTTATTGGAGTATCAGTATTTGGTGAATAGGAATTATGGTTCTAAGATTGCACTCGAGGTTTAGTTCAGATTTAATAATTGTGTCAGTTTAGAGTATGCATTTGAAGATTTTTGATTTAAGGAAATTGGTTATGATGTACGTGTCTATTTACACTGAAAACTTTAAAAAGAAATTTTGTTTTTACAAATTCGATTTCTGTACAAAAAGTTTTTCTATACCGATATCAAAATTTTTCGTAAATAAAGGAATTCTTATTTTTGAAATTTTAACTTTTGAGAAGTGATGAGGCTTTATCAGTTTTGAATTAAAAGTAGATTTTAACATTTTTATAAATGAACGATTTTATAAAGTCATAAAATTATTGTGAAAGTACGGTTCAGTTATGATTTCAAATTGAGAATATTTTATTTTGTTGATACGTTTACAGACAAAAGGACTTTTCAAAGAGTTAATTATTTTTGGTTTAAAAATGAAATTAAACTGATGATGATAGGAATTCCAAATTAAAGGCGGATGGTATTATTATATATTTTGTGGTTGCAAAAAGTATTTTTCTATAAATTTTTATTTTGAGAAAAACCAATAAACCGATTGACTGCGATTTGATCTAAATGATCTTCGGTAGAATTCGAGGTGTTAGTGATTGATAAAAAATTGGAGGATGAAAAATTTTGTTATCAGAAGTTTGAATTATGTACTCTGTAGATTGGTTGAACCGTAACGATTCTAATGATGTTTAGTTTTCAGCCGTTAATTGTGAGGGAACATTTAATCAGGATGACATCTAGATTTGCTGTTAAGTTTTCTCTTATAAGGTATTTGGTGTTGTGACCACTTTAAGAGATATAGAGTATAGGCGTGAAGGAATATAAGATTATTTTCAGTAAAGAGTGTTTGTAGGTTTTCAGTTTGTTGCTTTAGAGTTTGGTTTAGTAAAATTACGATTTGAAATTTTGGGGTTGTTCCTACACTTGTGGTGTTGCTTGGTAGTCTGGGAGACTTGATCTTGTTATTTGAAACTTTTTTCTCGTTTAGCGTGTTGGTTATCTCCCGGTTGTAAATAAATTTCTAATCCGTTCACACGTGATGTTTGATAAGTAGTATGAAGTAACAAATTGTTGATCTAAGAATCTTTTCCGTTTGCGTGGGGTGATCTTTCGAGTTTTCGACTCAGTTTTAGAGCCGAGATCGTATTTCTATATGTTAAGGAGAATGTCCGTTAAATTTTTAGCGTGTTTCAGTGAAATTATGTTCGTTTTGCTTTAACTCTCCTCGGTTGTCATTTTGGTGGGGTTACTCTTGGATAAGAGTTTTATTTAATCTTTTGAGATTGCGATGGTGTTTTTGCTTAGTGAATTAAGCGGTTTTTATTTTGTTTTTCGTTGTGTTGTCACTCTGTTGTAAGTGATATTGGAAATCAGATATTGTGATGCGTAGTTGTTTTCTCTCGTTCCGTGGAGGATGCGTTGCTCGATATTTTGAGTTAAGTATGATTTCTTGCGTGCAATAATTTATTTTATAGTACTTTGATTTTGTGGTAAATTCGAGGACGAATTTTTAATAAGTTGGGGAGAATGTAATATCCCATAAAATTTTGAAATTTAAGTTGCGAGTTCTGGTGACATTTTTAGTTGTTTACGCAATTTAAATTTGTTTTGTGATTGGATTCGAAAATGGTTTAATTTTAGTCCGGGTATCGAAAGGGGTTAATTGAAGTCCGGGTTTCGAAAATATAAAAATTTAAGTCCAGGTTGGGTTTCGGTTCAACCAGGAATCGGTTGAACCAGGTCTCGTTGAACCGAGGTTCAAACGAGACCCTGTCTCGGACGAGAAGTGCAGGTCTCGTTCGAGACTTGCGTTTTAAAGCAGGTCTCGTTCGAGACCTGTTCAATTTCAGCAGGTCTCGTTCGAGACCTGCTATCGACAAGGTGAGGGGAAAGTTTTACCCCCTGATTTCTCGCTATCCTTTCGGTATTTAAACTCGTTTTCTAAACCTAAATTCTTCACCACACATCATATAAACCCTAGCCGCTTTCCTTATTCAATTTTGCTGAAAACTCTTCTCCTAATCATCAATCAAAATCGGGTGTTCATCGGTAAGCTTTTTAACTTATATTTCAGTTTGGTTAAAAATTGACCTCTCCGTATTTTGATCTGTACGTAATAATTTCAGATCCAAATTCAGTTTGCAAACATTTGGCTTACATCGCTAGAAAGGTGAAATCGCCAAAGTGGATTTGCAAACATTTGGCTTAAATCGCTAGAAAGGTGAAATCATACAAACCCTAGCTTTAAAGTTTCGTAATGTTTGCAAACATTTGGCTTAAATCGCTAGAAAGGTGAAACGTTTTGATTTGTTCCGTAACGTTTGTAAATGTTTAGCTTAAATCGCTAAAAGGTGAAACATTTGGATTTGTTCTGTAACGTTTGAAAACGGTTGGGTTAAATTGCAAAAAAGGTGAAACGTTTGGTTTTGTTTCATAACGTTTGTAAACGTTCGGCTTAAATCGCTAAAAAGGTGAAACGTTTGGATTTGTTTCGTAACGTTTGTAAACGTTTGGCTTAAATCGCTAAAAAGGTGAAATGTTTGGATTTACTTCGTAACGTTTGTAAACGTTTGGCTTAAATTGCTAAAAAGGTGAAACACTTGGTTTTGTTTCGTAGCGTTTGTAAACGTTTGACTTAAATTGCTAAAAAGGTGAAACGTTTGGATTTGATTCGTACCGTTTTAAACGTTTGGCTTAAATCGCTAAAGTGGGGAAACGTTTGGATTTATTTGTAACGTTTGTAAACGTTTGGCTTAAATCGGTAAAACGGTTAAACGTTTGGATTTGTTTCGTGTCATTTGTATATGTTTGATTTAAATCGCTAAAAAGGTGAAACGTTTGAAATTTCGTAAGGTTTGGCTTAAATTGCTAAAAAGGTGAAACGCTTGGATTTGTTTCGTAACGTTTGTAAACGTTTTGCTTAAATTGTTAAAAAGGTGAAACGCTTGGATTTGTTTCGTTACGTTTGTAAACGTTTGGCTTAAATTTTTAAAAAGGTGAAACGATGGGATTTGTTTAATAACATTTTAAACGTTTGATTTTGTTTCATAACTTTTGTAAATGTTCGGCTTAAATTGCTAAAAATGTGAAAAGTTTGTATTTGTTTCTCAACGTTTGTAAACGTTTGCCTTAAATTGCTAAAAAGATAAAACGTTTGGATTTGTTTTGTAACGTTTGTAAACGTTTGGCTTAAATTTCTAAAAAGGTGACACGGTTGGATTTGTTTTTTAACCTTTATAAACGTTTGGCTTAAATCGCTAAAAAGGTGAAACGTTTGGTTTTGTTTCGTAACCTTTGTAAACGTTTCGCTTAAATCACTAAAAAGGGGAAACGTTTGGATTTGTTTCGTAACGTATGTAAACGTTTGGCTTAAATTTCTAAAAAGGTGACACTTTTGGATTTGTTTTGTAACCTTTGTAAACGCTTGGCTTAAATCGCTTAAAAGGTGAAACGTTTGGACTTGTTTCGAAACGTTTCGAAATGTTTGGCTTAAATTGATAAAAAGGTGAAACGTTTGGATTTGTTTCGTAATGTTTGCAAATATTTGGCTTAAATCGCTAGAAAGGCGAAATGTTTTGATTTGTTCCGTAACGTTTGTAAACGTTTGGCTTAAATCGCTAAAAAGGTAGAACGTTTGGATTTGTTCTGTAACGTTTGCGAACGTTTTGCTTAAATTGCAAAAAAGGGGAAACGTTTGGTTTTGTTTCGTAACGTTTGTAAACTTTCGGCTTAAATCTCTAAAAAGGTGAAACGTTCGGCTTAAATCTCTAAAAAGGTGAAACGTTTGGATTTGTTTTGTAACGTTTGTAAACATTTGGCTTAAATCGCTAAAAAGGCGAAACGTTTGGATTTATCTCGTAACATTTGTAAATGTTTGGCTTAAATTGCAAAAAATGTGAAACGTTTAGATTTGTTTCGTAACGTTTTAAACGTTTGGTTTAAATTGCTAAAAAGGTGGAATGCTTCGATTTGTTTCGTAACGTTTGTAAACGTTTGGCTTAAATTGCTGAAAAGTTGAAACGCTTGGATTTGTTTCGTAACGTTTGTAAACGTTTGTCTTAAATCGCTAAAAAGGTGAAACGTTTTTATTTGTTACGTAACGTTTGTAAACTTTTGGCTTAAATCGATAAAAAGGTGAAACGTTTAGTTTTGTTTCGTAACCTTTACAAACGTTCGTCTTAATTTGCTAATAAAGTGAAACAGTTGGATTTGTTTTGTAACGGTTTAAACGTTTGGATTTGTTTCGTAATATTTGGATTTGTTTCGTAACCTTTGTAAACGTTTGGCTTAAATCACTAAAATGGTGAAACGTTTGGATTTGTTTTGTAACGTTTATAAACGTTTGGCTTAAATCACTAAAAATATGACACGTTTGGATTTATTTGGTAACGTTTTTCAAACGTTTGGTTTTGTTTCATAATGTTTATAAACTTTTGGCTTAAATAGCTATAATGCGGAAACGTTTGGTGTTGTTTTGTAACATTTGTAAACGTTTGGATTTTTTTGTAACGTATTAAATGTTTGGATTTGTTTCGTAACGTTTGTAAACATTAGGCTTAAATCGCTAAAAAGGCGAAATGTTAGGTTTTGTTTCGTAACGTTTGTAAATGTTTGGCTTAAATCGCTAAAAAGGTGAAACGTTTGGGTTTGTTTCGTAACATTTGTAAACATTTGGCTTAAATGGAAAAAAAGGTGAAACTTTTGGATTTGTTTCTTAACGCTTGTAAACGAATGGCTTAAATCGCTAAAAAGGCGAAACGTTTGGTTTTGTTTCGTAATGTTCATAAACGTTTGGCTTAAATCCCTAAAAAGAGTGAGATGTTTGGCTTTGTTTCGTAAAGTTTGTAAACATTTGGATTTGTTTCGTAACGTTTGTTTCATAACGTTTTAAAGATTTGGTTTTATTTCCTAATATTTGTAAACATTTGGCTTAAATCGCTAAAAAGATGAAACGTTTGGTTTTGTTTCGTAACGTTTGTAAACGTTTGGCTTAAATCGCTAAAAAGAGGAAACGTTTGGATTTGTTTCGTAGCGTTTCTAAACGTTTGGCTTAAATTGCTAAAAAGGTGAAAAGTTTGGATTTGTTTCGTAACGTTTTTAACATTTGGCTTAAATCGTTAAATGGGGAAACGCTTGGCTTTGTTTTGTAACGTTTGTAAACATTTGGCATAAATCGCTAAAAAGGTTAAACGTTTGGATTTGTTTCGTAACGTTTGTATACGTTTGGCTTAAATCGCTAAAAAGGTGAAACGTTTGAAATTTCGTAACGTTTGTAAACGTTTGGCTTAAATCGCTAAAAAGGTGAAACGTTTGAAATTTCGTAACGTTTGTAAACGTTTGGCTTAAATTGCTAAAAAGGTGAAACACTTGGATTTGTTTTGTAACGTTTGTAAACGTTTGGCTTAAATTGCTAAAAAGGTGAAACGCTTTGATTTGTTTTGTTACATTTGTAAACGTTTGGTTTAAATTGTTCAAAAGGTGAAACGTTTTGATTTGTTTCGTAAAGTTTTAAACGTTCGTTTTTCTTTCGTAACTTTTGTAAATGTTCGGCTTAAATAGCTAAAACTGTGAAATGTTTATATTTGTTTCGTAACGTTTGTAAACGTTTGCCATAAATCGCTAAAAAGATAAAACGTTTTGGATTTGTTTCGTAACGTTTGCAAACGTTTAGCTTAAATCGCTAAAAAGGTGAAACATTTTATTTTGTTCCGTAACGTTTGTAAACGTTTTGCATAAATCGCTAAAAACATGAAACGTTTGTATTTGTTCCGTAATATTTGAAAACTTTTGGCTTAAATCGCAAAAAGGTGAAACGTTTGTTTTTGTTTTGTAACGTTTGTATACGTTCAACTTAAATCGCTAAATAGGAGAAACGTTTGGATTTGTTTTGTAACGTTTGCAAACGTTTGGCTTAAATCGTCAAAAAGGTGAAACGTTTGAATTTGCCTTGTAACGTTTGTAAACGTTTGGCTCAAATTGCTAAAAATGCGAATCGTTTAGATTTGTTTCGTAACGTTTTAAACGTTTGGTTTAAATTGCTAAAAAGGTGAAACGCTTGGATTTGTTTCGTAACATTTGTAAACGTTTGGCTTAAATTGCTAAAACGTTGAAACGCTTGGATTTGTTTCGTAACATTTGTAAACGTTTGGCTTAAATCGCTAAAAGGGTGAAACGTTTGGATTTGTTTCGTAACGTTAGTAAACGTTTGCCTTAAATCGATTAAAAGGTGAAACGTTTGGTTTTGTTTTGTAACCTTGGTAAACGTTTGTCTTAAATTGCTAAAAAAGTGAAACGGTTGGATTTGTTTCCTAACGTTTTAAATTTTTGGATTTGTTTCGAAACGTTTGGATTTGTTTCGTAACGTTTGTAAACGTTTGGCTTAAATCACTAAAATGGTGAAACGTTTGGATTTGTTTCGTATCTTTTGTAAACGTTTGGCTTATATCACTAAAAATGTGAAACGTCTGGTTTTGTTTCGTAACATTTGTAAATGTTTGGCTTAAATCGCTAAAAAGGTGAAATATTTGGATTTGTTTCCAAATGTTTGTAAACATTTGGCTTAAATCGCTAAAAATGTGAAACGTTTGGATTTGTTTCGTAAACGTTTGTAAACGTATGGATCAAATCGCTAAAAATGGGAAACGTTTGATTTTGTTTTGTAACGTTTGTAAACGTTTGGCTTAAATCCCTAAAAAGGTGATACATTTGGTTTAGTTTTGTAACGTTTGTAAACATTTGGATTTGTTTCGTAACGTTTGTTTCGTAAATTTTTAAACGTTTGGTTTTGTTTCGTAATGTTTGTAAACGTTAGGCTTAAATCGCGAAAAAGGTGAAACGTTTGGTTTTATTTCGTAACGTTTGTAAACGTTTGGCTTAAATCGCTAAAAAGGTGAAACGTTTGGTTTTGTGTTTCGAAACGTTTGTAAACGTTTTGCTTAGATTGCTATAAAGGTGAAACTCTTGGATTTGTTTCGTAACGTTTGTAAACGTTTGGATTTGTTTGGTAACGTTTGTAAACATTTGGCTTAAATCAATAAAAAGGGGAAACGTTTGGATTTGTTTCGTAATGTTTGTAAACGTTTGGCTTATATTGCTAAAAAGGGGAAACGTTTGGCTTAAATCGCTAAAAAGGTGAAACATTTGGTTTTATTTTGTAACGTTTGTAAACGTTTGGCTTAAATTTCTATAAAGGTGAAACGCCTGGATTTGTTTCGTAACGTTTGTAAACATTTGGATTTGTTTCGTAACGTTTGTAAACGTTTGGCTTAAATCTCTAAAAAGGGGAAACGTTTGGATTTGTTTTGTAGCGTTTGTAAACGTTTGGCTTAAATCGCTAAAAAGGTGAAACACTTGGATTTGTTTCGTAATGTTTGTAAACGTTGGGCTTAAATTTCTAAAAAGGTGAAACACTTGGTTTTGTTTCGTAGTGATTGTAAAGGTTTGGCTTAAATCGCTAAAAAGGTGAAACACTTGGTTTTGTTTCGTAACGTTTGTAAACGTTTGGCTTAAATTCTATAAAGGTGAAACGCTTGGATTTGTTTTGTAACGTTTGTAAACGGTTGGATTTGTTTCATAATGTTTGTAAACGTTTGGCTTAAATCGCTAAAAAGGTGAAACATTTGGATTTGTTTTGTAGCGTTTGTAGACGTTTGGCTTAAATCGCTTAAAAGGTGAAACACTTGGATTTGTTTCGTAACGTTTGTAAACGTTTGGCTTAAATTGCTAAAAAGGTGAAACGCTTGGTTTTGTTTCATAGCGTTTATAAAGATTTGGCTTAAATCGCTAAAAAGATGAAACGTTTGTGTAATATCCCGTAAAATTAAAGGATTAAATTATTCCACGTAAGGAATAATTTATAGGACTGGGAGAACGTAAATTAAATTTAAGGATAAATTTAATTTATAGTATCTCCAGAAATATTAAATAGTTATAGAAGTTAAAATATAAAATTTGGATAATTATATTTTAACTAACGGGAATTAAGAAATGCTTATAAATTAAAATAGGATAATTTATAAGTCCCGTGTGAATATTGTTGGAGTCAATATTCACGAAATATTTTTAGAAAGTTACCCTTAAAATTTTATAAAATTTGGAGATTGAAATTTTATTAAGTGGGTCTAATTTAGCCCTAATAAATCTTTAATGATTTATTAAAGATAAAATATAAGTCCCGTGAGAATAAAAATTACGTTTTTATTCTAATTACGAATTATGGGATTCGTGATTAAAATTTCATAAAATTTGGAGTTCATTGTCCGTTTTAGTTACGGACGAGTATTTAAGAATTTGGGTTAAAGTAACGCGTGAATACTTAAGGACTAGTTTGGAATTTAACCAAACTATATCATGAAACAATTAAGATGAATTGTTTCATTTGAAACAGAAAACCAAAACAATAGATTTTGGAGTTCAGAGAACGGCGATTGCGACGGTAGGTTCGACGATTTCGATCCGATTTCTCGTTTCTAACTCAAATTTATTCGGTAATCTATTATTAATCAAAGTTATAACCGTTATTTTGAATTTGGATATATAGAAAATGGATTATATTCGAATATATAACGGTTACCGTATCGAATCGAACGTATACGTAATGATTTTACGTTCCGATAGCGGAAATGGATGAATTGGTGTTTGTATATGCGTTTTGGATCGAAAAATGGGTGTAGCTCGACCGAAATTGGCCCGGGAACGGAGTTCCAGCAGCTGTGCGTAAAGCACAGCCGCTGTGCATCACACAGTGCATGTGCGGACGCACAGCCTAGGCTGTGCGCACGCATAGCCCGACTGTGCGAGCGCACAGTCTCTTTGAGACTGTGCGACCGCACAGTCACCTCTGCGGACGCACAGGGACACTGTGCGGGCGCACAGTGTCCTGTGCGGGCGCACAGGGCCTCTCGCCAGTGCGCGTTTCCGACGTGCTTTCGCACGTCGGGTTTCGAACCGACGAGTTTTGAACAATTTTGAACGGTACGGTCAATAAGGACTAAAAAGAACTTGGACGTTTAAAGAAGTTCGATTAATTAAAACTTAGAGACGTTTTAATTAGATTCTCTATTAATCAAAGTGATTAATAGTTAGAGGACTATGAGTTGAGATTAAGAATGAGTATAGACTAGATATGTTATATATCTAGTAATGTCAATATAGTTTATTCTTTAGAGTTAGAAATCATATTTCAATTTTGTTTAACAATTGTTTTCTAACTAGATCCGACGAGCAAGCAAGCTACCGGACCCGGAGAGTAGAGGGTGATCGAGAACTGTTTTGTGGATAACGGTTTTGTGAGTTCGCATATTTACTTTTGAATATTGATGCCAAAACATTTATAACTAAAAACGTGTTTGAAATTGCATTGCATAGAGTCGATTTAAAACCAATATATAGATCCACTGGAACGTGCTATCTATTGGGCAACAATAGAACTGTGTGATCACCGGTATTAATAAATCATTGCATTGCATACTAGTTGGGTTCTTTGGCCAGATGCTTGCAAAGAGGCCTAAACCTAACAGGTTATCCTGGGAGCCAGTAATTCAGTTTACGGCCCATCAAACCTTACACAGAGATAAGATGAATGTGATAACATGAGTTCACATTTCATCCTGTTTTAAACGAGAGAGCATGTACTGTGGTATTAAACACAGTTAACCAAATGGGGTTTCTCCTAGGGTTTCATTTGGATCGGTTATTTGGCTGCACAAAGTGTGTTTACATGCGATTTCTGCTTTTATTAAGATGCTTGAGTAACTATGTGAATTCACTCATATTTGACCCCCGTTGATTTCCCTTTTCACAGGTAAATGATATTTTGATGTGACAAAACTTCCAATTCTTTATGATATTTTGATGTGACAAAACTTCCAATTCTTTCTCCGAAAGTTGAAACTAAATAAAGGTCACTCTAGAGCTGCAGAGTATTTCTAGCTCCGAACAGTAGTTCAATTGTAAATGCTTAAACTCTGATATGAAACTACTGTCAGTATCATTTTGGGACAAAAGCATGTTTCATACAAAAGGGCTTTTGCCAGTTGTTTATATGAAACCTGGTTTTGATAAAAGCTTTGTGATTAATTATTTGGCATGCTTAAACCGGTTATCTAATGTGATATCTGGTTTGCACCGCTGGCATTGTTTTCGGACAGGGTTGTGTCAAGATGTGTGCAGTGTACACGTATTACCCTGAGTCCAGAAATGCAATTGCATGGTTTTGATTACACATTTATCTGAAGGTTTTCAAATACTTGCGAAAAAAGATTGAGACCTTTTATGTTTTCAAAACGCGAAAAGTTTTTACTGTTTTTCCTAGGCTTGCAACGGGTTTCGGAACAACCATTCCCATTCCCTAGCGCCAGTCTCGGCACGAGTTTCTAGGTGGAAATCGGGTCATGACAGTTTGGATTTGTTTTATACCGTTTTAAACGTTTGGAATAAATCGCTAAAATGGGGAAACGTTTGCATTTGTTTCGTAACGTTTGTAAACGTTTGGCTTAAATCTCTAAAAAGGTTAAACGTTTGGATTTGTTTCGTAACGTTTGTATATGTTTGGCTTAAATAGCTAAAAAGGTGAAACGTTTGAAATTTTGTAACGTTTGTAAACGTTTGGCTTAAATTGCTAAAAAGGTGAAACGCTAGGATTTGTTTCGTAACGTTTGTAAACGTTTGGCTTAAATTTCTAAAAAGGGGAAACGCTTGGATTTGTATAGTTACGTTTGTAAACGTTTGGCTTAAATATTTAAAAAGGTGAATCGTTTGGATTTGTTTCGTAACGTTTAAAACGTTTGGCTTTGTTTCGTAACTTTTGTAAATGTTCGGCTTAAATTGCTAAAAATGTGAAACATTCGTATTTGTTTCGCAACGTTTGTAAACGTTTGCCATAAATCGCTAAATAGATAAAATGTTTGGATTTGTTTCGTAGCGTTTTTAAACGTTTGGCTTAAATTGCTAAAAAGGTGACACGTTTGGATTTGTTTCATAACCTTTGTATACGTTTGGCTTAAATCGCTAAAAAGGTGAAACGTTTGGTTTTGTTTCATAACCTTTGTAAACGTTTGGCTTAAATTGCTAAAAAGGTGAAACGTTTGGCTTTGTTTCGTAGCATTTGTAAACGTTTGGCTTAAACCGCTAAAAAGGTGAAACACTTGGATTTGTTTCGTAACGTTTGTAAACGTTTGGCTTAATTTGCTAAAAAGGTGAAACACTTGGTTTTGTTTCGTAGCGTTTGTAAATGTTTAGCTTAAATCACTAAAAAGGTGAAACGTTTGGATTTGTTTCGAACCGTTTTAAACGTTTGGCTTAAATTGCTAAAATGGGGAATCGTTTGCATTTGTTTCGTAACGTTTGTAAACGTTTGGCTTAAATCGCTAAAAAGGTTAAACGTTTGGATTTGTTTCGTACCGTTTGTATATGTTTGGCTTAAATCGTTAAAAAGGTGAAATGTTTGAAATTTCGTAACGTTTGTAAACGTTTGGCTTAAATTGTTAAAAAGGTGAAAGGTTTGGCTTTGTTTCGTAAGGTTTGTAAACGTTTGGCTTAAATCGTTAAAAAGGTGAAACGTTTGGTTTTGTTTCATAACATTTGTAAACATTTGGCTTAAATCGCTAAAAAGGTGAAACGTTTGGATTTGTTTCGTAACGTTTGGCTTAAATTGTTAAAAAGGTGAAACGTTTGGCATAAATCGCTAAAAAGGGGAAACGTTTGGTTTTGTTTCGTAACGTTTGTAAACGTTTGGCTTAAATTTCTATTGAGGGGAAACACTTGGATTTGTTTTGTAATGTTTGTAAACGTTTGGATTTTTTTCCCAACGTTTGTAAACTTTTGGCTTAAATCGCTAAAAAGGTGAAACGTTTGGATTTGTTTCGTAACGTTTGGCTTAAACCGCAAAAAAGTTGAAACACTTGGATTTGTTTCGTAACGTTTGTAAACGTTTGGCTTAAATTGCTAAAAAGGTGAAGCACTTGGTTTTGTTTCGTAGTTTTTGTAAAGGTTTAGCTTAAATCGTTAAAAAGGTGAAACGTTTGGATTTGTTTCGAACCCTTTTAAACGTTTGGCTTAAATCGCTAAAATGGAGAAACGTTTGCATTTGTTTCGTAACGTTTGTAAACGTTTTGTTTAATTCGCTAATAAGGTTAAACTTTTGGATTTGTTTCGTACCGTTTGTATATGTTTGGCTTAAATCGCTAAAAAGGTGAAACGTTTGAAATTTCATAACGTTTGGCTTAAATTGCTAAAAAGGTGAAACGCCTGGATTTGTTTTGTAACATTTGTAAACGTTTGGCTTAAATTTTTAAAAAGGTGAAACGCTTTTATTTCTTTCGTAACGTTTTTAAATGTTTGACTTAAATCGCTAAAAAGGTGAAACGTTTGGATTTGTTTCGTAACGTTTGTAAACGTTTGGCTTAAATTGCAAAAAAGGTGAAACGTTTGGCATTAATCGCTAAAAAGGTGAAACGTTTGGTTTTGTTTCGTAACGTTTGTAAATGTTTGGCTTAAATTTCTATAAAGGTGAAACGCTTGGATTTTTTTTGTAACGTTTGTAAACGTTTGGATTTGTTTCATAACATTTGTAAACGTTTGGTTTAAATCGCTAAAAAGGTGAAACGTTTGGATTTATTTTGTAGCGTTTGTAAACGTTTGGCTTAAATCGCTAAAAAGGTGAAACACTTGTATTTGTTTCGTAACGTTTGTAAACGTTTGGCTTAAATTGCTAAAAAGGTGAAACACTTCGTTTTGTTTCGTTGCGTTTGTAAATGTTTGGCTTAAATCGCTAAAAAGGTGAAATGTTTGCATTTGTAAATGTTTGGTTTAATCTCTAAAAAGGTTATATGTTTGGATTTGTTTCGTAACGTTTGTATATATTTGGCTTAAATAGCTAAAAAGGTGAAACGTTTGAAATTTCGTAACATTTGTAAATGTTCGGCTTAAATTGCTAAAAAGGTGAAACACTGGGATTGGTTTCGTTACATTTATAAACGTTTGGCTTATATTTCTAAAAAGGTTAAACGCTTGGATTTGTTTCGTTACGTTTGTAAACGTTTGGCTTAAATTATTAAAAAGGTGAATCGTTTGGATTTGTTTCGTAACGTTTTAAACGTTTGGCTTTGTTTCGTAACTTTTGTAAATGTTCTGCAGAAATTGCTAAAAATGTGAAACGTTCGTATTTGTTTCGCAACGTTTGTAAACGTTTGCCTTAAATCGCTAAAAAGATAAAACGTTTGGATTTGTTTCGTAGCGTTTTAAACGTTTGGCTTAAATTGCTAAAAAGGTGACACGTTTGGATTTGTTTCGTAACCTTTGTAAACGTTCGGCTTAAATTGCTAAAAAGGTGAAACGTTTGGTTTTGTTTCATAACCTTTGTAAACGTTTGGCTTAAATCACTAAAAAGGTGAAACGTTTGGCTTTGTTTCGTAACGTTTGTAAACGTTTTGCTTAAATTGCTAAAAAGGTGACACGTTTGGATTTGTTTTGTAACCTTTATAAACATTTGGCTTAAATCGCTAAAAAGGTGAAATGTTTGGATTTGTTTCGTAACGTTTGTAAATGTTTGGCTTAAATTGCTAAAAAGGTGAAACGTTTGGAATAAATCGCTAAAAGGTGAAACGTTTGATTTTGTTTCGTAACGTTTGTAAATGTTAGGTTTAAATCACTAAAAAGGTAAAACATTTGGATTTGTTTCGTAAATTTTTTAAACATTTGGCTTAAATCGCAAAAAAGGTGAAACGTTTGGATTTGTTTCGTAACGTTTGTAAACGTATGGCTTAAATCGCTAAAAAGGTGAAACGTTTGGTTTTTTTTTCGTAACGTTTGTAAACGTTTGGCTTAAATCCCCAAAAAGGTGAGACGTTTGGTTTTGTTTCATAACGTTTGTAAACATTTGGATTTGTTTCGTAACGTTTTTTCGTAATGCTTTAAATGTTTTGTTTTATTTCGTAATGTTTGTAAACGTTTGGCTTAAATCGCTAAAAAGATGAAACGTTTGGTTTTGTTTCGTAACGTTTGTAAACGTTGGGCTTAAATCGCTAAAAAGGTGAAACGTTTGGTTTTGTTTCGTATAGTTTGTAAACATTTCGATTTTTTCGTAATGTTTTAAAGTTTGGTATTGTTTCGTAACGTTTGTAACCGTTTGGCCTAAATCGCTAAAAGGGTGAAACGTTTGGTTTTGTTTTGTAATGTTTGTTAACGTTTGGCTTAAATTGCTATAAAGGAGAAATGTTTGGATTTGTTTCATAACGTTTGTAAATGTTTGGGTTCAATCGCGAAAAAGGTGAAACGTTTGGATTTGTTTCATAACGTTTGTAAATGTTTGGGTTCAATCGCTAAAAAGGTGAAACGTTTGGATTTGTTTCGTAGCGTTTGTAAACGTTTGGCTTAAATCGCTAAAACTATGAAACGTTTTGTTTTGTTCCGTAACGTTAGTAAACGTTTTGCTTAAATTGCTAAAAAGGTGAAATGCTTGGATTGTTTCGTAATGTTTGTAAACGTTTGGCTTAAATCGTTAAAAAGGGGAAACGTTTGGTTTTGTTTCGTAACGTTTGCATTCTTTTTGGCTTAAATTGCTATAAAGGGGAAACGTTTGGATTTCTTTCTTAGCCTTTGTAAACGTTTGGCTTTGTTTTGTAATGTTTGTAAACGTTTGGCTTAAATCGTTAAAAAGGTGAAACGTTTTGTTTTGTTTCGTAACATTTGTAAACGTTTGGCTTAAATCGCTAAAAAGGTGAAACGTTTGGATTTGTTCTGTAACATTTGTAAGCGTTTGGCTTAAATTGCTAAAAGGTGAAACATTTGGAATAAATCGCTAAATAGGTGAAACGTTTGGTTTTGTTTCGTAACGTTTGTAAACGTTTGGCTTAAATTTCTATTAAGGTGAAACGCTTGGATTTGTTTTGTAATGTTTGTGAACGTTTGGATTTGTTTCATAATATTTGTAAACGTTTGGCTTAAATCGCTAAAAAGGTGAAACGTTTGGATTTGTTTTATAGCGTTTGTAAACGTTTGGCTTAAACCGCTAAAAAGGTGAAACACTTGGATTTGTTTCGTAACGTTTATAAACGTCTGGCTTAAATTGCTAAAAAGGTGAAACACTTGCTTTTGTTTCGTAGCGTTTGTTAAGGTTTAGCTTAAATCGTTAAAAAGGTGAAACGTTTGGATTTGTTTCGAACCGTTTTAAACGTTTTGCTTAAATCGCTAAAATGGGGAAACGTTTGCATTTGTTTCATAACGTTTGTAAACGTTTGGCTTAAATCGCTAAAAAGGTTAAACGTTTGGATTTGTCTCGTACCGTTTGTATATGTTTGGCGTAAATCGCTAAAAAGGTGAAATGTTTGAAATTTCGTAACGTTTGTAAACGTTTGGCTTAAATTGCTAAAAAGGTGAAACGATTGGATTTGTTTCGTAACGTTTGTAAACGTTTGGCTTAAATTTCTAAAAAGCTGAAACACTTTTTGTTTCGTTATGTTTGTAAACGTTTGGCTTAACTTTTTTAAAAGGTGAATCGTTTGGATTTGTTTCGTAACGTTTTAAACGTTTGGCTTAAATGTTCGGCTTAAATTGCTAAAAATGGGAAACGTTTCTATTTGTTTCGCAACGTTTGTAAACCTTTGCATTAAATCGCTAAAAAGATAAAACGTTTGGATTTGTTTCGTAACGTTTGTAAACGTTTGGCTTAAATTGCTAAAAAGGTGACACGTTTGGATTTGTTTCGTAACCTTTGTAAACGTTTGGCTTAAATCGCTAAAAAGGTATAACGTTTGGTTTTGTTTAATAACCTTTGTAAACGTTTACCTTAAATCGCTAAAAAGGTGAAACGTTTGGCTTTGTTTCGCAACGTTTGTAAACGTTTTGCTTAAATTGCTAAAAAGGTGACACGTTTGGATTTGTTTTGTAACATTTATAAACGTTTTGCATAAATCGCTAAAAAGGTGAAACGTTTGGATTTGTTTCGTAACGTTTGTGAACGTTTAGCTTAAATCTATAAAAAGGAGAAACGTTTGGATTTGTTTCATAATGTTTGAAAACGTTTGGCTTATATCGCTAGAAAGGGGAAACGTTTTGATTTGTTCTGTAACATTTGTAAATGTTTGGCTTAAATCGCTAAAAAGGGGAAACATTTGGATTTGTCTCGTAACGTTTGTAAGAGTTTGGCTCAAATTGCTAAAAATGTGAAACGTTTAGATTTGTTTTGTAACGTTTGGCTTATATCGCTAGAAAGGGGAAACGTTTTGATTTGTTCTGTAACGTTTGTAAACGTTTGGTTTAAATTGCTAAAAAGGTGAAAAACTTCGATTTGTTTCGTAACGTTTGTAAAAGTTTGGCTTAAATTGCTAAAAAGTTGAAACACTTGGATTTGTTTCATAACGTTTGTAAACGTTTGGCTTAAATCGCTAAAAAGGTGAAACGTTTGGATTTGTTTCGTAACGTTTGTAAACGTTTGGCTTAAATTGATAAAAAGGTGTAACGTTTGGTTTTGTTTCGTAACCTTCGTAAACGTTCGTCTTAAATCGCTAAAAAAGTGAAACGGTTGGATTTGTTTCGTAACGTTTCAAAAAAAAGTGAAACGTTTGGCTTAAATCGATAAAAAAGTGAAAAGTTTGGTTTTGTTTTGTAATGCTTATAAACGTTTGGCTTAGATAGCTAAAATGGGGAAACGTTTGGTGTTGTTTTGTAACGTTTGTAAACGTTTGGATTTTATTTCGTAACGTTTTAAACGTTTGGTTTTGTTTCGTAACGTTTGTAAACGTTTTGTTTAAATCGCTAAAAAGGTGAAACATTTGGTTTTGTTTCGTAACGTTTGTAAATGTTTTACTTAAATCGCTAAAAAGTTGAAACATTTGGATTTGTTTCGTAACATTTGTAAGCATTTGGCTTAAATCGAAAAAAGGTGAAACGTTTTGATTTGTTTCGTTACGTTTGTAAATGTTTCGCCTAAATTGCTAAAAAGGTGTCACGGCCCAAATTATTGAGCCGAGACCGGCACTAGGGAACGGGAGTGATAGCTCCAGAACCCGTAGCAAGCCTAAAACCACTATGAATTTTTCGCGAATTTAATATATTGTTCTATATAAAACGTTTTCAGAAAATCCTTTTAAACATTATCATTATACGTATCAAAATATTTGAATTACTTTTCAAAAACCATCGCGAATCGTTATTATAGACTAGGGTCTTACCGAGCGACACCTTAGTCCAGCCCTGCCCTGTCTCTATTCATATTCTAGACCAATTCCACTCATGGCAATTGGTTAAGGAAATCAAACGGTTAAAATATGATCTTCATAAACAAATAATATATATATATACTTTTATATCAAATCAGAGTTGCCCATTTAAATATACCGTTTGAATTTAAATCTTACATCACATACATACATCTACCGACTACTGCAGCTCTACGAAGAAAACGTTCTTTGACATAGTCTTTCACTATTGTAGACTTCCGAAACAAGGAAAGGAAGTCCGTCCTTCAAAACGCTTTGACTTGAAAGAAGGACTGTGAGGGTAAGTATATGGGAATATACTGAGTGAGTTCATACGTTTACTAATAAGTATTCATATAAAACATAAAACAATGCAATAACGTTCAAACCTCGTGCAACCAAGTACAAGATCCGATTGAAACCCTAATCCTCGAATATGCTAAATGTATGTACTCAGAGGAAAACTTATCCAATAGTCCGACCCGGGAGTATTCACACTCAACCACGTCAGTCGCGACAAATCTCTTAATTCCAATGGTGGGTCCAACCCACTGGTAGGTCCGACCTACTAGATACGGAGCTCAGGTTACACTGTAACCGAGTTCACTCTCGTATCGCATTCGTATATTCAACTTCGAAATTCGTGTTCTTAATCGTATTCACAGCTGTATCAAATCAAAATTGGTGATCACACAGTCCTATTGCCGCTCAATAGGTAGCACGTTCCATCAGATCAATACTGGTTTCAAATCAAGCGTATATGCAATTCATATAAAGATTTCGCACTATAAACATGCAAATCAAACATAAAGCAATATAAAATAATTGCGTGCGTAAATACTTTAAAAGTAAACTTGTAAAAACTCACAGTGACCGCTTATCCAAAAATACTCTGGTGCTCAGAAACGCCTAGCTTCCCGAGCTCCTGGTCCAGCGGCTCCTTGCCTCGCCGGATCTAAAACTATTTTAAAATAATTGACTCACGTCAGAATCCTATTCTAAGATTGACTCTAGACTCGGGACACGACATGCTAAATTCATTAACCGTCGTGCTTTTCATGTATATCCCGATAAACGGTTTTTAACTCATTTACGAGTCGAATATCATTTCTAAATCCATTCTCGTTTAACCTCGTTAGGTTAAATAATTATAACGATAATTAGTCGATAAACTAATCAGTTGCAATAATTTTACGCGAAAACGGGTCCAAACTCAAAAATAAAACGATCGGGCGAAACACTTTGCGGGTGCATGTTTGACTATGCGCTCGCACAGTCTCTTCAGACTGTGCGTTTGACAGTGGAGCTTTTCGACGCACAGCCACGGGCTCGCGCCCCGAGGCCCAATCCGACGTGCTTCCGATATAATTTCACATTTTCGACATCCAAACAACGCACAAACACGTCAAAATCACTAAATCCTAATTCAAAACGCTATAAATCAATCCTAATATCGTTAAAACGATAAAATCGTTTCGTGGCCTAAAACTTTAACTCGATATATCGAGAAATTCATCCATCCAAACGATAAAACGTCAAGCTTACCATGATTCGCCGTCGAAATACGATCAATTCGAGCTATGAAACGTCGGAAACGGACGAGAAAACGAAGATCGAGAGACGGGACGTAATCCTTCGTTAAAGGAAATGAAAATGGATTCTCTGGATCCTTCATTCCTTCATCTGAAGGGTTATATATATATATATATATATATATATAATGGTCAATATACTCTTTTAATCCTTCATCTCTTTAACTTAAACCAATTCTCTATTAAACTTTCTATTTTAACTTAACGATTATTTATTTACCTTAACTGAATTACGTACGTATCATTTATATCCAAATAAATAAGACAACTCCAAAATTATTATTTTCCATCGATAATCTTTTAATCGCTATTCTCGGGCTTAACTGGCTAATTTACGTTTTGGTCCTTGAACTTTTCAAAAGTTGCAATTTAGTCCAAAACGTATCTGCGTCCAAATTTTAAAAGGTCTCCAATCGACTCACAACTTTTTCCATAAATATTATAAAATGTTTCGCGGACCTTGGCGAAATAATTATTATCTCGGAATTTATAATTTATTTTATATTAATTTCCTAAGTTATTTCATTAATTCCCGCTAATCCGCTCAATATCTATTATTCTATATTTCCAATATAATTAAATTAAATCCTTTTTAATTTAATTTATCGGAATTCACAACACATGGCACGACTTAATTATTCTAAAACATTTGGGGTATTACAAACGGTGAAACTCTTTATTTTTGTTTCGTAATGTTTGTAAACTATTGGCTTAATTTGCTAAAAATGGGAAACGTTTAGATTTGTTTCGTAACGTTTAGCTTCCATCGTAAAAAAGTTGAAACGTTTGGATTTATTTCGTAACGTTTGTAAACGTTTGGCATAATTCGCTAAAAAGGTGAAACGTTTGGATTTGTTTCGTAACGTTTTAAACGTTAAGCTTAAATCGCAAAAATGGGGAAATGTTTGGATTTGTTTTGTAACGTTTGTAAACGTTTGGCTTAAATTGCTAAAAAGGTGAAATGTTTGCTTTTGTTTCGTAATGTTTGTAAACGTTCGGCTTAAATCGCTAAAAAGGTGACATGTTTGGATTTGTTTCGTAACGTTTGTAAACGTTTCGCTTAAATTGCAGAAAAGGTGAAACACTTGGATTTCTTTCGTATCGTTTGTAAACGTTTGGCTTAAATTTCTATTAAGGTGAAACGCTTGGATTTGTTTTGTAATGTTTGTGAACGTTTGGATTTGTTTCATAATATTTGTAAACGTTTGGCTTAAATCGCTAAAAAGGTGAAACGTTTGGATTTGTTTTATAGCGTTTGTAAACGTTTGGCTTAAACCGCTAAAAAGGTGAAACACTTGGATTTGTTTCGTAACGTTTATAAACGTCTGGCTTAAATTGCTAAAAAGGTGAAACACTTGCTTTTGTTTCGTAGCGTTTGTTAAGGTTTAGCTTAAATCGTTAAAAAGGTGAAACGTTTGGATTTGTTTCGAACCGTTTTAAACGTTTTGCTTAAATCGCTAAAATGGGGAAACGTTTGCATTTGTTTCATAACGTTTGTAAACGTTTGGCTTAAATCGCTAAAAAGGTTAAACGTTTGGATTTGTCTCGTACCGTTTGTATATGTTTGGCGTAAATCGCTAAAAAGGTGAAATGTTTGAAATTTCGTAACGTTTGTAAACGTTTGGCTTAAATTGCTAAAAAGGTGAAACGATTGGATTTGTTTCGTAACGTTTGTAAACGTTTGGCTTAAATTTCTAAAAAGCTGAAACACTTTTTGTTTCGTTATGTTTGTAAACGGTTGGCTTAACTTTTTTAAAAGGTGAATCGTTTGGATTTGTTTCGTAACGTTTTAAACGTTTGGCTTAAATGTTCGGCTTAAATTGCTAAAAATGGGAAACGTTTCTATTTGTTTCGCAACGTTTGTAAACCTTTGCATTAAATCGCTAAAAAGATAAAACGTTTGGATTTGTTTCGTAACGTTTGTAAACGTTTGGCTTAAATTGCTAAAAAGGTGACACGTTTGGATTTGTTTCGTAACCTTTGTAAACGTTTGGCTTAAATCGCTAAAAAGGTATAACGTTCGGTTTTGTTTAATAACCTTTGTAAACGTTTACCTTAAATCGCTAAAAAGGTGAAATGTTTGGCTTTGTTTCGCAACGTTTGTAAACGTTTTGCTTAAATTGCTAAAAAGGTGACACGTTTGGATTTGTTTTGTAACATTTATAAACGTTTTGCATAAATCGCTAAAAAGGTGAAACGTTTGGATTTGTTTCGTAACGTTTGTAAACGTTTAGCTTAAATCTATAAAAAGGGGAAACGTTTGGATTTGTTTCATAATGTTTGAAAACGTTTGGCTTATATCGCTAGAAAGGGGAAACGTTTTGATTTGTTCTGTAACATTTGTAAATGTTTGGCTTAAATCGCTAAAAAGGGGAAACATTTGGATTTGTCTCGTAACGTTTGTAAGAGTTTGGCTCAAATTGCTAAAAATGTGAAACGTTTAGATTTGTTTTGTAACATTTGGCTTATATCGCTAGAAAGGGGAAACGTTTTGATTTGTTCTGTAACGTTTGTAAACGTTTGGTTTAAATTGCTAAAAAGGTGAAAAACTTCGATTTGTTTCGTAACGTTTGTAAAAGTTTGGCTTAAATTGCTAAAAAGTTGAAACACTTGGATTTGTTTCATAACGTTTGTAAACGTTTGGCTTAAATCGCTAAAAAGGTGAAACGTTTGGATTTGTTTCGTAACGTTTGTAAACGTTTGGCTTAAATTGATAAAAAGGTGTAACGTTTGGTTTTGTTTCGTAACCTTCGTAAACGTTCGTCTTAAATCGCTAAAAAAGTGAAACGGTTGGATTTGTTTCGTAACGTTTCAAAAAAAAGTGAAACGTTTGGCTTAAATCGATAAAAAAGTGAAAAGTTTGGTTTTGTTTTGTAATGTTTATAAACGTTTGGCTTAGATAGCTAAAATGGGGAAACGTTTGGTGTTGTTTTGTAACGTTTGTAAACGTTTGGATTTTATTTCGTAACGTTTTAAACGTTTGGTTTTGTTTCGTAACGTTTGTAAACGTTTTGTTTAAATCGCTAAAAAGGTGAAACGTTTGGTTTTGTTTCGTAACGTTTGTAAATGTTTTACTTAAATCGCTAAAAAGTTGAAACATTTGGATTTGTTTCGTAACATTTGTAAGCATTTGGCTTAAATCGAAAAAAGGTGAAACGTTTTGATTTGTTTCGTTACGTTTGTAAATGTTTCGCCTAAATTGCTAAAAAGGTGTCACGGCCCAAATTATTGAGCCGAGACCGGCACTAGGGAACGGGAGTGATAGCTCCAGAACCCGTAGCAAGCCTAAAACCACTATGAATTTTTCGCGAATTTAATATATTGTTCTATATAAAACGTTTTCAGAAAATCCTTTTAAACATTATCATTATACGTATCAAAATATTTGAATTACTTTTCAAAAACCATCGCGAATCGTTATTATAGACTAGGGTCTTACCGAGCGACACCTTAGTCCAGCCCTGCCCTGTCTCTATTCATATTCTAGACCAATTCCACTCATGGCAATTGGCTAAGGAAATCAAACGGTTAAAATATGATCTTCATAAACAAATAATATATATATATACTTTTATATCAAATCAGAGTTGCCCATTTAAATATACCGTTTGAATTTAAATCTTACATCACATACATACATCTACCGACTACTGCAGCTCTACGAAGAAAACGTTCTTTGACATAGTCTTTCACTATTGTAGACTTCCGAAACAAGGAAAGGAAGTCCGTCCTTCAAAACGCTTTGACTTGAAAGAAGGACTGTGAGGGTAAGTATATGGGAATATACTGAGTGAGTTCATACGTTTACTAATAAGTATACATATAAAACATAAAACAATGCAATAACGTTCAAACCTCGTGCAACCAAGTACAAGATCCGATTGAAACCCTAATCCTCGAATATGCTAAATGTATGTACTCAGAGGAAAACTTATCCAATAGTCCGACCCGGGAGTATTCACACTCAACCACGTCAGTCGCGACAAATCTCTTAATTCCAATTGTGGGTCCAACCCACTGGTAGGTCCGACCTACTAGATACGGAGCTCAGGTTACACTGTAACCGAGTTCACTCTCGTATCGCATTCGTATATTCAACTTCGAAATTCGTGTTCTTAATCGTATTCACAGCTGTATCAAATCAAAATTGGTGATCACACAGTCCTATTGCCGCTCAATAGGTAGCACGTTCCATCAGATCAATACTGGTTTCAAATCAAGCGTATATGCAATTCATATAAAGATTTCTCACTATAAACATGCAAATCAAACATAAAGCAATATAAAATAATTGCGTGCGTAAATACTTTAAAATTAAACTTGTAAAAACTCACAGTGACTGCTTATCCAAAAATACTCTGGTGCTCAGAAACGCCTAGCTTCCCGAGCTCCTGGTCCAGCGGCTCCTTGCCTCGCCGGATCTAAAACTATTTTAAAATAATTGACTCACGTCAGAATCCTATTCTAAGATTGACTCTAGACTCGGGACACGACATGCTAAATTCATTAACCGTCGTGCTTTTCATGTATATCCCGATAAACGGTTTTTAACTCATTTACGAGTCGAATATCATTTCTAAATCCATTCTCGTTTAACCTCGTTAGGTTAAATAATTATAACGATAATTAGTCGATAAACTAATCAGTTGCAATAATTTTACGCGAAAACGGGTCCAAACTCAAAAATAAAACGATCGGGCGAAACACTTTGCGGGTGCATGTTTGACTATGCGCTCGCACAGTCTCTTCAGACTGTGCGTTTGACAGTGGAGCTTTTCGACGCACAGCCACGGGCTCGCGCCCCGAGGCCCAATCCGACGTGCTTCCGATATAATTTCACATTTTCGACATCCAAACAACGCACAAACACGTCAAAATCACTAAATCCTAATTCAAAATGGTATAAATCAATCCTAATATCGTTAAAACGATAAAATCGTTTCGTGGCCTAAAACTTTAACTCGATATATTGAGAAATTCATCCATTCAAACGATAAAATGTCAAGCTTACCATGATTCGCCGTCGAAATACGATCAATTCGAGATATGAAACGTCGGAAACGGACGAAAAACGAAGATCGAGAGACGGGACGTAATCCTTCGTTAAAGGAAATGAAAGAAGGAAATGAAAATGGATTCTCTGGATCCTTTATTCCTTCGTCTGAAGGGTTATATATATATATATATATATATATAATGGTCAATATACTCTTTTAATCCTTCATCTCTTTAACTTAAACCAATTCTCTATTAAACTTTCTATTTTAACTTAACGATTATTTATTTACCTTAACTGAATTACGTACGTATCATTTATATCCAAATAAATAAGACAACTCCAAAATTATTATTTTCCATCGATAATCTTTTAATCGCTATTCTCGGGCTTAACTGGCTAATTTACGTTTTGGTCCTTGAACTTTTCAAAAGTTGCAATTTAGTCCAAAACGTATCGGCGTCCAAATTTTAAAAGGTCTCCAATCGACTCACAACTTTTTCCATAAATATTATAAAATGTTTCGCGGACCTTGGCGAAATAATTATTATCTCGGAATTTATAATTTATTTTATATTAATTTCCTATGTTATTTCATTAATTCCCGCTAATCCGCTCAATATCTATTATTCTATATTTCCAATATAATTAAATTAAATCCTTTTTAATTTAATTTATCGGAATTCACAACACATGGCACGACTTAATTATTCTAAAACATTTGGGGTATTACAAACGGTGAAACTCTTTATTTTTGTTTCGTAATGTTTGTAAACTATTGGCTTAATTTGCTAAAAATGGGAAACGTTTAGATTTGTTTCGTAACGTTTAGCTTCCATCGTAAAAAAGTTGAAACGTTTGGATTTATTTCGTAACGTTTGTAAACGTTTGGCATAATTCGCTAAAAAGGTGAAACGTTTGGATTTGTTTCGTAACGTTTTAAACGTTAAGCTTAAATCGCAAAAATGGGGAAATGTTTGGATTTGTTTTGTAACGTTTGTAAACGTTTGGCTTAAATTGCTAAAAAGGTGAAATGTTTGCTTTTGTTTCGTAATGTTTGTAAACGTTCGGCTTAAATCGCTAAAAAGGTGACATGTTTGGATTTGTTTCGTAACGTTTGTAAACGTTTCGCTTAAATTGCAGAAAAGGTGAAACACTTGGATTTCTTTCGTATCGTTTGTAAACGTTTGGCATAAATCGCCAATAAGGTTTGTAAACGTTTGGCTTTAATTGCTAAAAAGGTGAAACGTTTGGATTTGTTTCATAACCTTTGTAAACGTTTGGCATAAATCGTTAAAAAGGTGAAACGTTTGGATTTGTTTCGGAACGTTTGTAAAAGTTTGGCTTAAATTGCTAAAAAGGTGAAACGTTTGGATTTGTTTCGTAACGTTTGTAAATGTTTGGCTTAAATTGCTAAAAGGTGAAATGTTTGGTTTTGTTTCGTAACGTTTGTAAATGTTCGGCTTAAATCGCTAAAAAGGTGAAACGTTTGGATTTGTTTCGTAAAGTTTGTAAACGTTTGGCTTAAATCGCTAAAAAGGTGAAACGTTTGGATTTGTTTCGTAACGTTTGTAAACGTTTGGCTTCAATCGCTAAAAAGGTGAAACGTTTGGATTTGTTTCGTAATATTTGTAAAGGTTTGGCATAAATCGCTAAAAAGGTGAAAGTTTGGATTTGTTTCGTAACGTTTTAAATGTTTGGCCTAAATCGCTAAAATGGGGAAACGTTTGGATTTGTTTCTTAATGTTTGTAAATGTTCGGCTTAAATTGCTTAAAAGGTGAAATTTTTGGTTTTGTTTCGTTACGTTTGTAAACTTTCGGCTTAAATCGCTAGAAAGGTGAAACGTTTCGATTTGTTTCGTAACGTTTGTAACCGTTTGGCTTAAATTCCTAAAAAGGTGAAATGCTTGAGTTTGTTTCGGAACGTTTGTAAACGATTGGCTTAAATTGCTAAAAAGTTGAAACGCTTGGATTTGTTTCGTAACGTTTGTAAACGTTTTGCTTAAATTGCTAAAAAGGTGAAACGCTTTTTTTTGTTTCGTAACGTTTTTAAAGGTTTGGCTTAAATCGCTAAAAATGTGAAACGTTTGTATTTGTTTCGTAACGTTTGTAAACATGTGCCTTAAATCGCTAAAAAGATAAAACGTTTGGATTTGTTTCATTACGTTTGTAAACATTTGGCTTAAATTGCTAAAAAGGTGACACGTTTAAATTTTTTTCGTAACCTTTGTAAACGTTTGGCTTAATGCTAAAAAGGGGAAACATTGAGTTTTTATTCACTAAAAAAGGGAAACGTTTGGATTTTTTTCGTAAAGTTTGTAAACGTTTGGCTTAAATTGCAAAAAAGTGAAACGCTTGGATTTGTTTCGTAACATTTGGCTTAAATTGCTAAAAAGGTAAAACGCTTGGATTTGTTTTGTAACATTTGTAAATGTTTCGCTTACATTGCCAAAAAGGTAAAACGTTTGGATTTGTTTCGTAACGTTTATAAACGTTTAGCTTAAATCGCTAAAAAGGGGAAACATTTTGATTTGTTTTGTACCGTTTGTAAATGTTTGGCTTAAATCGCTAAAAAGGTAAAATGTTTGGATTTGTTTCGTAGCATATTAAATGTTTGGCTTAAATCGCTAAAATTGGGAAACGTTTGGATTTGTATCGTAACGTTTGTAAACGTTTGGCAAAAATTGCTAAAAAGGTGAAATGTTTGGTTTTGTTTCGTAACGTTTGTAAATGTTTGGCCTAAATTTCTAAAAAGGTGAAACATTTGGATTTGTTTCGTAACGTTTGTAAATGTTTGGCTTCAATCGCTAAAAAGGTGAAACATTTTGATTTGTTTCGTAACGTTTGTAAAGGGTTTGGCATAAATCGCTAAAAAGGTGAAATGTTTGTATTTGTTTAGTAACGTTTTAAACGTTTGGCTTAAATCGCTAAAATGGGAAAACGTTTGGATTTGTTTCGTAACGTTTTGAACGTTTGGCTTAAATCGCTAAAATGGGAAAACATTTGGATTTGTTTCGAAACGTTTGTAAACGTTAGGGTTAAATTGCTAATAAGGTAAAATGTTTGGTTTTGTTTTGTAACGTTTGTAAACGTTCGGCTTAAATCCCTGAAAAGGTGAAACTCTTAGATTTGTTTCGTAACGTTTGTAAATGTCTGGCTTAAATTGCTAAAAAGGTGAAACGCTTGGATTTGTTTCATAACGTTTGTAAACGTTTGACTTAAATTACTAAAAGGGTGAAACGCTTGAATTTTTTTCGGAACGCTTGTAAACGTTTGGCTTAAATTGCTAAAAAGGTGAGACGCTTTGATTTATTTTGTAACGTTTATAAACAATTGGCTTAAATTGCTAAAAAGTGAAACGTTGGATTTTGTTTCGTGACGTTTGTTAGGGTTTGTCTTAAATCGCTAAAAATGTGAAACGTTTGGTTTTGTTTCGTAACGTTTGTAAACGTTTGGCTTAAATCGCAAAAAAGGGGAAACGTTTGGTTTTGTATCGTAACGTTTGTATATGTTTGGCTTAAATCGCTAAAAAGGTGAAACGTTTGGATTTGTTTCGTAATCTTTGTGAAGGTATGGCTTAAATCGCTAAAAAAGGGAAAGGTTTGGATTTGATTCGTAACGTTTGTAAACGTTTGGCTTAAATTGCTAAAAAGGTGAAACGCCTGGATTTGTATCGAAACGTTTGTAAATGTTTGGCTTAAATAGCTAAAAAGGTTAAATGCTTAGTTTTGTTTCGCAACGTTTGTAAAGGTTTGGCTTTAATCGCTAAAAAGGGAAAACGTTTGGATTTATTTCGTAGAGTTTTAAACGTTTGGCTTAAATCGCTAAAATGGGGAAACGTTTGGATTTGTTTCGTAACGTTTGTAAACGTTTGGCTTAAATCGCAAAAAAAGTGAAATATTTGGATTTGTTTCGTAACGTTTGTATACGTTTGGCTGAAATAGCTAAAAACGTGAACCGTTTGAAATTTCGTAACGTTCGTAAACGTTTGGCTTAAATTGCTAAAAAGGTAAAACACTTGGATTTCTTTCGTAACATTTGTAAACGTTTGGATTAAATTGCTAAAAAGGTGAAACGCTTGGATTTGTTTTGTAACGTTTGTAAACGTTTGGCTTAAATTGCTATAAAGGTGAAACGTTTGGATTTGTTTCGTAGCGTTTTAAACGTTTGGTTTTGTTTCGTAGCGTCTGTAAACGTTCGGGTTAAATCGCTGAAAATGTGAAACGTTTGTATTGTTTCGTATCATTTGTAAACGCTTGCCTTAAATCGCTAAAAAGATAAAACGTTTGGATTTGTTTCGTAACGTTTGTTAACGTTTGGCATAAATTGCTAAAAAGGTGACATGTTTGGATTTGTTTCGTAACCTTTGTAGACGTTTGGCTTAAATCCTTAAAAGGTAAGACGTTTGTTTTTTTTTTCGTAACGTTTGTAAACGTTTTAAACGTTTGGTTTTTTTTCATAATGTTTGTAAACATTTGCCTTATATCGCTAAAAAGGTGAAACACTTTTTTTTGTTTCGTAACGTTTTTAAGGGTTTGGCTTAAATCGCTAAAAATGTGAAACGTTTGGATGTGTTTCATAACGTTTTAAACATTTGGTTTTGTTTCATAATGTTTTTAAACGTGTGGCTTAAATCGCTAAAAAGGTGAAACATTTTAATTGGTTTTGTAACGTTTGTAAACGTTTGGCTTAAATTGCTAAAAAGGTGAAACGCTTGGATATGTTTCGTAACGTTTGGCATGAATTTCTAAAAAGGTGAAATGCTTGCTTTTGTTTCATAACGTTTGTAAAGGTTTTGCTTAAATCGCTAAAAAGGTGAAACGTTTGGATTTGTTTCGTAACGTTTTAAACGTTTGGCTTAAATCGCTAAAATGGGGAAACGTTTGGACTTATTTCGTAACATTTGTAAACGTTTGGCTTATATCGCTAAAAAGGTGAAACGTTTGACATTTCGTAACGCTTGTACACATTTGGCTTTAATCGCTAAAATGGGGAAACGATTGTATTTGTTTCGTAACGTTTGTAAACGTTTGGCTTAAATTCCTATAAAGGTGAAACGTTTGGATTTGTTTCGTAATATTTTAAACGTTTGGTTTTGTTTCGTAACGTTTGTAAACGTTCGGTTTAAATTGCTAAAAATAAGAAACGTTTGTATTTGTTTCATATCATTTGTAAACATGTGCCTTAAATCGCTAAAAAGATAAAACGTTTTGATTTGTTTCGTTACGTTTGTAAACATTTGGCTTAAATTGCTAAAAAGGTGACACGTTTAAATTTGTTTCGTAAACTTTGTAAACGTTTGGCTTAATGCTAAAAAGGGGAAACGTTTTGTTTTTTTTCATAACCTTTGTAAATGTTTGGCTTAAATCACTAAAAAGGCGAAACATTTGGATTTTTTTCGTAACGTTTGTAAACGTTTGGCTTAAATTGCAAAAAAAGTGAAACGCTTGGATTTGTTTCGTAACTTTTGGCTTAAATTGCTAAAAACGTAAAACGTTTGGATTTCTTTTGTAACGTTTGTAAATGTTTCGCTTACATTGCTAAAAAGGTAAAACGTTTGGATTTGTTTCGTAACGTTTATAAACGTTTGGCTTAAATCGCTAAAAAGGGGAAACGTTTTGATTTGTTTTGTACCGTTTGTAAATGTTTGGCTTAAATCGCTAAAAAGGTGAAATGTTTGTATTTTTTTGTAGCATATTAAATGTTTGGCTTATATCGCTAAAATGGGGAAACGTTCGGATTTGTATCGTAACGTTTGTAAACGTTTGGCAAAAATTGCTAAAAAGGTGAACTGTTTGGTTTTGTTTCCCAACGTTTGTAAATGTTTGGCTTAAATTGCTAAAAAGGTGAAACATTTGGATTTGTTTCGTAACGTTTGTAAATGTTTGGCTTCAATCACTAAAAAGGTGAAACATTTGGATTTGTTTCGTAACGTTTGTAAAGGGTTTGGCATAAATCGCTAAAAAGGTGAAATGTTTGTATTTGTTTCGTAACGTTTTAAACGTTTGGCTTAAATCGCTAAAATGGGAAAACTTTTGGATTTGTTTTGTAACATTTTGAACGTTTGGCTTAAATCGCTAAAATGGGAAAACGTTTGGATTTGTTTCGAAACGTTTGTAAACGTGAGGCTTAAATTGCTAATAAGGTGAAATGTTTGGTTTTGTTTCGTAACGTTTGTAAACGTTCGGCTTAAATCCCTAAAAAGGTGAAACTTTTAGATTTGTTTCGTAACGTTTGTAAATGTCTGGCTTAAATTGCTAAAAAGGTGAAACGCTTGGATTTGTTTCATAACGTTTGTAAACGTTTGACTTAAATTACTAAAAGGGTGAAACGCTTGAATTTGTTTCAGAATGCTTGTAAACGTTTGGCTTAAATTGCTAAGAAGGTGAGACGCTTTGATTTATTTTGTAACATTTGTAAACAATTGGCTTAAATTGCTAAAAAGTGAAACGTTGTATTTTGTTTCGTGACGTTTGTAAGGGTTTGTCTTAAATCGCTAAAAATGTGAAACGTTTGGATTTGTTTCGCAACGTTTGGTTTTGTTTCGTAACGTTTGTAAACGTTTGGCTTAAATCGCAAAAAAGGGGAAACGTTTGGTTTTGTATCTTAACGTTTGTATATGTTTGGCTTAAATCGCTAAAAAGGTGAAACGTTTGGATTTGTTTCGTAACCTTTGTAAAGGTTTGGCTTAAATCGCTAAAAAAGGGAAAGGTTTGGATTTGATTCGTAACGTTTGTAAACGTTTGGCTTAAATTGCTAAAAAGGTGAAACGCTTGAATTTGTTTCGTAACGTTTGTAAATGTTTGGCTTAAATAGCTAAAAAGGTTAAATGCTTAGTTTTGTTTCGCAACGTTTGTAAAGGTTTGGCTTTAATCGCTAAAAAGGGAAAACGTTTGGATTTGTTTCGTAGAGTTTTAAACGTTTGGCTTAAATCGCTAAAATGGGGAAACGTTTGGATTTGTTTCGTAACGTTTGTAAACGTTTGGCTTGAATCGCTAAAAAGGTGAAATATTTGGATTTGTTTCGTAACGTTTGTATACGTTTGGCTGAAATAGCTAAAAACGGGAACCGTTTGAAATTTTGTAACGTTCGTAAACGTTTGGCTTAAATTGCTAAAAAGGTAAAACACTTGGATTTCTTTCGTAACATTTGTAAACGTTTGGATTAAATTGCTAAAAAGGTGAAACGCTTGGATTTGTTTTGTAACGTTTGTAAACGTTTGGCTTAAATTGCTAAAAAGGTGAAACGTTTGGATTTGTTTCGTAGCGTTTTAAACGTTTGGTTTTGTTTCGTAGCGTCTGTAAACGTTCGGGTTAAATCGCTGAAAATGTGAAACGTTTGTATTGTTTCGTATCATTTGTAAACGCTTGCCTTAAATCGCTGAAAAGATAAAACATTTGGATTTGTTTCGTAACGTTTGTAAACGTTTGGCATAAATTGCTAAAATGGTGACATGTTTAGCTTTATTTCGTAACCTTTGTAGACGTTTGGCTTAAATCCTTAAAAAGGTAAGACGTTTGGTTTTTTTTCGTAACGTTTGTAAACGTTTTAAACGTTTGGTTTTTTTTCATAATGTTTGTAAACATTTGCCTTAAATCGCTAAAAAGGTGAAACGCTTTTTTTTGTTTCGTAACGTTTTTAAGGGTTTGACTTAAATCGCTAAAAATGTGAAACGTTTGGATGTGTTTCATAACGTTTTAAACATTTGGTTTTGTTTCAAAACGTTTGTAAACGTGTGGCGTAAATCGCTAAAAAGGTGAAACATTTTGATTGGTTTTGTAACGTTTGTAAACGTTTGGCTTAAATTGCTAAAAAGGTGAAACGCTTGGATATGTTTTGTAACGTTTGGCATGAATTTCTAAAAAGGTGAAATGCTTTCTTTTGTTTCATAACGTTTGTAAAGGTTTTGCTTAAATCGCTAAAAAGGTGAAACGTTTGGATTTGTTTCGTAACGTTTTAAACGTTTGGCTTAAATCGCTAAAATGGGGAAACGTTTGGACTTGTTTCGTAACGTTTGTAAACGTTTGGCTTAAATCGCTAAAAAGGTGAAACGTTTGACATTTCGTAACGCTTGTACACGTTTTGCTTTAATCGCTAAAATGAGGAAACGATTGTATTTGTTTCGCAACGTTTGTAAACGTTTGGCTTAAATTCCTATAAAGGTGAAACGTTTGGATTTGTTTCGTAATGTTTTAAACGTTTAGTTTTGTTTCGTAGAGTTTGTAAACGTTCGGTTTAAATCGCTAAAAATGTGAAACTTTTGTATTTGTTTCGTAATGTTTGTAAACATGTGCCTTAAATCGCTAAAAAGATAAAACGTTTGGATTTGTTTCGTTACGTTTGTAAACATTTGGCTTAAATTGCTAAAAAGGTGACACGTTTAAATTTGTTTCGTAAACTTTGTAAACGTTTGGCTTAATGCTAAAAAGGGGATACGTTTGGTTTTTTTTCATAACCTTTGTAAACGTTTGGCTTAAATCACTAAAAAGGCGAAACGTTTGGATTTTTTTCGTAACGTTTGTAAACGTTTGGCTTAAATTGCAAAAAAAGTGAAACGCTTGGATTTGTTTCGTAACATTTGGCTTAAATTGCTAAAAAGGTAAAACGCTTGGATTTTTTTTGCAACGTTTGTAAATGTTTCGCTTACATTGCTAAAAAGGTAAAACGTTTGGATTTGTTTCGTAACGTTTGGCTTAAATCGCTAAAAAGGGGAAACGTTTTGATTTGTTTCGTACCGTTTGTAAATGTTTGGCTTAAATCGCTAAAAAGGTGAAATGTTTGGATTTTTTTCGTAGCATATTAAATGTTTAGCATAAATCGCTAAAATGGGGAAACGTTTGGATTTGTATCGTAACGTTTGTAAACGTTTGGCAAAAATTGCTAAAAAGGTGAAATGTTTGGTTTTGTTTCGTAACGTTTGTAAATGTTTTGCTTAAATTGCTAAAAAGGGGACACATTTGGATTTGTTTCGTAACGTTTGTAAATGTTTGGCTTAAATCGCTAAAAAGGTGAAACATTTGGATTTGTTTCGTAACGTTTGTAAAGGGTTTGGCATAAATCGCTAAAAAGGTGAAATGTTTGTATTTCTTTCGTAACGTTTTAAATGTTTGGCTTAAATCGCTAAAATGGGAAAAATTTGGATTTGTTTCGAAACGTTTGTAAACGTTAGGCTTAAATCGCTAAAATGGGAAAACGTTTGGATTTGTTTCGTAACTTTTGTAAATGTTCGGCTTAAATCCCTAAAAAGGTGAAACTTTTAGATTTGTTTCGTAACGTTTGTCAATGTCTGGCTTAAATTGCTAAAAAGGTGAAACGCTTGGATTTGTTTCGTAACGTTTGTAAACGTTTGACTTAAATTACTAAAAGGGTGAAACGCTTGAATTTGTTTCGGAACGCTTGTAAACGTTTGGCTTAAATTGCTAAAAAGGTGAGACGTTTTGATTTATTTTGTAACGTTTGTAAACAATTGGCTTAAATTGCTAAAAAGTGAAACGTTGGATTTTGTTTCATAACGTTTGTACGGGTTTGTCTTAAATCGCTAAAAAGGTGAAACGTTTGGATTTGTTTCGTAACGTTTGGTTTTGTTTCGTAACGTTTGTAAACGTTTGGCTTAAATCGCAAAAAAGGGGAAACGTTTGGTTTTGTATCGTAACGTTTATATATGTTTGGCTTAAATCGCTAAAAAGGTGAAACGTTTGGATTTGTTTCGTAACCTTTGTAAAGGTTTGGCTTAAATCGCTAAAAAAGGGAAAGGTTTGGATTTGATTCGTAACGTTTGTAAACGTTTGGCTTAAATAAAGACAACGTCAAGGGTATATGTGACAGTTTTTCTAGGTCAGGGTATAAACGAAATAAAGATTAAAGGTGAGGGTTTTTTAAGTAATTAAGCCAATTGCTAAAAAGGTGAAACGCTTGGATTTGTTTCGTAACGTTTGTAAATGTTTGGCTTAAATAGCTTAAAAGGTAAAACGCTTAGTTTTGTTTCGCAACGTTTGTAAAGGTTTGGCTTTAATCGCTAAAAAGGGAAAACGTTTGGATTTGTTTCGTAGAGTTTTAAACGTTTGGCTTAAATCGCTAAAATGGGGAAACGTTTGGATTTGTTTCGTAACGTTTGTAAACGTTTGGCTTAAATCGCTAAAAAGGTGAAATATTTGGATTTGTTTCGTAACGTTTGTATACGTTTGGCTTAAATAGCTAAAAATATGAACCGTTTGAAATTTCGTAACCTTCGTAAACGTTTGGCTTAAATTGCTAAAAAGGTAAAACACTTGGATTTCTTTCGTAACATTTGTAAACGTTTGGATTAAATTGCTAAAAAGGTGAAACGCTTGGATTTGTTTTGTAACGTTTGTAAACGTTTGGTTTAAATTGCTAAAAAGGTGAAACGTTTGGATTTGTTTCGTAGCATTTTAAACGTTTGGTTTTGTTTCGTAGCGTCTATAAACGTTCGGGTTAAATCGCTGAAAATGTGAAACGTTTGTATTGTTTCGTATCATTTGTAAACGCTTGCCTTAAATCGCTAAAAAGATAAAACGTTTGGATTTGTTTCGTAACGTTTGTACACGTTTGGCATAAATTGCTAAAAAGGTGACATGTTTGGATTTGTTTCGTAACCTTTGTAGACGTTTGGCTTAAATCCTTAAAAAGGTAAGACGTTTGGTTTTTTTTAGTAACGTTTGTAAACGTTTTAAACGTTTGGTTTTTTTTTTTTTCATAATGTTTGTAAATGTTTGCCTTAAATCGCTAAAAAGGTGAAACGTTTGGTTTTGTTCGTAACATTTGTAAACGTTTGAATTTGCTTCGTAACGTTTGAATTTGCTTCGTAACGTTCGTAACATTTTAGACGTTTGGATTTGTTTCGAAACGTTTGGATTTGTTTCATAACATTTGTAAACGTTCGGCTTCAATCACTAAAAAGGTGAAATGTTTGGATTTATTTCGTAATGTTTGTAAACGTTTGGCTTAAATTGCTAAAAAGGTAAAACGCCTGGATTTGTTTCGTAATATTTGTAAACATTAGGAGTAAATCGCTAAAAAAGTGAAACATTTGGATTTGTTTCATAACGTTTGTAAACGTTTGGCTTAAATAGCTAAAAAGGGGAAACGTTTGGGGACTTGTTTCGTATTGTTTGTAAACGTTTGGCTTCAATTGCTAAAAAGGTGAAACGCTTGGATTTGTTTTGTAACGTTTGTTAACGTTTGGCTTATATTGCTAAAAAGTAGAAACGCTTGGATTTTTTTCGTAACGTTTGTAAACGTTTGGCATAAATTGCTAATAAGGTGAAACGCTTGGTTTTTGTTTCGTAACGTTTGTAAACGTTTGGCTTAAATCGCCAAAATGAGAAACGTTTAGATTTGTTTCGTAACGTTTTAAATGTTTGGATTTGTTTCGTAACGTTTGTAAACGTTTGCCTTAAATCGCTAAAAAGGGGAAACGTTTGTATTTGTTTCGTAATGTTCGTAAACGTTTGTCTTAAATCGCTAAAAAGGGGAAACGTTTGGATTTATATTGTAACGTTTGTAAACGTTTGGCTTAAATCTGTAAAAAGGGGAAACGTTTGGATTTGTTTCATAACGTTTGTAAACATTTGTCTTAAATTGCTATTAAGGTGAAACGCTTGGATTTGTTTCGTAACGTTTGTAACGTTTGGCTTAAATTGCAAAAAAGGTGAAAAAATTGGATTTGCTTCGTAACCCTTGTAAACATTTGGCTTAAATTGCTAAAAAGATGAAATGTTTGGATTTATTTCATACGTTTGTATACGTTTGGCTTAAATCGCTAAAAAGGTGAAATGTTTACATTTGTTGCGTAACGTTTGTAAACGTTTGGCTTAAATTTCTAAATAGGTAAAACACTTGGATTTTTTTCATAACGTTTATAAACGTTTGGCTTAAACTGCTAAAATGGTGAAACGCTTGGATTTATTTCGTAACGTTTTTAAACGTTTTGCTATAAAGGTGAAAGGCTTTGTTTTGTTTCGTAATGTTTGTAAATGTTTGCCTTAAATCGCTTAAAATGTGAAACGTTAGGATTTTCATTGTAACGTTTTAAACGTTTGGTTTTGCTTCGTAACGTTTGTAAACGTTTGGCTTAAATCGCTGAAAAGGTGAAACATTTGGATTTGTTTCGTAATGTTTGTAAACGTTTGGCTTAAATTGCTAAAAAGGTGGAAATGCTTGGATTTGTTTCGTAATGTTTGTAAACGTTGGATTCAATCGCTAAAAAGGTGAAATGTTTGGATTTATTTAGTAATATTTGTAAACGTTTGGCCTAAATCGCTATAAAGGTGAAACGTTTGGATATGTTTTGTAACGTTTTAAACGTTTGGCTTAAATCGCTAAAATGGGGAAATGTTTGAATTTATTTTGTAATGTTTGTAAACGTTTGGCTAAAATCGCTAAAAAGGTGAAACGTTTTGTTTCGTAACGTTTGTAACCGTTCGAATTAAATAGCTAAAAATATGAAACGTTTGGCTTAAATTGCTAAAGAGGTGAAACATTTGGATTTGTTTCGTATCGTTTGTAAACGTTTCGCATAAATTGCTAAAAAAGTGAAACGTTTAGATTTGTTTTGTAACGTTTGTAAACGTTTGGCTTATATTGCTAAAAAGGTGAAACGCTTGGATTTGTTTCGTAACGTTTGTAAACGTTTGGCTTACATTGCTAAAAAGGGGAAACGTTTCAATTTGTTTCCTAGCGTTTGTAAACGTTTGGCTTAAATCGCTAAAAAGGTGAAACATTTGGATATGTTTCGTAACGTTCATAAACGTTTGGCATAAATAGCTAAAAAGGTGAAACATTTGGATTAGTTTTGTAACTTTTGTAAATGTTTGGCTTACATCGCTAAAAAGGTGAAACGTTTGAATTTGTTTCGTAACGTTTTAAACGTTTGGCTTAAATCGCTAAAATGGGGCAACGTTTGAATTTGTTTCGTAACGTTTGTAACCGTTTGGCTAATATCGCTAGAAAGGTGAAATGTTTGGTTTTGTTTCGTAGCGTTTGTTAACGTTCGGATTAAATCGCTAAAAAGGTGAAATGTTTGGCTTAAATTGCTAAAAAGGTGAAACGCTTGGATTTATTTCGTATCGTTTGTAAACGTTTGGCTTAAATTGCTAAAAAGGTGAAACCCTTGGATTTGTTTCGTTATGTTTGTAAACGTTTGGCTTAAATTGCGAAAAAGGTGAAACCCTTGGATTTGTTTTGTAACGTTTGTAAATGTTTGGCTTAAATTGCTAAAAAGGTGAAACATTTGGATTTGTTTCATAATCTTTGTAAACGTTTGGCTTAAATCGCTAAAAAGGGGAAACGTTTGGATTTTTTTTGTAATGTTTGTAAACATTTGGCTTAAATTGCTAAAAAGGTGAAACACTTGGATTTGTTTCGAAACGTTTGTAAATGTTCGGCTTAAATTTCTAAAAAGGTGAAACGTTTGGATTTGTTTCGTATCGTTAGTAAACGTTTTGCATAAATCGCTAAAAACGTGAAACGTTTGGATTTGTTTTGTAACGTTTGTAAACGTTTGGCTTAAATTGCTAAAAAGGTGAAACGCTTGGATTTGTTTCGTAACGTTTGTAAACGTTTGGCTTACATTGCTAAAAAGGGGAAACGTTTCAATTTGTTTCCTAGCGTTTGTAAACGTTTGGCTTAAATCGCTAAAAAGGTGAAACATTTGGATATGTTTCGTAACGTTTGTAAATGTTTGGCATAAATAGCTAAAAAGGTGAAACATTTGGATTTGTTTTGTAACTTTTGTAAATGTTTGGCTTAAATCGCTAAAAAGGTGAAACTTTTGGAGTTGTTTCGTAACGTTTTAAACGTTTGGTTTAAATCGCTAAAATGGGGAAACGTTTGAATTCGTTTCGTAACGTTTGTAAACGTTTGGCTAAAATCGCTAGAAAGGTGAAATGTTTGGTTTTGTTTCATAACGTTTGTAAACGTTCGGATTAAATCGCTAAAAAGGTGAAACGTTTGGTTTAAATTGCTAAAAAGGTGAAACGCTTGGATTTATTTCGTATCGTTTGTAAACGTTTGGCTTAAATTGCTAAAAAGGTGAAACCCTTGGATTTGTTTCGTAACGTTTGTAAATGTTTGGCTTAAATTGCTAAAAAGGTGAAACGCTTGGATTTGTTTCGAAACGTATTTAAATGTTTGGCTTAAATTGCTAAAAAGGGGAAACATTTGGATTTGGTTCATAACCTTTTTAAACGTTTGGCTTAAATCGCTAAAAAGGGAAAACATTTGGATTTTATTTGTTAAGTATGTAAACATTTGGCTTAAATTGCTAAAAAGATGAAACACTTGGATTTGTTTCATAAAGTTTGTAAATGTTCGGCTTAAATTGCTAAAGAGGTTAAACGTTTGGATTTGTTTCGTATCGTTTGTAAACGTTTCGCATAAATTGCTAAAAAAGTGAAACGTTTAGATTTGTTTTGTAACGTTTGTAAACGTTTGGCTTATATTGCTAAAAAGGTGAAACGCTTGGATTTGTTTCGTAACGTTTGTAAACGTTTGGCTTACATTGCTAAAAAGGGGAAACGTTTCAATTTGTTTCCTAGCGTGTAAACGTTTGGCTTAAATCGCTAAAAAGGTGAAACATTTGGATATGTTTCGTAACGTTCATAAACGTTTGGCATAAATAGCTAAAAAGGTGAAACATTTGGATTAGTTTTGTAACTTTTGTAAATGTTTGGCTTACATCGCTAAAAAGGTGAAACGTTTGAATTTGTTTCGTAACGTTTTAAACGTTTGGCTTAAATCGCTAAAATGGGGCAACGTTTGAATTTGTTTCATAACGTTTGTAACCGTTTGGCTAATATCGCTAGAAAGGTGAAATGTTTGGTTTTATTTCGTAACGTTTGTTAACGTTCGGATTAAATCGCTAAAAAGGTGAAATGTTTGGCTTAAATTGCTCAAAAGGTGAAGCGCTTGGATTTGTTTCGTATCGTTTGTAAACGTTTGGCTTAAATTGCTAAAAAGGTGAAACTCTTGGATTTGTTTCGTAACGTTTGTAAACGTTTGGCCTAAATTGCTAAAATGGTGAAACGCTTGGATTTGTTTCGTAACGTTTGTAAATGTTTGGCTTAAATTTCTAAAAAGGTGAAACATTTGGATTTGTTTCATAATCTTTGTAAACTTTTGGCTTAAATCGCTAAAAAGAGGAAACGTTTGGATTTGTTTTGTAACGTTTGTAATTATTTGGCTTAAATTGCTAAAAAGGTGAAACGCTTGGATTTGTTTCGTAACATTTGTAAATGTTCGGCTAAAATTGCTAAAAATGTGAAACGTTTGGATTTGTTTCGTATCGTTTGTAAACGTTTCGGATAAATTGCTAAAAACGTGAAACATTTGGATTTGTTTTGTAACGTTTGTAAACGTTTGGCTTAAATTGCTAAAAAGGTGAAACGCTTGGATTTGTTTTGTAACGTTTGTAAACGTTTGTCTTACATTGCTAAAAAGGTGAAACGTTTCAAATTTTTTCCTAGCGTTTGTAAACGTTTGGCTTAAATCGCTAAAAAGGTGAAACATTTGGATATTTTTCGTAACGTTTGTAAACGTTTGGCATAAATAGCTAAAATGGTGAAACATTTGGATTTGTTTTGTAACTTTTGTAAATGTTTGGCTTAAATCGCCAAAAAGGTGAAACGTTTGGATTTGTTTCATAACGTTTTAAATGTTTGGCTTAAATTGCTAAAATGGGGCAACATTTGAATTTGTTTCGTAACGTTTAAAAACATTTGGCTTAAATTGCAACAAAGTTGAAACGCTTGGATTTGTTTCGTAGCATTTGTAAACGTTTGGCTTAAGTTGCTATAAAGGTGGAACGCTTGGATTTGTTTTGTACCGTTTGTAAACGTTTGGCTTAAATTGCTAAAAAGGTGAACGCTTGGATTTGTTTTGTATCGTTTGTAAACGTTTGGCTTAAATCGCTAAAAAGGTAAAATATTTGGATTTGTTTCGTACCGTCTGTAAACGTTTGGCTTAAATCGCTAAAAAGGTCAAATGTTTGGATTTGTTTCGTATTGTTTGTAAACGTTTGGCTTCAATCGCTAAAAAGATGAAACGTTTAGATTTGTTTCGTCACGTTTGTAAACGTTTAGCATAAATAGCTAAAAAGGTAAAACGTTTGGATTTGTTTCGTAGCTTTTTCAAACGTTTGGCTTAAATCGCAAAAAAGGTGAAACGTTTGGATTTGTTTAGTAACGTTTTAAACGTTTGGCTTAAATCGCTAAAATGGGGAAACGTTTGAATTTGTTTCGTAACGTTTGTAAACGGTTGGCTAAAATCGCTAAAAAGGCGAAACGTATGGTTTTGTTTCGTAACATTTGTAAACATTCGACTTAAATTGCTAAAAAGGTGAAACGTTTGGATTTGTTTCGTACCGTTTGTTGACGTTTGGCTTAAATTGCTAAAAAGGTAAAACACTTAGATTTGTTTCGTAAAGTTTGTAAACGTTTGGCTTAAATTACGAAAAAGGTGAAATGCTTGGATTTGTTTCTTAACGTTTGTAAACGTTTGTCTTAAATTGCTACAAAGGTGAAACGCTTGGTTTTTTTTATAACGTTTTGTTTCATTTTGCTAAAAGGTGAAACTTTACGATTTGTTTCCTAACCTTTGTAAACGTTTGGCTTAAATCGCTTAGAAGGGAAAACGTTTGGATTTTTTTCGTATCGTTTGTAAATGTTTGGCTTAAATTGCTAAAAAGGTGAAACGGTTCGATTTGTTTCGTAACGTTTGTAAATGTTTGGCTTAAATTCTAAAAAGGTGAAACGCTTGGATTTGTTTCTTTACATATGTAAACGTTTGGCTTAAATTGCTAAAAAGGTGAAACGCTTGGTTTTTGTTTCGTAACGTTTGTAAACGTTTGACTTAAATTGCTAAAAATGTGAAACGTTTCGATTTGTTTCGTATCGTTTGTAAACGTTTCGGATAAATCGCTAAAAACGTGAAACATTTGGATTTGTTTTGTAAACGTTTGGCTTAAATTGCTAAAAAGGTGAAACGCTTGGATTTATTTAGTAACATTTGTAAACGTTTGGCTTACATTGCTAAAAAGGTGAAATGTTTCAATTTGTTTCCTAGCGTTTGTAAACGTTTTGCTTAAATCGCTAAAAAGGTGAAACATTTGGATATTTTTTGTAGCGTTTGTAAACGTTTGGCATAAATAGCTAAAAAGATGAAATATTTGGATTTGTTTTGTAACTTTTGTAAATGTTTGGCTTAAATAGCTAAAAAGGGGAAATATTTGGATTTGATTTGTAACTATTGTAAATGTTTGGCTTAAATCGCTAAAAAGGTGAAACGTTTGGATTTGTTTCGTAACGTTTTAAATGTTTGGCTTAAATCGCTAAAATGGGGCAACGTTTGAATTTGTTTCGTAACGTTTGTAAACATTTGGCTAAAATCGCTAAAAAGGTGAAACGTTTGGTTTTGTTTCGTAACGTTTGTAAACGTTCGGAGTAAATCACTAAAAAGGTGAACGTTTGGATTTGTTTCGTATCATTTGAAAACGTTTGGCATAAATTGCAACAAAGTTGAAACACTTGGATTTGTTTCGTAGCATTTGTAAACGTTTGGCTTAAGTTGCTAAAAAGGTGGAACGCTTGGATTTGTTTTGTACCGTTTGTAAACGTTTGGCTTTAATTGCTAAAAAGGTGAACGCTTAGATTTGTTTCGTATCGTTTGTAAATGATTGGCTTAAATCGCTAAAAAGGTAAAATATTTGGATTTGTTTCGTACCGTTTGTAAACGTTTGGCTTAAATCGCTAAAAAGGTCAAATGTTTGGATTTGTTTCGTATTGTTTGTAAACGTTTGGCTTCAATGCTAAAAAGATGAAACATTTAGATTTGTTTCGTCACGTTTGTAAACGTTTAGCATAAATAGTTAAAAAGGTAAAACGTTTGGATTTGTTTCGTAGCTTTTTTAAACGTTGGGCTTAAATCGCTAAAAAGGTGAAACGTTTGGATTTGTTTCGTAACGTTTTAAACGTTTGGCTTAAATCGCTAAAATGGGGAAACATTTGAATTTGTTTCGTAATGTTTGTAAACGGTTGGCTAAAATCGCTAAAAAGGCGAAACGTATGTTTTTGTTTCGTAACGTTTGTAAACATTCGACTTATATTGCTAAAAAGGTGAAACGTTTGGATTTGCTTCGTACCGTTTGTAGACGTTTGGCTTAAATTGCTAAAAAGGTAAAACGCTTTGATTTGTTTCGTAAAGTTTGTAAACGTTTGGCTTAAATTGCTAAAAAGGTGAAACGCTTGGATTTGTTTCTTAACGTTTGTAAACGTTTGTCTTAAATTGCTACAAAGGTGAAACGCTTGGATTTTTTTCATAACATTTGGTTTCATTTTCTAAAAAGGTGAAACTTTACGATTTGTTTCCTAACCTTTGTAAACGTTTGGCTTAAATCGCTTAAAAGGGTAAACGTTTGGATTTTTTTCGTAACGTTTGTAAATGTTTGGCTTAAATTGCAAAAAAGGTGAAACGGTTTGATTTGTTTCGTAACGTTTGTAAATGTTTGGCTTAAATTGCTAAAAAGGTGAAACGCTTGGATTTATTTCATTACATTTGTACACGTTTGGCTTAAATTGCTAAAAAGGTGAAACACTTGGTTTTTGTTTCGTAATGTTTGTAAACGTTTGACTTAAATTGCTAAAAATGTGAAACGTTTGGATTTGTTTCGTAACGTTTGTAAACGTTTGGCTTCAATCGCTAAAAAGGGGAAACGTTTAGATTTGTTTCGTAACGTTTGTTAACGTTTGGCATAAATCGCTAAAAAGGTGAAATGTTTGTATTAGTTTCGTAACGTTTTAAACGTTTGGCTTAAATCGCTAAAAAGGTGAAATGTTTGGTTTTGTTTCGTAACGTTTGTAAACGTTCGGCTTAAATCGCTAAAAAGGTGAAACGTTTGGATTTGTTTCGTACCGTTTGTAAACGTTTGGGTTAAATTCCTAAAAAGGTGAAACACTTGGATTTGTTTCGTAACGTTTGTAAACGTTTGGCTTAAATTGCTAAAAAGGTGAAACACTTAAATTTGTTTCGGAACGTTTGTAAACGTTTGGCTTAAATTCCTTAAAATGTGAAACGCTTGGATTTGTTTCAAAACGTTTGTTAACATTTTGCTTAATTTGCTAAAAAGGTGAAACGCTTGGATTTGTTTTGTAACGTTTGTAAATGTTTGGCTTAAATTGCTAAAAAGGTGAAACGCTAGGTTTTTTTTCGTAACATTTGTAAAGGTTTGGCTTAAATCACTAAAATTTTTAAAGGTTTGGATTTGTTTCGAAACGTTTTAAACGTTTGGTTTTGTTTCGTAACGTTTGTAAACGTTTGGCTTAAAATACTAAAAATGTGAAACGTTTGGATATGCTCCGTAACGTTTGTAAATGTTTGGCTTAAATTGCTAAAAAGGAAAAACGTTTGGATTTGTTTCGTAATGTTTATAAACGTTTGGCTTAAATCGCTAAAAAGGTGAAACATTTGGATTTGTTTCGTAACCTTTGTAAACGTTTGGCCTAAATTCCTAAAAAGGTGAAACATTTGGATTTGTTTCGTAACCTTTGTAAACGTTTGGCATAAATTCCTAAAACGGTGAAACATTTGGATTTTTTTCGTAACCTTTGTAAACGTTTGGCTTAAATCGCTAAAAAGGGGAAACATTTAGATTTTTTTCGTAATGTTTGTAAACGTTTGCCTTAAGTTGCTAAAAAGGTCAAACGCTTGGATTTGTTTCGTTACGTTTGTAATTGTTTGGCTTAAATTACTAAAAAGGTGAAACGCTTGGATTTGTTTCGTTACGTTTGTAAACATTTGGCTTGAATTGCGAAAAAGGTAAAACGCTTGGTTTTTGTTTCGTAACGTTTGTAAACGTTTGGCTTAAATTTCTAAAAATGTGAAACGTTTGGATTTGTTTCGTAACATTTGTAAACGTTTGGCTTCAATCTCTAAAAAGGTAAAACATTTAATTTGTTTCGTAACTTTTGTAAACGTTTGGCATAAATCGCTAAAAAGGTGAAACGTTGGGATTAGTTTCGTAACGTTTTAAACGTTTGGCTTAAATCACTAAAAAGGAGAAACGTTTGGATTTGTTCTGTAACGTTTGTAAATATTTGGCTTAAATCGCTAATAAGGTGGAACTTTTGGATTTGTTTCATAACGTTTGTAAACATTTGGCTTAAATCGCTAAAAAGGTGAAACATTTGAATTTGTTTTGTAATGTTTGCAAACGTTTGGCTTAAATCGCTAAAAGGGTGAAATGTTTGGATTTGTTTCGTAATGTTTGTAAACGTTTGGCTTAAATCGCTAAAAAGGTGAAACATTTGGATTTGTTTCGTAGCGTTTGTAAACGTTTAGCTTAAATCGCTAAAAAGGTGAAACGTTTGTATTTGTTTCGTACCGTTTGTAAACGTTTGGCTTAAATTGCTAAAAAGGGGAAACGTTTGGATCGGTTTCCTTATGTTTGTAAACGTTTGGCTTAAATTGCTAAAAAGGTGAAACACTTGGATTCGTTTTGTAACGTTTGTAAACGTTTGGCTTAAATTCCTAAAAATATGAAACGCTTGGATTTGTTTCAAAACGTTTGTAAACGTTTGGCTTAAATTGCTAAAAAGGTGAAACGCTTGGATTTGTTTTGTAACTTTTGTAAACGTTTGGCTTATATTGCTAAAAAGGTAAAACGCTTGGTTTGGCTTAAATAGTTAAAAATGTGAAACGTTTGGATTTGTTTCGTAACTTTTAAGCGTTTGGTTTTGTTTCGTAACGTTTGAAATGATTGGCTTAAATTGCAAAATGGTGAAACATTTGGATTTGTTTCGTAACTTTTGTAAACGTTTGGCTTAAATTGCTAAAAATGCAAAACGTTTGGATTTTTTTCGTAATGTTTGTAAACATTTGGCTTAAATCGATAAAAAAGTGAAACGTTTGGATTTGTTTTGTAACGTTTGTAAACGTTTGGCTTCAATCGCTAAAAAGGTGAAACATTTATATTTGTTTCGTAACGTTTGTTAACGTTTAGCATAACTAGCCAAAAAGGTAAAACGTTTGGATTTGTTTCGTAGCTGTTTTCAACGTTTGGCTTAAATCGCTAAAAAGGTGAAACTCTTGGATTTGTTCCAAAACGCTTGTAAACGTTTCTAAACTTTTATAAGATTTATTTAATTAAGTTTTTGGGTTGTAACTTGGGTTACTTGAAATTGAAGTTATTGAGTTCCGCTTTTAAAATGGTTTATTATTTTATGGATTTATTTTATAAATATAAACTCGGGTTTATATTTGATAAACGTTTTCAGTCGGGTTAGACTTGGGTCACCCGACAAGTGAGGTTAGCTTGGTAGTTAATGATAACTCGGCTAACCTACTATTTGGAAATTAATTATTATTTAAAGATTATTAAATAATATTTATAAATTGGATTTTAAAGCGAGAACTCAATAGACTTATATTAATTGGGCTTTATTACCTAATGGGTATTTTTGTGTGTTCTGGCTTGTGTTATTCCGACGTGTTATTTGTGCTAGTCCTATGTCGTGTCTAGTACTCTCTAGAGTTAGGGTCTGTTTTTATAATTATTTTATTTGTCTAGACCCGTCTATTGTTCGTGCTCTAGAGGCGAACCAGGATTAGTTGCTTGCCGGTATTCACGTGGATTAGCAAGCAGTGAGTTTGTACTTACTATTTACCGCTTTATTAAGTAAATTGTTATTTTAATATTAAATATATATACTGTACGTATATTTCGAATTGTTTTTATATTATGGCTCTTAGTTGGAACATGCTACCTAATGGGCATCATTAGGACTGCGTGCGCACCGGTAATGATCTGGGAAAGGTAAATATGGAAATGTGGTAACTCGGTGTGAGCATAGCTCTCGGCACCAAATAGAGTAACTCGGTGTAGCACAGCTCTCGGGACTCTGGATATGGTATAAGTGTGGTCAGTGGTAACTCGGTGTAGCTCAGCTCTCGGGACCATACCTATTGGATTATGTTTATATTTAGAATTGTAGATTAGGGTTCCAACTATTATTCGTAATATCGTTATTAAATGTTTTCCCAATTTTCCTAGGGTTATGATCTGAGAGAGTCTGGTGATCTCCACATTTACTTTTCCTCGGAGGTTCCATTTATTTTGATAAATTGTAAACTGTTTTATTCTTAGGCCGCAGTAGTAACTAGACGTCTTTATTATTTTTATATATTTTGTCGGATTGGTTCGACTGGTTTTATTGCTTTGGCATGTTATATTATTTACATTGGTTTATGATAAATCTATTTTAGACTCGGAATTGGATAAGCATGTTATATTAACTGTTGAATATTATAACTGCTAGATTTAGGCTGAAGTCTCGAACGCCCCCGAGCATTGGTTTTCTGCAGGTTTATGTGTTTATGTATTAAATGAAAGGCTAGCTACGGGTTTTGGTACTACATTAGCCATACCCTAGCGCCGGTTGCGATTCATGAAAATGGGTCGTGACAAACTTGGTATCAGAGCTTTGGTTTCAAACCAAGGCCAATTGCTTGCTATGTGTTTACTCTGTTAAGTATGGTTGTGTCTTAGGAACTACTGCGGAATTAGGATTCGTGTCTTGTCTTTTAAACGTCATCATTTGTTTTCAAACCTTCAGCCTACATCCTATAGGTGATGTCTGTCAGTCCTTATTTGGTATTGATGCTTTGATTGACAATTTATTTCACTTGGATGTTATTTGCTGTGTTTTATCATGTTGAGATTATTTCACTTGGGTGATTATAATTGCTTTCGATTTCTCGGGAAATCATAGGTTGGTAAATTTTTCCTAAAGACTCATACTTGGGTATGATGTTGTTTGATAAAACTTGTCGTTTATGCCTAAAACGATTTAGAATATATGGTAATGTTACAGTTATTTTACATGATGTGTTGAACTGCTTTTGCCTTGTTAATAAAGTACATCTTGGCTTTGACCTCAATAGTTGATTTTAAATGTGATCGTATGTTGGGCGTTAGCCTTGTTTTTCAATTAAAGAGATTTCGGGTTAAACCTTAAAACGTGTTTGATGGTCATGCATTGTTTGACCACATGTTGATTTAAAGATTTTTATCGAGAATAATGTTTTATCCGATTTGTGTTTCGACATAGAATTATAAGAGAAGTTTAATTTTAAATTCTTATAAAGATGGTTTTTGGTTGAGTTGCCAGTAAATATTTTGAAATATTATGTTTGGTCTGGTGTTAACAAGCGATGGTTTCAAATGATATTTTATGAGATAAGTCATTGTTTTAAGAATTTAACGTTGAAGTTATTTTATCTTGTTGTAGTATGACAGCATTTTAAATTTTTGTGATTTACGGAATAGATGTTTGAGATTAAAGATTTCTCAGTTAAGATTTTAGATTGCCGTTTAGCAGTTGGGTTGAGTTGAGCTCTCAATTTTGAAAGGATGAAAATTTTATTAAAAAAAATTTCCGGTTTTACAAATATTTTGAATACGTTTTATAAACGATTGTTTTAGGTTCGACTTGGGTCACCCAAATTTAGGAGTTGAGCTTGGTAGTTGTAATGACTCAGCTAGCTCGATGATTTTATGATTTGAGATACTTGGGTATCCGTTTTAAAGCAACTGATTAATAAGAAAAGATTTTTACAAATTGTGATTTTGTTTTAACCGTGGGGCTCAATAAAATTTGGAAGTTTTCGTGTTTGACTTAAATTTCAAAACGAATTTTGAAGCATACTATTAAAGGATGATATAATTACATGGTGATTTTGTATGAGATTTCAAGGATATGTTGTGGCATATCCCGATTTGTTTTAAGTATGTTTTAGTTAATCGTGTTCAATGGTACCTTTACGTGATTTTTGATTTACAGATTTGTTTGTTGTGAGAATAATTTGTGCTGTTTAACTCGCTTGTCTGTTGGATTAAGTTGATTGTTTTTGTTTTGTATCTTCGTGCGGAGTAGCACGTGAGATGAGATGATTTAGTCATGTGGTTGAGGTTGGCTTACCTCGATGTATAGTTTTGACCTTTGAGTAAGATCTTCTTTTAGATCTTGTTTCCCTTTTGTTCGGTTTTGGGTTGCGCGGGGCTTTGCTGTTTCTGTTTCGTGGATCGAAACCTTTGGGTTTCGATATCGAGGAATACGAGGGAAGTACTTCCTTTGGATTGGTTGATGATTTCTGATTATCCTAGGATGGATATTGCAAACTCTGAACCGAGAAGATAGATCGGTGTTGTAATACACTGGTGTTCCCATCAAGTCTGATGATGCGATGCGGGAGCTGGCGGTAAATTTTATAAGAACATATTTTATGTGATATTTTCTTTGGTTATATGCTCAGTCTGGATTGAGGTTAGTTTGATACTTTTTATAGTACAGTTGTAATGAAGTTATTAGGAGGAGTTGTTGTATAGCATCGAATGTTGCTAGGTGCAAGTAAGGAATTTTGAGAAGTATTTTGAGGTCATCGAGTTCACATCTCACAGAGTGTAACGTCTAGCAAATGTTTTATTGAGAAATGGATTTCAAAGATTGATTTGCTGATATATTTGAAATATTTTCAACACGTAATTGTGCCCAGACATATCATGAACATGCATTTTGAATGTCACAAATAGGTTTGCATTGAACACAGAGTATGTTCACTAAATATAAGATAAATTAATAATTGATACATGCATAATAGTACATGCATCACGTGCATAGAAATTATTAGGGTTGGATGCAACTCTTTGGGGATGAGAGATGTCATCACCCTGGCGCACAATTATGTGAAATAGATTTTATCGATAAAATGGTTTGAAAAAGATGTTTTGAAACAAACTCGCGAGTTCCTTTGGGGTAAATGTATTTATAAAGTTGTGGAATTTCAAATGATTTTGAAACTGTTACCGAAAGGTAGCTAGACAAATACTCTGTGATGATGGTGATGGTTATTGGACGTTTATGTTGTGAGATATTGGTCTGTAGAATTAGAATCTCGTGGTTATGAGGAAAAATGATTTTGAGGTTGCGCTCGAGACATAGTTGTGCTAAGTGCGGTATAGTGTATTTTAGAATAGAAAGCTTCATGATAATTAAGGATTTATGGATTAAGAATGTTGGTTATGCTCAACGTGTGCATATATACTATATGTTTGTTTAAAACGAAACTTTACCTTTCCAGATTTGAAATTGTCCAAAGAATTTTGGTATATTGATATAAGGAATGTTTATAAACAAGAAATTTACATTGTTGATTTTATCTTTCTGAGGAAAGGGAGAATTTTTGTCAAAATTGATTTAAAAGGGATAATAAATTTTTCGCTTGAGCGATTTCTTCAATTTTGTTTTGTTTGAGAAAATTTAGAAGCGACTTAAAATTTTGGGATGCTTGAAACATCAATGTGTATTTTGAGTACGGAAAATTCTGCCACAGTTGACTTTTAAGTATAAATTATTTAAAAAGTTTTTAGCAAGTTTGAATTAAAAAGAACATAAATTTTTGTCAATTGAACTGTTTAATAGATTTGCAAATGTATTGGAAAGTAAGAGGAAATTTCGGATTTAAATGTGGAGTTCTTGAAATTTTTCAAGGGTTTGCGAAACCGACTGTTTTTCAACAGTAAAGGTATTTCGATTTCGAATGAAAAGGAGGTGTAAGACGTAGAGCCTTTTAAACAAAGTGGAAATTTTTTTTCTGTATATAAAATATTTAATATTAAAAGATTTTATACCCACAGGAGTTGGTTTTGAGTATAACTAACTATCCGGTCGTAGTAAACTGGCCGTTTTGATCTCTCGTTGTATACGAGGCTGTAGTCAATTGATTGAATAATTTCGAGGATTTGAGTTCGATTTGGTTATATGAGGTAGTTGATTTAAAAATCGAAATCGCGTTTAATAGGTTTCGATAACCATGATTGGTTGATCGATTTTGTTATAGAAGGTATTATCGTAATGATGGATATCGTTGGGTCAATTGTTGAACCCTTGGTAAGGGCGACAAAATTTTATGTTGTCAGATGCAGACAATGTTCAGAGTAGTCGTGGCGTTATGTTTCTGAGTGATTAGAAGAATCATTATGATGGATATTGTTTATCATTGATATAGAAATTTATTTTGTTATCATGAGAGAAGTTCGCTTTTCTCTGAATTGCGATATGAGTTTTTGTGTTGTTGATTCACAAGTTAATAGTATTATCGAGCTGGTACTAATCGTTAGGATTAGATGATTATTATAATGTTTGTTTTGGAACCGAAATATTATGTGAATTTTTTTAGTTTGTTGCCGGTCATTTTGATGTAGAGATGCTATAAGCGGAAGTAAGTAAGTGTTTTAGAACGATAGATTTTATTAGTTATGTTTGTAGTGTTATTGTTTTGCCTGAGGATTTTGGAATTGTAGAATTATAGTTGAGCTTAGCGCTTAATCTTGTATTTGACATTGAGGATTTTATAATAGATGAGTTTCGAGCTGGTTCTGGAAGCCATTTCGGTATAGAGAGATTGTGACTCCCAGTTGTAAAATTGTTGATTATTCACATTGTGTTGATCGAGTGATTGTTGGAGCACCGAGTTGATAGAATCAAAATTTTACGCTTATGTGTGTTGTAATCGTTATATTGCAAATAAGTTTCAGATTTGAGATTCGAGGTTCGTTTTGGTGTCAAGGGAAAGTTGGCACCGAGGTATATTGGTCCTTATGAGATTTCAGAGAGGATTGGAGCTGTGGCTTATCGTCTGGTTCTGCCGCCAGACATGTCGTTAGTACATCCTGTGTTTCATGTTTCTATGTTGAGAAAGTGCATTTCTGATCCTTCGCACGTGATTGTGCCTCAGAGTGTTGAGATTGACCAAGAGCTGTCCTATGAGGAACAGCCAGTTGAGATTGTTGATACGCAAGTGCGTAAATTGCGGAACAAGGAAATTCCGATGGTCAAAGTTCTCTGGCGCAATCATCTCGTATTTGGATATCGAGATAAGCATGTCGGGATTTAATGGGAAAATTGGAGGAAATTTCCATTAAATAAAATAAATGATTTTAAAATGGATATTTAAATAATATCCGTAAATGTTATTATTTGGATTATTTTAAGAGAATCCATAAACATTTGGAATATTATTTTTAGATACGGATTTAAGCGCGATAAATAAATTATACGGCTAAATAATAAATTTAAGGAAAAAGGCGATAATTAATATTTTGAATTAAGAAAAGTAGTCCGTATAATTTATAATCGAACAAAGTTTGGAATTAGCCCGAGAAATTTAGCGACGTGCTTAATTAATAAAAGAATGATTAAATAGAAGGAATTTTTAGAATTGGGTTAAGAAAAGGATTACATTAAAACTAGCCCATTTGAATTAAAAGCCCAAGTCATCCTTTTTGTCTAGATACAAAAACATTCCAGAGGATTCTAGTTTCACCATCTTCATCATTCTCTATTCTAAGGGCATGGCTAAGGAAGAAAAAAATGAGTAAAGTTTTGATTACAAGTTTCAGCAACTAATTCTAGCAAAGGATAAAACTCATCATCTAATATCAATTTGGAGTTGAGACAAGAGGTAATTACTCAAACTAAGGTTGATTTCAATTGATTTATTGTGATAGGATATTTTTATAAATTCTGAAAATTTATGCAATCAAAAGCTTATCTTCAATCTCTAAGAGTTGTGTAGAGTTTAGATTAATTTATTTTGGGTAATTGCTTGGTAAAAAGATAGAAAAATTAAAAGTTGATTTAAGGGTTTAAACAATAAATGTTAGAGAAAAACATTGAGAACTAAAGCTGAAATTTCTTAAGGTTTTGATTAAGCAATTAGAGGTGAATAGAGGTCGGGTTTGGCGGAAGTGAACGGTGGCCGGCGAGAGACCGGTCAGGCCGTGGTGGCCTGACCCGTCTGCTCTGTTGAGCAGACCCAAGTCTGCTCAACAAGAGCAGACGTGGTCTGCTCTATAAGAGCAGACCTGTGTCTGCTCTAAAAGAGCAGACCTGGTCTGCTCAAAAGAGCAGACCGGCTGCTCTTAGGGAGCAGACCAGCTGGTCTGCTCAATGGGCAGACCAGCCGGTCGCTCCGGATCCGCGTGCCACCGAAATTGTTTTTTTTAGGGTGTTTTTATAAATTAAACCAATCAATTTAGTGTGAAATTAAAAGCTGAAAATGGATTTAGAAAGTTTAATAAATGAGTTTTGAAATAGAAGTAAAATTGAATTATGGCATAGATTAAATTGAAGTTTAAATACTTGAATATAAAGTTTAAGCCGGGTTTAAGTGGATTTAAATGGCTAAAAGCTGATAAAAGGAGGCCGATGCGTTATTAGACGTTGGAGAGTTGATAAAATAGTAGTAGTTAGCTAAAATAATGGGTTAGAAGTTAAACTTAGCTACTAATTTGATTGAGGGATTTGTTAAATGGTAAGTCAAATCGGTTAAACAAGTCGTTAAGAAGGCGAGAGTAAAAGAAATGGACTTAGAACTAATTCAAGCTTAAACGCTTGAATATAAACGCGAAGTTTTAAAAATAAAGTAGTTTACGAATTAAGACGTTAATTTAGTATTTATTTGTATTATAGATCGTACGGGTATTTGGATTGGAGAAATAGAGAATTTGGAGGGTTAAATAACGGGCTATTTTATTGTGCTTTATGAAATTTGGATTAAGCGATCGAGGTGAGTTCGCGATTTACTTTCGAGTATTATTATTTTTATTTATAAATAGATACATGTATTTGATTGAATGTTTTAGTTTAAACTTATATATTTGTTTATAGAACTCATATTGATATTAATAGAGTTTTATTAAAATATTTTAAATAATAAGTTTATGACTTTTATTAATAGTTTATTTTATGCTATAAACGAATAAAATATATTACACTTTATTAAAGGTCGCATAAATTGAGTTTGAAATATATTGAAAAATGTTTGATACTAGACTTTGATTTTTATAATGGATAATACGATTTATAGTTGATGATGGCTAGATCGTGAGATCGCCTTTGAAATAGCATCGTTTATTTGAAAAGAGCATATATTATTTAGTTAACGCTCTTTATTCTTTTAAGACCTTTAAGCATGTATATTAGTATAGAGAATTTGAGAATTTTATTATAGTACTTGTTATTTTAATAGCTTCGCTATATGTATGTTTATTATACGAGCTTATACATTGTTTGTCTTGTGGAATTATTATTTAAACCCAATAAGTGATCCGTGGGAAACGAGCTACCTATTGGGCGTCAATAGGCTGTGTGATCACCAGTACTGATACGAGTCGAGTCTAGGCGTCTATGGTCAATGATTTGAAATGATAAATTATGATTATCGATCGATTAATGGAATAAGGAGGATAAAAAGAAATGTGATAGACACAAGGTAACTCGGTCGAACTATCTCGGGACCTGTGTCTAGTGGGTAACTCGGTCGAACTATCTCGGGACCCACAACTTGGGATTAAGTAGTGGCATGATGTAACTCGGTTGAACTATCTCGGGACTATGCCACGTGGTAGCGGGTAACTCGGTCGAATTATCTCGGGACCCGGCCACTCGGACGATATGATTCGAAAAACAATTATCGTTGATTATGTTCTATAGGTTCATAGCATTTGGGTTTAGGGTTTCAAACGGATCCGATATTGGAAACCATTACATTATATTTTATGTTTATTTATGTTTAATTAATCGTTTATTATCGAAGTATGGTTAAATACAAATTTATTGTTGAAATATTTAGAAAAGTATGTTTTATCGTTAATGCGACCTTGTTTGAATTATAATACCGTTAGTAAATTGTGAACTCACTCAGCGTTGTCTGACCCCCCAACAGTGTTTTCTTTCAGGATTAATATACGATGATGTGGTCGAGCTTCCATTCGTTGTTTCGGAAGTCTCAGTCATGGGAGGTCTTATTCTTCTTAGAGCTGCAGTAGTCATGATAGTAGACCTAGCTAGTAGCAGACGATTTATATTTATATTATGACTTGCTAAAATGATGTATTTTGGAAAAATGAATTATCCAGGGATTTAATATATGGTTAATTGGTATTTTATACAGAGTGGTTTGTGTATTTTCACAGGTGTGGTTATTTAAGTTTACAGGCGTTATATTGCCGATTTTTTCGAAAATGGTTTTATTAAGTATTATAACGATTTTGGAAAAGTGAAAAATTTTTAGGTAAATTTAGGCTTGCTACGGGTTTCGGAACCAAAATTCCCATTCCCTAGCGCCGGTCGCGGCCCTCGATTTTGGGTCGTGACAGTCGGGCTTCTTATTTTAAAAATATTGAGATTTATTTTTGAAATACGTTTTCCGGATTTAAAAATGTGTTGTATATGTTTTATAAATGGTTATTGCGAGTTGACTTGGGTCACCTAAATTAGAGTTGAGTTTGGAAGTTGTAATTATTCGGCTAACTCGTTGATTTTAAATTGAGGCGCTTTGAAAATTGTAATTATTGTTTTATAAAAGAGGCTTTCCGGAAAATGAATTTTTAAAACAGTGGGGCTCGACATGAACTTGAAATCTATTTTTGTAATTTTTTTTTTTTGAGAATTTGGTCTTTGTCACGACCCAATCTCAAGGCCGAGACCGGCGCTAGGGAATGGGAGTGGTTGCTCCGAAACCCGTAGCAAGCCTAAAAATGTAAAATAATTTTTCGCGAATATAAATGTCATGCATGACATACATACACACGTGTCATGCTAAACACACATGACATGCATTCATATCCTCTGCAGTCTCAATTATCAAAACGCAGCTAGCATAAAACTTTATTAACTTTAAAACAATAAAGTTATATTTACAGAAAACTATATAATACAAGCTGATTTACAAAACACTTATCTACTGCAGCTCTAAGAGTAAAGTATTGTTTCTTTACATACTCAAAAATACACACTTCTGGAAGTAGGATAGAAGTCCGTTGCTTCAAAGCGTCTTTATCCTGAAAGGAAAGTCTGTGAGGGGTCAGTATATTGGGATATACTGAGTGAGTTCATACATTTACTAATAAGTATACAAATAAAACATAAAACGATATTCAATCGTATGCAGCCAAGTACGAGATCCGACTGAAACCTTAATCCTCAAACATACTAAATATCAATCAAGCAACCCAATCGTTAATGTCAAATTGTGAGTCCAACTCACTGGTGGGTCCAACCCACTAAATACGGGGACTCCAGGCTACACCGTAGCCGAGTGCTCACTCGTATCGAACTATACCTCAAATCTCAAATTTCATAATCATAATCAGCTCACAGCTGTATCAAATCAAAACTGGTGATCACACAGTCCTATTGCCGCTCAATAGGTAGCTCGTTCCATCAGATCAATACTGGTTTCAAATCAAGCGTATGCGTAATTCATATAAAAATTTCGCATATAAAACATGCAATTCAAACATAAAGCAATATAAAATAATTGCTTAAATAAATACTTTAAAAGCAAATCGTATAAACTCTTAGAAAACGCTTATCCAAAAAAAATACGTCGGGGCTTTAGAACGTCAAGCTTCCCGAACTACTGGTCCAGCTGCTTCTTGCCTCGCCGGATCTAAAACAAATTTTAAAACATTTGACTTGTATCAGAATCCTATTCTAAGATTGACTCTAAACTCGAGACTCGACACACTGAACTTTTATTAACCGTCGTGCTTCTCACGTGATTATCCCGATAAACGGTATCAAACCCGTTTATGGATAAAATATCACTTCTAAATCAATTCTCGTTTAACCTCGTTAGGTTAATGTCTCAAACTATTCGATAATTAATCGAGTATTAATTAATCTCAAGTCTCGATATGCGTGTACACGAATTTTTCGAAATTAAGTCGACCGGTAAAAATTATTGTGCGGACGACGGACGCACGCCCCGAGGAGCGGGCTATGGACGCACGCCCCGCGTATGCGGGCGTGCCGCACACTCCGTCCCGAAAATAAATTTTCGGATTTTTTCGACGTGCTTTCGATCCAAAACGCTCCAAACACACGTATAACACGTAATCTAACTCCAAAACACTATAATTCAATTATAATATCGATTAAAACGATATAATCATTTCGTGGCCTAAAACTTTGAATCGATATAATTCAAAATATATCCGTTTAAACGAGAAAACGTCAAGCTTACCGTGATACGCCACTGAAATACGATCGTTTTGAGTTATAGAACGTCGGAAACGGACGAGAAACGGAAACCGCGCGACGAACCGTACGAAAACGACGAACGAGAGAAATATTGATCTGATGAAGAAATGAGATTCTGGAGAATTCTTTAGGCTTAGGTTATATATATATATCGGCTAATTTGCACTTTGGTCCTTCAAACTTTTCGAAAGTTTCAATTTAGTCCAAAACCTATCCGCGTCCAAATTTTAAACGATCTCCGATCGACTCGAAACTTTTACCACTAATAATATATATTATTTCGCGGACTTTAGCGAAATAATTTCCGTCACAGGACTTATAATTTATTTTATTTTAATTTTCTAAGCTAAATCCTCAAATCCCGCTAATTGACTTATTAAAATTTATTCTAAATTCCCGATATAATTAAATTAATTTCTCCTTAATTTAATTTATCAAAAATCACGACACGTGGCACGACTTAATTACCTTAAAATATTTTGGGGTATTACAGTCTTAATGTGTACTTTTTGATCAGTACTACATTTCATTGTATTCTGAATTTACGTTTTGAGCATGTTATTATATGATATAATATTTTGATCTTTTTCGGGCTGTTTAAGTTGTTACCATGTCGGTAGGAAATCGTTGATCACAAAAGATATTCTATGCTCAATCCTTTGAGATTTATATTGCTTAACCATCCTAATGGGTAATTGTTGTACTGCGAGATGTTTAAGTGTTATTATTTTTGTCTCTCATGATTGTTTAAGTTATGCCATATAAGTTTTTGTCCTTGTTGGCCTCATTGTGTGGAATGTCACGTGAGCGTATTTCTCGCTAGTTTTCTTTGGCTAAACTCTGGCGTTGGTGTCAATGTGCTATTCAAACCTTTTTTTTTGACCCTGCGATTAGTTTAGAAGTCCTAATTGGTTAGTCGGATCTAACGCTTGAACTCTGGAAAGTGAGGTGATTAATTTCGGTATAAGGAAGTTTGTTTAGAGCTGTTTGTACTTTTGAATTACGAATCAATCCTTGTCAAAGGAAGGTGTTTTGAGTTATATTACTCAGCACCGGTGGAATAATTATACTCGTGAGTGTCTGCCTGGTGCGTAGAATTTTGAGTTATGAGTTTCTAGGTCGGGCTCGATTGTGATAAATTGGAGTACCAACATTTTTTTTCTCAGCTTTTGGCATTCTGGAAAAGAATGTGGAAACTGTGTTCGAGGTTGATCAGTGTAGTAATACACTGGTGTTGTCATTAGGTAGATCGGTGAAATACCGAAATTGATTAAAAGGTTAAAAGGTTATTAAATTGAAAAGTTCTCCAATATCAATTGTGAAGGAGGTCATGTTGTTTTGTTTTCCTTAGAAACTTTTTAATTTGATTTGAAGTGGAAATCCGTTGTTAGGTAGATTTTAGTTTCATTATTTATTTGGGTTATTTCTTTATGACGATTCGTTTTGGTGGACTAGGATAATGGAGATGGGCAAATATGTCAACATGGACGAATGTACGTCTCACAGAGTGTAATGTCTAGAAAATATTTTGAAGGAAAATTGATGTCAAAGATTAACTTGTTAAAGTAATTGAAACGTTTTTATCACGTAATTGTGCCCAGACATGTCATGAACATGCATTTGAAATGCCACGAATAGGAAACTGCATTGAGCATTGAGTACGATCACTAATTAAAAGAAAAATAAATAATTGATACATGCATTTAGTACATTTATCACGACATTAAATGATTACGGTTGAATGCAACTCTTTGGGGATGAGAGATGTCATAACCCTGGCGCACAATTATATAAAAATAGATCTTATCAGTAAGACTTTTTAAGAAAAATGTTTTGTTACAAACTCGCGAGTTAGATTGTGAAAACGGTGTTTAAAATGTTATTAAATTTCAAAAGGTTTTGAAATTTTTATTTGGTTGGAAACTAGACAAATACTATGTGATGACGGTGGTGATTTAAGAAAAATTGCAATGTAAGAGTTTGTTTTATATTGATGGAGTATCCGTATTTTATAAATAAGAGCTATGGTTATAAGGCTGCACTCGAGGTTTAGTTGTGGTAAGTGCGGGAAAAATATTGAGTTCAGATTAAAGAATTGTGTCAGCTTAGAGTATATAATTTGAGGATTTTTGTTTTAAGGAAATTGGTTATGCTCTGCGTGTTCATTTACACTAAAAGACTTAAAAGGAATTTTGCTTTTACAATTCGATTTTGTTTAAAAAGTATTGGTACTAGTATGGGAATATTTCGTAAACGATGGAATTCTTATTTGCAAAACTTTATTTTGTTGAGAAAGAGGAGAAATTTTGTTAGTTTTGACTAAAAGTGTTAAAGATTCTTCTAAATTCACGATTTTATAAAATCGTGAATTTTGTTTTGTGAAAGTAAGGTTTGGTTATAATTTCAAATTGAGACAGTTTTATTATGTGGATGCGTTAACGAAACTAGAAGAATTTTTCAACGAATTAATTTTTTTGGTTAAAAATGAAATTAAACTAATGACGTTAGTAATTTCAAATTAAAAGCGGATGGTATTATTATATATTTTGTGGTTACGAAAAGCATTTTCTGTAATATTTTTGTATTTGATCTAAATGATCTTCGGTAGGATTCGAGGTGTTAGTAATTAAAAATTGGAGGATGAAAAATTTTGTTATCAGAAGTTTGAATTATGTATTCTTTAAATTGGTCGAACCGTAACGATTTAAAAGGTGTTTAGTTTTCAGCCGTTATTTGTGAGAGCACATTTAATCAGGGTGACATTTAGATTTGCTGTTAAGTTTTCTCATATGAGGTATGTAGTGTTGTGACCACTATAAGAGATATAGGATATAGCCGTTAAGGAATGTACGATTTTTTTCAGTGGAGAATGTTTGTAGGTTTTCAGTTTGTAGCATTGATGTTTGGGTTAGTAAGTTTGAATTGTGGGTTTGACTTTACACTTGTAGTGTTGGTTTTGATAGTCTTTGAGAGTTGAGTTTTTTTTGTTGAATTTTTTTTCTTCTCGTTTAACGTGTTAGTTATTTCCCGGTTGGAAATAATTTCTAATCCGATCGTACATGATATTTGAGAAGTCGTTTGAGGTACCAAATTGTTGAGTTTATAATTTTTCTCGTTTACGTGTGGTGATCTTTCGAGTTCTCATATCAGTTTTAAATTCAAGGTCGTATTTATTTAGGTTAAGGAGGATGTAACACCCCATTTATCTTTAGCGTATTTTCGGTTAAATTATGTTTGTTTTGCTTTGACTCTCCTAAGTCGTCATTATGGTTGGATTACACTTGGGTAAGAGTTTGGTTTAATCTATTGAGATTGCGGTGGTGTTTTTGCTTAGGTTGAACTAAGCAGTTTATTTCGTTTCCGTTGAGTTGTCTCCTAATCGTAAGGTGATTTGTGGAATCGGAAATTGTTATGCGTAATTGTTCTCTTTCGTTTTGTTAAGGATGTGTTACTCCGTATTTTGAATTACGTGTGATTTTATGTATAATTGTTTTTATTTGACTTTGGTTCTGTTGTAAATTTGAGGACAAATTTTTAATAAGTTAGGGAGAATGTAATATCCCGTATTTTTGATTTTTTTTTAAATTTTTAATTTTAAATTCTGCATTACGTCGAGTTTAGGTAATATATTTTTACTTAATATTATTTGAGTCGTTCGTTGATTCAGTCGTAGTTCGATTCGTGTTCAGTTTGTATTATTAAATTTTGGCCCATGCATAATGTTTATTCAAAAATAAAAAGAAAATAGGCTAAGCCCATGCATGAAAATCCCATGCAATTTCTTTATTAAGATTTCACGTATTAAATGGCCCAAGGCCAAATTCATTAAGCCTTATATTAGTTTCATCAATTTAGTAGTTGTAGCCTTACTCTGCAATACCTTTTTTCCCCTTATTTTGTTGGATTAGAACCGTTGTTCTACCCTAATATTTCCTCATACGTTCATCAAACCCTAGCCGTCCTTCTTACTCAAAAATCTCTGAAATTCCTTGTGTCATTCATCCTTCAAAACTCTAGTATTATCGGTAAGTCTTTGTTCTTAATAATTTTAGTTTGCTTATAATCGACACCTCCGTATATTGAATCGTTCTCTTTCGTTTTAGCGTTATATTTGGATCTGTTTCGTCCTACTTGTAATAGACATGCGCCTCTAGGATTCTCATCTTCGTTTTTGCTAATCGGTACGTAAATCACTTCGCTATCGTCGGCGTTGTCTCACCGTCTTTAATTATTATTAACTGCCACTATTTTGTATTGTTATGCCGAATTCTTATTTTCTTTGGCCATGATTTGTTACATAAATGATATTAGTTTATGTGTTGGATTGTTAATTGCTTATGCTTTCGGTTGAGATTGTCTCATCGTAAGTGGAATTCAAATTTTAGTTATGAAATTGTTATCGTTTTGAAACGTGTGTTCGATGTTGGCTCTGCATTCTCTTTTGTTTAAATTTGTTGAAGATGGTATTGTTTATGTGTTGGCGGGCTGGGCTTAGTTCAAAGGAGAAGTCAAGTTGTTATGGGTATTTCCACCTTGGAAATAATTGTTTCAAAATAATGGTTTAATTGGACTTATTTGTTTATAACAGAAAGTGGCGACTAAATAGCAAATGTGGTCACTTATTCTTTTGCTTTTAAACCAATTGATTCCTTAAGTTAAATATTACCTATTGATTACTGATTTTTATTTTTATTTGAGAATTTTCATTTTAAAGTGAAAGTTTGACAATTTGATTATATTATTTTTTTAATCTAAAAATAATATTTGATTCATTTATAATTAAATTAATTATTATTATCATTGTAAATGAGGATATTTATTATTAGTCTATAATTTTATAAATTTTCGAGTGATAATTATTATTTTGAGATTTGGGCTTACCGTGCCAAATTGGCTAAATTTATAATTTAGCTTTTAATTGTTTATTTAGTTATTTTAGCGAAGTATTTTGTTGGTGTTTTTCGATTACTTGGATTTCAAGCTATTGAGTTCCATTTGAATATTTGATAAATATTTTATCAAATTATAATTATAACTATGAATTATAATTATGGATTAATGTTTGTGTCGGGTTAAACTTAGGTAGCCCGACATGTGGGTTTAGCTTGATAGTTTTTTTGAAAATCGGCTAATCCACTATTTTGAGGAATTGGTTTTAATTACTATATAAATATTATTTGAGTAATATTTTTAGATTGGATTTTAAGTGTGAACTCAATAGACTTGAATTGTTTTACAGCATTATAAATTATTTGAGAATTGTGTTTTCGTGACTCTTATCTATCTTATTTATTTTGTGCTAGTCTTATGTGGTGTCTAGTACTCTCTAGAGTTAGAGGTTGATTTTAATATTGGTTTTACTCTGTTCTTAGACTCGTCGACTGTGCGTACTTCGGAGTCGATTAAGGTTTTGTTGCTTGCAAGGTTTTCACGTGGATTAGCAAGCTGTGAGTTGTAGTGCTATTTACCGCTTTATTAAGTACCGCAATTTATGAGTATTATAAAGTTTTCGAATTGTTTTAAGTGATTATGGATCTGGAGTGAAACGAGCTACTCGATAGGCTTGTATCGAGACTGTGTGCACCGGTAAATACTCTGGGATCGGCAAACTAATGTTACAGAACAAATCGCAACGTTTCACCTTTGTAGCGATTTAAGCCAATCGTTTACAAGCGTTACCAAACAAATCCAAACGTTTCCCCGTTTAAGCGATTTAAGCCAAACGTTTACAAACGTTTCCAAACAAATCCAAAAGTTTCACCTTTTTAGCGATTTAAGCCAAACGTTTACAAGCGTTACGTTACAAATACAAACGTATCATATTTTTAGCGATTTAAGCTAAACGTTTAAAACGTTACGAAGCAAATCCAAACGTTTCACCTTTTTAGAAATTTAAGCTAAACGTTTACAAGCGTTACGAAACAAATCCAAATGTTTCACCTTTTTAGCAATTTAAGCCAAACATTTACAAACGTTACAAAATTTGAAACGTTTCACCTTTTTAGCGATTTAAGCCAAACGTTTACAAACGTTACGAAACAAATACAAACGTTTCACATTTATAGCGATTTAAGACGAACGTTTACAAAAGTTACGAAACAAAACAAAATGTTTAAAACGTTACGAAACAAATCCAATCGTTTCACCTTTTTAACAATTTAAGCCAAATATTTACAAACGTTACGAAACAGATCCAAGCGTTCCATCTTTTTAGCAATTTAAGCCAAGTGTTTACAAAATTTCAAACGTTTCCCATTTTTCATGATTTAAGCCAAACTTTTTCAAACGTTACGAAACAAATCCAAATGTTTCACCTTTTTAGCGATTTAAGCCAAACGTTTACAAACGTTACGAAACAAATCCAAACGTTTTGCCTTTTTTGCAATTTAGGCCAAACGTTTACAAATGTTACGAAAGAAATCAAAACATTTCACCTTTTTAGCGATTTAAACCAAACGTTTACAAACGTTGCGAAACAAAACCAAACATTTAAAACGCTATAAAACAAATCCAAACGTTTCATATTTTTAGCGATTTAAGCCAATCCCTTACAAACGTTACGAAACAAAACCAAGTGTTTCACCTTTTTAGCAATTTAAGCCAAACGTTCACAAATGTTACGAAACAAATCCAAGCGTTTCACCTATGTAGCGGTTTAAGCCGAACGTTTACAAACATTACGAAACAAAACGAAACATTTCACCTTTTTAGCAATTTAAGCCAAACATTTACAAACGTTACGAAACAAATCTAAACGTTTCATCTTTTTACCGGTATAAGCCAAATGTTTACGAACGTTACGCAACAAATCCAAACGTTTCACCTTTCTAGCGATTTAAGCAAACGTTTACAAACGTTACGAAACAAATCCCAACATTTCACCTTTTTAGCAATTTAAGCAAAACGTTTACAAACATTACGAAACAAATCCAAACGTATCATCTTTTTAGCGATTTATGCCAAATTACAAAGGTTAGGAAACAAAACCAAACATTTCACCTTTTTAGCTATTTAATCCAAACTTTTACAAAGGTTACGAAATAAATCAAAACGTGTTACCTTTTTAGCAATTTAAGCCAAACGTTAACAAACGTTACGAAACAAATCCAAATGTTTCACCTGTTTAGCGATTTAAGCCAAATGTTTACAAACCTTACGAAACAAATCCAAACGTTTCACCTTTTTAGCCATTTAAGCCGAACGTTTACAAACGTTACGAAAGAAATCCAAACATTTCATCTTTTTAGCGATTTAAACCAAACGTTTACAAACGTTACGAAACAAAACCAAACATTTAAAACATTACGAAACAAATCCAAATGTTTCACATTTTTAGCGATTTAATCCAATCCCTTAAAAATGTTATGAAACAAAACTAAACTTTCACCTTTATAGCAATTTAAGCCAAACGTTTACAAACATTATGAAACAAATCCAACCGTTTCACCTTTTTAGCAATATAAGCCAAACGTTTACAAATGTTACAAAACAAAACCAAACGTTTCACCTTTTTAGCGATTTAAGCCAAACCTTTACAAACAATACGAAAAAAATCCAAACGTTTTACCTTATTAGCGATTTAAGTCAATCGTTTACAAACATTACGAAACAAATCCAAACGTGTCACCTTTTTAGCGATTTAAGCCAGTCGTTTACAAACGTTACGAAACAAATCCAAATGTTTCACCTTTTTATCGATTTAAGCCAGACTTTTATAAACGCTACGAAACAAATCCAAACATTTCCCCTTTTTAGCAATTTAAGCCAAACGTTTACAAACGTTATGAAAAAAATCCATGCGTTTCTCCTTTTTAGAATTTCAAGCCAAACGTATAGAAAAGTTATGAAACAAATCAAAGCGTTTCACTTTTTTAACAATTTAAGCCAAACGTTTATTAAGGTTATGAAAGAAATCCAAACGTCTCACTTTTTTAGCGATTTAAGCCGAACGATTACAAACGATACGAAACAAATCCAAACGTTTCCCCTTTTTAGCGATTTAAGCCAAATATTTACAAATTATACAAAACAAATCGAAACGTTTCACCTTTTTAGCAATTTAAGCCAAACGTTTACAAACGTTACGAAACAAATCGAAACGTTTCACCTTTTTAGCGATTTAAGCCAAATGTTTAAAACGCTACAAAACAAAACCAAACATTTAAAACGTTACAAATCAAATCCAAAAGTTTCACATTTTGAGCGATTTAAGCAAAACGTTTACAAACATTGCGAAACAAAACCAAGCGTTTCACCTTTTTAGCGATTTAAGTCAATCGTTTACAAACATTACGAAACAAATCCAAACGTTTTGCCTTTTTAGCGATTTAAGCCAGTCGTTTACAAACGTTACGAAACAAATCCAAATGTTTCACCTTTTTATCGATTTAAGCCAAACTTTTATAAACGCTACGAAACAAATCCAAACATTTCCCCTTTTTAGCAATTTAAGCCAAACGTTTACAAATGTTATGAAAAAAATCCATGCGTTTCTCCTTTTTAGAATTTCAAGCCAAACGTATACAAAAGTTATGAAACAAATCAAAGTGTTTCACTTTTTTAACAATTTAAGCCTAACGTTTATTAAGGTTATGAAAGAAATCCAAACGTCTCACCTTTTTAGCGATTTAAGCCGAACGATTAGAAACGATACGAAACAAATCCAAATTTTTCCCCTTTTTAGCGATTTAAACCAAACATTTACAAACTATACAAAACAAATCGAAACGTTTCCCCTTTTTAACAATTTAAGCCAAACGTTTACAAACGTTACGAAACAAATCGAAACGTTTCACCTTTTTAGCGATTTAAGCCAAATATTTAAAACGCTACAAAACAAAACCAAACATTCAAAACGTTACAAATCAAATCCAAAAGTTTCACATTTTGAGCGATTTAAGGAAAACGTTTACAAACATTGCGAAACAAAACCAAGCGTTTAACCTTTTTAGCAATTTAAGTCAACGTTTACAAATGTTACGAAACAAATCCAAGCGTTTCACCTTTCTAGCAATTTAAGCCAAACGTATATAAAGGTAACGAAAAAAATCAAGCGTTTCAACTTTTTAGCAATTTAAGCCAAACGTTTACAAACGTTATGCTTCAAATCCGAACGTTTCATCTTTTTTTTAGCGATTTAAGCCAAACGTTTACAGAAGTATGAAACAAATCAAAATGTTTCACCTTTTTAGCGATTTAAGGAAAACATTTACAAAGATTACGAAACCAATCAAAATTTTCACCTTTTTAGCGATTTAAGCCAAACGTTCACAAACGTTACAAAACAAATCCAAATGTTCCCCTTTTTTGAGATTTAAGCCAAACGTTTACAAACGCTACGAAATAAAACCAAACGTTTAAACTGTTACGAAACAAATCCAAACGTTTATCATTTTTAGCGATTTAAGCCAAACGTGTACAAACGTTACCAAACAAATCCAAGCGTTTCGCCCTTTTAGAAATTTAGGCCAAATGTTTATAAACGTTACGAACAAAATCAAGCGTTTCACCTTTTTAGCAATTTAAGCCAAACGTTTACAAACATTACAAAACAAATCCAAACGTTTCACCTTTTTAACAATTTAAGCCAAACGTTTACAAACGTTACGAAACAAATCCAAACGTTTCACCTTTTTAGTGATTTAAGCCAAACGTTTACAAATGCTACGAAACAAAACCAAACGTGTAAAACGTTACAAAACAAATCCAAACATTTCACCGTTTGACGATTTAAGCCAAACGTTTACAAAAGTATGAAATAAATTCAAACGTTTCACCTTTTTAGCAATTTAAGCCAAACATTTGCAAACGTTATGAAACAAATCCAAACGGTTCTCCTTTTTAGCGATTTAAGCCAAACGTTTACAAACGTTACGAAACAAATCCAAACGTATCACCTTTTTAGCGATTTAAGCCAAACATTTACAAACACTACGAAACAAAACCAAGTGTTTCACCTTTTTAGCAATTTAAGCCAAACGTTTACAAACGTTAGGAAACAAATCCAAGCGTTTCACCCTTTTAGAAATTTAAGCCAAACGTTTATAAACGTTACGAACAAAATCAAGCGTTTCACCTTTTTAGCGATTTAAGCCAAACGTTTACAAAAGTATGAAACAAATCCAAACGATACCCCTTTTTAGCGATATTAGCCAAACGTTCACAAACGTTACGAAACAAAACCAAGCATTTCATCTTTTTAGCAATTTAAGCCAAACGTTACGAAACAAATCCAAGCATTTCCACCTTTTTAGCAATTTAAGCACAACGTTTACAAACGTTACGAAACAAATCCAAACGTTTCACCTTTTTAGCGATATAAGCCAAACGTTTACAGACGGTACGAAACATATCCAAATGTTTCACCTTTTTAGCGATTGTAGCCAAACGTTTATAAACGCAACGAAACAAATCCAAACGTTTCATCTTTTTACCAATTTAAGCCAAACGTTTACAAACGTTGCGAAACAAATCAAAGCGTTTCACCTTTTTAGCGATATAAGCCAAACGTTTACAAAGGATACGAAACAAATCCAAACGTTTCACCTTATTAGCGATTTAAGCCGAACGTTTGCAAACGATACGAAACAAATCCAAACGTTTCACCTTTTTATCAATTTAAGCCGAACGTTTAGACACGTTACGAAACAAATCCAAACGTTTGACCTTTTTAGCGATTTAAGCCAAACGTTCACAATCGTTACGAAACAAATCCAAACGTTTCACCTTTTTAGAGATTTAAGCCAAACGTTTACAAACGCTACGAAACAAATTCAAATGTTTCACCTTTTTAGCGATTTAAGCCAAACGTTTACAAACGCTACAAAAAAAAACTAAACGTTTTAAATGTTACAAAACAAATCCAAACGTTTCACATATTTAGTGATTTAAGCCAAACGTTTGCAAACATTGCGAAACAAAACCAAGCGTTTCACCTTTTTAGCAATTTAAGCCAAACGTTTACAAACGTTACGAAACAAATTCAAGAGTTTCACCTTTTTAGCAATTTAAGCCAAACGTTTACAAAAGTATGAAACAAATTCAAACGTTTCACCTGTTTTGCTATTTAAGCCAAACGTTTACAAAGGTAACGAAACAAATGGAAATTTTTCACCTTTTTAGCGATTTATGCCGAACGTTTACAAACGTTACGAAACAAATCCAAGCGTTTCACCTTCTTAGCAATTTAAGCCAAACGTTTAAAAACGTTACGAAACAAATCCAAACGTTTGACCATTTTAGCGATTTAAGCCAAATGTTTACAAACGTTGCGAAACAAATCCAAACATTTCACCTTTTTAGTGATTTAAGCCAAATGTTTACAAACGTTACGAAAAAAATCCATACGTTTCACCTTTTTAGCAATTTAAGCCAAACGTTTACAAGCATTATGAAACAAAACCAAGGGTTTCACCTTTTAAGCAATTTAAGCCAAACGTTTACAAACGTTACAAAACAAATCTAAGCGTTTCACCTTTTTAGCAATTAAAGCCAAACGTTTAAAAACGTTACGAAACAAATCCAAGCGTTTCACGTTTTTAGCAATCTAAGTCAAACGTTTACAAACGTTACGAAACAAATCCAAGCAATTCACCTTTTTAGCAATTTAAGCCAAACGTTTACAAACGTTACGAAACAAATCCAAACGTTTCCCCTTTTTGTTGATTGAAGCCAAACGTTTACAAATGTTACAAAACAAATCCAAACTTTTCGAAACAAATCCAAACGTTTAAAACGTTACGAAGAAAATTCAAACGTTTCACCTTTTTAGCGATTTAAGCCAAACGTTTACAAAATAACAATTGTTTTACCTTTTTTGCGATATAAGCCAAACGTTTACAAACGTTACAAAACAAATCCAAATGTTTCACCTGTTGAGCGATTTAAGCCAAAGGTTTACAAACGCTACAAAAAAAAAAACTAAACGTTTTAAATGTTACAAAACAAATCCAAACGTTTCACATATTTAGTGATTTAAGCCAAACGTTTGCAAACATTGCGAAACAAAACCAAGCGTTTCACCTTTTTAGCAATTTAAGCCAAACGTTTACAAACGTTACGAAACAAATTCAAGAGTTTCACCTTTTTAGCAATTTAAGCCAAACGTTTACAAAAGTATGAAACAAATTCAAACGTTTCACCTGTTTTGCGATTTAAGCCAAACGTTTACAAAGGTAACGAAACAAATCGAAATTTTTCACCTTTTTAGCGATTTATGCCAAACGTTTACAAACGTTACGAAACAAATCCAAGCGTTTCACCTTCTTAGCAATTTAAGCCAAACGTTTACAAACGTTACGAAACAAATCCAAACGTTTGACCTTTTTAGCGATTTAAGCCAAAAGTTTACAAACGTTGCGAAACAAATCCAAACGTTTCACCTTTTTAGTGATTTAAGCCAAATGTTTACAAACGTTACGAAAAAAATCCATACGTTTCACCTTTTTAGCAATTTAAGCCAAACGTTTACAAGCATTATGAAACAAAACCAAGGGTTTCACCTTTTAAGCAATTTAAGCCAAACGTTTACAAACGTTACAAAACAAATCTAAGCGTTTCACCTTTTTAGCAATTAAAGCCAAACGTTTAAAAACGTTACGAAACAAATCCAAGCGTTTCACGTTTTTAGCAATCTAAGTCAAACGTTTACAAACGTTACGAAACAAATCCAAGCAATTCACCTTTTTAGCAATTTAAGCCAAACGTTTACAAACGTTACGAAACAAATCCAAACGTTTCCCCTTTTTGTTGATTGAAGCCAAACGTTTACATATGTTACAAAACAAATCCAAACTTTTCGAAACAAATCCAAACGTTTAAAACGTTACGAAGAAAATTCAAGCGTTTCACCTTTTTAGCGATTTAAGCCAAACGTTTACAAAATAACAATTGTTTTACCTTTTTTGCGATATAAGCCAAACGTTTACAAACGTTACAAAACAAATCCAGATGTTTCACCTGTTTAGCGATTTTAAGCCAAATGTTTACAAACCTTACGAAACAACTCCAAACGTTTCACCTTTTTAGCCATTTAAGCCGAACGTTTACAAACGTTACGAAAGAAATCTAAACATTTCATCTTTTTAGCGATTTAAACCAAACGTTTACAAACGTTACGAAACAAAACCAAACATTTAAAACATTACGAAACAAATACAAACGTTTCACATTATTAGCGATTTAAGCCAATCCCTTAAAAATGTTATGAAACAAAACTAAGCGTTTCACCTTTATAGCAATTTAAGCCAAACGTTTACAAACGTTACGAAACAAATCCAACCGTTTCACCGTTTTAGCAATATAAGCCAAACGTTTACGAACGTTACAAAACAAAACCAAACGTTTCACCTTTTTAGCGATTTAAGCCAAACGTTTACAAACATTACAAAACAAATCCAAACGTTTCACCTTTTTAGCAATTTAAGCCAAACGTTTACAAACGTTACGAAACAAATCCAAACGTTTCACCTTTTTAGTGATTTAAGCCAAACGTTTACAAATGCTACGAAACAAAACCAAACGTTTAAAACGTTACAAAACAAATCCAAACATTTCACCGTTTGACGATTTAAGCCAAACGTTTACAAAAGTATGAAATAAATTCAAACGTTTCACCTTTTTAGCAATTTAAGCCAAACATTTGCAAACGTTATGAAACAAATCCAAACGGTTCTCCTTTTTAGCGATTTAAGCCAAACGTTTACAAACGTTACGAAACAAATCCAAACGTATCACCTTTTTAGCGATTTAAGCCAAACATTTACAAACACTACGAAACAAAACCAAGTGTTTCACCTTTTTAGCAATTTAAGCCAAACGTTTACAAACGTTAGGAAACAAATCCAAGCGTTTCACCCTTTTAGAAATTTAAGCCAAACGTTTATAAACGTTACGAACAAAATCAAGCGTTTCACCTTTTTAGCGATTTAAGCCAAACGTTTACAAAAGTATGAAACAAATCCAAACGATACCCCTTTTTAGCGATATTAGCCAAACGTTCACAAACGTTACGAAACAAAACCAAGCATTTCATCTTTTTAGCAATTTAAGCCAAATGTTACGAAACAAATCCAAGCGTTTCCACCTTTTTAGCAATTTAAGCACAACGTTTACAAACGTTACGAAACAAATCCAAACGTTTCACCTTTTTAGCGATATAAGCCAAACGTTTACAGACGGTACGAAACATATCCAAATGTTTCACCTTTTTAGCGATTGTAGCCAAACGTTTATAAACGCAACGAAACAAATCCAAACGTTTCATCTTTTTACCAATTTAAGCCAAACGTTTACAAACGTTGCGAAACAAATCAAAGCGTTTCACCTTTTTAGCGATATAAGCCAAACGTTTACAAAGGATACGAAACAAATCCAAACGTTTCACCTTATTAGCGATTTAAGCCGAACGTTTGCAAACGATACGAAACAAATCCAAACGTTTCACCTTTTTATCAATTTAAGCCGAACGTTTAGACACGTTACGAAACAAATCCAAACGTTTGACCTTTTTAGCGATTTAAGCCAAACGTTCACAATCGTTACGAAACAAATCCAAACGTTTCACCTTTTTAGAGATTTAAGCCAAACGTTTACAAACGCTACGAAATAAATTCAAATGTTTCACCTTTTTAGCGATTTAAGCCAAAGGTTTACAAACGCTACAAAAAAAAACTAAACGTTTTAAATGTTACAAAACAAATCCAAACGTTTCACATATTTAGTGATTTAAGCCAAACGTTTGCAAACATTGCGAAACAAAACCAAGCGTTTCACCTTTTTAGCAATTTAAGCCAAACGTTTACAAACGTTACGAAACAAATTCAAGAGTTTCACCTTTTTAGCAATTTAAGCCAAACGTTTACAAAAGTATGAAACAAATTCAAACGTTTCACCTGTTTTGCTATTTAAGCCAAACGTTTACAAAGGTAACGAAACAAATGGAAATTTTTCACCTTTTTAGCGATTTATGCCGAACGTTTACAAACGTTACGAAACAAATCCAAGCGTTTCACCTTCTTAGCAATTTAAGCCAAACGTTTAAAAACGTTACGAAACAAATCCAAACGTTTGACCATTTTAGCGATTTAAGCCAAATGTTTACAAACTTTGCGAAACAAATCCAAACATTTCACCTTTTTAGTGATTTAAGCCAAATGTTTACAAACGTTACGAAAAAAATCCATACGTTTCACCTTTTTAGCAATTTAAGCCAAACGTTTACAAGCATTATGAAACAAAACCAAGGGTTTCACCTTTTAAGCAATTTAAGCCAAACGTTTACAAACGTTACAAAACAAATCTAAGCGTTTCACCTTTTTAGCAATTAAAGCCAAACGTTTAAAAACGTTACGAAACAAATCCAAGCGTTTCACGTTTTTAGCAATCTAAGTCAAACGTTTACAAACGTTACGAAACAAATCCAAGCAATTCACCTTTTTAGCAATTTAAGCCAAACGTTTACAAACGTTACGAAACAAATCCAAACGTTTCCCCTTTTTGTTGATTGAAGCCAAACGTTTACAAATGTTACAAAACAAATCCAAACTTTTCGAAACAAATCCAAACGTTTAAAACGTTACGAAGAAAATTCAAACGTTTCACCTTTTTAGCGATTTAAGCCAAACGTTTACAAAATAACAATTGTTTTACCTTTTTTGCGATATAAGCCAAACGTTTACAAACGTTACAAAACAAATCCAAATGTTTCACCTGTTGAGCGATTTAAGCCAAAGGTTTACAAACGCTACAAAAAAAAAAACTAAACGTTTTAAATGTTACAAAACAAATCCAAACGTTTCACATATTTAGTGATTTAAGCCAAACGTTTGCAAACATTGCGAAACAAAACCAAGCGTTTCACCTTTTTAGCAATTTAAGCCAAACGTTTACAAACGTTACGAAACAAATTCAAGAGTTTCACCTTTTTAGCAATTTAAGCCAAACGTTTACAAAAGTATGAAACAAATTCAAACGTTTCACCTGTTTTGCGATTTAAGCCAAACGTTTACAAAGGTAACGAAACAAATCGAAATTTTTCACCTTTTTAGCGATTTATGCCAAACGTTTACAAACGTTACGAAACAAATCCAAGCGTTTCACCTTCTTAGCAATTTAAGCCAAACGTTTAAAAACGTTACGAAACAAATCCAAACGTTTGACCGTTTTAGCGATTTAAGCCAAAAGTTTACAAACGTTGCGAAACAAATCCAAACGTTTCACCTTTTTAGTGATTTAAGCCAAATGTTTACAAACGTTACGAAAAAAATCCATACGTTTCACCTTTTTAGCGATTTAAGCCAAACGTTTACAAGCGTTATGAAACAAAACCAAGGGTTTCACCTTTTAAGCAATTTAAGCCAAACGTTTACAAACGTTACAAAACAAATCTAAGCGTTTCACCTTTTTAGCAATTAAAGCCAAACGTTTAAAAACGTTACGAAACAAATCCAAGCGTTTCACGTTTTTAGCAATCTAAGTCAAACGTTTACAAACGTTACGAAACAAATCCAAGCAATTCACCTTTTTAGCAATTTAAGCCAAACGTTTACAAACGTTACGAAACAAATCCAAACGTTTCCCCTTTTTGTTGATTGAAGCCAAACGTTTACATATGTTACAAAACAAATCCAAACTTTTCGAAACAAATCCAAACGTTTAAAACGTTACGAAGAAAATTCAAGCGTTTCACCTTTTTAGCGATTTAAGCCAAACGTTTACAAAATAACAATTGTTTTACCTTTTTTGCGATATAAGCCAAACGTTTACAAACGTTACAAAACAAATCCAGATGTTTCACTTTTTTAGCGATTTTAAGCCAAATGTTTACAAACCTTACGAAACAACTCCAAACGTTTCACCTTTTTAGCCATTTAAGCCGAACGTTTACAAACGTTACGAAAGAAATCTAAACATTTCATCTTTTTAGCGATTTAAACCAAACGTTTACAAACGTTACGAAACAAAACCAAACATTTAAAACATTACGAAACAAATACAAACGTTTCACATTATTAGCGATTTAAGCCAATCCCTTAAAAATGTTATGAAACAAAACTAAGCGTTTCACCTTTATAGCAATTTAAGCCAAACGTTTACAAACGTTACGAAACAAATCCAACCGTTTCACCGTTTTAGCAATATAAGCCAAACGTTTACGAACGTTACAAAACAAAACCAAACGTTTCACCTTTTTAGCGATTTAAGCCAAACGTTTACAAACGATAAGAAACAAATCCAAACGTTTTACCTTTTTAGCGATTTAAGCCAAAAGTTTACAAACGCTACGAAACAAATCCAAGCGTTTCAACTTTTTAGCAATTTAAGCCAAACGTTTACAAACGTTACGAGACAAATCCAAGCGTTTCACCAATTTAGCAATTTAAACCAAACGTTTAAAACGTTATGAAACAAACCCAAACGTTTCCCATTTGTAGAAACTTAAGCCAAACGTTTACAAATGCTATAGAACAAATATAAACGTTTCACCTTTTTATCGATTTAAGCCAAACGTTAACAAACCTTACAAAACAAATCGAAACGTTTCACCTTTTTAGCGATTTAAGTTGAACGTATACAAACGTTACGAAACAAAACCAAACGTTTCACCTTTTTTGCAATTTAAGCCAAACATTTTCAAACGTTACAGAACAAATCGCAACGTTTCACCTTTGTAGCGATTTAAGCAAATCGTTTACAAGCGTTACCAAACAAATCCAAACGTTTCCCGTTTAAGCGATTTAAGCCAAACGTTTACAAACGTTTCCAAACAAATCCAAACGTTTACAAACGTTTCGAAACAAATCCAAACGTTTCACCTTTTTAGCGATTTAAGTCAAACGTTTACAAGCGTTACGTTACAAACACAAACGTATCATATTTTTAGCGATTTAAGCTAAACGTTTAAAACGTTACGAAACAAATCCAAACGTTTCACCTTTTTAGAAATTTAAGCTAAACTTTTACAAGCGTTACGAAACAAATCCAAATGTTTCACCTTTTTAGCAATTTAAGCCAAACGTTTACAAACGTTACAAAATTTGAGACGTTTCACCTTTTTAGCGATTTAAGCCAAACATTTACAAACGTTACGAAACAAATACAAACGTTTCACATTTATAGCGATTTAAGACGAACGTTTACAAAAGTTACGAAACAAAACAAAATGTTTAAAACATTACGAAACAAATCCAATCGTTTCACCTTTTTAACAATTTGAGCCAAACATTTACAAACGTTACGAAACAGATCCAAGCATTTCATCTTTTTAGCAATTTAAGCCAAGCGTTTACAAAATTTCAAACGTTTCCCATTTTTCATGATTTAATCCAAACTTTTTCAAACGTTACGAAACAAATCCAAATGTTTCACCTTTTTAGCGATTTAAGCCAAACGTTTACAAACGTTACGAAATAAATCCAAACGTTTTGCCTTTTTTGCAATTTAGGCCGAACGTTTACAAATGTTACGAAAGAAATCAAAACATTTCATCTTTTTAGCGATTTAAACCAAACGTTTACAAACGTTGGGAAACAAAACCAAACATTTAAAACGCTACGAAACAAATCCTAACGTTTCATATTTTTAGCGATTTAAGCAAATCCCTTACAAACGTTACGAAACAAAACCAAGTGTTTCACCTTTTTAGCAATTTAAGCCAAAAGTTCACAGACGTTACGAAACAAATCCAAATATTTCACCTTTATAGCAATTTAAACCAAACGTTTACAAACGTTTCGAAAAAAATTCAAGCGTTTCACCTTTTTAGTAATTTAAGACACACGTTTACAAACTTTACGAAATAAATCCAAGTGTTTCACCTTTTTAGCAATTTAAGCCAAACATTTACAAATGTTACGAAACAAATCCAAGCGTTTCACCTATTTAGCGATTTAAGACGAACGTTTACGAACGTTACGAAACAAAACAAAACATTTCACCTTTTTAGCAATTTAAGCCAAACATTTACAAACGTTACGAAACAAATCGAAACGTTTCATCTTTTTACCGGTTTAAGCCAAACGTTTACAAACATTACGCAACAAATCCAAACGTTTCACCTTTTTAGCGATTTAAGCAAACGTTTACAAACGTTACGAAACAAATCCCAACGTTTCACCTTTTTAGCAATTTAAGCAAAACGTTTACAAACGTTACGAAACAAATCCAAACGTATCATCTTTTAAGCGATTTATGCCAAACGTTTACAAAGGTTTGGAAAAAAAACCAAACATTTCACCTTTTTAGCTATTTAATCCAAACGTTTACAAAGGTTACGAAATAAATCAAAACGTTTTACCTTTTTAGCAATATAAGCCAAACGTTAACAAACGTTACGAAACAAATCCAAATGTTTGACCTTTTTAGCGATTTAAGCGAAACGTTTACAAACGTTACGAAACAAATACAAACGTTCCACATTTTTAGCGATTTAAGCCGAGTGTTTACAAATGTTACGAAAAAATGAAACGTTTAAAAGGTTACGAAACAAATCCAAATGTTTCAACTTTTTAGCAATTTAAGCAAATTATTTACAAACCTTACGAAACAAATCCAAGCGTTTCACCTTTTTAGACATTTAAGCCAAATGTTTACAAACATTACAAAATTTCAAACGTTTCACCTTTTTAGAGATTTAAGCCAAACGTTTACAAACATTACGAAACAAATCCAAACGTTTCACCTTTTTAGCGATTTAAGCCAAACATTTACAAACGTTATGAAAAAATCCAGACGTTTTGCCTTTTTAGCAATTTAAGCTAAATGTTTACAAACATTACGAAAAAAATCCAAACGTTTCACCTTTTTAGCGATTTAAGCCAAACGTTTACAAAAGTTATGAAACAAAACAAAACATTTACAACGTTACGAAACAAATTAAAACATTTCATATTTTAGCTTTTTAAGCCAACCCTTACAAAAGTTACAAAACAAAACTAAGCGTTTCACCTTTTTAGAAATTTAAGCCAAACGTTACGAAATAAATCCAAGCGTTTCACCTTTTTAGCAATTTGAGCCAAACGTTTACAAACATTCCGAAACAAATTCAAGAGTTTAACCTTTTTAGTAATTTAAGCTAAACGTTTACAAACGTTACGAAATAAATCCAAACATTTCACCTTTTAGCGATTTCTGCCAAACGATTACAAACGTTAGAAAACAAATCCAAACGTTTCCCCTTTTTAGCGATTTCTGCCAAACGTTTACAAACGTTACGAAACAAATACAAACGTGTCACCTTTTTAGCAATTTAAGCCAAACGTTTAAAAACCTTACGAAACAAATCCTAACGTTTCACCTTTTTTGCGATTTAAGCCAAATGTTTTCAAACGTTACGAAAGAAATACAAATGTTTCACATTTTTAGCGATTTAAGCCGAACTTTTACAAATGTTACGAAACAAAAACAAAATTTTAAAACGTTACGAAACAAATCCAAACGTTTCACCTTTTTAGCAATTTAAGCCAAATATTTACAAACGCTACGAAACAAATCCATGCGTTTCACCTTTTTTAGAAATTTAAGCCAAACGTTTCCAAACGTTATGAAATTTAAAACGTTTCACCTTTTTAGCGATTTAAGCCAAACGTTTGCAAACGTTACGAAACAAATCCAAGCGTTTCACCTTTTTACCGATATAAGTCAAACATTTCCAAAAGTTACGAAACAAATCCAAACGTTTCGCCTTTTTAGCATTTTAAGCCAAAAGTTTACAAACGTCACGAAATAAATCCAAAAGTTTTACCTTTTTAGCGATTTAAGCGAAACGTTTACAAAAGTTACGCAACAAAAACAAATAATTAAAACGTTACGAAACAAAACCAAACGTTTCATTTTTTTCGCGATTTAAGCCGAACATTTACAAAGGTTATGAAACAAAACCAAATATTTCACGTTTTTAGGGATTTAAGCCAAACGTTTACAAAGGTTACGAAACAAATCAAAGCTTGTCACCTTTTTAGCAATTTAAGCCAAACGTTTACAAACGTTGCGAAACAAATCCAAACGTTTCACCTTTTTAGCGATTTAAGCCAAACGTTTACAAACGTTGCGTAACAAATACAAACGTATCATAATTTTAACAATTTAAGCCAAACGTTTAAAACGTTACGAAACAAATCTAAACGTTTCACCTTTTTAGAAATTTAAGCCAAACGTTTACAAGCGTTACGAAACAAATCCAAATGTTTCACCTTTTTAGCAATTTAAGCCAAACGTTTACAAACGTTACAAAATTTCAAACGCTTCACCTGTTTAGCGATTTAAGCCAAGCGTTTACAAACGTTACGAAACAAATCCAAACGTTTCACCTTTTTAGCGATTTAAGTCAAATGTTTACAAATGTTACGAAACAAATCCAAAGGTTTCACCTTTTTAGCAATTTAAGCCAAAAGTTTACAAACGTTACGAAACAAATCCAAACGTTTCACCTTTTTAGCGAATTAAGCCAAACGTTTACAAACGTTACGAAACAAAACCAAACGTTTAAAACGTTACGAAACAAATCCAAACGTTTCACCTTTTTAGCAATTTAAGCCAAACATTTATAAACGATACGAAACAAATCCAAGCGTTTCATATTTTTAGCGATTTAAGCCAATCCCTTACAAACGTTACGAAACAAAACCAAGTGTTTCACCTTTTTAGCAATTTAAGCCAAAAGTTCACAAACGTTACGAAACAAATCCAAATGTTTCACCTTTTAAGCAATTTAAACCAAACGTTTGCAAACGTTTCGAAAAAAATTCAAGCGTTTCACCTTTTTAGTAATTTAAGACACACGTTTACAAACTTTACGAAATAAATCCAAGCGTTTAACCTTTTTAGCAATTTCAGCCAAACGTTTACAAATGTTACGAAACAAATCCAAGCTTTTCTACTATTTAGCGATTTAAGCCGAACGTTTACAAACGTTAAGAAACAAAACAAAACATTTCTCCTTTTTAGCAATTTAAGCCAAACATTTGCAAACGTTACGAAACAAATCCAAACGTTTCATCTTTTTACCGATTTAAGCCAAACGTTTACAAACGTTACGCAACAAATCTAAACGTTTCACCTTTTGAGCGATTTAAGCAAACGTTTACAAACGATACGAAAAAAATCCCAACGTTTCACCTTTTTAGCAATTTAAGCAAAACGTTTACAAACGTTATGAAACAAATCCAAACGTATCACCTATTTAGCGATTTATGCCAAATGTTTACAAAGGTTAGGAAACAAAACCAAACATTTCACCTTTTTAGCTATTTAATCCAAACTTTTACAAAGGTTACGAAATAAATCAAAATGTGTTACCTTTTTAGCAATCTAAGCCAAACGTTAACAAACGTTACGAAACAAATCCAAATGTTTCACCTTTTTAGCGATTTAAGCGAAACGTTTAGAAACGTTACGAAACAAATACAAACGTTTTACGTTTTTAGCGATTCAAGCCGAGCGTTTACAAACGATACGAAAAAAATGAAACGTTTAAAAGGTCACGAAACAAATCCAAACGTTTCACCTTTTTAGTAATTTAAGGAAATTATTTACAAACCTTACGAAACAAATCCAAGCGTTTCACCTTTTTAGCAATTTAAGCCACATGTTTACAAACGTTACAAAATTTCAAACGTTTCCCCTTTTTAGCAATTTAAGCCAAACGTTTACAAACATTACGAAACAAATCCAAACGTTTCACCTTTTTAGCGATTTAAGCCAAACATTTACAAACGTTATGAAAAAATCCAGACGTTTTGCCTTTTTAACAATTTAAGCTAAATGTTTACAAACGTTACGAAACAAATCCAAACGTTTCACCTTTTTAGCGATTTAAGCCAAACGTTTACAAACGTTATGAAACAAAACAAAACATTTACAACGAAACGAATTAAAACATTTCATATTTTTAGCTTTTTAAGCAAAACCCTTACAAAAGTTACGAAACAAAACAAAGCTTTTCACCTTTTTAGCGATTTAAGCCAAACGTTACGAAATAAATCCAAGCGTTTCACCTTTTTAGCAATTTGAGCCAAACGTTTACAAACGTTCCGAAACAAATTCAAGTGTTTAACCTTTTTAGTAATTTAAGCTAAACGTTTACAAACGTTACGAAATAAATCCAAACATTTTACCTTTTAGCGATTTCTGCCAAACGATTACAAACGTTAGAAAACAAATCCAAACGTTTCCCCTTTTTAGCGATTTATGCCAAACGTTTTCAAACGTTACGAAACAAATACAAACGTGTCACCTTTTTAGCAATTTAAGCCAAACGTTTACAAACCTTACGAAACAAATCCAAACGTTTCACCTTTTTTGCGATTTAAGCCAAATGTTTTCAAACGTTACGAAACAAATACAAACGTTTTACATTTTTAGCGATTTAAGCCGAACTTTTACAAATGTTACGAAACAAAACCAAACGTTTAAAACGTTACGAAACAAATCCAAACGTTTTACATTTTTAGCGATTTAAGCCGAACTTTAACAAATGTTACGAAACAAAACCAAATATTTACAAACGTTACGAAACAAATCCATGCGTTTCACCTTTTTAGAAATTTAAGCCAAACGTTTACAAACGTTACGAAATTTAAAATATTTCACCTTTTTAGCGATTTAAGCCAAACGTTTGCAAACGTTACGAAATAAATCCAAGCGTTTCACCTTTTTACCGATTTAAGTCAAACATTTAGAAAAGTTACGAAACAAATCCAAACGTTTCGCCTTTTTAGCATTTTAAGCCAAACGTTTACAAACATCACGAAACAAATCCAAAAGTTTTACCTTTTTAGCGATTTAAGCCAAACCTTTACAAAAGTTACGCAACAAAAACAAACAATTAAAACATTACGAAACAAAACAAAACGTTTCATATTTTTTGCGATTTAAGCCAAACATTTACAAAGGTTATGAAACAAAACCAAATATTTCACGTTTTTAGGGATTTATGCCAAACGTTTACAAAGGTTTTGAAACAAATCAAAACTTGTCACCTTTTTAGCAATTTAAGCCAAACGTTTACAAACGTCGCGAAACAAATCCAAACGTTTCACCTTTTTAGCGATTTAAGCCAAACGTTTACAAACAATTACGTAACAAATACAAACGTATCATATTTTTAGCAATTTAAGCCAAACGTTTAAAACGTTACGAAACAAATCCAAACGTTTCACCTTTTTAGAAATTTAAGCCAAACGTTTACAAGCGTTACGAAACAAATCCAAATGTTTCACCTTTTTAGCAATTTAAGCCAAACGTTTACAAACGTTACAAAATTTCAAACGTTTCACCTGTTTAGCGATTTAAGCCAAGCGTTTACAAACGTTACGAAACAAATCCAAACGTTTCACCCTTTTAGCGATTTAAGCCAAACGTTTACAAACGTTACGAAACAAATCCAAACGTGTCACCTTTTTAGCAATTTAAGCCAAACGTTTACAAACGTTACGAAACAAATCCAAACGTTTCACCTTTTTAGCGAATTAAGCCAAACGTTTACAAACGTTACGAAACAAAACCAAACGTTTAAAATGTTACGAAACAAATATAAACGTTTCCCCTTTTTAGCAATTTAAGCCAAACATTTACAAACGATACAAAATTTCAAACATTTCACCTTTTTAGCGATTTAAGCCAAACATTTACAAACGTTAATAAACAAATCCAAACGTTTCAACTTTTTAGCGATTTAAGCCAAACGTTTACAAACGTTTCGAAACAAATCCAAATGTTTCGCCTTTTTAGCAATTTAAGCCGAACATATACAAACGTTACAAAAGAAATCCAAACATTTCACCTTTTTAGCGATTTGAGCCAAACGTTACAAAACAAAACCAAACATTTAAAACGTTACGAAACAAATCCAAACGTTTCATATTTTTAGCCATTTAAGCCAAACCCTTAGAAACGTTACGAAACAAAACCAAGCGTTTCACCTTTTAAGCAATTTAAGCCAAATGTTTACAAACTTTACGAAACAAATCCAAGCGTTTCACCTTTTTAGCAATTTAAGCCAAACATTTACAAACATTCCGAAACAAATTCAAGCGTTTCACCTTTTTAGGAATTTAAGCCAAACTTTTACAAATGTTACGAAACAAATCCAAGCGTTTCACGTTTTTAGCAATTTAAGCCAAACGTTTTCAAACGTTATGAAACAAATCCAAGTGTTTCACATTTTAAGCGATTTAAGTCGAACGTTTACATACGTTACGAAACAAAACCAAAAATGTTACCTTTTTAGCATTTTAAGCCAAACATTTACAAACGTTACGAAACAAATCCAAACGTTTCCCCATTTTAGCGATTTAAACCAAACGTTTAAAACGTTACCAAACAAATCCAAACATTTCACCTTTTTAGCGATTTATGCCAAACGTTTACAAACCTTATAAAAGAAATCCAAACGTTTCACCTTTTTAGTGATTTATGCCAAACATTTACAAACGTTTCGAAACAAATCCAAGCGTTTCAATGTTTTAGCAATTTAAGCCAAATGTTTACAAACGTTACGAAACAAATCCAAGAGTTTCACCGTTTTAGCAATTTAAACCAAACGTTTAAAACGTTACGAAACAAATCCAATCGTTTCAAATTTTTTAGAAACTTGGGCCAAACGTTTGTTCCAAAACATCTTTCTCAAAACACTTTATCGATAAAATCTATTTTACATAATTGTGCGCCTGGGTGATGACATCTCTCATCCCCAAAGAGTTGCATCCAACCCTAAAAAATTTTATGCACGTGATGCATGTACTATTATGCATGTACCAATTATTAATTTATCTTATATTTAGTGAACATACTTTGTGTTCAATGCAAACCTATTCGTGACATTCAAAATGCATATTCATGATATGTCTGGGCACAATTACGTGTTGAAAATATTTCAAATATTTCAGCAAATCAATCTTTGAAATTCATTTCTCAATAAAACATTTGCTAGACGTTACACTCTGTGAGATGTGCACTCGATATCCTCAAAATATTTCTCAAAATTCCTTACTTGTAACCTAGCAACATTCGATGCTATAAAACAATTCAACCTAAAATTCCGTTACAACTCTTCCGCATAAATATCAACTACCCTAAACCCTAACTCAAAACTTATTCCCAAAGAAATAACACATCAAAACGTTCCTACCAAATTTACCGCCAGCTCCCGCATCGCATCATCAAACTTGATGGAAACACCATGCATTAATACACTGATCTATCTTCTCGGTTAAGAGTTTTCAATATCCGATCTAGGATAATCAGATATCATCAGCCAATCTAAGGGAATACTTCCCTCGTATTCCTCGATATAAAACCCAATGGTTTCGATCCACGAAACATAAACAGCAAAACTCCGCGCAATCCTAAATCGAACAAAGGAAACAGGGTCTAAAGGAAGGTCTTACTCAAAGGTCAAACTATACATCGAGGTAAGCCAACCATAAGCACGTGACTAAATCATCTCACGTGCTACTCCGCACGAAGAGACAAAATGTCACGACCCAAATTGTTGAGCCGAGACCGGCGCTAGGGAATGGGAGTGGTAGCTCCGAAACCCGTAGCAAGCCTAAAACCACTAATAATTTTTCGCATCTAAAAGTATAATATATTATATAAAACATTTCCAGGAAAACTCTTTCGGATAACGCATTTATAAATATTAAAATATCACACTAGTGTTTACAATATAAAATATTGTTTGAAGTTAAAATGTTTATCTAATACTGACACCTACTGACTACTGCAGCTTTAGGAACTCATACTTGTGCAAGTCCAATGACTTCTGGCACAGTGGAGATGATTTGTCTGATCCGACTCCGGCTACCTGAAAATATCAGAGTGAGGGGTCAGTATTTGGGAAAATACTGAGTGAGTATGCAACTTATTATCGGTATTATGAAAATACGCATCGCATCCTCAAACATGTATATATATATATATATATATCTATTTCAATATAATATGAAAATAACATAATATTCATAAATAGAAGATCCGACCGAAACCCTAATCTTAAACTCTGAATTTATCTTATTCTGAATATACAAATCAAACTGATCCAAATGGTCCGACCCGGGAGTGTTCACACTCAACCACGTCAGCCGCGACAAATCTCTTAATCTCAATGTGTGAGTCCAACTCACGAGTGGGTCCAACCCACTAGATACGGGGCTCAGGTTACACCGTAACCGAGTTCTCACTTGTATCACATACATATCGTATGCGCATTTCGTAATCTCGTAGACAATCTAGACACACTAGACTGACTCAAATACTGGTGATCACACAGCCTATTGAGACCCAATAGGTAGTTGGTTTCTTCGGATCGCACACTAGATACTCATATTCAAAACAATGAATATAACAGCATTCATATAATCAAATTCATCGAACATAACATCTTAGACGAGCAAATCGTATAAATGCGATGTATTGATAATAATATTCATAATATATGAAAATAACTTTAATAATAATAATACGCGAAAGTAAATTGCCACTCACAGTGACCGCTTTCCGAATAATAATAATATTATAGTCCCGCAAGCGTAAGCTCCATACGTCGTTCTGTCTCTTAGCTATTCCGGCTCATCGATCTGCTATTTCATCGATACGCCAGTTACTTATTCGAGTTATGTCACGACCCAATTTCGTGGATCGCGACCGGCGCTAGGGTATGGGTATGGTCGTACCAAAACCCGTAGCAAGCCTCGCGGAAAACCATTTAATCAAAATAAACCTGCAAGAAAACCAATGCTCGGGGGCAACCGAGACTCCAACCTAAGTCTAACAACTTATATAACAATCCTATTACAACCAATTGATAATATTCCGAAACTAGAAACATGCCTCATAAATCAATAATCCAATGTAACATGTCAACGTATAAATAATATAACAGTCGTACCACTACGACAAACCAAAGTATAATAATAAAGACAACTAGCTCTACTGCGGTCTAAGAAGTGAAACAGTTGACTAGTCTGATAATATAAAAAGACCTCCGAGGAACCAAAAGATCGGAGATGACCAACGCTCTCAAAATCATAAACCTGGAAAAGTTTGGAAAGCAACGGGGTCAGATATACTAAGATGAGTTCATAATGTTATTTACATTTATTAAGATTAAAACCTCAAAACAAATCCTTTTATACTAATGTATATATTTGATTATGGAAGACAGTATTGAAATGAAATCCCAAAGTAGGTGTGACGTATCATCACCAAATCCCAAAGTAGACGGGAACAAATCCTCGTCGATCCCAAAGTAGGCTAGACATTAGTCTGCCGATCCCAAAGTACTTACCGGTGCACACAGTCTCGATACAAGCCTATCGAGTAGCTCGTTTCAATCCAGATCCATAATCCTTAAAACAGTTCACAACATTTGATATACTAAAATAATTTGCGGTACTTAATAAAGCGGTAAATAACACTATCAACTCACTGCTTGCGTATCCACGTGAATAACTTGGCAAACAGCTAACCCTGAGCGGACTCCGAAGCACGAACAGACGACGGGTCTAAAACAAGGTATAAGTTAAAATCCATTCAACCCCTAACTCTAAGATTACTAGACACCACATAGGACTAGTATCTCAAACACAACCAAACACAACCAAAGTAATCAAACATAACCAACGTATTATCATAACCAAAGTATACCATATAATAAGTTAGGCAAATTAAGCTTAGGTGAGTTCTTATCTTTAAAACAAAACCAAAGTCCTTTCATAGCTTAAATACTTTATTTAAAATAAAGAGATTTCCCAAAGTAGTGTGTTAGCCTCAACTGCAGTATAGCTCAACAACACATGTCGGAAGACCACGTCTAACCCGACCCATCCATAAACCAAAGTTTAAAACCAAAGTCTTAAATAAATCCTTAAATGAAACCAAAGTATTTTTAAATAAGAACTCATACCTAACTTAATACTACCACGAACACCAAAGTAACAAATCAATTACCTTGCCAACACTTGACAAGTACACCCAAAGTATAGTTGTTGAAATCAACCTTCTTTAACATCACAAATAAATTTCCAGCTTTTAATTAATTACTCAAAACAGTTTTTAACTCAAATACTTAATCCATTTGTTATACTAAATCAATTAGGCAATTTACCCAAACCATTTAAAGTAACATTAGACATCTAACAACCTATGATTCATATTTACAAAATTTCCAGATTTTATATCATAAGAAAAACAGAATTTAAATCCATTTATAAACCAATTCTTTCATGCCATTAATCGAAACCACCAATCTCAAAGCCATCTAGAATAATCATCCAAGGTATAACAATCACAACACCATAGAATGAAATCTCAGATTATAAACCATCACAAAACAGAATATAATCACAAACCACCCAAAGTATCGATTTCAAATCGAGCCACAACAATCACAACACACAAATATAAGGGATTAATCCACTAACCTCTTGAGATAGATTAAGGACAACAATCAAAGGAAAACCCAGAGAATATAATTCCAAAATCAGCCTACAAACAAACCATACGATAGCTAAAGATCACACAACTCAATTATATGATAAAACACTAATTAAACCTTAAGGAATTGATTAGAATACTTACTAATGATCACCAATGGATTAGGAATAGCTAGGATATGAATTTCAGAGAGTATAGGCCGTTCTAGGGTTTTAGAAAACGAGAGAAATGAATTTAGGTCGCTTAAGGGGTCTATTTATAAAAAAATCAGCGAACTGAACAGTGCACGAGTCGCGCCCGCTACACTTCCATCGCGCCCGTGAAACATGAATCGCGCCCGTGATGAATGAATCATCGCGCCCGTGAAAAGCTACTGCCTCCGATGAAAAATTGAGATTTTGAAAATGAAATCGAAAACGTTCCAAACTCCAAGGTTACTTCTAATACACCTTAAAACACATTTTAAAAGGTTTGGAACATTCGAACCGCGAACCGAAGTGGTCGAACCACTCAAACGAACCCAAAGTACCGTTTAGGCCTAACGAAACTAGTCGGAAAAATACGGGATGTTACATTCTCCCCAACTTAAAAACAAAATCGTCCTCGATTTTAAAACAACGAAACTAAGCCCAAACTCAAGTAAACACACCAAAGTAACTCATATAAAACATGCCCAAGGTAAAACACAATCAATTTCCCAAAGTAGTAGCACAACTCAAAACACAAAACAACCACAAACCCAACGTACCTCAAAGAAAAAGGAAAGGGTAACGATTACGCATATCGGACTCCGTCTCCCAAGTGCATTCTTCGACCGAGTGATTTCGCCACAGAACCTTGACCATCGGAATCTCCTTGTTCCGCAACTTACGCACTTGCGTATCAACAATTTCGACAGGCTGTTCCTCATAAGACAGCTCTTGGTCAATCTCGACACTCTGTGGTACTATCACTTGCGAAGGATCCGAAACGCACTTCCGCAACATTGAGATATGGAATACCGGATGCACCAACGACATATCTGGCGGCAAAGCCAAACGATAAGCAACTGCTCCAACTCTCTCTATGATCTCATAAGGACCAACGAACCTCGGTGCCAACTTTCCCTTAACACCAAAACGCACAACGCCCTTCATAGGCGAAACTCGAAGAAACACAAAATCGCCAACTTGAAACTCGAAATCCTTCCGCTTAAGATCAGCATAACTTTTGTGCCGACTGAAAGCAGTCTCAAGCCTACGCTTGATCAAAGGTACCTTCTCAGAGGTAATCTGGATGATCTCAGCTCCAGAAAGTTTACGCTCGCCGACCTCTTCCCAACAAATAGGAGATCGACACTTGCGCCCATACAATGCCTCATATGGTGCCATCTCGATACTAGCGTGGTAACTGTTATTATAGGAAAACTCAATCAAAGGCAAATGAGTATCCCAGCTACCCTGAAAATCCAGAACACACATTCTGAGCATATCCTCCAAAGTCTGAATCGTCCTCTCAGACTGACCGTCGGTCTGAGGATGAAATGCAGTACTGAAATCCAACCTCGTGCCCAAAGATTCCTGCATCGCCTTCCAAAATCGAGAGGTGAAAACTGAACCTCTGTCCGAAACTATCGACACTGGTACACCATGGAGACTAACAATCCGATCGATGTACAATTGTGCCAACTTCGAAGCCTGATATGAAACCTTGATCGGTAAGAAGTGAGCTGACTTGGTCAAACGGTCAACTATCACCCAAATCGAATCATACCCCTGCCGGGTACGTGGTAAACCAACCACAAAATCCATAGCGATCCGCTCCCATTTCCACTCTGGAATAGGTAGCGGTTGCAGATATCCAAACGGTCTCTGATGTTCTAACTTTACTTGCTGGCAAGTCAAACACTTAGACACAAACTCTGCAACATCCTTTTTCATACCGCTCCACCAGTACGTACCTTTGAGATCATGATACATCTTGGTAGAACCCGGATGAACACTGTAAGCTGACTTGTGCGCTTCCTCCAGAATCTGGTCTCTCAAACCATCCGAATCTGGAACACACAGTCGAGAACCGTACCTGAGAATTCCATCCGCCAGAACAAACTCGGAATTTCCATTCAGATGGATCTCATCCATAATCCGTTTCAATTGTGGATCCTCAGCTTGTGAAGCTTTGATCCTATCAATCAAAACTGGTTGCACTTGCAACTGTGCCAACAAACAACCTTTCTGCGAAACCTGAAATCGGTATCCCGAAGTTAACAGACTATGCCACTCACGAACCATGGGTCTCCGCCCAACCTCAGAAATATGGGCCAAACTGCCCGAAGATTTGCGACTCAACGCATCGGCTACCACATTAGCCTTACCCGGATGGTACTGAATAGAACAATCGTAGTCTTTCAGTAACTCCAACCATCTCCGCTGCCTTAGATTCAATTCCCGCTGATCAAAGATGTACTTCAGACTCTTATGATCAGTAAAGATCTCGCAAGTCGCACCGTACAAATAATGCCTCCAAATTTTGAGAGCAAAAACCACAGCTGCCAACTCCAGATCATGGGTAGGATAATTCACCTCATGCTTCTTCAGCTGGCGAGAAGCATAGGCAATTACCTTACCATGTTGCATCAGAACACAACCCAAACCGATACGAGAAGCATCACAATACACGGTGAATCCCTCGATGCCAGATGGCAAAGCCAACACAGGAGCTGTAGTTAAAATCTCTTTGAGCTTCTCGAAACTCGCCTCACACTTATCAGTCCACTCAAACTTAACACCTTTCTGTGTCAGTTTAGTCATCGGTGCAGATATTCTGGAGAAATCTTGCACGAACCGACGATAGTAGCCAGCTAACCCAAGAAAACTTCTGATCTCGGTAACTGATCTCGGCCTCTGCCAATCCATGACTTCCTCAATTTTCTTCGGATCAACCTTGATTCCATCCTTAGACACCACGTGTCCTAAGAAAGTAACATGATCCAGCCAGAATTCACACTTCGAGAACTTAGCATACAGTTGATGCTCACGCAAAGTCTGCAGTATGGTTCTCAAGTGAAAAGCATGCTCCTCCTCACTCCGAGAGTAAATCAATATGTCATCAATAAACACAATAACGAACTGATCCAGAAACGGCTTGAATACCCGGTTCATCATATCCATAAACGCTGCTGGTGCGTTAGTCAACCCAAAAGACATGACCAGGAATTCGAAATGCCCATAACGCGTTCTGAAAGCAGTCTTAGGCACATCGACGTCTCGAATCCGAAGTTGATGATATCCGGATCTCAAGTCAATCTTGGAAAAACATTTCGCCCCTTGCAATTGATCGAACAAATCATCAATGCGAGGAAGATGGTATCTATTCTTGATAGTAACTTTGTTCAGCTGTCTGTAATCAATACACAACCGAAAAGACCCATCCTTCTTCTTGACAAACAACACCGGAGCACCCCACGGGGAAGTACTTGGTCTGATAAAACCACAATCCAGTAATTCCTGTAACTGCTCTTTCAACTCTTTCAGCTCAGCAGGAGCCATTCGATACGGAGGTATCGAAATAGGAGCTGTTCCAGGAGCAACATCGATACAGAACTCAATGTCTCGATCAGGTGGTAATCCAGGTAACTCCTCTGGAAACACATCAGTGAACTCATTCACTATCGGAACACTATGCACATCACCACAGCCTCCTTCTAATTCACGAACCACCGCTAAGAAAGCCTGGCAACCCTTGCCCATCATACGCTTGGCCTTGATCGCTGAAATTAGATTCTTAGGTGTTTCCGTCTTCTCCCCTTGGAAGGAAAAAGGCGTCTCACCAGGAATCCCGAACAATACCGACTTCCCTCGACAGTCGATAGAAGCAAAATGGCGTGAAAGCCAATCCATCCCCAAGATGACATCAAAAGATAACACATCGAGAACAATCAAATCAGCCCTAAGGTCCCTACCATGAATAATCACAGAACAAGAAGGATACACCACATCCACCACAACACAGTCAGACAAAGGCGTAGATACAGATAAGGGCTCTAACAACCTAGATGGTGTCACACCCAACTTAGCAGCAAAACTCGACGAAACAAAAGAATGGGTTGCACCCGCATCAAATAAAACCAATGCATCTACAAATGAAATGGGAATAGTACCTTGCACCACTGCGTTTGATGCACGAGCATCCTGAGGAGTCAGAGCAAACACTCTAGCCTGACCCTGCCCTTGCTGCGGTGCCTGAGAAGAACTGTAACTACCCGAGCCTCTACCACCGTTTCCACGGCCACCAAAACCACGTCCTCCTGAACCACGGCCCCGCTGGCCACCAAACGAAGCGGCAGGTTGGGAATACCCTGCCGAAGGAGTAAAAGCAGTTCTCTGCTGCTGAAAAGACGGCTGAGCAACACTAGCCGACGACACTCGCTGCCCAGATGCCTGACACTCTCTCGCGAAATGGCCCGGTTGGCCACAAGCATAGCAGCTACCCGGTGCTACTGCACAAGCTCCAAAGTGCCTGCGCCTACAGTTCTGACAGAAAGGGACACTGCATGCTCCACTGCTATCCTGCCCAGAACTACGGTTACCACTGCTGTAACTAGCACCATGGGAATACGGTTGGTATCCCCTCCGCTCACCCCCTTTCTTACTCTTGAACTGAGAAGACTTGGAATGATAGCTGCTGCTACCACTTTGCTGCACACTACCCTGCGCAACACCGCTCGCCTTTTTGGTCTCAGACATTTTTCCAAAGTGCAGTAAACTAGTCTCCATTCGACGAGCACTGTCTACTACATCCGAAAACTCCTTGTTCGACTCAGTCAGAAGGCTAATAAAATCAGCGCCTAAACCCTTCACGTACCTGTCATTCACCCTTTGCTGTTCAGTCAGCAGCTCTGGGGCAAAACGACACAGCCTCACAAATTCAGTAGTGTACTCGTTCACCGACCTATCTCCCCTTTTCAAAACCAGCAATCTGTCTCTATGACCTTCGGTCACTGAAAAAGGTAAGTAAAAGTTCTTGAACCGAGTCACAAAATCCTCCCAAGAAATAGTAGCCATCTCAGCACGAATGGCACTACGAAACCAATCACTTGCAGAGCCCTTCAAGGACATCTCCACCAACATAACAGTCTGCCTCTCCGAAGCCTGCAACCTCTGAGCATTTCGCTCAACTTCCTCCAGAAAATCTAGGGCATCGCCATCGCCCGAAAACTCTGTCGACTTAAGCCTCGCATAAGCCAACACCAAATCCTTGTCAGTGGTCCCGCCACCACCAACTGCATTACCACCAGCCTGAGGTGCCTGTTGCTGAACAATCTGACCCAGCATAGCATACTGGTTCTGCATGGCAATCTGTCCTGCCTGCAGTTGCACCTGATTATTCTGAAGTGCAGTGATCCCAGCCAAAAACGTCGTGAAATCGAATGGATCGAGATGAATGCCTGCACCACCTCGTCCCCTACCTCTGCCTCCCCGACCTCTGCCAGCCTGACCTCTGCCGGCTAGGCCTCGGCCGGCCGGAACTCCGCCTGCACGACCCCCACCAACTTGAACCTCTGGTTCATGCTGGTCAATCTCAATCGACATAGCGTCATCAGCCTCAGCCTCAGCCTGAGCTGCAGCACGCCTACGAGTATTCATTCCTAAGAATGAAACAAACAATTCTCAAAACAAAGTCCTCAAGGCAACACCCAAAGTAAATTTAAATAGTTCAAACATCAAAATTGCAACCAAAGTAATAACAATAATATTCCAAAGTAAGCATAAACTTCAAAAGTAACATTAGTAACACGTAAGACCGACTCAACATCCCTAAAGGTGAAGGTAGAAAGTTTTGAAAACAAATGATGACGTTTCAAAAGACAAAACTTGAATCCTAATTTCCGCAGTAGACCCTAAGACATAACAGTAACACTTAACATGCCTTAAAGCAGTAAACACATAACATGCAAAATTTGGCCTTAGTTCGAAACTAAAGCTCTGATACCAACTTTGTCACGACCCAATTTCGTGGATCGCGACCGGCGCTAGGGTATGGGTATGGTCGTACCAAAACCCGTAGCAAGCCTCGCGGAAAACCATTTAATCAAAATAAACCTGCAAGAAAACCAATGCTCGGGGGCAACCGAGACTCCAACCTAAGTCTAACAACTTATATAACAATCCTATTACAACCAATTGATAATATTCCGAAACTAGAAACATGCCTCATAAATCAATAATCCAATGTAACATGTCAACGTATAAATAATATAACAGTCGTACCACTACGACAAACCAAAGTATAATAATAAAGACAACTAGCTCTACTGCGGTCTAAGAAGTGAAACAGTTGACTAGTCTGATAATATAAAAAGACCTCCGAGGAACCAAAAGATCGGAGATGACCAACGCTCTCAAAATCATAAACCTGGAAAAGTTTGGAAAGCAACGGGGTCAGATATACTGAGATGAGTTCATAATGTTATTTACATTTATTAAGATTAAAACCTCAAAACAAATCCTTTTATACTAATGTATATATTTGATTATGGAAGACAGTATTGAAATGAAATCCCAAAGTAGGTGTGACGTATCATCACCAAATCCCAAAGTAGACGGGAACAAATCCTCGTCGATCCCAAAGTAGGCTAGACATTAGTCTGCCGATCCCAAAGTACTTACCGGTGCACACAGTCTCGATACAAGCCTATCGAGTAGCTCGTTTCAATCCAGATCCATAATCCTTAAAACAGTTCACAACATTTGATATACTAAAATAATTTGCGGTACTTAATAAAGCGGTAAATAACACTATCAACTCACTGCTTGCGTATCCACGTGAATAACTTGGCAAACAGCTAACCCTGAGCGGACTCCGAAGCACGAACAGACGACGGGTCTAAAACAAGGTATAAGTTAAAATCCATTCAACCCCTAACTCTAAGATTACTAGACACCACATAGGACTAGTATCTCAAACACAACCAAACACAACCAAAGTAATCAAACATAACCAACGTATTATCATAACCAAAGTATACCATATAATAAGTTAGGCAAATTAAGCTTAGGTGAGTTCTTATCTTTAAAACAAAACCAAAGTCCTTTCATAGCTTAAATACTTTATTTAAAATAAAGAGATTTCCCAAAGTAGTGTGTTAGCCTCAACTGCAGTATAGGTCAACAACACATGTCGGAAGACCACGTCTAACCCGACCCATCCATAAACCAAAGTTTAAAACCAAAGTCTTAAATAAATCCTTAAATGAAACCAAAGTATTTTTAAATAAGAACTCATACCTAACTTAATACTACCACGAACACCAAAGTAACAAATCAATTACCTTGCCAACACTTGACAAGTACACCCAAAGTATAGTTGTTGAAATCAACCTTCTTTAACATCACAAATAAATTTCCAGCTTTTAATTAATTACTCAAAACAGTTTTTAACTCAAATACTTAATCCATTTGTTATACTAAATCAATTAGGCAATTTACCCAAACCATTTAAAGTAACATTAGACATCTAACAACCTATGATTCATATTTACAAAATTTCCAGATTTTATATCATAAGAAAAACAGAATTTAAATCCATTTATAAACCAATTCTTTCATGCCATTAATCGAAACCACCAATCTCAAAGCCATCTAGAATAATCATCCAAGGTATAACAATCACAACACCATAGAATGAAATCTCAGATTATAAACCATCACAAAACAGAATATAATCACAAACCACCCAAAGTATCGATTTCAAATCGAGCCACAACAATCACAACACACAAATATAAGGGATTAATCCACTAACCTCTTGAGATAGATTAAGGACAACAATCAAAGGAAAACCCAGAGAATATAATTCCAAAATCAGCCTACAAACAAACCATACGATAGCTAAAGATCACACAACTCAATTATATGATAAAACACTAATTAAACCTTAAGGAATTGATTAGAATACTTACTAATGATCACCAATGGATTAGGAATAGCTAGGATATGAATTTCAGAGAGTATAGGCCGTTCTAGGGTTTTAGAAAACGAGAGAAATGAATTTAGGTCGCTTAAGGGGTCTATTTATAAAAAAATCAGCGAACTGAACAGTGCACGAGTCGCGCCCGCTACACTTCCATCGCGCCCGTGAAACATGAATCGCGCCCGTGATGAATGAATCATCGCGCCCGTGAAAAGCTACTGCCTCCGATGAAAAATTGAGATTTTGAAAATGAAATCGAAAACGTTCCAAACTCCAAGGTTACTTCTAATACACCTTAAAACACATTTTAAAAGGTTTGGAATATTCGAACCGCGAACCGAAGTGGTCGAACCACTCAAACGAACCCAAAGTACCGTTTAGGCCTAATGAAACTAGTCGGAAAAATACGGGATGTTACAAGTTACTTGTACGTTTAATCTATAAACGTAGGCTTAATATCAAAATCCTAAGTTATAAACTTAGGTTAATATAATTGTATTTCAAATACGATTCTTGACTTTAATCGTATTTTAATACCTAATCAAGATATTCGATATATCTCTTATTCATCGATTCTTAAACTCGGGTTCCTTATATCCCAAAACCCTATTCGAACTTGTTATGTTCAATATCCAAATTTCTTGTTTTCAGGGTCTGTGATTCACTTTTAATGTCCGACGTACTTAAAGTCGGAAATCTAAGTCGAAACGGGTCAAAATATTCAAACAGATGCGATAACTGGCTGTGCGAGCGCACGAAAGGTCCTGTGCGTTCGCACGGTCTGGTGTGCGTCCGCACACCAGCAGGTGTGCGTTCGTACACTTAGGTAAGCGTTCGCTCACCGTGTGCGTCCGCACACTACGGTGTGCGTCCGCACACCCGCGGCATTTCCCGGAAAATCCATTTTCCTGGCGCTTCGCCGCTCGCCGTCACTCCCGACATGCTCCTACTCCGTTTTAACATATAATCCAATTCAATTCTCGCTAAAAACGTATATAGAAACGTGATTACGATTCGTTTAATTCGTTAAAACGAAATAACCGTTATTTACCAATTCTCACGATAAAAACGTCGAGCTTACCTCGATTTTAAGCTTATAAACGATAGAGAATCGAATTCTGAACAAATCGACATATAAAACGCTCGATTTGGACGAGAAACGGCGAAACGGTGGCGGATCGTAATCGTTCGTCGAAAACCCTTTGTCTGTTCTTTCTCCTTCTGATACATTCCTTTCCTTACTCTTAAGGAATGTATAAGTATAATGATTAATTGACTCCTTTCATCCTTCATTTATTTAACTTAAACCTTTTCTCTTTTAAACTTTATAATTTAACCAAACGGTTAAATTATTCTTTTAAGTCGATTACTTACGTATTATTTATATTTGTATAAATAATACTAACTCAATATTATTATTTTCCGTCAAAATCTTTTGATTACTAATCTCGAGGTTTAATTGGCTAATTTGCACTTTAGCCCTTGAACCTTTCAAAAATTACATTTTAGCCCAAGACGCATCCGCGTCCAAATTTTAAAAGGTCTCCGATTGACCCGAAACTTTTACCACATATATTAGAAAACATTTCGCGGACCTTGGCGAAATAATTTTCATTTCAAGATTTATATGGTTAAATTACCACTTTAGTCCCTGAACTCTAGTTTGGGACTTTTCTTGACATTTTTCCTTTTATTTCAAATTCCAAGTTTAGAATTGGAATATGATATTAAATTCCGTAGAATTAATTTCCCAAAACCGACCTACTAAAGGCTTATTTACCTTAATTTCTTGGAAATTATTTTTGATATCGCCACCCTGGCAAATCAGAACTGGACACATGACCCAATTAAATACTTAAATATTTTGGGGTATTACATTCTTCCCCCCTTATAAAAATTCGTCCTCGAATTTTCATATACTTTTCTTACTTTTATCCCCTTTACATCTATTAAGGATACCGTGTTTGTCTTTTAACACTTCTTAGTGCAGGGAATCGTCATTCCAATTTCTGTACTTCTTGCACTTTGATGTCAGTTATCACTGACAACTTTACCTTTGATCTCTTTTTCTTTACTTTACAACACAATCTTTGTGTTTATCATTTGTCTGACATCTGTTACTATAAACTCTTATAGTCGTAGTTGAACTTTTAGTTCCTTACTGATGTTCAATGATAGCTCATCTTAATGATAGTCCGTTCTAGCAATATTTTATCACTAAGGATGATAATCCTCGTCGACGGGTTCCCTTGTTTAGATAATCCATTAATCTTCTCTATTTGGTCGTTTTCACGACTTGATCTTGTTTTCCAACACCGTCAAATCTTATCCATTGTAGTGCTAGGAACTTATTTTATTATCCGTCATCCTCTTTTGTCTCGTTACTTCTTTTCTCGTATGACGCTTCTTTCGTCATCGTTGCTTGTCATGGTTATCCATGAGGTGAATCTTCATGGCGTACCTTTATAAGGTCTTTGCTTACTTTCTTTGTAAGGCTTACTTTCCTTTCTTCTTGCGTCAATATATATTTCGTATGTTTATTAACTTACCTCTTTTTCTTTAGCATAACACGCTATTCTTAACATTCCTTGTCCCTCCTTATTTCACATCAATTTGTTTCATCAATATCAGAATGTTTTCTGATGACGTCATTATTTGCTTCATGCTTGACCTTTTTATTCATCATTCTTTCTCATTTTGTCTACGCTTTTCTTTTCTTCTGTCATCTTCTTGACATTATTCGTCTTTTGACTTTCGAGAATGCTTTTAGCATTTACCGTCATAATCTAACTCTTTTTTTATCTATATTTTCTTTTCAATTCTCAATCTTAGTTTGATTCTTAACTTCCAACTCATTCCTCTTTACTATCATGTAGCGTTAAATTTACTTCTCACTACTATCCATGATCTTGCTATTTCTCTTGTTATTCCTACATTTATTCATATCGTAGATGTACTTCTTTTAAATTTTCCTTTTACTTCTTGTCCTTAGTCAACTTATAGGATTCATAGTCTAAATGCTATGATCCTTTGGTGTTCTTCTTGCATTCTTCATTCATGCTATTATCGGGTTTCTGTCACGACCCAAATTATTGAGCCGCATCCGGCGCTAGGGAACGGGAGTGGTAGCTCCGGAACCCGTAGCAAGCCTAAAACCATTGTAAATTTTTCGCGATTAAAACATATTATTATATATAATACATTATCAGAAATCTTCTTTAAATAATCTAATTCAATTATTAAAATATCGTATTCCTTTTCTGAAAACATTCGCGAAACAATTCTTAGAAACCAGGGTCTTACCGAGCGATATCTCATATCCAGCACCGCCCTGTTTCTGATCACAAACATCACCAATTCCACTCACGACAATTGGTATCAAATTCAAACGGATAAACGCCATCTTTCTAAACAACTTATTTATAAAATTTATATCATAGTTCACATTTTAAATACCGTTTGAAATCGAATCATAGCTCTAAGGACTCGTACTTTGTGCAAGTCAGAAGACTTCCAACACAAAGGAGATGGTCTGTCTGATCCGAATCCGATCACCTGAAATAAAACACTGTGAGGGAGTCAGTATTTTGGGAAATACTGAGTGAGCTTGCAAGTTACTAACGGTATTAATATAAAAATATAACATCGCATCTCAAGAAAACAATAATATAAAACATATAAATAGGTATTTGATCCGTACGAAACTAATATCCTAGCATGCGACACATTTCTCGAATAATCATATATCATTCAACCCAATCGTAAATCTCAAGCTGTGAGTCCAACTCACTAGTGGGCCCAGCCCACTAGATACGGGGACTTCCAGACTACACCGTAGCCGAGTTCACTCTCGTATCAAATTCATATCATATCATACGTATCCAATCATTTCTCAAATGCAAACATACTAGACTGACTCAGTACTGGTGATCACACAGCCTATTGACACCCAATAGGTAGCTAGTTTCTCCGGATCGCATACTAGTTCTCGTATATAGAAATTAATAAAATATATAACAACTCAGTCAATTATATATAATGCGATGCGTGTAAACAGTATATATATTTATATAAAATAACTTTAATATATAATACGTGAAAGTAAAGTGCAACTCACTGTGACCGCTATCCAAGACCGCATTATTATAATCCCGTAAACGTAAGCTCCATGCGTCGTTCTCGTAGCTATTCCAGCTTGTTGGCCTGGTAGCTTGTCGGTACGTCACTCACCTATTCACGTTACCGAATTCTTGATTTATAAAGGTAAACTTAATACTAAAATCCTAAGTTATAAACTTAGGTTAACACGATCTTATTCTAATTATGTCTTTTAACTTTGATCGTGTTCTAATACTTAGGCGAGATACTTGTTATATCTCTTACTCATCGATCTCTAATCATAGGTTTCTTATATCTCGAAACCCTAATCGAATACGTCATGTTCGATATCTAAATTTATCGTTTTCGGGGTCCGTATTTCCCTTTAGTGTCCGACGTACTTAAAGTCGGAAATCTAGGGTGAAACAGGTTGGAAATGCACAAACTGTTGGGCGCGCGCACGATCTGTTGTGCACCCGCACACATTAGTGTGCGCCCGCACACATTAGTGTGCGCCCGCACACCTTAGTGTGCGCCCGCACACCTTAGTGTGCGCCCGCACACAATTGTGTGCGCCCGCACACTTTTGTGTGCGGTCTTTCGCACACACCCCGGAATCCAATTCCGGGCATTCCGTCGTGGTAAAACTCAATTCCGCCATGCTCCTATCTCAATTTAACACAAACTGAACTCCAAATTCATCAAAACGATAATAGAAACGCGATTTCAATCCGTTTAATTCGTTTAAAACTAAATAATCTTATTTACTAATTTCGCAACAGAAACGTCAAGCTTACCTCGATTTGAAGCTTAACGATGATAGAGAATCAAATTCTGAACAATTTGATATAAAGAACGCTCGATTTGGACGAGAAACGGCGAAACGGCGACGGATCGTAATCGTTCGTCATTTCCTTCTGTTACCTTCTGCGCATCCTCTCTTTTCCTTATTCTTAAGGAAAGCTTATTATATATCTTGGCTAATTGACAACTTTGATCCTTCATTTCTTTAACTTAAACAATTTCTCTTTTAAACTTTCTAATTTAACTAAATGGTTAAATTATCCTTTTAACTCAATTACTTTCGTATTATTTATATTCGTATAAATAATACTAACTCAAGATTCTTATTTTCCGTCAATAATCTTTTAAGTACTATTCTCGAGACTTAATTAGCTAATTTACACTTTAGCCCATAAACTTCTCAAAAGTTGCAATTTAGCCCAAAACGCATCCGCGTCCAAATTTTAAAAGGTCTCTGATTGACCCGAAACTTTTACCACATATACTATAAAACATTTCGCGGACCTTGGCGAAATAATTTTCACTTCCGAATTTATATGGCTAAATTTCCATTTTAGCCCCTGTACTTTATTTTACGACTTTCTTAACATTTTTCTTTTTAATTCCAATTTTGTCTTTAGAATTGAACTATATTATTAAATTCCTCGCATATAATCTTTTCCAAAACCTACCTACTAAAACTTATTTATCGGAAAACTTTCCGATTTTGCCACTCTGGCAAATCCAGACTGGACACGTGGTCCAATTAGATAATTTAATATTTTGGGATATTACATTCTTCCCCCCTTATAAAAATTCGTCCTCGAATTTTCATATAACTCCTCGACTTAACTTAAACCTTTAACCTTGTGAACTTTATTCATCACTCCATTTCTGTACTCCTTGTAGATTAATGTTAACCGTCATTGACGACCTTTCATATCGTCTCTTTCTTTCATAGTGTGTTTAGCCATTTTCTTATGTACTATGACTTCTTACCTTTGATTGCTTCTCTTTAATTTTACAACACAATCGTTGTGTTTGCCCTTTGTTTGACATTCAATACTAGTTTGTCCTAGTAATATCTGATTATTACTAACGATAATCTCCACTCTTAAGCTTGTTCATTTGTATTCAAATGATGTAGACAATCCATTAGTCTGTACCTCTTAATCTTCTCTTATGATGATATTTATCGTGTTTATACGTACTTATGACTTTTCGTTCTTGATTCCTTCCCTCTATCTATTCCGTTTAATCCTATCATCATTCCTTATTGAAAGATGTGGACATTCAACTAACTCGGGCTTCACTACTTACGTAGTTTCTTTCGTACTGCTGTTGTCACCATCTGATTGCTATTCGTCGTGGTGTTGGGAATCTAATTCCATTATCCACCATCCTCATTTATCTCGTTATTTCGCTTTTCATACAAAAATTCTTTTGCTATCGTCGCTTTATCACGATCCTTCATGAGGTGATTTCTCATGACGTATTCTCGTAAGGGTTTTGCTGTCCTTGTAAGGGTTACTTTGATCTTCTTCTTGCGTCTTTACTTCTCGTATACTCCTTTACTCATTGTATATTCATTGATCTACTTCCTTTTCTTAAAAGTGATGCACTATTCTTAAAACTTCTAGTCTTTTCTTTCTTTTCATCAATCTATCTTATTCTTCATTCTTCATAACCTTGGATAACTGTCTTTGTTATCATGTCCTGTACTTCCTCTTACGATCCTTGCTATCATCTTTTAAAGATTGCCAGTCTTACATTATGTTTCTTTACACCACAGTTGCCTGTGCATCAATGCTTGATGTCCTATAGGAAAGAGATGTTTAATCTCTTCGTGAACCTTCTTGGTTCAGGTACAGCTGTTACGTATACGATCTCCGTACTAGGGGATCAACGATTGTTGCCACATTGGAGTTTTATTCCCGATTTTTTCAATGCACCTTGTTTACTCCTTTCCAATGAGGATCCTTGATTCTCTTAACTCTTGTCGTCTTTGGTTGATTTTAACAGTATCGTCACTGTCACCATCACCGTGTATCGTGTATACTCTTATTGATCTTCATCTATCCAATTGCGCCCTCGTGTTCTCATGGAGATCTTTGTCTATCCTTCTAGCAAGTGTAACCATTCCTTACGACCTTTGAGGCATGTTGATCCTTATGATCATTACTGTATACAAATCCTTGTTGTCATATTTGGCACTTTACAATCTCTTCACATCAATCTCCTCTTGATATTAATTTCTCCTTTTAGTGAGTTTTTCACTATACGTCTCGTCATAATCCATCCTTTGGAATTCCGATATTAACTTTTGTATTAACTTTTAGCTTATACTCGTCTTTAATTTCTCGTTTACCTTTTTGTTTCATCTTATCTATGTTCTTCCTTCTTTCGTCGTCTTCTTAACGTTGATCGTCTTACGACCTTTAAGGACACTTTTAGCATTTATCGTTCTAATTTACTATTCTTTTCCATTCTTCCATTCTAATATCGTATCTTAGTTTGACTCTTAATTTCCAAACTATTTCTCTTTTTCATAGCATGGTGTGAGGTTTACTTCTTACTATCCATAGTCTTGTTATTTTCACTTGTTACTCCCTTGACTTTTTGTTTTTAATTAACTAATAGGATTAATAGTCTTAATGCTATAACCCTATGGTACCTTTCTTGTGTTCCATATTCATGTTCTTATCATATGCCTCAATTGTCTTCTATTACATTCTTGTTATTTTTCTTCATTATACCTTGTATCTCTTGTATTTCTTGTTTTAACATCTTTAACCTCGACTATCAATAGAGGATTGCAATCTTTCCGTTCAAATTACTCGACGTGTTACGCTCTCGACCACACGTATACCCACTTATTGTACTCTTACTGACAACTTAACTGTCAGTGGATCCAATCCTATGTCTCTTTCCTCTTTATCCTTCTTTGTTTCTATGTGTCCGCGACTACATAGAATTCCATTTCTCTAATCTCCTTGTCAACTCTCCACGTGACTTTTCTCTTTTCTTTTCCTCGATCACTCTTATCGAGTTCCTTGCGACATACGCAGGTTATCCGTACTTTCTTAATACTTATTACCTTAACTGGTCTCTTATTATCCATGACCAGCTTTTGAATCCTTATATCTTATTATACGTACCTCATCCCTCCTTCCACATGGATACTTTCTTGTAGGTATCTTACTTCTACCTCTTGTCTCATATTTCGATCTATCTGATGTTACTTTCTATAGTATAGCCCAGTTCTGACATTAAGTCTCCTCTTTACATCCTTTCACGCATTTCAATGCTTGAAGTTTCAATCACATACTAAACACGTTCGATGTTATATAATTTATTTTAATCCTTCATATAGTGTCTACGTCCTTACTAAAGGATTATTATTAATTCTCCAAGTCGATCGTAATATGCATTTCACCTTTTTATCATTCGAGCTTGAAGCTTGAGACCCTACACTCCACATACGTTCGTTACGTTTATATCTTCCTTGGTTTACTAATTCGTTTCGTAATTGCAATCTTGTGATGGAAATTCCAACTCCTATTCACTTATTGCAACTCTTGTCATTTACCTCTTAATCTTTCTTATCATGCTTCTCAAATCATTAAATTCTATGCGGGCTTGATGTTAGCTATACTTAATTGATCCAATTCCATGCTCCGTACTTCATATTCTTGTCACTCGTCTACTTGGCTCGTCGCTTTATCGACATATATCTATTATCGATACTCTTATGAAATCTACTTCACGTTCTCGGTTTGCTGATCGTAACGGTTACTGCTTAGGTAACCATCTTATGGACATCGTGTCCCAATAAGAACTTGATCCAACGGTCCAATCAGAAGTTATCACGGTTTTACTAACCTTCACGATTCGTAGATCATATCTATAGCTTATCACGTCGATGCATAGTAAACTATGCATGTTCCTTGCACTATGATACGCATCTGTCAATCTTTTGATTATATCTTCGTATATACTTCTTCTCTTATATCGCTGTTTAACATCTTTGACATCTCGTCAAAGAAATACTTACTTTCCAGCCTACCACTAATCAGGTATGCATCATTTTCCAACACATTTATGATTTTAACTATACTCTAGCGCGTCAATTCGAAACTAAGTTCATATCCTAAAGGCATAACCTGTATGTTTTCGCAAATATACGTATTCATTCGCCTCGTGGCCTTGATCGCAGCTTGCTCGCGAGCACTTCACTACCGTCACAGAGTTCTGGTCTAGGTATACTTACATAAAAACAAAACTTCTTGGAACTCTTTCAAACAAAACTTCTCGTTTCGAAATTTAAATCAAAATTTCATTTAAATCTTAGCAAAATTGTGCACTAGGGTGATGACGTCTCTCATCCCCAAAGAGTTGCCACATCTCACCTTTTCGTATGAGCATAATGCATATGATGCATGTACTATTAATGCATGTATTCATTTATTGTTCTTTTCATTAGCAATGTATGCAGTGATGCATTTCTATCAATGTCGTGGCATTTATCAATGACTATCACGGGTCTAGGCACAATTATGCTTTCAAAATCGTTTAAACAAAACAACTTGTAAAAGTTGTAAACTTTGAGTTTTATAAGTTCTCTAAACCTTTGAACTCTGTATCCGGCAAGTTCCTCAACTTCTGTAACTTTGCATTCCTTCTTCATACTCTTTCTGAAATTTTGATCGATCGAATTCAATAGCATATTAGCGTTATTCAATGCCAACCACATACGTGTTACCATCGAGTCATAGTAACATCGATTATATTCTAGTCATTGGGGGCATTGCATCTCCCCGAGATTCCATCTGGAAATGCATGTCGCATAAGCATATCCTATCAAAAACAAAATATGCATATGCATCTCATATATGCATGTCACAGAAACAAACAAGTATTTCACAAACCAACCTATCGCACTTATCGCAAAACAAGAAATGCAAACTACTTGGATCAGACAGAACTCAACTCTATTGCTGTAGTAGTTCCTAGGTCACTTAACTAACAAAACACATATTAGCAGAGGTAACTGGACCAACTGCTCTGATACCACAATTGTCACGACCCAAATTATTGACCTGCAACCGGCGCTAGGGAACGGGAGTGGTAGCTCCGGAACCCGTAGCAAGCCTAAAACCACTGTAAATTTTTCGCGATTAAAACATATTATTATATATAATACATTATCAGAAATATTCTTTAAATAATATAATTCAATTATTAAAATATCGTATTCCTTTTCTGAAAACATTCGCGAAACAATTCTTAGAAACCAGGGTCTTACCGAGCGATATCTCATATCCAGCACCGCCCTGTTTCTGATCACAAACATCACCAATTCCACTCACGGCAATTGGTATCAAATTCAAACGGATAAACGCCATCTTTCTAAACAACTTATTTATAACATTTATATCAGAGTTCACATTTTAAATACCGTTTGAAATCGAATCATAAATCTTATTTTGACACCTACTAACTACTGCAGCTCTAAGGACTCGTACTTTGTGCAAGTCAGAAGACTTCCAACACAAAGGAGATGGTCTGTCTCATCCGACTCCGATCACCTGAAATAAAACACTGTGAGGGAGTCAGTATTTTGGGAAATACTGAGTGAGCTTGCAAGTTACTAACGATATTAATATAAAAATATAACATCGCATCTCAAGAAAACAATAATATAAAACATATAAACAGGTATTTGATCCGTACGAAACTAATATCCTAGCATGCGACATATTTCTCGAATAATCATATATCATTCAACCTAATCGTAAATCTCAAGCTGTGAGTCCAACTCACTGGTGGGCCCAGCCCACTAGATACGGGGACTTCCAGACTACACCGTAGCCGAGTTCACTCTCGTATCGAATTCATATCATATCATACGTATCCAATTATTTCTCAAATGCAAACATACTAGACTGACTCAGTACTGGTGATCACACAGCCTATTAATACCCAATAGGTATCTAGTTTCTCCGGATCGCATACTAGTTCTCGTATATAGAAATTAATAAAACATATAACAACTCAATCAATTATATATAATGTGATGCGTGTAAACATTATATATATTTATATAAAATAACTTTAATATATAATACGTGAAAGTAAAGTGCAACTCACTGTGACCGCTATCCAAGACCGCATTATTATAATCCCGTAAACGTAAGCTCCATGCGTCGTTCTCGTAGCTATTCCAGCTTGTTGGCCTGGTAGCTTGTCGGTACGTCACTCACCTATTCACGTTACCGAATTCTTGATTTATAAACGTAAACTTAATACTAAAATCCTAAGTTATAAACTTAGGTTAACACGATCTTATTCTAATTATGTCTTTTAACTTTGATCGTGTTCTAATACTTAGGCGAGATACTTGTTATATCTCTTACTCATCGATTTCTAATCATAGGTTTCTTATATCTCGAAACCCTAATCGAATACGTCATGTTCGATATCTAAATTTATCGTTTTCGGGGTCTGTATTTCCTTTTTAATGTCCGACGTACTTAAAGTCGGAAATCTAGGGTGAAACAGGTCGGAACTGCTCAAACTGTTCGCACACAATTATGTGCCCCCGCAAACTTTTGTGTGCGCCCACACACAATTGTGTTCCCCCGCACACTTTTGTGTCCGGTCTTTCGCACACACCTAGAAATCCAATTTCGGGCATTCTGTCGTGGTAAAACTCAATTCCGCCATGCTCCTATCTCAATTTAACACAAACTCAACTCCAATATCATCAAAACGATAATAGAAACACGATTTCAATCACATACTAAACACGTTCGATGTTATATAATTTATTTTAATCCTTCATATAGTGTCTACGTCCTTACTAAAGGATTATTATTAATTCTCCAAGTCGATCGTAATATGCATTTCACCTTTTTATCATTCGAGCTTGAAGCTTGAGACCCTACACTCCACATACGTTCGTTACGTTTATATCTTCCTTGGTTTACTAATTCGTTTCGTAATTGCAATCTTGTGATGGAAATTCCAACTCCTATTCACTTATTGCAACTCTTGTCGTTTACCTCTTAATCTTTCTTATCATGCTTCTCAAATCATTAAATTCTATGCGGGCTTGATGTTAGCTATACTTAATTGATCCAATTCCATGCTCCGTACTTCATATTCTTGTCACTCGTCTACTTGGCTCGTCGCTTTATCGACATATATCCATTATCGATACTCTTATGAAATCTACTTCACGTTCTCGGTTTGCTGATCGTAACGGTTACTGCTTAGGTAACCATCTTATGGACATCGTGTCCCAATAAGAACTTGATCCAACGGTCCAATCAGAAGTTATCACGGTTTTACTAACCTTCACGATTCGTAGATCATATCTATAGCTTATCACGTCGATGCATAGTAAACTATGCATGTTCCTTGCACTATGATACGCATCTGTCAATCTTTTGATTATATCTTCGTATATACTTCTTCTCTTATATCGCTGTTTAACATCTTTGACATCTCGTCAAAGAAATACTTACTTTCCAGCCTACCACTAATCAGGTATGCATCATTTTCCAACACATTTATGATTTTAACTATACTCTAGCGCGTCAATTCGAAACTAAGTTCATATCCTAAAGGCATAACCTGTATGTTTTCGCAAATATACGTATTCATTCGCCTCGTGGCCTTGATCGCAGCTTGCTCGCGAGCACTTCACTACCGTCACAGAGTTCTGGTCTAGGTATACTTACATAAAAACAAAACTTCTTGGAACTCTTTCAAACAAAACTTCTCGTTTCGAAATTTAAATCAAAATTTCATTTAAATCTTAGCAAAATTGTGCACTAGGGTGATGACGTCTCTCATCCCCAAAGAGTTGCCACATCTCACCTTTTCGTATGAGCATAATGCATATGATGCATGTACTATTAATGCATGTATTCATTTATTGTTCTTTTCATTAGCAATGTATGTAGTGATGCATTTCTATCAATGTCGTGGCATTTATCAATGACTATCACGGGTCTAGGCACAATTATGCTTTCAAAATCGTTTAAACAAAACAACTTGTAAAACTTGTAAACTTTGAGTTTTATAAGTTCTCTAAACCTTTGAACTCTGTATCCGGCAAGTTCCTCAACTTCTGTAACTTTGCATTCCTTCTTCATACTCTTTCTGAAATTTTGATCGATCGAATTCAATAGCATATTAGCGTTATTCAATGCCAACCACATACGTGTTACCATCGAGTCATAGTAACATCGATTATATTCTAGTCATTGGGGGCATTGCATCTCCCCGAGATTCCATCTGGAAATGCATGTCGCATAAGCATATCCTATCAAAAACAAAATATGCATATGCATCTCATATATGCATGTCACAGAAACAAACAAGTATTTCACAAACCAACCTATCGCACTTATCGCAAAACAAGAAATGCAAACTACTTGGATCAGACAGAACTCAACTCTATTGCTGCAGTAGTTCCTAGGTCACTTAACTAACAAAACACATATTAGCAGAGGTAACTGGACCAACTGCTCTGATACCACAATTGTCACGACCCAAATTATTGACCTGCAACCGGCGCTAGGGAACGGGAGTGGTAGCTCCGGAACCCGTAGCAAGCCTAAAACCACTGTAAATTTTTCGCGATTAAAACATATTATTATATATAATACATTATCAGAAATATTCTTTAAATAATATAATTCAATTATTAAAATATCGTATTCCTTTTCTGAAAACATTCGCGAAACAATTCTTAGAAACCAGGGTCTTACCGAGCGATATCTCATATCCAGCACCGCCCTGTTTCTGATCACAAACATCACCAATTCCACTCACGGCAATTGGTATCAAATTCAAACGGATAAACGCCATCTTTCTAAACAACTTATTTATAACATTTATATCAGAGTTCACATTTTAAATACCGTTTGAAATCGAATCATAAATCTTATTTTGACACCTACTAACTACTGCAGCTCTAAGGACTCGTACTTTGTGCAAGTCAGAAGACTTCCAACACAAAGGAGATGGTCTGTCTCATCCGACTCCGATCACCTGAAATAAAACACTGTGAGGGAGTCAGTATTTTGGGAAATACTGAGTGAGCTTGCAAGTTACTAACGATATTAATATAAAAATATAACATCGCATCTCAAGAAAACAATAATATAAAACATATAAACAGGTATTTGATCCGTACGAAACTAATATCCTAGCATGCGACATATTTCTCGAATAATCATATATCATTCAACCTAATCGTAAATCTCAAGCTGTGAGTCCAACTCACTGGTGGGCCCAGCCCACTAGATACGGGGACTTCCAGACTACACCGTAGCCGAGTTCACTCTCGTATCGAATTCATATCATATCATACGTATCCAATTATTTCTCAAATGCAAACATACTAGACTGACTCAGTACTGGTGATCACACAGCCTATTAATACCCAATAGGTATCTAGTTTCTCCGGATCGCATACTAGTTCTCGTATATAGAAATTAATAAAACATATAACAACTCAATCAATTATATATAATGTGATGCGTGTAAACATTATATATATTTATATAAAATAACTTTAATATATAATACGTGAAAGTAAAGTGCAACTCACTGTGACCGCTATCCAAGACCGCATTATTATAATCCCGTAAACGTAAGCTCCATGCGTCGTTCTCGTAGCTATTCCAGCTTGTTGGCCTGGTAGCTTGTCGGTACGTCACTCACCTATTCACGTTACCGAATTCTTGATTTATAAACGTAAACTTAATACTAAAATCCTAAGTTATAAACTTAGGTTAACACGATCTTATTCTAATTATGTCTTTTAACTTTGATCGTGTTCTAATACTTAGGCGAGATACTTGTTATATCTCTTACTCATCGATTTCTAATCATAGGTTTCTTATATCTCGAAACACTAATCGAATACGTCATGTTCGATATCTAAATTTATCGTTTTCGGGGTCTGTATTTCCTTTTTAATGTCCGACGTACTTAAAGTCGGAAATCTAGGGTGAAACAGGTCGGAACTGCTCAAACTGTTCGCACACAATTATGTGCCCCCGCAAACTTTTGTGTGCGCCCACACACAATTGTGTTCCCCCGCACACTTTTGTGTCCGGTCTTTCGCACACACCTAGAAATCCAATTTCGGGCATTCTGTCGTGGTAAAACTCAATTCCGCCATGCTCCTATCTCAATTTAACACAAACTCAACTCCAATATCATCAAAACGATAATAGAAACACGATTTCAATCCGTTTAAAACTAAATAACCTTATTTACTGTTTCTCGCAACAAAAACGTCAAGCTTACCTCGATTTGAAGCTTAACGATGATAGAGAATCGAATTCTGAACAATTCGATATAAAGAACGCTCGATTTGGACGAGAAACGGCGAAACGGCGACGGATCGTAATCGTTCGTCATTTCCTTCTGTTACCTTCTGCGCATCCTCTCTTTTCCTTATTCTTAAGGAAAGCTTATTATATATCTTGGCTAATTGACAACTTTGATCCTTCATTTCTTTAACTTAAACCATTTCTCTTTTAAACTTTCTAATTTAACTAAATGGTTAAATTATCCTTTTAACTCGATTACTTTCGTATCATTTATATTCGTATAAATAATACTAACTCAAGATTATTATTTTCCGTCAATAATCTTTAAAGTACTATTCTTGAGACTTAGTTAGCTAATTTACACTTTAGCCCATAAACTTCTCAAAAGTTGCAATTTAGCCCAAAACGTATCCGAGTCCAAATTTTAAAAGGTATCCGATTGACCCGACACTTTTACCACATATACTATAAAACATTTCGCGGACCTTGGCGAAATAATTTTCACTTCGGAATTTATATGGCTAAATTACCATTTTAGCCCCTGTACTTTATTTTTTGACTTTCTTAATATTTTTCTTTTTAATTCCAATTCTGTCTTTAGAATTGAACTATATTATTAAATTCCTCGCATATAATCCTTTCCAAAACCGACCTACTAAAACTTATTTATCGGAAAACTTTCCGATTTTGCCACTCTGGCAAATCCAGACTGGACACGTGGTCCAATTAGATAATTTAATATTTAGGGATATTACAGTTTCTTAATTATCTTTCCTTACATTCTTTACTTTCCTCTTCAGCATATCTTATACGTCGTGTATTATTTGCTTTTAATATCCACAACATCAACTATTATAGAGAGTTGTGGCCTTCTTTGTTTAAATTTTTCCCGATGTAGTACGTTCTTAATCGTACATGTATCGTCTTATCGTATTGGTACTGACATCCTGGCCGTCTGTAAAGCTGATCCTATGCTGATATCATCTTTATCGCGTCTCGCATATTCGACATTTCTTGTTTCAGTACTCTGAACGTCGATCACTAATTAAACAATAAGTCGTAGTCCCTTTTACCTAAATTATCGACGTAGTACACTCTCGATTACTTACATAATGTACTATTGTACCTTTACTGACATCTTAACTGTCAGTGGATTCGATCCTATGTCTCTATCCTCTTTATCTTTCTTTATTTTTATATGTCTGCGACTAAATAGAGTTCTATTCCTCTAATCTCCTTGTCAATTCTCCACATGACTTCTCTCTTTTTCTTTTCCTCGATCACTCTTATCGAGTCCCTTGCGTCATACGCAGGTTGTTCGTACTTTCCTTAACTCTAATTACCTTATCATACACGTCATGTATCTTTGGCATCCTCTCGAACTATATGCAGAAAGCCAGTGGAATACAATTCCACTGGTAGCATTCCTCGTGAAAAGGGCACCTTTACTTCCCAACCTGATTCAAGGCCTTTTATGTCTGACCATTGGTTATCTCTGCATCCTTCCTCAGATTGCAATACTTTCGTACACTGAACCAGAAATGCTCACTCTGGTACTCCTCGACATCAGACTCGTCCGATAACTCTTCTTTCCTGACGTCCTCTTCCTGAGAATCTTCTTCTAGGAATATATTAAACAAGTTTGATCGTGTTTAATACATTTTAATCCTTTTAAGGATCATAATCAATCTCCTATATCGATCACATTATACACTTTACTCTTTATTTGATTTAACTTGAAGTTTAAGGTTTAGCACTTTACAAGCATTCATTGCTTTTGTATCTTTCACAGTCTACTATTCTATCTCATAATCGATACCTTGAGGTGGGAGTTTCAACTCTTAATCCACCGATTGCAGTTCTTGTTATTTAACTCTCGATCTTTCTTACTGTATACTTCCATTATTCCTTTTCGTCATATCCTCTGATCTAAGTATCTTGATCTTTCCCAATTATCTTTAACCGGAACTAATGGTAGAAAGAATTCCCCAAGTCGAGTCACAAACTTAATTCATACTATCTAATCTATCACTGCTCTACTTGCTTGTCAAACTAATCATGGGTTTAAACCTTTCATCACATCTTAATCAACGATACTATTTGTCCTTCATTCGCTCGTTGTATATGAACATCTTACTTTACTTCTCTTAGAGGATCTAGCATATCGCTTGATCCGTCAAACTCCTTTAGTTTTAACTTACATATATCACTATTAAACCTCTATTGGTATTCCTTTGACCTTCATCTCGTTTCTGACCTTTACCGGTCAACTGGACTAGGTTGCATTCGCTTTTGTTACCTCGATCTTCTTCTCGTGTCTCGTATACTTGCTGTGCAACAACACACGTTCGTGCAGTTCTTTGTTCATAGTATAGCGATTATATAAAGGAATATTGATAAATTCCTTAAAATATAACACTTACTCTAATAATCAAAACTAATCACTATCCACGTACGTTGGGCTTTAAGAACATCTCCTTTCTTCTGACCTTCTACGATTACGCCTCTTATTGCTAGTCTTCTGAGTGTTCTGACTCATTGTAGACTTAGCAAATTATCAAAACATATACTCGCGTTGTATATGTTGTACGCATATTACTATTGTAGCTATAAGCATCTATGTTGACCGGATTCAAGAAAATCAGTGTCCCCTAGATTTTCTTGATTACGTATCATAACTTAAGACTTGCGAGCATTCCGCTCACATGAACTTAATCAAACATCAAGAATATTAAAATATAACATACATATCATACGTTATTAATCGGATATGTTTTACTATCCGAACACATCTACTATTCTAGTCGTATACTAGCCTGCTAAGTTCGTTAGCTAAAGATACAAATCTTATATTCTCACAATTATACCTATTCATTCACCTTTTAGCCTTAATCACAGCTTGCTCGCGAGCACTTTACTTCCGTCACAGAGTTTTGGTCTAGGTATACTCACATTAAAAACAAAACTCTTTGAAAACTCTTTCAAATAAAACGACTCATTTGAAAATTTCATTTAAATCTTAGCAAAATTGTGCACTAGGGTGATGACGTCTCTCATCCCCAAAGAGTTGCCACATCTCACCTCTTCGCCTGAACATAATGCATATGATGCATGTCCTATTAATGCATGTATTAATGGATGTAGTGATGCATTTCTATCAATGTCGTGGCAATTATCAATGACTATTACGGGTCTAGGCACAATTATGCTTTTAGAATCGTTAAACAAATAACTTTAACAAGTATAAACTTTATGTTTTGTAAGTTCTCTAGACCTTAAAATTCTGTCTCCGGCAAGTTTCTCCCATTTCTATAACTCTGCATTATTTCTTCTCACTCTTTCTAACATTTTGATCGATCGAATTCAACAGCATCTCTCACGTTATCTGATGCTAAACACACATATATATGACATCAAATTCAAATCATATCAATTATATTCTATTCATAGGAGGCAATACCTCTCCTAGAAGCTTCGTCTCAAAAAGCATATCATGTATGCCTGTCTCATCAAAACAACATATATGTATATACCTCGTATATACGTGTAACAAGAAACAAATAAGCATTTCACAAATCAATCTGTCATACCGATCACAAAGCAAATCACATTAACAACTTGGATCAGACAAATCTCAACTCTAAAACTGCAGTAGTTCCTAGGTTACTTAACTGACAAACGCATCTTAGCAGAGGTAACTGGACCAACTGCTCTGATACCACAATTGTCACGACCCAAATTGTTGAGCCGAGACCGGCGCTAGGGAATGGGAGTGGTAGCTCCGAAACCCGTGGCAAGCCTAAAACCACTAATAATTTTTCGCATCTAAAAGTATAATATATTATATAAAACATTTCCAGGAAAACTCTTTCGGATAACGCATTTATAAATATTAAAATATCACACTAGGGTTTACAGTATAAAATACTGTTTGAAGTTAAAATGTTTATCTAATACTGACACCTACTGACTACTGCAGCTTTAGGAACTCATACTTGTGCAAGTCCAATGACTTCTGGCACAGTGGAGATGATTTGTCTGATCCGACTCCGGCTACCTGAAAACATCAGAGTGAGGGGTCGGTATTTGGGAAAATACTGAGTGAGTATGCAACTTATTATCGGTATTATGAAAATACACATCGCATCCTCAAACATGTATATATACATATATTTATTTCAATATAATATGAAAATAACATAATATTCACAAATAGCAGATCCGACCGAAACCCTAACCTTAAACTCTGAATTTATCTTATTCTGAATATACAAATCAAATTGATCCAAATGGTCCAACCCGGGAGTGTTCACACTCAACCACGTCAGCCGCGACCAATCTCTTAATCTCAAAGTGTGAGTCCAACTCACGAGTGGGTCCAACCCACTAGATACGGGGCTCAGGTTACACCATAACCGAGTTCTCACTCGTATCGCATTCATATCGTATGCGCATTTCGTAATCTCGTAGACAATCTAGACACGCTAGACTGACTCAAATACTGGTGATCACACAGCCTATTGACACCCAATAGGTAGTTGGTTTCTTCGAATCGCACACTAGATTCTCATATTCAAAACAATGAATATAACAGCATTCATATAATCAAATTCATCGAACATAACATCTTAGACGAGCAAATCGTATAAATGCGATGTATTGATAATAATATTCATAGTATATGAAAATAACTTTAATAATAATAATACGCGAAAGTAAATCGCCACTCACAGTGAACGCTTTCCGAATAATAATAATAATATTATAGTCCCGCAAGCGTAAGCTCCATACGTCGTTCTGTCTCTTAGCTATTCCGGCTCATCGATCTACTATTTCATCGATACGCCCGTTACTTATTCGAGTTACCTGTACATTTAATCCATAAACGTAGGCTTAATATCAAAATCCTAAGTTATAACCTTAGGTTAATATAATCGTATTTCAAATACGATTCTTGACTTTCATTGTATTTTAATACCTAATCAAGATATTCGATATATCTCTTATTCATCGATTCTTAAACTCGGGTTCCTTATATCCCAAAACCATATTCGAACTTGTTCTGTTCGATATCCAAATTTCTTATTTCGGGGTCCGTGATTCACTTTTAATGTCCGACGTACTTAAAGTCGGAAATCTAAGTCGAAACGGGTCAAAATATTCAAACAGATGCGATAACTGGTTGTGCGAGCGCACGAAAGGTACCGTGCGTTCGCACGGTCTGGTGTGCGTCCGCACACCAGCAGGTGTGCGTTCGCACTCTTAGGTGTGCGTTCGCACACCCGCGGCAGCTCCCGGAAAATCCATTTTCCGGGCGCTTCGCCGTTCGCCGTCACTCCCGACATGCTCCTACTCCGTTTTAACATATATCCAATTCAATTCTCGCTAAAAACGTATATAGAAACGTGATTACAATTCGTTTAATTCGTTAAAACGAAATAACCGTTATTTACCAATTCTCACGATAAAAACGTCGAGCTTACCTCGATTTGAAGCTTATAAACGATAGAGAATCGAATTCTGAACAAATCGACATATAAAACGCTCGATTTGGACGAGAAACGGCGGCGGATCGTAATCGTTCGTAGAAAACCCTTCGTCTGTTCTTTCTCATTCTGATACATTCCTTTCCTTACTCTTAAGGAATGTATAAATATATTGGTTAATTGACTCCTTTGATCCTTCATTTCTTTAACTTAAACCATTTCTCTTTTAAACTTTATAATTTAACCAAACGGTTAAATTATTCTTTTAACTCGATTACTTACGTATTATTTATATTTGTATAAATAATACTAACTCAATATTATTATTTTCCGTCAAAATCTTTTGATTACTAATCTCGAGGTTTAATTGGCTAATTTGCACTTTAGCCCTTGAACCTTTCAAAAATTACATTTTAGCCCAAGACGCATCCGCGTCCAAATTTTAAAAGGTCTCCGATTGACCCGAAACTTTTACCACATATATTATAAAACATTTCGCGGACTTTGGCGAAATAATTTTCATTTCAAGATTTATATGGTTAAATTACCACTTTAGTCCCTGAACTCTAGTTTGGGACTTTTCTTGACCTTTTTTTCTTTTATTTCAAATTCCAACTTTAGAATTGGAATATGATATTAAATTTCGTAGAATTACTTTCCCAAAACCGACCTACTAAAAGCTTATTTACCTTAATTTCTTAGAAATTATTTCTGATATCGCCACCCTGGCGAATCAGAACTGGACACATGACCCAATTAAATACTTAAATATTTTTGGGTATTACACAAAACAAAAACAATCAACTTAGTCCAATAAACAAGCGAGTTAAACGGCGCAAATTATTTTCACAAGAAACAAATCTGTAAAACGATAATCACGTAAACGTACCATTGAACACGATTAACTCAAACATACTTAAAAACAAATCGGGATATGTCACAACATATCCTAGAAACCTCATTACAAAGTCACCATGCAATTATCTTGTCCTTTAATAGTACGCTTCAAAATTTGTTTTGAAATTTAAAGTCAAATACGAAAACTTCCAAATTCTGTTGAGCCCCACGGTTAAAACAACATCACAATTTGTAAAAAAAATCTCTTCTTATTAATCAGTTGCTTTAAAACGGATACCCAAGTATCTCAAATCATAAAAACATCGAGCTAGCTGAGTCATTACAACTACCAAGCTATACTCCTAAATTTGGGTGACCCAAGTCGAACCCAAACAATCGTTTATAAAACGTATTCAAATATTTGTAAAATCGAAAAAAATATTTTTAATAAAATTTCCATCCTTTCAAAATTGAGAGCTCAACTTAACCCAACTGCTAAACGGCAATCTAAAATCTTAAATGAGAAATCTTTAATCTCAAACATCTATTCCGTAAATCCCAAAAATTTTAAAATGTTGACATACTACAACATGATAAAATAACTCCAACGCTAAATTATTAAAACAATGACTTATCTCATAAAACATCATTTGAAACCATCGCTTGTTAACACCAGACCAAACGTAATATTTCAAAATATTAACTGGCAACTCAACCAAAAATAAATCTTTTTAAGAATTTAGAATTAAACTTCTCTTATGATTCTATGTCGAAACACAAATCGGATAAAACAATATTCGCAATGAAAATCTTTAAATCAACATGTGGTCAAACAATGCATGACCATCAAACACGTTTTAAGGTTACCCAAATTCTTTTTAATAGAAAAACAAGACTAACGCCCAACATACAATCACATTTAAAATCAACAATCGAGGCCATAGTCAAGATGTACTTTATTATTAGGCAAAAGCAACTCAACGCATCACGTAAAACAACTGTAACATGACCATATATTCTAAATCATTTTAGACATAAACGACAAGTTTTATCAAACAACATCATATCCAAGTATGAGTTTTAGAAAAATTTACCAGCCTATGATTTCCCGAGAAATCGAAAGCAATTATAATCACCCAAGTGAAATAATCTCAACATGATAAAACACAGTAATTAACATCCAAGTGAAATAAATTGTTAATGAAAGCATCAATACCAAATAAGTACTGACAGACATCACCAATAGGATGTAGGCTGAAGTTTTGAAAACAAATGATGACGTTTTAAAAGACAAGACACGAATCCTAATTCTGCAGTAGTTCCTAAGACCCGACATCAACTTATCATGCCAAAAACACATAACAATAACATGCATAAGGCCTTGGTTTGAAACCAAAGCTCTGATACCAACTTTTTCACGACCCATTTTCATGAATCGCGACCGGCGCTAGGGTATGGGTATGGTTGTACCAAAACCCGTGGCTAGCCTTGCGGAAAAACAACAATTAGATAAACCTGCAAGAAAACCAATGCTCACGGGCAACCGAGACTTCAGCCTATTTCTAGCAGTTTATAAAATACAACATTTATATAAGAAATGCTCGATCAATACCAAATCTCCAACATAACATAAATATTTAATAACCCAAGTTATTATATTAAAGCCAAAACAATTAAATCAGTAGAATAATTCTGATAACAAGTATTAGACAAATACGACTTCTAATTACTACTGCGCTCTAAGAATAAAATCAGTTTGATAGTTCTACTAAAATAAATGGAACTTCCGAGGAAAAGTAAATGCGGAGATCACCAGACTCTCTCAGATCATAACCCTGGGAAAAATTGGGAAAACAACGGGGTCAGATATACTGAGATGAGTTTATACCACTACCTACATTTATTAAGTGGAAAACCATTAAAACTGTTTAAAACATTTAATAACGATATTACGAATAATAGTTGGAACCCTGATCCACAATTCTAAATAATAAACATAAACCAATAGGCCTGGTCCCGAGAGCTGTGCTACACCGAGTTACCACCGACCATACTTTATTATATCCAGAGTCCCGAGAGTTATGCTACACCGAGTTACTCTATTTGGTCCCGAGAGCTACGCTCACACCGAGTTACCACATTTCCATAAATACCTTACCCAGATCATTACCGGTGCGCACGTAGTCCCGAGAACTGTTTTATATTATGTTCCAACTAAGAGCCATAATATAAAACAGTTCGCAATATACGTACCATATATATATTTAATATTAAAATAACAATTTACTTAATAAAGCGATAAATAGTAAGTACAAACTCACTGCTTGCTAATCCACGTGATAACCGGCAAGCAACTAATCCTGGTTCCCCTCTGAAGCACGAACAATAGACGGGTCTAGACAAATAAAATAATTATTAAAAACAGACCCTAACTCTAGAGAGTACTAGACACCACATAGGACTAGCACAAATAACACGTCGGAATAAAACAAGTCAGAACACACAAAAATACCCAATAGGTAATAAAGCCCAATTAATAAAAGTTTATTGAGTTCTCGCTTGAAATCCGATTTACAAATATTATTTAACAATCTTTAAATAATAATCAATTTCCAAATAGCGGGTTAGTCGAGTTACCAGTAACTGCCAAGCTAACCTCACTTGTCGGGTGACCCAAGTCTAACCCGACTCAAAACGTTTATCAAATATAAACCCGAGTTTATATTTATAAAATAATTCGATAAAATAATAACCCATTTTAAAAGCAGAACTCAATAACTTCAATTTCAAGTAACCCAAGTTACAACTAAAACTTAACCATTTTAAGTTATAAAGTTTAGGGACTAAACTGTACTTTAGCCAATTAGGGACTAAATTGTACTTTAGCCAATTAGGGACTAAAGTGAACTTTAGCCATTTTGATTTTCAAAATCGAATTGATCACTTTTGTTTATAATAAAAACTAAGTATAAAGTTACTAACCGAAAACTTAATTTAAATTTTTTAAAACGTTTAGGGACTAAATTGTAATTTAGCCAATTTATACCAAATCGAACTTCGAAGTTAAATATAATTACCCGAGTGATTATATTAACTATCGTTTTAAATATTTAATTTATAAATCAAAATAAAATCCAAGTTATTAGTTAAAGTTTAACGTTAATGATTTATTTGTTTTAAACAGAACAATTTGATAACCATAATGGCTAATTAGCCATCTTTCTCATTTAAACTCAAAATCCCTCCACTACATTATCTTCTTCATGAAACAAGTTACAGAACAAAGAGGCACGATTCACTAATCTATTAAACAATAATCTTTATAACTCTTTAGTGATTTAATCCAATAATTACTTGATTTCAACATGTCACAATCATGAATTCAAAATAGACACGGAACGATCCAATCCACTGTGTTTATTCGTTTTAAAAAAAACGATGAACAATAATCCGGAAACAAAGGGATGATTTTAAACTGAGCTTAATCAACTAACATCTAACATAACAAGTGATTTATAATCTCAAATGCAGCAAAATCATAGCCAAGCCAAGTACATGAATTCGGCAGTAAAGAATTCTTCAAAAAAACAGATTATGAAAGTTTAAAATGGAAACCGTACGGCGATTGAGACGAGATCGATAGCGTACCGTTCAACGAAAGAAGACAGGGGAACGTAGAGAATTGAGTCTACAATCTCTGGGATCAAACGATTCTGATTTTGATCAAGAAACGAAGGAGAACGATCAAAATTACGTAATGCCGTTCAAACGTTAAAACTGAAATTCAATGAATTAAAGAAGCTTACCGGATCAGCAACTTTGAGGGATGATTTCAGCAACGTTTCTTAGTGAAAATGAATGGTAATGGTGGCTAGGGTTTGTTTGTAGTGTGGAGAATGAATTAGGGTTAAATTAAAACGTAAATATAGGAAGGAATGGGAGGTGCAAAGGTCTAAAATGCCCTTCTCGCAAGGGTTCTACTTGTCTCGGACGAGACCAGCAAAACAAGAAGAATTCTCGAACGAGACTTACCAAAATTGAGTCAGGTCTCATTCGAGACCTGATTCAAAGGTGGTGGTTCAACCTTTTGGTTGAACCACCAAAATAAAAGGATCACATAAAAATTATGAAATTTGAACCGAACCAAAAATTAAATTACGAATTGAACCGCCACCCGAAAAACTCAAATTATTTCCGAAAACACTTAGAAAAATCTAAAAATTTCCGGGATATTACAGTTTACAAACATTAGAAACAAATCCAAACGTTTCACCTTTTTGGGGATTTAAGCTAAACGTTTACAGATGTTACTAAACAAATACAAATGTTTCACATTTTTAGCGATTTAATCCGAACTTTTACAAAAGTTACGAAACAAAACCAAACGTTTAAAACGTTACGAAACAAATCCAAACATTTCACCTTTATAGCAAGTTAAGCCAAATATTTACAAATATTATGAAACAGATCCAAACATTTCACCTTTTTAGCGATTTTAGCCAAACGTTTACAAACGTTACGAAACAAATCCAAACGTTTCGCCTTTTTAGCAATTTAAGCCAAACGTTTACAAACGTCACAAAACAAATCCAAAAGTTTCACCTTGTTAGCGGTTTAAGCCAAACGTTTACAAAAGATACGAAAGAAAACCAAACGATTAAAACGTTACGAAACAAAACCAAACGTTTCATATTTTTAGCGATTTAAGCCAAACCCTTACAAATGTTACGAAAAAAAACCAAGCATTTCACCTTTTTTGCAATATAAGCCAAACGTTTACAAACGTTACGAAACCAATCCAAGCGTTTCACCTTTTTTGCGATTTAAGCCAAACGTTTTTAAACGTTACGGAACAAATCTAAACGTTTCACCTTTTTAGCAACATAAGCCAAACGTTTACAAACGTTACGAAATAAATCTAAACGTTGCACCTTTTTAGTGATTTAAGCCAAACGTTTACAAACGTTACAAAACAAATACAAACGTTTCAGCTTTTTAGCGATTTAAGCCGAACGTGTAATACCCCGTAAAAATTTACATTTAATTTTCGATAGTTTCTGACAATTTTCCGGTCGTTTTGAAGTAACATCGATGATAGCGGTTTGATTCGAGTTGGTTCGGGATTGGGGTTGATTTAGGTTCAACCATTAAAATTGTATGATTCTCGAACGAGAATCATGTTGGGGGCCTGGTCTCGTTTGAGACCAGGCCATTTCTCGAACGGGAATCAGGCCTGAAAGGCCATTCCCGTTCGAGACTTACCTATCCTTGCGAGGGGGCATGTTCGTCCTTTATTCTAACCTATTCCGACCTAGTTAAATGCGATTTTTTTAACCTAATCTATTCTCCACACTACAAGCAAACCCTAGCCACCTTGAACATCCATTTTCTCTGAAAAACGAAGCTGCAATCTTCATTCAAAGTGGCTGCCTCGGTAAGTTTTCTGGTATCGTTAAATCTCAGTTTTCATTTTTTAAACGTCTTTCGGTTTTCTGATTCGTTCTTGCTCGTTTCTAGATCGAAATCAAAACTGTTTGATATCAGACGTTCTAGACTCATATACCTTCGATTCCCCACCTCGTTTTCGTTGAACGGTACGTGATCGACCTCGTTTTCCATTCGCCTTACGGTTTCCGTTTTCTGTTTTGGCCTTAACTGTTCTTGACTTTGATGTTGTTGCCGATACCATGCTCTTTCCTTTGGCTTTGATTTCGTTATTCTTTACGAAATTAGAGCTTCGGGGATGTTAGAGGTTCTTGACAAAGTTGTTTGGGTTGTATTGATTTTCGTACGGTTCTTAATTACCGGGTTATGTTTGTCATAACAGAGGGCTCATATTTCTTGTTCTAATTACTGTAATTATGATTGGTTTGTTAAGATGGATACATTAGCTTCTATGTTAAGTAAATTGTTGATCATGAATCATGTTTGAATTATTGTTCTTGTTATGGCAATCTTCCATTGATTTGGTGCGGGAATGGAGCTTGGCAAGAGAAACCGAGTTGTATCATTTGAATGGAAGTGATGGTGAAAAGAGTAGAGAGGTCCTTAGATTCCTTATTTTAAACAATTGAAAGGATGATCTTAGTTTCTATATATATTAATTTGCTTTTGAAATTGTTCTTGAATCAAGTTGCTGCAACTTTGGGGTAGATGGGTTAAGACTGTTATTTGCAATTCCTTTAAGTTAATTCCATTTTATTTCAATAATAACTTTGATTTTAAATAGACAATTTTTTAATTGTAATGTCAAATTGGCTAAATTACAATTTAGCCCCTAAATGTTTAAAAAACTTATTTAATTAAGTTTTTGGTTAATAACTTTATATTTTGTTTTAATTATAAACAAAAGCAATTAAATTGATTTTGGATATCAAATTGGCTAAAGTACAATTTAGTCCCTAATTGGCAAAAAGTACAGTTTAGTCCCTAATTGGCTAAAGTATAATTTAGTCCCTAAACTTTTATAAGATTTATTTAATTAAGTTTTTGGGTTGTAACTTGGGTTACTTGAAATTGAAGTTATTGAGTTCCGCTTTTAAAATGGATTATTATTTTATTGAATTATTTTATAATATAAACTCGGGTTTATATTGATAAATGTTTTGAGTCGGGTTAGACTTGGGTCACCCGACAAGTGAGGTTAGCTTGGTAGTTATTAGTAACTCGGCTAACCCACTATTTGGAAATTAAATTATTATTTAAAGATTATTAAATAATATTTATAAATTGGATTTTAAGCGAGAACTCAATAGACTTATATTAATTGGGCTTTATTACCTAATGGGTATTTTTGCGTGTTCTGGCTTGTGTTATTCCGACTTGTTATTTGTGCTAGTCCTATGTGGTGTCTAGTACTCTCTAGAGTTAGGGTCTGTTTTTAATAATTATTTTATTTGTCTAGACCCGTCTATTGTTCGTGCTCCAGAGGCGAACCAGGATTAGTTGCTTGCCAGTATTCACGTGGATTAGCAAGCAGTGAGTTTGTACTTACTATTTACCGCTTTATTAAATAAATTGTTATTTTAATATTAAATATATATACTGTACGTATATTTCGAACGGTTTTTATATTATGACTTCTAGTTGGAACATGCTACCTAACGGGCATCATTAGGACTACGTGCGCACCGGTATTGATCTGGGTATGTTATATATGGAAATGTGGTAACTCGCTGTGAGCGTAGCTCTCGGGACCAAGTAGAGTAACTCAGTGTAGCTCAGCTCTCGGGACTCTGGTATAAGTGTGTTCAGTGGTAACTCGGTGTAGCTCAGCTCTCGGGACCAGACCTGTTGGATTATGTTTATTATTTAGAATTGTGGATTAGGATTCCAACTATTATTCGTAATATCGTTATTAAATGTTTTAAACGGTTTTAAAGGTTTTCCACTTAATAAATGTAGATAGTGGTATAAACTCATCTCAGTATATCTGACCCCGTTGTTTTCCCAATTTTCCCAGGGTTATGATCTGAGAGAGTCTGGTGATCTACGCATTTACTTTTCCTCGGAGGTTCCATTTATTTTGATAAATTGTAAACTGTTTTATTCTTAGACCGCAGTAGTAACTAGGCGTCTTTATTATTATTATATATTTTGTCGGATTGGTTTGACTGGTTTTATTGCTTTGGCATGTTATAATATTTACGTTGGTTTATGATAAATCTATATTAGACTCGGAATTGGATAATCATGTTATATTAACTGTTGAATATTATAACTGCTAGATTTAGACTGAAGTCTCGGTTGCCCCCGAGCATTGGTTTTCTGCAGGTTTATGTGTTTATATGTTAATTGAAAGGCTAACTACGGGTTTTGGTACTACATTACCCATACCCTAGCGCCGGTCGCGATTCATGAAAATGGGTAGTGACAAACTTGGTATCAGAGCTTTGGTTTCAAACCAAGGCCTTATGCATGTTAGTTGTTATGTGTTTTTGACATGATAAGTTGATATCGTGTCTTAGGAACTATTGCGGAATTAGGATTCGTGTCTTGTCTTTTAAACGTCATCATTTGTTTTCAAACCTTCAGCCTACATCCTATAGGTGATGTCTTTCAGTCCTTATTTGGTATTGATGCTTTGATTGACAATTTATTTCACTTGGATGTTAATTGCTGTGTTTTATCATGTTGAGATTATTTCACTTGGGTGATTATAGTTGCTTTCGATTGTTAGTAGTATGTGCCCTAGGGCCATTTTGTATTTATACTTGTATAAACAAATCCCATTGGCAATGATATATATGTTTTATTTGAACTAAGTGCCTCATCAACTAAGTGTTTATTTATTGCATATTGTCCTTATCACATTGTGATAGAATCTATTCTTAAGGTGTTGAGAATATGAGTGACAGATTCTATTATACAAGTGATCTAAATAACCGTTCATGATCGATGGGGTCCTACGAATAAGGGCATCGTATTATCCTGGAAAGATTGTCACCTCTGTTTATTCTCCTGATTAGTAAGGAGTTACTAATTATAGGAAGTAGTGAGTCTCATACTACTTGATGGAGATCAGGATAAACATGTGGACACTCAAGATGTTGAGTGGGTTGAACAAGTGACGCTAGATGACTTATACATGGTATTTCATCAAAGTCAATTTAATGTCATCTAGTTCATAATTGTACATATGTCCTTTGACTTGCGGTGACACTATCTTGTATATAGGTGATTAGAGTTTAATACTCCTTATCCCTAGATCTTTCATGAGCTAGGGTCGCGGGATGTGTTGGCTCTAGTTAGTTGTATATGGAGATAGGGGTTTAACCAAGAGAGGATTTATCACTTCGGATGAACGGAGAAAAGATTCTATGCTATCTCAAATTGTTCTTGATGGATGATAAAACCTGCGCGGGTGTATATGACTTACTTAGAAAGTTGTTTCTAGAGGAAGCCATATTTATCAAGAATAAGAACTGAGATGAGGTCATATGATTAAGACAAACAGTGTTTGACTTAACCGTGACACTAGTCGAGATCAGAATCTTAGATGAAGGGAATTTTGAGTGTACGGTAATTATGAACATTGGTTCATAAAGAATGCATCGAAACATTCATATCTATTTGGGGGTCGTGATATGTTGCTAGACGTCACTCACGATCTACGAGAATTAATAATTAATGGGATTTAATTATTTAATATAAGAAAGGCGTTTCTTATGACTTTCGTTGCCATATAGATGTGAACCTAGTTAGTCACACACAATAGGGTATGCAACCGATTGAGTTTACGAGAGATCGATTTCATATAGATACTAGCATATCTCGGAAATTAATCTAAGATGAAAAACAAGTATAAATTAGGGACTAATTTGTAAGAGTTATAAATTAGTAGGCACCTAATTGTATTTTATCCAAGTTGATGTGATGATGTCATGTGATGATGTCACGATGATGTCATGTGATGATGCCACGATGATGTCATGTGATGATGCCACGATGATGTCATGTGATGATGTCACGATGATGTCATGTGATGTTGTCACGATGATGTCATGTGATGATGTCACGATGATGTCATATGATGATGTCACGTGATGATGTCATGTGATGATGTCATGTATGTCTCTCTGTGTGACACCTAGCATCCGACGTGTCAGAAGGTGGCAACACCTATGCTTGATGTGTGACACCTAGCATGTGATGTGTCAGATGGTGGCAACACTTATGCTTGGTGTGTGACACCTAGCATGTGAGGTGTCGAATGGTGGCAACACCTTTGCTTGGTGTGTGACACCTAGCATGTGAGGTGTTGCATTCTTAAGCAAATCTCTACCCTATAAATAGAGGTTGCCTTTGCTCATTTTAGACACAACACACTTAAGAGAGCATATTTGAAGGAGTTCAAGTAGTCATCAATCACATAAAAGTTTGGAGAAAGTTTTTCATACATCCCAGCAAAGACGTAATCGAGGCGAGAGTTTGAGCTTAGGGTTGCTCGGCAAGAGAAACTCTTGCAGATTACTTCAAGGCGAGGATTCAATCGGATGCATACTCGTGTGGACGAGCTTGAGGTCGCCGTACTATCGGGACTACAAGAATCGTTGGAGAATCGACATAGGTATTCTTCTTACGGTTTTTAGATGCGTGCTTTAATTACTAGACGATACGACGATCCATTTGTTATTGATATGATCAATTTCTGGATCCGAATTGTTGGAATTCCAATTTTGAATTGAAATATACGATCCGGACCCTCACGTCCCGCTGCACCAACAGTGGTATCGGAGCCACCGTATCAGCAAGTATTAAAGCTTTACGATTGAATGCATGTATTAATAATCATGGACTTAGGAATTATTAATTGGCATGTAATTTGTTATTCCGAGGGCTTAGGTCTTGTTTGCAAAAACGAGCAAACGATATTGTGACATAAATTACATTTGATTAAATTCTGTCTAGGAGATTGGTACTTAAGTGGTCCGCTCGTGACCCTCCAATCTATCCTGGGAATTTTTCTAATGTGATTATTTAACACAATACGTGACTCGCTTGTGCATTATATTGTCATTAAAAAAAACATGCGGAACAAGTAATAGTTTTCTCATTCTTTTGTGGCTAAAGAATGAGACCTAGGAAGTCCATGATCATACATGTGTGATTGCATGATTCATTTTAGCTTTAATATGTATGAGATGCATGCTAAAATGTGTTGTGTGCTTAGTGAGACCAGAATAATATAACCCTAAGAAATCTTCCTAAAAGTTAAAAGATTAAGTTTATATTGATTAATCATTAAATTGATTTATCAATGGCTCTCCATTGGAGCAATAAACTAACACGCTTTGAGTTATCATCTTGTCGGCTATGGATACATAGGGGTGAGATGATATCGTCAAGAGATGTTGTCGAGTTTATTGTTAAGCATGCGATGTTGCGGGTGTAGTCGATATAATATACGGCGAGAAAGGCAATTAGGCGTACCTGAGTCGTATATTATTCAAATCGATACATCTTAGTTGATTCAATGGGTTAAACTTAACTAATGTGGAAACCCAAGAATAGCATTAAGTACTTGAGGGTGAAAGCATTAGGAGCCGGAAATGATTGAACCTCATATGAGATATGATGAACAAGTAGTTGTTCACTTATATATCATTTTGATCCCAAGAATAGCATTAAGTACTTGAGGGAAAGATAAATGAGTATAAGAATTCAATCACCCGCTTGAATCTTTTTCCAACAAAGATTCACGTTTCCTATTTTGGAAGTGTAGGATTCGAAAAAGATAGTGGGAGGCCATTTTGATAAAGACCAAATCATTATAGTTTAAATATACAAGACAATAATACTAATTAGAGATCTTTGCTTTCTATAGGTTGATAAGATAAGATGAAATCGAATCCGTTAAGTAGCATTCTCGACAATAATCGCTTAGTGGGTCCTAACTTTGTTGATTGGTTAAGAAATCTCAAAATAGTTCTTGCAAGTGAACACATAGCATATGTTCTTGAGACAAATGTTCCGGGACCATTGCCGATTGAGGCACCTCCCGAGGAACATGAGGCATTGCGCAAGTGGAAGTTAGATGACGAACAAGCCAAGTGCTATATGTTGGCATCTATGAATAACGAGTTGCAAAAGCAACACGAGAAATATCCGGGAGCTCGCGAAATATTGTTTCACTTACAAGAGTTGTATGGTGAATCAAGTCGTTTTGCTAGATATGAGATATCTAAGCAATTATTTCGGGCAAAGCACTCCGAAGGAAAGGGTGTTGGAGAACATGTGAACATGATGATTCGATGTATCGAACGACTAGAGGGTCTAGACTTCATCATGGACTTCAATCTCCAAACGGATATGATCCTTCAATCCCTTCCGGAATCATATGGTAATTTTATCACGAATTACTATATGAATCGGATAGAATGTACACTTGCCGAGTTATCAAACATGTTGATAACTGCTGAAAAGAATAATGTTAAGGGAAAGGAAGTTTCTCTTGTGGTTGCTTCTTCTAGTAAGACTAAGAAGAAGAAAACTAAGAAGAATGTTTTGAAGGCCCAAAAAGCCATTGCGAAAAAGAAGGGCACCTCGGAGAACAAAGGAAAATGTTTCTTTTGTGAAGGCGAGGGACATTGGAAACGAAATTGCCCCAAGTATTTGGAATCCAAGGGCAAGAACAGGAAGAATGAGAATCCCGGTGAGGGTATGTCAATTTCTTGTTATTTCAATTCCAATAACGATAGCTCGTCCAAAGCTTGGGTATTAGATACCGGAGCTAGTTCTCACATTTGTTCATCCTTACAGGATCTAGTAAATGAGAGGAAGTTGGACAAGGACGAAGTGATCTTGAAGCTTGGAAATAACGCAAGCGTTGCGGCTAAAGCTATAGGATCATCTTCTATTTTGTTGTATAAACATATTTTGTATTTGAATAATGTTTTGTACTTACCAAACTCTTATAGAAATATCATGTCCATATCTTGTATGACAAGATTAGGGTATGATTTCCTATTTACAAAGGATGTTTGTAAAATTATCTATGATAATAAAATCGTTGGTTATGGTTATGTACAAAACGGTCTTTATTGTATAAATGAAGATGTTAGCAATACAAATAGTGTTTTAGAAATAAATACCATAAGTGATCAAACCTCAAAACAATTATGGCACTTACGATTAGGACATATTGCGGAAGATAGACTTAACAAGTTGGATAAGATGGGAATCTTGGGCAATCTTGATTCAGCATCAATTTCAACTTGTGAGTCATGTCTTAAAGGCAAAATGACCCGATCACCTTTTGTGGGACAAAGTGGTAGAGCCAAAGATATTTTGGAAATCATACATAGTGATGTATGTGGTCCATTTAAAGAAATGGCACGAGGTGGTTATTTATACTTCATTACCTTCACCGATGATTTATCACGGTATGGGTATGTTGTTCTTATGAAGAACAAGAGTGAAGCTTTTGAAAAATTCAAAGATTTCAAAAATGAAGTAGAAAACCAAATTGGAAAAGGTATTAAAATCCTACGATCTGATCGAGGAGGTGAATACTTGAGTACGGAGTTTGGTACATTCTTAAGAGAATGCGGTATTATTTCCCAACTGACTCCTCCGGGAACACCACAGTTGAATGGTGTATCGGAACGGAGGAATCGTACATTGTTAGACATGGTACGATCAATGATGAGCTATACTGATTTACCCATTTCATTATGGGGTCATACACTTCTTAGCGCAAATTATATTCTAAATCGAGTACCAACTAAATCCGCTCCGAGAATACCTTATACGATATGGTATGGTAAGGAACCAAGTCTTAAGCATATTAAGATTTGGGGATGTTCGGCATATATCAAAAAGTTGATAACCGACAAGTTGGAATCAAGATCAATCATGGGAAGGTTCGTTGGTTATCCTAAAAACAGTTTAGGATATTATTTCTATATTCCGTTAGAGCAAACAATCGTTGTTAGTCGGGATGCCCATTTTCTTGAAAAAGAGTTTATTCAAGAAGGTGGAAAAGGAAGGAATATTGAATTAGATGAGGAGTCATCTAAAAACCAAGAAAATGATACAATGGAGATTGATCAAACCCATAGTGAACCAGAATTAGTAAAATCTACAGAAACACCTCGAAGATCAAGTAGAGTATCTTATCCACCGGAGAGATATGGTTTTCTTCATGATATTCAAGAGTTGTTTATTCATGGAAAAAATGATCAAATTGTTGATCCTTCTACTTATGAAGAAGCTATAAGTGATATAGATTCTTCAAGATGGCTTGAAGCTATGAAATCCGAAATGGATTCCATGTACAATAACCAAGTTTGGGAGCTAGTCGATCCACCCAATGGTATTATACCAATAGGGAACAAATGGATCTTCAAGCGTAAAATTGGTGTTGATGGAAAAGTGGAGACTTTTAAAGCTAGGCTTGTTGCGAAAGGGTTTCGCCAAAGGCAAGGAGTCGATTATGAAGAGACTTTCTCGCCTGTTGCCATGCTTAAGTCCATCCGGATTCTTCTTGCCATAGCTGCACATTTAGATTATGAGGTTTGGCAAATGGATGTCAAAACCGCATTCCTTAATGGATATATTGAGGAAGAAATCTATATGGAACAACCTAAGGGTTTTGAATCCGAAGAAGGTTCCAAGGTGTGTAAGCTTAAACGATCCATATATGGATTGAAGCAAGCTTCGAGAAGTTGGAATCGTCGTTTTGATGAAGCTATAAAGAGTTACGATTTTATCAAAAACGAAGATGAACCATGTGTTTACAAGAAGGTTAGTGGGAGCGCAATCACGTTCCTAGTCTTGTACGTAGATGACATTTTACTAATAGGAAATGATGTCGGTATGTTAACCTCTGTAAAGCTTTGGTTATCCAAAACTTTCTCCATGAAAGACCTCGGAGAAGCAACTTATATTCTCAGTATTAGACTCTATAGAGATAGATCTAAGAGAATAATAGGTCTCTCCCAAAGGCTTTACTTAGAAAAGATATTGAAGAAGTTCAATATGGAAAATTCTAAGAGAGGACTGATTCCCGTTAGGCATGGAATTCACCTTTCAAAGGATATGTCTCCAAAGACATCTGAGGAAAGAGATGAAATGGCAAAGATACCATATGCTTCGGCAATTGGTAGTCTTATGTACGCTATGTTGTGTACCAGGCCGGATATTGCCTATGCGGTTAGTTTAACTAGCCGATATCAATCCAATCCAGGTTCGGAACACTGGATGACTGTTAAGAATATCTTTAAGTACTTTAGAAGGACTAAAGATATGATCTTAACATATGGAGGAGGTGATCTACAAATAGACGGCTTTACAGATTCTGATTTTCAATCAGATATAGACGATCGTAAGTCTATATCCGGATTCGTATTCACATGTAATGGAGGAGCAGTGAGTTGGAAGAGTTCCAAACAAGAAACCACTGCAGATTCCACCACAGAGGCTGAGTATATTGCGGCATCAGATGCTGCAAAGGAAGCTGTTTGGATTAGGAAGTCCGTTTCTGAACTTGGTGTGGTTCCTACCATTGAGTCGGCGGTTCCTCTTTTCTGCGACAACAATGGTGCTATAGCCCAGGCAAAGGAACCCCGGTCTCACCAGAAATCCAAACACATAGAAAGGCGCTATCATATCATCCGAGAGATTGTTGGAAAGGGAGATGTGTCTCTCCAAAAGATAGCATCAGCCGATAACACGGCTGACCCACTGACAAAGCCCATGACCCAGAGTCAATTAGATTTACATCTTGAGAAGATGGGGCTTAGATATAGTAGCCAATGGCACTAGTGCAAGTGGGAGATTGTTAGTAGTATGTGCCCTAGGGCCATTTTGTATTTATACTTGTATAAACAAATCCCATTGGCAATGATATATATGTTTTATTTGAACTAAGTGCCTCATCAACTAAGTGTTTATTTATTGCATATTGTCCTTATCACATTGTGATAGAATCTATTCTTAAGGTGTTGAGAATATGAGTGACAGATTCTATTATACAAGTGATCTAAATAACCGTTCATGATCGATGGGGTCCTACGAATAAGGGCATCGTATTATCCTGGAAAGATTGTCACCTCTGTTTATTCTCCTGATTAGTAAGGAGTTACTAATTATAGGAAGTAGTGAGTCTCATACTACTTGATGGAGATCAGGATAAACATGTGGACACTCAAGATGTTGAGTGGGTTGAACAAGTGACGCTAGATGACTTATACATGGTATTTCATCAAAGTCAATTTAATGTCATCTAGTTCATAATTGTACATATGTCCTTTGACTTGCGGTGACACTATCTTGTATATAGGTGATTAGAGTTTAATACTCCTTATCCCTAGATCTTTCATGAGCTAGGGTCGCGGGATGTGTTGGCTCTAGTTAGTTGTATATGGAGATAGGGGTTTAACAAAGAGAGGATTTATCACTCCGGATGAATGGAGAAAAGATTCTATGCTATCTCAAATTGTTCTTGATGGATGATAAAACCTGCGCGGGTGTATATGACTTACTTAGAAAGTTGTTTCTAGAGGAAGCCATATTTATCAAGAATAAGAACTGAGATGAGATCATATGATTAAGACAAACAGTGTTTGACTTAACCGTGACACTAGTCGAGATCAGAATCTTAGATGAAGGGAATTTTGAGTGTACGGTAATTATGAACATTGGTTCATAAAGAATGCATCGAAACATTCATATCTATTTGGGGGTCGTGATATGTTGCTAGACGTCACTCACGATCTACGAGAATTAATAATTAATGGGATTTAATTATTTAATATAAGAAAGGCGTTTCTTATGACTTTCGTTGCCATATAGATGGGAACCTAGTTAGTCACACACAATAGGGTATGCAACCGATTGAGTTTACGAGAGATCGATTTCATATAGATACTAGCATATCTCGGAAATTAATCTAAGATGAAAAACAAGTATAAATTAGGGACTAATTTGTAAGAGTTATAAATTAGTAGGCACCTAATTGTATTTTATCCAAGTTAATGTGATGATGTCATGTGATGATGTCACGATGATGTCATGTGATGATGCCACGATGATGTCATGTGATGATGCCACGATGATGTCATGTGATGATGTCACGATGATGTCATGTGATGTTGTCACGATGATGTCATGTGATGATGTCACGATGATGTCATATGATGATGTCACGTGATGATGTCATGTGATGATGTCATGTATGTCTCTCTGTGTGACACCTAGCATCCGACGTGTCAGAAGGTGGCAACACCTATGCTTGATGTGTGACACCTAGCATGTGATGTGTCAGATGGTGGCAACACCTATGCTTGGTGTGTGACACCTAGCATGTGAGGTGTCGAATGGTGGCAACACCTTTGCTTGGTGTGTGACACCTAGCATGTGAGGTGTTGCATTCTTAAGCAAATCTCTACCCTATAAATAGAGGTTGCCTTTGCTCATTCTAGACACAACACACTTAAGAGAGCATATTTGAAGGAGTTCAAGTAGTCATCAATCACATAAAAGTTTGGAGAAAGTTTTTCATACATCCCAGCAAAGACGTAATCGAGGCGAGAGTTTGAGCTTAGGGTTGCTCGGCAAGAGAAACTCTTGCAGATTACTTCAAGGCGAGGATTCAATCGGATGCATACTCGTGTGGACGAGCTTGAGGTCGCCGTACTATCAGGACTACAAGAATCGTTGGAGAATCGACATAGGTATTCTTCTTACGGTTTTTAGATGCGTGCTTTAATTACTAGACGATACGACGATCCATTTGTTATTGATATGATCAATTTCTGGATCCGAATTGTTGGAATTCCAATTTTGAATTGAAATATACGATCCGGACCCTCATGTCCCGCTGCACCAACATCGATTTCTCGGGAAATCATAGGTTGGTAATTTTTCCTAGAGACTCATACTTGAGTATGATGTTGTTTGATAAAACTTGTCGTTTATGCCTAAAACGATTTAGAATATATGGTAATGTTACAGTTATTTTACGTGATGCGTTGAACTGCTTTTGCCTTGTTAATAAAGTACATCTTGGCTTTGGCCTCAATTGTTGATTTTAAATGTGATCGTATGTTGGGCGTTAGCCTTATTTTTCAATTAAAGAGATTTTGGGTTAAACATTAAAACGTGTTTGATGGTCATGCATTATTTGACCACATGTTGATTTGAAGATTTTTATTGAGAATATTGTTTTATCCGATTTGTGTTTCGACATAAAATTATAAGAGAAGTTTCATTTTAAATTCTTAAAAAGATGGTTTTTGGTTGAGTTGCCAGTAAATATTTTTGAAATATTATGTTTGGTCTGGTGTTAACAAGCAATGGTTTCAAATGATATTTTATGAGATAAGTCATCGTTTTAATAATTTAACGTTGAAGTTCTTTTATCATGTTGTAGTATGCTAACATTTTAAATTTTTGGGATTTACAGAATAGATGTTTGAAATCAAATATTTCTCACTTGAGGGTTAAATTGAGCTCCCAAAATTTGAAAGGATGGAAATTTTATTAAAATACTTTTCCGGACTTACAAATATTTTAAATACGTTTTATAAACAATTGTTTTGGGTTCGACTTGGGTCACCCAAATTTAGAAGTTGAGCTTGTTGTAATGACTCGGCTAGCTCGATAATTTTATTGTCTGAGATACTTGGGTATCCGTTTTAAAGCAACTGATTAATAAGAAGAGATTTTTACAGATTGTGATTTTGTTTTAACCTTGGGGCTCAGCAAAATTTGGAAGTTTTTGTATTTGTTTTTAATATCAAAACGAATTTTGAAGCGTACTATTAAAGGACGATATTATTACATGGTAAATTTGTAATGAGATTTCAAGGAAATGTTGTGGCATATCCTGATTTGTTTCAAGTATGCTTGAATTAATTGTGTTCAATGGCATGGTTATGTGGTTTACGATTTTCAGATTTGCTATCTTGTGAACATAATTTGTGTTTTATAACTCGCTTGTCTGTTGTACTAAGTTGATTGTTTTAGTTTTGTCTCTTCGTGCGGTGTAGCACGTGAGATGATCTAATCATGTGGTTATGGTTGCCTTACCTCGATGTATAGTTTTGATCTTTGAGTAAGATCTTCTTTTAGATCTTGTTTCCCTTTTGTTCGGTTTTGGGTTGCGCGGGGCTTTGCTGTTTCTGTTTCGTGGATAGAAACCTTTGGGTTTCGATATCAAGGAATTCGAGGGAAGTACTTCCTTCGGATTGGCTGATGATATCTGATTATCCTAGATCGGATATTAAAAACTCTGAACCGAGAAGATAGATTGGTGTATTAATGCACTGGTGTTTCCATCAAGTCTGATGATGCGATGCGGGAGCTGGCGGTAGATTTGGTAAGAACGTTTGATGTGTTATTTCTTTGGGAATGAGTTTCAATTAAGGCTTAGGGTAGTGTGATATTTATGCGGAAGAGTTGTTACAGAATTTTAGGTTGAATTGTTTTATAGCATCGAATGTTGCTAGGTTACAAGGAATTTTGAGAAATATTTTGAGGTTATCGAGTGCACATCTCACAGAGTGTAACGTCTAGCAAATGTTTTATTGAGAAATGGATTTCAATGATTGATTTGCTGAAATATTTGAAATATTTTCAACACGTAATTGTGCCCAGATATATCATGAACATGCATTTTGAAAGTCACAAATAGGGTTGCATTGAACACAGAGTATGTTCACTAAATTATAAGATAAATTAATAATTGATACATGCACAATAGTACATGCATCACGTGCATAAAAATTATTAGGGTTGGATGCAACACTTTGGTGATGAGAGATGTCATCACCCTAGCACACAATTATGTAAAATGGATTTTATCAATAAAGTGTTTTAAGGAAAGTGTTTTGAAACGAACTCGCGAGTCACATTGTGATAAATGTATTTATAAAGTTGTCGGATTTCAAATGATTTTGAAACTGTTACCGAAAGGTAGCTAGACAAATACTCTGTGATGATAGTGATGGATATTGGACGTTTATGTTGTGAGATATTGATCTCTAGAATTAGAATCTCGTGGTTATGAGTAAAAATGATTTTGAGGTTGCGCTCGAGATATAGTTGTGCTAAGTGCGGTATAGCGTATTTTAGAATAGAAAGCTTCATGATAATTAGGGATTTGTGGATTAAGAATGTTGGTTATGCTCCATGTGTGCTTATACACTATATATTTGTTTTAAACGAAACTTTATCTTTGCAGATTTGAAACTGTCCAAAGAATTTTGGGTGTATTAATATAAGGAATGTTTATAAACAAGAGATTTAAATTGCTGATTTTATCTTTCTGAGGAAAGGGAGAATTTTTGTCAAAATTGATTCAAAAGGGATAATAAATTTTTCGCTTGAGCGATTTCTTCAATTTTGTCTTTGTTTGAGAAAATTTAGAAGCGACTTAAAATTTTGGGATACTTGAAACATCAATGTGTATTTTGAATACGGAAAATTTTGCTACAGTTGGCTTTTAAAGTATAAATTATTAAAAAGTGTATTAGCAAGTTTGAATTAAAAAGAACATAAATTTTTGTCAATTGAACTGTTTTATTTGCAAATGTATTGGAAAGTAAGAGGAAATTTCGGATTTAAATGTGGAGGTCTTGAAATTTTTCAAGGGTTTGCAAAACCGATGGTTTTTCAATGGTAAAGGTATTTTGAGCATAACTAACAATCTGATCGTATTGATCTCTCGTTGTATACGAGGCTGTAGTCAATTGATTGAATAATTTTGAGGATTTGAATTCGATTTGGTTATATGAGGTAGTTGATTTAAAAATCGATTTTTGTTATAGAGGGTATTATCGTAATGATGGATATCGTTGGGTCAGTTGTTGAACCCTTGGTAAGGGCGACAAAATTTTATGTTGTCAGATGCAGTCAATGTTCAGAGTAGTCGTGGCGTTATGTTTCTGAGTGATTGGAAGAATCATTATGATGGATATTGGTTATCATTGATATAGAAATTTATTCTGTTATCATGAGAGAGGTTCGCTTTTCTCTGAATTGCGATATGATTTTTTGTGTTGTTGATTCACAAGTTAATAGTATTATCGAGCTAGTACTAATCGTTAGGATTAGATGATTATTATAATGTTTGTTTGGGAACCGAAATATTATCTGAAGTTATTGGGTTTTGTTGTCGGTCATTTTGATGTCGAGATGTTATAAGAGGATATAAGAAATTATTTTAGAACGATAGATTTTGACAGCTATGTTGCAGTGTTATTGTTTTGATTGAGGCTAAAGAGTTTAGATTTTGGAGAACAACAGTTGAGTTAGCGCTTAGTCTTATATTGGACATTGGGAATTTTATAATAGTTAAGTTTCGAACTGGTTTTGGAAACCACTCCGGTATAGAGTAATTGTGACTCCCAGTTGAATAATTGTTGATTATTCACTTTGTGTTGATCGAGTGTTTGTTGGAGTACCGAGTTGTTAGAATCAAAATTTTACGCTTATGTGTGTTGTAATCGTTATATTGCAAATCAGTTTCAGATTTGAGATTCGAGGTTCGTTTTGGTGTCAAGGGAAAGTTGGCACCGAGGTATATTGGTCCTTACGAGATTTCAGAGAAGATTGGAGCTGTGGCTTATCGTCTGGTTTTGCCGCCAGACATGTTGTTAGTACATCCTGTGTTTCATGTTTCTATGTTGAGGAAGTGCATTTCTGATCCTTCGCACGTGATTGTGCCTCAGAGTGTTAAGTTTGACCAAGAGCTGTCCTATGAGGAACAGCCAGTTGAGATTGTCGATACGCAAGTGCGTAAATTGCGGAACAAGGAGATTCCGATGGTCAAAGTTCTCCGGCGCAATCATTCTGTAAAGGAGTGCACTTGGGAGACCGAGTCGGATATGCGGAATCGCTATCCTTTCCTTTTTCCGTGAGGTACGATATCTTGAGTTTCAGTAACTTTTATGATTTTTACTTGTGTTACGTGTTGTTCTGGTGGTAATTGCTTATCGTGTTAAATTCGAGGACGAATTTTTAATTAATTGGGAAGAATGTAATACCCCGTAAAAATTTACATTTAATTTTCGATAATTTCCGACAATTTTCCGGTCATTTTGAAGTAACATCGATGATAGCGGTTTGATTCGAGTTGGTTCGGGATTGGGGTTGATTTAGGTTCAGCCATTAAAATTTCTATTTTAAAAAAAAAAAAAATAGTTGAAACACAATTCTCGTTCGAGAATTGTATGATTCTCGAATGAGAATCATGTTGGGGGCCTGGTCTCGTTTGAGACCAGGCCATTTCTCGAACGGGAATCAGGCCTGAAAGGCCATTCCCGTTCGAGACTTACCTATCCTTGCGAGGGGGCATGTTCGTCCTTTATTCTAACCTATTCCGACCTAGTTAAATGCGATTTTTTTAACCTAATCTATTCTCCACACTACAAGCAAACCCTAGCCACCTTGAACATCCATTTTCTCTGAAAAACGAAGCTGCAATCTTCATTCAAAGTGGCTGCCTCGGTAAGTTTTCTGGTTTCGTTAAATCTCAGTTTTCATTTTTTAAACGTCTTTCGGTTTTCTGATTCGTTCTTGCTCGTTTCTAGATCGAAATCAAAGCTGTTTGATATCAGACGTTCTAGACTCATATACCTTCGATTCCCCACCTCGTTTTCGTTGAACGGTACGTGATCGACCTCGTTTTCCATTCGCCTTACGGTTTCCGTTTTCTGTTTTGGCCTTAACTGTTCTTGACTTTGATGTTGTTGCCGATACCATGCTCTTTCCTTTGGCTTTGATTTCGTTATTCTTTACGAAATTAGAGCTTCGGGGATGTTAGAGGTTCTTGACAAAGTTGTTTGGGTTGTATTGATTTTCGTACGGTTCTTAATTACCGGGTTATGTTTGTCATAACAGAGGGCTCATATTTCTTGTTCTAATTACTGTAATTATGATTGGTTTGTTAAGATGGATACATTAGCTTCTATGTTAAGTAAATTGTTGATCATGAATCATGTTTGAATTATTGTTCTTGTTATGGCAATCTTCCATTGATTTGGTGCGGGAATGGAGCTTGGCAAGAGAAACCGAGTTGTATCATTTGAATGTAAGTGATGGTGAAAAGAGTAGAGAGGTCCTTAGATTTCTTATTTTAAACAATTGAAAGGATGATCTTAGTTTCTATATATATTAATTTGCTTTTGAAATTGTTCTTGAATCAAGTTGCTGCAACTTTGGGGTAGATGGGTTAAGACTGTTATTTGCAATTTTTGGTTTAGCTTTGGCGGGGTTTTGCTATTTGAAGTGAAAGAGATGGTTAAATGGCAAAATATGGTCACTATTCCTTTGTGCTTAATCTTGATAAATCCTTTAAGTTAATTCCATTTTATTTCAATAATAACTTTGATTTTAAATAGACAATTTGTATATGTAAATTTTTATAACTTAAATTAATATAATTACTCGGGTAATTATATGTAATTTTAATTGTAATGTCAAATTGGCTAAATTACAATTTAGCCCCTAAATGTTTAAAAAACTTATTTAATTAAGTTTTTGGTTAGTAACTTTATATTTTGTTTTAATTATAAACAAAAGCAATTAAATTGATTTTGGATATCAAATTGGCTAAAGTACAATTTAGTCCCTAATTGGCAAAAAGTACAGTTTAGTCCCTAATTGGCTAAAGTATAATTTAGTCCCTAAACTTTTATAAGATTTATTTAATTAAGTTTTTGGGTTGTAACTTGGGTTACTTGAAATTGAAGTTATTGAGTTCCGCTTTTAAAATGGATTATTATTTTATTGAATTATTTTATAATATAAACTCGGGTTTATATTGATAAATGTTTTGAGTCGTGTTAGACTTGGGTCACCCGACAAGTGAGGTTAGCTTGGTAGTTATTAGTAACTCGGCTAACCCACTATTTGGAAATTAAATTATTATTTAAAGATTATTAAATAATATTTATAAATTGGATTTTAAGCGAGAACTCAATAGACTTATATTAATTGGGCTTTATTACCTAATGGGTATTTTTGCGTGTTCTGGCTTGTGTTATTCCGACTTGTTATTTGTGCTAGTCCTATGTGGTGTCTAGTACTCTCTAGAGTTAGGGTCTGTTTTTAATAATTATTTTATTTGTCTAGACCCGTCTATTGTTCGTGCTCCAGAGGCGAACCAGGATTAGTTGCTTGCCAGTATTCACGTGGATTAGCAAGCAGTGAGTTTGTACTTACTATTTACCGCTTTATTAAGTAAATTGTTATTTTAATATTAAATATATATACTGTACGTATATTTCGAACGGTTTTTATATTATGACTTCTAGTTGGAACATGCTACCTAACGGGCATCATTAGGGCACCGATATTGATCTGGGTAAGTTATATATGGAAATGTGGTAACTCGCTGTGAGCGTAGCTCTCGGGACCAAGTAGAGTAACTCAGTGTAGCTCAGCTCTCGGGACTCTGGTATAAGTGTGTTCAGTGGTAACTCGGTGTAGCTCAGCTCTCGGGACCAGACCTGTTGGATTATGTTTATTATTTAGAATTGTGGATTAGGGTTCCAACTATTTTTCGTAATATCGTTATTAAATGTTTTAAACGGTTTTAAAGGTTTTCCACTTCATAAATGTAGATAGTGGTATAAAGTCATCTCAGTATATCTGACCCCGTTGTATTCCCAATTTTTCCAGGGTTATGATCTGAGAGAGTCTGGTGATCTCCGCATTTACTTTTCCTCGAAGGTTCCATTTATTTTGATAAATTGTAAACTGTTTTATTCTTAGACCGCAGTAGTAACTAGGCGTCTTTATTATTATTATATATTTTATCGAATTGGTTCGACTGGTTATATTGCTTTGGCATGTTATATTATTTACGTTGGTTTATGATAAAACTATATGAGACTCGGAATTGGATAAGCATGTTATATTAACTGTTGAATATTATAACTGCTAGATTTAGACTGAAGTCTCGTATGCCCCCGAGCATTGGTTTTCTGCAGGTTTATGTGTTTATATGTTAATTGAAAGGCTAGCTACGGGTTTTGGTACTACATTACCCATACCCTAGCGCCGGTTGCGATTCATGAAAATGGGTCGTGACAGAACGTTTACAAACGTTACAAAACAAAACCAAACGTTTCACCTTTTTTGCGATTTAGGCCAAACGTTTTTAAACGTTACGGAATAAATCCAAACGTTTCAACTTTTTAGCGATTTAAGCCAAACGTTTACAAACGATATGCGACAAATCCAAACGTTTCACCTTTTTAGCGATTTAAACCAAATGTCTACAAACGTTACGAAACAAATCCAAACGTTTCACCTTTTTAGCGATTTAAGCCAAACGTTTATAAAGGTTACGAAACAAATCCAAACGTGTCACCTTTTTAGCAATTTAAGAAAAACGTTTACAAACATTACGAAAAAATCCAAACGTATCACCTTTTAGCGATTTAAGCCAAACGTTTACAAAGGTTATGAAACAAAACCAAACGTTTCACTTTTTTATCGATTTGAGGAAGACGTTTACAAAGGTTACGAAACAAATCAAAACTTGTCACCGTTTTAGCAATTTAATCCAAACGTTTACAAACATTACAAAACAAATCCAAACGTATCACCTTTTAGCGATTTAAGCCAAACGTTTACAAACGTTACGAAACAAATACAAACGTTTCACATTTTTATCGATTTATGCCGAACGTTTACAAACGTCACGAAGAAAAACCAAACCTTTAAAACATTACGAAGCAAATCCAAACCTTTCGCCTTTTTATTAATTTAAGCGAAACGTTTACAAACGTTACAAAACAAATCCAAGCGTTTCACCTATTTAGCGATTCAAGCCAAACATTTACAAACGTTAAGAAATTTCAAACGTTTCACCTTTTTAGCGATTTAAGCCAAACGTTTACAAACGTTACGAAACAAATCCAAACGTTTTACCTTTTAGCGATTCAAGCCTAACTTTTACAAATGTTACGAAACATATCCAAACGTTTCACCTTTTTAGAAATTTAAGCCAAAACTTTTACAAACGTTACGAAACAAATCCAAATGTTTCCCCGTTTTTAGCGATTTAAGCCAAACGTTTCAAACTTTACGAAACAAATCAAAACATTTCACCTTTTTAGCGATTTATGCCAAACTTATACAAACATTACAAAACAAATCCAAACGTTTCTCCTTTTTAACGATTGAAGCCAAACACTTACAAACATTACGAAAAAGGTCCAAACGTTTCCCGTTTTTAGCGATTTAAGCCAAACGTTTAGAAATGTTACGAAACAAATCCAAACGTTTTAGCGATTTAAGCCAAACGTTTACAAAGGTTACGAAACAAATCCAAGCGTTTCCCCATTTTAGCGATTTATGCCAAACTTATACAAACATTACAAAACAAATCCAAACGTTTCTCCTTTTTAACGATTGAAGCCAAACGCTTACAAACATTACGAAACAACTCCAAACGTTTCACCTTTTTAGCGATTTAAGCCAAACGTTTAGAAATGTTATGAAACAATTCCAAACGTTTCACATTTTTAGCGATTTAAGCCAAACGTTTACAAACGTTAGGAAACAAAACCAAACGTTTCCCCTTTTTCGCTATTTAAGCCAAACGTTTACAAACGCTACAAAACAAATCCAAACGTTTCACGTTTTTAGAGATTTAAGCCAAACATTGACAAACGTTACGAAACAAATCCAAACGTTTCACCTTTTTAGCGATATAAGCCAAATGTTTACAAAATGTTACGAAACAAATCCAAATGTTTCGCCTTTTTAGCAATTTAAGCCAAACGTTTAAAAACGTTATGAAACAAATCCAAACGTTTCACCTATTTAGCGATTTAAGCCAAAAGTTTATAAACCTTACAAAACAAAACAAAACGGTTAAAACGTTATGAAACAAATCCAAACCCTTATAAACGTTATGAAACAAAACCAAATGTTTCACCTTTTTAGCAATTTAAGCTAAATGTTTACAAACGTTACGAAATAAATCCAAGCGTTTCATCTTTTTAGCAATTTAAGTCAAATTCCGAAACAAATTCAAGCGTTTCACCTTTTTAGTAATTTAAGCCAAACGTTTACAACCCGGAAAAAATTCCAGCGTTTCACCTTTTTAGCAATTTAAGCCAAACGTTTACAAACATTACGAAACAAACCAAATGTTTCATTGTTTTAGCGATTTAAGCCGAATCTATACAAACGTTACGAAACAAATCCAAAAGTTTTCCCATTTTAGCGATTTAAGCCAAACGTTTAAAACATTACGAAACAAGTTCAAACATTTCACCATATTAGCGATTTATGCCAAACGTTTACAAAAGATACGAAAAAAATCCAAACGTTTCTCCTTTTTAGCAATTGAAGCCAAACGTTTACAAACGTTATGAAACAAATCCAAACGTTTCAAATTTTTAATGATTGAAGCCAAACGTTTACAAACGTTAAGAAACAAATGCAAACGTTTCACCTTTTGAGCGATTTAAGCCAAACATTTACAAAGGTTATGAAACAAATCCAAATGGTTCACCTTTTTAGCAATTTAAGCCAAATGTTTAAAAACGTAACGATACAAATCCAAGCGTTTCACCTTTTTAGAAATTCAAGACAAATGTTGATAAACGTTATGAAACAAATCCAAGTGTTTCACCTTTTTAGTGATTTAAGCAAAACGTTTACAAACGTTACGAAACAAATCCAAACGTGTCACCTTTTTAGCGATTTAAGCCAAACGTTTACAAACGTTACGAAACAAATCCAAACGTTTCACCTTTTTAGCGAATTAAGCCAAATATTATCAAACGTTACGAAACAAATCCAAACATTTCACCTTTTTAGAGATTTAAGCCAAACGTTTAAAAAATGTTACAAAACAAATCCAAACGTTTTGCCTTTTTAGAAATTTAAGCCAAACGTTTACAAACATTACGAAACAAATCGAAACGTTTTACTTTTAGCAATTTAAGAAAATCGTTTACAAACGTTACGAAACAAATCCAAACGTTTCACCTTTTTAGTGATTTAAGCCAAACGTTTACAAAATGTTACGAAAGAAATCCAAACAATTCGCCTTTTTAGCAATTGAAGCCAAACGTTTACAAACATTACGAAACAAATTCAAATGTTTCAACTTTTTAGCGATTTAAGCCGAACGTTTACAAACGTTACGAAACAAAATAAAACATTTCACCTTTTTAGAAATTTAAGCCAATTGTATACAAACGTTACGAAACAAATCCAAATGTTTCCCCATTTTAGCGAATTAAGCCAAACGTTTAAAACGTCACGAAACAAATTCAAACATTTCACCTTATTAGCGATTTATGCCAAACGTTTACAAACGTTACGAAACAAATCCAAACGTTTCACCTTTTTAGCAATTGAAGCCAAACGTTTACAAACGTGATGAAACAAATCCAAACGTTTCAACTTTTTAGCGATTGAAGCCAAACGTTTACAAACGTTACGAAATAAATGCAAACGTTTCACCTTTTTAGCAATTTAAGCCAAACATTTACAAAGGTTATGAAACAAATCCAAATGGTTCACCTTTTTAGCAATTTAAGCCAATCATTTACTAACGTAACGAAACAAATCCAAGCGTTTCACCTTTTTAGCAATTCAAGCCAAACGTTTATAAACGTTACGAAACAAATCCAAGCGTTTCACCTTTTTAGCGATTTAAGCAAAACGTTTACAAACGTTACGAACAAATTCAAACGTGTCACCTTTTTAGCGATTTAAGGCAAACGTTTACAAACGCTATGACACAAAGCCAAACGTTTCACCTTTTTAGCGAATTAAGCCAAACATTATCAAACGTTACAAAACAAATCCAAACGTTTCACCTTTTTTGAGATTTAAGCCAAACGTTTACAAAATGATACAAAACAAATCCAAACGTTTTGCCTTTTTAGCAATTTAAGACAGACGTTTACAAACATTACGAAACAAATCCAAACATTTAACTTTTTTAGCGATTTAAGCCAAATGTTTACAAACGTTACGAAACAAATCCAAACGTTTCACCTTTTTATTGATTTAAGCTAAATGTTTACAAACGTTACGAAACAAATGCAAATGTTTCACCTATTTAGCGATTTAAGCCAAACATTTAGAAAGGTTATGAAACAAATCCAAATGGTTCACCTTTTTAGCAATTTAAGCCAAATGTTAACAAACGTAACGATACAAATCCAAGCGTTTCACCTTTTTGGAAATTCAAGCCAAATGTATATAAACGTTACGAAACAAATCCAAGCGTTTCACCTTTTTAGCGATTTAAGCAAAACGTTTACAAACGTTACGAAACAAATCCAAACGTTTCACCTTTTTAGTTAATTAAGCCAAATATTATCAAACGTTACGAAACAAATCCAAACGTTTCACCTTTTTAGAGATTTAAGCCAAATGTTTACAAAATGTTACAAAACAAATCCAAACGTTTTGCCTTTTTAGCAATTTAAGCCAAACGTTTACAAACATTACGAAACAAATCGACACGTTTTACTTTTAGCGATTTAATCAAAACGTTTACAAACGTTACGAAACAAATCCAAACGTTTCACATTTTTATTGATTTAAGCCAAACGTATACAAACGTTACAAAACAAATCCAAACGTTTAGCCTTTTTAGCGATTTAAGCCGTACATTTACAAACGTTACGAAACAAATACAAACGTTTCACCTTTTTAGTGATTTAAGCCAAACGTTTACAAAATGTTATAAAACAAATTCAAACAATTTTGCTTTTTAGCAATTTAAGCCAAATGTTTACAAACGTTACGAAACAAATCCAAACGTTTCACCTATTTAGCGATTTAAGCCAAACGTTTACAAACGTTACGAAACAAAACCAAACGTTTAAAACGTTTTTAGCGATTTAAGCCAAACGTTTACAAACGTTACGAAACAAATCCAAACGTTTCACCTTTTTATTGATTTAAGCCAAACGTTTACAAACGTTACAAAACAAATCCAAACGTTTCACCTTTTTAGCAATTTTAGCCAGACATTTACAATCGTTACGAAACAAATCCAAACGTTTCGCCTGTTTAGTGATTTAAGCCAAACGTTTACAAAATGTTACGAAAGAAATCCAAACAATTCGCCTTTTTAGCAATTGAAGCCAAACGTTTACAAACATTACGAAACAAATTCAAACGTTTCAACTTTTTAGCGATTTAAGCCGAACGTTTACAAACGTTACGAAACAAAACAAAACATTTCACCTTTTTAGAAATTTAAGCAAATTGTATACAAATGTTACGAAACAAATCCAAATGTTTTCCCATTTTAGTTAATTAAGCCAAACGTGTAAAACGTCATGAAACAAATTCAAACATTTCACCTTATTAGCGATTTATGCCAAACGTTTACAAACGTTACGAAACAAATCCAAACGTTTCACATTTTTAGCAATTGAAGCCAAACGTTTACAAACGTGATGAAACAAATCCAAACGTTTCAACTTTTTAGCGATTGAAGCCAAACGTTTACAAACGTTACGAAACAAATGCAAACGTTTCACCTTTTTAGCGATTTAAGCCAAACATTTACAAAGGTTATGAAACAAATCCAAATGGTTCACCTTTTTAGCAATTTAAGCCAAACATTTACTAACGTAACGAAACAAATCCAAGCGTTTCACCTTTTTAGCAATTCAAGCCAAATGTTTATAAACGTTACGAAACAAATCCAAGCGTTTCACCTTTTTAGCGATTTAAGCAAAACGTTTACAAACGTTACGAACAAATTCAAATGTGTCACCTTTTTAGCGATTTAAGCCAAATTTTTACAAACGTTATGAAACAAAGCCAAACGTTTCACCTTTTTAGCGAATTAAGCCAAACATTATCAAACGTTACAAAACAAATCCAAACGTTTCACCTTTTTAGAGATTTAAGCCAAACGTTTACAAAATGATACAAAAGAAATCCAAACGTTTTGCCTTTTTAGCAATTTAAGACAAACGTTTACAAACATTACGAAACAAATCCAAACGTTTAGCCTTTTTAGCGATTTAAGCCAAACGTTTACAAACGTTACGAAACAAATCCAAACGTTTCACCTTTTTATTGATTTAAGCTAAATATTTACAAACGTTACGAAACAAATGCAAACGTTTCACCTTTTTAGCGATTTATGCCAAACATTTACAAAGGTTATGAAACAAATCCAAATGGTTCACCTTTTTAGCAATTTAAGCCAAATGTTTACAAACGTAACGATACAAATCCAAGCGTTTCACCTTTTTGGAAATTCAAGCCAAATGTATATAAACGTTACGAAACAAATCCAAGCTTTTCACCTTTTTAGCGATTTAAGCAAAACGTATTACAAACGTTACGAAACAAATCCAAACGTGTCACCTTTTTAGCGATTTAAGCCAAACGTTTACAAACGATACGAAACAAATCGAAACGTTTCACCTTTTTAGCGAATTAAGCCAAATATTATCAAACGTTATGAAACAAATCCAAACGTTTCACCTTTTTAGAGATTTAAGCCAAACGTTTACAAAATGCTACAAAACAAATCCAAACGTTTTGCCTTTTTAGCAATTTAAGCCAAACGTTTACAAACATTACGAAACAAATCGAAACGTTTTACTTTTAGCGATTTAATCAAAACGTTTACAAACGTTATGAAACAAATCCAAACGTTTCACCTTTTTATTGATTTAAGCCAAACGTTTACAAACGTTACAAAACAAATCCAAACGTTTCACCTTTTTGGCGATTTAAGCCGAACATTTACAAACGTTACCCCTTTTTAGTGATTTAAGCCAAACGTTTACAAAATATTATGAAACAAATCCAAACAATTTGTAATACCCCAAAATAATTAGTTAGCTAATTGGACCACGTGTCCAGTTTTGAGTCGCAGAAGTGGTGATATTGGAAAGTTTTCCGATAAATAAGTTTTAAGTAGGTCGGTTTTGAGAAGTTAACTATGAGAAAATTAAGGTTTATATGTCAACTCTAAAGTTAGAATTGGAATTAAAAGGAAAAATGTCAAGAAAAGTCTAAAATGAAGTGCAGGGACCAAAGTGGTAATTTAGCCACTTTGTGACGAAAATAGAAATATTGGATTTTGACGGAAAAGTGTTATTATCGGGTTTTGTATTATTTATAGGATATAAATAATACGTATAAGTTGTAATAAAAGAGTTTAACGATTTAGCTATGGACTAAATCGTACGATTAAAAAAGTTCAAAGGTTAACTTGTAACAAATAAAGAAGACAAGGATTAAAGTGTCCCTTTAGCCATGATATATAAGGATTTCCATATGAAATGAAGATCAGAGAAGGATCGAGAGGAAACAGAAGCTTCATTCGTTCGATATCGTCGTTTCGCCGCCATTTCTCCGTACGACGTCCGATTCGCGTGATTCAAGCGGCGATTTCTTCAGAACCGAAAGCTCTATCACCTCCGGCCATCAAATTAAGGTAAAAGGTCGGGTTTTGGTATGAAAGTGATGGTTTTGATGGCTGTTTTAATGAGATTATGATTTAAGCATGAATTCGACGTTTTTGGGTTTAATATGGCGTTTTTGAAGAAACCGAGATATGGGTATTGAGCGTGGGTATGTTTAGCACGTCGGGATTGTGGCGAAACCCCGGAAAATCTGATTTCCGGGGCTGTGCACGTGGTACACGACCGTGTACCACGGGTGCATGAACGTGTACTGATGTACACGAACGTGCACCTAGCAAGGTACACGATCGTGTACTAAAGTACACGAACGTGTACTTCTCATGGTACACGAACGTGTACAATTAGTACACGAACGTGTACCCCTGAGGTGCACGAACGTGTACTTGGTTGCACGATCGTGCACCGACCAAAACGCACACCCGTGCACCCCAACTCGCCCCCACGCGTATACAAACTGTAATTGGCCTAGGTATTTGACGTTTTGAGTAATTTGACTCTAAAGGACGGGTTTCGGACTTTGAGAATCATTAATCTTGAGATTAGCTCGACGTTTTAGATAAATAATAATAATGGAAAACGTCAAGGACGTTAAGCGATTCTCAATTATGAGAAATAGTATTCGCTAAGTCGTTTATACGACTAGAGATATTGAATACGTAAATAAGTGTAAAACAAAACTAAATCCTAAAACTTAAAAGTATTATACGTATAAGAATGCGAGAATCACGTCTAACTATTAACGATTTATCAGACGTGTCAGCGAGTAGTGGAGTCAGTAGAGGCGGACTAGCGAGAGCATACTATCAGATCGATCATATCATTTCTTGGATTGCGGTCACTGTGAGTTGTACTTTTACTTTCATGTATTAAAACTATTTGACATATATATATATATACTGTTTACACGCATCGCATTATATATAATTGATTGAAATGTTATATGCTTTATTAATTTCTATATATGAGAACTAGTATGCGATCCGAAGAAACTAGCTACCTATTGGGTGTCAATAGGCTGTGTGATCACCAGTATCGAGTCAGTCTAGTATGTTTGCATTGAGAAATGACTTGACACAGCTGGGAGCTGTTGATGAATATGAAACTTACGATTGGGTATATGATTTCGATACGCAGAGTGAACTCGGCTACGGTGTAGCCTGGAAGTCCCCGTATCGAGTGGCTGGGCCACCAGCGAGTTGGACTCGCAATTGATTCTTACGATTGAGTTGAATGATATATGATTATTTGAGAGATGTGTCGCATGCTAGGATATTAGTTTCGGACGGATCAAATACATGGTTATATGTTTTATATTAACATTTTCTTGAGATGCGATGCTATGTTTTTATATTAATACTGTTAGTAAATGTCAACTCACTCAGTATTTCCCCAAATACTGACCCCTCACCTTTGATGTCTTTCAGGTGCTTAGCTTGTGGACTTAGCTAGAGACCAATTTTGAAGTCCAGAAGTCAGCTGTATATGTTAGTTTCTGACTTCTGTGAGTGCTGCAGTAGTGGTCCTGTGTCAACAGAATAGTAGCCTAGTCAGCAGTTTATTTTGATTGTATATATCAACTGCTGTATTTGTCTATATGCTTTTTGATGGGCTACGTACGTTGTATGTGATCCACGGCCCCAGATGCCAGTGGGATGTTTGAAACACTAACTGATGTATATAGTACCGCGAGGCCAGTTCGTACAGGGTACGGTAACTAGAGCTCGCGAGGTTTTGAAACAGTTAGTGTACATATTCGGTTATATGTTATATATATGTATATATTTGCTTCCGTTGTTTGTTGTTATTTATTTATATTATATTTGCGAAAAATAAATTGTGATTTTAGGCTTGCTACGGGTTCCGGAGCTACCACTCCCGTTCCCTAGCGCCGGTTGCGGCTCAATAAATTTTTGGTCGTGACAATGTTGGTATCAGAGCAGTTTGGTCCAGTTACCACTGCAAATTTGTTTCAATGTTTGTTTGAAAGCAGTTTGGTCTAGTTACCACTGCTAAATTGTCTGATTGTTTGTTTGACTGGAAATATTTGTCAGTAAGTATACCTAGGAACTACTGCAGCAAGAGTCAGACCGTGGTTGTCTGTAATTGTGTTATGTGTGCATTAGTAGTATGTGGCATTACGCGTGCGAACCAGGACTATTAAGTTAGTAAGTGAATAGTATCTGTTTATACGGACGACGAACACAACTGAGTAATTATTGCTTATACTAAGAAATAGAAAGTGGTTATATGGTTGCAAATTATGAATGATTAAGATGGTAAAGTATTTATTACTTGCGCTGAGGTTATTAAGTGGATATTTGTTACGAATTACGTGCGACTGGATTAAATGGTAATTGTTTACAGCATTTATAAGCTGATTTTGGAACTGCGTGTGAAATGGGCTCAGATGGTCGCTTACGTTCGAAATTGTTTCTTTTCAGCATGTCTGGGCAAAACGGAGCTCAGTCGCATGCTGATGAAGAACGGGAGGAAGCGCCTCCTATATTTCAAAACGGGTTTCATAATGAAGTGGGCGAACCATCTGGGGTCCATCAGAATGGATTCCACGCAGAAACTAGAGCATCGCCAGAGATATATCAAAATGGTTTTATGTCTGTGTCGGAGATAGGTAGTTCGTCCAGAAACAGAGTTAGAGAACATTCGCCGGAGATTGAATACATCGAAGAAGAGGAAGAGGAACCGGAGGAAGATCCGGAAGAGGATCTTGAAGAAGATCCTGAGGAAGACCCTGAGGAGGATCCTGAAGAGGATCCAGAAGTAAAATTAGAAGAAGAAGCAGAAGAGGAAAATCCTCAGGAAGAAGAGTTTGAAGAAGAAGAAGAGTTAGATGAATTAGATGTCGAGGAATACAGAGGTGACTATTTCTGGTCAAGTGTGCGGAGGTATCGCAATTTGAGGGAAGATGCGGACATAGCTAACGGTCAGGCGCAAATAGCTTTAAATCAGGTTAGAAGGCAGATGCGTTCTTTTTCTAGAGGGATGTTGACTGTAGGAGCGTATTCTACTGATTTTCTGCGGATGGCTGAAGGAGTCCCTAATTTGAACGAAAGCAATAGGACCATTAATCGTAGATATGTCAGGGTTTTAGGACCTCAGTTTGATGAGCTGTATGAGCACGTGGACGAACATTTCAGCACGCTTACTACAATGGCCCGTAGGATTGAAACAGAGCATGAATGGTCGGGTGATCCGATACGACCCTATTACTTTAGACGTGAGTATCACCCAGATTACGTCGGTACGTCCTCTAGAACTACAACCAACCCCTATTTCGTGCAAAGAGGTGGACGAAACTCAGGTAGAACAGTTAGGGGCCGACATACAGGCATAGTTATTAGGGAACCTAACGTTCCGCGTCAGGCACCTCCAGGTATTAGTAATTTATATGCTTTGAGTAATTGTGTTTATGTGTTTGCATTATTGTGTTTATATAATTGCTGCATTGCATAGTAGAATGTCAGTAATAGGTTTTGCCTTTAGGATAATACCCCGGAAAGCGAGAACCTATAGGGAGCGTTGTAGTTAAACACGCGCTTAATAAGAGAACATATAAACATACCACACAAAAACAATAATACAATAAACATCACAACATAATTATCGCAAACGTAATTCCTATATTACGTTTTAGTATTTGAAGAAAGAAATGGATTGCTTACAGGAAGTCGATATGAAACATCGGTATTTGCGTCTGTATGTGACGTAGAATAGAATGTTGCAGAAATGGATATGATGATTACAGCAATAGAAAATTTTGAATTTAACTGAGTTATCGGAGATATGGAGAAAGAAGGAATGTAACAGAAGAACAGTCTGTAAATGACAGAAAATAATAGCAATACAAAAATTTGACAGCAGTACAAAAATCTGAAATATACTCAATAAATATAAAGAAAGCCGTTAATAGTCGCAGAGCGTATAATCTGGAGTAAGACTTACGATTTTATGAAGATTTTAAAAGTTTTTATGATTTTTCAAGGTACAATTGTGCTCAGGCATCGCATGTGACATTGCATAACCACGATAGAAATGCATAAAGAATGATTTTCAAAATTTTAGATCATGCATCATATCTTTGTAATGGAAAAAGAAACTGCAATTTTGAGCAACTCCTTGGTGATGAGAGATGTCATCACTCTGAGCAACAATTGTACTAACGATTTTAACTGATTTATGAAAAGTGGTTTAGAAAGAGCTGCGCAGCCAAAAGAAGTTTTAAAATCGTATTGTTTAGTAAGTAAACTCGGATGTAAAGCCCTGCGACAAATAATCAAAGATTCTTAACAGATAAGAATAAAAATTGTGAAAGAAACTCCAATAAAAGAATAAAGCCATGTTAATAATTATTTTAATTCGGCTAATAAAGCTAAAAGAGTGATCATCGGGAAGCATACGCAGATAAGCTGCGATGCACTGGCAAAATTTAAGGATACAGTAATTATCTTTATACAAGAGTAGAAGATGGAACGACAGAGAGTCGTGTTAAAAGAAGAAATATAACGAATACATAAGAGTGATAAGTGTTATGATTATTCTTAGGTTGGGATAAACGATGTAGCAATCCAGAGTAATAATTGGAGGAAAAAGATTAAAAGTATGAAGGACGAGAAGATGGTAACACGAATGACGAACATCAAGTGATATTCAAAGTATATATAGTGTTATCAATATCAGTAAAGGCACAGAAATAGAAAGAGAAAGGATACGAAATAATGAAGCATACGATTTTGCAAGATACGAAAGTTTAAATTAGATAGATCAAGAGAGATAATGATGCTATATGACTGATATTAAGTAAAGTTACTAATATCAGCATTAAGAGTCATAAGTTGCGTTAAGAGGAAGGAGAAAGGCACACGTATAGACATGTATTTCAGTAAATGTATGAATGGTGGATGATGTGAAGAAAAGTGTAAAGGTAAAATTCAAACACCTTCAGAACCTAATGAGGTAATTAGAAAAGTGAAAGTTTCAGAAATACGTCATAAGGATTGTCAGAATAGAATAGCAGCAATAGAACTGCAGCAATAGAACTGCTATAAACGAAGGAAAGACGTAACGAATATAACAAGTAAAAGACAAGACAAGAGTTGATACTAGTACAAAGAGATCAAGATATAAGTGCTAAGGAAACATAAAGCGTATAGGACGATAGTGAGTTGAAATTCTTCCTTGACTCTGGGAATTGTAGAGTAAATGGAGTATAAATATTAGAAACAATCGGAAAACCCTTCAAAAGAAGACGAGAGATAGAATAAGAAAGAAGTTAAATGAAGGTTAACTAACGAGAAGGATTCTCGAAATAGTTAGGCTTAAAAGAAACATGCGAGATTCATATGAAGTTATTATAAATAAAGAATTGTAACATAAAGGAGAGACATTTTTGACTGACAAGTCAATTAATGACTCGAGAAGATTTTTAAGGACTAACTACAGAAAATCAAGGGAGATAAGAATACGGATAGTATCGGTCAAAGAGAATGGATGTACAAGTTACACGATTAAATGTAACGTGAAGTGAAGCGTTGAAGATAACAGCGAATGATGAAGATTTACGATCGTCAGAACAGCCTGAAGTTCACGATAGCTTAATAAGCCAAAGGAAAGAGAAATGGTAGATAGTAAAGAGTGTATCAGGCTTAGCTATGTTAAGAGACAGTAAATGTGTTAGACGTGAAGTAAGATGAAGAATATTGATTGAGAAAGAACAAAATGTCAGCAATGATAGAACAGAGCGAGAAATAGCAAGGACCAGCCAAGAAAGGATAGTGATAGTTACAGACGATAGGAAAGATCATAACTGCAAGTTATGACTACAAGAGAAAATATTCATAGGAATATGAATAAAGTAAGTACGATATTAAAGATGGAATTGGCACGTCGTGACCATTCACGTATAAAGGAGACGAGTAATAACCCTATGGCTACTAAAGATAAAAGTGATGAAACAAGAAAACATTAGATTATGATTAATGACAACTAAGTGGCAATGATGTAAGGACTATGACATCAAAAATACGCCCAAGAACAATTCTATCTCGGAAAGGATAACAGATGAGACGAAGGTACCAGTAAGAGGATTCTCGACGATGTAACAGCAAGCAACTATTAAGAGTGGAATAGACAATCGGTTAACAACAAGTATGAAGTTATAACTGTGCATGGAAAACTAAGAGTTAAGTAAAAAGGAAAAGCTGTAATTAAGACGTATTAATGGATGTTAAAGAAACTGTAAGGATAAGTTAAGATTCCAACAAGTTTTATGAAAATTCGAGGACGAATTTTTATAAGGGGGGAAGAATGTAATACCCCAAAATAATTAGTTAGCTAATTGGACCACGTGTCCAGTTTTGAGTCGCAGAAGTGGTGATATTGGAAAGTTTTCCGATAAATAAGTTTTAAGTAGGTCGGTTTTGAGAAGTTAACTATGAGAAAATTAAGGTTTATATGTCAACTCTAAAGTTAGAATTGGAATTAAAAGGAAAAATGTCAAGAAAAGTCTAAAATGAAGTGCAGGGACCAAAGTGGTAATTTAGCCACTTTGTGACGAAAATAGAAATATTGGATTTTGACGGAAAAGTGTTATTATCGGGTTTTGTATTATTTATAGGATATAAATAATACGTATAAGTTGTAATAAAAGAGTTTAACGATTTAGCTATGGACTAAATCGTACGATTAAAAAAGTTCAAAGGTTAACTTGTAACAAATAAAGAAGACAAGGATTAAAGTGTCCCTTTAGCCATGATATATAAGGATTTCCATATGAAATGAAGATCAGAGAAGGATCGAGAGGAAACAGAAGCTTCATTCGTTCGATATCGTCGTTTCGCCGCCGTTTCTCCGTACGACGTCCGATTCGCGTGATTCAAGCGGCGATTTCTTCAGAACCGAAAGCTCTATCACCTCCGGCCATCAAATTAAGGTAAAAGGTCGGTTTTGGTATGAAAGTGATGGTTTTGATGGCTGTTTTAATGAGATTATGATTTAAGCATGAATTCGACGTTTTTGGGTTTAATATGGCGTTTTTGAAGAAACCGAGATATGGGTATTGAGCGTGGGTATGTTTAGCACGTCGGGATTGTGGCAAAACCCCGGAAAATCTGATTTCCGGGGCTGTGCACGTGGTACACGACCGTGTACCACGGGTGCACGAACGTGTACTGATGTACACGAACGTGCACCTAGCAAGGTACACGATCGTGTACTAAAGTACACGAACGTGTACTTCTCATGGTACACGAACGTGTACAATTAGTACACGAACGTGTACCCCTGAGGTGCACGAACGTGTACTTGGTTGCACGATCGTGCACCCACCAAAACGCACACCCGTGCACCCCAACTCGCCCCCACGCGTATACAAACTGTAATTGGCCTAGGTATTTGACGTTTTGAGTAATTTGACTCTAAAGGACGGGTTTCGGACTTTGAGAATCATTAATCTTGAGATTAGCTCGACGTTTTAGATAAATAATAATAATGGAAAACGTCAAGGACGTTAAGCGATTCTCAATTATGAGAAATAGTATTCGCTAAGTCGTTTATACGACTAGAGATATTGAATACGTAAATAAGTGTAAAACAAAACTAAATCCTAAAACTTAAAAGTATTATACGTATAAGAATGCGAGAATCACGTCTAACTATTAACGATTTATCAGACGTGTCAGCGAGTAGTGGAGTCAGTAGAGGCGGACTAGCGAGAGCATACTATCAGATCGATCATATCATTTCTTGGATTGCGGTCACTGTGAGTTGTACTTTTACTTTCATGTATTAAAACTATTTGACATATATATATATATACTGTTTACACGCATCGCATTATATATAATTGATTGAAATGTTATATGCTTTATTAATTTCTATATATGAGAACTAGTATGCGATCCGAAGAAACTAGCTACCTATTGGGTGTCAATAGGCTGTGTGATCACCAGTATCGAGTCAGTCTAGTATGTTTGCATTGAGAAATGACTTGACACAGCTGGGAGCTGTTGATGAATATGAAACTTACGATTGGGTATATGATTTCGATACGCAGAGTGAACTCGGCTACGGTGTAGCCTGGAAGTCCCCGTATCGAGTGGCTGGGCCACCAGCGAGTTGGACTCGCAATTGATTCTTACGATTGAGTTGAATGATATATGATTATTTGAGAGATGTGTCGCATGCTAGGATATTAGTTTCGGACGGATCAAATACATGGTTATATGTTTTATATTAACATTTTCTTGAGATGCGATGCTATGTTTTTATATTAATACTGTTAGTAAATGTCAACTCACTCAGTATTTCCCCAAATACTGACCCCTCACCTTTGATGTCTTTCAGGTGCTTAGCTTGTGGACTTAGCTAGAGACCAATTTTGAAGTCCAGAAGTCAGCTGTATATGTTAGTTTCTGACTTCTGTGAGTGCTGCAGTAGTGGTCCTGTGTCAACAGAATAGTAGCCTAGTCAGCAGTTTATTTTGATTGTATATATCAACTGCTGTATTTGTCTATATGCTTTTTGATGGGCTACGTACGTTGTATGTGATCCACGGCCCCAGATGCCAGTGGGATGTTTGAAACACTAACTGATGTATACAGTACCGCGAGGCCAGTTCGTACAGGGTACGGTAACTAGAGCCCGCGAGGTTTTGAAACAGTTAGTGTACATATTCGGTTATATGTTATATATATGTATATATTTGCTTCCGTTGTTTGTTGTTATTTATTTATATTATATTTGCGAAAAATAAATTGTGATTTTAGGCTTGCTACGGGTTCCGGAGCTACCACTCCCGTTCCCTAGCGCCGGTTGCGGCTCAATAAATTTTTGGTCGTGACACAATTTGCCTTTTTAGCAATTTAAGCCAAACGTTTACAAACGTTACGAAATAAATCCAAACGTTTCCCCTATTTAGCGATTTAAGCCAAACGTTTACAAACGTTATGAAACAAAACCAAACGTTTAAAACGTTTTTATCGATTTAAGCCAAACGTTTACAAACGTTACGAAACAAATCCAAACGTTTCACTTTTTTAGCGATTTAAGCCAGACATTTACAAGCGTTACAAAATAAATCCAAACGTTTCGCCTTTTTAGTGATTTAAGCCAAACGTTTACAAAATGTTACGAAAGAAATCCAAACAATTCGCCTTTTTAGATATTTAAGCCAAACGTTTACAAACATTACGATACAAATCCAAACGTTTCAACTTTTCAGCGATTTAAGCCGAACGTTTACAAACGTTACGAAACAAAACAAAATATTTCACCTTTTTAGCAATTTATGCCAAGTATTTACAAACGTTACGAAACAAATCCAAATGTTTCCTCATTTTAACGATTTAAGCCTAACGTTTAAAATGTTACGAAACAAATTCAAACTTTTCACCTTATTAGCGATTTATGCCAAACGTTACGAAACAAATCCAAACGTTTCACGTTTTTAGAAATTGAAGCCAAACGTTTACAAACGTGATGAAACAAATCCAAACGTTTTAACTTTTTAGCGATTGAAGCCAAACGTTTACAAACGTTACGAAACAGATGCAAACGTTTCATCTTTTTAGCGATTTAAGCCAAACATTTACAAAGGTTATGAAACCAATCCAAATGGTTTACCTTTTTAGCAATTTAAGTCAAACATTTACTAACGTAAAGAAACAAATCCAAGCGTTTCACCTTTTTAGCAATTCAAGCCAAACGTTTATAAACGTTATTAAACAAATCCAAGCGTTTCACCTTTTTAGCGATTTAAGCCAAACGTTTACAAACGTTACGAAACAAAACCAAACGCTTAAAACGTTTTTAGCGATTTAAGCCAAACGTTTACAAACGTTACAAAACAAATCCAAACGTTTAACCTTTTTATTTCTTTTAGCCAAACGTTTACAAATGTTACAAAACATATCCAAACGTTTCCCCTTTTAGCGATTTAAGCCAGACATTTACAAAAGTTACGAAACAAATCCAAACATTTCACCTTTTTAGTGATATAAGCCAAATGTTTACAAAATGTTACGAAACAAATCCTAACAATTCGCCTTTTTAGCAATTGAAGCCAAACGTTTACAAACGTTACGAAACAAATCCAAATGTTTCACCTATTTAGCGATTTAAGCCAAACGTTTACAAACGTTACGAAACAAAACCAAACGTTTAAAACATTTTTAGCGATTTAAGCCAAACCTTTACAAACGTTACAAAAGAAAACCAAACGTTTCACTTTTTTAGCGATATAAGCCAAATGTTTACAAAATTTTACGAAACAAATCCAAATGTTTCGCCTTTTTAGCAATTTAAGCCAAACGTTTACAAACGTTACAAAAAAATCCAAACGTTTGACCTTTTTAGAGATTTAAGCCAAACATTTACAAACGTTACGAAACAAATCCAAACGTTTCCCCTTTTTAGAAATTTAAGCGAAACGTTTACAAAAGTTACAAAAAACAAATCCAAAAGTTTCACCTTTTTAGAGATTTAAGCCCAACATTTACAAACATTACGAAACAAATCCAAATGTTTCACCTTTTTAGCGATATAAGCCAAATGTTTACAAAATGTTACGAAGCAAATCCAAACGTTTCGCCTTTTTAGCGATATAAGCCAAATGTTTACAAAATGTTACAAAACAAATCCAAACGTTTCGCCTATTTAGCAATTTAACCCAAACGTTTACAAACGTTACAAAACAAATCCAAACGTTTCACCTTTTTAGCGATTTAAGCCAAACGTTAATAAACCTTACGAAACAAAACAAAACGTTATGAAAAAAATCCAAACCCTTACAAACGTTACAAAACAAAACCAGGTGTTTTACCTTTTTAGCAATTTAAGCCAAACGTTTAGAAACGTTACGAAATAAATCCAAGCATTTCATCTTTTTAGCAATTTAAGCAAACGTTTACAAACGTTCCGAAACGAATTCAAGCGTTTCGCCTTTTTAGTAATTTAAGCCAAACGTTTACAAACATTACGAAACAAAATCAAGCGTTTCACCTTTTTAGCAATTTAAGCCAAACGTTGATAAACGTTGCGGAACAAATTCAAATGTTTCACCGTTTGAGAGATTTATGCCGAATGTATACAAACGTTACGAAACAAAACAAAACATTTCACGTTTTTAGCAATTTAAGCCAAATGTTTACAAACGTTACGAAACAAATCCAAACGTTTCCCCATTTTAGCGATTTAAGCCAAACGTTTAAAACGTTACGAAACAAATTCAAACATTTCCACTTTTTTTAGTGATTTATGCCAAACGTTTACAAACGTTACGAAACAAATCCAAACGTTTCACGTTTTTAGCAATTGAAGCCAAACGTTTACAAACGTTATGAAACAAATCAAAACGTTTCATCTTTTTAGCGATTGAAGCCAAACGTTTACAAACGTTACAAACGTTTCACCTTTTTAGTGATTTAAGCCAAACGTTTACAAAGGTTATGAAACAAATCCAAATTGTTTACCTTTTTAGCAATTTAAGCCAAACGTTTACAAACGATAAGAAACAAATCCAAGCGTTTCACATTTTTAGCAATTCAAGCCAAACGTTTATAAACGTTACGAAACAAATCCAAGCGGTTCACCTTTTTAGCGATTTAAGCAAAATGTTTACAAACGTTATGAAACAAATCCAACCGTGTCACCTTTTTAGCGATTTAAGCCAAACGTTTACAAACGTTAAGAAACAAATCCAAACGTTTCACCTTTTTAGCGAATTAAGCCAAAAATTTACAAACGTTACAAAACAAATCCAAACGTTTCACATTTTTAGCGATTTAAGCCAAACATTTACAAATGTTACGTACAAATCCATACATTTCACCTTTTTAGTTATTTAAGCCAAACGTTTACAAAATGTTACGAAACAAATCCAAACGTTTCGCCTTTTTAGCAATATAAGCCAAACGTTTACAAACGTTACGAAACAAATCTAAATGTTTCCTCTATTTAGCGATTTAAGCCAAACGTTTACAGATGTTATGAAACAAAACCAAACATTTAAAACATTATGAAACAAATCCAAACGTTTCACATTTTTAGCGATTTAAGCCAAACCTTTACAAACGATACAAAACAAAACCAGATGTTTCCCCTTTTTAACAACTTAAGCCAAACGTTTACAAACAACACGAAACAAATCTAAGCGTTTCACTTTTTGAGCAATTTAAGCCAAAGGTTTGCAAACGTTTTGAAACAAATCAAAGCGTTTCACCTTTTGAGCAATTTAAGCCAAACGTTTACAAACGTTACGAAACAAATCCAAGCGTTTCATCTTTTTATCAATTTAAGCAAAACGTTTACAAACGTCACAAAACAAATCCAAATATTTCACCTTTTTAGCGATTTAAGCCGAAAGTTTAGAAAGTTACGAAAAAAAAACCAAACGTGTCCCCTTTTTAGCAATTTAAGCCAAACGTTTACAAACAAATTCAAACGTTTCCCCATTTTTAGCGATTGAAGCCAAACATTTAAAAACCTTACGAGACCAATCCAAATGTTTCCCATTTTTAACAATTTAAGACAAACGTTTACAAACATTACGAAACAAAAACCAAGCGTTTCACCTTTTTAGCAATTTAAGCCAAACGTTTAAAAACGTAACGAAACAAATCAACGTGTTTCACCCTTTTAGCAATATAAGATAAACGTTTACAAACATTACGAAACAAATCCAAATGTTTCACCTTTTTAGCGATATAAGCCAAATGTTTACAAAATGTTACGAAACAAATCCAAACGTTTCGCCTTTTTAGCTATATAAGCCAAATGTTTTCAAAATGTTACGAAACAAATCCAAACGTTTCGCCTATTTAGCAATTTAAGCCAAACGTTTACAAACTTTACGAAACAAATCCAAACGTTTCACCTTTTTAGCGATTTAAGCCAAACGTTAATAAACCTTACGAAACAAAACAAAACGTTATGAAAAAAATCCAAACCCTTACAAACGTTACGAAACAAAACCAGGTGTTTTACCTTTTTAGCAATTTAAGCCAAACGTTTAGAAACGTTACGAAATAAATCCAAGAATTTCATCTTTTTAGCAATTTAAGCAAACGTTTACAAACGTTCCGAAACGAATTCAAGCGTTTCGCCTTTTTAGTAATTTAAGCCAAACGTTTACAAACATTACGAAACAAAATCAAGCGTTTCACCTTTTTAGCAATATAAGCCAAACGTTGATAAACGTTGCGGAACAAATCCAAATGTTTCACCGTTTGAGCGATTTATGCCGAATGCATACAAACGTTACGAAACAAAACAAAACATTTCACGTTTTTAGCAATTTAAGCCAAATGTTTACAAACGTTACGAAACAAATCCAAACGTTTCCCAATTTTAGCGATTTAAGCCAAACGTTTAAAACGTTACGAAACAAATTCAAACATTTCCACTTTTTTTAGTGATTTATGCCAAACGTTTACAAACGTTACGAAACAAATCCAAACGTTTCACCTTTTTAGCAATTGAATACAAACGTTATGAAACAAATCCAAACGTTTCATCTTTTTAGCGATTGAAGCCAAACGTTTACAAACGTTACAAACGTTTCACCTTTTTAGTGATTTAAGCCAAACGTTTACAAAGGTTATGAAACAAATCCAAATGGTTTACCTTTTTAGCAATTTAAGCGAAACGTTTACAAACGATAAGAAACAAATCCAAGCGTTTCATATTTTTAGCAATTCAAGCCAAACGTTTATAAATGTTACGAAACAAATCCAAGCGGTTCACCTTTTTAGCGATTTAAGCAAAATGTTTACAAACGTTACGAAACAAATCCAACCGTGTCACCTATTTATCGATTCAAGCCAAACGTTTACAAACGTTACGAAACAAATCCAAACGTTTCACCTTTTTAGCGAATTAAGCCAAAAATTTACAAACGTTACAAAACAAATCCAAACGTTTCACCTTTTTAGCGATTTAAGCCAAACATTTACAAACGTTACGTACAAATCCATACATTTCACCTTTTTAGTTATTTCAGCCAAACGTTTACAAAATGTTACGAAACAAATCCAAACGTTTCGCCTTTTTAGCAATTTAAGCCAAACGTTTACAAACGTTACGAAACAAATCTAAATGTTTCCTCTATTTAGCGATTTAAGCCAAACGTTTACAGATGTTATGAAACTAAACCAAACGTTTAAAACGTTATGAATCAAATCCAAACGTTTCACATTTTTAGCGATTTAAGCCAAACCTTTACAAACGATACGAAACAAAACCAGATGTTTCCCCTTTTTAACAACTTAAGCCAAACGTTTACAAACAATACGAAACAAATCTAAGCGTTTCACATTTTGAGCAATTTAAGCCAAAGGTTTACAAACGTTCTGAAACAAATCCAAGCGTTTCACCTTTTGAGCAATTTAAGCCAAACGTTTACAAACGTTACGAAACAAATCCAAGCGTTTCATGTTTTTATCAATTTAAGCAAAACGTTTACAAAGGTCACAAAACAAATCCAAACATTTCACCTTTTTAGCGATTTAAGCCGAAAGTTTAGAAAGTTACGGAAAAAAAACCAAACGTTTCCCCTTTTAAGCAATTTAAGCCAAACGTTTACAAACGTTTACAAACAAATTCAAATGTTTCCCCATTTTTAGCGATTGAAGCCAAACATTTACAAACGTTACGAGACCAATCCAAATGTTTACCATTTTTAACAATTTAATCCAAACGTTTACAAACATTACGAAACAAAAACCAAGCGTTTCACCTTTTTAGCAATTAAAGCCAAACGTTTAAAAACATAACGAAACAAATCAAAGTGTTTCACCTTTTTAGCAATTTAAGATAAACGTTTATAAACGTCTCAAAAAAAATCCAAACATTTCACCTTTTTAGCAATTTAAATCAAACGTTTACAAACGTTACGAAACAAATTGAAACATTTCCCCTTTTTAGCGATTTAAGCCAAACGTTTACAAACGGTACGAAACAAATCCAAATGTTTCTCCTTTTTAGCGATTTAAGCCAAACGTTTACAAACGTTCCGAAACAAATCTAAACATTTCACCTTTTTAGCGATTTTAAGCCAAACTCTTACAAACGGTACGAAACAAATCCAAGTGTTTCACCTTTTTAGCAATTTAAACCAAACGTTTACAAATGTTCTGAAACAAATCCAAGCGTTTCACCTTTTTAGTAATTTAAACCAAACGTTACGAAAAAAATCCAATCATTTCTCCTTTTTAGCAATTTAAGCCAAACGTTTACAAACCTTACGAAATAAATCCAAACGTTTCACCTTTTTAGCGATTTAAGCCAAACGTTTATAAAAGTTACGAAATAAATCCAAACGTTTCACCTTTTTAGCAATTGAAGCAAAACATTTACAAACGTTTCGAAACAAAACCAAACGTTTTCCCTTTTTAGCGATTTAAGCCAAACGTTTATAACGTTACAGAACAAATCCAAACGTTTCTCCATTTAAGCGATTTAGGCCAAACGTTTACAACGTTACGAAACAAGTCCAAAAGTTTCTCCATTTTAGCGATTTAATCCAAACATTAACAAACTTTACGAAACAAATCCAAACGTTTCACCTTTTTATTGATATAGGCAAAACGTTTACAAACGTTACAAAACAAATCCAAACGTTTCACCTTTTTAGCGATGTAAGCCAAACATTTACAAACATTACGAAACAAATCCAAATGTTTCACCTTTTTAGTGATTTAAGCCAAACGTTTACAAAATGTTATGAAACAAATCCAAACACTTCGCCTTTTTAGCAATTTAAGCCAAACGTTTACAAATGTTACGAAACAAATCCAAACGTTTCACCTATTTAGCGATTTAAGCCAAACGTTTACAAACGTTACGAAACAAAACCAAACGCTTAAAACATTTTTAGCGATTTAAGCCAAACGTTTACAAACGTTACAAAACAAATCCAAACGTTTAACCTTTTTATTGCTTTAAGCCAAACGTTTACAAATGTTACAAAACAAATCCAAACGTTTCCCCTTTTAGCGATTTAAGCCAGACATTTACGAACGTTACGAAACAAATCCAAACATTTCACCTTTTTAGTGATATAAGCCAAACGTTTACAAAATATTACGAAACAAATCCAAACAATTCGCATTTTTAGCAATTGAAGCCAAACGTTTACAAAGTTACGAAACAAATTCAAATGTTTCACCTATTTAGCGATTTAAGCCAAACGTTTACAAACGTTACGAAACAAAACCAAACGTTTAAAACGTTTTTAGCGATTTAAGCCAAACCTTTACAAACGTTACGAAAGAAAACCAAACGTTTCACTTTTTTAGCGATATAAGCCAAATGTTTACAAAATGTTACGAAACAAATCCAAATGTTTCGCCTTTTTAGCAATTTAAGCCAAACGTTTACAAACGTAACGAAAAAATCCAAACGTTTGACCTTTTTAGAGATTTAAGCCAAACATTTACAAACGTTACGAAACAAATCCAAACGTTCCCCCTTTTAAGAAATTTAGGCGAAACGTTTACAAAAGTTACGAAACAAATCCAAAAGTTTCACCTTTTTAGAGATTTAAGCCCAACATTTACAAACATTACGAAACAAATCCAAATGTTTCACCTTTTTAGCGATATAAGCCAAATGTTTACAAAATGTTACGAAACAAATCCAAACGTTTCGCCTATTTAGCAATTTAAGCCAAGCGTTTACAAACGTTACGAAACAAATCCAAACGTTTCACCTTTTTAGCGATTTAAGCCAAACATTAATAAACCTTACGAAACAAAACAAAACGTTTAAAACGTTACGAAACAAATCCAAACCCTTACAAACGTTACGAAACAAAACCAGGTGTTTTACCTTTTTAGCAATTTAAGCCAAACGTTTAGAAACGTTACGAAATAAATCCAAACATTTCATCTTTTTAGCAATTTAAGCAAACGTTTACAAACGTTCCGAAACGAATTCAAGCGTTTCGCCTTTTTAGCAATTTAAGCAAAACGTTTACAAACATTACGAAACAAAATCAAGCGTTTCACCTTTTTAGCAATTTAAGCCAAACGTTGATAAACGTTGCGGAACAAATCCAAATGTTTCACCGTTTTAGCGATTTATGCCGAATATATACAAACGTTACGAAACAAAACAAAACATTTCACGTTTTTAGAAATTTAAGCCAAATGTTTACTAACGTTACGAAACAAATCCAAACGTTTCCCCATTTTAGCGATTTAAGCCAAACGTTTAAAACGTTATGAAACAAATTCAAACATTTCCACTTTTTTTAGTGATTTATGCCAAACGTTTACAAACGTTACGAAACAAATCCAAACGTTTCTCCTTTTTAGCAATTGAAGCCAAATGTTTACAAACGTTATGAAACAAATCCAAACGTTTCATCTTTTTAGCGATTGAAGCCAAACGTTTACAAACGTTTACAAACGTTTTACCTTTTTAGTGATTTAAGCCAAACGTTTACAAAGGTTATGAAACAAATCCAAATGGTTTACCTTTTTAGCAATTTAAGCGAAACGTTTACAAACGATAAGAAACAAATCCAAGCGTTTCACATTTTTAGCAATTCAAGCCAAACGTTTATAAACGTTACGAAACAAATCCAAGCGGTTCACCTTTTTAGCAATTTAAGCAAAATGTTTACAAACGTTACGAAACAAATCCAACCGTGTCACCTTTTTAGCGATTTAAGCCAAATGTTTACAAACGTTACGAAAAAAATCCAAACGTTTCACCTTTTTAGCGAATTAAGCCAAAAATTTACAAATGTTACAAAACAAATCCAAACGTTTCGCCTTTTTAGCAATTTAAGCCAAACGTTAACAAACGTTACGAAACAAATCTAAATGTTTCTCCTATTTAGCGATTTAAGCCAAACGTTTACAGATGTTATGAAACAAAACCAAACGTTTAAAACGTTATGAAACAAATCCAAACGTTTCACATTTTTAGCGATTTAAGCCAAACCTTTACAAACGATACGAAACAAAACCAGATGTTTCCCCTTTTCAACAACTTAAGCCAAACGTTTACAAACAATACGAAACAAATCTAAGCATTTCACTTTTTGAGCAATTTAAGCCAAAGTTTACAAACGTTCTGAAACAAATCCAAGCGTTTCACCTTTTGAGCAATTTAAGCCAAACGTTTACAAACGTTACGAAACAAATCCAAGCGTTTCATCTTTTTATCAATTTAAGCAAAACGTTTACAAACGTCACAAAACAAATCCAAACATTTCACCTTTTTAGCGATTTAAGCCGAAAGTTTAGAAAGTTACGGAAAAAAACCAAATGTTTCCCCTTTTTAGCAATTTAAGTCAAACGTTTACAAACAAATTCAAACGTTTCCCCATTTTTAGCGATTGAAGCCAAACATTTACAAACGTTACGAGACCAATCCAAATGTTTCCCATTTTTAACAATTTAAGCCAAACGTTTACAAACATTACGAAACAAAAACCAAGCGTTTCACCTTTTTAGCAATTTAAGCCAAACGTTTAAAAACGTAACGAAACAAATCAAATTGTTTCACCTTTTTAGCAATTTAAGATAAACGTTTACAAACTTCTCAAAAAAAATCCAAACGTTTCACCTTTTTAGCAATTTAAACAAAACGTTTACAAATGTTATGAAACAAATTGAAACATTTCCCCTTTTTAGCGATTTAAGCCAAACGTTTACAAACGGTACGAAACAAATCCAAATGTTTCTCCTTTTTAGCGGTTTAAGCCAAACATTTACAAACGTTCCGAAACAAATCTAAATATTTCACCTTTATAGCGATTTTAAGCCAAACTCTTACAAACGGTACTAAACAAATCCAAGTGTTTCACCTTTTTAGAAATTTAAGCCAAACGTTTACAAATGTTCTGAAACAAATCCAAGCGTTTAACCTTTTTAGTAATTTAAACCAAACGTTTACAAACGTTACGAAAAAAATCCAATCATTTCTCCTTTTTAGCAATTTAAGCCAAACGTTTACAAACCTTACGAAATAAATCCAAACGTTTCCCCTTTTTAGCGATTTAAGCCAAACGTTTATAAACGTTACGAAATAAATCCAAACGTTTCACCTTTTTAGCAATTGAAGCCAAACGTTTACAAACGTTTCGAAACAAAACCAAACGTTTTCCCTTTTTAGCAATTTAAGCCAAACGTTTATAACGTTACGGAACAAATCCAAGCGTTTCTCCATTTAAGAGATTTAGGCCAAACGTTTACAACGTTACGAAACAAGTCCAAAAGTTTCTGCATTTTAGCGATTTAAGCCAAACGTTTACAAACTATACGAAACAAATCCAAACGTTTCGCCCTTTTATTGATTTAGGCAAAACGTTTACAAACGTTACAAAACAAATCCAAACGTTTCACCTTTTTAGCGATTTAAGACAAACATTTACAAACGTTACGAAACAAATCCAAATGTTTCACCTTTTTAGTGATTTAAGCCAAACGTTTACAAAATGTTATGAAACAAATTCAAACAATTCGCCTTTTTAGCAATTTAAGCCAAACGTTTACAAACGTTACGAAACAAATCCAAACGTTTCACCTATTTAGCGATTTAAGCCAAACATTTACAAACTTTACGAAACAAAACCAAACGATTAAAACGTTTTTACCGATATAAGCCAAACCTTTACAAACGTTTTGAAACAAACAAACGTTTCAGCTTTTTTGCGATATAAGCCAAATGTTTACAAAATGTTACGAAACAAATCCAAACGTTTCTCCTTTTTAGCAATTTAAGCTAAACGTTTACAAACATTTCGAAACAAATCCAAACGTTTCACCTTTTTAGAGATTTAAGCCAAACATTTACAAACGTTACGAAACAAATCCAAACATTTCACCTTCTTAGATATTTAAGCCAAACGTTTACAAACGTTACAAAACAAATCCAAAAGTTTCCCCTTTTTAGAGATTTAAGCCAAACATTTACAAACGTTACAAAACAAATCCAAACGTTTCACCTTTTTAGCGATATAAGCCAAATATTTACAAAATGTTACGAAACAAATCCAAACGTTTCGCCTTTTTAGCAATTTAATCCAAACGTTTACAAACGTTACGAAACAAATCCAAACGTTTAACCTTTTTAGCGATTTAAGGCAAACGTTTATAAACCTTACGAAACAAAATAAAACATTTAAAACGTTATGAAACAAATCCAAACCCTTACAAACATTACAAAAAAAAACCAGGTGTTTCACCTTTTTAGCAATTTAAGCCAAACGTTTACAAACGTTACGAAACAAATCCAAGCGTTTCATCTTTTTAGCAATTTAAGTCAAACGTTTACATATGTTCCGAAACAAATTCAAGCGTTTCACCTTTTCAGTAATATAAGCCAAACGTTTACAAAAGTTACGAAACAAATTCAAGCTTTTCACCTTTTTAGCAATTTAAGCCAAACGTTTATAAACGTTACGAAACAAATCCAAATGTTTCACCGTTTTAGCGATTTAAGCCGAATGTATACAAACGTTACGAAACAAAACAAAACATTTCACGTTTTTAGCAATTTAAGCCAAATGCTTACAAACGTTACGAAACAAATTCAAATGTTTCCCCATTTTAGCGATTTAAGCCAAACGTTTAAAACGTTACGAAACAAATTCAAACATTTCACCTTTTTAGCGATTTATGCCAAACGTTTACAAACGTTAGGAAACAAATCCAAACGTTTCGCCTTTTTAGCAATTGAAGCCAAACTTTTACAAACGTTATGAAACAAATCCAAATGTTTCACCTTTTTAGTGATTGAAGCCAAACGTTTACGTTACTAAACAAATGCAAACGTTTCACCTTTTTAGTGATTTATGTCAACCGTTTACAAAGGTTATGAAACAAATCCAAGTGTTTTACCTTTTTAGCAATTGAAGCCAAACATTTACAAAAGTTATGAAACAAATCCAAGCGTTTCACCTTTTTAGCAATTCAAGCCAAATTTGACAAACGTTACAAAACAAATCCAAACGTTTCACCTTTTTAGCGATTTAAGCCATAAATTTACAAACGTTACGAAACAAATCCAAAAGTTTTGCCATTTTAGTGATTTAAGCCAAACATTTACAAACGTTACGAAACAAATCCAAACGTTTCCCCTATTTAGTGATTTAAGCCAAACGTTTACAAACGTTACGAAACAAAACCAAACGTTTAAAACGTTTGAAACAAATCCAAACGTTTCACCTTTTTAGCGATTTAAGCCAAAGCTTTACAAACGTTACGAAACCAAACCTGATGTTTCCCCTTTTTAACAATTTAAGCCAAACGTTTACAAACAATACGAAATAAATCTAAGCGTTTCACCTTTTTAGCAATTTAAGCCAAACGTTTACATACGTTACGAAACAAATCCAAGCGTTTCACCTTTTTAGCAATTTAAGCAAAACGTTTACAAACGTTACAAAACAAATCCAAACGTTTCACCTTTTTAGCGATTTAAGCCGAACGTTTACAAACGTTACGAAACAAAACCAAACATTTCACCTTTTTAGCAATTTAAGCCAAACGTTTACAAACGTTAAGAAACAAATTCAAACGTTTTCCCATTTTAGCGATTTAAGCCAAGCGTTTAAAACGTTACGAAACAAATCCAAATGTTTCACCTATTTAGCGATTCAAGCCAAACGTTTACAAACGTTACGAAACAAAACCAAACGTTTAAAACGTTTTTAGCGATTTAAGCCAAACCTTTACAAACGTTACGAAAGAAAACCAAACGTTTCACTTTTTTAGCGATATAAGCCAAATGTTTACAAAATGTTACGAAACAAATCCAAATGTTTCGCCTTTTTAGCAATTTAAGCCAAACGTTTACAAACGTAACGAAAAAATCCAAACGTTTGACCTTTTTAGAGATTTAAGCCAAACATTTACAAACGTTACGAAACAAATCCAAACGTTCCCCCTTTTTAGAAATTTAAGCGAAACGTTTACAAAAGTTACAAAACAAATCCAAAAGTTTCACCTTTTTAGAGATTTAAGCCCAACATTTACAAACATTACGAAACAAACCCAAATGTTTCACCTTTTTAGCGATATAAGCCAAATGTTTACAAAATGTTACGAAACAAATCCAAACGTTTCGCCTATTTAGCAATTTAAGCCAAACGTTTACAAACGTTACGAAACAAATCCAAACGTTTCACCTTTTTAGCGATTTAAGCCAAACGTTAATAAACCTTACGAAACAAAACAAAACGTTTAAAACGTTACGAAACAAATCCAAACCCTTACAAACATTACGAAACAAAACCAGGTGTTTTACCTTTTTAGCAATTTAAGCCAAACGTTTAGAAACGTTACGAAATAAATCCAAGCATTTCATCTTTTTAGCAATTTAAGCAAACGTTTACAAACGTTCCGAAACGAATTCAAGCGTTTCGCCTTTTTAGCAATTTAAGCCAAACGTTTACAAACATTACGAAACAAAATCAAGCGTTTCACCTTTTTAGCAATTTAAGCCAAACGTTGATAAACGTTGCGGAACAAATCCAAATGTTCCACCGTTTTAGCGATTTATGCCGAATATATACAAACGTTACGAAACAAAACAAAACATTTCACGTTTTTAGCAATTTAAGCCAAATGTTTACAAACGTTACGAAACAAATCCAAACGTTTCCCCATTTTAGCGATTTAAGCCAAACGTTTAAAACGTTATGAAACAAATTCAAACATTTCCACTTTTTTTAGTGATTTATGCCAAACGTTTACAAACATTACGAAACAAATCCAAACGTTTCACATTTTTAGCAATTGAAGCCTAATGTTTACAAACGTTATGAAACAAATCCAAACGTTTCATATTTTTAGCGATTGAAGCCAAACGTTTACAAACGTTTCCCCTTTTTAGTGATTTAAGCCAAACGTTTACAAAGGTTATGAAACAAATCCAAATAGTTTACCTTTTTAGCAATTTAAGCCAAATGTTTACAAACGATAAGAAACAAATCCAAGCGTTTCACATTTTTAGCAATTCAAGCCAAAAGTTTATAAACGTTACGAAACAAATCCAAGCGTATCACCTTTTTAGCAATTTAAGAAAAATGTTTACAAACGTTACGAAACAAATCCAACCGTGTCACCTTTTTAGCGATTTAAGCCAAACGTTTACAAACGTTACGAAACAAATCCAAACGTTTCACCTTTTTAGCGAATTAAGCCAAAAATTTACAAACGTTACAAAACAAATCCAAACTTTTCACCTTTTTAGCGATTTAAGCCAAACATTTACAAACGTTACGTACAAATCCATACATTTCACCTTTTTAGTTATTTAAGCCAAACGTTTACAAAATATTACGAAACAAATCCAAACGTTTCGCCTTTTTAGCAATTTAAGCCTATAAAGAATTCAATTCTTAATTTCTAATTAAAGAACGCTCCTGCTTTTTGCTTTTTTGATTTAATTTTTGGATTTAATTTAATTAAAATTTTTTATGATATTTTCAACTTTAGAACAATACTAAGTAGTATAGATATCATTATGGGAGAAGTTGATCGTTGAAATGATAATTGATACAACAGAAGTACACGCTAGCCATTCTTTTTCTAGTTTAGAATCCTTAAACGAGTTCTATGGAATTATATGGGTGTTTGTCCCTATTTTGACTCTTGTATTGGGAATCACAATAGGCATACTAGTAATTGTATGGTTAGAAAGAGAAATATCTGCAGGGATACAACAACGTATTATTATTCGGTTATAGATATAAAAAGATGGTATATTTCTTCGCTTACAAAAGAGAACAAAATTCTACAAATTCCATGGATTCATTTATAGATCAAATATGCTATGGGATATATATGAAAAACACCCTTAACAAAAATTCAACTGTGGATAGATACATATCCTTACCATATTGAACCGACTGGCATTATTAGTATCGAACCAAATAGGGACAGAATTTTCTCAATTCCAATCGACTAGGCGTATTATGTCGAGTCGTAGTTCCTGGGGAGTCATTTCCATCACCCTCAGCGCGGTTTCACATCCTTTAGTCTCGCAGTTCAAGCAATAGTACAGATCAGGAGTGGGAAGGATAGATATTCAACAGTTTTCTTTGAAGATGACCATATGAAAAAATAAAAATCCGAAAACTATATCTTTGTGGTTATAATGCCAAAATATCAAGTTGGCTCGTTCATCTCTTGGTCCATCTGCAGCCTCTTGTCTGAAAAGAATGTCAAAAGTGAAAGATTTGTCTTGATTATGGAGATTCCTTCTTCATTAGATCGGGATCTCGATCTATTCTATAAAAAATTCTATATAAATAGAAAGTCTATGTAAATGGACTATAGATAGTGTATATAATTTATATAGTTATATAGAATATAAATTAATAAGAAATTAGAATAATGTTCGAAAAAGTATGGAGAAAGTCTCTCAGCCATACTACCATAGGCGGGCCGCACAAGGAAGACCCAGAAAACGGACCCCTCATCCCGTTTTTCCCTAACCCATACTCGTCTTAGGCCTTCTTGAACCACCTACCTGGTTCGGGAAGTCTTGCCCAATCCGGCGGTTCCAGAGGTGATAGCAGCTTCTAGGGGCTCGCATATTATCCAGTGGATTCCATCTACTCATAACCCTATTTGTCCTATTCTTTTTCCTTATATTATAGAAAGGAACCGAACGGGACAACAAAAGCAAAGGTAGGTTCTGTTTTTCCTCTATTGTTACGTTTGTAGTTTCCCGTATCAGCCTGGCCTTTCCTTAAAACGTTACGAAACAAATCTAAATGTTTCTCCTATTTAGCGATTTAAGCCAAACGTTTACAGATGTTATGAAACAAAACCAAACATTTCACCTTTTTAGCGATTTAAGCCGAAAGTTTAGAAAATTACGGAAAAAAACCAAACGTTTCCCCTTTTTAGCAATTTAAGCCAAACGTTTACAAACAAATTCAAACGTTTTCCCATTTTTAGCGATTGAAGCCAAACATTTACAAACGTTACGAGACCAATCCAAATGTTTCCCATTTTTAACAATTTAAGCCAAACGTTTACAAACATTACGAAACAAAAACCAAGCGTTTCACCTTTTTAGCAATTTAAGCCAAACGTTTAAAAACGTAACGAAACAAATCAAACTGTTTCACCTTTTTAGCAATTTAAGATAAACGTTTACAAACGTCTCAAAAAAATCCAAACGTTTCACCTTTTTAGCAATTTAAACCAAACGTTTACAAACGTTACGAAACAAATTGAAACATTTCCCCTTTTTAGCGATTTAAGCCAAACGTTTACAAACGGTACGAAACAAATCCAAATGTTTCTCCTTTTTGGCGATTTAAGCCAAACATTTACAAACGTTCTGAAACAAATCTAAATATTTCACCTTTTTAGCGATTTTAAGCCAAACTCTTACAAACGGTATGAAACAAATCCAAGTGTTTCACCTTTTTAGCAATTTAAGCCAAACGTTTACAAATGTTCTGACAAATCCAAGTGTTTCACCTTTTTAGTAATTTAAACCAAACGTTTACAAACGTTACGAAAAAAATCCAATCATTTCTCCTTTTTAGCAATTTTAGCCAAACGTTTACAAACCTTACGAAATAAATCCAAACGTTTCCCCTTTTTAGCGATTTAAGCCAAACGTTTATCAACGTTACGAAATAAATCCAAACGTTTCACCTTTTTAGCAATTGAAGCCAAACATTTACAAACGTTTCGAAACAAAACCAAACGTTTTCCCTTTTTAGCGATTTAAGCCAAACGTTTATAACGTTACGGAACAAATCCAAACGTTTCTCCATTTAAGAGATTTAGGCCAAACGTTTACAACGTTACGAAACAAGTCCAAAAGTTTCTGCATTTTAGCGATTTAAGCCAAACGTTTACAAACTTTACGAAACAAATCCAAACGTTTCGCCCTTTTATTGATTTAGGCAAAACGTTTACAAACGTTACAAAACAAATCCAAACGTTTCACCTTTTTAGCGATTTAAGACAAACATTTACAAACGTTACGAAACAAATCCAAATGTTTCACCTTTTTAGTGATTTAAGCCAAACGTTTACAAAATGTTATGAAACAAATCCAAACAATTCGCCTTTTTAGCAATTTAAGCCAAACGTTTACAAACGTTACGAAACAAATCAAAACGTTTCACATATTTAGCGATTTAAGCCAAACGTTTACAAACTTTACGAAACAAAACCAAACGATTAAAACGTTTTTACCGATATAAGCCAAACCTTTACAAACGTTTTGAAACAAACAAACGTTTCAGGTTTTTAGCGATATAAGCCAAATGTTTACAAAATGTTATGAAACAAATCCAAACGTTTCTCCTTTTTAGCAATTTAAGCTAAACGTTTACAAACATTTCGAAACAAATCCAAATGTTTCACCTTTTTAGAGATTTAAGCCAAACATTTACAAACGTTACGAAACAAATCCAAACATTTTACCTTCTTAGATATTTAAGCCAAACGTTTACAAACGTTACAAAACAAATCCAATAGTTTCCCCTTTTTAGAGATTTGAGCCAAACATTTACAAACGTTACAAAACAAATCCAAACGTTTCACCTTTTTACCGATATAAGCCAAATATTTACAAAATGTTACGAAACAAATCCAAACGTTTCGCCTTTTTAGCAATTTAATCCAAACGTTTACAAACGTTACGAAGCAAATCCAAATGTTTAACCTTTTTAGCGATTTAAGGCAAACGTTTATAAACCTTACGAAACAAAATAAAACATTTAAAACGTTATGAAACAAATCCAAACCCTTACAAACATTACAAAAACAACCAGGTGTTTCACCTTTTTAGCAATTTAAGCCAAACGTTTACAAACGTTACGAAACAAATCCAAGCGTTTCATCTTTTTAGCAATTTAAGTCAAACGTTTACAAATGTTCCGAAACAAATTCAAGCGTTTGACCTTTTCAGTAATATAAGCCAAACGTTTACAAACGTTACGAAACAAATTCAAGCTTTTCACCTTTTTAGCAATTTAAGCCAAACGTTTATAAACGTTACGAAACAAATCCAAATGTTTCACCGTTTTAGCGATTTAAGCCGAATGTATACAAACGTTACGAAACAAAACAAAACATTTCACGTTTTTAGCAATTTAAGCCAAATGTTTACAAACATTACGAAACAAATCCAAATGTTTCCCCATTTTAGCGATTTAAGCCAAACGTTTGAAACGTTACGAAACAAATTCAAACATTTCACCTTTTTAGCGATTTATGCCAAACGTTTACAAACGTTAGGAAACAAATCCAAACGTTTCGCCTTTTTAGCAATTGAAGCCAAACATTTACAAACGTTATGAAACAAATCCAAATGTATCACCTTTTTAGCGATTGAAGCCAAACATTTACGTTACTAAACAAATGCAAACGTTTCACCTTTTTAGTGATTTATGTCAACCGTTTACAAAGGTTATGAAACAAATCCAAGCGTTTCACCTTTTTAGCAATTGAAGCCAAACGTTTACAAAAGTTATGAAACAAATCCAAGCGTTTCACCTTTTTAGCAATTCAAGCCAAATTTGACAAACGTTACAAAACAAATCCAAACGTTTCACCTTTTTAGCGATTTAAGCCATAAATTTACAAACGTTACGAAACAAATCCAAACGTTTTGCCATTTTAGTGATTTAAGCCAAACATTTACAAACGTTACGAAACAAATCCAAACGTTTCCCCTATTTAGTGATTTAAGCCAAACGTTTACAAACGTTACGAAACAAAACCAAACGTTTAAAACGTTATGAAACAAATCCAAACGTTTCACCTTTTTAGCGATTTAAGCCAAAGCTTTACAAACGTTACGAAACCAAACCTGATGTTTCCCCTTTTTAACAATTTAAGCCAAACGTTTACAAACAATACGAAATAAATCTAAGCGTTTCACCTTTTTAGCAATTTAAGCCAAACGTTTACATACGTTACGAAACAAATCCAAGCGTTTCACCTTTTTAGCAATTTAAGCAAAACGTTTACAAACGTTACAAAACAAATCCAAACGTTTCACCTTTTTAGCGATTTAAGCCGAACGTTTACAAACGTTACGAAACAAAACCAAACATTTCACCTTTTTAGCAATTTAAGCCAAACGTTTACAAACGTTAAGAAACAAATTCAAACGTTTTCCCATTTTAGCGATTTAAGCCAAGCGTTTAAAACGTTACGAAACAAATCCAAACGTTTTCACCTTTTTAGCGATTTTAAGCCAAACGTTTACAAATGGTACGAAACAAATCCAAGTGTTTCACCTTTTTAGCAATTTAAGCAAACGTTTACAAATGTTCTGATACAAATCCAAGGGTTTCACCTTTTTAGTAATTTAAGCCAAACGTTTACAAACGTCACGAAACAAATACAAATGTTTCGCTTTTTTGACAGTATAAGCCAAAAGTTTACAAACGGACGAAATAAATCCAAACGTTTCACCTTTTTAGCGATTTAAGCCAAACGTTTACAAACGCTACGAAATAAATCCAAAAGTTTCACCTTTTTAGCGATTTAAGCCGACCGTTTACAAACGTTACGAACCAAAACCAAATGTTTCCCCTTATTAGCGATTTAAGCCAAACATTTACAACGTTATGAAACAAATCCAAACATTTCTCCATTTAAGCGATTTAAGCCAAACGTTTAAAACGTTACAAATCCAAACGTTTCCCCTTATTAGCGATTTATGCCAAACGTTTACAAACGTTAAGAAAGAAATCCAAACGTTTCACCTTTTTAGCAATTGAAGCCAAATGTTTACGAACGTTACGAAACAAATCCAAATATTTAACATTTTTAGCAATTCAAGCCAAACGTTTACAAATATTACGAAACAAAAACCAAGCGTTTCATCTTTTTAGCAATTTAAGCCAAACGTTTACAAACGTAACGAAGCAAATCCAAGCGTTTCACATTTTTAGAATTTAATCCAAACGTATACAAACGTTACGAAACAAATCAAAGAGTTTCACCTTTTTAGTGATTTAAGCCAAATATTTACAAACGGTACGAAACAAATCCAAACGTTTCTTATTTTTAGCGATTTAAGCCAAATGATTATAAACGCTACAAAAAAATCTAAACGTTTCCCCTTTTTAGTAATGTAAGCCAAACGTATAAAAACTTTACGAATCAAATCCAAGCGTTTCACCTTTTTAGCAATTTAAGCCAAACGTTTACAAACGTTACGAAAAAATCTAAACGTTTCGCCTTTTTGGCGACTTAAGCCAAAAGTTTACAAAGGCTATGAAACAAATCCAAATGTTTCACCTTTTTAGCAATTTAAGTCGAAGGTTTACAAACGTTATGAAACAAATCCAAGCAGTTCATCTTTTTAGCAATTTCAGCCAAACGTTTACAAACGTTACGAAACAAATCCAAGCGTTTCACCTTTTTAGCAATTTAAACCAACCGTTTACAATCGTTACGAAACAAATGCAAGCGTTTCAACTTATTAGCAATATAAGCCAAATGTTTAAAAATGTTACGAAACAAATCCAAACATTTCACCTTTTTAGCGATTTAAGCCGAACGTTTACAAACGTTACGAAACAAAACCAAACGTTTCAGCTTTATAGCGATTTTAGCCAAACGTTACGAAATAAATTCAAACGTTTCCCCATTTTAGCGATTTAAGCCAAACGCTTAAAACGTTACGAAACAAATCCAAACGTTTCACCTTTTTAGCGATATAAGCCAAACGTTTACAAACGTTACGAAACAAATCCAAGCGTTTCACCTTTTTAGCGATTAAAGCCAAACGTTACGAAACCATCCAAACGTTTCACATATTTTAGCAATTTAAGCTAAACGTTTACAACCGTTACGAAACAAATACCGTTAGTAACGTTTGGCTTAAATTGCAAAAAAGGGAAAACGTTTGAATCAGTTTCGTAATATTTGTAAACGTTTGGCTTTAATTACTAAAAAGGTGAAACGCTTGGATATGTTTCGTAACGTTTGTAAACGTTTGGCTTAAATTGCTAAAAAGGTGAATCGCTTGGATTTGTTTCGTAACGTTTGTAAACGTTTCGCTTAAATTGCTAAAAAGGTGAAACGCTTGGTTTTGTTTCGTAACGTTTGCAAACCTTTGACTTAAATTGCTAAAAATGTGAAACATTTGGATTTGTTTCGTAACGTTTGTAAACGTTTCGCTTCAATCGCTAAAAAGGTGAAACGTTTGGATTTGTTTCGTAACGTTTGTAAACGTTTTACTTAAATCAATAAAAAGGTTAAACGTTTGGATTTGTTTCGTAACATTTGTAATCGTTTGGCTTAAATCGCTAAAACGGGGAAATGTTTGGATTTGTTTCGTAGCGTTTCTAAACGTTCGGCTTAAATCGCTAAAAAGGTGACATGTTTGGTTTTGTTTCGCAACGTTTGTAAACGTTTGGCTTACATTGCTAAAAAGGTAAAACGCTTGGATTTGTTTCGTAACGTTTGTAAACGTTTGGCTTATATTTCTAAAAAGGTGAAACGCTTGGATTTGTTTCGTAGCGTTTGTAAACGTTTGGCTTAAATTTCTAAAAAGGTGAAACATTTGGATTTGTTTCGTACCGTTTGTAAACTTTTGGCTTAAATTGCTAAAAAGGTGAAACATTTGGATTTGTTTCATAACCTTTGTAAACGTTTGGCCTAAATCGCTAAAAAGGTGAAACGTTTGGATTTGTTTCAAACGTTTGTAAACGTTTGGCTTAAATCGCTAAAAAAGGGAAACGTTTGGATTTTTTGGTAACGTTTGTAAACGTTTGGCTTAAATTGCTAAAATGGTTAAACGTTTGGATTTATTTCGAAACTCTTGTAAAAGTTTGGCTTAAATTGCTAAAATGGTGAAACACTTGGATTTGATTTTTAACGTTTGTAAACGTTTGGCTTAAATTTCTAAAAAGTTAAAACATTTCAATTTGTTTCATAAACTTTGTAAACATTTGGCTTAAATCGCGAAAAAGATGGAACGTTTGGATTTATTTCATAACGTTTGTAAACGTTGGCTTAAATTGCTAAAAAGGTGAAACGCTTGGATTTATTTCGTAACATTTGTTAACGTTTGGCTTAAATTGCTAAAAAGGTGAAACGCTTGGTTTTGTTTCGTAATATTTGTAAATATTTGGCTTAAATTGCTAAAAAAAGTGAAACGCTTGGATTTTTTTCGTAATGATTATAAACATTTGGCTTAAATCGCTAAAAAGGTGAAACGTTTGGATTTGTTTCCTATGTTTGTAAACGTTTGGCTTAAACCGCTAAAAAGGGGAAACGTTTGGATTTATTTCGTAAACTTTATAAACGGTTGGCTTAAATTGCTAAAAGGGTTAAACGCTTGGATTTATTTCGCAACGTTTCGAAGCGTTTGGCTTAAATTGCTAAAAAGGTGAAACGGTTGGATTTTTTTCGTAACGTTTGTAAACGTTTGGCTTAAATTGCTAAAAAAGTGAAACGCTTGTTTTTGTTTTGTAATGTTTGTAAACGTTTGGCTTAAATCGCTAAAAAGGTGAAACGTTTGAATTTGTTTCATACGTTTGTAAACGTTTGGCTTAAATTGCTAAAAAAGGTGAAAGCTTGGATTTGTTTCGTAACGTTTGCAAATGTTTGGCTTAAATTTCTAAAAAGGTGAAACGCTTGGATTTGTTTCGTAACGTTTGTAAACGTTTGGTTTAAATTGCTAAAAAAGTTAAACGCTTGGTTTTGTTTCAAAAAGTTTTTAAATATTTGGCTTAAATTGCTAAAAAGGGTGAACACTTGGATTTGTTTTATAACGTTTGTAAAGGTTTCGCTTAAATTGCTAAAAAGGTGAATAGCTTGAATTTTTTTCGTAACGTTTGTAAACGTTTGGCTTAAATTGCTAAAAAGGTGAAACGCTTGGTTTTATTTCGTAATGGTTGTAAACGTTTGACTTAAATTGCTAAAAAGGTGAAACGCTTGGTTTTGTTTCGTAACGTTTGTAAACGTTTCGCTTTAATCGCTAAAAAGGTGAAACGTTTGGATTTGTTTCGTAACATTTGTAAACGTTTGGCTTAAATCGCTAAAACGGGGAAATGTTTGGATTTGTTTCGTAGCGTTTCTAAACGTTCGGCTTACTTCGCTAAAAAGGTGACATGTTTGGTTTTGTTTCGCAACGTTTGTAAATGTTTGGCTTACATTGCTAAAAAGGTAAAACGCTTGGATTTGTTTCGTAACGTTTGTAAACGTTTGGCTTATATTTCTAAAAAGGTGAAACGCTTGGATTTGTTTCGTATCGTTTGTAAATGTTTGGCTTAAATTTCTAAAAAGGTGAAACACTTGGATTTGTTTCGTACCGTTTGTAAACTTTTGGCTTAAATTGCTAAAAAAGTGAAACATTTGGATTTGTTTCATACCGTTTGTAAACTTTTGGCTTAAATTTCTAAAAAGGTGAAACATTTGGATTTGTTTCATAACCTTTGTATACGTTTGGCCTAAATCGCTACAAAGGTGAAACGTTTGGATTTGTTTCATACGTTTGTAAACGTTAGGCTTAAATCGCTAAAAAGGGGACACGTTTGGATTTTTTGGTAACGTTTGTAAACGTTTGGCTTAAATCGCTAAAATGGTTAAACGTTTGGATTTATTTCGAAACTTTTGTAAACGTTTGGCTTAAATTGCTAAAATGGTGAAACACTTGGATATGATTGATAACGTTTGTAAACGTTTGGCTTAAATTTCTAAAAAGTTAAAACATTTCAATTTGTTTCATAACCTTTGTAAACGTTTGGCTTAAATCGCTAAAAAGGTGAAAGGTTGGGCTTAAATTCATACGTTTGTAAACGTTTGGCTTAAATCGCTAAAAAGGTGAAACGTTTGGATTTATTTCGTAACGTTTGTAAACGTTTGGCTTAAATTGCTAAAAAGGTAAAATGCTTGGATTAGTTTCGTAACGTTTGTAAACGTTTGGCTTAAATTACTAAAAAAGTGACACTCTTGGTTTTGTTTCGGAATGTTTGTAAACGTTTGGCTTAAATTGCTAAAAAGGTGAAACGCTTGGATTTGTTTCGTAACGTTTGTAAAGGTTTCGCTTAAATAGCTAAAAAGTTGAATTGCTTGGATTTGTTTCGTAACGTTTGTAAACGTTTGGCTTAAATTGCTAAAAAGGTGAATTGCTTGGATTTTTTTCGTAATGGTTGTAAACATTTGGCTTAAATCGCTAAAAATGCAAAACGTTTGCATTCGTTTTGTAACGTTTGGTTTTCTTTCGTAACGTTTGTAAACGTTTGGCTTTAATGGATAAAAAGGTGAAACAATTGGATTCGTTTCGTAATGTTTGTAAACGTTTGGCTTATATCGCTAAAAAGGTGAAACGTTTGGAGTTGTTTTGCAACGTTTGTAAATGTTTGGCTTATATTGTTAAAAAGGTGAAACATTAGGATTTGTTTCGTAACATTTGTAAACGTTTAGCTTAAATCGCTAAAAAGGTGAAAGTTTTGGATTTGTTTCGTAATCTTTGTAAACGTTTGGCTTAAATCGCTAAAAAGGTGAAACGTTTGGATTTGTTTCATATCGTTTGTAAACGTTTGGCTTAAATCGCTAAAAAGGGGAAACGTTTGGATTTGTTTCGTACTGTTTGTAAACGTTTGGCTTAAATTTCAAAAGAGGGGAAATGTTGGATTTGTTTTGTAATGTTTTTAAACATTTGGCTTAAATTGCTTAAACGGTGAAACTCTTGGATTTGTTTCGTAACGTTTGTAAAAGTTTGGCTTAAATTGCTAAAAAGGTGAGACATTTGGATTTTTTTCCTAACGTTTGTAAAAGTTGGGCTTAAATCGCGAAAAAGATGGAACGTTTGGATTTATTTCATAACGTTTGTAAACGTTGGCTTAAATTTCTAAAAAGGTGAAACGCTTGGATTTATTTCGTAACATTTGTTAACGTTTGGCTTAAATCGCTAAAAAGGTGAAACGTTTAGTTTTGTTTCGTAATATTTGTAAATATTTGGCTTAAATTGCTAAAAAAGTGAAACGCTTGGATTTGTTTCGTAATGATTATAAACATTTGGCTTAAATCGCTAAAAGGTGAAACGTTTGGATTTGTTTCCTATGTTTGTAAACGTTTGGCTTAAACCGCTAAAAAGGGGAAACGTTTGGATTTATTTCGTAAACTTTATAAACAGTTGGCTTAAATTGCTAAAAGGGTTAAACGCTTGGATTTATTTCGCAACGTTTGGAAGCGTTTGGCTTAAATTTCTAAAAAGGTGAAACGGTTGGATTTTTTTCGTAACGTTTGTAAACGTTTGGCTTAAATTGCTAAAAAAGTGAAACGCTTGGTTTTGTTTTGTAATGTTTGTAAACGTTTGGCTTAAATCGCTAAAAAGGTGAAACGTTTGAATTTGTTTCATACGTTTGTAAACGTTTGGCTTAAATTGCTAAAAAAGGTGAAAGCTTGGATTTGTTTCGTAACGTTTGTAAATGTTTGGCTTAAATTTCTAAAAAGGTGAGACGCTTGGATTTGTTTCGTAACGTTTGTAAACGTTTGGCTTAAATTGCTAAAAATGTGAAACGCTTGGTTTTGTTTCAAAAAGTTTTTAAATGTTTGGCTTAAATCTCTAAAAAGGTAAACCCTTGGATTTGTTTCATAACGTTTGTAAAGGTTTCGCTTAAATTGCTAAAAAGGTGAATAGCTTGGATTTTTTCGTAACGTTTGTAAACGTTTGGCTTAAATTGCTAAAAAGGTGAAACGCTTGGTTTTATTTCGTAATGGTTGTAAACGTTTGGCTTAAATCGCTAAAAATGCGAAACGTTTGGATTTGTTTTGTAACGTTTGGTTTTGTTTCGTAACGTTTGTAAACGTTTGGCTTTAATCGTGAAAAAGGGGAAACATTTGGATTTGTTTCGCAACGTTTGTAAACGTTTGGCTTATATCGCAAAAATGGTGAAACATTTAGAATTATTTCGTAATGTTTGTAAATGTTTGGCTTAATTCGCTAAAAAGGTGAAACGTTTGGATTTGTTTCGTAACGTTTACAACATTTGGCTTAAATTGCTAAAGAGCTGAAATGGTTGGATTTGTTTCGTAACGTTTGTAAAAGTTTGACTGAAATTGCTTAAATGGTGAAACGCTTGGATTTGTCTCGTAACGTTTGTAAAAGTTTGGCTTTAATTTCTAAAAAGGTGAAACATTTGGATTTGTTTCGTAACGTTTGTAAACGTTTGGCTTAAATCGCGAAAAAGGTGAAACGTTTGGATTTGTTTCGTACATTTGTAAACGTTTGGATGAAATCGCCAAAAAGGTGAAACGTTTGGATTTGTTTTGTAACGTTTGTAAACTTTTGGCTTAAATTGCTAAAAAGGTGAAACATTTGGATTTGTTTCGTACCGTTTGTAAACTTTTGGCTTAAATTTCTAAAAAGGTGAAACATTTGGATTTGTTTCATAACCTTTGTATACGTTTGGCCTAAATCGCTACAAAGGTGAAACGTTTGGATTTGTTTCATACGTTTGTAAACGTTAGGCTTAATTAGCTAAAAAGGGGAAACGTTTGGATTTTTTGGTAACGTTTGTAAACGTTTGGCTTAAATCGCTAAAATGGTTAAACGTTTGGATTTATTTCGAAATTTTTGTAAACGTTTGGCTTAAATTGCTAAAATGGTGAAACACTTGGATATGATTTATAACGTTTGTAAACGTTTGGCTTAAATTTCTAAAAAGTTAAAACATTTCAATTTGTTTCATAACCTTTGTAAACGTTTGGCTTAAATCGCTAAAAAGGTGAAAAGTTGGGCTTAAATTCATACGTTTGTAAACGTTTGGCTTAAATCACTAAAAAGGTTAAACGTTTGGATTTATTTCGTAACGTTTGTAAACGTTTGGCTTAAATTGCTAAAAAGGTAAAATGCTTGGATTAGTTTCGTAACGTTTGTAAACGTTTGGCTTAAATTACTAAAAAAGTGACACTCTTGGTTTTGTTTCGGAATGTTTGTAAACGTTTGACTTAAATTGCTAAAAAGGTGAAACGCTTGGATTTGTTTCGTAACGTTTGTAAAGGTTTCGCTTAAATAGCTAAAAAGTTGAATTGCTTGGATTTGTTTCGTAACGTTTGTAAACGTTTGGCTTAAATTGCTAAAAAGGTGAATTGCTTGGATTTTTTTCGTAATGGTTGTAAACATTTGGCTTAAATCGCTAAAAATGCAAAACGTTTGCATTCGTTTTGCAACGTTTGGTTTTCTTTCGTAACGTTTGTAAACGTTTGGCTTTAATGGATAAAAAGGTGAAACAATTGGATTCGTTTCGTAATGTTTGTAAACGTTTGGCTTATATCGCTAAAAAGGTGAAACGTTTGGAGTTGTTTTGCAACGTTTGTAAATGTTTGGCTTATATTGTTAAAAAGGTGAAACATTAGGATTTGTTTCGTAACATTTGTAAACGTTTGGCTTAAATCGCTAAAAAGGTGAAAGTTTTGGATTTGTTTCGTAATGTTTGTAAACGTTTGGCTTAAATCGCTAAAAAGGTGAAACGTTTGGATTTGTTTCATATCGTTTGTAAACGTTTTGCTTAAATCGCTAAAAATGGGAAACGTTTGGATTTGTTTCGTACTGTTTGTAAACGTTTGGCTTAAATTTCAAAAGAGGGGAAATGTTGGATTTGTTTTGTAATGTTTTTAAACATTTGGCTTAAATTGCTTAAACGGTAAAACTCTTGGATTTGTTTCGTAACGTTTGTAAAAGTTTGGCTTAAATTGCTAAAAAGGTGAAACATTTGGATTTTTTTCCTAACGTTTGTAAAAGTTGGGCTTAAATCGCGAAAAAGATGGAACGTTTGGATTTATTTCATAACGTTTGTAAACGTTGGCTTAAATTGCTAAAAAGGTGAAACGCTTGGATTTATTTCGTAACATTTGTTAACGTTTGGCTTAAATCGCTAAAAAGGTGAAACACTTGGTTTTGTTTCGTAATATTTGTAAATAATTTGGCTTAAATTGCTAAAAAAGTGAAACGCTTGGATTTGTTTCGTAATGATTATAAACATTTGGCTTAAATCGCTAAAAAGGTGAAACGTTTGGATTTGTTTCCTATGTTTGTAAACGTTTGGCTTAAACCGCTAAAAAGGGGAAACGTTTGGATTTATTTCGTAAACTTTATAAACGGTTGGCTTAAATTGCTAAAAGGGTTAAACGCTTGGATTTATTTCGCAACGTTTGGAAGCGTTTGGCTTAAATTGCTAAAAATGTGAAACGGTTGGATTTTTTTCGTAACGTTTGTAAACGTTTGGCTTAAATTGCTAAAAAAGTGAAACGCTTGGTTTTGTTTTGTAATGTTTGTAAACGTTTGGCTTAAATCGCTAAAAAGGTGAAACGTTTGGATTTGTTTCATACGTTTGTAAACGTTTGGCTTAAATTGCTAAAAAAGGTGAAAGCTTGGATTTGTTTCGTAACGTTTGTAAATGTTTGGCTTAAATTTCTAAAAAGGTGAAACGCTTAGATTTGTTTCGTAACGTTTGTAAACGTTTGGCTTAAATTGCTAAAAATGTGAAACGCTTGGTTTTGTTTCAAAAAGTTTTTAAATGTTTGGCTTAAATTGCTAAAAAGGGTAAACACTTGGATTTGTTTCATAACGTTTGTAAAGGTTTCGCTTAAATTGCTAAAAAGGTGAATAGCTTGGATTTTTTCGTAACGTTTGTAAACGTTTGGCTTAAATTGCTAAAAAGGTGAAACGCTTGGTTTTATTTCGTAATGGTTGTAAACGTTTGGCTTAAATCGCTAAAAATGCGAAACGTTTGGATTCGTTTTGTAACGTTTGGTTTTGTTTCGTAACGTTTGTAAACGTTTGGCTTTAATCGTGAAAAAGGGGAAACATTTGGATTTGTTTCGCAACGTTTGTAAACGTTTGGCTTATATCGCAAAAATGGTGAAACATTTAGAATTATTTCGTAATGTTTGTAAATGTTTGGCTTAATTCTCTAAATAGGTGAAACGTTTGGATTTGTTTCGTAACGTTTACAACATTTTGCTTAAATTGCTAAAGAGCTGAAATGGTTGGATTTGTTTCGTAACGTTTGTAAAAGTTTGACTGAAATTGCTTAAATGGTGAAACGCTTGGATTTGTTTCGTAACGTTTGTAAAAGTTTGGCTTTAATTGCTAAAAAGGTGAAACATTTGGATTTGTTTCGTAACGTTTGTAAACGTTTGGCTTAAATCCCGAAAAAGGTGAAAAGTTTGGATTTGTTTCGTACATTTGTAAACGTTTGGATGAAATCGCCAAAAAGGTGAAACGTTTGGATTTGTTTTGTAACGTTTGTAAACGTTTGGCTTAAATCGCTAAAAAGGTAAAAGGTATGGATTTGTTTCGTATTGTTTGTAAATGTTTGGCTTATATCGCCAATAAGGCGAAATGTTTGGATTTGTTTCGTATCATTTGTAAACGTTTGGCTTAAATTGCTAAAAAGGTGAAACGCTTTGATTTGTTTCGTAGCCTTAGTAAACGTTTGGCTTAAATCGCTAAAAAGTTGAAACGTTTTGATTTGTTTCGTATTGTTTGTAAACGTTTGGCTTAAATCGCTAAAAAGGTGAAACGTTTTGATTTGTTTCTTAACATTTGTAAATATTTTGCTTAAATTGCTAAAGAGGTTAAACATTTGGATTTGTTTCGTAATGTTTGTAAAAGTTTGGCTTAAATTGCTTAAATGGTGAAACGCTTGGATTTATTTCGTAGCGTTTGGAAAAGTTTGGCTTAAATTGCTAAAAAGGTTAAACGTCATAATGTTTGTTAACGTTTGGCTTAAATCGCTAAAAAGGTGAAACGCTTGGATTTGTTTCGTAACGTGTGTATACGTTTGGCTTAAATTGCTAAAAAAGTGAAACGCTTTGTTTTATTTCGTAATGTTTGTAAACGTTTGGCTTCAATCGCTAAAAAGGTGAAGCGTTTGGATTTGTTTCATACGTTTTTAAACGTTTGGCTTAAATCGTTAAAAAGGTGAAACGTTTGGATTTATTCGTAACGTTTGTAAACGTTTGTCTTAAATTTCTAAAAAGGTGAAACGCTTGGATTTGTTTCGTAACGTTTGTAAACGTTTAGCTCAAATTACTAAACAGGTGAAACGCTTGGATTTGTTTCGTAACATTTGTAAACGTTTGGCTTAAATTGCTAAAAACGTGAAACGCTTGGTTTTGTTTCGTAATGTTTGTAAATTTTGGCTTAAATCGCTAAAAATGCAAAACGTTTGGATTTTTTTCGTAACATTTTAAACATTTGGTTTTATTTGGTAACGTTTGTAAACGTTTGGCTTATATCGCAAAAAAGGTGAAACGTTTGGATTTGTTTCCTAACGTTTGTATATGTTTGGTTTAAATCGCTAAAAAGGTGAAAGGTTAGGATTTTTTTTGTAACTTTTGTATACGTTTGGCTTAAATCGCTAAAAAGGCGAAACATTTGGATTTGTTTTGTAGCCTCCGTAAATGTTTGGCTTAAATTGCTAATAAAGTGAAACGCTTTTATTTGTTTCGTAACCTTTGTAAACATTTAGCTTAAATCGATAAAAAGGTGAAACGTTTGGATTTCTTTCGTAACCTTTGTAATCGTTTGGCTTTAATCGCTAAAAAGGTGGAATGTTTTGATTTGTTTTGTATTTTTTGTAAACGTTTGGCTTAAATCGCTAAAAAGGTGAAATGTTTTGATTTGTTTCGTAACATTTGTAAACATTTGGCTTAAATTGCTAAAGAGGTGAAACGGTTGGATTTGGTTCGTAATGTTTGTAAAATTTTGTCTTAAATTGCTTAAACGGTGAAATGCTTGGATTTGTTTCATAACGTTTGGAAACGTTTGGCTTAAACGTTTCGCTTAAATCGCTAAAAAGGTAAAACGTTTGGATTTGTTTCCTACGTTTGTAAACGTTTGGCTTAAATCGCGAAAAAGTTAAAACGTTTGGATTTATTTCGTAATGTTTGTAAACGTTTTTCTTAAATTGCTAAAAAGGTGAAACACTTGGATTTGTTTCGTAACGTTTGTAAACGTTTGGCTTATATTGCTAAAAAGGTGAAACGCTTGGTTTTGTTTCGTAACGTTTGTAAACGTTTGCCTTAAATTGCTAAAAGGTGAATTGCTTGGTTTTATTTCGTAATGTTTGTAAACGTTTGGCGTAAAATTGCTAAAAAGGTGAAACGCTTGGTTTTGTTTCGTTATGTTTGTCAACGTTTGGCTACAAATCCTAACGTTTCACCTTTTTAGTGATTTAAGCCAAACATTTATAAACGCTACGAAACAAACCAAAACGTTTCACCTTTTTAGCAATTTAAGCCAAACGTTTACAAACGTTATGAAACAAATCCAAGCGTTTCTCCTTTTTAGCAATTTAAGCCAAATTTTTATAAAGGTTACGAAACAAATCAAAGCGTTTCACCTTTTTAGCAATTTAAGCCAAACTTTTACAAAGGTTACGAACAAATCCAAACGTTTCACCTTTTTAGCGATTTAAGCCAAACGTTTACAAACGATACGAAACAAATCCAAACGTTTCACCTTTTTAGCGATTTAAGCCAAACGTTTATAAATGTTACAAAACAAATCCAAACGTTTCACCTTTTTAGGGATTTAAGCCAAATATTTTACAAACGTTGCGAAACAAATCCAAACGTTTTCCCTTTTTAGCGATATAAGCCAAACATTTAAAACGTTTCGAAACAAATACAAACCTTTTGCATTTCTAGCGATTTTAAGCCAAAGGTTTGTAAATATTACAAAACAAAACCAAGCGTTTCACCTTTTTAGCAATTTAAGCCAAACGTTTACAAACGTTACGAAACAAATCTAATCGTTTCACCTTTTTAGCATTTAAGCCAAACATTTACAAACGATACGAAACAAATTCAAGCGTTTCACCTTTTTAGCAATTTAAGCCAAACGTTTACGAACGTTACGAAATTAATCCAAACGTTTCACTTTTTTAGCGATTTAAGCCAAACGTTTAAAAACGCATGAAACAAATTCAAACGTTTCACCTTTTTAGCGATTTAAACCGAACATTTACTAAGGTTTTGAAACAAATCCAAATGTTTCACCTTTTTGGCAATTAAAGCCCAACATTTACAAACGTTACGAAACAAATCCAAACGTTTCACCTTTTTAGCGATATAAGCCAAATGTTTACAAAATGTTGCGAAACAAATCCAAACGTTTTGCCTTTTTAGCAATTTAAGCCAAATGTTTACAAACGTTACGAAACAAATCCAAACGTTTGACCTTTTTAGTGATTTAAGCCAATCGTTTATAAACCTTAAGAAACAAAGCAAAATATTTAAAACGTTATGAAACAAATCCAAACTCTTAGAAAAGTTACGAAACAAAACCAGGTGTTTTACCTTTTTAGTAATTTAAGCCAAACGTTTACAAACGTTACGAAACAAATCCAATCGTTTCATCTTTTTAGCAATTCAAGTCAAACGTTTAGAAACGTTACGAAACAAATCCAAACGTTTCACCTTTTTAACGAATTAAGCCAAACATTTACAAACGTTATAAAACAAATCCAAACGATTCACCTTATTAGCGATTTAAGCCAAACATTTACAAACGTTACGAAACAAATCCAAACGTTTCACCTTTTTAGTGATTTAAGCCAAACATTTACAAAATCTTACGAAACAAATCCAAACGTTTTGCCTTTTTAACAATTTAAGCCTAACGTTTACAAACGTTACGAAATAAATACAAACGTTTCACCTATTTAGCGATTTAAGCCAAACGTTTACAAACGTTACGAAACAAAACCAAATGTTTAAAACCTTATGAAACAAATCTAAATGTTTCACCTTTTTAGCGATTTAAGTCAAACCTTTACAAACGTTACGAAACAAAACTAGATGTTTACCCTTTTTAATAATTTAAGCCAAACGTTTACAAACAATACGAAAAAAATCTAAGCGTTTCACCTTTTTAGCAATTTAAGCCAAACGTTTACAAACGTTACGAAACAAATCCAAGCGTTTCACCTTTTTTGCAATTTCAGCAAAACGTTTACAAACGTTACAAAACAAATCCAAACGTTTCACCTTTTAGCGATTTAAGCCGAACGTTTACAAATATTACAAAACAAAAACAAAGTGTTTCACCTTTTTAGCAATTTAAGCCAAACGTTTACAAATGTAACGAAGCAAATCCAAGCGTTTCACCTTTTTAGCAATTTAAGCCAAACGTTTACAAACGCTACGAAACAAATCAAAGAGTTTCACCTTTTTAGTGATTAAAGCCAAACGTTTACAAACGGTACGAAACAAATCCAAACGTTTCTCATTTTTAGCGATTTAAGCAAAATGATTATAAACGCTACGAAACAAATCTAAACGTTTCACCTTTTTAGTAATGTAAGCCAAACATTTACAAACTTTACGAATCAAATCCAAGCGTTTCCCTTTTTTTGCAATTTAAGCCAAACGTTTACAAATGTTACACACAAATCCAAGCGTTACACCTTTTTAGCAATTTAAGCCAAACGTGTACAAACGTTACGAAAAAAATCTAAACGTTTCGCCTTTTAGCGGCCTAAGCCAAACGTTTACAAAGGTTATGAAACAAATCCAAATGTTTCACCTTTTTAGCAATATAAGCCGAACGTTTACAAACATTACGAAACAAATCCAAGTGTTTCTCCTTTTTAGCAATTTAAGACAAACGTTTACAATCGTTACGAAACAAATCCAAGCGTTTCAACTTTTTAGAAATTTAAGCCAAATGTTTAAAAACGTTACGAAACAAATCCAAACGTTTCACCTTTTTAGCGATTTAAGCCGAACGTTTACAAACGTTACGAAACAAAACCAAACGTTTCACCTTTATAGTGATTTTAGCCAAATGTTTACAAACGTTACGAAACAAATTCAAACGTTTCCCCATTTTTGCGAATTAAGCCAAACGCTTAAAACGTTACGAAACAAATCCAAACGTTTCACCTTTTTAACGATTTAAGCCAAACGTTTACAAACGTTACGAAATAAATCAAAATGTTTCACCTTATTAGCGATTGAAGCCAAACGTTTGCAAACGTTACGAAACAAATCCAAACGTTTCACATATTTTAGCAATTTAAGCCAAACGTTTACAACCGTTACGAAACAAATACCGTTAGTAAACGTTTGGCTTAAATTGTAAAAAAGGTGAAATGTTTGAATCAGTTTCGTAACGTTTGTAAACGTTTGACTTTAATTGCTAAAAAGGTAAAACGCTTGGATATGTTTCGTAACGTTTGTAAATGTTTGGCTTAAATTGCTAAAAAGGTGAATCGCTTGGATTTGTTTCGTTACGTTTGTAAACGTTTGGCTTAATTTGCTGAAAGTGTGAAACGCTTGGTTTTGTTTCGTAACGTTTGTTAACATTTGGCTTAAATTGCAAAAAATTTGAAACGTTTGGATTTATTTCGTAACGTTTGTAAACGTTTCGCTTCAATTGCTAAAAAGGTGAAACGTTTGGATTCGTTTAGTAACGTTTGTAAACGTTTGGCTTAAATCGCTAAAAAGGTTAAACGTTTGGATTTGGTTCGTAACATTTGTAAATGTTTGGCTTAAATCACTAAAACGGGGAAATGTTTGGATTTGTTTCGTAGCGTTTGTAAACGTTCGGCTTAAATCGCTAAAAAGGTGACACGTTTGGATTTGTTTCGCAACGTTTGTAAACGTTTGGCTTAAATTGCTAAAAAGGTGAAACGCCTGGATTTGTTTCGTAGCGTTTGTAAACTTTTGGCTTAAATTGCTAAAAAGGTGAAACGCTTGGATTCGTTTCGTACCATTTGTAAACGTTTGGCTTAAATTGCTAAAAAGGTGAAACATTTGGATTTGTTTCTTAACCTTTGTAAACGTTTGGCCTAAATCGCTACAAAGGTGAAACGTTTGGATTTGTTTCATACGTTTGTAAACGTTTGGCTTAAATCGCAAAAAGGTGAAACGGTTGGATTTTTTGGTAACGTTTGTAAACGTTTGGCTAAAATTGCTAAAATGGTTAAACGTTTGGATTTATTTCGAAACGTTTGTAAAAGCTTGGCTTAAATTGCTAAAATGGTGAAACACTTGGATTTGATTTATAACGTTTGTAAACGTTTGACTTAAATCGCTAAAAAGGTGAAAGGTTGGGCTTAAATTCATACGCTTGTAAACGTTTGGCTTAAATCGCCAAAAAGGTGAAACGTTTGGATTTTTTTCGTAACGTTTGTAAACGTTTGGCTTAAATTGCTAAAAAGGTAAAATGCTTGGATTTGTTTCGTAACGTTTGTAAATGTTTGGCTCAAATTGCTAAAAAGGTGAAACACTTGGTTTTGTTTCGGAATGTTTGTAAACGTTTGGCTTAAATTGCTAAAAAGGTGAAACGCTTGGATTTGTTTCGTAACGTTTGTAAAGGTTTCGCTTAAATTTCTAATAAGGTGAATTGCTTGGATTTTTTTCGTAATGTTTGTAAACGTTTTGCTTAAATTGCTAAAAAGGTTAAACGTTTGGTTTTTTTCCGTAATGGTAGTAAACATTTGGCTTAAATCGCTAAAAATGTAAAACGTTTGGATTCGTTTTGTAACGTTTTGTTTTGTTTCGTAATGTTTGTAAACGTTTGGCTTTAATGGCTAAAACGGTGAAACGTTTGGATTCGTTTCGTAACGTTTCTAAACGTTTGGCTTATATCGTTAAAAAGGTGAAATGTTTGGATTTGTTTCGTAATGTTTGTAAATGTTTGGCTTAAATTGTTAAAAAGGTGAAACATTTGGATTTGTTTCGTAACGTTTGTAAACTTTTGGCTTAAATAGCTAAAAAGGTGAAACGTTTGGATTTGTTTCGTAATGTTTGTAAACGTTTGGCTTAAATCGCTGAAAAGGGGAAACGTTTGGATTTGTTTCGTACTTTTTGTAAACGTTTGGCTTAAATTTTAAAAGAGGGAAAACGTTGGATTTGTTTTGTAATGTTTGTAAACGTTTGGCTTAAATTGTTTAAACGGTGAAACGCTTGATTTGTTTCGTAACGTTTGTAAAAGTTTGGCTTAATTTTGCTAAAAAGGTGAAACATTTGGATTTTTTTCGTAACGTTTGTAAACGTTGGGCTTAAATCGCGAAAAAGGTGAAACGTTTGGATTTATTTCGTAACGTTTGTAAACGTTGGGCTTAAATTGCTAAAAAGGTGAAACGCTTGGATTTCTTTCGTAACGTTTGTTAAAGTTTGGCTTAAAATCGCTAAAAAGGTGATGGTTTTGTTTCGTAATGTTTGTAAATGTTTGGCTTAAATTTCTACAAACGTAAAACGCTTGGATTTGTTTCGTAATGATTATAAACGTTTGGCTTAAATCGCTAAAAAGGTGAAACGTTTGGATTTGTTTCCTATATTTGTAAACGTTTGGCTTAAACCGCTAAAAAGGTGAAACGTTTGGATTTATTTCATAAACTTTATAAACGTTTGGCTTAAATTGCTAAAAAGGTTAAACTCTTGGATTTGTTTCGTAACGTTTGGAAGCGTTTGGCATAAATTGCTAGAAAGGCGATACGGTTGGATTTTTTCGTAACATTTGTAAACATTTGGCTTAAATTGCTAAGAAAGTGAAACGCTTGGTTTTGTTTTGTAATGTTTGTAAACGTTTTTCTTAAATCACTAAAAAGGTGAAACGTTTGGATTTGTTTCATACGTTTGTAAACACTTGGCTTAAATCGCTAAAAAGGTGAAACGTTTGAATTTATTTCGTAACGTTTGTAAATGTTTGGCTTAATTTGCTAAAAAGGTGAAAGCTTGGATATATTTCGTAACGTTTGTAAATGTTTGGCTTAAAATTCTAAAAAGGTGAAACGCTTGGATTTGTTTCGTAACGTTTGTAAACGTTTGGCTTAAATTGCTAAAAAAGTGAAACGCTTGGTTTTGTTTCGGAAAGTTTTTAAACGTTTGGCTTAAATTGCTAAAAAGGGGAAACACTTGGATTTGTTTCATAACGTTTGTAAAGGTTTCGATTAAATTGCTAAAAAGGTGAATAGCTTGGATTTTTTCGTAACATTTGTAAACATTTGGCTTTAATTGCTAAAAAGGTGAAACACTTGGTTTTGTTTCGTAATGGTTATAAACGTTTGGCTTAAATCGCTAAAAATGCGAAACGTTTGGATTCGTTTTGTAACGTTTGGTTTTATTTCGTAACGTTTGTAAACGTTTGGCTTTAATCGTGTAAAAGGTGAAACGTTTGGATTTGTTTCACAACGTTTGTAAACGTTTGGCTTATATCGCAAAAAGGTTGAAACATTTGGATTTATTTCGTAAAGTTTGTAAATGTTTGGCTTAACTCGCTAAAAAGGTGAAACGTTTGGATTTGTTTCGTAACGTTTAAAACATTTGGCTTAAATTGCTAAAGAGCTGAAACAATTGGATTTGTTTCGTAACGTTTGTAAAAGTTTGGCTTAAATTGCCTAAATGGTGAAACGCTTGGATTTGTTTCGTAACGTTTATAAATGTTTGGCTTTAATTGCTAAAAAGGTGAAACATTTGGATTTTTTTCGTAACGTTTGTAAACGTTTGGCTTAAATCGCGAAAAAGGTGAAACGTTTGGATTTGTTTCGTACGTTTGTAAACGTTTGGCTTAAATCGCCAAAAAGGTGAAACTTTTGGATTTGTTTTGTAACGTTTGTAAACGTTTGGCTTAAATCGCTAAAAGGTGAAAGGAATGGATTTTTTTCGTATCGTTTGTAAACATTTGGCTTATATCGCTAATAAGGCAAAACGTTTGAATTTGTTTCGTAGCATTTGTAAACGTTTGGCTTAAATTGCTAAAAAGGTGAAACGTTTTGATTTTTTTCGTAACCTTTGTAAACGTTTGGCTTAAATTGCTAAAAAGGTGAAACATTTGGATTTGTTTCGTAACCTTTATAAACGTTTGGCTTAAATCGCTAAAAAGGTGAAACGCTTGGATTTGTTTTGTAATGTTTGTAAACGTTTGGCTTAAATTGCTAAAAAGGTGAAACGCTTGGATTTGTTTTGTACGTTTGAAAACGTTTGTCTTTAATCGCTAAAAAGGTGAAACGTTTGGATTTATTTCGTAACGTTTATAAACGTTTGGCTTAAATTGTTTAAAAGGTTAAACGTCATAACGTTTGGCTTAAATTGCTAAAAAGGTGAAACACTTGGATTTGTTTCATAGCGTTTGTAAACGTTTGGTTTAAATTGCTAAAAAAGTGAAACGCTTGGTTTTGTTTCGTAATATTTGTAAACATTTGGCTTCAATCGCTAAAGAGGTGAAACATTTGGATTTGTTTCATACGTTTTTAAATGTTTGGCTTAAATCGTTAAAAAGGTGAAACGCTTGGATTTGTTTCGTAATGTTTGTAAACGTTTAGCTTAAATTGCTAAACAAGTGAAACACTTGTATTTGTTTCGTAACGTTTGTAAACGTTTGGCTTAAATTGCGAAAAAAGTGAAACGCTTGGTTTTGTTTCGTAATGTTTGTAAACATTTGGCTTAAATCGCTAAAAATGCAAAACGTTTGGATTTTTTTTGTAACATTTTAAACGTTTGGTTTTATTTCGTAACGTTTGTAAACGTTTGGCTTAAATCGCTAAAAAAGGGAAACGTTTGGATTTGTTTCGTAACGTTTGTAAACGTTTGGCTTATATCGCTAAAAAGGTGAAACGTTTTGATTTGTTTCGTAATATTTGTATATGTTTGGCTTAAATCGCTAAAAAGGTGAAACGTTTGGATTTGTTTCGTAACGTTTGTACACGTTTGGCTTAAATTGCTAAATATGTGAAAGGTTTTTATTTGTTTCGCATCGTTTGTAAACGTTTGGCTTATATCGCTAAAAAGGTGAAACGTTTGGATTTGTTTCGTAGCATTCGTAAACGTTTGGCTTAAATTGCTAAAAAAGTGAAACGCTTTGATTTGTTTCGTAACCTTTGTAAACATTTGGCTTAAATCGATAAAAAGGTGAAACGTTTGGATTTGTTTCGTAACCTTTGTAAACGTTTGGCTTAAATCGCTAAAAAGGTGAAACATTTTGATTTGTTTCGTATTGTTTGTAAACGTTTGGCTTAAATCGCTAAAAAGGTGAACGTTTTGATTTGTTTCGTAACTTTTGTAAACATTTGGCTTAAATTGCTAAAGAGGTGAAACGGTTGGATTTGTTTCGTAATGTTTGTAAAAGTTTGGCTTAATTTGCTTAAACGGTGAAACGCTTGGATTTGTTTCATAACGTTTGTAAAAGTTTGGCTTAAATTTCTAAAAAGGTAAAACATTTGGATTTGTTTCGTAACGTTTGTAAACGTTTCGCTTAAATCGCTAAAAAGGTTAAACGTTTGGATTTGTTTCGTAACGTTTGTAAACATTTGGCTTATATCGCTAAAAAGGCGAAACGCTTGGCTTAAATCGCTAAAAAAGGGAAACATTTGGATTTGTTTCGTAACGTTGTAAACGTTTGGCTTATATTTCTAAAAAGGGGAAACCTTTGGATTTGTTTCGTAACGTTCGTAAATATTTGGTTTAAATCGCAAAAAAGGTGAAACGTTTGGATTTGTTTCGTAACGTTTGTAAACGTTTGGCCTAAATCTCTAAAAAGGGGAAACGTTTGGATTTGTTTCGTAACGTTTGTAAATATTTGGTTTAAATCGCAAAAAAGGTGAAACGTTTGGATTTGTTTCGTAACGTTTGGCTTAAATCTCTAAAAAGGGGAAACGTTTGGATTTGTTTCGTATCGTTTGTTAACGTTTGGCTTAAATCGTTAAAAAGGTAAAACGTTTGGATTTGTTTCGTACTGTTTGTAAACGTTTGGCTTAAATCGCTAAAAAGGTGAAACGCTTGGTTTTGTTTCGTAATGTTTGTAAATGTTTGGCTTAAAATTGCTAAAAAGGTGAAACGCTTGGTTTTGTTTCGTAATGTTTGTAAACATTTGACTTAAATCGCTAAAAAGGTGAAACGTTTGGATTTACTTCGTATCATTTATAAACGTTTGGCTTAAATTGCTAGAAAGGTTAAACGCTTGGATTTATTTCGCAACGTTTGTAAACGTTTGGCTTAAACTGCTAAAAAGGTGAAACGCTTGGATTTGTTTCGTAACGTTTGTAGACGTTTGGCTTAAATTGCTAATAAAGTGAAACGCTTGGTGTTGTTTCGTAATGTTTATAAACGTTTGGCTTAAATTGCTAAAAAGGGAAAACGTTTGGATTTGTTTCATACGTTTGTAAACGTTTGGCTTATATCGCTAAAAAGGTGAAATGTTTGGATTTAATTCATAACGTTTGTAAACGTTTGGCTTAAATTGCTAAAAAGGTGAAACGCTTGGTTTTGTTTCGTAATGTTTGTAAATGTTTTGCTTAAATCGATAAAAAGGGGAAACGTTTGGATTTGTTTCGTAACGTTTGTAAATGTTTGGCTTATATCGCTAAAAAGGCGAAACGCTTGGCTTAAATCGCTAAAAAGGGAAAAATTTTGGATTTGTTTCGTAACGTTGTAAACGTTTGGCTTATATTTCTAAAAAGGGGAAACCTTTGGATTTGTTTCGTAACGTTCGTAAATATTTGGTTTAAATCGCAAAAAAGGTGAAACGTTTGGATTTGTTTCGTAACGTTTGTAAACGTTTGGCCTAAATCTCTAAAAAGGGGAAACGTTTGGATTTGTTTCGTAACGTTTGTAAATATTTGGTTTAAATCGCAAAAAAGGTGAAACGTTTGGATTTGTTTCGTAACGTTTGGCTTAAATCTCTAAAAAGGGGAAATGTTTGGATTTGTTTCGTATCGTTTGTTAACGTTTGGCTTAAATCGTTAAAAAGGTAAAACGTTTGGATTTGTTTCGTACTGTTTGTAAACGTTTGGCTTAAATCGCTAAAAAGGTGAAACGTGTGGATTTGTTTCGTAAGGTTTGTAAACGTTTGGATGAAATTGCTAAAAAGGAGAAACGCTTGGATTGGTTTTGTAGCGTTTGTAAACGTTTGGCTTAAATTGCTAAAAAGGTGAATCGCTTGGATTTTTTTCGTTATGTTTGTGAACGTTTGGCTACAAATCCTAACGTTTCACCTTTTTAGTGATTTAAATCAAACGTTTATAAATGCTGCGAAACAAATCAAAACGTTTCCCCTTTTTAGCAATTGAAGCCAAACGTTTACAAACGTTACGAAACAAATCCAAGCGTTTCTCCTTTTTAGCAATTTAAGTCAAACATTTATAAAGGTTACGAAACAAATCAAAGCGTTTCACCTTTTTAGCAATTTAAGCCAAACCTTTACAAAGATTACGAACAAATCCAAATGTTTCACCTTTTTAGCAATTTAAGCCAAACGTTTACAAACGATATGAAACAAATCAAAACGTTTCACCTTTTTAGCGATTTAAGCCAAACGTTTACAAACATTACGAAACAAATCCTAACGTTTCACCTTTTTAGGGATTTAAGCCAAACATTTACAAACGTTGCGAAACAAATCCAAACGTTTCCCCTTTTTAGGGATATAAGCCAAACGTTTAAAATGTTTCGAAACAAATCCAAACCTTTCGCATTTCTAGCGATTTTAAGCCAAATGTTTGCAAACATTGCAAAACAAAACCAAGCGTTTCACCTTTTTAGCAATTTAAGCCAAACGTTTACAAACGTTACGAAACAATTCAAACGTTTCACCTTTTTAGCAATTTAAGCCAAACATTTACAAACGATACGAAACAAATCCAAATGTTTCACCTTTTTAGCGATTTAAGCCAAACGTTTACAAACGTTACGAAATAAATCCAAATGTTTCACCTTTTTAGCGATTTAAGCCAAACGTTTAAAAACGATATGAAACAAATCAAAACGTTTCACCTTTTTAGCGATTTAAGCCAAACGTTTACAAACGTTACGAAACAAATCCAAGCGTTTCTCCTTTTTAGCAATTTAAGTCAAACATTTATAAATGTTACGAAACAAATCAAAGCGTTTCACCTTTTTAGCAATTTAAGCCAAACCTTTACAAAGATTACGAACAAATCCAAATGTTTAACCTTTTTAGCGATTTAAGCCAAACGTTTACAAACGATATGAAACAAATCAAAACGTTTCACCTTTTTAGCGATATAAGCCAAACGTTTACAAACATTACGAAACAAATCCTAACGTTTCACCTTTTTAGGGATTTAAGCCAAACATTTACAAACGTTGCGAAACAAATCCAAACGTTTCCCCTTTTTAGGGATATAAGCCAAACGTTTAAAATGTTTCGAAACAAATCCAAACCTTTCGCATTTCTAGCGATTTTAAGCCAAATGTTTTCAAACATTGCAAAACAAAACCAAGCGTTTCACCTTTTTAGCAATTTAAGCCAAACGTTTACAAACGTTATGAAACAATTCAAACGTTTCACCTTTTTAGCAATTTAAGCCAAACGTTTACAAACGTTACGAAATAAATCCAAATGTTTCACCTTTTTAGCGATTTAAGCCAAACGTTTAAAAACGCATGAAACAAATCCAAACGTTTCACCTTTTTAGCAATTTAAACCGAACATTTACAAAGGTTATGAAACAAATCCAAATGTTTCACCTTTTTGGCAATTTAAGCCCAACATTTACAAACGTTACGAAACAAATCCAAACGTTTCACTTTTTTAGCGATATAAGCCAAATGTTTACAAAATGTTACGAAACAAATCCAAACATTGCACCTTTTTAGCAATTTAAGCCAAACGTTTACAAATACGAAACAAATCCAAACGTGTCACGACCCAATTTCGTGGATCGCGACCGGCGCTAGGGTATGGGTATGGTCGTACCAAAACCCGTAGCAAGCCTCGCGGAAAACCATTTAATCAAAATAAACCTGCAAGAAAACCAATGCTCGGGGGCAACCGAGACTCCAACCTAAGTCTAACAACTTATATAACAATCCTATTACAACCAATTGATAATATTCCGAAACTAGAAACATGCCTCATAAATCAATAATCCAATGTAACATGTCAACGTATAAATAATATAACAGTCGTACCACTACGACAAACCAAAGTATAATAATAAAGACAACTAGCTCTACTGCGGTCTAAGAAGTGAAACAGTTGACTAGTCTGATAATATAAAAAGACCTCCGAGGAACCAAAAGATCGGAGATGACCAACGCTCTCAAAATCATAAACCTGGAAAAGTTTGGAAAGCAACGGGGTCAGATATACTGAGATGAGTTCATAATGTTATTTACATTTATTAAGATTAAAACCTCAAAACAAATCCTTTTATACTAATGTATATATTTGATTATGGAAGACAGTATTGAAATGAAATCCCAAAGTAGGTGTGACGTATCATCACCAAATCCCAAAGTAGACGGGAACAAATCCTCGTCGATCCCAAAGTAGGCTAGACATTAGTCTGCCGATCCCAAAGTACTTACCGGTGCACACAGTCTCGATACAAGCCTATCGAGTAGCTCGTTTCAATCCAGATCCATAATCCTTAAAACAGTTCACAACATTTGATATACTAAAATAATTTGCGGTACTTAATAAAGCGGTAAATAACACTATCAACTCACTGCTTGCGTATCCACGTGAATAACTTGGCAAACAGCTAACCCTGAGCGGACTCCGAAGCACGAACAGACGACGGGTCTAAAACAAGGTATAAGTTAAAATCCATTCAACCCCTAACTCTAAGATTACTAGACACCACATAGGACTAGTATCTCAAACACAACCAAACACAACCAAAGTAATCAAACATAACCAACGTATTATCATAACCAAAGTATACCATATAATAAGTTAGGCAAATTAAGCTTAGGTGAGTTCTTATCTTTAAAACAAAACCAAAGTCCTTTCATAGCTTAAATACTTTATTTAAAATAAAGAGATTTCCCAAAGTAGTGTGTTAGCCTCAACTGCAGTATAGCTCAACAACACATGTCGGAAGACCACGTCTAACCCGACCCATCCATAAACCAAAGTTTAAAACCAAAGTCTTAAATAAATCCTTAAATGAAACCAAAGTATTTTTAAATAAGAACTCATACCTAACTTAATACTACCACGAACACCAAAGTAACAAATCAATTACCTTGCCAACACTTGACAAGTACACCCAAAGTATAGTTGTTGAAATCAACCTTCTTTAACATCACAAATAAATTTCCAGCTTTTAATTAATTACTCAAAACAGTTTTTAACTCAAATACTTAATCCATTTGTTATACTAAATCAATTAGGCAATTTACCCAAACCATTTAAAGTAACATTAGACATCTAACAACCTATGATTCATATTTACAAAATTTCCAGATTTTATATCATAAGAAAAACAGAATTTAAATCCATTTATAAACCAATTCTTTCATGCCATTAATCGAAACCACCAATCTCAAAGCCATCTAGAATAATCATCCAAGGTATAACAATCACAACACCATAGAATGAAATCTCAGATTATAAACCATCACAAAACAGAATATAATCACAAACCACCCAAAGTATCGATTTCAAATCGAGCCACAACAATCACAACACACAAATATAAGGGATTAATCCACTAACCTCTTGAGATAGATTAAGGACAACAATCAAAGGAAAACCCAGAGAATATAATTCCAAAATCAGCCTACAAACAAACCATACGATAGCTAAAGATCACACAACTCAATTATATGATAAAACACTAATTAAACCTTAAGGAATTGATTAGAATACTTACTAATGATCACCAATGGATTAGGAATAGCTAGGATATGAATTTCAGAGAGTATAGGCCGTTCTAGGGTTTTAGAAAACGAGAGAAATGAATTTAGGTCGCTTAAGGGGTCTATTTATAAAAAAATCAGCGAACTGAACAGTGCACGAGTCGCGCCCGCTACACTTCCATCGCGCCCGTGAAACATGAATCGCGCCCGTGATGAATGAATCATCGCGCCCGTGAAAAGCTACTGCCTCCGATGAAAAATTGAGATTTTGAAAATGAAATCGAAAACGTTCCAAACTCCAAGGTTACTTCTAATACACCTTAAAACACATTTTAAAAGGTTTGGAACATTCGAACCGCGAACCGAAGTGGTCGAACCACTCAAACGAACCCAAAGTACCGTTTAGGCCTAACGAAACTAGTCGGAAAAATACGGGATGTTACAAAACGTTTGACCTTTCTAGCGATTTAAGCCAAACGTTTATAAACCGTACGAAACAAAACAAAACATTTAAAACGTTATGAAACAAATCCAATCCCTTACAAAAGTTACGAAACAAAACCTGGTGTTTCACCTTTTTAGCAATTTAAGCCAAACGTTACGAAACAAATCCAAGTGTTTCATCTTTTAGCAATTTAAGGCAAACGTTTACAAATGTTCCGAAACAAATTCAAGAGTTTCACCTTTTTAGTAATGTAAGCCAAACGTTTACGAACGTTACGAAACAAATTCAAGCATTTCACCTTTTTAGCAATTTAAGCCAAACGTTTATAAACGTTACGAAACAAATCCAAATGTTTCACGGTTTTAGCGATTTAAGCCGAATGTATACAAACGTTACGAAACAAAACAAAACATTTCACGTTTTTAGCAATTTAAGACAAATGTTTACATACGTTTCGAAGCAAATCCAAACGTTTCCCCATTTTAGCGATTTAAGTCAAACGTTTAAAACGTTACGAAACAAATTCAAACATTTCACCTTTTTAGCGATTTATGCCAAACGTTTACAAACGTTACGAAACAAATCCAAACGTTTCACCTTTTTAGCAATTGAAGCCACACGTTTACAAACGTTATGGAACAAATCCAAAGGTTTCACCTTTTTAGCGGTTGAAGCCAAACGTTTACAAACGTTACGAAACAAATCCAAACGTTTCACCTTTTTAGTGATTTACGCCAAATGTTTACAAAGGTTATGAAACAAATCCAGATGGTTTATCTTTTTAGCAATTTATGCCAAACGTTTACAAACGTTACAAAACAAATCCAAGCGTTTCACCTTTTTAGCAATTCAAGCCAAACGTTTATAAACGTTACGAAACAAATCCAAGCGTTTCACCTTCTTAGCGATTTAAGAAAAACGTTTACAAACAATACGAAACAAATCCAAACGTTTCACCTTTTTAGCGAATTAAGCCAAACATTTACAAACGTTACAAAACAAATCCAAACGTTTCACCTTTTTAGCGATTTAAGCCAAACAATTACAAATGTTACGAAACAAATCCAAACGTTTCACCTTTTTAGTGATTTAAGCCAAACATTTACAAAATGTTACGAAACAAATCCAAACGTTTCGCCTTTTAAGTAATTTAAGCCAAACGTTTACAAACGTTACGAAACAAATCCAAACGTTTCACCTAGTTAGCGATTTAAGCCAAACGTTACGAAACAAAACCAAACGTTTAAAACGTTATGAAACAAATCTAAACGTTTCACCTTTTTAGCGATTTAAGCCAAACGTTTACAAACAATACGAAACAAATCTAAGCGTTTCACTTTTTATCAATTTAAGCCAAACGTTTACAAACGTTACGAAACAAATCCAAGCGTTACACCTTTTTAGCAATTTAAGCAAAACGTTTACAAACGTAACGAAACAAATCCAAGCGTTTCACCTTTTTAGCAATTTAAGCCAAACGTTTACAAACATTACGAAACAAATCAAAGAGTTTCACCTTTTTAGTGATTTAAGCCAAACGTTTACAAACGGTACGAAACAAATCCAAACGTTTCTCATTTTTAGCGATTTAAGCCAAATGATTATAAACGCTACGAAACAAATCTAAATGTTTCATCTTTTTAGTAATGTAAGCCAAATGTTTACAAACGTTACGAATCAAATCCAAGCGTTTCCCCTTTTTTGCAATTTAGGCCAAACGTTTACAAATGTTACGAAACAAATCCAAGCGCTTCACCTTTTTTAAAATTTAAGCCAAACGTTTACAAACGTTACGAAAAAATCTAAACGTTTCGCCTTTTTAGCGACTTAAGCCAAACGTTTAGAAAGGTTATGAAACAAATCCAAATGTTTCACCTATTTAGCAATTTATGCCGAACGTTTACAAACGTTAAGAAACAAATCCAAGCGGTTCATCTTTTTAGCAATTTAAACCAAACGTTTACAAAATTTATGAAACAAATCCAAGTGTTCCACCTTTTTAGCAATTTAAGCCAAACGTTTACAATCGTTACGAAACAAATCCAAGCGTTTCAACTTTTTAGATATTTAAGCCAAATGTTTAAAAACGTTACGAAAAAATCCAAATATTTCACCTTTTTAGCGATTTAAGCCGAATGTATACAAACGTTACGAAACAAAACAAAACATTTCACGTTTTTAACAATTTAAGACAAATGTTTACATACGTTTCGAAGCAAATCCAAACGTTTCCCCATTTTAGCGATTTAAGTCAAACGTTTAAAACGTTACGAAACAAATCAAAACATTTCTCCTTTTTAGCGATTTATGCCAAACGTTTACAAACGTTACGAAACAAATCCAAACGTTTCACCTTTTTAGCAATTGAAGCCACACGTTTACAAACGTTAAGGAACAAATCCAAAGGTTTCACCTTTTTAGCGGATGAAGCCAAACGTTTACAAACGTTACGAAACAAATCCAAACGTTTCGCCTTTTTAGTGATTTACGCCAAATGTTTACAAAGGTTATGAAACAAATCGAGATGGTTTATCTTTTTAGCAATTTATGCCAAACGTTTACAAACGTTACAAAACAAATCCAAGCGTTTCACCTTTTTAGCAATTCAAGCCAAACGTTTATAAACGTTACGAAACAAATCCAAGCGTTTCACCTTCTTAGCGATTTAAGAAAAACGTTTACAAACAATTCGAAACAAATCCAAACGTTTCACCTTTTTAGCGAATTAAGCCAAACATTTACAAACGTTACAAAACAAATCCAAACGTTTCACCTTTTTAGCGATTTAAGCCAAACATTTACAAACGTTACGAAACAAATCCAAACGTTTCACCTTTTTAGTGATTTAAGCCAAACATTTACAAAATGTTACGAAACAAATCCAAATGTTTCGCCTTTTAAGTAATTTAAGCCAAACGTTTACAAACGTTACGAAACAAATCCAAACGTTTCACATTTTTAGCGATTTAAGCCAAACGTTACGAAACAAAACCAAACGTTTAAAACGTTATGAAACAAATCTAAACGTTTCACCTTTTTAGCGATTTAAGCCAAACGTTTACAAACAATACGAAACAAATCTAAGCGTTTCACTTTTTATCAATTTAAGCCAAACGTTTACAAACGTTACGAAACAAATCCAAGCGTTACACCTTTTTAGCAATTTAAGCAAAACGTTTACAAACGTAACGAAACAAATCCAAGCGTTTCACCTTTTTAGCAATTTAAGCCAAACGTTTACAAACATTACGAAACAAATCAAATAGTTTCACCTTTTTAGTGATTTAAGCCAAACGTTTACAAACGGTACGAAACAAATCCAAACGTTTCTCATTTTTAGCGATTTAAGCCAAATGATTATAAACGCTACGAAACAAATCTAAATGTTTCATCTTTTTAGTAATGTAAGCCAAATGTTTACAAACGTTACGAATCAAATCCAAGCGTTTCCCCTTTTTTGCAATTTAGGCCAAACGTTTACAAATGTTACGAAACAAATCCAAGCGCTTCACCTTTTTAAAAATTTAAGCCAAACGTTTACAAACGTTACGAAAAAAATCTAAACGTTTCGCCTTTTTAGCGACTTAAGCCAAACGTTTAGAAAGGTTATGAAACAAATCCAAATGTTTCACCTTTTTAGCAATTTATGCCGAACGTTTACAAACGTTAAGAAACAAATCCAAGCGGTTCATCTTTTTAGCAATTTAAACCAAACGTTTACAAAATTTACGAAACAAATCCAAGTGTTTCACCTTTTTAGCAATTTAAGCCAAACGTTTACAATCGTTACGAAACAAATCCAAGCGTTTCAACTTTTTAGATATTTAAGCCAAATTTTTAAAAACGTTACGAAAAAAATCCAAATATTTCACCTTTTTAGCGATTTAAGCCGAACGTTTACAAACATTACAAAACAAAACCAAACGTTTCACCTTTATAGTGATTTTAGCCCAACGTTTACAAACGTTACGAAACAAATTCAAACGTTTCCCCATTTTAGCGATTTAAGCCAAACGCTTAAAACGTTACTAAACAAATCCAAACGTTTCACCTTTTGAGCGATTTAAGCCAAACGTTTACAAACGTTACGAAACAAATCCAAACGTTTCACCTTATTAGTGATTGAAGCCAAACGATTGCAAACGTTACGAAACAAATCCAAACGTTTCATATATATTAGCAATTTAAGCCAAACGTTTACAACCCTTACGAAACAAATACCGTTAGTAAACGTTTGGCTTAAATCGCAAAAAAGGCGAAACGTTTGAATCAGTTTCGTAGCGTTTGTAAATGTTTGGCTTTAATTGCTAAAAAGGTGAAACGCTTGGATATATTTCGTAACGTTTGTAAACGTTTGGCTTAAATTGCTAAAAAGGTGAATCGCTTGGATTTGTTTCGTTACGTTTGTAAACGTTTGGCTTAATTTGCTAAAAGTGTGAAACGCTTGGTTTTGTTTCGTAATGTTTGTAAACATTTGGCTTAAATTGCTAAAAATGTAAAACGTTTGGATTTGTTTCGTAATGTTTGTAAACGTTTCGCTTCAATCGCTAAAAAGGTGAAACGTTTGGATTTGTTTAGTAACGTTTGTAAACATTTGGCTTAAATCGCTAAAAAGGTTAAACGTTTGGATTTGTTTCGTAACATTTGTAAACGTTTGGCTTAAATCGCTAAAACGGGGAAATGTTTCGATTTGTTTCGTAGCGTTTGTAAATGTTTGGCTTAAATCGCTAAAAAGGTGACACATTTGGTTTTGTTTCACAAAGTTTGTAAACGTTTGGCTTAAATTGCTGAAAAGGTGAAACGCTTGGATTTGTTTTGTAACGTCTGTAAACGTTTGGCTTAAATTGCTAAAAAGGTGAAACGCTTGGATTTGTTTCGTAGCATTTGTAAACGTTTGGCTTAAATTGCTAAAAAGGTGAAACACTTGGATTTGTTTCGTACAGTTTGTAAACGTTTGGCTTAAATTGCTAAAAAGGTGAAACATTTCAATTTGTTTCATAACCTTTGTAAACGTTTGGCCTAAATCGCTACAAAGGTGAAACGTTTGAATTTGTTTCATACGTTTGTAAACGTTTTGCTTAAATCGCTAAAAAGTTAAAATGCTTGGATTTTTTGGTAACGTTTGTAAACGTTTGGCTTAAATCACTAAAATGGTTAAACGTTTGGATTTATTTCGAAACGTTTGTAAATGTTTGGCTTAAATTGCTAAAATGGTGAAACACTTGGATTTGATTTATAACGTTTGTAAACGTTTGGCTTAAATCGCTAAAAAGGTGAAAGGTTGGGCTTAAATTCATACGTTTGTAAACGTTTGACTTAAATCGCTAAAAAGGTGAAACGTTTGGATTTATTTTGTAACGTTTTTAAACGTTTGGCTTAAATTGCAAAATGATAAAATGCTTGGATTTGTTTCGTAACGTTTGTAAACGTTTGGCTTAAATTGCTAAAAAAGTGAAATGCTTGGTTTTGTCTCGGAATGTTTGTAAACGTTTGGCTTAAATTGCTAAAAAGGTGAAACGCTTGAATTTGTTTCGTAACGTTTGTAAACATTTGGCTTAAATTGCAAAAAAGGGTAAACGCTTGGTTTTTTTTCGTAATGGTTGTAAATATTTGGCTTAAATCGCTAAAAATGCAAAATGTTTGGATTCGTTTTGTAACGTTTGGTTTTCTTTCGTAAAGTTTGTAAACGTTTGGCTTCAATGGCCAAAAAGGCGAAACGTTTGGATTCGTTTCGTAACGTTTGTAAACGTTTGTCTTATATCGCTAAAAAGGTGAAACGTTTGGATTTGTTTCGTAACGTTTGTAAATGTTTGGCTTAAATTGTTAAAAAGGTGAAACCTTTGGATTTGTTTCGTAACGTTTTTAAACGTTTGGCTTAAATCGCTTATAAGTTGAAACGTTTGGATTTGTTTCGTAATGTTTGTAAACGTTTGGCTTAAATCGCTAAAAAGGTGAAACGTTTGGATTTGTTTCGTACTGTTTGTAAACGTTTGGCTTAAATTTCAAAAGAGGGGAAACGTTGGATTTGTTTTGTAATGTTTGTAAACGTTTGGCTTAAATTGCTTAAACGGTGAAACGCTTGGATTTGTTTCGTAACGTTTGTAAAAGTTTGGCTTAAATTGCTAAAAAGGTGAAACATTTGTATTTTTTTGGTAACGTTTGTAAACGTTGGGATTAAATCGCGAAAAAGGTGAAACGTTTCGATTTATTTCGTAACGATTGTAAACGTTGGGCTTAAATTGCTAAAAAGGTGAAACGCTTGGATTTGTTTCGTAACGTTTGTTAACGTTTGGCTTAAATTGCTAAAAGGGTGAAATGTTTGGTTTTGTTTCGTAATGTTTGTAAACGTTTGGCTTAAATTGCTAAAAAGTGAAACGCTTGGATTTGTTTCGTAATGATTATAAATGTTTGGCTTAAATCGCTAAAAAGGCGAAACGTTTGGATTTGTTTCCTATGTTTGTAAACGTTTGGCTAAAACCGCTAAAAAGGTGAAACGTTTGGATTTATTTCGTAAACTTTATAAACATTTGGCTTAAATTGATAAAAAGGTTAAACGCTTGGATTTGTTTCGTAACGTTTGGAAATGTTTGGCATAAATTGCTAAAAAGGTGAAACGGTTGGATTTTATTCGTACTTTCTGTAAACGTTTGGCTTAAATTGCTAAAAAAGTGAAACGCTTGGTTTTGTTTTGTAATGTTTGTAAACGTTTGGCTTAAATCGCTAAAAAGGTGAAACGTTTGGATTTGTTTCATACGTTTGTAAACGTTTGGCTTAATTCGATAAAAAGGTGAAACGTTTGGATTTATTTCGTAACGTTTGTAAACGTTTGGCTTAAATTGCTAAAAAGGTGAAAGCTTGGATTTGTTTCGTAACGTTTGTTAACGTTTGGCTTAAATCGCTAACAGGGTGAAATGTTTGGTTTTATTTCGTAATGTTTGTAAACGTTTGGCTTAAATTGCTAAAAAAGTGAAACGCTTGGATTTGTTTCGTAATGATTATAAACGTTTGGCTTAAATCGCTAAAAAGGTGAAATGTTTGGATTTGTTTCCTATTTTTGTAAACGTTTGGCTAAAACCGCTAAAAAGGTGAAACGGTTGGATTTATTTCGTAAACTTTATAAATGTTTGGCTTAAATTGATAAAAAGGTTAAACGCTTGGATTTGTTTCGTTACGCTTGGAAGCGTTTGGCATAAATTTCTAACAAGGTGAAACGGTTGGATTTTTTCATAATGTTTGTAAACGTTTGGCTTAATTTGCTTAAACGGTGAAACGCTTGGATTTGTTTCATAACGTTTGTAAAAGTTTGGCTTAAATTTCTAAAAAGGTAAAACATTTGGATTTGTTTCGTAACGTTTGTAAACGTTTCGCTTAAATCGCTAAAAAGGTTAAACGTTTGGATTTGTTTCCTATGTTTGTAAACGTTTGGCTTAAATCGCGAAAAAGATGAAACGTTTGGATTTATTTCGTAACGTTTGTAAACGTTTTGCTTAAATTGCTAAAAAGGTGAAACGCTTGGATTTGTTTCGTAACGTTTGTAAACGTTTGTCTTAAATTGCTAAAAAAGTGAAACGCTTGGTTTTGTTTCGGAAAGTTTTTAAACGTTTGGGTTAAATTGCTAAAAAGGGGAAACGCTTGGATTTGTTTCATAACGTTTGTAAAGGTTTCGCTTAAATTGCTAAAAAGGTGAATAGTTTGGATTTTTTTCGTAACGTTTGTAAACATTTTGCTTAAATTGCTAAAAAGGTGAAACGCTTGGTTTTGTTTCTTAATGGTTGTAAACGTTTGGCTTAAATCGCTAAAAATGCGAAACGTTTGGATTCGTTTTGTAACGTTTGGTTTTGTTTCGTAATGTTTGTAAACGTTTGGCTTTAATCGTGAAAAAGGTGAAACGTTTGGATTTGTTTCGCAACATTTGTAAACGTTTGGCTTATATCGCAAAAAAGTTGAAACATTTGGATTTATTTCGTAACGTTTGTAAATGTTTGGCTTAAATCGCTAAAAAGGTGAAATGTTTGAATTTGTTTCGTACGTTTGTAAACGTTTGGCTTAAATCGCCAAAAGGTGAAACGTTTGGATTTGTTTGGTAACGTTTGTAAACGTTTGGCTTAAATCGCTAAAAAGGTGAAATATATGGATTTGTTTCGTATCGTTTGTAAACATTTGGCTTATATCGCTAATAAGGCGAAACGTTTGGATTTTTTTGTAGCATTTGTAAACGTTTGGCTTAAATTGCTAAAAAGGTGAAACGCTTTGATTTGTTTCGTAACCTTTGTAAACGTTTGGCTTAAATCGCTAAAAAGGTGAAACATTTGGATTTGTTTCGTAATCTTTGTAAACGTTTGGCTTAAATCGCTAAAAAGGTGAAACGCTTGGATTTGTTTTGTACGTTTGTAAACGTTTGTCTTTAATCGCTAAAAAGGTGAAACGTTTGGATTTATTTCGTAACGTTATTAATCTTTTGGCTTAAATTGTTAAAAAGGTTAATGTCATAACGTTTGTTAACGTTTGGCTTAAATTGCTAAAAAAGGTGAAACCCTTGGATTTGTTTCGTAACGTTTGTAAACGTTTGGCTTAAATTGCTAAAAAAGTGAAACGCTTGGTTTTGTTTCGTAATGTTTGTAAACGTTTGGCTTCAATCGCAAAAAAGATGAAACGTTTGAATTTGTTTCATATGTTTTTAAACGTTTGGCTTAAATCGTTAAAGAAATGAAACGTTTGGATTTATTTCGTAACGTTTGTAAACGTTTGTCTCAAATTGCTAAAAAGGTGAAACGCTTGGATTTGTTTCTAGCTTAAATTGCTAAACAGGTGAAACGCTTGGTTTTGTTTCGTAATGTTTGTAAACGTTTGGCTTAAATCGCTAAAAATGCAAAACGTTTGGATTTTTTTGGTAACGTTTTAAACGTTTGGTTTTATTTCGTAACGTTTGTAAACATTTGGCTTAAATCGCTAAAAAAGGGAAACATTTGGATTTGTTTCATAACGTTTGTAAACGTTTGACTTAAATTGCTAAAAAGGTGAAACGCTTGGTTTTGTTTCGTAATGTTTGTAAACGTTTGGCTTAAATTGCTAAAAAGGTGAAACGCTTGGTTTTATTTCGTAATGTTTGTAAACGTTTGGTTTAAAATTGCTAAAAAGGTGAAACGCTTGGTTTTGTTTCGTAATGTTTGTAAACATTTGGCTTAAATCGCTAAAAAGGTGAAACGTTTGGATTTACTTCGTAACGTTTATAAACGTTTGGCTTAAATTTCTAAAAAGGTTAAACGCTTGGATTTGTTTCGCAACGTTTGTAAACGTTTGGCTTAACCTGCTAAAAAGGTGAAACGCTTGGATTTGTTTCGTAAGGTTTGTAAACGTTTGGCTTAAATTGCTAATAAAGTGAAACGCTTGGTTTTGATTTGTAATGTTTGTAAACCTTTGGCTTAAATTGCTAAAAAGGTAAAACGTTTGGATTTTTTTCATACGTTTGTAAACGTTTGGCTTATATCGTTAAAAAGGTGAAACGTTTGGATTTATTTCATAACGTTTGTAAACGTTTGCCTTAAATTGCTAAAAAGGTGAAACGCTTGGTTTTGTTTCGTAATGTTTGTAAATGTTTTGCTTAAATCGATAAAAAAGAGAAACGTTTGGATTTGTTTCGTAACGTTTGAAAACGTTTGGCTTATATCGCTAAAAAGGCGAAACGTTTGGCTTAAATCGCTAAAAAGGTGAAACGTTTGGATTTGTTTCTGTAATAACCCGGAAAATTTAAGAGTTAATATATAGCCACGTGTCTAATATTTTATTAGACGGGAGTAGGTAAATTAAATTTAAAGATAAATTTAATTTACAAGTGTCCCTAAATTTTTATTATGGCTATAGGATTGAAAATTTAAATTTTTAGGATTTCAATTTGATTAGTTATATAATTAACGGTGACAATATGGATTTATAAATTTGGTGCAGAATAATTGATAAGTCCCTAGCGAATATTTTTGGTACTAATATTCGCGAAATATTTTAAAAAGGTTATCGTGAAAATTTGATAAAATTTGAAAGCAGAAATTTTATCAAGCGCAGTCAATGGGAACATAATAAATCGAAAATGATTTATTAAGAATAAAATATAAGTCATATGGGAATAAAAATTATATTTTTATTCTTGTTATATTTTATTTGATTTTTGGTAAAAGTTTCACGAAATTTGGAAGTCGTTTCCGTTTAGGCTACGGACGACTAGTTTAGAAGTTGGTTTAAAGTGCATGATTGAGCTAGTACTAAAATGCACTTTAACCAATACTATATATATAGCATTAGGTTAACAAATTTTAGGCTCAGAAGCCATTTTCTTTCCTTTTGAAAAGGAAATAAGAGCAGAATGCTCTGTACATGCGGCGGGGATTAGGTTTCGATACCGTTCGATCCGTTTCTCGATTCTAACCTCATTTCTTCAACGATTACTCACGTAATCAAGGTATTATATCCGTATTAAACGTTTATTTCAATTTATTTCGAATATAAACTTGTTTATAAACGGTTACCGTATCGAATTATCGTTTTAAACGTCCGTATTGATTTTGAATTGTGTATACTTGATTGTGGACGCTAGAATAGTGTTTTTGGACAGATTAAACAGGACGGGAGGTCCCGGAATTGAAATTATGGGGCTGTGCGATTGCACAGCCCGCTATGCGACCGCACAGCATAGTGTGCGCCCGCACACTGTGCGGTCGCACAACATCAGCTGTGCGGACGCACAACATTGAAATGCTGAGCGACCGCACAGCTACACCTGTGCGTCCGCACAGTGCTTCTGTGCGGGCGAACAGCTGCCACGTCGGGCAGTCGGGGTTCGTTTTCTCCGGTCTTTTGGGGTACTTTCCGGGGGGCGATTCCGACGTGCTTTCGCCTAATAACCCGAGGTGTTTGCCGACCGAACCTAAAACATTTTTAATAAATGTTTTTAAACCAAACTTAGATATTTTAAAACGATAACTTGTGTTAGAAGAAAGTGAAAAGGTTTTATAACCTAAACCTACAGACTTTCAAAAGGAGATTTTAAAAGTAAAGTTAAACGTTTATAATGGACTTTAAAAGAGTTAAAGTCAACTTTTAAACGGTTTTAAAAATTTAGCAATCGATTTTGCTAAAAACTTAGTATATGACCGAGAATTATTTTGACAATTAGGTCTATACTATAAATGGTTTTCTTTAGGTATTGCGATACCTAAAATAACTTCTAGAGAGAAGTTAGAACGTTTTCTCAAAACGAGAATTTATAATATGGTTTTTTAAAAAGAAAAGAGACCATAAATGCTATATGTTTAAATGATTAAATGTTTGACCTAGAACTGGGTTTATGAACCTAGAAATTTTATAGGAAACATATATTGATGTATTTTATCCTGTTTGCTTTGTGTGTTTAGTCCGACCAGCTAGCGAGCAGTCTGACCACAACCACAAGATTAAGTTCCAGACCTAGCGGTGTTTATGAGTTCATTTGTTTACTTTTGAATATTAGTATTCAATTGTTTTTAAATCCATAAATCGCACTAAGTATGAAACTTAGCCAAGGAAGATCCACTGAAACGAGCTATCTATTGGGCAGCAATAGGACTGTGTGATCACCGGTGTTAATGAACTAGATGAGAGGTAAATATTATAAGCATACATATTGAGATTAGGTTTTAAGCTAGATACTTGTAAAGCGGCTTAAACCTATTGGGTAGTCCTGAGGTGGCAGTGATTTAAGTTCCGGCCCAGCAACCCTATACAGAGTCAAGATGGCTGTGATACATAAGTATACAGCTCATCCTGTATTAAACAAGAGTTGTGCATATGCATTATATATATGATAGCATTATAACGTAATCAGGACTAGGGTTTCAGTTGGATCGAGGACTGGTAATATTTTTATATACAGATATTTTGTCTATATGCGATTTTGTTATTTAACTGTAAACCTATCTACTAACTCAGAAATATTTATATTTCTGACCCCGTTGTTGTTTATCATTTTCAGGTACCTATCTACCGGGTCTGGTCGAGCTTTCACCCTTTTCCATCAGGGAAGCTTATCTTGTTGTTATGTAAATAACACCTTAAACTTTTAGATGGTGCAATAGTGTATATAGATGTGCTATGCCTGTGGCCACGTCATGGTTCCTCTGTGTATATACTCTGATAGGAACATGACTTTGTCTAGCTCTAATAAGTGGCTACTTAATAGGCATATGGTGTTTTATGGTGTCCCCTACGGGTGGGCCTAGCTTCGTGTCTTTGGTCTGCAAAGACACTGTGTGTAGTATAGCTGGCCTTACATTTGTGTGCCTGCTGTGCATGTTTTTAAATATGTTTGATATAACGCTTTGAAAAGGAAAGTGTTCGATATATTTTATTAAACATATTGTTCGGGTGCGTGGTTTGAAGCAGGGCTGCCTGCGAGGCAAAGCACGTGAGCTAGGTCCCTGTACCACCGCACCGGTTTTCAAAAATGCGCGTGGGTCAGAATAACTAGGGTTATTCAACAAGCATTTATGAAAACGCGATTTCGCTTATATGAATATTTTTTCAGAATGTGTTATTCCACTCTAAACGGAAAAATGTTTTAACGGTGTTTTCTGAAAACGATTCGTATGCGAGGTACGATTTAGATTTATATTTAGGTGGCGAAACGTTTAGCGATTTAAGCCAAACTTTAGCGATTTAAGCCAAACGTTTACAAACGATACGAAACAAATCCAAACGTTTCACCTTTTTAGCGATTTAAGCCAAAAGTTTACAAACGTTACGAAACTAATCCGAACGTTTCACCTTTTTAAGCCAAACATTTACAAACGTTGCGAAACAAATCCAAACGTTTCCCCTTTTTAGCGAAATAGCCAAGCGTTTAAAACGTTTAAAAACAAATCCAAACCTTTCGCATTTTAGCGATTTTAAGCGAAACATTTACAAACATTACAAAACAAAACCAAGCGTTTCACCTTTTTAGCAATTTAAGCCAAACGTTTACAAACGTTACGAAACAATTCCAAGCGTTTCACCTTTTTAGCAATTTAAGCCAAACATTTACAAACGATACGAAACAAATCCAAGCGTTTCACCTTTTTAGCCATTTAAGCCAAACGTTTACAAACGTTACGAAATAAATCAAAACGTTTCACCTTTTTAGCGATTTAAGCCAAACGTTTTCAAACTCATGAAACAAATTCAAACGTTTCACCTTTTTAGCGATTTAAACCGAACATTTACAAAGGTTATGAAATAAATCCAAATGTTTCACCTTTTTGGCAATTTAAGCCAAACATTTACAAACGTTACGAAACAAATACAAGCGTTTCACCATTTTAGAAATTTAAGCCAAACTTTTTCAAACGTTACGAAACAAATCAGCCCATTTCACCTTTTTAGCGATTTAAGAAACGTTTGCAAACGTTACAAAACAAATCCAAACGTTTCATCTTTTTAGCGATTTTATCGAAACGTTTACAAACGTTTCGAAAAAAATCCAAATGTTTCACCATTTTAGTGATTTAAGCCAAACATTTACAAACGTTACCAAACAAATCCAAATGTTTCACCTTTTCAGCGATTTAAGCCAAACGTTTAGAATCCATACGAAAGAAATCCAAATGTTTGACCTTTTTCGCGATTTAAGCCAAACGTTTACAAACGTTACAAAATAAAACCAAACGTTTAAAATGTTACAAAACCAATCCAAACATTTCATATTTTTAGCGAGTTAAGCCAAACGTTTACAAACGTTACGAAACAAAATCAAACGTTTCACCTTTTTAGCAATTTAAGCATAACTTTTACAAACGTTACGATTAAAATCCAAGCGTTTCACCTTTTTAGCAATTTAAGCCAAATGTTTACAAACGCTACGAAACAAATCCAAGCATTTCACCTTTTTAGCAATTTAAGCCAAATGTTAACAAACGTTACGAAAGAAATCTAAGCGTTTCACCTTTGTTGCTATTTAAGCCAAACGTTTACAAACGTTACGAAAAAATCCAAACGTTTCACATTTTTTGCAAATAACCCATACGTTTACAAAGGTTATGAAACAAATCCAAATGTTTCACCTTTTTGCAATTTATTTCAAACGTTTATAAACGTTATGAAACAAATCCAAGCGTTTCACCTTTTTAGCAATTTAAGCCAAACGTTTACAAATGTTACGAAACAAATCCAAACGCTTCATCTTTTTAGTGATTGAAGCTAAATGTTTACAAATGTTATGACACAAATCCAAACCTCTTGAAACAAATCCAAACGTTTAAAACGTTACGAAGCAAATCCAAACGTTTCACCATTTTAGCGATTTAAGCTAAACATTTACAAACGTTACTAAACAAAGCCAAACGTTTACAAACGTTACGAATCAAATCCAGACGTTTCACCTTTATAGCAATTTAAGCCAAACGTTTACAAACGTTACAAAACCAAACCAAGCGTTTCACCTTATTAGCGATTTAAGCCAAACGTTACGAAAAAAATCCAAGCGTTTCACCTTTTTAGCAATTTACGCCAAACGTTTACAAACGTTACAGCACAAAACCAAACGTTTCTCATTTTTACCGATTTAAGCCAAATGTTTACAAACGCTACGAAACAGCTTTTTAGCGATATAAGCCAAACGTTACGAAAAAAATCCAACTGTTTCACTTGAACCCAAACGTTTACAAACGTTACGAAACAAATCCAAACGTTTCACCTTTAAGCGATATAAGCCAAACGCTTACAATTGTTACGAAATAAAACCAAATGTTTCTCCTTTTTAGCGATTTAAGACAAACGTTTACAAACATTACAAAACAAATTAAAACGTTTAAAACGTTACGAAATAAATCCAAACGTTTACGAAGGTTACGAAACAAAACCAAATGTTTCACCATTTTAGCGATTTAAGCCAAACGTTTACAAACGTTGCGAAACAAAACTAAACGTTTCACCTTTTTAACGATTTAAGTCAAACGTTTATGAACGTTACAAATCAAAATCAAACGTTTAAAACGTTAAGAAAGAAAACGTTACGAAACAAATCCAAATGTTTGCAAACGTTGCGAAACAAAACCAAACGTTTCACCTTATTAGCGATTCAAGCCAAACGTTTACAAACGTTACGAAACAAATCCAAAAGTTTAAAATGTTACGAAACAATCCAAAAGTTTACAAACGTTACAAAACAACACCAAACGTTTCCCCATTTTAACGATTTAAACTAAACGTTTATAAACATTACGAAACAAAACCAAATGTCTATAAACGTTACGGAACAATTTGAAACGTTTCCCATGTATAGTGATTTAAGCCAAACGTTTAAAACGTTAGGAAACATATCCAAACGTTTCACATTTTTAGTGATTGAAGCCAAAAGTTTGCAAACGTTATGAAACAAATCCAAATGTTTCGAAACAAATCCAAACGTTTAAAACGTTGCAAAACAAATGCAACTGTTTCACCTATTTAGCGATTTAAGTCGGACGTCTACAAAGGTTATGAAACAAAACCAAATGTTTCACCTTTTTAGAGATATAGGCCAAACGTTTACATACGTTACGAAACAAATCCAAACATTTCCCCTTTTTAGCGATTTAAGCCAAACATTTAAAACTTTACGAAACACATCCAAACATTTCACATTTTTTGCAATTTAAGCCAAACGTTTACAAACGTTACGAAACAAATCAAAACGTTTCACCCTTTTAGCCATTTAAGCCAAACGTTTACAAACGTTGAAAAACAAATCCAAATGTTTCACCTTTTTAGCAATTTAAACCAAACGTTTAAAACTTTACGAAACAAATCCAAATGTTTCAAATTTTAAGAAATTTAAGCCAAACATTTACAAACGTTACGAAACAAATCCAAACGTTTCCCCTTTTTAGCGATTTAAGCCAAACGTTTACAAACGTTACGAAACAAATCCAAGCTTTTCAATTTTTTAGCAATTTAAGCCAAACGTTTACAAACGTTACAGAACAAATCCAAGCGTTTAACCTTTTTAGCAATTTAAACCAAACGTTTAAAACTTTACGAAACAAATCCAAATGTTTCACATTTTTAGCAATTTAAGCCAAACGTTTACAAACGTTACGAAACAAATCCAAACGTTTTACCTTTTTAGCGATTTAAGTCAAACGTTTAGAAACGTTAAAAATCAAATCCAATCGTTTCATCTTTTTAGCGATTTAAGCCAAGCGTTTGCAAACGTTACGAAAAAAACCAAACGTTTCACCTTTATTGCGATTTAAGCCAAACATTTTCAAACGTTACGGAACGAATCCAAACGTTTCCCCTTTTAGTGATTTAAGCCAAGCGTTTACAAACGTTACAAACCAAATTCAAGTGTTTTCCCTTTTTAGCAATTTAAGCCAAATGATTACAAAAGTTATGAAACAAAACCAAACGTTTCCCCTTTTTTAGCGATTTAAGCAAAACGTTTACAAACGTTACGAAAGAAAACCAAACGTTTTCCTTTTTTAGCGATTAAAGCCAAACGTTTACAAACGTTACAAAACAAATCCAAACATTTCACCTTTTTCACGATTTAAGCCAAACGTTTACAAATGCTACGAAACAAAACCAAACGTTTCTCCTCTTTAGCAATTTAAGCCAAACGTTCATAAACGATACGAAATAAAACCAAAAGTTTAAAACGTTACGAAACAAAAATCCAAATGTTTCACATTTTTAGCGATTTAAGCCAAACGTTTACAAACGATACGAAACAAATCCAAACCTTTCACCTTTTTAGCGATTTAATCCAAACGTTTACAAAGGTTACGAAACAAATCCAAACGTTCCCCATTTTAGCGACTTAAGCCAAACGTTTCGCAATGTTTCGTATGTAATCCAAATGTTCACCTTTTCAAAATCTAATTCCATATACAACTCAATTACGATGCTGACAATGAAATACAGATTTGGCTTAAATTGCTAAAAAGATGAAACGTTTGGATTTGTTTCGTAACGGTTGTAAACGTTTGGCTTATATCGCTAAAAAAGGTGAAACGTTTGGATTTGTTTCGTAACGTTTGTAAATGTTTGGCTTAAATCACTGAAACATTTGTAATTGTTACGTAAAGTTTGTAAACGTTTTGCTTCAATCGCTAAAAAGGTGAAATGCTTGGATTTGTTTTGTAAAGTTTATAAACGTTTGGCTTAAATCGCTAAAAAGGTGAAACTCTTGGATTTGTTTCGTAACATTTGTAAACGTTTGGCTTAAATATCTAAAAAGGTGAAACATTTGGATTTGTTTCGTAACATTTGTAAACGTTTGGCTCAAGTCACTAAAAAGGTGAAACGTTTGGTTTTATTTCGTAACCTTTGTAAATGTTCGGCTTAAATCGCTAAAAAGGAGAAACAGTTGGATTCGTTTCGTAACGTTTTAAACATTTGAATTTGTTTCGAAACGTTTAGATTTGTTTCGTAACATTTGTAACGTTTGGCTTCAATCACTAAAAAGGGGAAACGTTTGGATTTGTTTCGTAACGTTTGCAAACGTTTGGCTTAAATCGTTAAAAAGAGGAAATGTTTGGATTTGTTTCGTAACGTTTGTAAACGTTTTGCATAAATCGCTTAAAAGGGGAAACGTTTGGATTTGTTTCGCAACGTTTGTAAAAGTTTGGTTTAAATTCCCAAAAAGACGAATCATTTGGATTTGATTCGTAATGTTTGTAAACGTTTGACTTAAATCCCTAAAAAGGTGAAACGTTTGGTTTTGTTTCATATCCTTTGTAAACGTTTGACTTAAATCGCTAAAAAGGTGAAACGTTTGGATTTGTTTCGTAATGTTTACAAACGTTACGAATCAAATCCAAACGTTTCACCTTTTTAGCGATTTAAGCCAATCGTTCACAAACGCTACGAAACAAATTGAAAAGTTACGAAACAAAACTAAACGTTTAAAACATTACAAAACAAATCCAAACGTTCACCTTTTTAGCGATTTAAGCCAAACGTCTACAAAGGTTATGAAACAAAACCAAACATATAAAATTTTACTAAACCAATCCAAACGTTTTACCATTTTAGCGATTTAAGCCAAATGTTTACAAACGTTACAAAACTAAATTGAACGTTTCACCTTTTTAGCGATTTAAGCCAAACATTTACAAACATTATGAAACAAATCCAAACGTTTCCCCATTTTAGAGATTTAAGCCAAACGTTTAAAACGTTGCGAAACGAATCCAAACGTTTCCCCATTTTAGCGATTTAAGTCAATTACTTACAAACGTTACGAAACAAATCCAAACGTAACCTTTTTAGCAATTTAAGCCTAACGTTTACCAACATTACGAAAAAAATCCAAACGTTTCACCTTTTTAGCAATTTAAGCCAAACGTTTTTAACCGTTACGAAACAAAACCGAACTTTTCACCTTTTCAGCAATTAAAGCCTAACGTTTACAAACGTTACAAAGCAAAGCCACACGTTTACAAACGTTACAAAACATTTTCAAGAGTTTCACCTTTTTAGCGATTAAGTTATACGTTTATTAATGTTACGAAACAAAACCGAACGTTACGAAGCAAATACAAATGCTTAACATTTTTAGCAATTTAAGCCAAACTTTTATAAACATTACGAAACAAAACCAAACGTTTCAACTTTTTAGCGATTTAAGCCAAAGGTTTAAAAACATTATGAAACAAAACCAATCATTTCACCTTATTAGCGATTTAAGCCAAACGTTTACAAACGTTATGAAACAAACCCAAACATTCACCTTTTTAGCGATATAAGCCAAACGCTTACAAACGTTACGAAACAAATCCAGACGTTTCACCTTTTTAGCGAGTTAAGCCAAACGTTTACAAACGTTACGAAACAAATCCAAATGTTTCACCTTTTTAGCGATTTAAGCCAAACGTTTACAAACGGTACGAAATAAATCCAAACGTTTCCCCTTTTTAGCAATTTATGCCAAACGTTTACAAACTTTACGAAACAAATCCAAACGTTTCCCCTTTTTAGTAATTTAAGCCAAAAGTTTACAAATGTTGCGAAACAAATCCAAACGTTTCACCTTTTTAGCGATTTAAGCCGAACGTTTAAAAATGTTACTAAACAATTCCAAATGTTTTGAAACAAAACAAAACGTTTCACCTTTTTAGCGATTTAAGACAAACGTTTACAAGCGTTACAAAATAAATCCAAACGTTTCACCTTTTTAGCGATTTAAGCGAAACGTTTACAAACGTTACAAAATAAATCCAAACGTTTCAAAATTTTAGCAATTTAAGCCAAACGTTTACAAAGATTACAAAACAAATCCAAACGTGTCTCCTTTTTAGCGATTTAAGCCGAACGTTTACAAACGTTATAAAACAAATCCAAACGTTTCACCTTTTTAGTGATTGAAGCCAAACGTTTACAAACGGTACAAAACAAATCCAAGCGTTTCAAACATTTTAAATTGAAGTGTTTGGCTTCAATCGCTAAAAAGGTGAAACGATTGGTTTTTTTTCCATAACGTTTGTAAACATTTGGTTTAAATCGCCAAAAATGTGAAACGTTTGGATTTGTTGCATAATGTTTGTAAATGTTTGGCTTAAATCGCTAAAAAGGTAAAACATTTTAAAAGTTTGGCTTAAATCGCTAAAAATGTAAGCCAAACGTTTACAAACGTTACGAAATAAAACCAAACGTTTCACTTTTTAGCAATTTAAGTCAAACGTTTACAAAGTTACGAAACAAAACCAAACGTTTCACCTTTTTAGAAATTTGAGCCAAACATTTATAAATATTGCGAAACAAATCCACACGTTTCACCTTTTTGACGATTTAAGCCAAACGTTTAAAAACGTTACGAAACAAAACCAAACATTTCTCCTTTTTAGCGATTTAAGCCAAATGTTTACAAATGTTATGAAACAAAACCAAACGTTTCACCTTTTTAGCGATATAAGCCAAACGTTTACAAACGTTACGAAACAAATCCAAACGTTTCACCTTTTTAGCGATTTAAGCCAAACGTTTACAAACGTTACGAAACAAATCCAAATGTTTCACCTTTTTAGCGATTTAAGCCAAACGTATACAAACAATATGAAACAAATCCAAACGTTTCACCTTTTTAGCAATTTATGCTAAACGTTTACAAACTTTACGAAACAAATCCAAACGTTTCACCATTTTAGTAATTTAAGCCAAAAGTTTACAAACGTTGCGAAACAAATCCAAACGTTTCATCTTCTTTGTGATTTAAGCCAAACGTTTACAAACATTACTAAACAATTCCAAACGTTTCGAAACAAAACCAAACGTTTCCCCTTTTTAGTTATTTTAGCCAAACGTTTACAAACGTTACAAAACAAATCCAAACGTTTCACCTTTTTAGCGATTTAAGCGAAACGTTTACAAATGTTACGAAACAAATCCAAACGTTTCAAAATTTTAGCGATTTAAGCCAAACGTTTACAAGATTACGAAACAAATCCAAACGTGTCTCCTTTTTAGCGATTTAAGCCGAACGTTTACGAACGTTATAAAACAAATCTAAACGTTTCACCTTTTTAGTGATTGAAGCCAAACGTTTACAAAAGGTACTAAACAAATCCAAGCGTTTCAAACGTTTTAAATTCAAGTGTTTGGCTTCAATCGCTAAAAAGGTGAAACAATTGGTTTTGTTTCAGAACATTTGTAAATGTTATTCTTAAATCGTTAAAAATGTGAAACGTTTGGATTTTTTTCATAACGTCTTATGCATATGGTTTTGTTCCGTAACACTTGTAAACGTGTGGTTTGAATCGCCAAAAATGTGAAACGTTTGGATTTGTTGCATAACGTTTGTAAACGTTTGGCTTAAATCGCTAAATAGGTAAAACGTTTTAAAAGTTTGGCTTAAATCGCTAAAAATGTAAGCCAAACGTTTACAAACGTTACGAACCAAAACCAAAATGTTTCACCTTTTTAGCAATTTAAGCGAAACGTTTACAAAGTTACGAAAAAAAACCATACTTTTCACCTTTTTAGCAATTTAAGCCAAACATTTATAAACATTGCGAAACAAATCCGCACGTTTCACCTTTTAAGCGATTTAAGACAAATGTTTACAATCGTTACGAAATAAATCCAAACGTTTCACCTTTTTAGCGATTTAAGCCAATCATTTACAAACGTTACGAATCAAATCCAAACGTTTCACCTTTTTAGCGATTTAAGCCAATCGTTTACAAACGCTACGAAACAAATCCAAAAGTTATGAAACAAAACCAAATATATAAAATTTTACTAAACCAATCCAAACGTTTTACTATTTTAGCGATTTAAGCCAAATGTTAACAAACGTTACAAAACTAAATTGAACGTTTCACCTTTTCAGTGATTTAAGCCAAACATTTACAAACATTATGAAACAAATCAAAACGTTCCTTATTTTAGAGATTTAAGCCAAACGTTTAAAACGTTGTGAAACGAATCCAAACGTTTCCCCATTTTAGCGATTTAAGTCAATTACTTACAAACGTTACGAAACAAATCCAAATGTAACCTTTTTAGCAATTTAAGCCTAACGTTTACAAACGTTACGAAAAAAATCCAAACGTTTCACCTTTTTATCAATTTAAGCCAAACGTTTATAACCGTTACGAAACGAAACCGAAGTTTTCACCTTTTTAGCAATTAAAGCCAAACGTTTACAAACGTTACAAAACAAAGCCACACGTTTACAAACGTTACAAAACATTTTCAAGAGTTTCACCTTTTTAGCGATTAAGTTAAACGTTTATTAATGTTACGAAACAAAACCGAACGTTACGAAGCAAATACAAATACTTAACAGTTTTAGCAATTTAAGCCAAATTTTTATGAACGTTACGAAACAAAACCAAACGTTTCAACTTTTTAGCGGTTTAAGCCAAACGTTTAAAAACGTTATGAAACAAAACCAATAATTTCACCTTATTAGCGATTTAAGCCAAACGTTTACAAACGTTACGAAACAAAACCAAACATTCACCTTTTTAGTGATATAAGCCAAACTTTTACAAACGTTACGAAACAAATCCAAATGTTTCACCTTTTTAGCGAGTTAAGCCAAACGTTTACAAACGTTACGAAACAAATCCAAATGTTTCACCTTTTTAGCGATTTAAGCCAAACGTTTACAAACGGTACGAAATAAATCCAAATGTTTCCCCTTTTTAGCAATTTATGCCAAACGTTTACAAACTTTACGAAACAAATCCAAACGTTTCACCTTTTTAGTAATTTAAGCCAAAAGTTTACAAATGTTGCGAAACAAATCCAAACGTTTCACCTTTTTAGCGATTTAAGCCGAACGTTTAAAAACGTTACTAAACAATTCCAAATGTTTCGAAACAAAACCAAACGTTTCACCTTTTTAGCGATTTAAGCCAAACGTTTACAAGCGTTACAAAACAAATCCAAACGTTTCACCTTTTTAGCGATTTAAGCGAAATGTTTACAAACGTTACAAAACAAATCTAAACGTTTCAAAATTTTAGTGATTTAAGCGAAACGTTTACAAAGATTACAAAACAAATCCAAACGTGTCTCCTTTTTAGCGAGTTAAGCCGAACGTTTACAAACGTTATAAAACAAACGTTTCACCTTTTTAGTGATTGAAACTAAACGTTTACAAACGGTACGAAACAAATCCAAGCGTTTCAAACATTTTAAATTGAAGTGTTTGGCTTCAATCGCTAAAAAGGAGTAACGATTGGTTTTGTTTCGTAACGTTTGTAAACGTTTGGCTAAAATCGTTAAAAATGTGAAATAGTTGGATTTGTTTCGTAACGTTTTATACATTTGGTTTTTTTCCGTAACGTTTGTAAACGTTTGGTTTAAATCGCCAAAAATGTGAAACGTTTGGATTTGTTGCATAACGTCTATAAATGTTTGGCTTAAATCGCTAAAAAGGTAAATTTTTTTAAAAGTTTGGCTTAAATCGCTAAAAATGTAAGCCAAACGTTTACAAACGTAACGAAACAAAACCAAACGTTTCACCTTTTTAGCAATTTAAGTCAAACGTTTACAAAGTTACGAAACAAAACCAAACGTTTCACCTTTTTAGAAATTTAAGCCAAACATTTATAAATATTGCGTAACAAATCCACACGTTTCACCTTTTTAGCGACATAAGCCAAATGTTTACAAACGTTACGAAACAAATCCAAATGTTTCACCTTTTTAGCGATTTAAGCCAAATGTTTACAAACGTTACGAAAAAAATCCAAATGTTTCACCTTTTTAGCGATTTAAGCCAAACGTACACAAACAATATAAAACAAATCCAAATGTTTCACCTTTTTAGCAATTTACGCCAAACGTTTACAAACTTTACGAAACAAATCCAAACATTTCACCATTTTAGTAATTTAAGCCAAAAGTTTACAAACATTGCGAAACAAATCCAAACGTTTTCCCTTCTTTGTGATTTAAGCCAAACGTTTACAAACGTTACTAAACAATTCCAAACGTTTCGAAACAAAACCAAACGTTTCCCCTTTTTAGCTATTTTAGCCAAACGTTTACAAACGTTACAAAACAAATCTAAACGTTTCACCTTTTTAGCGATTTAAGCGAAAGTTTACAAATTTTACGAAACAAATCCAAACGTTTCGAAATTTTAGCGATATAAGTCAAACGTTTACAAAGATTACGAAACAAATCCAGACGTGTCTCCTTTTTAGCGATTTAAGCCGAATGTTTACAAACTTTATAAAACAAATCTAAATGTTTCACCTTTTTAGTGATTGAAGCCAAACGTTTACAAAAGGAACGAAACAAATCCAAGCGTTTCAAACGTTTTAAATTCAAGTGTTTGGCTTCAATCGCTAAAAAGGTGAAACGATTGGTTTTCTTTCGGAACATTTGTAAATGTTTTGCTTAAATCGTTAAAAATGTGAAACGTTTGGATTTTTTTCCTAACGTTTTATACATATTGTTTTGTTCCATAACGTTTGTAAACGTGTGGTTTCAATCGCAAAAAATGTGAAACATTTGGATTTGTTGCATAACGTTTGTAAACGTTCGGCTTAAATCGCTAAAAAGGTAAAACGTTTTAAAAGTTTGGCTTAAATCGCTAATAATGTAAGCCAAACGTTTACAAACGTTACGAAACAAAACCAAAATGTGTCACCTTTTTAGCAATTTAAGCCAAACGTTTACAAAGTTACGAAACAAAACCATACGTTTCACCTTTTTAGCAATTTAAGCCAAACATTTATAAACATTGCCAAACAAATCCACACGTTTTACCTTTTAAGCGATTTAAGACAAATGTTTACAATCGTTACGAAATAAATCCAAACGTTTCACCTTTTTAGCGATTTAAGCCAATCATTTACAAACGTTCCCAAACAAATCCAAACGTTTCACCTTTTTAGCAATTTTAGCCAAATGTTTAAAAACGTTACGAAACAAATTCAAACATTTCACCTTTTTAGTAATTTAAGCCAAACACAAACATTACCAAACAAATCCAAGCATTTTATCTTTATAGCAATTTAAGCCAAACGATAACAAATATTACGAAACAAAACCTAATGTTTAAAACATTACGAAACAAATCCAAACATTTCACTTTTTCTTGCGAATTAAGCCAAATGTTTACAAATGTTACGAAACAAATCCAAGTGTTTTACCATTTTCGCAATTTAAGCAAAACGTTTGCAAGCGTACGAAACAAATCCAAACGTTTCACCTTTTTATCGATTGAAGCCAAACGTTTACAAACGTTATGAAACAAAACCAAACGTTTCACCTTTTTAGCAATTTAAGCCAAACGTTACGAAGAAAATCAAAATTTTCCCCTTTTTAGCAATTTAAGCCAAACGTTTACAAACGTTACAAAACAAATCCAAATGTTTTACCTTTTTAGCGATTTAAGCCAAACGTTTACAAACGTTACGAAACAAATCCAAACGTTTCACCTTTTTAGCGAATGAAGTGAAACTTTTACAAAAGTTACGAAATAAAACCAAACGCTTAAAATGTTACGAAAAAAATCTAAACGTTTAACGTTTTTAGCAATTTAAGTCAAACGTTTAGAAACGTTAAGAATAAAATCCAAGCGTTTCACCTTTTTAGCAATTTAAGCCAAACGTTTACAAACGTTACGAAATAAATCCGAACGTTTACGAACATTACGAAACAAAAGAAAACGTTTATAAACGTTACGAAACAAATCCAAGTGTTTCACTTTTTTAGCGATTTAAGCTAAATGTTTACAAACGTCAAGAAGCAAAAATAAACGTTTCTCCTTTTTAGCGATTTAAGCCAAACGTTTATAAACGTTACAAAACAAATCCAAACGTTTACCCATTTTAGCGATTTAAGCCAAACGTTTAAAACCTTATGAAACAAATCCAAGTGTTTCACCTTTTTAGCAATTTAAGCCAAACGTTTACAAACATTACGAAACAAATCCAAACGTTTCGCCTTTTTAGCGATTTAAGCCAAACGTTTATAAACGTTACGAAACAAATCCAAACGTTTCACCTTTTTAGCGATATAAGCCAAACGTTTACAAACGTTATGAAACAAATCCAAACGTTTCATCTTTTTAGCGAGTTAAGCCAAACGTTTACAAACGTTACGAAACAAATCCAAACGTTTCACCTTTTTAGCGATTTAAGCCAAACGTTTACAAACGTTACGAAACAAATCCAAATATTTCCCCTTTTTAGCAATTTAAGCCAAACGTTTACAAACATTACGAAACAAATCCAAACGTTTCACCTATTTAGTAATTTAAGCCAAAAGTTTACAAATGTTGCGAAACAAATCAAAACGTTTCACCTTTTTAGCGATTTAAGCCGAACGTTTAAAAACGTTACTAAACAATTCCAAATGTTTCGAAACAAAACCAAACGTTTCACCTTTTTAGCGATTTAAGCCAAACGTTTACAAGCGTTACAAAACAAATCCAAACGTTTCACCTTTGTAGCGATTTAAGCGAAACGTTTACAAACGTTAGAAAACAAATCCAAATGTTTCAAAATTTTAGCGATTTAAGCCAAACGTTTACAAAGATTACAAAACAAATCCAAACGTGTCTCCTTTTTAGCGATTTAAGCCGAACGTTTAAAAACGTAATGAAAGAAATCCAAACGTTTCACCTTTTTAGTGATTGAAGCCAAACGTTTACAAACGGTACGAAACAAATCCAAGCGTTTCAAACATTTTAAATTGAAGTGTTTGGCTTCAATCGCTAAAAAGGTGAAACGATTGGTTTTGTTTCGTAACATTTGTAAACGTTTGGCTTAAATCGTTAAAAATGTGAAACGTTTGGATTTGTTTCGTAACGTTTTATACATTTGGTTTTTTTTCCGTAACGTTTGTAAACGTTTGGTTTAAATCGCCAAAAATGTGAAACGTTTGGATTTGTTGCATAACGTTTGTAAATGTTTGGCTTAAATCGCTAAAAAGGTAAAAAAAATTAAAAGTTTGGCTTAAATCGCTAAAAATGTAAGCCAAACGTTTACAAACGTAACGAAACAAAACCAAACGTTTCACCTTTTTAGCAATTTAAGTCAAACGTTTACAAAGTTACGAAACAAAACCAAACGTTTCACCTTTTTAGCAATTTAAGCCAAACATTTATAAATATTGCGAAACAAATCCACACGTTTCACCTTTTTGACGATTTAAGCCAAACGTTTAAAAATGTTAAACGAAACAAAACAAAACATTTCACCTTTTTAGCGATTTAAGCCAAATGTTTACAAACGTTACGAAACAAAACCAAACGTTTCACCTTTTTAGCGACATAAGCCAAACGTTTACAAACGTTACGAAACAAATCCAAACGTTTCACCTTTTTAGCGATTTAAGCCAAACGTTTACAAACGTTACGAAACAAATCCAAATGTTTCACCTTTTTAGCGATTTAAGCCAAACGTATACAAACAATATGAAACAAATCCAAACGTTTCAACTTTTTAGCAATTTATGCCAAACATTTACAAACTTTACGAAACAAATCCAAACGTTTCACCATTTTAGTAATTTAAGCCAAAAGTTTACAAACGTTGCGAAACAAATCCAAACGTTTCACCTTCTTTGCGATTTAAGCAAAAACGTTTACAAACGTTACTAAACAATTCCAAACGTTTCGAAACAAAACCAAACGTTTCCCCTTTTTAGCTATTTTAGCCAAACGTCTACAAACGTTACAAAACAAATCCAAACATTTCACCTTTTTAGCGATTTAAGCGAAACGTTTACAAATGTTACAAAACAAATCCAAACGTTTCGAAATTTTAGCGATTTAAGCCAAACGTTTACAAAGATTACGAAACAAATCCAGACGTGTCTCCTTTTTAGCGATTTAAGCCGAATGTTTACAAACGTTATAAAACAAATCTAAACGTATCACCTTTTTAGTGATTGAAGCCAAACGTTTACAAAAGGTACGAAACAAATCCAAGCGTTTCAAACGTTTTAAATTCAAGTGTTTGGCTTCAATCGCTAAAAAGGTGAAACGATTGGTTTTGTTTCAGAACATTTGTAAATGTTTTGCTTAAATCGTTAAAAATGTGAAACGTTTGGATTTGTTTCGTAACGTTTTATACATATGGTTTTGTTCCGTAACGTTTGTAAACGTGTGGTTTCAATCGCAAAAAATGTGAAACGTTTGGATTTGTTGCATAACGTTTGTAAACGTTTGGCTTAAATCGCTAAAAAGGTAAAACGTTTTAAAAGTTTGGCTTAAATCGCTAAAAATGTAAGCCAAACGTTTACAAACGTTACGAAACAAAACCAAAATGTTTCACCTTTTTAGCAATTTAAGCCAAACGTTTACAAAGTTACGAAACAAAACCATACGTTTCACCTTTTTAGCAATTTAAGCCAAACATTTATAAACATTGCCAAACAAATCCACACGTTTCACCTTTTAAGCGATTTAAGACAAATGTTTACAATCGTTACGAAATAAATCCAAACGTTTCACCTTTTTAGCGATTTAAGCCAATCATTTACAAACGTTCCCAAACAAATCCAAACGTTTCACCTTTTTAGCAATTTTAGCCAAACGTTTAAAAACGTTACGAAACAAATCCAAACATTTCACCTTTTTAGTAATTTAAGCCAAACACAAACATTACCAAACAAATCCAAGCATTTTATCTTTATAGCAATTTAAGCCAAACGTTTACAAATATTACGAAACAAAACCTAATGTTTAAAACATTACGAAACAAATCCAAACATTTCACTTTTTCTTGCGAATTAAGCCAAACGTTTACAAATGATACGAAACAAATCCAAGTGTTTTACCATTTTCGCAATTTAAGCAAAACGTTTGCAAGCGTACGGAACAAATCCAAACGTTTCACCTTTTTATCGATTGAAGCCAAACGTTTACAAACGTTATGAAACAAAACCAAACGTTTCACCTTTTTAGCAATTTAAGCCAAACGTTACGAAGAAAATCAAAATTTTCCCCTTTTTAGCAATTTAATCCAAACGTTTACAAACGTTACAAAACAAATCCAAATGTTTCACCTTTTTAGCGATTTAAGCCAAACGTTTACAAACGTTACGAAACAAATCCAAACGTTTCACCTTTTTAGCGACTGAAGTGAAACTTTTACAAAAGTTACGAAATAAAACCAAACGCTTAAAATGTTACGAAAAAAAATCTAAACGTTTAACGTTTTTAGCAATTTAAGTCAAACGTTTAGAAACGTTAAGAATAAAATCCAAGCGTTTCACCTTTTTAGCAATTTAAGCCAAACGTTTACAAACGTTACGAAATAAATCCGAACGTTTACGAACATTACGAAACAAAAGAAAACGTTTATAAACGTTACGAAACAAATCCAAGTGTTTCACTTTTTTAGCGATTTAAGCTAAATGTTTACAAACGTCAAGAAGCAAAAATAAACGTTTCTCCTTTTTAGCGATTTAAGCCAAACGTTTATAAACGTTACAAAACAAATCCAAACGTTTACCCATTTTAGCGATTTAAGCCAAACGTTTAAAACCTTATGAAACAAATCCAAGTGTTTCACCTTTTTAGCAATTTAAGCCAAACATTTACAAACATTACCAAACAAATCCAAACGTTTCGCCTTTTTAGCGATTTAAGCCAAACGTTTATAAACGTTACGAAACAAATCCAAACGTTTCACCTTTTTAGCGATATAAGCCAAACGTTTACAAACGTTATGAAACAAATCCAAACGTTTCATCTTTTTAGCGAGTTAAGCCAAACGTTTACAAACGTTACGAAACAAATCCAAACGTTTCACCTTTTTAGCGATTTAAGCCAAACGTTTACAAACGGTACGAAATAAATCCAAATATTTCCCCTTTTTAGCAATTTATGCCAAACGTTTACAAACATTACGAAACAAATCCAAACGTTTCACCTATTTAGTAATTTAAGCCAAAAGTTTACAAATGTTGCGAAACAAATCTAAACGTTTCACCTTTTTAGCGATTTAAGCCGAACGTTTAAAAACGTTACTAAACAATTCCAAATGTTTCGAAACAAAACCAAACGTTTCACCTTTTTAGCGATTTAAGCCAAACGTTTACAAGCGTTACAAAACAAATCCAAACGTTTCACCTTTGTAGCGATTTAAGCGAAACGTTTACAAACGTTAGAAAACAAATCCAAATGTTTCAAAATTTTAGCGATTTAAGCCAAACGTTTACAAAGATTACAAAACAAATCCAAACGTGTCTCCTTTTTAGCGATTTAAGCCGAACGTTTAAAAACGTAATGAAAGAAATCCAAACGTTTCACCTTTTTAGTGATTGAAGCCAAACGTTTACAAACGGTACGAAACAAATCCAAGCGTTTCAAACATTTTAAATTGAAGTGTTTGGCTTCAATCGCTAAAAAGGTGAAACGATTGGTTTTGTTTCGTAACGTTTGTAAACGTTTGGCTTAAATCGTTAAAAATGTGAAACGTTTGGATTTGTTTCGTAACGTTTTATACATTTGGTTTTTTTTTCCGTAACGTTTGTAAACGTTTGGTTTAAATCGCCAAAAATGTGAAACGTTTGGATTTGTTGCATAACGTTTGTAAATGTTTGGCTTAAATCGCTAAAAAGGTAAAAAAAATTAAAAGTTTGGCTTAAATCGCTAAAAATGTAAGCCAAACGTTTACAAACGTAACGAAACAAAACCAAACGTTTCACCTTTTTAGCAATTTAAGTCAAACGTTTACAAAGTTACGAAACAAAACCAAACGTTTCACCTTTTTAGCAATTTAAGCCAAACATTTATAAATATTGCGAAACAAATCCACACGTTTCACCTTTTTGACGATTTAAGCCAAACGTTTAAAAATGTTAAACGAAACAAAACCAAACATTTCACCTTTTTAGCGATTTAAGCCAAATGTTTACAAACGTTACGAAACAAAACCAAACGTTTCACCTTTTTAGCGACATAAGCCAAACGTTTACAAACGTTACGAAACAAATCCAAACGTTTCACCTTTTTAGCGATTTAAGCCAAACGTTTACAAACGTTACGAAACAAATCCAAATGTTTCACCTTTTTAGCTATTTAAGCTAAACGTATACAAACAATATGAAACAAATCCAAACGTTTCAACTTTTTAGCAATTTATGCCAAACATTTACAAACTTTACGAAACAAATCCAAACGTTTCACCATTTTAGTAATTTAAGCCAAAAGTTTACAAACGTTGCGAAACAAATCCAAACGTTTCACCTTCTTTGCGATTTAAGCAAAAACGTTTACAAACGTTACTAAACAATTCCAAACGTTTCGAAACAAAACCAAACGTTTCCCCTTTTTAGCTATTTTAGCCAAACGTCTACAAACGTTACAAAACAAATCCAAACATTTCACCTTTTTAGCGATTTAAGCGAAACGTTTACAAATGTTACGAAACAAATCCAAACGTTTCGAAATTTTAGCGATTTAAGCCAAACGTTTACAAAGATTACGAAACAAATCCAAACGTGTCTCCTTTTTAGCGATTTAAGCCGAATGTTTACAAACGTTATAAAACAAATCTAAACGTTTCACCTTTTTAGTGATTGAAGCCAAACGTTTACAAAAGGTACGAAACAAATCCAAGCGTTTCAAACGTTTTAAATTCAAGTGTTTGGCTTCAATCGCTAAAAAGGTGAAACGATTGGTTTTGTTTCAGAACATTTGTAAATGTTTTGCTTAAATCGTTAAAAATGTGAAACGTTTGGATTTGTTTCGTAACGTTTTATACATATGGTTTTGTTCCGTAACGTTTGTAAACGTGTGGTTTCAATCGCAAAAAATGTGAAACGTTTGGATTTGTTGCATAACGTTTGTAAACGTTTGGCTTAAATCGCTAAAAAGGTAAAACGTTTTAAAAGTTTGGCTTAAATCGCTAAAAATGTAAGCCAAACGTTTACAAACGTTACGAAACAAAACCAAAATGTTTCACCTTTTTAGCAATTTAAGCCAAACGTTTACAAAGTTACGAAACAAAACCATACGTTTCACCTTTTTAGCAATTTAAGCCAAACATTTATAAACATTGCCAAACAAATCCACACGTTTCACCTTTTAAGCGATTTAAGACAAATGTTTACAATCGTTACGAAATAAATCCAAACGTTTCACCTTTTTAGCGATTTAAGCCAATCATTTACAAACGTTCCCAAACAAATCCAAACGTTTCACCTTTTTAGCAATTTTAGCCAAACGTTTAAAAACGTTACGAAACAAATCCAAACATTTCACCTTTTTAGTAATTTAAGCCAAACACAAACATTACCAAACAAATCCAAGCATTTTATCTTTATAGCAATTTAAGCCAAACGTTTACAAATATTACGAAACAAAACCTAATGTTTAAAACATTACGAAACAAATCCAAACATTTCACTTTTTCTTGCGAATTAAGCCAAACGTTTACAAATGATACGAAACAAATCCAAGTGTTTTACCATTTTCGCAATTTAAGCAAAACGTTTGCAAGCGTACGAAACAAATCCAAACGTTTCACCTTTTTATCGATTGAAGCCAAACGTTTACAAACGTTATGAAACAAAACCAAACGTTTCACCTTTTTAGCAATTTAAGCCAAACGTTACGAAGAAAATCAAAATTTTCCCCTTTTTAGCAATTTAATCCAAACGTTTACAAACGTTACAAAACAAATCCAAATGTTTCACCTTTTTAGCGATTTAAGCCAAACGTTTACAAACGTTACGAAACAAATCCAAACGTTTCACCTTTTTAGCGACTGAAGTGAAACTTTTACAAAAGTTACGAAATAAAACCAAACGCTTAAAATGTTACGAAAAAATTCTAAACGTTTAACGTTTTTAGCAATTTAAGTCAAACGTTTAGAAACGTTAAGAATAAAATCCAAGCGTTTCACCTTTTTAGCAATTTAAGCCAAACGTTTACAAACGTTACGAAATAAATCCGAACGTTTACGAACATTATAAAACAAAAGAAAACGTTTATAAACGTTACGAAACAAATCCAAGTGTTTCACTTTTTTAGCGATTTAAGCTAAATGTTTACAAACGTCAAGAAGCAAAAATAAACGTTTCTCCTTTTTAGCGATTTAAGCCAAACGTTTATAAACGTTACAAAACAAATCCAAACGTTTACCCATTTTAGCGATTTAAGCCAAACGTTTAAAACCTTATGAAACAAATCCAAGTGTTTCACCTTTTTAGCAATTTAAGCCAAACATTTACAAACATTACCAAACAAACCAAACGTTTCGCCTTTTTAGCGATTTAAGCCAAACGTTTATAAACGTTACGAAACAAATCCAAACGTTTCACCTTTTTAGCGATATAAGCCAAACGTTTACAAACGTTATGAAACAAATCCAAACGTTTCACCTTTTTAGCGAGTTAAGCCAAACGTTTACAAACGTTACGAAACAAATCCAAACGTTTCACCTTTCTAGCGATTTAAGCCAAACGTTTACAAACGGTACGAAATAAATCCAAATATTTCCCCTTTTTAGCAATTTATGCCAAACGTTTACAAACATTACGAAACAAATCCAAACGTTTCACCTATTTAGTAATTTAAGCCAAACGTTTACAAATGTTGCGAAACAAATCTAAACGTTTCACCTTTTTAGCGATTTAAGCTGAACGTTTAAAAACGTTACTAAACAATTCCAAATGTTTCGAAACAAAACCAAACGTTTCACCTTTTTAGCGATTTAAGCCAAACGTTTACAAGCGCTACAAAACAAATCCAAACGTTTCACCTTTGTAGCGATTTAAGAGAAACGTTTACAAACGTTAGAAAACAAATTCAAATGTTTCAAAATTTTAGCGATTTAAGCCAAACGTTTACAAAGATTACAAAACAAATCCAAACGTGTCTCCTTTTTAGCGATTTAAGCCGAACGTTTAAAAACGTTATGAAACAAATCCAAACGTTTCACCTTTTTAGTGATTGAAGCCAAACGTTTACAAACGGTACGAAACAAATCCAAGCGTTTAAAACATTTTGAATTGAAGTGTTTGGCTTCAATCGCTAAAAAGGTGAAACGATTGGTTTTGTTTCGTAACATTTGTAAACGTTTGGCTTAAATCGTTAAAAATGTGAAACGTTTGGATTTGTTTCGTAACGTTTTATACATTTGGTTTTTTTTCCGTAACGTTTGTAAACGTTTGGTTTAAATCGCCAAAAATGTGAAACGTTTGGATTTGTTGCATAACGTTTGTAAATGTTTGGCTTAAATTGCTAAAAAGGTAAAAAAAATTAAAAGTTTGGCTTAAATCGCTAAAAATGTAAGCCAAACGTTTACAAACGTAACGAAACAAAACCAAACGTTTCCCCTTTTTAGCAATTTAAGTCAAACGTTTACAAAGTTACGAAACAAAACTAAACGTTTCACCTTTTTAGCAATTTAAGCCAAACATTTATAAATATTGCGAAACAAATCCACACGTTTCACCTTTTTGACGATTTAAGCCAAACGTTTAAAAACGTTAAACGAAACAAAACAAAACATTTCACCTTTTTAGCGATTTAAGCCAAATGTTTACAAACGTTACGAAACAAAACCAAACGTTTCACCTTTTTAGCGACATAAGCCAAACGTTTACAAACGTTACGAAACAAATCCAAACGTTTCACCTTTTTAGCGATTTAAGCCAAACGTTTACAAACGTTACGAAACAAATCCAAATGTTTCACCTTTTTAGCTATTTAAGCTAAACTTATACAAACAATATGAAACAAATCCAAACGTTTCAACTTTTTAGCAATTTATGCCAAACATTTACGACCTTTACGAAACAAATCCAAACGTTTCACCATTTTAGTAATTTAAGCCAAAAGTTTACAAACGTTGCGAAACAAATCCAAACGTTTCACCTTCTTTGCGATTTAAGCAAAAACGTTTACAAACGTTACTAAACAATTCCAAACGTTTCGAAACAAAACCAAACGTTTCCCCTTTTTAGGTATTTTAGACAAACGTTTATAAACGTTACAAAACAAATCCAAACGTTTCACCTTTTTAGCGATTTAAGCGAAACGTTTACAAATGTTACGAAACAAATCCAAACGTTTCGAAATTTTAGCGATTTAAACCAAACATTTACAAAGATTACGAAACAAATCCAGACGTGTCTCCTTTTTAGCAATTTAAGCCGAACGTTTACAAACGTTATAAAACAAATCTAAACGTTTCACCTTTTTAGTGATTGAAGCCAAACGTTTACAAAAGGTACGAAATAAATCCATGTGTTTTAAACATTTTAAATTCAAGTGTTTGGCTTCAATCGCTAAAAAGGTGAAACGATTGGTTTTATTTCGGAACATTTGTAAATGTTTTGCTTAAATCGTAAAAAATGTGAAACGTTTGGATTTGTTTCGTAACGTTTTATACATATGGTTTTGTTCCGTAACGTTTGGAAACGTGTGGTTTGAATCGCCAAAAATGTGAAACGTTTGGATTTGTTTCATAACGTTTGTAAACGTTTGGCTTAAATCGCTAAAAAGGTAAAACGTTTTAAAAGTTTGGCTTAAATCACTAAAAATGTAAGCCAAACGTTTACAAAAGTTACGAAACAAAACCAAAATGTTTCACCTTTTTAGCAATTTAAGCCAAATGTTTACAAAGTTACGAAACAAAACCATACGTTTCACCTTTTTAGCAATTTAAGCCAAACATTTATAAAAATTGCCAAACAAATCCACACGTTTCACCTTTTAAGCGATTTAAGACAAATGTTTACAATCGTTACGAAATAAATCCAAACGTTTCACCTTTTTAGCGATTTAAGCCAATCATTTACAAACGTTCCCAAACAAATCCAAACGTTTCACCTTTTTAGCAATTTTAGCCAAACGTTTAAAAACGTTACGAAATAAATCCAAACATTTCACCTTATTAGTAATTTAAGCCAAACACAAACATTACCAAACAAATCCAAGAAATTTATCTTTATAGCAATTGAAGCCAAACGTTTACAAATATTACGAAACAAAACCTAATGTTTAAAACATTACGAAACAAATCCAAACATTTCACTTTTTCTTGCGAATTAAGCCAAACGTTTACAAATGTTACGAAACAAATCCAAGTGTTTTACCATTTTTGAAATTTAAGCAAAACGTTTGCAAGCGTACGAAACAAATCCAAACGTTTCACCTTTTTATCGATTGAAGCCAAACGTTTACAAACGTTATGAAACAAAACCAAACGTTTCCCCTTTTTAGCAATTTAAGCCAAACGTTACGAAGAAAATCAAAATTTTCCCCTTTTTAGCAATTTAATCCAAACGTTTACAAACGTTACAAAACAAATCCAAATGTTTCACCTTTTTAGCGATTTAAGCCAAACGTTTACAAACGTTACGAAACAAATCCAAACGTTTCACCTTTTTAGCGACTGAAGTGAAACTTTTACAAAAGTTACAAAATAAAACCAAACGCTTAAAATGTTACGAAAAAAATCTAAACGTTTAACGTTTTTAGCAATTTAAGTCAAACGTTTAGAAACGTTAAGAATAAAATCCAAGCGTTTCACCTTTTTAGCAATTTAAGCCAAACGTTTACAAACGTTACGAAATAAATCCGAACGTTTACGAACATTACGAAACAAAAGAAAACGTTTATAAACGTTACGAAACAAATCCAAGTGTTTCACTTTTTTAGCAATTTAAGCTAAATGTTTACAAACGTCAAGAAGCAAAAATAAACGTTTCTCCTTTTTAGCGATTTAAGCCAAACGTTTATAAACGTTACAAAACAAATCCAAACGTTTACCCATTTTAGCGATTTAAGCCAAACGTTTAAAACCTTATGAAACAAATCCAAGTGTTTCACCTTTTTAGCAATTTAAGCCAAACATTTACAAACATTACCAAACAAAACCAAACGTTTCGCCTTTTTTAGCGATTTAAGCCAAACGTTTATAAACGTTACGAAACAAATCCAAACGTTTCACCTTTTTAGCGATATAAGCCAAACGTTTACAAACGTTATGAAACAAATCCAAACGTTTCATCTTTTTAGCGAGTTAAGCCAAACATTTACAAACGTTACGAAACAAATCCAAACGTTTCACCTTTCTAGCGATTTAAGCCAAACGTTTACAAACGGTACGAAATAAATCCAAATATTTCCCCTTTTTAGCAATTTATGCCAAACGTTTACAAACATTACGAAACAAATCCAAACGTTTCACCTATTTAGTAATTTAAGCCAAACGTTTACAAATGTTGCGAAACAAATCTAAATGTTTCACCTTTTTAGCGATTTAAGCTGAACGTTTAAAAACGTTACTAAACAATTCCAAATGTTTCGAAACAAAACCAAACGTTTCACCTTTTTAGCGATTTAAGCCAAACGTTTACAAGCGTTACAAAACAAATCCAAACGTTTCACCTTTGTAGCGATTTAAGCGAAACGTTTACAAATGTTAGAAAACAAATTCAAATGTTTCAAAATTTTAGCGATTTAAGCCAAACGTTTACAAAGATTACAAAACAAATCCAAACGTGTCTCCTTTTTAGCGATTTAAGCCGAACGTTTAAAAACGTTATGAAACAAATCCAAACGTTTCACCTTTTTAGTGATTGAAGCCAAACGTTTACAAACGGTACGAAACAAATCCAAGCGTTTCAAACATTTTGAATTGAAGTGTTTGGCTTCAATCGCTAAAAAGGTGAAACGATTGGTTTTGTTTCGTAACATTTGTAAACGTTTGGCTTAAATCGTTAAAAATGTGAAACGTTTGGATTTGTTTCGTAACGTTTTATACATTTGGTTTTTTTTTCCGTAACGTTTGTAAACGTTTGGTTTAAATCGCCAAAAATGTGAAACGTTTGGATTTGTTGCATAACGTTTGTAAATGTTTGGCTTAAATTGCTAAAAAGGTAAAAAAAATTAAAAGTTTGGCCTAAATCGCTAAAAATGTAAGCCAAACGTTTACAAACGTAACGAAACAAAACCAAACGTTTCCCCTTTATAGCAATTTAAGTCAAACGTTTACAAAGTTACGAAACAAAACCAAACGTTTCACCTTTTTAGCAATTTAAGCCAAACATTTATAAATATTGCGAAACAAATCCACACGTTTCACCTTTTTGACGATTTAAGCCAAACGTTTAAAAACGTTAAACGAAACAAAACAAAACATTTCACCTTTTTAGCGATTTAAGCCAAATGTTTACAAACGTTACGAAACAAAACCAAACATTTCACCTTTTTAGCGACATATGCCAAACGTTTACAAACGTTACGAAACAAATCCAAACGTTTCACCTTTTTAGCGATTTAAGCCAAACGTTTACAAACGTTACGAAACAAATCCAAATGTTTCACCTTTTTAGCTATTTAAGCTAAACGTATACAAACAATATGAAACAAATCCAAACGTTTCAACTTTTTAGCAATTTATGCCAAACATTTACGACCTTTACGAAACAAATCCAAACGTTTCACCATTTTAGTAATTTAAGCCAAAAGTTTACAAACGTTGCGAAACAAATCCAAACGTTTCACCTTCTTTGCGATTTAAGCCAAAACGTTTACAAACGTTACTAAACAATTCCAAACGTTTCGAAACAAAACCAAACGTTTCCCCTTTTTAGGTATTTTAGACAAACGTTTACAAACGTTACAAAACAAATCCAAACGTTTCACCTTTTTAGCGATTTAAGCGAAACGTTTACAAATGTTACGAAACAAATCCAAACGTTTCGAAATTTTAGCGATTTAAACCAAACGTTTACAAAGATTACGAAACAAATCCAGACGTGTCTCCTTTTTAGCAATTTAAGCCGAACGTTTACAAGCGTTATAAAACAAAAAAACATTTGGATTTGTTTCGTAACGTTTTATACATATGGTTTTGTTCCGTAACGTTTGGAAACGTGTGGTTTGAATCGCTAAAAATGTGAAACGTTTGGATTTGTTTCATAACGTTTATAAACGTTTGGCTTAAATCGCTAAAAAGGTAAAACGTTTTAAAAGTTTGGCTTAAATCACTAAAAATGTAAGCCAAACGTTTTCAAAAGTTACGAAACAAAACCAAAATGTTTCACCTTTTTAGCAATTTAAGCCAAATGTTTACAAAGTTACGAAACAAAACCATACGTTTCACCTTTTTAGCAATTTAAGCCAAACATTTATAAAAATTGCCAAACAAATCCACACGTTTCACCTTTTAAGCGATTTAAGACAAATGTTTACAATCGTTACGAAATAAATCCAAACGTTTCACCTTTTTAGCGATTTAAGCCAATCATTTACAAACGTTCCCAAACAAATCCAAACGTTTCACCTTTTTAGCAATTTTAGCCAAACGTTTAAAAACGTTACGAAATAAATCCAAACATTTCACCTTATTAGAAATTTAAGCCAAACACAAACATTACCAAACAAATCCAAGCAATTTATGTTTATAGCAATTGAAGCCAAACGTTTACAAATATTACGAAACAAAACCTAATGTTTAAAACATTACGAAACAAATCCAAACATTTCACTTTTTCTTGCGAATTAAGCCAAACGTTTACAAATGTTACGAAACAAATCCAAGTGTTTTACCATTTTTGCAATTTAAGCAAAACGTTTGCAAGCGTACGAAACAAATCCAAACGTTTCACCTTTTTATCGATTGAAGCCAAACGTTTACAAACGTTATGAAACAAAACCAAACGTTTCCCCTTTTTAGCAATTTAAGCCAAACGTTTGCAAACGTTACGAAGCAAATCAAAATTTTCCCCTTTTTAGCAATTTAAGCCAAACGTTTACAAACGTTACAAAACAAATCCAAATGTTTCACCTTTTTAGCAATTTATGCCTAACGTTTACAAACGTTACGAAACAAATCCAAACGTTTCACCTTTTTAGCGAATGAAGTGAAACTTTTACAAAAGTTACGAAATAAAACCAAACACTTAAAATGTTACGAAAAAAATCTAAACGTTTAACTTTTTTAGCAATTTAAGTCAAACGTTTAGAAACGTTAAGAATCAAATCCAAGCGTTTCACCTTTTTAGCAATTTAAGCCAAACGTTTACAAACGCTAAGAAATAAATCCAAACGTTTACGAACATTACGAAAAAAAACAAAACGTTTATAAACGTTACGAAACAAATCCAAGTGTTTCACTTTTTTAGCGATTTAAGCTAAATGTTTACAAACGTCAAGAAACAAAAATAAACGTTTTCCCTTTTTAGCGATTTAAGCCGAACGTTTATAAACGTTACAAAACAAATCCAAACGTTTACCAATTTTAGCGATTTAAGACAAACGTTTAAAACGTTACGAAACAAATCCAAGTGTTTCACCTTTTTAGCAATTTAAGCCAAACATTTACAAACATTACCAAACAAAACCAAACGTTTCACCTTTTTAGCGATTTAAGCCAAACGTTTATAAACATTACGAAACAAATCCAAACGTTTCACCTTTTTAGCGATTTAAGACAAATGTTTTCAAACGTTACGAAATAAATCCAAACGTTTCACCTTTTTTGCTATTTAAGCCAAACATTTACAAACGTTACAAAACACATCCAAACGTTTCTCCGTTTTAGCGATGTATGCCAAACGCTTACAAACGTTGCGAAGCAAATCCAAACGTTTCCCCATTTTAGCGATTTAAGCCAAACGTGTACAAATATTAAGAAACAAATCCAAGGATTTCACCTTTTTAGCGATTTAAGCCAAACGTTTAGAAACATTACGAAACAAAACCAAACGTTTCATATTTTTAGCAATTTAAGCCAAACATTTACAAACGTTACGAAACAAAACCAAACGTTTCACCTTTTTAGCGATTTAAGCCAAACGTTTATAAACGTTACGAAACAAATCCAAACGTTTCACCTATTTAGCGATTAAAGCCAAATGTTTTCAAACGTTACGAAACAAATCCAAACGTTTCACCTTTTTAACGATTTAAGCCAAACGTTTACAAACGTTACAAAACAAATACAAACGTTTACAAACGATACGAAACAAAACCAAACGTTTCACATTTTTAGCGATTTAAGCCACACTTTAAAAAACGTGACGAAACAAAACTAAACGTTTAAAACGTTACAAAACGTTACGATACAAATCCAAACGTTTCACCTTTTTTGCGATTTAAGTCAAACATTTACAAACGTTATGAAACAAAACCAAACTTTTAAAACGTTACAAAACAAATCCAAACGTTTCACCTTTTTAGCAATTTAAGCCAAATGTTTACAAACGTTGCGAAACAAATCCAAACGTTTCACCTTTTTAGCAATTTAAGCCAAACGTTTACAAACGTTAAGAAACAAATCCAAACGTTTTACCTTTTTAGCAATTTAAACCCAGAGATTACAAATATTACGAAACAAAACCAAATGTTTCACCTTTTTAGCAATTTAAGCCAAACGCTTACTAATGTTACAAAACAAATCCAAACGTTTCGCCTTTTTAGCGATTTAAGCCAAACGTTTACAATCGTTACGAAACAAATGCAAACGTTTCCCCTTTTTAGCGATTGAAGTCAAACGTTAACAAACGTTAGGAAACAAAATCAAACGTGTAAAACGTTACAAAACAAATCCAAACGTTTCACTTTTTATCGATTTAAGCCAAACCTTTAAAAACGTTACGAAACAAATCCAAGTGTTTCACCTTTTTAGCAATATAAGCCACGTTAACAAAAACGTTACGAAACAAATCCAAACGTTTCACCTTTTTAGTGATTGAAGCTAAACGTTACGAAACAAAACCAAATGTTTATAAACGTTACAAAATAAATTCAAACGTTTCACCTTTTTAGCGAAGTAAGCCAAACGATTACAAATGTTACGAAAAAAAACCAAATGTTTAACCTTTTTAGCGATTTAGCCAAATGTTTGCCCATTTTAGCGATTTAAACCAAAAGTTTAAAACGTTACAAAACCAATCCATGCGTTTAACCTTTTTTAGCAATTTAAGCCAAATGTTTACAAACGTTACGAAACAAAACCAAATGTTTTACCTTTTTAGTTATTTAAGCCAAACGTTTATAAACGTTACGAAACAAATACAAACGTTTCCCCATATTAGCGATTTAAGGCAAACATTTAAAAACGTATCGAAACAAATCCAAGTGTTTCACCTTTTTAGCGATTTAAGCCAAACGTTAACAAACATTACGAAACAAATCCAAACATTTCACCTTTTTAGAAATTTAAGCCAAACGTTTACAAACTTTACGAAACAAATTAAAATGTTTAACCTTTTTTGCGATTTAAGCCAAACGTTTATAAACGTTACGAAACAAATCCAAACGTTTCACCTTTTTAACGATTTATGCCAAACGTTTACAAACGTTTCGAAACAAATCCAAACGTTTCCCCATTTTAGCGACTTAAGCCAAACGTGTACAAACGTTACGAAACAAATCCAAGCGTTTCACTTTTTTAGCAATTTAAGCCCAACGTTTACAAACGTTTTGAAACAAATCCAAACGTTTCACCTTTGTAGCGATTTAAGCCAAACGTTTACAAACGTTATGAAACAAAACCAAACGTTTCCCCTTTATATCAATCGAAGCGAAATGTTTACAAACATTACGAAAAAAATTAAAACGTTTCACCATTTTAGCAATATAAGCCAAACGTTTGCAAACGTTACGAAACAAATCCAAACGTTTCAACTTTTTAGCGATTTAAGCCAAACGTTTACAATCGTTACGAAACAAATCCAAACGTTTCACCTTTTTAGCAATTGAAGTCAAACGTTTACATATGTTACGAAATAAAACCAAACTTTTAAAACGTTAGAAAACAAATCCAAACATTTCACTTTTTAGCGATTTAAGCCAAATGTTTAAAAGAGTTACGAAATAAATCCACGCGTTTCACCTATTTAGCAATTTAAGCCACGTTTACAAACATTACGAAACAAATCCAAACGTTTCACCTTTTTAGCGATTGAACTCAAACGTTTACGAACGTTACGAAACAAAACCAAACGTTTATAAATGATACGAAATAAAACCAAACGTTTCACCTTTTTAGAGATTTAGCCGAATGTTTATAAACGTTACAAAACATATCCAAACGTTTCCCCTTTTTAGCGATCTAAGCCAAACGTTTAAAACGTTACGAAACAAATCTAAGCGTTTCACCTTTTTAGCAATTTAAGCCAAACGTTTACAAACGTTACGAAACAAATCCAAGTGTTTCACCTTTTTAGCGATTTAAGCCAAACGTTTACAAATGCTACGAAACAAAACCAACCGTTTCACCTTTTTAGCGATTTAAGCCAATTGTTTACAAACGTTACGAAACAAATCCAAGCGTTTCACCCTTTTAGCGATTGAAGCCAAACGTTTACAAACGTTACGAAACAAATCCAAACGTTTCACCTTTTTAGCAATTTAAGCCAAACGTTTACAAACTTTACGAAACAAATCCAAACATTTAATATTTTTAGCGATTTATGCCAAACTTTTATAAACGTTACGAAACAGAACCAAACGTTTCCCCTTTTTAGCGATATAAGCGAAACGTTTGTAAACTTTACGAAACAAATCCAAGCGTTTCACCTTTTTAGATATTTAAGGCAAAAGTTTACAAACGTTACGGAACAAAACCAAACGTTTCACATTTTAGCGATTTAAGCCAAACGTTTGTTTCGTAATGTTTGTAAACGTTTGGCTTAAATCGCTAAAAAGGGGAAACGTTTGGATTTGTTTTGTAACATTTGTAAACGTTTGCTTAAATCGCTAAAAAGGTGAAACGGTTGGTTTTGTTTCGTAACATTTGTAAACGTTTGGCTTAAATTGCTAAAAAGGTGAAACACTTGGATTTCTTTCGTAACGTTTGTAAATGTTTGGCTTATATTGCTAAAAAGGGGGAACATTTGGATTTATTTTGTGACATTTGTAAACGGTTGGCTTAAATCGATGAAAATGTGAAACGTTTGGTTTTGTTCCGTAACGTTTGTAAACGTTTGGCTCAAATTGCTAAAAAGGTGAAACGCTTGGATTTGTTTCGTAACGTTTGTAAACGTTTGGCATAAATTGCTAAAAAGGTGAAACGTTTCCCCTTTTTAGCGATTAAAGCCAAACATTTGTAAACGTTACGAAACAAATCCAAGCGTTTCACCTTTTTAGCCTTTTAAGCCAAACGTTTACAAACCTTACGAAACAAATCCAAAAGTTTTACCTTATTAGCGAGTTAATCCATTCGTTTAAAACATTACGTAACAAATCCAAACGTTTCACCTTTTTAGCGATTTAAGCCAAACGTTTAAAACGTTACGAAAAAAATCCAAACGTTTCACCTTTTTAGCGATTTAAGCCAAACGTTTACAAACGTTACAAAACAAATCCAAACGTTTCCCCTTTCTATCGATTGAAGCCAAACCTTTACAAGCGTTATAAAACAAAACCAAACGTTTCACCTTTTTTAGCAATTTAAGCCAAAGGTTTACAAAGTTTACAAAACAAATCCAAACGTTTCCCAATTTTAGCGATTTAAGACATACTTTTACAAACGTTACGAAACAAATCCAAACGTTTCCCAATTTTAGCGATTTAAGCCATACTTTTACAAACGTTACAAACAAATCCAAACGTTTCACCTTTTTAGCGACTGAAGCCAAACGTTTACAAACGTTACGAAACAAAACCAAACGTTTAAAATGTTATGAAACAAATCCAAATGTTTCACTTTTTTAGCGATTTTAGCCAAACGTTTACAAACGTTTCGAAACAAATCCAAGCGTTTTACCTTTTTAGAAATTTAAGCCAAACGTTTACAAACATTACGAAACAAAACCAAATGTTTCCCCTTTTCAGTTATTTAAGCCAAACGTTTATAAACGGTAAGAAACAATTCCAAACATTTCCCCATTTTAGCGATTTAAGCCAAACGTTTACAAACATTACGAAACAAATGTAACGAAACAAATCCAAACATTTCCCCTTTTTAGCGATTTAACCCAAACATTTACAAACGTGACGAAACGAATCCAAACGTTTCACCTTTTAGCGATTTAAGCCAAACGTTTACAAACGTCACGAAACAAATACAAGCGTTTCCCCATTTTTGTGATTTAAGCCAAACGTGTACAAATGCTACGAAACAAATCCAAGCATTTCAACTTTTTAGCAATTTAAGCCAAACGTTTACATACATTATGAAAAAAATCCAAATTTTACATACGTTATGAAAAAAATTCAAACGTTTACAAACGTTACGAAACAAATCCAAACATTTCACATTTCTAGGTATTTAAGCCAAACGTTTGTAAATGTTACGAAAAGAATCCAAATATTTCCCCTTTTTAGCAATTTAAGGCAAACATTTACAAACCTTACACAACAAAACCAAATGTTTCAAAATTAGCGATTTAAGCCAAACGATTACAAATGATACGAAACAAATCCAAACATTTCCCCATTTTAGCGATTTAAGCCAAACGTTTACAAACGTTACGAAACAAATGCAAGCATTTCCCCCCATTTTAGCGATTTAAGCCAAATGTTTACAAACGTTATGAAACAAATCCAAATGTTTACAAACGTTACAAAACAAATCCAAACGTTTTCCCATTTTAGCGATTTAAGCCAAACGTTTACAAACGTTACAAACAAATCCAATCGTTTCACATTTTTTGCCATTTAAGCCAAACATTTACAAACGTTACGAAACAAATCCAAACGTTTCCCCTTTTTAGCGATTTAAGCCAAACGTTTACGAACGTTACGAATCAAATCCAAATGTTTCACATTTTTAGCGATTTAATCCAAACGTTTACAAACCTTACGTAACAAATCCAAATGTTTCCCCTTTTTAGCGATTTAAGCCAAACAAACAAACATTACGAACAAATCCAAACGTTTCACCTTTTTAGCAATTTAAGCAACCTTTTTAGCAATTTAAGTTAAACGTTTACAAATATACGAAACAAAACCAAATGTTTCACCTTTTTAGCAATTTAATTCAAACGTTTACAAACATTACGAAACAAATTCAAGCGTTTCACCTTTTTAACAATTTAAGCCAAACGTTTCCCATTTATAGCGATTTAAGCCAAACGTTTACAACCATTACGAAACAAATCCAAACGTTTCGCCTTTTTAGCAATTTAAGCCACCTTTTTAGCAAATTAAGCAAAACGTTTACAAATTTACGAAACAAAACCAAATGTTTCACCTTTTTAGCAATTTAAGCCAAACGTCTACAAATGTTACGAAACAAATCCAAGCGTTTCACCTTTTAGAAATTTAGGCCAAACGTTTACAAACGTTATGGAAAAAAACCAAACGTTTCACATTTTTAGCGATTTAATCCAAACGTTTCGCTTTGTTTCACAACGTTTGTAAACATGGCTTAAATCGCTAAAAAAGTGAAACGTTTGGTTTTGTTTCGTTACATTTGCAAACGTTTGGCTTAAATAGCTAAAAATAGGAAACATTTACAAACCAAACGTTTAGAAACGTTACGAAACCAATCCAAATGTTTCACCTTTTTAGAGATTTAAGCCAAACATTTACAAATGTTACGAAACAAAACCAAACGTTTCACCATTTTAGCGATTTAAGCCAAACGTTCACAAACATTACGAAACAAATCCAAACGTTTCACCTTTTTAAACATTTGGTTTAAATGTTTATTTAAATGTGAAATGTTTTGTTTTGTTTCGCAACGTTTGTAAACATTTGCCTTAAATCGCTAAAAAGGTGAAACGTTTGGCTTCTATCGCTAAAATGGGGAAACCTTTAGATTTGTTTCGTAAAGGTTTTTATGCCGAGCTATTTAAGAGAAACGTTTAAAACGTTAAGAAACAAATCCAAGAGTTATGAAAAAAATCCAAACGTTTCCCCATTTTAGCGATTTAAGACAAACGTTTAAAACGTTACGAAACAAATCCAAACGTTTCACCTTTTTAGCAATTTATGCCAAACGTTTACAAAGGCTATGAAATAAAAACAAATGTTTCACCTTTTTAGCGATTTAAGCCAAACGTTTACAAACGTTACGAAACAAATCCAAACGTTTAAAACGTTAGGAAACAAAACCAAATGTTTCACTTTTTTGCGATTTTAGCCAAACGTTTACAAATGTTACAAAACAAAGCCAAACATTTACAAAGGTTATGAAACAAAACCAAAAATTTCACATTTTTAGCGATTTAAGCCGAACGTTTACAAATGTTACGAACAAAATCAAATATTTCACCTTTTTAGCGATTTAAGCCAAACCTTTGCAAACGTTATGAAACAAATCCAAGCGTTTCCGCTTTTTAGGAATTTAAGCTTGACATTTACAAACATTACGAAAAAATCCCAACGTTTCACCTTTTTAGCGATTTAAGCCAAACGTTTACAAACGTTACGAAACAAATCCAAGCGTTTCACCTTTTTAGCAATTTAAGCCAAACTTTTACAAACCATACGAAACAAATCCAAATATTTCACCTTTTTAGCGATTGAAGCTAAACGTTTACGAATGTTACGAAACAAAACCAAACGTTTATAAACGTTACGAAACAAATCCAAACGTTTTCCCTTTTTAGCGATTTAAGCCAAACGTTTACAAACGTTACGAAACAAAACCAGACGTTTCACCTTTATAACAATTTAAGCCAGACGTTTATTAACGTTACAAAATAAATCCAAACGTTTCCCCTTTGTAGTGATTTAAGCCAAATGTTTAAAACGTTACGAAACAAATCCAAGCCTTTCACCTTTTTAGCAATTCAAGCTAAACGTCTACAAATATTACGAAATAAACCCAAATGTTTCACCTTATTAGCAAATTAAGCCAAACGTTTATAAACGCTAAGAAATAAATACAAACGTTTCCCCATTTTAGCGATTTAAGCCAAACGTTTACAAACGTTACGAAACAAATCCAAGCGTTTCACCTTTTAGAAATTTAAGCCAAACGTTTTCAAACATTACGGAACAAAACCAAACGTTTCACATTTTTAGCGATTTAAGCCAAACATTTCGCTTTGTTTCATAACGTTTTTAAACATGACTTAAATCGCTAAAAAGGTGAAACCTTTGGTTTTGTTTCGTTACATTTGTTAACGTTTGGCTTAAATAGCTAAAAATAGGAAACGTTTACAAACCAAACGTTTAGAAACGTTACGAAAGCAATCCAAACGTTTACCCATTTTAGCGATTTAAGCCAAACGTTTAAAACCTTACGAAACAAATCCAAGTGTTTCACCTTTTTAGCAATTTAGGCCAAACATTTACAAACATTACCAAACAAAACCAAACGTTTCGCCTTTTTAGCGATTTAAGCCAAACGTTTATAAACGTTACGAAACAAATCCAAACGTTTCACCTTTTTAGCGATATAAGCTAAATGTTTACAAACGCTACGAAATAAATCCAAACGTTTCATCTTTTTAGCGAGTTAAGCCAAACATTTACAAACATTACGAAACAAATCCAAATGTTTCACCTTTTTAGCGATTTAAGCCAAACGTTTACAAACGGTACGAAATAAATCCAAATATTTCCCCTTTTTAGCAATTTATGCCAAACGTTTACAAACATTACGAAACATATCCAAACGTTTCACCTTTTTAGTAATTTAAGCCAAAAGTTTACAAATGTTGCGAAACAAATCTAAACGTTTCACTTTTTTAGCGATTTAAGCTGAACGTTTAAAAACGTTACTAAACAATTCCAAATGTTTCGAAACAAAACCAAACGTTTCACCTTTTTAGCGATTTAAGCCAAACGTTTAGAAGCGTTACAAAACAAATCCAAACGTTTCACCTTTGTAGCGATTTAAGCGAAACGTTTACAAATGTTAGAAAACAAATCCAAATGTTTCAAAATTTTAGCGATTTAAGCCAAACGTATACAAAGATTACAAAACAAATCCAAACGTGTCTCCTTTTTAGCGATTTAAGCCGAACGTTTAAAAACGTTATAAAACAAATCCAAACGTTTCACCTTTTTAGTGATTGAAGCCAAACGTTTACAAACGGTACGAAACAAATCCAAGCGTTTCAAACATTTTAAATTGAAGTGTTTGGCTTCAATCGCTAAAAAGGTGAAATGATTGGTTTTGTTTCGTAACGTTTGTAAACGTTTGGCTTAAATCGTTAAAAATGTGAAACGTTTGGATTTGTTTCGTAACGTTTTATACATTTGGTTTTTTTCCGTAACGTTTGTAAACGTTTGGTTTAAATCGCCAAAAATGTGAAACGTTTGGATTTGTTGCATAACCTTTGTAAATGTTTGGCTTAAATCGCTAAAAAGGTAAAAAAAAATTAAAAGTTTGGCTTAAATCGCTAAAAATGTAAGCCAAACGTTTACAAACGTAACGAAACAAAACCAAACGTTTACAAAGTTACGAAACAAAACCAAACGTTTCACATTTTTAGCAATTTAAGCCAAACATTTATAAATATTGCGAAACAAATCCACACGTTTCACCTTTTTGACGATTTAAGCCAAACGTTTAAAAACGTTACGAAACAAAACAAAACATTTCACCTTTTTAGCAATTTAAGCCAAATGTTTACAAACGCTACGAAACAAAACCAAACGTTTCACCTTTTTAGCGACATATGCCAAACGTTTACAAACGTTACGAAACAAATCCAAACGTTTCACCTTTTTAGCGATTTAAGCCAAACGTTTACAAACGTTACGAAACAAATCCAAATGTTTCACCTTTTTAGCGATTTAAGCCAAACGTATACAAACAATATGAAACAAATCCAAACGTTTCAACTTTTTAGCAATTTATGCCAAACGTTTACAAACTTTACGAAACAAATCCAAACGTTTCACCATTTTAGTAATTTAAGCCAAAAGTTTACAAACATTACGAAACAAATCCAAACGTTTTACTTTCTTTGCGATTTAAGCCAAACGTTTACAAACATTACTAAATAGTTCCAAACGTTTCGAAACAAAACTAAACGTTTCCCCTTTTTAGCTATTTTAGCCAAACGTTTACAAACGTTACAAAACAAATCCAAACGTTTCACCTTTTTAGCGATTTAAGCGAAACATTTACAAATGTTACGAAACAAATCCAAACGTTTCGAAATTTTAGCGATTTAAACCAAACGTTTGCAAAGATTACGAAACAAATCCAGACGTGTCTCCTTTTTAGCAATTTAAGCCGAACGTTTACAAACGTTATAAAACAAATCTAAACGTTTCACCTTTTTAGTGATTGAAGCCAAACGTTTACAAAAGGTACGAAATAAATCCAAGCGTTTCAAACATTTTAAATTCAAGTGTTTGGCTTCAATCGCTAAAAAGGTGAAACGATTGGTTTTATTTCGGAACATTTGTAAATGTTTTGCTTAAATCGTTAAAAATGTGAAACGTTTGGATTTGTTTCGTAACGTTTTATACATATGGTTTTGTTCCGTAACGTTTGTAAACGTGTGGTTTGAATCGCCAAAAATGTGAAACGTTTGGATTTGTTGCATAACGTTTGTAAACGTTTGGCTTAAATCGCTAAAAAGGTAAAACGTTTTAAAAGTTTGGCTTAAATCACTAAAATGTAAGCCAAACGTTTACAAACGTTACCAAAAAAACCAAAATGTTTCACCTTTTTAGCAATTTAAGCCAAATGTTTACAAAGTTACGAAACAAAACCATACGTTTCACCTTTTTAGCAATTTAAGCCAAACATTTATAAACATTGCCAAACAAATCCACACATTTAACCTTTTGAGCGATTTAAGACAAATGTTTACAATCGTTACGAAATAAATCCAAACGTTTCACCTTTTTAGCGATTTAAGCCAATCATTTACAAACGTTCCCAAACAAATCCAAACGTTTCACCTTTTTAGCAATTTTAGCCAAACGTTTAAAAACGTTACGAAACAAATCCAAACATTTCACCTTATTAGTAATTTAAGCCAAACACAAACATTACCAAACAAATCCAAGAAATTTATCTTCATAGCAATTGAAGCCAAACGTTTACAAATATTACGAAACAAAACCTAATGTTTAAAACATTACGAAACAAATCCAAACATTTTACTTTTTCTTGCGAATTAAGCCAAACATTTACAAATGTTACGAAACAAATCCAAGTGTTTTACCATTTTCGCAATTTAAGCAAAACGTTTGCAAGCGTACGAAACAAATCCAAACGTTTCCCCTTTTTATCGATTGAAGCCAAACGTTTACAAACGTTATGAAACAAAACCAAACGTTTCACCTTTTTAGCAATTTAAGCCAAACGTTTGCAAACGTTACGAAGCAAATCAAAATTTTCCCCTTTTTAGGAATTTAAGCCAAACGTTACAAAACAAATCCAAATGTTTCACCTTTTTAGCAATTTATGCCTAACGTTTACAAACGTTACGAAACAAATCCAAACGTTTCACCTTTTTAGCGAATGAAGTGAAACTTTTACAAAAGTTACGAAATAAAACCAAACGCTTAAAATGTTACAAAAAAATCTAAACGTTTAACTTTTTTAGCAATTTAAGTCAAACGTTTAGAAACGTTAAGAATCAAATCCAAGCGTTTCACCTTTTTAACAATTTAAGCCAAACGATTACAAACGTTACGAAATAAATCCAAACGTTTACGAACATTACGAAACAAAAAAAAACGTTTATAAACGTTACGAAACAAATCCAAGTGTTTCACTTTTTTAGCGATTTAAGCTAAATGTTTACAAACGTCAAGAAACAAAAATAAACGTTTCCCCTTTTTAGCGATTTAAGCCAAACGTTTATAAACGTTACAAAACAAATCCAAACGTTTACCCATTTTAGCGATTTAAGACAAACGTTTAAAACGTTACGAAACAAATCCAAGTGTTTCACCTTTTTAGCAATTTAAGCCAAACATTTACAAACATTACCAAACAAAACCAAACGTTTCACCTTTTTAGCGATTTAAGCCAAACGTTAATAAACATTACGAAACAAATCCAAACGTTTCACCTTTTTAGCGATTTAAGACAAATGTTTTCAAACGTTACGAAATAAATCCAAACGTTTCACCTTTTTTGCTATTTAAGCCAAACATTTACAAACGTTACAAAACAAATCCAAACGTTTCTCTGTTTTTGCGATGTATGCCAAACGCTTACAAATGTTGCGAAACAAATCCAAACGTTTCCCCATTTTAGCGATTTAAGCCAAACGTTTAGAAACGTTACGAAACAAAACCAAACGTTTCATATTTTTAGCAATTTAAGCCAAACGTTTACAAACGTAACGAAACAAAACCAAACGTTTCACCTTTTTAGCGATTTAAGCCAAACGTTTACAAACGTTACGAAACAAATCCAAGTGTTTTACCATTTTCGCAATTTAAGCAAAACGTTTGCAAGCGTACGAAACAAATCCAAATGTTTCCCCTTTTTATCGATTGAAGCCAAACGTTTACAAACGTTATGAAACAAAACCAAACGTTTCACCTTTTTAGCAATTTAAGCCAAACGTTTGCAAACGTTACGAAGCAAATCAAAATTTTCCCCTTTTTAGGAATTTAAGCCAAACGTTTACAAACGTTACAAAACAAATCCAAATGTTTCACCTTTTTAGCAATTTATGCCTAACGTTTACAAACTCTACGAAACAAATCCAAACGTTTCACCTTTTTAGCGAATGAAGTGAAACTTTTACAAAAGTTACGAAATAAAACCAAACGCTTAAAATGTTACGAAAAAAATCTAAACGTTTAACTTTTTTAGCAATTTAAGTCAAACGTTTAGAAACGTTAAGAATCAAATCCAAGCGTTTCACCTTTTTAGCAATTTAAGCCAAACGTTTACAAACGCTAAGAAATAAATCCAAACGTTTACGAACATTACGAAACAAAACAAAACGTTTATAAACGTTACGAAACAAATCCAAGTGTTTCACTTTTTTAGCGATTTAAGCTAAATGTTTACAAACGTCAAGAAACAAAAATAAACGTTTTCCCTTTTTAGCGATTTAAGCCAAACGTTTATAAACGTTACAAAACAAATCCAAACGTTTACCCATTTTAGCGATTTAAGACAAACGTTTAAAACGTTACGAAACAAATCCAAGTGTTTCACCTTTTTAGCAATTTAAGCCAAACATTTACAAACATTACCAAACAAAACCAAACGTTTCACCTTTTTAGCGATTTAAGCCAAACGTTTATAAACATTACGAAACAAATCCAAACGTTTCACCTTTTTAGCGATTTAAGACAAATGTTTTCAAACGTTACGAAATAAATCCAAACGTTTCACCTTTTTTGCTATTTAAGCCAAACATTTACAAACGTTACAAAACAAATCCAAACGTTTCTCTGTTTTAGCGATGTATGCCAAACGCTTACAAATGTTGCGAAACAAATCCAAACGTTTCCCCATTTTAGCGATTTAAGCCAAACGTTTAGAAACGTTACGAAACAAAACCAAACGTTTCATATTTTTAGCAATTTAAGCCAAACGTTTACAAACGTTACGAAACAAAACCAAACGTTTCACCTTTTTAGCGATTTAAGCCAAACGTTTATAAACGTTACGAAACAAATCCAAACGTTTCACTTATTTAGCGATTAAAGCCCAATGTTTTCAAACGTTACGAAACAAATCCAAACGTTTCACCTTTTTAACGATTTAAGCCAAACGTTACAAAACAAATACAAACGTTTACAAACGATACGAAACAAAACCAAACGTTTCACATTTTTAGCGATTTAAGCCACACTTTAACAAACGTGACGAAACAAAACTAAACATTTAAAACGTTACAAAACGTTACGATACAAATCCAAACGTTTCACCTTTTTCGCGATTTAAGTCAAACATTTACAAACGTTATGAAACAAAACCAAACTTTTAAAACGTTACAAAACAAATCCAAACGTTTCACCTTTTTAGCAATTTAAGCCAAATGTTTACAAACGTTGCGAAACAAATCCAAACGTTTCACCTTTTTAGCAATTTAAGCCAAACGTTTACAAACGTTACGAAACAAATCCAAGCGTTTTACCTTTTTAGCAATTTAAACCAAGCGATTACAAATATTACGAAACAAAACCAAATGTTTCACCTTTTTAGCAATTTAAGCCAAACGCTTACTAATGTTACAAAACAAATCCAAACGTTTCACCTTTTTAGCGATTTAAGCCAAACGTTTACAATCGTTACGAAACAAATGCAAACGTTTCCCCTTTTTAGCGATTGAAGTCAAACGTTAACAAACGTTAGGAAAAAAAATCAAATGTGTAAAACGTTACAAAACAAATCCAAACGTTTCACTTTTTATCGATTTAAGCCAAACTTTTAAAAACGTTACGAAACAAATCCAAGTCTTTCACCTTTTTAGCAATATAATCCACGTTAACAAACGTTACGAAACAAATCCAAACTTTTCACCTTTTTAGTGATTGAAGCCAAACGTTACGAAACAAAACCAAATGTTTATAAACGTTACAAAATAAATTCAAACGTTTCACCTTTTTAGAGAAGTAAGCCAAACGATTACAAATGTTACGAAAAAAAACCAAACGTTTAACCTTTTTAGCGATTTAGCCAAACGTTTGCCCATTTTAGCGATTTAAACCAAAAGTTTAAAACGTTACAAAACAAATCCATGTGTTTCACCTTTTTAGCAATTTAAGCCAAACGTTTACAAACGTTACGAAACAAAACCAAATGTTTTACCTTTTTAGTTATTTATACGAAACAAATACAAACGTTTCCCCATTTTAGCGATTTAAGGCAAACGTTTAAAAACGTATCGAAACAAATCCAAGTGTTTCACCTTTTTAGCGATTTAAGCCAAACGTTAACAAACGTTACGAAACAAATCCAAACATTTCACCTTTTTAGAAATTTAAGCCAAACGTTTACAAACTTTACGAAACAAATTAAAACGTTTAACCTTTTTTGCGATTTAAGCCAAACGTTTATAAACGTTACGAACGAATCCAAACGTTTCACCTTTTGAACGATTTATGCCAAACGTTTACAAACGTTTCGAAACAAATCCAAACGTTTCCCCATTTTAGCGACTTAAGCCAAACGTGTACAAACGTTATGAAACAAATCCAAGCGTTTCACTTTTTTAGCAATTTAAGCCCAACGTTTACAAACGTTTTGAAACAAATCCAAACATTTCACCTTTGTAGCGATTTAAGCCAAACGTTTACAAACGTTATGAAACAAAACCAAACATTTCCCCTTTTTATCGATTGAAGCGAAACGTTTACAAACATTACGAAAAAAAATAAAACGTTTCACCATTTTAGCAATATAAGCCAAACGTTTGCAAACGTTACGAAACAAATCCAAACGTTTCACCTTTTTCGCGATTTAAGCCAAACGTTTACAATCGTTACGAAACAAATCCAAACGTTTCACCTTTTTAGCAATTGAAGTCAAACATTTACATATGTTACGAAATAAAACCAAACTTTTAAAACGTTAGAAAACAAATCCAAACATTTCACTTTTTAGCGATTTAAGCCAAATGTTTAAAAGAGTTACGAAATAAATCCACGCGTTTCACCTTTTTAGCAATTTAAGCCACGTTTACAAACATTACGAAACAAATCCAAACGTTTCACCTTTTTAGCGATTGAAGCCAAACGTTTACGAACGTTACGAAACAAAACCAAACGTTTATAAATGATACGAAATAAAACCAAACGTTTCACCTTTTTAGAGATTTAGCCGAATGTTTATAAACGTTACAAAACATATCCAAACGTTTCCCCATTTTAGCGATCTAAGCCAAACGTTTAAAACGTTACGAAACAAATCTAAGCGTTTCACCTTTTTAGCAATTTAAGCCAAACGTTTACAAACGTTACGAAACAAATCCAAGTGTTTCACCTTTTTAGCGATTTAAGCCAAACGTTTACAAATGCTACGAAACAAAACCAACTGTTTCACCTTTTTAGCGATTTAAGCCAATTGTTTACAAACGTTACGAAACAAATCCAAGCGTTTCACCCTTTTAGCGATTGAAGCCAAACGTTTACAAACGTTACGAAACAAATCCAAACGTTTCACCTTTTTAGCAATTTAAGCCAAACGTTTACAAACTTTACGAAACAAATCCAAACATTTAATATTTTTAGCGATTTAAGCCAAACTTTTATAAACGTTACGAAACAGAACCAAACGTTTCCCCTTTTTAGCGATATAAGCGAAACGTTTGTAAACTTTACGAAACAAATCCAAGTGTTTCACCTTTTTAGCGATTTAAGGCAAAAGTTTACAAAAGTTACGGAACAAAACCAAACGTTTCACATTTTAGCGATTTAAGCCAAACGTTTGTTTCGTAATGTTTGTAAACGTTTGGCTTAAATCGCTAAAAAGGGGAAACGTTTGGATTTGTTTTGTTACATTTGTAAACGTTTGCTTAAATCGCTAAAAAGGTGAAACGGTTGGTTTTGTTTCGTAACATTTGTAAACGTTTGGCTTAAATTGCTAAAAAGGTGAAACACTTGGATTTCTTTCGTAACGTTTGTAAATGTTTGGCTTATATTGCTAAAAAGGGGGAACATTTGGATTTATTTTGTGACATTTGTAAACGGTTGGCTTAAATCGCTGAAAATGTAAAACGTTTGGTTTTGTTCCGTAACGTTTGTAAACGTTTGGCTCAAATTGCTAAAAAGGTGAAACGCTTGGATTTGTTTCGTAACGTTTGTAAACGTTTGGCTTAAATTGCTAAAAAGGTGAAACATTTCCCCTTTTTAGCGATTAAAGCCAAACATTTGTAAACGTTACGAAACAAATCCAAGCGTTTCACCTTTTTAGCCATTTAAGCCAAACGTTTACAAACCTTACGAAACAAATCCAAAAGTTTTACCTTATTAGCGAGTTAATCCATTCGTTTAAAACATTACGTAACAAATCCAAACGTTTCACCTTTTTAGCGATTTAAGCCAAACGTTTAAAACGTTACGAAAAAAATCCAAACGTTTCACCTCTATTAGCGATTTAAGCCAAACGTTTACAAACGTTACAAAACAAATCCAAACGTTTCCCCTTTCTATCGATTGAAGCCAAACCTTTACAAGCGTTATGAAACAAAACCAAACGTTTCACCTTTTTTAGCAATTTAAGCCAAAGGTTTACAAAGTTTACAAAACAAATCCAAACGTTTCCCAATTTTAGCGATTTAAGCCATACTTTTACAAACGTTACGAAACAAATCCAAACGTTTCCCAATTTTAGCGATTTAAGCCATACTTTTACAAACGTTACAAACAAATCCAAACGTTTCACCTTTTTAGTGACTGAAACCAAACGTTTACAAACGTTACGAAACAAAACCAAACGTTTAAAATGTTATGAAACAAATCCAAATGTTTCACTTTTTTAGCGATTTTAGCCAAACGTTTACAAACGTTTCGAAACAAATCCAAGCGTTTTACCTTTTTAGAAATTTAAGCCAAACGTTTACAAACATTACGAAACAAAACCAAATGTTTCCCCTCTTTAGTTATTTAAGCCAAACGTTTATAAACGGTAAGAAACAATCCCAAACATTTCCCCATTTTAGCGATTTAAGCCAAACGTTTACAAACATTACGAAACAAATCAAAGCGTTTAAAGTTTTTAGTGATTTAAGCCAAACATTTTCAAACGTTACGAAACAAATCCAAATGTTTCACCTTTTTAGCAATTTAAGCCAAACGTTTTCAAATGTAACGAAACAAATCCAAACATTTCCCCTTTTTAGCGATTTAACCCAAACATTTACAAACGTGACGAAACGAATCCAAACGTTTCACCTTTTAGCGATTTAAGCCAAACGTTTACAAACGTCACGAAACAAATACAAACGTTTCCCCATTTTTGTGATTTAAGTCAAACGTGTACAAATGCTACGAAACAAATCCAAACATTTCACCTTTTTAGCAATTTAAGCCAAACGTTTACATACATTATGAAAAAAATCCAAACGTTTACATACGTTATGAAAAAAATCCAAACGTTTACAAACGTTACGAAACAAATCCAAACATTTCACATTTCTAGGTATTTAAGCAAAACGTTTGTAAATGTTACGAAAAGAATCCAAATGTTTCCCTTTTTTAGCAATTTAAGGCAAACGTTTACAAACCTTACACAACAAAACCAAATGTTTCAAAATTAGCGATTTAAACCAAACGATTACAAATGATACGAAACAAATCCAAACATTTCCCCATTTTAGCGATTTAAGCCAAACGTTTACAAACATTACGAAACAAATGCAAGCATTTCCCCCCATTTTAGCGATTTAAGCCAATTGTTTACAAACGTTATGAAACAAATCCAAATGTTTACAAACGTTACAAAACAAATCCAAACGTTTTCCCATTTTAGCGATTTAAGCCAAACGTTTACAAACGTTACAAACAAATCCAATCGTTTCACATTTTTTGCCATTTAAGCCAAACGTTTACAAACGTTACGAAACAAATCCAAACGTTTCCCCTTTTTAGCGATTTAAGCCAAACGTTTACGAACGTTACGAATCAAATCCAAATGTTTCACATTTTTAGCGATTTAATCCAAACGTTTACAAACCTTACGTAACAAATCCAAACGTTTCCCCTTTTTAGCGATTTAAGCCAAACAAACAAACATTACGAACAAATCCAAACGTTTCACCTTTTTAGCAATTTAAGTTAAACGTTTACAAATTTACGAAACAAAACCAAATGTTTCACCTTTTTAGCAATTTAAGCCAAACGTTTACAAACATTACGAAACAAATTCAAGCGTTTCACCTTTTTAACAATTTAAGCCAAATGTTTACAAACGTTACGGAACAAAACCAAACGTTTCCCATTTATAGCGATTTAAGCCAAACGTTTACAACCATTACGAAACAAATCCAAACGTTTCGCCTTTTTAGCAATTTAAGCCACCTTTTTAGCAAATTAAGCAAAACGTTTACAAATTTACGAAACAAAACCAAATGTTTCACCTTTTTAGCAATTTAAGCCAAACGTCTACAAATGTTACGAAACAAATCCAAGCGTTTCACCTTTTAGAAATTTAGGCCAAACGTTTACAAACGTTACGGAAAAAAACCAAACGTTTCACATTTTTAGCGATTTAATCCAAACGTTTCGCTTTGTTTCACAACGTTTGTAAACATGACTTAAATCGCTAAAAAAGTGAAACGTTTGGTTTTGTTTCGCTACATTTGCAAACGTTTGGCTTAAATAGCTAAAAATAGGAAACATTTACAAACCAAACGTTTAGAAGCGTTACGAAACCAATCCAAATGTTTCACCTTTTTAGAGATTTAAGCCAAACATTTACAAATGTTACGAAACAAAACCAAACGTTTCACCATTTTAGCGATTTAAGCCAAACGTTCACAAACGTTACGAAACAAATCCAAACGTTTAACCTTTTTAAACATTTGGTTTAAATATTTATTTAAATGTGAAATGTTTTGTTTTGTTACGCAACGTTTGTAAACATTTGCCTTAAATCGCTAAAAAGGTGAAACGTTTGGCTTCTATCGCTAAAATGGGGAAACCTTTAGATTTGTTTCGTAAACGTTTCTATGCCGAGCTATTTAAGAGAAACGTTTAAAACGTTAAGAAACAAATCCAAGAGTTATGAAAAAAATCCAACGTTTCCCCATTTTAGCGATTTAAGACAAACGTTTAAAACGTTACGAAACAAATCCAAACGTTTCACCTTTTTAGCAATTTATGCCAAACGTTTACAAAGGCTATGAAATAAAAACAAATGTTTCACCTTTTTAGCGATTTAAGCCAAACGTTTACAAACGTTACGAAACAAATCCAAACGTTTAAAACGTTAGGAAACAAAACCAAATGTTTCACTTTTTAGCGATTTTAGCCAAACGTTTACAAATGTTACAAAACAAAGCCAAACATTTACAAACATTACGAAACAAATCCAAGCGTTTCACCTTTTTAGCAATTTAAACAAAACGTTTATAAACTTTATGAAACAAATCAAAACGTTTCACCTTTATAGCGGTTTTAGCCAAACATTTACAAAGATTATGAAACAAAACCAAAAATTTCACATTTTTAGCGATTTAAGCCGAACGTTTACAAATGTTACGAAAAAAAATCAAATATTTCACCTTTTTAGCGATTTAAGCCAAACCTTTGCAAACGTTATGAAACAAATCCAAGCGTTTCCGCTTTTTAGGAATTTAAGCTTGACATTTACAAACATTACGAAAAAAATCTCAACGTTTCACCTTTTTAGCGATTTAAGCCAAACGTTTACAAACGTTACGAAACAAATCCAAGCGTTTCACCTTTTTAGCAATTTAAGCCAAACTTTTACAAACCATACGAAACAAATCCAAATATTTCACCTTTTTAGCAGTTGAAGCTAAACGTTTACGAATGTTACGAAACAAAACCAAACGTTTATAAACGTTACGAAACAAATCCAAACGTTTCACCTTTTTAGCGATTTAAGCCAAACGTTTACAAACGTTACGAAACAAAACCAAACGTTTCACCTTTATAACAATTTAAGCCAGACGTTTATAAACGTTACAAAAAAAATCCAAACGTTTCCCCTTTGTAGTGATTTAAGCCAAATGTTTAAAACGTTACGAAACAAATCCAAGCCTTTCACCTTTTTAGCAATTCAAGCTAAACGTCTACAAATATTACGAAACAAACCCAAATGTTTCACCTTTTTAGCAAATTAAGCCAAACGTTTATAAACGCTAAGAAATAAATACAAACGTTTCCCCATTTTAGCGATTTAAGCCAAACGTTTACAAACGTTACGAAACAAATCCAAGCGTTTCACCTTTTAGAAATTTAAGCCAAACGTTTTCAAACATTACGGAACAAAACCAAACGTTTCACATTTTTAGCGATTTAAGCCAAACATTTCGCTTTGTTTCATAACGTTTTTAAACATGACTTAAATCGCTAAAAAAGTGAAACCTTTGGTTTTGTTTCGTTTCATTTGTTAACGTTTGGCTTAAATAGCTAAAAATAGGAAACGTTTACAAACCAAACGTTTAGAAACGTTACGAAACCAATCCAAATGTTTCACCTTTTTAGCGATTTAAGCCAAATATTTACAAATGTTACGAAACAAAACAAAACGTTTCACCATTTTAGCGATTTAAGCCAAACGTTCACAAACATTACGAAACAAATCCAAACGTTTCACCTTTTTAAACGTTTGGTTTAAATGTTTATTTAAATGTGAAATGTTTTGTTTTGTTACGTAAACGTTTATAAACGGAGCTATTTAAGCCAAACGTTTAAAACGTTACGAAACAAATCCAAGCGTTATGAAAAAAATCCAAACGTTTCCCCATTTTAGCGATTTAAGCCAAACGTTTAAAACGTTACGAAACAAATCCAAACGTTTCACCTTTTTAGCAATTTAAGCCGAACGTTTACAAAGGCTATGAAACAAAAACAAACGTTTCGCCTTTTTAGCGATTTAAGCCAAACGTTTACAAACGTTACGAAACAAATCCAAACGTTTAAAACGTTATGAAACAAAACCAAACGTTTCACTTTTTAGCGATTTTAGCCAAACGTTTCTAAATGTTACAATACAAAGCCAAACATTTACAAACATTACGAAACAAAACCAAGCGCTTCACCTTTTTAGCAATTTAAACAAAACGTTTATAAACTTTATGAAACAAATCAAAACGTTTCACCTTTTTAGCGGTTTTAGCCAAACATTTACAAAGTTTATAAAACAAAACCAAAAGTTTCACATTTTTAGCTATTTAAGCCGAATGTTTACAAACGTTACGAAAAAATCAAATATTTAACCTTTTTAGCGATTTAAGCCAAACATTTACAAACGTTATGAAACAAATCCAAGTGTTTCCCCTTTTTAGCAATTTAAGCTTGACATTTACAAACGTTACGAAACAAATCCCAACGTTTCACCTTTTTAGCGATTTAAGCCAAACGTTTACAAACGTTACGAAACAAATCCAAGTGTTTCACCTTTTTAGCAATTTAAGCCAAACTCTTACAAACCATACGAAACAAATCCAAATATTTCACCTTTTTAGCAATTGAAGCCAAACGTTTACGAACGTTACGAAATAAAACCAAATGTTTATTAACGTTACGAAACAAATCCAAACGTTTCACCTTTTTAGCGATTTAGGCCAAACGTTTACAAACGTTACGAAACAAAACCAAATGTTGTAACTTTGTAAACGTTTGGATTTGTTTTGTAACTTTGTAAACGTTTGGTTTGTTTCATTTGGATTTGTTTCGTAAAAGTTTAAACATTTGTCTTGAATCGCTAAAATGGGGAAATGTTTAGATTTGTTTCATAACGTTTATAAACGTTTGGATTAAAGGTGAAACGCTTGAATTTGTTTCGTAACATTTGTAAACATTTGGCTTTTTTTCGTAGCGTTTGTAAATGTTTGGCTTAAATCGCTAAAAATGTGAAACATTTGGATTTGTTTCGTATGAATTTGTTTCATAACGTTTGTAACCGTTTGGATTAAATCGCTAAAAAGGTGAAACATTTGGATTTGTTTCGTAACGTTTGTATACCTTTGGCTTAAATTGCTAAAAAGGTAAAACGCTTGGATTTGTTTTGTAACGTTTGTATACGTCTGGTTTTGTTTCGTAACGTTTGTAAACGTTTTGCATCAATCGCTAATAAGGTGAAACATTTGTATTGGTTTCGTAACGTTTTGATACTTTTGGTTTTGTTTCGTAACGTTTGTAAACGTTTGGTTTTGTTTCGAAACGTTTGTAAACATTTGGCTTAAATAGCTAAAAAGGTGAAATATTTGGATTTGTTTCGTAAAGTTTGAAACGTTTTGGCTTTGTTCCGTAACGTTTGTAAACGTTTGGCCTAAATCGCAAAAAAGGTGAAACGTTGTAAATTTCGTAACGTTTGTAAACGTTTGACTTAAATTGCTAAAAAGGTGAAACGCTTGGATTTGTTTCGTAACGTTTGTAAACGTTTGGCTTAAATTGCTAAAAAGGTGAAACGTTTGGATTTGTTTCGTAACGTTTTAAACGTTTGGTTTTGTTTTGTAACATTTGTAAACGTTCGTATTAAATCGCTAAAAATGTGAAACGCTTGTATTTGTTTCGTAACGTTTGTAAACGTTTGGCTTATATCGCTAAAAAGGTGAAACTTTTGGATTTGTTTCGTAACGTTTGTAAATTTTTAGCTTAAATTGCTAAAAAGGTGACACGTTTGGATTTGTTTCGTGACCTTTGTAAACGTTTGGCTTAAATCGCTAAAAAAGGTGAAACGTTTGGTTTTGTTTCATAACCTTTGTAAACTTTTGGCTAAAATCGCTAAAAAGGCGAAACGTTTGGATTTATTTCGTAACGTTTGTAAACGTTTGGCTTAAATCGTAAAAAAGGTGACACATTTGGATTTGTTTCATAACCTTAGTAAACGTTTGGCTTAAATCGCTAAAATGGTGAAACGTTTGATTTGTTTCGCAATGTTTGTAAACATTTGGCTTATATCGCTAAAAAGGGGAAACGTTTGGATTTGTTTCGTAATGTTTGAAAATGTTTGGCTTAAATCGCAAAAAAGGTGAAGTATTTGGTTTTGTTTCGTAATGTTTGTAAACATCCGGCTTAAATCGATAGAAAGGTGAAACGTTTGGATTTGTTTTGTAACATTTGTAAGCATTTGGCTTCAATTGCTAAAAAGGTGAAACGTTGGGATTTGATTCGTAATGTTTGTAAAACGTTTGGCATACATCGCTAAAAAGGTGAAACGTTTGGATTTGTTTCGTAACGTTTGGCTTAAATCGCTAAAATGGGGAAACATTTGGATTTGTTTCGTAATATTTGTAAACGTTTGACTTTAATGGCTAAAAAGGTGAAACGTTTGGATTTGTTTCATAACGTTTGTTAATGTTTGGTTAAAATTGCTAAAAAGGTGAAACGCTTGGATTTGTTTCGTAACGTTTGTAAACGTTTGGCTTAAATCGCTAAAAAGGGGAAACGTTTGGATTTGTTTCCTAACATTTGTAAACGTTTGGCATAAATCGCTAAAAAGGCAAAGCGTTTGGATTCATTTCGTAACGTTTGTAAACGTTAGGCTTAAATCGCTAAAATGGGGAAACGTTTGGATTTGTTTCGTGCCATTTTTAAACGTTTGGCATAAATTGCTAAAAATGGGAAACGTTTGTTTTTGTTCCGTAATGTTTGCAAACATTTGGATTTATTTCGTAACGTTTTAAAGATTTGGCTTAAATCGCTAAAAGGGTTAAACTTTTGGTTTTGTTTCATAACGTTCGTAAACGTTTGGCTTAAATCGCTAAAAAGGTGAACCGTTTGAATTTGTTTCGTAACGTTTGTAAACGTTTGGCTTAAATTGCTAAAAAGACGAAACGTTTGGATTTTTTTGTAACTTTTGTAAATGTTTGGCTTAAATCGCTAAAAAGGTGAAACGCTTGGATTTGTTTCGTAACATTTGTAAACGTTTGGCATAAATCGCTAAAAATGTGAAACGTTTGGTTTTGTTCCGTAAAGTTTGTAAACGTTTGGCTTAAATCTCTAAAAATGTGAAACGTTTGGATTTGTTTCGTAACGTTTTAAACGTTTGGTTTTCTTTCTTAACGTTTGTAAACGTTTGGCTTAAATTGTTAAAAAGGTGAAACGTTTAAATTTGTTTTGTAACATTTGTAAACGTTTCTCTTAAATCGCTAAAATGGGGAGACTTTTGGATTTGTTTCGTAACGTTTGTAAACGTTTGGCTTAAATCGCTAAAAAGCTGAAACGTTCGGATTTGTTTCGTAATGTTTGTAAACGTTTGGCATAAATCGCTAAAATGGGGAAACGTTTGGATTTATTTCATAACGTTTGTAAACGTTTGGCTTAAATCACTAAAAAGGGAAAACGTTTGGATTTTTTCGTAATGTTTTTAAGCGTTTGGCTTAAATTGCTAAAAAGGTGAAACATTTGGATTTGTTTCGTAACGTTTGTAAACGTTTGGCTTTGTTTCGTTACGTTTGTAAACATTTGGCTTCAATCGCTAAAAAGGTGAAACGTTTGGATTGGTTTCGTAATGTTTGTAAATGTTTGGCTTAAATTGCTAAACAGGTCAAATGCTTGGATTTGTTTGGTAACATTTGTAAACGTTTGGCTAAAAATGCTAAAAAGGTGAAACGCTTGGATTTGTTTCGTAATATTTGTAAACGTTTAGCTTATATTGCTAAAAAGGGGAAACGTTTGGTTTGTTTCGTAACGTTTGTGAACGTTTGGCTTAAATTGTAAAAAAGGGAAAATGTTTAGATTCTTTTCGTAACGTTTTAAATGTTTGTCTTAAATCGCTAAAATGGGCAAACGTTTGGATTTGTTTCGTAATGTTTTTAAACGTTTGGCTTAAATTGCTAAAAAGGTGAAACGCTTGGATTTGTTTTATAACGTTTGTAAACGTTTGGCTATGTTTTGTAACGCTTATAAACGTTTGGCTTAAATTGCTAAAAATGTGAAACGTTTGGATTTGTTTCGTAACGTTTTAAACGTTTGGTTTTGTTTCGTATCGTTTGTAAAAGTTTGGCGTAAATCGCTGAAAAGGTGAAACGCTTTTATTTGTTTCGTAACGTTTGTAAAAGTTTGGCGTAAATCGCTGAAAAGGTGAAACGCTTTTATTTGTTTCGTAACGTTTGTAAACGTTTGGCTTATATCGCAAAAATGGGAAAACATTTGGATTTGTTTTGTAACGTTTGTAAACGTTTGGCTTAAATAGCTAAGTAGGGGAAACGTTTGGATTTGTTTCTTAACGTTTATAAACGTTTGGCTTAAATTGCTAAAAAGGTGAAACACTTGGATTTGTTTCATAACGTTTTTAACGTTTGGCTTAAATCGCTAAAAGGTGAAACATTTGTTATTGTTCCGTAACGTTTGTAAACATTAGACTTAAATCGTTAAATAGGTAAAACGTTTGGTTTAATTCTATCACGACCCGTTTTCATGAATCGTGACCGGCGCTAGGGTATGGGTATGGTTGTACCAAAACCCGTAGCTAGCCTTGCGGATAATTAACTTAAACAGTTATAACAATGTACCTGCAATAAAACCACATGCTCGGGGGCAAACGAGACTTCAACCTAGTCTAGCAGTACAATAAGCAACATATATTCAACGTATGATATCTCAACTTATAACTCCAACAATGTGGGAATATAATATAAATATCATAAACATTGTAATCATGCCAAAAGCGATAAAGTAATTACCAACAAACAACTGTCTAAAAATATAGTATAAGGCTAAAACATAAATAATCTGATACTACTACTGCGGTCTAAGAGTTTAAAACAGTTCGACTCTCTTATTCTGAAAATAAAATAAAAACCTCCGGGAATGAAGAAACGGAGATCGACCAAAGCTCAAATCATAAACCTGGAAAATTTGGGAAAACAACAGGGTCATATTTACTGAGTAGAGTTTATATAACCATTTACATATATTAAGTTGAAAACCTTTAAAAACGTTTAATAAAACATTTTCATTATGGATTATCAATGAAACCCTAAACCACAATTCTAAATTCATTGTCGTGTCGGTGAGACGTATCTCAATAACCGATCCCCGACTATCACTTAATAAATAGTGAGCCCAGGAGACGTATCTTCCACCGGTGCCCTCACTAAGGTGAGACGTATCTCAAACCTACCTCAATACCATAATCATTACCGGTGCGCACGCAGTCCCGATGATGCCCATCGAGTAGCACGTTCCAAATCAAATCCACAATGCCGAAAACAGTTCAAAAGCTGCTTATACATATATATATACAAAATAATACGTTTGCTTAATAAAAAGGTAAATAGAGATATAAACTCACTGCTTGCTATTCCACGTGAAACCGACAAGCACCTAACTCTGGTTCGCCTCTGAAGTACGAACAGTCGACGGGTCTAAAAATAATAAAATCATAATTAAAAACAGACCCTAACTCTAAAGAGTACTAGACACCACATAGGACTAGCACAACAATACAAAGTCACATTTAATAATATATTAAATGCATTCTAAAAAATAACTCAAGTTATAGAGTACAAATCATATAAATATTTTTAGGATGATTTGTAAAATAATTTAAATAAACCCAAGTTAAAATCAATATCAGTGAGTCAGCCGAGTTATTAAAAACTACCAAACTTCTTCCCACTTGCTGGGCGACCAAAGTATAACCCGGTCCAAAAGTTTATTAAATTTATAAACCCGAGTTTATAATTTAAAATACTTGATAAACTAATTATCCTATTTTTAAAATAGAATTCAATAACTTCAAATCCAAGTAACCCAAGTTACAACTAAAACTTAACCATTTTAAGTTTATAAAAGTTTAGGGGCTAAATTGTACTTTAGCCAATTTGATTTTTGAAATCAAATTTAATTACTCGTTTTCAATATACTAAATTATAAATCAAACAAAAGTCCAAAAGTTATCTTATTGATAAAAACTTAACTTAAATAGGTCTTTTTAAAAGTTTAGGGGCTAAACCGTAAATTAGCCAAATTGGCATATTATTCAAAATGTAATATAATTACCCGAGTAATTATAACTTAAATTGTAAAATACTTATCGATTACATTTTACTAGTTCATAAATCCATTCCTAATTTAAAAGTTTAAATATAAAACAATAATAATAGATAACACAACTTGAGGGATTCAAAAGATTCAAGGTAAAACACTTAGTGACCATATTGGCCATTTGACCATCTTCCTCATTACATTGAACCATTACCCGCCAACCACACCATTTGAATGAACCAAAAAAAATTACGAACAGTGGTCTTATAAACAATCACACTTAGACATTAGATAATGCTAACTTCAAATCTTAGAACCTAATTAGCATAAACAAACTCCAACAAGCATTCAAGACATGAATAACCATGACACCATGATCACAGTGCCAAGAAGAACGACGAAAGATGAAGATGAATGGAGTTCAATCTCGGACATATCGATTCAGTTTATGATCAGAACGTAACTAAGACATTTAACAATAATCAAATAACAACGGCGTTGAAAACAAAAGGGACGGCAGTAAACTAAAACATGAACACGGTGAAATCGTAACGGCGAAAAACGGAGGAAACTTAACGTACCGTTATTGATTTCAAGACGTGAGATTCGCAGAGATCGTTGAGTCGATGCGAATGTTCAAAGAACAATCGAATTAAAGCCTAATAATGAGATACGAAATCAAGAACCGTATTTGACGATAATGAAACGAAGAACAAGCTAAACGTGAACTTACCAAAACTTGGAATGGAGGAATGATGAAGATGAAGATAGGTGAAGTTCAGATTTGATGATGAGGAATGGCGGCTACTGTTGTTTAGTAGAGAATGAGATTTAGGTTTTTGGGATGAAGAAACGTGAACAAACACGTAAAAATAAGGGGGAAGGGCTGAGTTCAACTTGCAAGCATATAAGGGAAATATAAGTTTCATATCACTGCTGCAATTAACTCATTAAGAAGGATTGCATGGGCCTTAATATTGTATGGAATTCAAGGACATTGAATGGCCCAACATACATTCACGTGGGAATTAAATGGAAGGAGAACATGCATGGGCCTAAATATTGCATGGCATTCAAGATTTATATTTCATATAAATTAGTTTCCTTTTTTTTCTTTTTCTTTTAAAATCTATTAATTCCCACTAAACACGAATCATATCACGATTCAATCAACGAGCGACTAAAATTAAATTAAATAAAAATATATAATAATAATAAATTATTTAAAACTTGACGGAAAGCAAGAATTTATAATTGAAGTTAAAAAAAAATTTAAAAATACGGGATATTACATTCTCCCCAACTTATTAAAAATTCGTCCTCGAATTTAGCAAGCAAAATCTCAAAGCACAATAATACGTAAGGCACACAAAATCCAATAACGATAGCGCATAATCAAAGATACACGTACCTCAAGAAAAGAGGAAAGGATAATGTTTCCGCATATCGGACTCCGTCTCCCAAGTGCACTCCTCAACAGAATGATTCCGCCACAGAACTTTGACCATCGGAATCTCCTTGTTCCGTAACCTACGCACTTGCGTATCGACGATCCCTACTGGTTGTTCCTCATAGGACAGCTCCTGGTCAATCTCAACGCTCTGAGGCACAATCACATGTGAAGGATCTGAGATGCACTTCCTCAGCATAGAAACATGAAAAACAGGATGCACTAACGACATGTCTGGCGGCAGAACCAGACAATAAGCCACAGCTCCAATCCTCTCTGAAATCTCATAGGGACCAATGTACCTCGGTGCCAACTTCCCCTTGACACCAAAACGAACCACGCCCTTCATAGGCGAAACCCGAAGAAACACAAAGTCTCCCACCTGAAGCTCGATGTCTTTTCTCCTCGGATCAGCATAACACTTATGCCGACTAAAAGCTGTCTCTAACCTCCGTTTTATCAACGGTACCTTCTCTGAGGTAATCGGAATAATCTCAGCACCAGACAACTTCCGCTCACCGACCTCTTCCCAGCAGATAGGAGATCGACACTTGCGTCCGTACAGAGCCTCATAAGGTGCCATCTCAATGCTCGCATGGTAACTGTTGTTGTAGGAAAACTCAATCAACGGCAAATGAGTATCCCAGCTACCCTGAAAATCAAGAATGCACATCCTGAGCATATCCTCCAATGTCTGAATAGTCCTCTCAGACTGACCGTCAGTCTGAGGATGAAAAGCTGTACTGAAATCCAAACGAGAACCCAAGGACTCCTGTAACGCTTTCCAGAACCTCGAAGTGAAGACAGAACCTCTGTCAGAAACAATCGAAACCGGTACACCATGCAAACTGACAATCCTGTCGATGTACAACTGAGCTAACTTCGAAGCAGGATACGAAACCTTGATCGGAAGGAAATAAGCTGACTTGGTCATACGGTCAACTATCACCCAGATGGAATCGTACCCCTGTCGAGTACGTGGTAAACCAACAACAAAGTCCATGGCAATCCGCTCCCACTTCCAATCTGGAATAGGTAGTGGCTGCAGATAGCCAAAAGGTCTCTGATGTTCCAGCTTCACCTGCTGGCAAGTCCGACACTTGGAAACGTACTCTGCAACATCTTTCTTCATTCCGCTCCACCAATACGTACCCTTGAGGTCATGGTACATCTTGGTAGATCCCGGATGAACACTGTAAGCTGACCTATGCGCTTCCTCCAGAATCTGGTCTCTCAAACGATCTGAATCCGAAACGCACAATCTAGAACCAAACCTGAGAACTCCGTCAACAAAAGCAAACTCGGAATTCCCATCCAGATGGACCTCATCCATAATCCGTTTCAATTGTGGATCCTCAGCTTGTAAAGCTTTAATCCTATCAATCAAAACCGGCTGCACTTGCAGTTGTGCCAACAGACTACCATTCTGAGAAACCTGAAAACCGTAGCCCGAAACTATCAAACCATGCCACTCTCGAACCATGGGTCTACGCCCAGCCTCAGAAATATGGGCCAAACTGCTCGAAGACTTACGACTCAACGCATCGGCTACCACATTAGCCTTACCAGGATGGTACTGAATAGTACAATCGTAGTCTTTCAGCAACTCTAGCCACCTCCTCTGTCTCATATTCAACTCTCGCTGATCAAAGATGTACTTCAGACTCTTGTGATCAGTGAAGATCTCACAAGTCGCACCGTACAAGTAGTGCCTCCAGATCTTCAGAGCAAAAACCACAGCAGCTAACTCCAAGTCATGAGTAGGGTAATTCACCTCATGCTTCTTCAGCTGACGAGAAGCATAGGCGATCACATGTCCATGTTGCATCAACATGCAACCTAAGCAAATCCGAGAAGCATCGCAGTACACAGTAAAACCCTCAATGCCAGAAGGTAACGCCAAAACAGGAGCTGTAGTCAGAATCTCCTTCAGCTTCTCGAAACTTGCCTCACACTTGTCGGTCCACTCAAACTTAACACCCTTCTGTGTCAGCTTAGTCAAAGGTGCAGATATTCGAGAGAAATCCTGCACGAACCGACGGTAGTAGCCATCTAACCCAAGAAAACTCCTGATCTCGGTAACTGACCTCGGCCTCTGCCAATCCATGACCGCCTCAATCTTCTTCGGATCAACCTTGATCCCATCTTTCGACACCACGTGTCCTAAGAAGGTAACCTGTTCCAGCCAAAACTCGCACTTTGAGAACTTAGCATACAACTGATGCTCTCGCAAAGTCTGTAGTATAGTCCTCAAGTGATAAGCATGCTCCTCCTCACTCCGAGAATAAATCAGGATGTCATCAATGAAGACGATATCAAACTGATCTAAAAACGGCTTGAAAACCTGATTCATCATGTCCATAAACGCTGCTGGTGCGTTAGTTAACCCAAACGACATGACTAGAAACTCGAAATGCCCATAACGCGTTCTGAAAGCATTCTTAGGCACATCGACATCCCGAATCCGAAGTTGATGATACCCGGATCTCAAGTCAATCTTGGAAAAGCACTTTGCACCCTGCAACTGATCAAACAAGTCGTCGATGCGAGGAAGAGGATATCTGTTCTTGATGGTAGCCTTATTCAACTGCCTGTAGTCGATACAAAGCCGAAAGGAACCATCTTTCTTCTTGACAAACAGAACTGGAGCACCCCACGGAGAAGTACTCGGTCTGATAAAGCCACTATCCAAAAGTTCTTGTAACTGCTCCTTTAACTCCTTCAGCTCAGCAGGAGCCATCCGATACGGCGGTATCGAAATAGGACCAGTTCCAGGAACAACGTCAATGCAGAACTCGATATCCCGATTAGGTGGTAATCCAGGCAACTCCTCTGGAACAACGTCAGTGAACTCATTCACTATAGGGACAGTGTTTATACTGCCCACCTCAGCATCCATGTCTCGAACCACAGCTAAGAAAGCTTGACAACCCTTACTCATCATCCGCTTTGCCTTGATCGCGGAAATCAGATTCTTCGGCGTCTCTGCCTTCTCCCCTTGAAAAGAAAAGGGTAGATCACCTGGAATCCGAAACTCAACCGACTTCCCTCGACAGTCGATCGAAGCATAATGGCGTGCCAGCCAATCCATCACCAAAATCACGTCAAATGAAAGAACATCCAAAACAACTAAATCAGCACGCAAGTCTCTTCCATGGATAACCACGGAACACGATGGATACACAACGTCCACCACCACACAGTCAGACAAGGGAGTAGAAACAGATAATGGTTCACACAGACTTGTTGGTGTTACACCCAACTTAGAAGCAAAACACGTAGACACAAAAGAGTGGGTTGCACCCGCATCAAATAAAACAAGAGCATCTACGAAAGAAATCTGAAGAGTACCTTGCACCACTGCGTTAGATGCATGAGCATCCTGAGGAGTCAAGGCGAAAACTCTGGCCTGACCCTGACTCTGCTGCTGAGAGCTCTGCCCGGTACCATAGCTGCTAGAACCTCTACCGCCGTTGCCACGGCCTCCAAAGCCACGCCCTCCAAAACCTCGGCCCCGCTGGCCACCAAAAGAAGCAGCAAGTCGAGAAAACCCTGCTGGTGTAGAGAACGCTGGTCTCTGACTCTGATAGGATGGCTGAGCGACACTAGCTGCCGACATCTGATGCCCAGATGCCTGACACTCTCTGGCGAAGTGACCCGGCTGGCCACAAGTAAAACAACCCCCTGGTGCTAAACGACACTCGCCTGGATGTCGACGTCTGCAGTTCTGGCAGAAAGGGAAACTAGCACCTCCGCTGTTACCGCGCCCAAAACTGTGGCTGTTACCGCTGTTTCCTGAACTGTAAGTGTACGGCTGATAACTCTTCTTGACACCCCTCTTCTTGTTCTTGTACTGAGAAGGTGCCGATTGGTAGCTACCACCACCACTCTGCTGTCCAGGGCCAGAAGACTTCTTGGTCTGAGAAGGACCAGAAATATCCCCAAACTGCAATAACGAGCTCTCCATACGCCGAGCACTGTCTACTACGTCTGTAAAATCTTTGCGTGTCTCAGTCAGCAAACTCACAAAATCGCGCCCTAAGCCTTTTACGTATATGTTGTTCACCCTTTCCTGATCTGTCTGCAAGTCCGGCGCGAACCGACCCAACCTCACGAACTCTGTCGTGTACTCGGATACTGACCTATCATCCCTAATGAGTGAAAGCAACCTGTCTCTGTGACCCTCTGTCACTGAAAACGGCAAGAAGAAAGCTCTGAATCTCGCCAAAAACTGAGCCCAGGAGATGGTAGCCATGTCAGCATGAATAGAGCTACGAAACCAGTCCCCAGCTGAACCCTTCATTGACATCTCGACTAGAACGACGGTCTGACGCTCAGTAGCCTCTAATCGCCGAGCATTCTGCTCAACCTCCTCGATAAAATCTAGTGCGTCTCCAGAACCGTCAAACTCTGTTGGCTTCAGCCTCATGTAAGCCAAAACCATGTCCCTGTCAGTGGTTCCGACACCACCAACTGCTGCACCACCAGCCTGTGGTTGCTGCTGCTGAACAATCTGACCCAAAACCGCATACTGATCCTGCATAGCGACTTGTCCCACCTGCAGCTGAACTTGGTTGAGTTGTAGAGCAGCAACTCCAGCCAAAAATGTGTTGAAGTCAAAGTCCTCCAACTCAGGTTGTGCCCCACCTGGTGCTTGAGCACCTCCTGCAGCACCGCGTCCAACGCCTCTGCCTCTACCTCTGCCAGCTTGACCTCGGCCACCTCGACCTCGAGCAGCTCGACCCCGACCAGCTGGACCTCTACCTGCTAGTCCTCTACCAGCATGAACCTCTGGTTCATTCTGATCCACCTCCATAGAGATCGCGTCGTCAGCCTCAGCATTTTGCTGAGCCGCAGCACGAGTACGAGTATTCATTCCTAAGAATGAAATAAGAACAATTTAAATAACACATCAAATTTCATAACCAAGCATGAAATAGAACAAACACCGATTAAGATTTCCCGAGAAATCAACAGCAAAATAATTTATTCACCCAAGTGAAAACAACCATATAATAACCAATAAGCAATTAAATTCACACGACTGACTCACGACATTCCTATAGGAGTAGGCAGAAAGTTTTGAAAACTAAAGATGACGTTTCAAGGACAAGACTCGAATCCTAATTCCGCAGTAGTTCCTAGGGCAAATCAACCACTTAACATGCCAAACAAATAAACACTTAACCTTTAAAAGGCCTTGGGTTGAAACCAAAGCTCTGATACCAACTTTGTCACGACCCGTTTTCATGAATCGTGACCGGCGCTAGGGTATGGGCATGGTTGTACCAAAACCCGTAGCTAGCCTGGCGGATAACCAACTTAAACAGTTATAACAATGTACCTGCAGAAAACCACATGCTCGGGGGCAACCGAGACTTCAACCTAGTCTAGCAGTACAATAAGAAACATATATTCAAAGTATGCTATCTCAACTTATAACTCCAACAATGTGGGAATATAATATAAATATCATAAACATTGTAATCATGCCAAAATCGATAAAGTAATTACCAACAAACAACTGTCTAAAAATATAGTATAAGGCTAAAACATAAATAATATGATACTACTACTGCGGTCTAAGAGTTTAAAACAGTTCGACTCTCTTATTCTGAAAATAAAATAAAAACCTCCGGGAATGAAGAAACGGAGATCGACCAAAGCTCAAATCATAAACCTGGAAAATTTGGGAAAACAACAGGGTCATATTTACTGAGTAGAGTTTATATAACCATTTACATATATTAAGTTGAAAACCTTTAAAAACGTTTAATAAAACATTTTCATTATGGATTATCAATGAAACCCTAAACCACAATTCTAAATTCATTGTCGTGTCGGTGAGACGTATCTCAATAACCGATCCCCGACTATCACTTAATAAATAGTGAGCCCAGGAGACGTATCTTCCACCGGTGCCCTCACTAAGGTGAGACGTATCTCAAACCTACCTCAATACCATAATCATTACCGGTGCGCACGCAGTCCCGATGATGCCCATCGAGTAGCACGTTCCAAATCAAATCCACAATGCCGAAAACAGTTCAAAAGCTGCTTATACATATATATATACAAAATAATACGTTTGCTTAATAAAGAGGTAAATAGAGATATAAACTTACTGCTTGCTATTCCACGTGAAACCGACAAGCACCTAACTCTGGTTCGCCTCTGAAGTACGAACAGTCGACGGGTCTAAAAATAATAAAATCATAATTAAAAATAGACCCTAACTCTAAAGAGTACTAGACACCACATAGGACTAGCACAACAATACAAAGTCACATTTAATAATATATTAAATGCATTCTAAAAAATAACTCAAGTTATAGAGTACAAATCATATAAATATTTTTAGGATGATTCGTAAAATAATTTAAATAAACCCAAGTTAAAATCAATATCAGTGAGTAAGCCGAGTTATTAAAAACTACCAAATTTCTTCCCACTTGCTGGTCGACCAAAGTATAACCCGGTCCAAAAGTTTATTAAATTTATAAACCCGAGTTTATAATTTAAAATACTTGATAAACTAATTATCCTATTTTTAAAATAGAATTCAATAACTTCAAATCCAAGTAACCCAAATTACAACTAAAACTTAACCATTTTAAGTTTATAAAAGTTTAGGGGCTAAATTGTACTTTAGCCAATTTGATTTTCGAAATCAAATTTAATTACTCGTTTTCAATATACTAAATTATAAATCAAACAAAAGTCCAAAAGTTATCTTATTGATAAAAACTTAACTTAAATAGGTCTTTTTGAAAGTTTAGGGGCTAAACCATAAATTAGCCAAATTGGCATATTATTCAAAATGTAATATAATTACCCGAGTAATTATAACTTAAATTGTAAAATACTTATCGATTACATTTTACTATTTCATAAATCCATTCCTAATTTAAAAGTTTAAATATAAAACAATAATAATAGATAACACAACTTGAGGGATTCAAAAGATTCAAGGTAAAACACTTAGTGACCATATTGGCCATTTGACCATCTTCCTCATTACATTGAACCATTACCCGCCAACCACACCATTTGAATGAACCAAAAAAATTTACGAACAGTGGTCTTATAAACAATCACACTTAGACATTAGATAATGCAAACTTCAAATTTTAGAACCTAATTAGCAAAAACAAACTCCAACAAGCATTCAAGACATGAATAACCATGACACCATGATCACAGTGCCAAGAAGAACGACGAAAGATGAAGAATGAATGGAGTTCAATCTCGGACATATCGATTCAGTTTATGATCAGAACGTAACTAAGACATTTAACAATAATCAAATAACAACGGCGTTGAAAACAAAAGGGACGGCAGTAAACTAAAACATGAACACGGTGAAATCGTAACGGCGAAAAATGGAGGAAACTTAACGTACCGTTATTGATTTCAAGACGTGAGATTCGCAGAGATCGTTGAGTCGATGCGAACCGTCAAAGAACAATCGAATTAAAGCCTAATAATGAGATACGAAATCAAGAACCGTATTTGACGATAATGAAAAAAAGAACAAGCTAAACGTGAACTTACCAAAACTTGGAATGGAGGAATGATGAAGATGAAGATAGGTGAAGTTCAGATTTGATGATGAGGAATGGCGGCTACTGTTGTTTAGTAGAGAATGAGATTTAGGTTTTTGGGATGAAGAAACGTGAACAAACACGTAAAAATAAGGGGGAAGGGCTGAGTTCAACTTGTAAGCATATAAGGGAAATATAAGTTTCATATCACTGCTGCAATTAACTCATTAAGAAGGATTGCATGGGCCTTAATATTGCATGGAATTCAAGGACATTGAATGGCCCAATATACATTCACGTGGGAATTAAATGGAAGGAGAACATGCATGGGCCTAAATATTGCATGGCATTCAAGATTTATATTTCATAAAAATTAGTTTCCTTTTTTTTTCTTTTTCTTTTAAAATCTATTAATTCCCACTAAACACGAATTAAATCACGATTCAATCAACGAGCGACTAAAATTAAATTAAATAAAAATATATAATAATAATAAATTATTTAAAACTTGACGGAAAGCAAGAATTTATAATTGAAGTTAAAAAAAATAATTAAAAATACGGGATATTACAAATTCCAAAACGTTTGGCTTAAATCGCTAAAATGGGAAAACGTTTGGATATGTTTCGTAACATTTGGATTTGTTTCGTAACGTTTAGAAACGTTTTGCTTAAATCGCTAAAAAGGTGTAACGTTTGGATTTGTTTCATAACGTTTGTAAACGTTTGGCTTAAATTGCAAAAAAGGTGAAACGTTTGGATTTGTTTCATAACTTTTTAAACGTATCTCGCTAAAATGTGGAAACATTTGGATTTGTTTCGTAACGTTTGTAAACGTTTGGTTTTTATTCGTAACGTTTATAAACGTTTGGCTTAAATCGCTAAAATGGGGAAATGTTTGGATTTATTTCGTAACGTTTATAAACGTTTGGCTTCAATCCCTAAAAAGGGGAAACGTTTGGATTTGTTTCATAACGTCTGTAAACTTTTGGCTTAAATTGCTAAAAATTTGAAAAGTTTGTTTTTGTTCTACAATGTTTGTAAATGTTTGTATTTCTTTCGTAGTGTTTGTAAACGTTTGTAAACGTTTGGCTTAAATCGCTAAAAAGGTGAAACGTTTGGATTTGTTTCGTATTGTGTTTAAACGTTTGGATAAAATCGCTAAAATGGGGAATCGTTTGGATTTGTTTCGTAACGTTTGTAAACGTTTGGAATTGTTAATATTTGTAAACGTTTGGTTTTGTTTCGTAACGTTTATGAACGTTTGGCCTAAATTGCTAAAATGGGGAAACGTTTGGATTTGTTTCGTAGCGTTTGTAAACGTTTCGCTTCAATCGCTAAAAAAGTGAAACGTTTGGATTTGTTTCGTACCGTTTGTAAACGCTTGGCTTAAATTGCTAAAAATATTAAACGTTTATTTTTGTTTCCTAATATTTGTAAACGTTTGGTTTAAATTGCTAAAAAAGTGAAACGCTTGGATTTGTTTCGTAACTTTTGTAAACGTTTGGCTTAAATCGTTCAAAAGGTGAAACGCTTGGATTTGTTTCGTAACGTTAATAAACGTTTGGCTTAAATCGCTAAAAATGTGAAACGTTTGGTTTTATTTCATAACGTTTGTAAACGTTTGGCTTAAATATCTAAAAACGTGAAACGTTTAGATTTATTTCGTAGCGTTTGTAAACGTTTGGCTTCATTCGCTAAAAAGGTGAAACGTTTGGATTTGTTTCGTAATGTTTGTAAACGTTTGGAAACGTTTGATTTGTTTCGTAATGTTTGTAAACATTTGGCTTAAATCTCTAAAAAGGCGAAACGTTTCAATTTGTTTCGTAGCGTTGGTAAACATTTGCCTTATATCGCTAAAAAGCGGAAACGTTTCGATTTGTTTCGTAGCGTTTATAAATGTTTGGCTTAAATCGTTAAAAATGTTAAACGTTTGAATTTGTTTCGTAACGTTTTAAATGTTTGGCTTAAATTGCTAAAAAGGCGAAACGTTTCTATTTGTTTCATAACGTTTCTAAACGTTTGGCTTAAATTTCTAAAAAAGGCAAAACGTTGCGATTTGTTTCGTAACGTTTGTAAACATTTGGCTTAAATCGCTAAAAAGGTGAAATGTTTAGATTTGTTTTGTAACGTTTGTAAACGTTCGGCTTAAATCGCTAAAAAGGTTAAACGTTTGGATTTGTTTCGAAACGTTTGGCTTAAATCGCTAAAAAGTTGAAACGTTTAGATTTGTTTCGTAACATTTTGTTAACGTTTGGCTTAAATTTTTAAAAAGGTGAAATGCTTGGATCTGTTTCGTAACGTTTGTAAACGTTTGGCTTAAATTTCAAAAAAGGTGAAACATTTTGATTTGTTTCGTAACGTTTGTAAACGTTGGCTTAAATCACTAAAAAGGTGAAACGTTTGGATTTGTTTCGTAACGTTTGTAAACGTTTGGCTTAAATTGCTAAAAATGTGAAACGTTTGGATTTGTATTGTAGCGTTTGTAAACGTTTGGCTTCAATCGCTAAAAAGGTGAAACGTTTGGATTTGTTTCTTAACATTTGTAAACGTTTGGCATAAATCGCTATAAAGGTGAAATGTTTGGATTTGTTTCGTAACGTTTGAAAACATTTGGATTTGTTTCATAACGTTTGGATTTGTTTCGTAGCGTTTGAAAACGTTTTGCTTCAATCACTAAAAAGGTGAAACGTTTGGATTTGTTTCGTAACGTTTGTAAACTTTTGGCATAAATCAATATAAAGGTGAAATGTTTGGATTTGTTTCGTAATTTTTTAAACGTTTGGCTTAAATTGCTAAAATGGGGAAACGATTGGATTCGTTTCGTAACATTTGTAAACGTTTGGCTTAAATTGCTAAAAAGGTGAAATGTTTGGTTTTGTTTCATAACGTTTGCAAAGGTTCGGCATAAATCGCTAAAGAGGTGAAACGTTTGGATTTCTTTCATAACGTTTGTAAACGTTTGGCTTAAATTGCTAAAAAGGTGAAACGCTTGGATTTGTTTTATAACGTTTGTAAACGTTTGGCTTAAGTTACTAAAAAGGTGAAACCCTTGGATTTGTTTCAGATTGTTTGTAAGCGTTTGGCTTAAATTGCTAAAAAGGTGAAACGCTTGGATTTGTTTTGAAACGTTTATAAACGTTTGGCTTAAATTGCTAAAAGGTTAAATGCTTAGTTTTGTTTAGTAACGTTTGTAAAGGTTTGGCTTAAATCGCTAAAAATGTGAAACATTTGGATTTGTTTCGTAACGTTTAAAAAGTTTGGTTTTATTTCCAAACGTTTGTAAACGTTTGGCTTAAATCGCTTAAAAGGCGAAACGTTTGGATTTGTTTTGTAACGTATGTAAATGTTTGGCTTAAATCGCTATAAAGGCGAAACGTTTGGATTTATTTCGTAACTTTTGTAAACATTAGGCTTAAATCGCTAAAAAGGTGGAATGTTTGGATTTGTTTCGTAACGTTTGTAAACGTTTGGCTTAAATCGCTAAAAAGATGAAACGTTTGGATTTGTTTTGTATCGTTTGTAAACGTTTGGCTTAAATTGCTAAAAAGGTGAAACGCTTTGACTTGTTTCGTAACGTTTGTAAACATTTGGCTTAAATTGTTAAAAACGGTAACGCTTGTATTTGTTTCGTACCGTTTGTAAACGCTTGGCTTAAATTTCTAAAAAGATGAAACGTTTGGATTTTTTTCGTAGCGTTTATAAACGTTTGGCTTAATTTGCTAAAAAGGCGTAAAGTTTGGATTTGTTTGGTAACATTTTTAAACGTTTGGCTTAAATCACTAAAAAGGGAAACGTTTGGATTTATTTCGTAACGTTTGTAAACGTTTGATTTAAATTGCAAAAAAGGTGAAACGCTTGGATTTGTTTAGAAAAATTTGCAAACGTTTGGCTTAAATTGCTAAAAATGTGAAACATTTGGATTTGTTTGTAACGTTTTAAACGTTTGGTTTTGTTTTGTAACGTTTGTAAAGGTTTGGCTTAGATCGCTAAATATGTGAAACGTTTGGATTTTTTTCGTAACATTTTAAACGTTTGGTTTTGTTTCGTAACGTTTGTAAACGTTTGGCTTAAATCGCTAAAAAGGGGAAACGTTTGGATTTGTTTCTTAACGTTTGTAAACGTTTAGCTTAAATTGCTAAAAAGGTGAAACGCTTGGATTTGTTTCGTAACTTTTGTAAATGTTTGGCTTAAATTACTAAAAAGGTGAAATGCTTGGATTTTTTTCGAAAAGTTTGTAAACGTTTGGCTTAAATTTCTAAAAAGGTGAAACGCTCGGATTTGTTTCTTAATGTTTGTAAACGTTTCGCTTACATTGCTAAAAAGGTGAAACATTTGTATTTGTTTCTTAACCTTTGTAAACGTTTGGCTTGAATTGCTAAAAAGGGGAGATATTTGGATTTGTTTCGTAACGTTTGTAAACGTTTGGCTTAAATCGCCAAAAAGGTGGAACGTTTGGATTTGTTTCGTAACGTTTGTTAACGTTTGGCTTCAATTTCTAAAAAAGTGAAATGTTTTGATTTGTTTCGTAACGTTTGTATACGTTTGGCATAAATCGCTAAAAAGGTAAAACGTTTGGATTTGTTTCGTAACGTTTTAAACGTTTGGCTTAAATCGCTAAAATGGGGAAACGTTTGGATTTGTTTCGTAGCATTTGTAAACGTTTGGCTTAAATCGCTAAAATGGGGAAACGTTTGGATTTGTTTCATAGCGTTTGTAAACGTTTGGCTTAATTGCTAAAAAGGGGAAACGTTTGGTTTTATTTTGTAACATTTGTAAACGTTCGGCTTAAATCGCTAAAAAGGTGAAACGTTTGGATTTCTTTCGTAACGTTTGTAAACGTTTGACTTAAATTGCTAAAAAAGTGAAACGCTTGTATTTGTTTCTTAACGTTTGTAAACGTTTGGCTTAAATTACTAAAAAGGTGAAACACTTGGATTTGTTTCGGAACGTTTGTGTAATATCCCGTATTTTTTTAAAATTATTTTTTAAAATTTTAATTATAATTTTTGCATTCCTTCAACTTTTAGGTAATTTATTATTATTATTAATAATTAAAATATGTTAAGTTTTTATTTTGTTTATAAAAAACATTAAGTATTATAAGTCTTGCATGAATAATCCATGCAAAATGCTTTGGCCCATTTTTTTGTATAATAACCTTCCACGTAAGTGTGGCCCATTTTCATTGTTTTGTTAATATCATAAAGGCTTTTTTACACAAACAACCTATATTTGCTAATTATTTACTTTTATACATGACATACTTTCCACTTACTAAACTACCACACACGGAGCTAATTATAACTTTTATACGGATCTTATATATTCAGCCCTAATATCACAATTTCATTTATTTTCTCTCTCCTCATCATTCATTCTCTCTTCTTCTCAGCTCATATTTCTCTCTCTTCCTCTCACCTCATTTTCCTCTCTTTTCTCTATCGTTCTTTATTTTTCTGTTCCGTCGTCTTCCGCTTCGCTATCCTTCGCTCCTCCGTCATCGTTCTCATCATCATCTTCGTTGTCATCTTCGCCAACGCCATCATCTTCTCTACTCGTCGTCGTCATTTATTTGATTTCAGATCTACAATTTATTCATTCTTCTTCTTCTTTTTTATTTTCAGATCTATACTTTTTTTACTGTTTTCACTATTAAACATGTATAGAGATTATATTTCAAGAATATAATGCTAATTTCATGTTATGTAATATCAATTAATGGTTATATGGAATAATTTTTTGTTATTTCTGCATTTTTTTGTGTTTGGTTGTATTTTTGTGTTTTTTTATTCTGCAGCTCGATTTGTTGATGATGGTTGATTGCTGAAATATTATAATATTACAGTGATTTTGATTTTATGTTGATTTTATGTCGATAATCAGTTGGTATTTCCTTAATTTTAACATTGAAAAACTTTATTCTAAAAAATACATTAGCAAATTAGATAATTTTGTGCGTGAAATAAACTGGAAAAAAAACAAAATTTAAATGAAATTAGATAAGAATATGTTAGCATTATCATGTTGACAAGTTGTTGATTTCTTGTTGATATTTTATCGATTGTCACAATTTTTCAAAAAAATATATTTTATTTTATTCCTTATGTTGATTCGTTGTTGATTTATTGTTGACATTATGTTGATATGTATTTCAACTTTTTTTGATTTTCAATTTTATGTTGACATGTTGTTGATATACTGTTGATAACATGTTCATTTTTCAATCATTGAAAGAAAAATAAAGTTAGTCTTAAATTGATGTATTAATGTACTATTGATATGTTTTTGATAATATGTTGATTGTTTTTGACTTAAATTAATCAATGTTCTCATTTTACAAACATCTTGACTAAATTAACATTAATTGTTGATTCGTTGTTGATTTATTGTTGACATTATGTTGATAAGTATTTTAACTTTTTTTGATTTTCAATTTTATGTTGACATGTTGTTGATATACTGTTGATAACATGTTGATTTTTCAATCATTAAAAGAAAAGTAAAGTTAGTCTTAAATTGCTGTATTGATGAGTTGTTGACATGTTTTTGATAACATGGTGATTGTTTTTGACTTAAATCAATCGATGCTCTCATTTTACAAACATCTTGACTAAATTAGCATTAATTGTTGATATCACGTTGACATTATGTTGATAACTTGTTAATATGATAGTAGTAATTCTACTAAAGAACAATAAAGGTACAAAATGTTTAAAATAAATGAATTAGATAAATATGTTAGCTGAGTAAGTAATCAAAACAATATGAAAAAACAACAACAATAATTCAAATGAAAAAATAAAATTATTCTTACATATAAAAATAAAAATATATTAAATATACACCAACACAATAGTTCACAAATTAAAGAAATCTATTTCAAAATATATTTTTTTCCTCAATTCTCTTTGCAGCTGCACAGTTTCTTCAAAATCACTTGTATAATTGTTTTGCGTTCCACCTCTCATACCTAACTAAATTTCGATAAAGATGGCTATGATACAGTTTCATTTCATCCAACGAAAGTTTATTTCACAGACAATATTATCTTATTTGTCAATGTTAAAATAAAAAGAATCAGTAGATATCAACATAATATCAACATAAAGTCAACATAAAATCAAAAACACTGTAACATTACAATAATTCAGCAATCAATCATCAATAACAAATCGTTATGCAGAATAAAAAAAACGCAGAAATACAACAAAACACAAAAAAATGCAGAAATAACAGAATTTTATTATATAAAATCACAAAATTATTATATATAACATGAAATAAGTATTAGATTCTTTAAAGATACTCTTTATACATGTTTAATGGTGAATCAACAGTAAAATATAAACAAATTACAGATCTGAAAATAAAAAAAAAGAACAAAAAATTTCAGACCTAAAATTAAAAAGATAAAAGAAAGATGGCGCGGCGAGACAAAGGCGGAACGATGGAGGCGAAACGGCGGAGGCGGAACAGCGGAGGCGGAACGGCGGAGGCGGAACGGCGGAAGTAAAGGAGTAGAAATCGTGAATTTTTTTTCACAACTCAAAAGAATTTACTGTTATATAAGCAAGAACAATTGAGATAATGATGAAATAGAAATGAAAATGAGAGAAGTAAGAGGAGTCGTGCAGTAATGGAGATAACGCACAACAAAATCGTGGAGAAGAGAAGCGAAAATGGCGGAGAAGAATGAAGAAACCGTCAATTGAGAAGGAAAATAAGAAAACGGTAAAAAAGAAAGAAATCAAAAAAAAAAGGTTAGGTTTCATAAAATTGATGGTGTGAAAAGTAAAGATATGCATTGGGCTGTATAAAAGTAAAGTCTAGCCCAAATCCTGTATTTTATATAAAAAGCCCTATCATAAAAGGCCCATGCCTTTAGAATCACAGAAAATCCAATACAATTTGTTACTTAAGATTATTGCAGAATCATCTTCTTCGTATATATGCTCCTGTTTTGTCACGACCCAAATTCATGGATCGCGACCGGCGCAAAGGAATGGGAATGGTTGCTCCGAAACCCGTAGCAAGCCTAAAAACCTTTATAAATTTTTCACAAATCAAGTCCATACATCACGTATGATCTGTTATAAGAAAATATCGTTAAAACCTTTCCCTTGTTTAACGAAAACATATTTCTGAAAACTGGGTTCGTAAAACCCCGATTGTATTTCAAGAAATCAGAGCGCAAACATCAATCTCATATGACGTACTTGCTCTATTTCCAATACAATCCTAAAATGCTAAAATCATGAAACCAGTGTATCTTTCAAACAACTGGTCACAACATTTTAGAAAACACACAGCTTTTCAATCATATACATATACAATAGTTCAAATCAGAGTATATCAAAATAAGTTTGAACTGTTGTAAATAAAAAGACAGACTTCCCAGTACCCAACTACTTGCAGCGCTAAAGGTATGTCTGACATTGACTTCTGGAATTATTGTGGAAGTCCGACCTTGTACTTGATAACCTGAAAGGTGAATATTGAGGAGGTTCATAAATATAAATATTTCTGAGTGAGTCTACAATTTACAGTTGAATATTCAAATCGCAAATATATAAAACATTTGTATATGTAATATATTTCCAATTAGTCGATCCAGATGAAACCCTACAAGTAAGACTATTGTATGGGTCTCAACATACATAATATAGGCCTTAGACCGGGAACTGAATCACTGCCGTCTAAGCCGGGTGTCTAGACCGTAACCGTGAAACTGCCATCACAGTATTTCCTGTGACCGTAACCGTTATTGCCGTCTCAGACTGTTAAATCAGGCTCGCTAGCACTTTCAACGCCCAATGATATTAACTGACCTCTATGTCAAACATAAACTCGTATCGAGAAACACTACTAGTGATCACACAGTCCTATTGACAACCAATAGGAAGCTTGTTCCAATGGATCTTTCATGGTGAATTATACTAGTGCAATTTGTTATTTAAAATAGTCTAAATATAAATATTCAAAAGTAAAAACCACAAAGTAAAACTCACAGAACTGTCGTCCCCATTTTCAAAGACGTAAGCTCCAAGCAAGCTTGTCAGTCAAACACGTTGGTGTTTGGCTCGCTAGATCGACTACTCGTTGGATCTAATTAAAATTCAAATGTCAAAATAATATTAGATATTGAATTTCTAACTCTACTCCTATCGTATAAACGATAGAATCAATAAATTAATGTTTATAGACGATTCTATAAACAACGCTTATAAACTAATCTCAATATTGAACTTCTCGTTCAATATAAAATACCACTCTTGGTATGGACTTATAGTCCTTTAACATTAATCCACTTGATTAATGTATGGCTTTATTAAAACATCACATCATTTTAATAAACCAACTATTCTCAAACGTTTAGGTTCCTTTAAACTTTTTAGTTCACATTCTGAACTTCAATAGAATAATGATTGATTTCACGACTTGAAACTGTATGAATTTGAGTTTCAGTGTCGCGTGTGTGGACCCCCGAAGAATCCCTACTGTTAAAGATCGGAAGCACTGCACGTTCGTGCAGCGATAGGCTTCACGTTCGTGCAGCCTGCAAGATACACGTTCGTGTATCTTGCTTGCACGTTCGTGCAGCAAGATACACGTTCGTGTATCTCGCTGCACGTTCGTGCAGCATCCTGGCTGTACGATGTGCAGCTCGGGGACGATCCCCGGGCTGTATTCCGACGTGCTAACTCGCTTTTCTCGCCCCTAACACTTAAACATAGTTCAAAACATCCAATTCTATAATTAAAACGTTGAATCGATACGCACACAATCGATTCAATACGTTTACTGTTTAATATCGAAGATATAATAATTATGTATCGAAATAAACTTTGTATACGACATTCATACCTTGATTACTTGAGTAATCGTCGAAGAAACGGAGTCGTTGCGAAATGGATCGCGCTGCGGCAGAACCGTCGCACCTCGCCTCTACTTGCTATTCCTAAGCTAGCAAGCACCTCCATTTAAGAAACAGAGGTGACTTAGCGTCCCCCCTCACTCTATATATTGGCAATTCATATGGCTAAAGTACCATATGGTACTAGATCAATCACGCACTTTAACTCTGATTTTAATTAGTCGTCCGTAGTCCAAATGGAGACTAATTCCAAGTTCCGTCAAACTTTACACAAAAATCCAATAAAATTTAAAACGAATAAAAATATAATTTTATTCGCATCCGACTTATATTTTATTTTTAATAAATCCCAGAAGATTTATTAGGTCCAAATCAGCCCTACTTAACTAAAATTACTACGTCTAAATTTTATGAAAATTTGACGGTAGCTTCGTCAAATTATTTCGCGAATATAAACACCAAAAATTTTCGCTTGGGACTTACAAATTATTTTATTTTAATTTGGACTAACTAATAACATTTAATTAGTTTATAATTAAAACTAATTAAAATAAAAATTCAAGGATTAAAATGAACATTTTTATTTCTTTTCCTCCACTTCATCACCGCCTTATCTTTCTTATTTATTTTGGTTTTTCTTTTAATATATATATATAACTTATTTTCTTTAATTACTCGTCGAGACTTCCGAGATTCGACATTTTAATTTCTGGGTTTTATCCGAAATATTAAACTCTCCAATTAGAGTTATATATTGATATATTAATTATCAATATATTTTCATCTACAACGTACAGTCGTATTCTGTATTCTATTAGTCCCGTTTATATCCCTTTATTAAAATTTAAATTTTCGATTTAAATTTTAAACTCCTATTTATACGTTTAGGGATATTTATAAATAAAATATTACGCTTAAATTTAATTTATATATTTCCAGCTAATAAATTTTTTTACACGTGGCTTTTAGAAATTCGGGGTATTACATGTTTCATCTCTTTTTGAAAACCTATTTTCTTTCTTTTGTTCCTTAAATAAAACCCTAGCCGTCAAACACTTTAAACCCATCTGAGACATATCATTCTTCGTTCCATTTGTTCAATCCGGTAAGGAATCGTCTTAACTTTTCTTATTATTATTCGATATCGTAATATCGTTCTTAACTCGTGCTTTTACTATTCTAACATCAATCTGAAGTTTTTTACGACGTTTCATCATTATTCTTCGACCTCTTTAATCCTTACGCTTCGAAACAAATTACGGTACGTAAATATCTCTCTATTCGTTGCCGTTCCGTTTTACCGTTACTGTTGCATCATGGTTTCCGTTTTTGATTTTCTTTGCTGCCGATTTCATAATGTTTGCATGAGTCTTATGGGGTTCAATGGTAATATTTGTTGTGGTCTGATTAAGGAGAGTTGTTGGTGTTGGAATTGAATCAAGTTGTTGGACTACGGTGTTTGAATGATGATTCAGTGTTTGTGTTCATTATTGACAGTGATAATTTGGTTGTTCCAAATTGATTATGGCTAATGGCTATTGATTGTTATATTGCATATTATTATTATTTATAATTTTTGTTGGGTAGTTAAAATTTTAAACTAAATTTTTAATTTAGTTTTGCCGATTGAAACCAAACTATCAATTTTCGATTGATCGTTAATTTGGTTAAAGGATATCATTATTTTTAAAATTGAAAATAATATTAGTTCCGATTTTAATTGGAAATGTTTTAATAATTATAGTCGGAAAACCATATTTATATTAGTTTCTTGTAATTATTATTATTTACATTTTTGGCTTAACGTGCCAATTTGGCAATTTATGTTTTAACTTTTAATTATTTTTCTTAACTTATTTTAGTTAAGTAAATTGTCGGTAACTATTGTTTACACTGTGTTTTAAGCTATTGAGTTCCGTTTTAATATTTAATTATTATTTTATCAAGAGTATTATTTTATAATTATAAACTATGATTTATAATTTAGATAAAATATTTGGGTCGGGTTAGACTTGAGTTGCCCGACATGTCAGGTTAGCTTGGTAGTTATCAATAACTCGGATGACCTACTATTTGGAATTTAAATTGATTTATTATTTAATATTCATTTAAATAATATTTTTCTAAATGGATTTTAAAGTGAGAACTCAATAGACTTGTATTATTTGGGCAGTATATTTTATTTGGATACTGTGAATTGTTCTGGATTGTTTTACCGTGGTTGTTGTACTAGTCCTATGTGCAGTCTAGTACTCTCTAGAGTTAGGGTCTATTTTTAATTATGATTTTATAACTTGTCTAGACCCATCGACTGTTCGTACTTCCGAGGCGAACCAAATTTAGATTGCTTGCCAGATTTCACGTGGAATAGCAAGCAGTGAGTTTATATCTCTATTTACCTCTTTATTAAGCAATTATAATATTTTGTATATATATATGTATAAGCAGCTTTTGAACTGTTTTTCGGCATTGTGGAATTGATTTGGAACGTGCTACTGGATGGGCATCATCGGGACTGCGTGCGCACCTGGAATGGTTATTATGGTATTGAGGTAGGTTTGAGATACATCTCACCTTAGTGAGGGTACCGGTGGAAGATACGTCTCCTGGGCTCACTATTTATTAAGTGATAGTCGGGGATCGGTTATTGAGATACGTCTAACCGACACGACAATGGATTTAGAATTGTGGTTTAGGGTTTCATTGATAATCCACAATGAACTAATGTTTTAATAAACGATTTAAAGGTTTTTGCAACTTAATAAATGTAAATGGTTATATAAACTCTACTCAATAAATCTGACCTCGTTTTTTTCCAAATTTTCTAGGTTTACGATTTGAGCATTGGTTGATCTCTGTTTTTTAATTCTCGGAGGTTCTTTATTTTGTTTCAGAATAAAAGAGTCGAACTATTTTAAACTCTTAGACCGCAGTAGTAGTATTAGATTATTTATGTCTTAGTCTTACATTTATGTTTTAGACTATTGATTGTTGGAATTATCCAACTATTACTTTATCGCTTTTAGCATGATTATAGTGTTTATGGTATTTATATTTATATTACCATACTGTTGGAGTTATAATTCGAGATAAGCATACTTTGAATATATGTTGCTTTATGTACTGCTAGACTAGGCTGAAGTCTCGGTTGCCCCCGAACATGTGGTTTTCTGCAAGTACATTGTTTTAAATGATATAAGTTGGTTATCCGCAAGGCTAGCTACGGGTTTTGGTACAACCATACCCGTACCCTAGCGCCGGTCACGATTCATGAAAATGGAGCGTGACAGTTTGTAAACGTTTGGCTTAAATTGCTAAAAAGGTGAAACGCTTGGATTTGTTTCTTAACGTTTGTAAATGTTTGGCTTAAATTGCTAAAAAGGTGAAACGCTTGGTTTTGTTTCGTAACGTTTGCAAAGGTTTGGCTTAAATTGCTAAAAAATGTGAAACGTTTGGATTTGTTTCATAACGTTTTAAACGATATTAATATATAAGAGTTTTGAAGAATGTGTAGAGAAGAGTTTTAGGGTTTAGAAAAAGATTTGGATATATAACAATTAGGGTAGAATTAGGTTAGAGGATAAGTAGCGTGCCATTGCACGTCTGATACGCAGCTCACCTGTTGGTATTGAAACAAACCAGCAGTAAATTCATGAGGTCTCATTCGAGACCTGTATGTCTCGAACGAAACCAACACTTTAGCATAACAGGTCTCGTTCGAGACCAGCAGGTGAGCTGCGTTTCACCTTTTTAGCGATTTAAGCCTAACGTTTACAAACGTTACGAAACAAATCCAAGCGTTTCACCTTTTTAGCAATTTAAGCCAAACGTTTACAAATGTTACGAAAAAAATCCGAACGTTTCACCTTTTTAGCGATTTAAGCGAAAAATTTACAAACGTTACAAAACAAATCCAAATGTTTCACCTTTTTAGAAATTTATGCCAAACGTTTACAAACGTTACGAAACAAATCCAAGCGTTTCACCTTTTTTGCAATTTAAGCCAGATGTTTACAAACATTACGAAACAAATCCAAGCGTTTCACCTTTTTAGCAATTTAAGCTAAACGTTTACAAACATTACGAATCAAATCCTAGCGTTTCACCTTTTTAGCGATTTAAGCAGAACGTTTACAAACGTTACGAAACAAAATTAGCCGTTTGACCTTATTAGCGATTTTAGCGGAACGTTTATAAACGTTACGAAACAAATTCAAACGTTTCCCCATTTTACCAATTTCAGCCAAACGTTTACAACGTTACTAAACAAATGCAAACGTTTCACCTTTTTAGCGATTTAAGTCAAACGTTTACAAACATTACGAAACAAATCCAAACGTTTCACCTTTTTAGAGATTGAACCCAAACGTTTACAATCGATACGAAACAGATCCAAAGGTTTCACATTTTTAGCAATTTAAGCCAAACGTTTACAAACGTTACGAAACAAAACCAAGCGTTCACCTTTTTAGCAATTTAAGCTAAACGTTTACAAACGGAACGAAACAAATCCAAGTGTTTCACCTTTTTAGTAATTTATGCCAAACGTTTACAAATGTTACGAAACAAATCCAAGCGTTTCACCTTTTTAACAATTTAAGCCAAACGTTTACAAACGTTACGGAACAAATCCAAACGTTTCCCCTTTTTAGCGATTTAAACAAAATATTTACAAACGGTACGAAACAAATCCAAACGTTTCCCTTTTTTAGCAATTTAAGCCAAACGTTTACAAACGTTACGAAATAAATCAAAACGTTTCGCCTTTTTAACGATTTAAGCCAAACGTTTACAAACGTTACGAAACAAATCCAAACGTTTCCCCTTTTTAGCGATTTAAGCCAAACGTTTACAAACGATACGAAAACTTTACGAAACAAATCCAAGCGTTTCACCTTTTTAAGCAATTTAGGCCAAACGTTTACAAACGTTACGGAACAAATCCAAACGTTTCACTTTTTTAGCGATAGAAACAAAACGTTTACAAACGGTACAGAACAAATCCAAACGTTTCACCTTTTTAGCGATTTAAGTAAAACGTTTACAAACAATACGAAAGAAAACCAAACGTTTAAAACATTATAAAATAAATCCAAACGTTTCACATTTTTAGTGATTTAAGCCAAACCTTTACAAACGTTACGAAACAAAACCAAGCGTTTCGCCTTTTTAGCAAATTAAGCCAAACGTTTAAAAACGTTACGAAACAAATCCAAGTGTTCCACCTTTTTAGCAATTTAAGCCAAACGTTTACAAATGTTCCGAAACAAATCAAAGAGTTTCTCCTTTTGAATAATTTAAGCCAAACCTTTACAAACGTTACGAAAAAAAACAAAGCATTTCACATTTTTAGTAATTTAAGCCAAACATTTACAAACGTTACGAAACAAATCCAAGCGTTTCACCTTTTTAGCAATTTAAGCCAAACGGTGATAAACGTTACAAAACAAATCCAAACGTTTCACCTTTTTAGCGATTTAAGCCGATCGTTTACAAACGTTACGTAACAAAACCAAACATTTCACCTTTTTAGCGATTTAAGTCAAACCTTTACAAACGTTACGAAACAAATCCAAGCATTTCACCTTTTTAGCAATTTAAGTCAAACGGTTACAAACGTTACGAAACAAATCCAAACGTTTCACCTTTTTAGCGATTTAAGCCGAACGTTTACAAACATTACGAAACAAATCTAAACGTTTCCCCATTTTTGTGATTTAAGCGAAACGTTTAAAACGATACGAAACAAATCCAAACATTTCACCATTTTAGCGATTGAAGACAAACATTTACAAAAGTTACGAAACATATCCAAACGCTTCACCTTTTTAGTGATTGAAGTCAAACGTTCACAAACGATACGAAACAAATCCAAACATTTCACCTTTTTAGCGATTTAAGCCAAACGCTTGCAAACGTTACGAAACAAATCCAAACGTTTTACCTTTTTAGCGATTTAAGCCAAACATTTACAAAAGTTACGAAACAAATCCAAGAGTTTCAACTTTTTAGCAATTTAAGCCAAACATTTATAAAAGTTACGAAATAAATCCAAGCGTTTCACCTTTTTAGCAATTTAAGTCAAACGTATACAAACGTTACGAAACAAATCCAAGCGTTTCACTTTTTTAGCAATTTAAGCCAAACGCTTACAAACGTTACGAAACAAATCCAAGCGTTTCCCCTTTATAGCAATTTAAGCCAAACGTTTACAAACGTTACGAAACAAAACCAAACGTTTAAAACATTACGAAGCAAATCCAAACGTTTCAGATTTTTAGCGATTTAAGCCAAACCTTTACAAACGTTACGAAACAAAACCAAATGTTTAAAACGTTACGAAACAAATCCAAACGTTTCACATTTTTAGCGATTTAAGCCAAACCTTTTCGAATGTTACGAAACAAAAACAAGTGTTTCACTTTTTTAGCAATTTAAGCCTAACGTATACAAACGTTCCGAAACAAATCCAAGCGTTTCACCTTTTTAGCAATTTAAGCCAAACGTTTACAAACGTTCCGAAACAAATCCAAGCGTTTCACCTTTTTAGCAATTTATGCCAAACGTTTACAAACGTTATAAAACAAATCCAAATGTTTCACCTTTTAAGCGATTTAAGCCAAACTTTTACAAAGGTTACGAAACAAATCGAAGCGATTCACCTTTTTAGCCATTTAAGCCAAACGTTTACAAACGTTACGAAACAAATCCAAGCGTTTCACCTTTTTAGCGATTTAAACGTTTACAAACGTTATGAAACAAATCAAAGCGTTTCACCTTTTTAGCAATTTAGGCCAAACGTTTACAAACGTTACGAAAGAAATCCAAACGTTTCACCTTTTAAGCGATTTAAGCCAAACGTTTACAAATGTTATGAAACAAATCCAAACGTTTCCCCTTTTTAGCTATTTAAGCCAAACGTTTACAAATGTTACAAATTAAATCCAAACGTTTCATCTTTTTAGCGATTTATGCCAAACGTTTGTTTACAAATGTTAGGAAATAAAATCCAAACGTTTCACATTTTAAGCGATTTAAGCCAAACGTTTACAAACGTTACGAAACAAATACAAACGTTTCGCCTTTTTAGCAATTTAAGCCAAAAATTAGTTTACAAATGTTACGAAATAAAATCCAAACATTTCACCTTTTAAGCGATTTAAGCCAAACGTTTACAAACGTTACGAAACAAAACCAAACGTTTAAAACATTACAAAGCAAATCCAAACGTTTCAGATTTTTAGCGATTTAAGCCAAACATTTACAAACGTTACGAAACAAAACCAAATGTTTAAAACGTTACGAAACAAATCCAAACGTTTCACATTTTTAGCGATTTAAGCCAAACCTTTTCAAACGTTACGAAACAAAACCAAGTGTTTCACTTTTTTAGCAATTTAAGCCTAACGTATACAAACGTTCCGAAACAAATCCAAGCGTTTCACCTTTTTAGCAATTTAAGCCAAACGTTTACAAACGTTCCGAAACAAATCCAAGCGTTTCACCTTTTTAGCAATTTATGCCAAACGTTTACAAACGTTATAAAACAAATCCAAATGTTTCACCTTTTAAGCGATTTAAGCCAAACTTTTACAAAGGTTACGAAACAAATCGAAGCGATTCACCTTTTTAGCCATTTAAGCCAAACGTTTACAAACGTTACGAAACAAATCCAAGCGTTTCACCTTTTTAGCGATTTAAACGTTTACAAACGTTACGAAACAAATCAAAGCGTTTCACCTTTTTAGCAATTTAGGCCAAACGTTTACAAACGTTACGAAAGAAATCCAAACGTTTCACCTTTTAAGCGATTTAAGCCAAACGTTTACAAATGTTATGAAACAAATCCAAACGTTTCCCCTTTTTAGCTATTTAAGCCAAACGTTTACAAATGTTACAAATTAAATCCAAACGTTTCATCTTTTTAGCGATTTATGCCAAACGTTTGTTTACAAATTTAACGAAATAAAATCCAAACGTTTCACATTTTAAGCGATTTAAGCCAAACGTTTACAAACGTTACGAAACAAATACAAACGTTTCGCCTTTTTAGCAATTTAAGCCAAAAATTAGTTTACAAATGTTACGAAATAAAATCCAAACATTTCACCTTTTAAGCGATTTAAGCCAAACGTTTACAAACGTTACGAAACAAAACCAAACGTTTAAAACATTACAAAGCAAATCCAAACGTTTCAGATTTTTAGCGATTTAAGCCAAACCTTTACAAACGTTACGAAACAAAACCAAATGTTTAAAACGTTACGAAACAAATCCAAACGTTTCACATTTTTAGCGATTTAAGCCAAACCTTTTCAAACGTTACTAAACAAAAACAAGTTTTTCACTTTTTTAGCAATTTAAGCCTAACGTATACAAACGTTCCGAAACAAATCCAAGCGTTTCACCTTTTTAGCAATTTAAGCCAAACGTTTACAAACGTTCCGAAACAAATCCAAGCGTTTCACCTTTTTAGCAATTTAAGCCAAACGTTTACAAACGTTATAAAACAAATCCAAATGTTTCACCTTTTAAGCGATTTAAGCCAAACTTTTACAAAGGTTACGAAACAAATCGAAGCGATTCACCTTTTTAGCCATTTAAGCCAAACGTTTACAAACGTTACGAAACAAATCCAAGCGTTTCACCTTTTTAGCGATTTAAACGTTTACAAACGTTACGAAACAAATCAAAGCGTTTCACCTTTTTAGCAATTTAGGCCAAACGTTTACAAACGTTACGAAAGAAATCCAAACGTTTCACCTTTTAAGCGATTTAAGCCAAACGTTTACAAATGTTATGAAACAAATCCAAACGTTTCCCCTTTTTAGCTATTTAAGCCAAACGTTTACAAATGTTACAAATTAAATCTAAACGTTTCATCTTTTTAGCGATTTATGCCAAACGTTTGTTTACAAATTTTATGAAATAAAATCCAAACGTTTCACATTTTAAGCGATTTAAGCCAAACGTTTACAAACGTTACGAAACAAATACAAACGTTTCGCCTTTTTAGCAATTTAAGCCAAAAATTAGTTTACAAATGTTACGAAATAAAATCCAAACATTTCACCTTTTAAGCGATTTAAGCCAAACGTTTACAAACGTTACGAAACAAAACCAAACGTTTAAAACATTACAAAGCAAATCCAAACGTTTCAGATTTTTAGCGATTTAAGCCAAACCTTTACAAACGTTACGAAACAAAACCAAATGTTTAAAACGTTACGAAACAAATCCAAACGTTTCACATTTTTAGCGATTTAAGCCAAACCTTTTCAAACGTTACGAAACAAAAACAAGTTTTTCACTTTTTTAGCAATTTAAGCCTAACGTATACAAACGTTCCGAAACAAATCCAAGCGTTTCACCTTTTTAGCAATTTAAGCCAAACGTTTACAAACGTTCCGAAACAAATCCAAGCGTTTCACCTTTTTAGCAATTTATGCCAAACGTTTACAAACGTTATAAAACAAATCCAAATGTTTCACCTTTTAAGCGATTTAAGCCAAACTTTTACAAAGGTTACGAAACAAATCGAAGCGATTCACCTTTTTAGCCATTTAAGCCAAACGTTTACAAACGTTACGAAACAAATCCAAGCGTTTCACCTTTTTAGCGATTTAAACGTTTACAAACGTTATGAAACAAATCAAAGCGTTTCACCTTTTTAGCAATTTAGGCCAAACGTTTACAAACGTTACGAAAGAAATCCAAACTTTTTCCCTTTTAAGCGATTTAAGGCAAACAATTACAAATGTTATGAAACAAATCCAAACGTTTCCCCTTTTTAGCTATTTAAGCCAAACGTTTACAAATGTTACAAATTAAATCTAAACGTTTCATCTTTTTAGCGATTTATGCCAAACGTTTGTTTACAAATTTTATGAAATAAAATCCAAACGTTTCACATTTTAAGCGATTTAAGCCAAACGTTTACAAACGTTACGAAACAAATACAAACGTTTCGCCTTTTTAGCAATTTAAGCCAAAAATTAGTTTACAAATGTTACGAAATAAAATCCAAACATTTCACCTTTTAAGCAATTTAAGCCAAACGTTTACAAACGTTACGAAACAAAACCAAACGTTTAAAACATTACAAAGCAAATCCAAACGTTTCAGATTTTTAGCGATTTAAGCCAAACCTTTACAAACGTTTCGAAACAAAACCAAATGTTTAAAACGTTACGAAACAAATCCAAACGTTTCACATTTTTAGCGATTTAAGCCAAACCTTTTCAAACGTTGCGAAACAAAAACAAGTGTTTCACTTTTTTAGCAATTTAAGCCTAACGTATACAAACGTTCCGAAACAAATCCAAGCGTTTCACCTTTTTAGCAATTTAAGCCAAACGTTTACAAACGTTCCGAAACAAATCCAAGCGTTTCACCTTTTTAGCAATTTATGCCAAACGTTTACAAACGTTATAAAACAAATCCAAATGTTTCACCTTTTAAGCGATTTAAGCCAAACTTTTACAAAGGTTACGAAACAAATCGAAGCGATTCACCTTTTTAGCCATTTAAGCCAAACGTTTACAAACGTTACGAAACAAATCCAAGCGTTTCACCTTTTTAGCGATTTAAACGTTTACAAACGTTATGAAACAAATCAAAGCGTTTCACCTTTTTAGCAATTTAGGCCAAACGTTTACAAACGTTACGAAAGAAATCCAAACGTTTCACCTTTTAAGCGATTTAAGCCAAACGTTTACAAATGTTATGAAACAAATCCAAACGTTTCCCCTTTTTAGCTATTTAAGCCAAACGTTTACAAATGTTACAAATTAAATCCAAACGTTTCATCTTTTTAGCGATTTATGCCAAACGTTTGTTTACAAATGTTAGGAAATAAAATCCAAACGTTTCACATTTTAAGCGATTTAAGCCAAACGTTTACAAACGTTACGAAACAAATACAAACGTTTCGCCTTTTTAGCAATTTAAGCCAAAAATTAGTTTACAAATGTTACGAAATAAAATCCAAACATTTCACCTTTTAAGCGATTTAAGCCAAACGTTTACAAACGTTACGAAACAAAACCAAACGTTTAAAACATTACAAAGCAAATCCAAACGTTTCAGATTTTTAGCGATTTAAGCCAAACATTTACAAACGTTACGAAACAAAACCAAATGTTTAAAACGTTACGAAACAAATCCAAACGTTTCACATTTTTAGCGATTTAAGCCAAACCTTTTCAAACGTTACGAAACAAAACCAAGTGTTTCACTTTTTTAGCAATTTAAGCCTAACGTATACAAACGTTCCGAAACAAATCCAAGCGTTTCACCTTTTTAGCAATTTAAGCCAAACGTTTACAAACGTTCCGAAACAAATCCAAGCGTTTCACCTTTTTAGCAATTTAAGCCAAACGTTTACAAACGTTATAAAACAAATCCAAATGTTTCACCTTTTAAGCGATTTAAGCCAAACTTCTACAAAGGTTACGAAACAAATCGAAGCGATTCACCTTTTTAGCCATTTAAGCCAAACGTTTACAAACGTTACGAAACAAATCCAAGCGTTTCACCTTTTTAGCGATTTAAACGTTTACAAACGTTATGAAACAAATCAAAGCGTTTCACCTTTTTAGCAATTTAGGCCAAACGTATACAAACGTTACGAAAGAAATACAAACGTTTTCCCTTTTAAGCGATTTAAGGCAAACGTTTACAAATGTTATGAAACAAATCCAAACGTTTCCCCTTTTTAGCTATTTATTCCAAACGTTTACAAATGTTACAAATTAAATCTAAACGTTTCATCTTTTTAGCGATTTATGCCAAACGTTTGTTTACAAATTTTACGAAATAAAATCCAAACGTTTCACATTTTAAGCGATTTAAGCCAAACGTTTACAAACGTTACGAAACAAATACAAACGTTTCGCCTTTTTAGCAATTTAAGCCAAAAATTAGTTTACAAATGTTACGAAATAAAATCCAAACATTTCACCTTTTAAGCGATTTAAGCCAAACGTTTACAAACGTTACGAAACAAATCCAAACGTTTCGCCTTTTTAGCAATTTAAGCCAAAAATTTAAAAACGTTACCAAAGAAATCCAAATGTTTCCCCTTTTCAGCAATTTAAGCCAAACGTTTACAAACGTTATGAAACAAAACCAAATATTTAAAAAACGTTACGAAACAAATCCAAACGTTTCACATTTTTAACGATTTAAGCCAAACGTTTACAAACGTTACAGAACAGAACCAAACGTTTCACATTTTTATCGATTTAAACCAAACGTCTACAAAAGTTACGAAACAAATCCGAGTGTTTCACCTTTTTGCAATTTAAGCCAAACGTTTACAAACGTTATGAAACAAAGCCAAACGTTTCACCGTTTTAGTGATTTAAGCCAATCGTTTACAAACGTTACGAAACAAAACTAAATGTTTAACCTTTTTAGCGATTTAAGAAAAATCTTTAAAACGTTACAAAATAAATCAAAACGTTTACAAACATTACGGAAAAAAAAATAAACGTTTCCCATTTTTAGCAATTTAAGCCAAACGTTTACAAACGTAACGAAACAAATCCAAACGTTTCACCTTTTTAGCAATTGAAGCCAAACATTTACAAACGTTATGAAACAAATCCAAACGTTTCCCCATTTTAGCGATTTAAGCCAAACGTTAATAAACGTTACGAAACAAAACAAAACATTTACAAACGTTACGAAACAAATCCAAATATTTATAAACGTTGCAAAATAAATCAAAACGTTTCCCCATTTTAGCGATTTAAGCCAAACTTTTACAAACGTTACGAACCAAATACAAACGTTTCACCTTTTTAGCGATTTAAGCCAAACGTTTAAAAACATTTCCAAACGTTGCTAAACAAATCCAAACGTTTACAAACATAACGGAACAAAAACAAAATTTTCACATTTTTAGCAATTTAAGCATAACGTTTATAAACGTTATGAAACAAATCCAAACGTTTGACCTTTTTAGCGATTGAAGCCAAACGTTTATTAACGTTAAGAAACAAATCCAAACGTTTCCCAATTTTAGCGATTAAGCCAAACATTTATAAACGTTACGAAACAAAACCAAATGTTTACAAACATTAAGAAACAAATCCAAATGTTTGCAAACGATACAAAACAAATCCAAACGTTTCCCCTTTTAAGCGATTTAGGCCAAATGTTTACAAACATTACTAAACAAATACAAACGTTTCACCTTTTTAGCGATATAAGCCAAATGTTTAGAGACGTTATGAAACAAATCCAAACGTTTCCCCATTTTAATGATATAAGCCAAACATTTAGAAACTTTACGAAACAAATCCAAACGATTCTCCTTTTTTGCGATTGAAGCCAAACGTTTACAAACATTACGAAACAAATCTAAACGTTTCCCCTTTTTAGCTATTTAAGCCAAACGTTTACAAACGTTACGAAACAAATCCAAGCGTTTTACCTTTTTAGCGATTTGAGCCAAACGCTTACAAACGTTTTACCTTTTTAGCGATTTAAGCCAAACGTTTGTTTAAAAACGTTACGAAAAAAATCCAAACGTTTCACCTTTTAAGTGATTTAAGCGAAACGTTTACAAACGTTACGAAACAAAATCCAAACGTTCCGCCTTTTTAGCAATTTAAGCCAAACGTTTCCAAACGTTACGAAACAAATCCAAACGTTTCCCCTTTTTAGCGATTTAAGCCAAACGTTTACAAATGTTTCGAAACAAAACCAAACGTTTATAACGTTAAGAAACAAATCCAACCGTTTCACATTTTTAGCGATTTAGGCCAAACGTATACAAATGTTATAGAAGAAAACCAAACGTTTCACATTTTTAGCGATTTAAGCGAAATGTTTACAAACGTTACGAAACAAATCCAAGCGTTTCACCTTTTTAGCGATTTAAACCAAACGTTTACAAAAGTTACGAAACAAATCCAAGCGTTTCACCTTTTAGCAATTTAAGCCAAACGTTTACAAACGATAAAAAAACAAATCCAAACGTTTCACCTTATTAGCGATTGAAGCCAAACGTTTACAAACGTTAAGAAACAAATCCAAACGATTCCCCATTTTTGCGATTTAAGCCAAAAGTTTATAAACGTTACGGAACAAAACTAAACGTTTACAAACGTTACGAAACAAATCCAAACGTTTACAAATGTTGCGAAACAAATCCAAACATTTCCCCATTTTAGCGATTTAAGCGATACGTTTATAAATGTTACGAACAACTCCAAGCATTTCACCTTTTTTAGCAATTTAAGCCAAACGTATACAAACGTTACAAAATCAATCCAAACGTTTCACCTTTTTAGCGATTTAAGCCAAACGTTTACAATGGTTACGAAACAAATCGAAGTGATTATACCTTTTTAGCCATTTAAGCCAAACGTTTACAAACATTACGAAACAAATCCAGGCGTTTCACCTTTTTAGAGATTTAAACGTTTACAAACGTTACAAAACAAATCAAAGCGTTTCACCTTTTTAAAAATTTAAGCCAAGCGTTTACAAACGTTACGAAACAAATCTAAACGTTTCACTTTTTAAGCGATTTAAGCAAAACGTTTACAAATGTTACGAAATAAATCAAAATGTTTCACCTTTTTAGCGATTTAAGCCAAACGTTTACAAATGTTACAAATTAAATCCAAACTTTTCATCTTTTTAGCGATTTAAGCCAAAAGTTTAAAAACGTTACCAAACATTTCCCCTTCTCAGCAATTTAAGCCAAGCGTTTACAAACGTTGCGAAACAAAACCAAACATTTAAAACGTTACGAAACAAATCCAAATGTTTCACATTTTTAGCGATTTAGGCCAAATGCTTACAAACGTTACAGAACAAAACCAAATGTTTCCCATTTTTAGCAATTTTAGCCAAACGTTTACAAACGTTATGAAACAAATCCAAGTGTTTCACCTTTTTAGTCATTTAAATAAAACGTTTAAAAAAGTTACAAAACAAATCAAAGCGTTTCACCGTTTTAGCAATTTAAGCCAAAAGTTTACAAATGTTATGAAACAAAGCCAAACGTTTCCCCATCTTAACGATTTAAGCCAAACGTTTACAAACATTATGAAACAAAACCAAACGTTTAACCTATTTAGCGATTTAAGACAAATCTTTAAAACGTTACGAAATAAATCCAAACGTTTACAAACATTACGGACAAGAAACAAACGTTTCCCATTTTTAGCAATTTAAGCCAAACGTTTAAAATCGTTAAGAAACAAATCCAAACGTTTCACCTTTTTAGCGATTAAAGCCAAACATTTACAAACGTTACGAAACAAATCCAAACGTTTCCCCATTTTAGTGATTTAGGCCAAACGTTTATAAACGTCATGAAAGAAAACCAAACGTTTACAAACGTTACGAAACAAATCCAAATGTTTACAAACGATACGAAACAAATCCAAATGTTTACCCATTTTAACGATTTAAGCCAAACGTTTACAAACGTTACGAAACAAATACAAATGTTTCACCTTTTCCGCGATTTAAGCCAAACGTTTAAAAACGTTTACAAACATTACGGAACAAAAATAAACTTCTTACATTTTTAGAAATTTAAGCCAAACGTGTATAAATGCTACGAAACAAATCCAAACGTTTCACCTATTTAGCGATTGAAGCAAAACGTTTACAAACGTTAAGAAACAAATCAAAACGTTTCCCCATTTTAACGATTTAAGCCAAACGTTGATAAACGTTCCGAAACAAAACCAAACATTTATAAACGTTACGAAACAAATCCAAATGTTTACAAACGTTACGAAACAAATCCAAACGTTTCCCCATTTAAGCGATTTAAGCCAAACGTTTACAAACGTTACGAAACAAATCAAAAAAATTCCCCATTTTAGCGATTTAAGCCAAACGTTTACAAACGTTACAAAACAAATCCAAACGTTTCCCCTTTTTTTCGAATGAAGCCAAATATTTGCAAACATTATGAAAAATATCCAACCGTTTCACCTTTTTAGCGATTTAAGCCAAACGTTACGAAACAAATCCAAGCGTTTCACCTTTTTAGCAATATAAGTCAAACTTTACAAACGTTACGAAACAAATCCAAACTTTTCACTGTTTAAGCAATTTAAGTCAAACGTTTACAAATGTTACGAAACAAATCCAAATATTTTCCCATTTTAGCGATTTAAGCCAAACGTTTAAAACGTTACGAAACAAATCCAAACGTTTCAGCTTTTTAACGATTTAAGCCAAAAGTTTACAAACTTTACGAAACAACTCCAAACGTTACACCTTTTAACAGTTTAAGCCAAACGTTTACAAATGTTACGAAAAAAATCCAAACGTTTTCCCATTTTAATAATTTAAGTCAAGCGGTCACAAACTTTACAGAACAAAAACAAACTATTCACCTTATTAGCGATTTAAGCCAAACGTTTAATACTTTACGAAACAAATCCAAATGTTTCACCTTTTCAGCAATTTAAGCAAAAAAATGTTGCGAAACAAATCCAAAGGTTTCACCTTTTTAGCGATTTATGCCAAACGTTTACAAACGTTACGAGACAAATCCAAACGATTCCCCATTTTTGCGATTTAAGCCAAAAGTTTATAAACGTTACGGAACAAAATCAAACGTTTACAAACGTTATGAAACAAATCCAAACGTTTACAAATGTTGCGAAAAAAATCAAAACATTTCCCCATTTTAGCGATTTAAGCGAAACGTTTATAAACGTTACGAAACAACTCCAAGCATTTCACCTTTTTTAGCAATTTAAGCCAAACGTATACAAACGTTCCGAAACAAATCCAAGCGTTTCACCTTTTTAGCAATTTAAGCCAAACATTTACAAACGTTACAAAATAAATCCAAATGTTTCACCTTTTTAGCGATTTAAGCCAAACGTTTACAATGGTTACGAAACAAATCGAAGTGATTCACCTTTTTATCCATTTAAGCCAAACGTTTACAAATGTTACGAAACAAATCCAAGCGTTTCACCTTTTTAGAGATTTAAACGTTTACAAACGTTACAAAACAAATCAAAGCGTTTCACCTTTTTAACAATTTAAGCCAAGCGTTTACAAACGTTACGAAACAAATCCAAATGTTTCACCTTTTAAGCGATTTAAGCCAAACGTTTACAAATGTTACGAAACAAATCAAAATGTTTCAACTTTTTAGCGATTTAAGCCAAACGTTTACAAATGTTACAAATTAAATCCAAACTTTTCATCTTTTTAGCGATTTATGCCAAACGTTTGTTTACAAATATTACGAAAAAAATCCAAACGTTTCACCTTTTAAGCAATTTAAGCCAAACGTTTACAAACGTTACGAAACAAATCCAAACGTTTCGCCTTTTTAGGAATTTAAGCCAAAAGTTTAAAAACGTTACCAAACAAATCCAAACATTTCCCCTTCTCAGCAATTTATGCCAAACGTTTACAAACGTTGCGAAACAAAACCAAACATTTAAAACGTAGCGAAACAAATCCAAACGTTTCTTATTTTTAGCGATTTAGGCCAAATGCTTACAAACGTTACGGAACAAAACCAAATGTTTCTCATTTTTAGCAATTTTAACCAAACGTTTACAAACGTTATGAAACAAATCCAAGCGTTTTACCTTTTTAGTCATTTAAACCAAACGTTTACAAAAATTACGAAACAAATCCAAGCGTTTCACCTTTTTAGCAATTTAAGCCAAACGTTTACAAATGTTATGAAATAAAGCCAAACGTTTCACCATTTTAGCGATTTAAGCCAAACGTTTACAAACGTTATGAAAAAAAACCAAACGTTTAACCTTTTTAGCGATTTAAGACAAATCTTTAAAACGTTACGAAAAATCCAAAAGTTTACAAACATTACGAACCAGAAAAAAATGTTTCCCATTTTAAGCAATTTAAGCCAGATGTTTAAAAACGTTACGAAACAAATCCAAACGTTTCACCTTTTTAGCGATTGAAGCCAAACATTTACAAACGTTACAAAACAAATCCAAACATTTCCCCATTTTAGCGATTTAGGCCAAACGTTTATGAACGTTACGAAAGAAAACCAAACGTTTACAAACGTTACGAAACAAATCCAAATGTTTACAAACGATACGAAACAAATCCAAATGTTTACCCATTTTAGCGATTTAAGCCAAACGTTTACAAACGTTACGAAACAAATACAAATATTTCGCCTTTTCAGCGATTTAAGCCAAACGTTTAAAAACGTTTACAAACATTACGGAACAAAAACAAACTTTTCACATTTTTAGCAATTTAGGCCAAACGTTTATAAATGCTACGAAACAAATCCAAACGTTTCACCTATTTAGCGATTGAAGCAAAACGTTTACAAACGTTAAGAAACAAATAAAAACGTTTCCCCATTTTAGCGATTTAAGCCAAACTTTGATAAACGTTACGAAACAAAACCAAACATTTATAAACGTTACGAAACAAATCCAAATGTTTACAAAGGTTACGAAACAAATCCAAACGTTTCCCCATTTAAGCGATTTAAGCCAAACGTTTACAAATGTTACGAAACAAATCAAAAAAATTCCCCATTTTAGCGATTTAAGCCAAACGTTTACAAACGTTACAAAACAAATCCAAACGTTTCCCCTTTTTTTCGAATGAAGCCAAATATTTGCAAACATTATGAAAAAAATCCAACTGTTTCATCTTTTTAGCGATTTAAGCCAAACGTTACGAAACAAATCCAAGCGTTTCACCTTTTTAGCAATATAAGCCAAACTTTACAAACGTTAAGAAACAAATCCAAACTTTTCACTGTTTAAGCAATTTAAGTCAAACGTTTACGAACGTTACGAAACAAATCCAAATGTTTTCTCATTTTAGCGATTTAAGCCAAACGTTTAAAACGTTACGAAACAAATCCAAACGTTTCAGCTTTTTAGAGATTTAAGCTAAACGTTTACAAACGTTACGGAACAACTCCAAACGTTACACCTTTTTAGCGATTTAAGCCAAATGTTTACAAATGTTACGAAACAAATCCAAACGTTTCCCCATTTTAGTGATTTAGGCCAAACGTTTATAAACGTCATGAAAGAAAACCAAACGTTTACAAACGTTACGAAACAAATCCAAATGTTTACAAACGATACGAAACAAATCCAAATGTTTACCCATTTTAACGATTTAAGCCAAACGTTTACAAACGTTACGAAACAAATACAAATGTTTCACCTTTTCAGCGATTTAAGCCAAACGTTTAAAAACGTTTACAAACATTACGGAACAAAAATAAACTTCTTACATTTTTAGAAATTTAAGCCAAACGTGTATTAATGCTACGAAACAAATCCAAACGTTTCACCTATTTAGCGATTGAAGCAAAACGTTTACAAACGTTAAGAAACAAATCAAACCGTTTCCCCATTTTAACGATTTAAGCCAAACGTTGATAAACGTTCCGAAACAAAACCAAACATTTATAAACGTTACGAAACAAATCCAAATGTTTACAAACGTTACGAAACAAATCCAAACGTTTCCCCAAGCGATTTAAGCCAAACGTTTACAAACGTTACGAAACAAATCAAAAAAATTCCCCATTTTAGCGATTTAAGCCAAACGTTTACAAACGTTACAAAACAAATCCAAACGTTTCCCCTTTTTTTTCGAATGAAGCCAAATATTTGCAAACATTATGAAAAAAATCCAACTGTTTCACCTTTTTAGCGATTTAAGCCAAACGTTACGAAACAAATCCAAGCGTTTCACCTTTTTAGCAATATAAGTCAAACTTTACAAACGTTACGAAACAAATCCAAACTTTTCAATGTTTAAGCAATTTAAGTCAAACGTTTACAAATGTTACGAAACAAATCCAAATATTTTCCCATTTTAGCGATTTAAGCCAAACGTTTAAAACGTTACGAAACAAATCCAAACGTTTCAGCTTTTTAGCGATTTAAGCCAAACGTTTACAAACGTTACGAAACAACTCCAAACGTTACACCTTTTAACAGTTTAAGCCAAACGTTTACAAATGTTACGAAAAAAATCCAAACGTTTTCCCATTTTAATGATTTAAGTCAAGCGGCCACAAACTTTACAGAACAAAAACAAACTATTCACCTTTTTAGCGATTTAAGCCAAACGTTTAATACTTTACGAAACAAATCCAAGTGTTTCACCTTTTCAGCAATTTAAGCAAAAAAATGTTGCGAAACAAATCCAAAGGTTTCACCTTTTTAGCGATTTATGCCAAACGTTTACAAACGTTACGAGACAAATCCAAACGATTCCCCATTTTTGCGATTTAAGCCAAAAGTTTATAAACGTTACGGAACAAAATCAAACGTTTACAAACGTTATGAAACAAATCCAAACGTTTACAAATGTTGCGAAAAAAATCAAAACATTTCCCCATTTTAGCGATTTAAGCGAAACGTTTATAAACGTTACGAAACAACTCCAAGCATTTCACCTTTTTTAGCAATTTAAGCCAAACGTATACAAACGTTCCGAAACAAATCCAAGTGTTTCACCTTTTTAGCAATTTAAGCCAAACATTTACAAACGTTACAAAATAAATCCAAATGTTTCACCTTTTTAGCGATTTAAGCCAAACGTTTACAATGGTTACGAAACAAATCGAAGTGATTCACCTTTTTAGCCATTTAAGCCAAACGTTTACAAACGTTACGAAACAAATCCAAGCGTTTCACCTTTTTAGAGATTTAAACGTTTACAAACGTTACAAAACAAATCAAAGCGTTTCACCTTTTTAACAATTTAAGCCAAGCGTTTACAAACGTTACGAAACAAATCCAAATGTTTCACCTTTTAAGCGATTTAAGCCAAACGTTTACAAATGTTACGAAACAAATCAAAATGTTTCAACTTTTTAGCGATTTAAGCCAAACGTTTACAAATGTTACAAATTAAATCCAAACTTTTCATCTTTTTAGCGATTTATGCCAAACGTTTGTTTACAAATGTTACGAAAAAAATCCAAACGTTTCACCTTTTAAGCGATTTAAGCCAAACGTTTACAAACGTTACGAAACAAATCCAAACGTTTCGCCTTTTTAGCAATTTAAGCCAAAAGTTTAAAAACGTTACCAAACAAATCCAAACATTTCCCCTTCTCAGCAATTTATGCCAAACGTTTACAAACGTTGCGAAACAAAACCAAACATTTAAAACGTTACGAAACAAATCCAAACGTTTCACATTTTTAGCGATTTAGGCCAAATGCTTACAAACGTTACGGAACAAAACCAAATGTTTCCCATTTTTAGCAATTTTAACCAAACGTTTACAAACGTTATGAAACAAATCCAAGCGTTTTACCTTTTTAGTCATTTAAACCAAACGTTTACAAAAGTTACGAAACAAATCCAAGCGTTTCACCTTTTTAGCAATTTAAGCCAAACGTTTACAAATGTTATGAAATAAAGCCAAACGTTTCACCATTTTAGCGATTTAAGCCAAACGTTTACAAACGTTATGAAACAAAACCAAACGTTTAACCTTTTTAGCGATTTAAGACAAATCTTTAAAACGTTACGAAATAAATCCAAAAGTTTACAAACATTACGAACCAGAAAAAAATGTTTCCCATTTTTAGCAATTTAAGCCAGATGTTTAAAAACGTTACGAAACAAATCCAAACGTTTCACCTTTTTAGCGATTGAAGCCAAACGTTTACAAACGTTAAGAAACAAATCCAAACGTTTTCCCAATTTTGCGATTTAGGCCAAACGTTTATAAACGTTACGAAAGAAAACCAAACGTTTACAAACGTTACGAAACAAATCCAAATGTTTACAAACGATACGAAACAAATCCAAATGTTTACCCATTTTAGCGATTTAAGCCAAACATTTACAAACGTTACGAAACAAATACAAATGTTTCGCCTTTTCAGCGATTTACGCCAAACGTTTAAAAACGTTTACAAACATTACGGAACAAAAACAAACTTTTCACATTTTTAGCAATTTAGGCCAAACGTTTATAAATGCTACGAAACAAATCCAAACGTTTCACCTATTTAGAGATTGAAGCAAAACGTTTACAAACGTTAAGAAACAAATCAAAACGTTTCCCCATTTTAGCGATTTAAGCCAAACTTTGATAAACGTTACGAAACAAAACCAAACATTTATAAACGTTACGAAACAAATCCAAATGTTTACAAAGGTTACGAAACAAATCCAAACGTTTCCCCATTTAAGCAATTTAAGCCAAACGTTTACAAATGTTACGAAACAAATCAAAAAATTTCCCCATTTTAGCGATTTAAGCCAAACGTTTACAAACGTTACAAAACAAATCCAAACGTTTCACCTTTTTTTCGAATGAAGCCAAATATTTGTAAACATTATGAAAAAAATCCAACTGTTTCATCTTTTTAGCGATTTAAGCCAAACGTTACGAAACAAATCCAAGCGTTTCACCTTTTTAGCAATATAAGCCAAACTTTACAAACGTTAAGAAACAAATCCAAACTTTTCACTGTTTAAGCAATTTAAGTCAAACGTTTACGAACGTTACGAAACAAATCCAAATGTTTTCTCATTTTAGCGATTTAAGCCAAACGTTTAAAACGTTACGAAACAAATCCAAACGTTTCAGCTTTTTAGAGATTTAAGCTAAACGTTTACAAACGTTACGGAACAACTCCAAACGTTACACCTTTTTAGCGATTTAAGCCAAACGTTTACAAATGTTACGAAACAAATCCAAACGTTTTCCCATTTTAGTGATCTAAGTCAAGCGTTCACAAACTTTACAGAACAAAAACAAACTATTCACCTTTTTAGCGATTTAAGCCAAACGTTTAAAACTTTACGAAACAAATCCAAGTGTTTCACCTTTTTAGCAATTTAAGCAAAAAAATGTTGCGAAACAAATCCAAAGGTTTCACCTTTTTAGCGATTTATGCCAAACGTTTACAAACGATACGAAAAAAATCCAAACGATTCCCCATTTTTGCGATTTAAGCCAAAAGTTTATAAACGTTACGGAACAAAACCAAACGTTTACAAACGTTACGAAACAAATCCAAACGTTTACAAATGTTGCGAAACAAATCAAAACATTTCCCCATTTTAGCGATTTAAGCGAAACGTTTATAAACGTTACGAAACAACTCCAAGCATTTCACCTTTTTTAGCAATTTAAGCCAAACGTATACAAACGTTCCGAAACAAATCCAAGCGTTTCACCTTTTTAGCAATTTAAGCCAAACATTTACAAACGTTACAAAATAAATCTAAATGTTTCACCTTTTTAGCGATTTAAGCCAAACGTTTACAATGGTTACGAAACAAATCGAAGTGATTCACCTTTTTAGCCATTTAAGCCAAACGTTTACAAACATTACGAAACAAATCCAAGCGTTTCACCTTTTTAGAGATTTAAACGTTTACAAACGTTACAAAACAAATCAAAGCGTTTCACCTTTTTAACAATTTAAGCCAAGCGTTTGCAAACGTTACGAAACAAATCCAAATGTTTCACCTTTTAAGCGATTTAAGCCAAACGTTTACAAATGTTACGAAACAAATCAAAATGTTTCAACTTTTTAGCGATTTAAGCCAAACGTTTACAAATGTTACAAATTAAATCCAAACTTTTCATCTTTTTAGCGATTTATGCCAAACGTTTGTTTACAAATGTTACGAAAAAAATCCAAACGTTTCACCTTTTAAGCAATTTAAGCCAAACGTTTACAAACGTTACGAAACAAATCCAAACGTTTCGCCTTTTTAGGAATTTAAGCCAAAAGTTTAAAAACGTTACCAAACAAATCCAAACATTTCCCCTTCTCAGCAATTTATGCCAAACGTTTACAAACGTTGCGAAACAAAACCAAAGATTTAAAACGTAACGAAACAAATCCAAACGTTTCACATTTTTAGCGATTTAGGCCAAATGCTTACAAACGTTACGGAACAAAACCAAATGTTTCCCATTTTTAGCAATTTTAACCAAACGTTTACAAACGTTATGAAACAAATCCAACCGTTTTACCTTTTTAGTCAATTAAACCAAACGTTTACAAAAGTTACGAAACAAATCCAAGCGTTTCACCTTTTTAGAAATTTATGCCAAACGTTTACAAATGTTATGAAATTAAGCCAAACGTTTCACCATTTTAGCGATTTAAGCCAAACATTTACAAACGTTATGAAACAAATACAAATGTTTTCTCATTTTAGCGATTTAAGCCAAACGTTTAAAACGTTACGAAACAAATCCAAACGTTTCAGCTTTTTAGAGATTTAAGCTAAACGTTTACAAACGTTACGGAACAACTCCAAACGTTACACCTTTTTAGCGATTTAAGCCAAATGTTTACAAATGTTACGAAACAAATCCAAACGTTTCCCCATTTTAGTGATTTAGGCCAAACGTTTATAAACGTCATGAAAGAAAACCAAACATTTACAAACGTTACGAAACAAATCCAAATGTTTACAAACGATACGAAACAAATCCAAATGTTTACCCATTTTAACGATTTAAGCCAAACGTTTACAAACGTTACGAAACAAATACAAATGTTTCACCTTTTCAGCGATTTAAGCCAAACGTTTAAAAACGTTTACAAACATTACGGAACAAAAATAAACTTCTTACATTTTTAGAAATTTAAGCCAAACGTGTATAAATGCTACGAAACAAATCCAAACGTTTCACCTATTTAGCGATTGAAGCAAAACGTTTACAAACGTTAAGAAACAAATCAAACCGTTTCCCCATTTTAACGATTTAAGCCAAACGTTGATAAACGTTCCGAAACAAAACCAAACATTTATAAACGTTACGAAACAAATCCAAATGTTTACAAACGTTACGAAACAAATCCAAACGTTTCCCCAAGCGATTTAAGCCAAACGTTTACAAACGTTACGAAACAAATCAAAAAAATTCCCCATTTTAGCGATTTAAGCCAAACGTTTACAAACGTTACAAAACAAATCCAAACGTTTCCCCTTTTTTTTCGAATGAAGCCAAATATTTGCAAACATTATGAAAAAAATCCAACCGTTTCACCTTTTTAGCGATTTAAGCCAAACGTTACGAAACAAATCCAAGCGTTTCACCTTTTTAGCAATATAAGTCAAACTTTACAAACGTTACGAAACAAATCCAAACTTTTCAATGTTTAAGCAATTTAAGTCAAACGTTTACAAATGTTACGAAACAAATCCAAATATTTTCCCATTTTAGCGATTTAAGCCAAACGTTTAAAACGTTACGAAACAAATCCAAACGTTTCAGCTTTTTAGCGATTTAAGCCAAACGTTTACAAACGTTACGAAACAACTCCAAACGTTACACCTTTTAACAGTTTAAGCCAAACGTTTACAAATGTTACGAAAAAAATCCAAACGTTTTCCCATTTTAATGATTTAAGTCAAGCGGCCACAAACTTTACAGAACAAAAACAAACTATTCACCTTTTTAGCGATTTAAGCCAAACGTTTAATACTTTACGAAACAAATCCAAGTGTTTCACCTTTTCAGCAATTTAAGCAAAAAAATGTTGCGAAACAAATCCAAAGGTTTCACCTTTTTAGCGATTTATGCCAAACGTTTACAAACGTTACGAGACAAATCCAAACGATTCCCCATTTTTGCGATTTAAGCCAAAAGTTTATAAACGTTACGGAACAAAATCAAACGTTTACAAACGTTATGAAACAAATCCAAACGTTTACAAATGTTGCGAAAAAAATCAAAACATTTCCCCATTTTAGCGATTTAAGAGAAACGTTTATAAACGTTACGAAACAACTCCAAGCATTTCACCTTTTTTAGCAATTTAAGCCAAACGTATACAAACGTTCCGAAACAAATCCAAGTGTTTCACCTTTTTAGCAATTTAAGCCAAACATTTACAAACGTTACAAAATAAATCCAAATGTTTCACCTTTTTAGCGATTTAAGCCAAACGTTTACAATGGTTACGAAACAAATCGAAGTGATTCACCTTTTTAGCCATTTAAGCCAAACGTTTACAAACGTTACGAAACAAATCCAAGCGTTTCACCTTTTTAGAGATTTAAACGTTTACAAACGTTACAAAACAAATCAAAGCGTTTCACCTTTTTAACAATTTAAGCCAAGCGTTTACAAACGTTACGAAACAAATCCAAATGTTTCACCTTTTAAGCGATTTAAGCCAAACGTTTACAAATGTTACGAAACAAATCAAAATGTTTCAACTTTTTAGCGATTTAAGCCAAACGTTTACAAATGTTACAAATTAAATCCAAACTTTTCATCTTTTTAGCGATTTATGCCAAACGTTTGTTTACAAATGTTACGAAAAAAATCCAAACGTTTCACCTTTTAAGCAATTTAAGCCAAACGTTTACAAACGTTACGAAACAAATCCAAACGTTTCGCCTTTTTAGGAATTTAAGCCAAAAGTTTAAAAACGTTACCAAACAAATCCAAACATTTCCCCTTCTCAGCAATTTAAGCCAAACGTTTACAAACGTTGCGAAACAAAACCAAACATTTAAAACGTTACGAAACAAATCCAAACGTTTCACATTTTTAGCGATTTAGGCCAAATGCTTACAAACGTTACGGAACAAAACCAAATGTTTCCCATTTTTAGCAATTTTAACCAAACGTTTACAAACGTTATGAAACAAATCCAAGCGTTTTACCTTTTTAGTCATTTAAACCAAACGTTTACAAAAGTTACGAAACAAATCCAAGCGTTTCACCTTTTTAGCAATTTAAGCCAAACGTTTACAAATGTTATGAAATAAAGCCAAACGTTTCACCATTTTAGCGATTTAAGCCAAACGTTTACAAACGTTATGAAACAAAACCAAACGTTTAACCTTTTTAGCGATTTAAGACAAATCTTTAAAACGTTACGAAATAAATCCAAAAGTTTACAAACATTACGAACCAGAAAAAAATGTTTCCCATTTTTAGCAATTTAAGCCAGATGTTTAAAAACGTTACGAAACAAATCCAAACGTTTCACCTTTTTAGCGATTGAAGCCAAACATTTACAAACGTTACGAAACAAATCCAAACGTTTCCCCATTTTAGCGATTTAGGCCAAACGTTTATAAACGTTACGAAAGAAAACCAAACGTTTACAAACGTTACGAAACAAATCCAAATGTTTACAAACGATACGAAACAAATCCAAATGTTTACCCATTTTAGCGATTTAAGCCAAACGTTTACAAACGTTACGAAACAAATACAAATGTTTCGCCTTTTCAGCGATTTAAGCCAAACGTTTAAAAACGTTTACAAACATTACGGAACAAAAACAAACTTTTCACATTTTTAGCAATTTAGGCCAAACGTTTATAAATGCTACGAAACAAATCCAAACGTTTCACCTATTTAGAGATTGAAGCAAAACGTTTACAAACGTTAAGAAACAAATCAAAACGTTTCCCCATTTTAGCGATTTAAGCCAAACTTTGATAAACGTTACGAAACAAAACCAAACATTTATAAACGTTACGAAACAAATCCAAATGTTTACAAAGGTTACGAAACAAATCCAAACGTTTCCCCATTTAAGCAATTTAAGCCAAACGTTTACAAATGTTACGAAACAAATCAAAAAATTTCCCCATTTTAGCGATTTAAGCCAAACGTTTACAAACGTTACAAAACAAATCCAAACGTTTCACCTTTTTTTCGAATGAAGCCAAATATTTGTAAACATTATGAAAAAAATCCAACTGTTTCATCTTTTTAGCGATTTAAGCCAAACGTTACGAAACAAATCCAAGCGTTTCACCTTTTTAGCAATATAAGCCAAACTTTACAAACGTTAAGAAACAAATCCAAACTTTTCACTGTTTAAGCAATTTAAGTCAAACGTTTACGAACGTTACGAAACAAATCCAAATGTTTTCTCATTTTAGCGATTTAAGCCAAACGTTTAAAACGTTACGAAACAAATCCAAACGTTTCAGCTTTTTAGAGATTTAAGCTAAACGTTTACAAACGTTACGGAACAACTCCAAACGTTACACCTTTTTAGCGATTTAAGCCAAACGTTTACAAATGTTACGAAACAAATCCAAACGTTTTCCCATTTTAGTGATCTAAGTCAAGCGTTCACAAACTTTACAGAACAAAAACAAACTATTCACCTTTTTAGCGATTTAAGCCAAACGTTTAAAACTTTACGAAACAAATCCAAGTGTTTCACCTTTTTAGCAATTTAAGCAAAAAAATGTTGCGAAACAAATCCAAAGGTTTCACCTTTTTAGCGATTTATGCCAAACGTTTACAAACGATACGAAAAAAATCCAAACGATTCCCCATTTTTGCGATTTAAGCCAAAAGTTTATAAACGTTACGGAACAAAACCAAACGTTTACAAACGTTACGAAACAAATCCAAACGTTTACAAATGTTGCGAAACAAATCAAAACATTTCCCCATTTTAGCGATTTAAGCGAAACGTTTATAAACGTTACGAAACAACTCCAAGCATTTCACCTTTTTTAGCAATTTAAGCCAAACGTATACAAACGTTCCGAAACAAATCCAAGCGTTTCACCTTTTTAGCAATTTAAGCCAAACATTTACAAACGTTACAAAATAAATCTAAATGTTTCACCTTTTTAGCGATTTAAGCCAAACGTTTACAATGGTTACGAAACAAATCGAAGTGATTCACCTTTTTAGCCATTTAAGCCAAACGTTTACAAACATTACGAAACAAATCCAAGCGTTTCACCTTTTTAGAGATTTAAACGTTTACAAACGTTACAAAACAAATCAAAGCGTTTCACCTTTTTAACAATTTAAGCCAAGCGTTTACAAACGTTACGAAACAAATCCAAATGTTTCACCTTTTAAGCGATTTAAGCCAAACGTTTACAAATGTTACGAAACAAATCAAAATGTTTCAACTTTTTAGCGATTTAAGCCAAACGTTTACAAATGTTACAAATTAAATCCAAACTTTTCATCTTTTTAGCGATTTATGCCAAACGTTTGTTTACAAATGTTACGAAAAAAATCCAAACGTTTCACCTTTTAAGCAATTTAAGCCAAACGTTTACAAACGTTACGAAACAAATCCAAACGTTTCGCCTTTTTAGGAATTTAAGCCAAAAGTTTAAAAACGTTACCAAACAAATCCAAACATTTCCCCTTCTCAGCAATTTATGCCAAACGTTTACAAACGTTGCGAAACAAAACCAAAGATTTAAAACGTAACGAAACAAATCCAAACGTTTCACATTTTTAGCGATTTAGGCCAAATGCTTACAAACGTTACGGAACAAAACCAAATGTTTCCCATTTTTAGCAATTTTAACCAAACGTTTACAAACGTTATGAAACAAATCCAACCGTTTTACCTTTTTAGTCAATTAAACCAAACGTTTACAAAAGTTACGAAACAAATCCAAGCGTTTCACCTTTTTAGAAATTTATGCCAAACGTTTACAAATGTTATGAAATTAAGCCAAACGTTTCACCATTTTAGCGATTTAAGCCAAACATTTACAAACATTATGAAAGAAAACCAAACGTTTAACCTTTTTAGCGATTTAAGACAAATCTTTAAAACGTTAAAAAATAAATCCAAAAGTTTACAAACATTACGAACCAGAAAAAAATGTTTCCCATTTTTAGCAATTTAAGCCAGATGTTTAAAAACGTTACGAAACAAATCCAAACGTTTCACCTTTTTGGCGATTGAAGCCAAACATTTACAAACGTTACGAAACAAATCCAAACGTTTCCCCATTTTAGCGATTTAGGCCAAACGTTTATAAACGTTACGAAAGAAAACCAAACGTTTACAAACGTTACGAAACAAATCCAAATGTTTACAAACGATACGAAACAAATCCAAATGTTTACCCATTTTAGCGATTTAAGCCAAACGTTTACAAACGTTACGAAACAAATACAAATGTTTCGCCTTTTCAGCGATTTGAGCCAAACGTTTAAAAACGTTTACAAACATTACGGAACAAAAACAAACTTTTCACATTTTTAGCAATTTAGGCCAAACATTTATAAATGCTACGAAACAAATCCAAACGTTTCACCTATTTAGCGATTGAAGCAAAACGTTTACAAACGTTAAGAAACAAATCAAAACGTTTCCCCATTATAGCGATTTAAGCCAAACTTTGATAAACTTTACGAAACAAAACCAAACATTTATAAACGTTACGAAACAAATCCAAATGTTTACAAAGGTTACGAAACAAATCCAAACGTTTCCCCATTTAAGCGATTTAAGCCAAACGTTTACAAACGTTACGAAACAAATCAAAAAATTTCCCCATTTTAGCGATTTAAGCCAAACGTTTACAAACGTTACAAAACAAATCCAAACGTTTCCCCTTTTTTTCGAATGAAGCCAAATGTTTGCATACATTATGAAAAAATCCAACTGTTTCATCTTTTTAGCGATTTAAGCCAAACGTTACGAAACAAATCCAAGCGTTTCACCTTTTTAGCAATATAAGCCAAACTTTACAAACGTTAAGAAACAAATCCAAACTTTTCACTGTTTAAGCAATTTAAGTCAAACGTTTACGAACATTACGAAACAAATCCAAATGTTTTCCCATCTTAGCGATTTAAGCCAAACGTTTAAAACGTTACGAAACAAATCCAAACGTTTCAGCTTTTTAGAGATTTAAGCTAAACGTTTACAAACGTTGCGGAACAACTCCAAACGTTACACCTTTTTAGCGATTTAAGCCAAACGTTTACAAATGTTACGAAACAAATCCAAACGTTTTCCCATTTTAGTGATCTAAGTCAAGCGTTCACAAACTTTACAGAACAAAAACAAACTATTCACCTTTTTAGCGATTTAAGCCAAACGTTTAAAACTTTACGAAACAAATCCAAGTGTTTCACCTTTTTAGCAATTTAAGCAAAAAAATGTTGCGAAACAAATCCAAAGGTTTCACCTTTTTAGCGATTTATGGCAAACGTTTACAAACGATACGAAAAAAATCCAAACGATTCCCCATTTTTGCGATTTAAGCAAAAAGTTTATAAACGTTACGGAACAAAACCAAACGTTTACAAACGTTACGAAACAAATCCAAACGTTTACAAATATTGCGAAACAAATCAAAACATTTCCCCATTTTAGCGATTTAAGCGAAACGTTTATAAACGTTACGAAACAACTCCAAGCATTTCACCTTTTTTAGCAATTTAAGCTAAACGTATACAAACGTTCCGAAACAAATCCAAGCGTTTCACCTTTTTAGCAATTTAAGCCAAACATTTACAAACGTTACAAAATAAATCTAAATATTTCACCTTTTTAGCGATTTAAGCCAAACGTTTACAATGGTTACGAAACAAATCGAAGTGATTCACCTTTTTAGCCATTTAAGCCAAACGTTTACAAACATTACGAAACAAATCCAAGCGTTTCACCTTTTTAGAGATTTAAACGTTTACAAACGTTACAAAACAAATCAAAGCGTTTCACCTTTTTAACAATTTAAGCCAAGCGTTTGCAAACGTTACGAAACAAATCCAAATGTTTCACCTTTTAAGCGATTTAAGCCAACCGTTTACAAATGTTACGAAACAAATCAAAATGTTTCAACTTTTTAGCGATTTAAGCCAAACGTTTACAAATGTTACAAATTAAATCCAAACTTTTCATCTTTTTAGCGATTTATGCCAAACGTTTGTTTACAAATGTTACGAAAAAAATCCAAACGTTTCACCTTTTAAGCAATTTAAGCCAAACGTTTACAAACGTTACGAAACAAATCCAAACGTTTCGCCTTTTTAGGAATTTAAGCCAAAAGTTTAAAAACGTTACCAAACAAATCCAAACATTTCCCCTTCTCAGCAATTTAAGCCAAACGTTTACAAACGTTGCGAAACAAAACCAAAGATTTAAAACGTAACGAAACAAATCCAAACGTTTCACATTTTTAGCGATTTAGGCCAAATGCTTACAAACGTTACGGAACAAAACCAAATGTTTCCCATTTTTAGCAATTTTAACCAAACGTTTACAAACGTTATGAAACAAATCCAACCGTTTTACCTTTTTAGTCAATTAAACCAAACGTTTACAAAAGTTACGAAACAAATCCAAGCGTTTCACCTTTTTAGAAATTTAAGCCAAACGTTTACAAATGTTATGAAATAAAGCCAAACGTTTCAACATTTTAGCGATTTAAGCCAAACGTTTACAAACGTTATGAAAGAAAACCAAACGTTTAACCTTTTTAGCGATTTAAGACAAATCTTTAAAACGTTACAAAAGAAATCCAAAAGTTTACAAACATTACGAACCAGAAAAAAATGTTTCCCATTTTTAGCAATTTAAGCCAGATGTTTAAAAACGTTACGAAACAAATCCAAACGTTTCACCTTTTTGGCGATTGAAGCCAAACATTTACAAACGTTACGAAACAAATCCAAACGTTTCCCCATTTTAGCGATTTAGGCCAAACGTTTATAAACGTTACGAAAGAAAACCAAACGATTACAAACGTTACGAAACAAATCCAAATGTTTACAAACGATACGAAACAAATCCAAATGTTTACCCATTTTAGCGATTTAAGCCAAACGTTTACAAACGTTACGAAACAAATACAAATGTTTCGCCTTTTCGGCGATTTGAGCCAAACGTTTAAAAACGTTTACAAACATTACGGAACAAAAACAAACTTTTCACATTTTTAGCAATTTAGGCGAAACGTTTATAAATGCTACGAAACAAATCCAAACGTTTCACCTATTTAGCGATTGAAGCAAAACGTTTACAAACGTTAAGAAACAAATTAAAACGTTTCCCCATTTTAGCGATTTAAGCCAAACTTTGATAAACGTTACGAAACAAAACCAAACATTAATAAACGTTACGAAACAAATCTAAATGTTTACAAAGGTTACGAAACAAATCCAAACGTTTCCCCATTTAAGCGATTTAAGCCAAACGTTTTACAAACGTTACGAAACAAATCAAAAAATTTCCCCATTTTAGCGATTTAAGCCAAACAAAACGTTACAAAACAAATCCAAACGTTTCCCCTTTTTTTCGAATGAAGACAAATATTGGCAAACATTATGAAAAAAATCCAACCGTTTCATCTTTTTAGCGATTTAAGCGAAACGTTACGAAACAAATCCAAGTGTTTCACCTTTTTAGCAATATAAGCCAAACTTTACAAACGTTAAGAAACAAATCCGAACTTTTCACTGTTTAAGCAATTTCAGTCAAACGTTTACGAACGTTACGAAACAAATCCAAATGTTTTCCCATTTTAGTGATTTAAGCCAAATGTTTAAAACGTTATGAAACAAATCCAAACGTTTCAGCTTTTTAGAGATTTAAGCTAAACGTTTACAAACGTTACGGAACAACTCCAAACGTTACACCTTTTTAGCGATTTAAGCCAATCGTTTACAAATGTTACGAAACAAATCCAAACGTTTTCCCATTTTAGTGATCTAAGTCAAGCTTTCACAAACTTTACAGAACAAAAACAAACTATTCACCTTTTTAGCGATTTAAGCCAAACGTTTAAAACTTTACGAAACAAATCCAAGTGTTTCACCTTTTTAGCAATTTAATCAAAAATATGTTGCGAAACAAATCCAAAGGTTTCACCTTTTTAGCGATTTATGGCAAACGTTTACAAACGATACGAAAAAAATCCAAACGATTTCCCATTTTTGCGATTTAATCCAAAAGTTTATAAACGTTACGGAACAAAACCAAACGTTTACAAACGTTACGAAACAAATCCAAACGTTTACAAATGTTGCGAAACAAATCAAAACATTTCCCCATTTTAGCGATTTAAGCGAAACGTTTATAAACGTTACGAAACAACTCCAAGCATTTCACCTTTTTTAGCAATTTAAGCCAAACGTATACAAACGTTCCGAAACAAATCCAAGCGTTTCACCTTTTTAGCAATTTAAGCCAAACATTTACAAACGTTACAAAATAAATCCAAATGTTTCACCTTTTTAGCGATTTAAGCCAAACGTTTACAATGGTTACGAAACAAATCGAAGTGATTCACCTTTTTAGCCATTTAAGCCAAACGTTTACAAACATTACGAAACAAATCCAAGCGTTTCACCTTTTTAGAGATTTAAGCGTTTACAAACGTTACAAAACAAATCAAAGCGTTTCACCTTTTTAACAATTTAAGCCAAGCGTTTGCAAACGTTACGAAACAAATCCAAATGTTTCACCTTTTAAGCGATTTAAGCCAAACGTTTACAAATGTTACGAAACAAATCAAAATGTTTCAACTTTTTAGCGATTTAAGCCAAACGTTTACAAATGTTACAAATTAAATCCAAACTTTTCATCTTTTTAGCGATTTATGGCAAACGTTTGTTACAAATGTTACGAAAAAAATCCAAACGTTTCACCTTTTAAGCAATTTAAGCCAAACGTTTACAAACGTTACGAAACAAATCCAAACGTTTCTCCTTTTTAGGAATTTAAGCCAAAAGTTTAAAAACGTTACCAAACAAATCCAAACATTTCCCCTTCTCAGCAATTTATGCCAAACGTTTACAAACGTTGCGAAACAAAACCAAACATTTAAAACGTAACGAAACAAATCCAAACGTTTCACATTTTTAGCGATTTAGGCCAAATGCTTACAAACTTTACGGAACAAAACCAAATGTTTCCCATTTTTAGCAATTTTAACCAATCGTTTACAAACTTTATGAAACAAATCCAAGCGTTTTACCTTTTTAGTCATTTAAACCAAACATTTACAAAAGTTACGAAACAAATCCAAGCGTTTCACCTTTTTAGCAATTTAAGCCAAACGTTTACAAATGTTATGAAATAAAGCCAAACGTTTCACCATTTTAGCGATTTAAGCCAAACGTCTACAAACGTTATGAAACAAAACCAAACGTTTAACCTTTTTAGCGATTTAAGACAAATCTCTAAAACGTTACAAAATAAATCCAAAAGTTTACAAACATTACGAACCAGAAAAAAATGTTTCCCATTTTTAGCAATTTAAGCCAGATGTTTAAAAACGTTACGAAACAAATCCAAACGTTTCACCTTTTTAGCGATTGAAGCCAAACATTTACAAACGTTACGAAACAAATCCAAACGTTTCCCCATTTTAGCGATTTAGGCCAAACGTTTATAAACGTTACGAAAGAAAACCAAACGTTTACAAACGTTACGAAACAAATCCAAATGTTTACAAACGATACGAAACAAATCCAAATGTTTACCCATTTTAGCGATTTAAGCCAAATGTATACAAACGTTACGAAACAAATACAAATGTTTCGCCTTTTCAGCGATTTAAGCCAAACGTTTAAAAACGTTTACAAACATTACGGAACAAAAACAAACTTTTCACATTTTTAGCAATTTAGGCCAAACATTTATAAATGCTACGAAACAAATCCAAACGTTTCACCTATTTAGCGATTGAAGCAAAACGTTTACAAACGTTAAGAAACAAATCAAAACGTTTCCCCATTATAGCGATTTAAGCCAAACTTTGATAAACTTTACGAAACAAAACCAAACATTTATAAACGTTACGAAACAAATCCAAATGTTTACAAAGGTTACGAAACAAATCCAAACGTTTCCCCATTTAAGCGATTTAAGCCAAACGTTTACAAACGTTACGAAACAAATCAAAAAATTTCCCCATTTTAGCGATTTAAGCCAAACGTTTACAAACGTTACAAAACAAATCCAAACGTTTCCCCTTTTTTTCGAATGAAGCCAAATGTTTGCATACATTATGAAAAAATCCAACTGTTTCATCTTTTTAGCGATTTAAGCCAAACGTTACGAAACAAATCCAAGCGTTTCACCTTTTTAGCAATATAAGCCAAACTTTACAAACGTTAAGAAACAAATCCAAACTTTTCACTGTTTAAGCAATTTAAGTCAAACGTTTACGAACATTACGAAACAAATCCAAATGTTTTCCCATCTTAGCGATTTAAGCCAAACGTTTAAAACGTTACGAAACAAATCCAAACGTTTCAGCTTTTTAGCGATTTAAGCTAAACGTTTACAAACGTTACGAAACAACTCCAATCGTTACACCTTTTTAGCGATTTAAGCCAAACGTTTACAAATGTTACGAAACAAATCCAAACGTTTTCCCATTTTAGTGATCTAAGTCAAGCGTTCACAAACTTTACAGAACAAAAATAAACTATTCACCTTTTTAGCGATTTAAGCCAAACGTTTAAAACTTTACGAAACAAATCCAAGTGTTTCACCTTTTTAGCAATTTAAGCAAAAAAATGTTGCGAAGCAAATCCAAAGGTTTCACCTTTTTAGCGATTTATGCCAAACGTTTACAAACGTTACGAAAAAAATCCAAACGATTCCCCATTTTTACGATTTAAGCCAAAAGTTTATAAACGTTACGGAACAAAACCAAACGTTTACAAACGTTACGAAACAAATCCAAACGTTTACAAATGTTGCAAAACAAATCAAAACATTTCCCCATTTTAGCGATTTAAGCGAAACGTTTATAAACGTCACGAAACAACTCCAAGCATTTCACCTTTTTAGCAATTTAAGCCAAACGTATACAAACGTTCCGAAACAAATCCAAGCGTTTCACCTTTTTAGCAATTTAAGCCTACAAAATAAATCCAAATGTTTCATCTTTTTAGCGATTTAAGCCAAACGTTTACAATGGTTACGAAACAAATCGAAGTGATTCACCTTTTTAGCCATTTAAGCCAAACGTTTACAAAAGTTACGAAACAAATCCAAGCGTTTCACCTTTTTAGAGATTTAAACGTTTACAAACGTTATAAAACAAATCAAAGCGTTTCACCTTTTTAACAATTTAAGCCAAGCGTTTACAAACGTTACGAAACAAATCCAAATGTTTCACCTTTTAAGCGATTTAAGCCAAACGTTTACAAATGTTACGAAACAAATCAAAATGTTTCAACTTTTTAGCGATTTAAGCCAAACGTTTACAAATGTTACAAATTAAATCCAAACTTTTCATCTTTTTAGCGATTTACGCCAAACGTTTGTTTACAAATGTTACGAAAAAAATCCAAACGTTTTACCTTTTAAGCGATTTAAGCCAAACGTTTACAAACGTTACGAAACAAATCCAAACGTTTCGCCATTTTAGGAATTTATGCCAAAAGTTTAAAAACGATAACAAACAAATCCAAACATTTCCCCTTCTCAGCAATTTAAGCCAAACGTTTACAAACGTTGCGAAACAAAACCAAACATTTAAAACATAACGAAACAAATCCAAACGTTTCACATTTTTAGCGATTTAGACAAATGATTACAAACGTTACGGAACAAAACCAAATGTTTCCCATTTTTAGCAATTTTAACCAAACGTTTACAAACGTTATGAAACAAATCCAAGCGTTTTACCTTTTTAGTCATTTAAACCAAACGTTTACAAAAGTTACGAAACAAATCCAAGTGCTTCACCTTTTTAGCAATTTAAGCCAAACGTTTACAAATGTTATGAAATAAAGCCAAACGTTTCACCATTTTAGCGATTTAAGCCAAACGTTTACAAACGTTATGAAACAAAACCAAACGTTTAACCTTTTTAGCGATTTAAGACAAATCTTTAAAACGTTACGAAATAAATCCAAAAGTTTACAAACATTACGAACCAGAAAAAAATGTTTCCCATTTTTAGCAATTTAAGCCAGATGTTTAAAAACGTTACGAAACAAATCCAAACGTTTCACCTTTTTAGCGATTGAAGCCAAACATTTACAAACGTTACGAAACAAATCCAAACGTTTCCCCATTTTAGCGATTTAGGCCAAACGTTTATAAACGTTACGAAAGAAAACCAAACGTTTACAAACGTTACGAAACAAATCCAAATGTTTACAAACGATACGAAACAAATCCCAATGTTTACCCATTTTAGCGATTTAAGCCAAGCGTTTACAAACGTTACGAAACAAATACAAATGTTTCGCCTTTTCAGCGATTTAAGCCAAACGTTTAAAAACGTTTACAAACATTACGGAACAAAAACAAACTTTTCACATTTTAGCAATTTAGGCCAAACGTTTATTAATGCTATGAAACAAATCCAAACGTTTCACCTATTTAGCGATTGAAGCAAAACGTTTACAAACGTTAAGAAACAAATCAAAACGTTTCCCCATTTTAGCGATTTAAGCCAAACTTTGATAAACGTTACGAAACAAAACCAAACATTTATAAACGTTACGAAACAAATCCAAATGTTTACAAAGGTTATGAAACAAATCCAAACGTTTCCCCATTTCAGCGATTTAAGCCAAATGTTTTACAAACGTTACGAAACAAATCAAAAAAAATCCCCATTTTATCGATTTAAGCCAAACGTTTACAAACGTTACAAAACAAATCCAAACGTTTCCCCTTTTTTTCGAATGAAGCTAAATATTTGCAAACATTATGAAAAAAATCCAACCGTTTCATCTTTTTAGAGATTTAAGCCAAACGTTACGAAAAAATCCAAGCGTTTCACCTTTTTAGCAATATAAGCCAAACTTTACAAACGTTAAGAAACAAATCCAAACTTTTTCACTGCTTAAGCAATTTAAGTCAAACGTTTACGAACGTTACGAAACAAATCCAAATGTTTTCCCATTTTAGCGATTTAAGCCAAACGTTTAAAACGTTACGAAACAAATCCAAATGTTTCAGCTTTTTAGCGATTTATGCTAAACTTTTACAAACGTTACGAAACAACTCCAAACGTTACACCTTTTTAGCGATTTAAGCCAAACGTTTACAAATGTTACGAAACAAATCCAAACGTTTTCCCATTTTAGTGATCTAAGTAAAGCCTTCACAAACTTTACAGAACAAAAACAAACTATTCACCTTTTTAGCGATTTAAGCCAAACGTTTAAAATTTACGAAACAAATCCAAGTGTTTCTCCTTTTTAGCAATTTAAGCAAAAAAATGTTGCGAAACAAATCCAAAGGTTTCACCTTTTTAGCGATTTATGCCAAACGTTTACAAACGTTACCAAAAAAATCCAAACGATTCCCCATTTTTGCGATTTAAGCCAAAAGTTTATAAACGTTACGGAACAAAACCAAACGTTTACAAACGTTACGAAACAAATCCAAACGTTTACAAATGTTGCGAAACAAAACAAAACATTTCCCCATTTTAGCGATTTAAGCGAAACGTTTATAAACGTTACGAAACAACTCCAAGCATTTCACCTTTTTTAGCAATTTAAGCCAAACGTATACAAACGTTCCGAAACAAATCCAAGCGTTTCATCTTTTAAGCGATTTAAGCCAAACGTTTACAAACGTTACGAAACAAATCCAAACGTTTTGCCTTTTTAGCAAATTAAGCCAAAAGTTTGAAAACGTTACCAAACAAATCCAAACATTTCCCCTTCTCAGCAATTTAAGTCAAACGTTTACAAACGTGGCGAAACAAAACCAAACATTTAAAACGTTACGAAACAAATCCAAACGTTTCACATTTTTAGAGATTTAGGCCAAACGTTTACAAAAGTTACGAAACAAATCCAAATGTTTACAAACGATACAAACAAATCCAAATGTTTACCCATTTTAGCGATTTAAGCCAAACGTTAACAAACGTTACGTAACAAACATAAATGTTTCGCCTTTTCAACAATTTAAGCCAAACGTTTAAAAACGTTTACAAACATTACGGAACAAAAACAAACTTTTCACATTTTTAGCAATTTAAGCCAAACGTTTATAAATGCTACGAAACAAATCCAAATGTTTCACCTATTTAGCGATTGAAGCAAAACGTTTACAAACGTTAAGAAACAAATCAAAACGTTTCCCCATTTTAGCGATTTAAGCCAAACTTTGATAAACGTTACGAAACAAAACCAAACATTTATAAACGTTACGAAACAAATCCAAATGTTTACAAAGGTTACGAAACAAATCCAAATGTTTCCTCATTTAAGCGATTTAAGCCAAACGTTTACAAACGTTACGAAACAAATCAAAAAAATTCCCCATTTTAGCGATTTAAGCCAAACGTTTACAAACGTTACAAAACAAATCCAAACGTTTCCCCTTTTTTGGGAATGAAGCCAAACATTTGCAAATATTATGAAAAAAATCCAACCGTTTCACCTTTTTAGCGATTTAAGCGAAATGCTACAAAATAAATCCAAGCATTTCACCTTTTTAGCAATATAAGCCAAACTTTACAAACGTTACGAAACAAATCCAAACTTTTCACTGTTTAAGCAATTTAAGTCAAACGTTTACGAACGTTACGAAACAAATCCAAGTGTTTCTCCTTTTTAGCAATTTAAGCAAAAAAATGTTGCGAAACAAATCCAAAGGTTTCACCTTTTTAGCGATTTATGCCAAACGTTTACAAACGTTACGAAACAAATCCAAACGTTTTCCCATTTTGGTGATTTAAGCCAAAAGTTTACAAATGTTACTAAACAAATCCAAGCGTTTCAACTTTTTAGCGATTTAAGCCAAAATATTACAAAAACGATACGAAACAAAACCAAACGTTTAAAACGTTACGAAAAAAATCCAAAAGTTTCACATTATTAGCAATTTCAGCCAAACGTTTACAAACGATACGAAACAAAGCCAAAAGTTTACAAACGTTACGAAACAAATCCAAGCGTTTCACCTTTTAAGCCATTTAAGCCAAACTTTTCAAACTTTACGAAAAAAATCCAAGCGTTTTACCCTTTTAGCAATTTAAGCCAAACGTTTACAAACATTACGAAACAAATATAGATGTTTCACCTTATAAGCGATATAAGCCAAACGTTACGAAACAAATCCAAAAGTTTCACCTTTTTAGCGATTTAAGCCAAACGTTAACAAACATTACGAAACTAATCCAAACATTTCACCTTTTTAGCGAGTTAAGTCAAAAATTTACAAACATTGCAAAACGAATGCAAACGTTTACAAACATTACGGGAAAAAAACAAACTTTTTACATTTTTAGCAATTTAAGCCACACGTTTATAAAAGTTACGAAACAAATCCAAACGTTTCACCTATTTAGCGATTGAAGTCAAATGTTTACAAACGTTAAGAAATAAATCCAAACCTTTCCCCATTTTAGCGATTTAAGCCAAACCTTTATAAACGTCACGAAACAAAACCAAACGGTTACAAACCTTACGAAACAAATCCAAATGTTTACAAATGTTACGAAAAAAATCCAAACGTTTTTCCATTTAAGCGATTTAAGCCAAACGTTTACAAACGTTACGAAACAAATCCAATCATTTCCCTTTTTTAGCGATTTAAGCCAAACGTTTACAAACGTTACGAAACAAATCCAAACGTTTTTCCATTTTGGCGATTTAAGCCAAAAGTTTACAAACGTTACGAAACAAATCCAAGCGTTTCACCTTTTTAACGATATAAGACAAAATTTCACAAACGATACGAAACAAAACCAAACGTTTAAAACGTTACGAAACAAATGCAAACGTTTCACATTTTTAGCAATTTAAGTCAAACGTTTACAAATGATACGAAACAAAGCCGAACGTTTACAAATGTTACGAAACAAATCCAAGCGTTTCACCTTTTTAGCCATATAAGCCAAACGTTTACAAACGTTATGAATTAAATCCAAGCGTTTCACCATTTTAGCAATTTAAGCCAAACGTTTACAAACATAACAAAACAAATCCAAACATTTCACCTTTTAAGTGATTTAAGCAAAACGTTTACAAATGTTACGAAACAAATACAAATGTTTCACCTTTTTAGCGATTTAAGCCAAACGTTTACAAACGTTACAAAACAAATCCAAACGTTTCACATTTTTAGCTATTTAAGCCAAACGTTTATAAGCGTTGCGATACAAATCCAAACGTTTACAAACATTACGGAACAAAAACAAACGTTTCACATTTTTAGCTATTTAAGCCAAACGTTTTCAAACGTTACGAAAAAAATCCAAACGTTTCACCTTTTTAGAGATTTAAGCCAAACGTTTACAAACGCTAAGAAACAAATCCAAACGTTTCCCCATTTTAGTGATTTAAGCCAAATGCTTACAAACATTACGAAACAAATCCAAACGTTTCTCCTTTTTTGTGATTGAAGCCAAACGTTTATAAACATTACGAAACAAATCCAACTGTTTCACCTTTTTAGCGATTTAAGCCAAACGTTTACAAACGTTACAAAACAAATCCAAGCATTTCACCTTTTTTGCAATATTAGCTAAACGTTTACAAACGATACAAAACAAATCAAAACGTATAACCTTTTTAGAGATTTAAGTCAAACGTTTACAAACATTACGAAAGAAATCCAAATCTTTTCCCATTTTAGCGATTTAAGCTAAACGATTAAAACTTTATGAAGAAAATTGAAACGTTTCATCTTTTTAGCGATTTAGGCCAAACGTTTACAAACGTTACAAAACAAATCCAAAAGTTACACCTTTTTAGCGATTTAAGCCAAACGTTTACAAACGTTACGAAACGAATCCAAACGTTTTCCCATTTTAGCGATTTAAGCCAAACGTTTTGAAATTAAACAAAACGTTTAACCTTTTTAGAGATTTAAGTCAAACGTTTACAAACGTTACGAAAGAAATCCAAATCTTTCCCCATTTTAGCGATTTAAGCTAAACGATTAAAACTTTATGAAGCAAATCCAAACGTTTCATCTTTTTAGCGATTTAGGCCAAACGTTTACAAACGTTACAAAACAAATCCAAACGTTACACCTTTTTAGCGATTTAAGCCAGATGTTTACAAACGTTACAAAACGAATCCAAACGTTTTCCCATTTTAGCGATTTAAGCCAAAAGTTTTGAAATTAAACAAAACGTTTCACCTTTTTAGCGATTTAAGCCAAACGTTTACAAACCTTACAAAACAAATCCAAGCATTTCACCTTTTTTGCAATATAAGCCAAACGTTTACAAACGATACGAAACAAATCCAAACGTTTAACCTTTTTAGCGATTTAAGTCAAACGTTTACAAACGTTACGAAAGAAATCCAAATCTTTCCCCATTTTAGCGATTTAAGCTAAACGATTAAAACTTTATGAAGCAAATCCAAACGTTTCATCTTTTTAGCGATTTAGGCCAAACGTTTACAAACGTTACAAAACAAATCCAAACGTTACACCTTTTTAGCGATTTAAGCCAAACGTTACGAAACGAATCCAAACGTTTTCCCATTTTAGCGATTTAAGCCAAACGTTTTGAAATTAAACAAAACGTTTCACCTTTTTAGCGATTTAAGTCAAATGTTTACAAATGTTACGAAACAAATCCAAAATTTTCACGTTTTTAGCGATTGAAGCCAAACCTTTACAAACGTTACGAAACAAATCCAAACGTTTCCCCATTTTAGCAATTTAAGCCAAACGTTTATAAACGTTACGAAACAAAACCAAACTTTTACAAACGTTACGAAACAAATCCAAATGTATACAAACGTTACGAAACAAATCCAAATGTTTACCCATTTTAGCGACTTAAGCCAAACTTTTACAAACGTTACGAAACATATACAAACGTTTCACCTTTTTAGCGATTTATGCCAAACGTTTAAAAACGTTTACAAACATTACGGAACAAAAAAAAACTTTTCACATTTTTAGCAATTTAAGCCAAACGTTTATAAATGCTGCGAAACAAATCCAAACGTTTCACCTATTTAGCGATTGAAGCAAAACGTTTACAAACGTTAAGAAACAAATCAGAACGTTTCCCCATTTTAGCGATTTAAGCCAAACGTTGATAAACGTTACGAAACAAAGCCAAACATTTAAAAACGTTACGAAACAAATCCAAATGTTTACAAACGTTACGAAAAAATCCAAACGTTTCTCCATTTAAGTGATTTATGCCAAACGTTTACAAACGTTACGAAACAAATCCAAACGTTTCACCTTTTTAGAGATTTAAGCCAAACGTTTACAAACGCTAAGAAACAAATCCAAACGTTTCCCCATTTTAGTGATTTAAGCCAAATGCTTACAAACATTACGAAACAAATCCAAACGTTTCTCCTTTTTTGTTATTAAAGCCAAACGTTTATAAACATTACAAAACAAATCCAACCGTTTCACCTTTTTAGCGATTTAAGCCAAACGTTTACAAACATTACAAAATAAATCCAAGCATTTCACCTTTTTTGCAATATAAGCCAAACGTTTACAAACGATACGAAACAAATCCAAACGTTTAACCTTTTTAGCGATTTAAGTCAAACGTTTACAAACGTTACGAAAGAAATACAAAAGTTTCACCTTTTTAGCGATTTAAGCCAAACGTTTAAAAACGTTTACAAACATTACGGAACAAAAACAAACTTTTCACATTTTTAGCAATTTAAGCCAAACCTTTATAAATGCTACGAAACAAATCCAAACGTTTCACCTATTTAGCGATTGAAGCAAAACGTTTACAAACGTTAAGAAACAAATCAAAACGTTTCCCCATTTTAGCGATTTAAGCCAAACGTTGATAAACGTTACGAAATAAAACCAAACATTTACAAACGTTACGAAACAAATCCAAATGTTTACAAACGTTACGAAACAAATCCAAACGTTTCCCCATTGAAGCGATTTAAGCCAAACGTTTACAAACGTAACGAAACAAATCAAAACGTTTCCCCATTTTAGCGATTTAAGCCAAACGTTTACAAATGTTACAAAACAAATCCAACTGTTTCCCCTTTTTGCGAATGAAGCCAAACATTTACAAACATTATGAAAAAAATCCAACTGTTTCACCTTTTTAGCGATTTAAGCCAAACGTTTACAAACGTTACGACACAAATCCAAGCGTTTCACCTTTTTAGCAATATAATCCAAAATTTACAAACGTTACGAAACAAATCCAAACTTTTCACCGTTTAAGCAATTTAAGTCAAACGTTTACGAAGGTTACGAAACAAATCCAAATGTTTTCCCATTTTAGCGATTTAAGCCAAACGTTTAAAATGTTATGAAACAAATCCAAACGTTTCCCCTTTTTAGCGATTTAAGCCAAACGTTTACAAATGTTACGAAACAAATCCAAACGTTACACCTTTTTAGCGATTTAAGCCAAACGTTTTCCCATTTCAGTGATTTAAGTCAAACGTTCACAAACGTTACAGAAGAAAAACAAACTATTCATCTTTTTAGCGATTTAAGCCTAACGTTTAAAACTTTACGAAACAAATCCAAGCGTTTCACCTTTTTAGCAATTTAAGCAAAAAAACGTTGCGAAACAAATCCAAACGTTTCACCTTTTTAGCGATTTATGCCAAACGTTTACAAACTTTACGAAACAAATCCAAACGTTTTCCCATTTTGGTTATATTAGCTAAAAGTATACAAACGTTACAAAACAAATCCAAGCGTTTCAACTTTCTAGCGATTTAAGCCAAAATATTACAAAAACGATACGAAACAAAACCAAAATTTTAAAACGTTATGAAAAAAAATCCAAGCGTTCCACATTTTTAGCAATTTATGGCAAACGTTTACAAAGGATACGAAACAAAGCAAAACGTTTACAAACGTTACGAAACAAATCCAAGCGTTTCACCTTTTCAGCCATTTAAGCCAAACGTTTACAAACGTTACGAAACAAATACAAGCGTTTCACCTTTTTAGCAATTTAGGCCAAACTTTTACAAATATTACGAAACAAATCTAAATGTTTCACCTTATAACCGATATAAGCCAAAAGTTTACAAACGTTACGAAACAAATCCAAACGTTTCCCCTTTTTAGTGATTTAAGCCAAACGTTAACAAACATTACGAAACTAATCCAAACGTTTCACCTTTTTAGCGAGTTAAGCCAAACATTTACAAACATTGCAAAACGAATGCAAACATTTACAAACATTACGGGAAAACAAATTCACATTTTTAGAAATTTAAGCCACATGTTTATAAAAGTTACGAAACAAATCCCAACGTTTCACCTATTTAGCGATTGAAGCCAAATGTTTACAAACGTTAAGAAACAAATCCAAACCTTTCCCCATTTTAGCGATTTAAGCCAAATGTTTATAAACGTCACGAAACAAAACCAAATGTTTACAAACCTTACGAAACAAATCCAAATGTTTACCAATGTCACGAAACAAATCCAAACGTTTCCCCATTTAAGCGATTTAAGCCAAACGTTTACAAACGTTATGAAACAAATCCAAACGTTTCACCTTTTTAGCGATTTAAGCCAAACGTTTACAAATGTTATGAAACAAATCCAAACGTTTTTCCATTTTGGCGATTTAAGCCAAACGTACAAACATTACGAAACAAATCCAAGCGTTTCACCTTTTTAGCGATTTAAGACAAAATTTTACAAACGATACGAAACAAAACCAAACGTTTAAAACGTTACGAAACAAATCCAAACGTTTCACATTTTTAGCAATTTAAGTCAAACGTTTACAAATGATACGAAACAAAGCCAAACGTTTACAAATGTTACGAAACAAATCCAATCGTTTCGCCTTTTTAGCCATATAAGCCAAATGTTTACAAACGTTATGAAACAAACCCAAGCGTTTGACCTTTTTAGCAATTTAGCCAAACGTTTACAAACATTACAAAACAAATCCAAACGTTTCACCTTTTAAGCGATTTAAGCCAAACGTTTACAAACGTTACGAAACAAATCCAAATGTTTCACCTTTTTAGCGATTTAAGCCAAACGTTTACAAACATTACCAAACAAATCCAAACGTTTTACCTTATTAGCTATTTAAGCATAACGTTTAGAAACGTTGCGAAACAAATCCAATCGTTTACAAATATTACTGTCACGACCCATTTTCATGAATCGCGACCGGCGCTAGGGTATGGGTATGGTTGTACCAAAACCCGTAGCTAGCCTTGCGAATAACCTTCAAATACATAAACCTGCAAGAAAACCAATGCTCGGGGTCAACCGAGACTTCAGCCTAGTTCTAGCAGTTTATAATATACAACATTTATTATAAAGTGCTCAGCCAACTCTGAGTCTTAATCATGGCAGAAATACATATTAAGCCAAGTTAATATAAAAATGCTAAAACAATATATATATCAATTAAACTAAATCTGATAACAAGTATTAGACAAATAAGACGTCTAATTACTACTGCGGTCTAAGAATAAAATCGGTTTACTCACTTTATTCAAATATAAAGTAAAACCTCCGAGGAAATAAAGAATCAGAGAGCAGCTGACTCGCTCAAATCATAACCCTGGAAAAATTGGGAAAACGACGGGGTCAGATATACTGAGATGAGTTCATACCACTATATACATTTATCAAGTGGAAAACCTTTAAAACCCCTTTTAAAACATTTAATATAAACATTACGTATAATAGTTGGAACCCTAATCCACAATACTAAATATAACCATAATCCAATAGGCCTGGTCCCGAGAGCTGAGCTACACCGAGTTACCACCGACCACTCTTAATCCATAACCAGAGTCCCGAGAGCTGACCTACACCGAGTTACTCTACTGGTCCCGAGAGCTATGCTCACACCGAGTTACCACCACATATCACATACCTTATCTAGATCAATACTGGTACGCACGCAGTCCTAACGATGCCCATTAGGTAGCATGTTCCAACTAGAAGCCATAATGATAAAAACAGTTCGAAATATACGTATATAGTATATATATATAGAAAAATAACAATTTACTTAAAAAAGCAGTTAATAGTAAGTACAAACTCACTGCTTGCTAATCCACGTTATAACCTGACAAGCAACTAATCCTGGTTCGTCTCCAAAGCACGAACAGTCGACGAGTCTAGACAATATAAATCATAATTAAAACATGTCCTAACTCTAGAGAGTACTAGACAACACACATGACTAGCACTAACATCAACGAGTCAAGACAAGGCAAACACACTTACTTAATCCATAGCCAAAGCATAAACCAAAGTAGAGTAAACATACATACTCAACATAACCAAAGTCATACGATAGTTAACTAAAATTGAGTTCCCACTTTGAAAACATAATCCCGAAATCATTTCGATAACTTAGTTAAAATCATAAAACCAAGTTTAAACCAAAGTGGTGAGCTAGCCGAGTTATCATAACTGCCAAGCCTATACTCACAAATTGGGTGACCCAAGTCTAACCCAAACCAAACATCCAACCAAACTAAAAAAATTCGTGTAAAGTCCGGAATCATTTAAATATACCAAAGTATCAATTTAGAAAACAAGGGAACTCAATTAAACATTAAAACCCAAGTATAGCATCATAATTATAAAGTGTTCGGTAAAAGTCCCCAAAGGACAAACACAACCAAATAAGACAAAAACCAATACACAACAGCCCTAGCATGCTTAGTACTCACATTTTATATAACACATGCCATAGCAAAACATTTGGAATTAATTGACATATTTTTCACAAAATCAAGCCAATTTAGCATTCATGGCACTTAGCCCAAAACGAGACCAAACATGAATCGTCAAACTAAAACACCTTAGATCAGTTCATATACATACCATAATCAATTATATGAAAGTAATTCATATCTTAAGTCATTACAAAGCATCGAATCCGAAATCAAAGCATTTTAACGTAAAACTAGCCAGTTTGCAAACTAAGCCAACACGTACCAAAACATTTATGATGCATACTCTCAAACTCATTTAGATCAGTAGTATATCATACATAATTTCAAAATACCAAACCAACTCAAATCTAAACTCATGCCAACATCCCTTAAACAATCGATAACGCAATTTCGCTAGAAATTGCCTAAACATGCTAAACAAGCCAAATAATGCATTTGACAATCCAAATCATATAGCCACTGATCCTAAATCATATAAACATCATTTAAATCATCTTAGAACAGTAGGTGCATCAATTTAAAACATTTAATTGATTATAACACTTGAAAACCATAAAAATTCACCATTTAACGCAATTTCGGGTAAAACATGCGAAAACATGCCAAAGGTGTGATACAACCAAATAGATCAGATCTTAAACATTAAATCCATCAAACATATCATACATATCAGTAACCTAAGCATAGAATCTCTTTTTTATAAATTTAAAACACCAAATCGATTAGAATATAAAATTTGTTAGAAAAACCTTAACATTGATGAATCATGCCAAATGCTTTTCAAAACATGTAATATCAGATTATACAAGAAAAAAAATAATCATAGTATACATACAACTCAGTATCATAAGCATGACATAATAATAACAATGATTCAATCCATATAAAACCCTAGATATGCAACCCTAGGAAAAATAACCCAAAAACGAAATCATGAATCATAAGGATGAGAAACCATTACCTAATAATGAACAACAACATGTTAATTGAGATATAAATAGAAGGTACGAAGGGCTGGACCGAATTCAAAAGGTTCCACAAGTCTCCAACGGAGAACAAAATTCATGAAATCGCGTAGATCTTGTAACAAGGATGTAAAATCACATACTTAGCGTAATGAATCGCATCCGGACTTGTTAGAACGAAGGAAATATGTATTTTATATAAAATAATTCGTTTTAGGGTTTGTGGGAAGGAAAAGGGGGCTGCTCACATGAATTAGGGGTCTACTTATAGACTCCTACGAGCTTTACTTGGGCTTTGTTTGAAGTCTAACGATTTAATAGTTATTTTTATAGTTAGAAGCCTCCAAACAACGACCCAATTGACATGATTTTATTAAATCCTCTCAAGAACAACATATCCAAAGAGGGGCCCAATCCGACATTGCAATTGGGAGATATTAACGTTTTACTAAAACCACGCAGTTTTGGAAAACATGCGAATACTGTTTCGATAAATACCCAAAAATAAATTTAATGAACATCGAAAACATGAGGGCTCATGGGATACATATGAGACACTCAAAAAGACACTACAAAGGTATCACAAGTGTTACTTCTAACGTATAACAATCCAGAATCAAGTCAGAAACATAACAAGAACATGCTGAAATACAAAAGGACAAATAATTCAAGAAAATAACTAATTTCTAACGGATCAACCGAACTAACAAATCAAGTTTGAAAACACGGGGTATTACAATTACGGAACAAAAACAAACTTTTCACATTTTTAGCAATTTAAGCCAAACGTTTATAAACGTTACGAAACAAATCCAAACGTTTCACCTATTTAGTGGTTGAAGCCAAACGTTTACAAACGTTAAGAAATAAATCCAAACCTTTCCCCGTTTTAGCAATTTAAGCCAAACGTTTATGAAAGTTACGAAGCAAAACCAAACGTTTACAAACCTTACGAAACAAATCCAAATGTTTACAAATGTTATGAAACAAATCAAACGTTTCCCATTTAAGCGATTTAAGTAAAACGTTTACAAACGTTACGAAACAAATCCAAAAGTTTCACCTTTTTAGCGATTTAAGCCAAACGTTTACAAACGCTAAGAAATAAATCCAAACGTTTCCCCATTTTAGCGATTTAAGCCAAACGCTTACAAACATTACGAAACAAATCCAAACGTTTCTCCTTTTTTGTGATTGAAGCCAAATGTTTATAAACATTACGAAACAAATCCAACCGTTTCACCTTTTTAGCGATTTAAGCCAAACGTTTACAAATGTTACGAAACAAATCCAAGCGTTTCACCTTTTTTGCAATATAAGCCAAACGTTTACAAACGTTATGAAACAAATCCAAACGTATAAACGTTTACAAACGTTACGAAAGAAATCCAAATGTTTCCCCATTTTAGCAATTTAAGCTAAACGTTTAAAAGTTTACGAAACAAATCCAAACGTATCATCTTTTTAGCGATTTAGGCCAAACGTTTATAAACGTTACAAAACAAATCCAACCGTTACACCTTGTTAGCGATTTAAGCCAAACGTTTACAAATGTTACGAAACGAATCCAAACATTTTCCCATTTTAGTGATTTAAGCCAAACGTTTTGAAATTAAACCAAACGTTTCACCTTTTTTAGCGATTTAAGTCAAACGTTTGCAAACGTTACGAAAGAAAATGAAACATTTCACCTTTTTAGTGATTTAAGCCAAACGTTTAAAACGTTACGAAACAAATCCAAGCATTTCACCATTTTAGTATTTTAAGCCAAATAACATTATGAAACAAATCCAAACGTTTCACCTTATTAGCGATTTAAGCCAAACGTTTACAAACGTTGCGAAACAAATCCAAACGTTTTCCCATTTTAGCGATTTAAGCCAAACGTTTACAAACGTTAAGAAACAAATCCAAGCGTTTCATCTTTTTAGCGATTTAAGCAAAATTTTTACAAACGATACGAAACAAAACCAAACGTTTAAAACTTTACGAAACAAATCCACATGTTTCACATTTTTAGCAATTTAAGCCAAACGTTTACAAACGTTACGAAACAAAGCCAAACGTTTACAAACGTTACGAAACAAATCCAAGCATTTCACCTTTTTAGCCATTTAAGCCAAACGTTTACAAACGTTACGAAACAAATCCAAGCGTTTCACCTTTTTAGCAATTTAAGCCAAACGTTTACAAACATTACGAAACAAATCCAAATGTTTCACCTTTTAAGCGATATAAGCCAAACGTTTACAAATGTTACGAAACAAATAAAAACGTTTCACCTTTTTAGCGATTTAAGCCAAACGTTTACAAACTCTACAAAACAAATCCAAACGTTTCACCTTTTTAGCCATTTAAGCCAAACGTTTGTTTATAAACGTTACGAAACAAATATAATAAACCTGCAAGAAAACCAATGCTCGGGGGGCAACCGAGACTTCAGCCTAATTCTAGCAGTTATAATATTCAACATTTAATAGTATAACTACTCGTTCAACTACGAGTCTCCAATATAGCATAAAAATAAACAGAGAAAACATTATAAACATGCCAAAGCAAAATATTCAGTCGAACCAATCCGACAACAACTGTAATAAGAATAAAGACGTCTAGTCAACTACTGCGGTCTAAGAATAAAACAGTTTGATAGTTTTACTAAAATAAATGAAACCTCCGAGGAAAAGTAAATAACGGAGATCAGCGACTCTCTCAAATCATAACCCTGGAAAAATTGGGAGAAACAACGGGGTCAGATATACTGAGATGAGTTTATACCACTATCCACATTTGTTAAGTGGAAAACCTTTAAAACCGTTTATACATTTAATAACGACATTACGAATAATAGTTGGAACCCTAATCCACAATTCTAGATAATAAACATAATCCATTGGGCCTAGTCCCCAGAGCTGAGCTACACCGAGTTACCACTGACCACACCTTTACCATATTCAGAGTCCCGAGAGCTGTGCTACACCGAGTTACTCTATTTGGTCCCGAGAGCTATGCTCACACCGAGTTACCTCATTTCCATGTATACCTTACCCAGATCATTACCGGTGCACACGTCTAACCCGACTCAAGTCTAACCTCACTTGTCGGGTGACCCAAGTCTAACCCGACTCAAACGTTTATCAAATATAAACCCGAGTTTATATTTACGAAATAATTCGATAAAATAATAATCCATTTAAAAGCAGAACTCAATAACTTCCATTTCAAGTAACCCAAGTTACAACCCAAAAATCTAATCATTTTAAGTATATAAAAGTTTAGGGACTAAACTGTACATTAGCCAATTAGGGACTAAATTGTACTTTAGCCACTTAGGGACTAAACTGTACTTTAGCCACTTAGGAAATAAACTGTACTTTAGCCAATTTGATATTTAAAATCAAATTAATTACTCTTGTTTATAATTAAAACAAAATATAAAGTTACTAATCCAAATCCACTTAATTAAGTTATAAAATAAGTTCAAGGGCTAAATTGTAATTTAACCAATTTCATGCCACATTTATATTCGAAATTAAATATAAATATTTTTTTTTATTATTCAAAAAAAATATAAGTTAATAACCAATAACCTAATCAAATAAATTTAAAAATGTTCGAAGGCTAAATTGTAACTTAGCCACTTAGGTATTTGAAAACAATTATAATTACCCGAGTAATTATATTAACCTAAGTTTGTAAAATGTTTATCGTTTACGATAAATTCCTTTTAAATCATAATGAAAACCAATTATTAAGCAAACAAGGGATACAATTAACTTTAAGTATTTAATTGATTCAAACAAAACCTTTTGGTGATCATAGTGGCTAATTAGCCATCTCTTCCATTTTAAAACCAAGAAACCCGCCATACATGAAACATGGTGCTACTGTTCATAATCCTCAACCAAAACTCAAATTTAAAATCTTAACAACTTGGAGACATGATTTTAGGGCATTTAAACAAGTCCATAAAACATACTTAGACAATCAATCAAGAACTATAACAATCAAACAGAGGGCAGAACAATAACAATCCATATAATTGATTTGTTTCAAAAACGATGAACAATTATTCGGAAACAATAAGATGACTTTAAACTGAGCTTAATCGACTAACATCTATCATACCAAGTGAATTATAATCATTAAAATGAAGGAATCAAAGCCAAAAGAGAAAAAAAGTAATCGGCAGAACATTGAAATAAGAAACAGATACATATAACAAATATTACGATGAAACGGCGGTGATTAAAACGGGATCGATAGCGTACTGTTAAGCGAAAATAAGATTGAGAATCGTAGAGGCGTGAGTCTAGAATCACTGGGATAAGACGGAACTGATTTCGATCCAAAAACAAAAGAGAACGATCAAAATTTCTGAAGTGTCATTGAAAGCAAAATCTGAAATAATGAACACAAAATCTTACCGATGAACACATGACTTTGGAAGGAAATTGAGCAACGATTTCTCAGCGAAACAATAAGAGGATGGAGGCTAGGGTTAGTTTGTAGCGTGGGGGAAGAGATTAGGGTTTGAGTTTGATTAATATACGGATTCGAAAGAGGAGAAACGAAGGTCAAAAATGCCCTCCCCGGTTGGAAAAGCTGTTCTCGAACGAAACCAGCAATTTAAAGCTGGTTCTCGTACGAGACTCCCTTACAAATCAGGTCTCTTTTGAGACCTGATTTAGAAGGGTGTGGTTCAACCCTTTTGGTTGAACCACAAACAGAACCACTAATCGAAATCGACCAGAAAACTACCGGAAATTCTTCGAGAAATAAAATTAAATTTTACGGGATATTACAGTTACGAAACAAAACCAACCGTTTACAAATGTTACTAATCAAATCCAAACGTTTACAAACGTAGCGAAACAAATCCAAACATTTCCTCATTTTAGCGACTTAAGCCAAACGTTCACAAACGTTACGAAACAAATCAAACGTTTCCCCTTTTTGCGATATAAGCCAAACATTTACAAACATTACGAAACAAATCCAATTGTTTCACCTTCTTAGTGATTTAAGCCAACGTTTACAAACTTTACGAAACAAATCTAAGTGTTTCACCTTTTTAGCAATATAAGCCAAACGTTACGAAACAAATCCAAACGTTTCACTTTTTTAGCGATTTAAGTCAAACGTTTAAAAATGTTACGAAACACATCCAAATGTTTCCCCATTTTAGAAATTTAAGCCAACCGCTTAAAACGTTACGAAACAAATCCAAACATTTCACCTTTTTAGCGATTTAAGCCAATGTTTACAAAAGTTACGAAACAAATCCAAACATTTCACCTTTTCAGCAATGTAAGGCAAACGTTACGAAACAAATCCAAACGTTTCCCCTTTTTAGCGATTTAAGTCAAACGTTTACAAAGGTTATGAAACAAATCCAAACGTTTCACATTTTTAACGATTTAAGCCAAACGTTACGGAACAAAACAAAATGTTTCCCATTTTTAGCAATTTAAGCCAAACGTTTACAAACGTTACGAAACAAATATAAGCGTTTTGACCTTTTTAGCGATTTAAACCAAAAGTTTACAAAAGTTACAAAGCAAATCCAAGCGTTTCACCCTTTTAGCAATTTAAGCTAAACGCTTACAAACGTTACAAAACAAATCTAAACTTTCACCTTTTTAGCGATTTAAGCCAAACATTTATAAACGTTGCGAAACAAAACCAAACGTTTAACCTTTTTAGCGATTTAAGCCAAATATTTAAAACGTTACGAAATAAATTCAAACGTTTACATTTTTTTTAGCAATTTAAGCCAAACGTTTACAAACGTTACCAAACAAATCCAAACGTTTCACCTTTTTAACGATTGAAGCCAAACGTTTACAAACGTTACGAAAGAAATCCAAACGTTGTTTTAGCGATTTAAGCCAAACGTTTATTAACGTTACGAAACAAAACCAAACGTTTACAAATGTTACTAAACAAATCCAAACGTTTACAAACGTTGCGTAACAATTCCAAACGTTTCCCCATTTTAGCAATTTAAGCCAAACGTTCACAAACGTTACAAAAAAAATCCAAACGTTTCCCCTTTTTGCGATATAAGCCAAACATTTACAAACATTACAAAACAAATCCAATTGTTTCACCTTTTTAGCGATTTAAGTCAAACGTTTACAAACTTTACGAAACAAATCTAAGTGTTTCACCTTTTTAGCAATATAAGCCAAACATTTACAAACGTTACGAAACAAATCCAAACGTTTCACCTTTTTAGCGATTTAAGTCAAACATTTAAAAATATTACGAAACACATCCAAATGTTTCCCCATTTTAGCAATTTAAGCCAACCGTTTAAAACGTTACGAAACAAATCCAAACGTTTCACCTTTTTAGCGATTTAAGCCAAACGTTTACAAACGTTACGAAACAAGTCCAAACGTTACACCTTTTTAGCGATTTAAGCCAAACTTTTACAAACGTTATGAAACAAATCCAAACGTTTTCTTATTTTAGCGATTTAAGCCAAACATTTTGAAATTAAACCAAATGTTTCCCTTTTTTAGTGATTTAAGTCAAACGTATACAAACGTTACGGAACAAAAACAAACGTTTCACCTTTTTAGCGATTTAAGCCAAACGTTTAAAACGTTACGAAACAAATCCAAGCGTTTCACCTTTTTAGCAATTTAAGCCAAAAATCGTTACGAAACAAATCCAAACGTTTCACCTTTTTAGCGATATAAGCCAAACGTTTACAAACATTACGAAACAAATCCAAACGTTTTCCCATTTTGTCTATTTAAGCCAAACGTTTACAAACGTTACAAAACAAAGCAAAGCGTTTCAATTTTTTAGCAATTTAAGCTAAACTTTTACAAACGATACGAAACAAAATCAAACGTTTAAAATGTTACGAAACAAATCCAAACGTTTCACATTTTTAGCAATTTAAGCCAAACGTTTACAAATGTTACGAAACAAAGTCAAACGTTTACAAACTTTAAGAAACAAATCCAAGCGTTTCACCTTTTTAGCAATTTAAGCCAAACGTTTACAAACGTTACGAAACAAATCCAAACCTTTCACCTATTAAGCGATTTAAGCCAAATAATTACAAATGTTACGAAACAAATCCAAACGTTTCAACTATTTAGCGATTTAAGCCAAACGTTTAAAAAAGTTAAAAAATATCCAAACGTTTAACCTTTTTAGCTATTTAAGCCAAACGTTTGTTTACAAACGTTACGAACCAAATCAAAACATTTCACCTTTTAAGCGATTTATGCCAAATGTTTCCAAACGTTACGAAACAAATCCAAACGATTCCCCTTTTTAGGGATAAGCCAAACGTTTAGAAACGATACGAAACAAAACCAAACGTTTAAAACGTCACAAAATAAATCGAAACGTTCCACATTTTTAGCGATTTAAGCCAAACGTTACGGAACAAAACCAAACGTTTCACATTATTAGCGATTTAAGCTAAACGTTTACAAACGTTGCGAAACAAAGACAAGCGTTTCACCTTTTTAGCGATTTAAACTAAACGTTTACAAAAGTTACGAAACAAATCCAAGCGTTTCACTTTTGTAGAAATTTAAGCCAAACGTTTACAAACGTTACGAAAAAAATCTAAACGTTTCTCCTTTTTAGCGAGTTAAGCCAAACGTTTACAAATGTTACGAAACAAAACCAAATGTTTAATCTCTTTAGCAATTTAAGCCAAATATTTAAAACGTTACGAAATAAATGCAAACATTTACAAACATTACGGAACAAAAACATACGTTTCACATTTTAAGCAATTTAAGCTAAACGTTTACAAACGTTATGAAACAAATCCAAACGTTTCACCTATTTAGCGATTGAAGCCAAACGTTTACAAACGTTACGAAACAAATCCAAATGTTTCCCCATTTTAGCGATTTAAGCCAAACGTTTATAAACGTTACGAAACAAAACCAAACGTTTACAAACGCTACGAAAGAAATCCAAACATTTACAAATGTTACGAAATAAATACAAACGTTTCCCCATTTTAGCGATTAATGCCAAATGTTTACAAACGTTACGAAACAAATCCAAACGTTTCCCCTTTTTTGCGATTGAAGCCAAACGTTTTCAAACATTACGGAACAAATCCAATCGTTTCACCTTTTTAGCGATTTACGCCAAACGTTTACGAACATTAGGAAACAAATCCAAGCATTTCACCTTTTTAGCAATATAAGCATAATGTTTACAAACGTTAAGAAACAAATCCAAATGTTTCACCTTTTTAGCGATTTAAGTCAAACGTTTACAAACGTTACGAAACAAATCCAAATGTTTCCCCATTTTAGCGATTTAATCCAAACGTTTACAAACGTTACGAAACAAATCCAAACATTACACCTTTTTAGCGATTCAAGCCAAACGTTACGAAACATATCCAAACGTTTTCCCATTTTAGCGATTTAAGTCAAACATTTTGAAATTAAACTAAACGTTTCACATTTTTAGCGATTTAAGTCAAACGTTTACAAACATTACGGAACAAAAACAACTGTTTCACCTTTTTAGCGATTTAAGCTAAACGTTTAAAACATTACGAAACAAATCCAAGCGTTTCACCTTTTTAACAATTTAAGCCAAAAAACGTTACGAAACAAATCCAAACATTTCACCTTTTTAGCGATTTAAGCCAAACATTTATAAACGTTACGAAACAAATCCAAACGTTTTCCCATTTTTGTGATTTAAGCCAAACGTTTACAAACGTTGCGAAACAAATCCAAGCGTTTCACCATTTTAGTGATTCAAGCCAAACTTTTACAAACGATACGAAACAAAACCAAACGTTTAAAACGTTACCAAGCAAATCCAAACGTTTCATATTTTTAGCAATTTAAGACAAACGTTACGAAACAAAGCCAAACGTTTACAAACGTTACGAAACAAATCCAAGCGTTTCACCTTTTTAACCATTTAAGCCAAACGTTAACAAACGTTACGAAACAAATCCAAACGTTTCACTTTTTAACGATTTAAACCAAACATTTATAAACGTTACGAAACAAATTCAAACGTTTCACCTTTTTAGTGATTTAAGCCAAACGTTTACAATCGTTACAAAACAAATCCAAACGTTTCACCTTTTTATTGATTTAAGACAAACGTTTGATCACAAACGTTACAAAACAAATCCAAACGTTTTACCTTTTAAGCGATTTAAGCCAAACATTTACAAACGTTAAGAAATAAATCCAAACATTTCCCCTTTTTTGCGATTTAAGCCAAACGTTTACAAACATTACGAAACAAAACCAAATGTTTAAAAAGTTATGAAACAAATCCAAACGTTTCACATTTTTAGAGATTTAAGCCAAACGTTACGGAACAAAACCAAACGTTTCACATTTTTTGAGATTTATGCCAAACGTTTACAAACGTTACAAAACGAATCCAAGCGTTTCACCTTTTTAGCAATTTAAACCAAACGTTTACAAAAGTTATGAAACAAATCCAAGCGTTTCACCTTTTTAGAAATTTAAGCCAAACATTCACAAACGTTGCGAAACAAATCCAAACGTTTCACCTTTTTAGCGATTTAAACCAAACGTTTACAAATGTTACGAAACAAAACCAAATGTTTAACCTTTTTAGCGATTTAAGCCAATGTTTACAAAAGTTACGAAACAAATCCAAACATTTCGGATTCGTTGTTCGACTTGTGTTTTGTTTGGGTTGGTTCAATGCTATTCTTTTTGCTTGGGTTGAGCTGGGCCATGAGCAATGGGATTGGCCCATGGGATTTGTCATGGCCCAGGTTATTTCAGCTTGTACGAACTAACATTTGTTTATTCCCTTTGTGTTGCGTACTGCAACTTCTTCCTTTATTTCCTTATATATATACTGGTTTATAAACCTAAAATTATTCTTCCACTCATAAAAACCCTAGCCGTCACATTCTTCTCCAAGATTCACTGATTTCACGTCCAAATCATTCTCTTCATTGTAGGATTTCGGTAAGCTTTCTTGCTTATTCTGAGTTTTTGCTATCAAAATCGACACTTCCGTTCGTTGATCCGTTCTCCTTCGTTTTAGAATCGTTTGGAGATCTGTTTTGTCTCGGTTGTAGTAGACATCGTCCTCTTCGATTCTACACTTCAAAATCGTAGTTTGATACTTTAATCTCTCTTTTATCCGCGCCGTCGTTTTATCGTTTTTGATTTTTCTTGGCTATTTTGTCTGGTTAGTTGCTGCCGAATTCTTGGTTGTGTTTTAAGGCATGATTCTTGTTATGTTTAGGCTTTAATCTCATATTGTCATTGGGTTATGATCATCGTGAATGTTTTGTGCAATCGTTAGATGTCATGCTCTGTTTTCCTTAATCATGTTCATTGTTCATTGTCATTGTTCTTATTGATGTTCATGAATTGTTTAATGATTAACTAAGTGTTGTTGCTGTCAGTTGAAGCTCATGTTGGTTTCTTGTTCGATAGTTGTGTTGGTGCAGCGGGACGTGAGGATCTGAATCGTATATTTCAATTCAAAATTGGAATTCCAACAATTCGGATTCAGAAATTGATCATATCAATAACAAATGGATCGTCGTATCATCTAGTAATTAAAGCACGCATCTAAAAACCGTTAGAAGAATACCTATGTCGATTATCCAACGATTCTTGTAGTCCCGATAGTTCGGCGACCTCAAGCTCGTCCACACGAGTATGCGTCCGATTGAATCCTCGCCTTGAAGTAATCTGCAAGAGTTTCTCTTGCCGAGCAACCCTAAGCTTAAACTCTCGTCTCGATTACGTCTTTGCTGGGATGTATGAAAGACTTTCTCCAAGCTTTTTGTGATTGACGACTATTTGAACTCCTTCAAATATGCTCTCTTAAGTGTGGTTTGTGTAGAATGAGAAAAGGCAACCTCTATTTATAGGGTAGAGCTTTGCTTAAGAATGCAACACCTCACATGCTAGGTGTCACACACTAAGCAAAGGTGTTGCCACCATTCGACACCTCACATACTAGGTGTCACACACCAAACATAGGTGTTGCCACCATCTGACACATCACATGCTAGGTGTCACACATCAAGCATAGGTGTTGTCACCTTCTAACACGTCGGATGCTAGCTGTCACACACAGAGACATACATGACATCATCACATGACATCATCACGTGACATCATCGCATGACATCATCACGTGACATCATTGCATGACATCATCGTGACATCATCGCATGACATCATCGTGACATCATCACATGACATCATCATGACATCATCACATGACATCATCATGACATCATCGTGACATCATCACATGACATCATCGTGACATCATCACATGACATCATCGTGACATCATCACATGACATCATCGTGACATCATCACATGACATCATCGTGACATCATCACATGGCATCATCGTGACATCATCACATGGCATCATCGTGACATCATCACATGACATCATCGTGACATCATCACATGACATCATCGTGACATCATCACATGACATCATCACATTAACTTGGATAAAATACAATTAGGTGCCTACTAATTTTTAACTCTTACAAATTAGTCCATAATTTATACTTGTTTTTCATCTTAGATTAATTTCTGAGATATGCTAGTATCTATATGAAATCGATCTCTCGTAAACTCAATCGGTTGCACACCGTATTGTGTGTGACTAACTAGGTTCACATCTGTATGGTAACGAGAGTCATAAGAAACGCCTTTCTTATATTAAATAATTAAATCCCATTAATTATTAATTCCCGTAGATCGTGAGTGACGTCTAGCAACATATCACGACCCCCAAATAGATATGAATGTTTCGATGCATTCTTTATGAACCAATCTCATAATTACCGTACACTCAAAATTCCCTTCATCTAAGATTTTGATCTCGACTAGTGTCACGGTTAAGTCAAACACTGTTTGTCTTGATCATATGACCTCATCTCATCTCAGTTCTTATTCTTGATAAATATGACTTCCACTATAAACAACTTTCTAAGTAAGTCATATACACCTGCGCAGGTTTTATCATCCATCAAGAACAATTTGAGATAGCATAGAATCTTTTCTCCGTTCATCCGGAGTGATAAATCCTCTCTTGGTTAAACCCCTATCTCCATATACAACTAACTAGAGCCAACACATCCCGCGACCCTAGCTCATGAAAGATCTAGGGATAAGGAGTATCCAACTCTAATCTCCTATATACAAGATAGTGTCACCGCAAGTCAAAGGACATATGTACAATTATGAACTAGATGACATTAAATTGACTTTGATGAAATACCATGTATAAGTCATCTAGCGTCACTTGTTCGACCCACTCATCATCTTGAGTGTCCACATGTTTATCCTGATCTCCATCAAGTAGTATGAGACTCACTACTTCCTATAATTAGTAACTCCTTACTAATCAGGAGAATAAACAGAGGTGACAATCTTTCCGGGATAATACGATGCCCTTATTCGTAGGACCCCATCGATCGTGAACTGTTATTTAGATCACATGTATAATAAAATCTGTAACTCATATTCTTAACACCTTAAGAATAGATTCTATCACAATGTGATAAGGACAATACGTAATAAATGAACACTTAGTTGATGAGACACTTAGTTCAATTAGAACATATATATCTTTGTCATTGGGATAAGTTCTACAAATATACATGATCAAATGGCCCTAGGGCACATACTACTAACAATCTCCCACTTGCACTAGTTCCATTGGCAACTATATCTAAGCCACATCTTTACAAGATGTAAATCTTAATGACTCTATGTCATGTAAACCTTAATGACTTTAAGTCATGGGCTTTGTCAGTGGGTCAGCCGTGTTATCGGCTGATGCTATCTTTTAGAGAAACAATTTTCTCTTTTCAACAATTTCTTTAGATAATATGATAATGCCTTTCCTTATGTTTGGATAAGTTGTGAGACCCAGTTTCCTTTGCTATGGCAGTAGCACCATTGTGGTCGCAGGAAAGAGGAACTGTCGACTTAATAGAAGAAACCGTACTTAGTTCTATTAAGAACTATTTTATCCAAACACCTTCTATTACAACATCTCATGCCATAATATACTCGACTTCTATAATGGAACCTGGAGTTGATTCTCGCTTAGAACACTTCTAGCTTACTACTTCTTCATTATAGATAAATATGAATCTGGAGATAGACTCTCTATCATCCATATCTGATTTATTAATCAGAATCTGTAAAACGGTCTACTTAAAAAACCTTGTTCTCCATTAGTTAAGACCATATCTTTAGTTCTTCATAGGTACTTAAAGATATCCTTAACGACCATCCAATGTTCTCAACATGGATTTGATTGAAACTGATTAGTCCCACTAACCGAATAGACAAATTTCTAGCTTTGTAAGTGACAACACATACGTCAGACTACCAATTGTCGAAGCCTATGGTATCTTTGCTAGATTCTTTCTTTCTTCAGAAGTCTCAGAAGACATTCATATTCAAAGAAGAATTTCATGGCTAACTAGTATCAATCCTTTTAAAACTTCCATATTGAACTACTTCAATATCTTTTCTAAGAAGAGCCTGTAGGAGAAACCACTTATTCTCTTAGATCTATCTCCATAGATTCCAACACTGAGAATATAATCTACTTCTCCGAGGACTTTGATGGAGTACGTATTAGATAAACTAAAGTTTTACAGAAGTTAACATTCCGATATTATTATGTATTAGTAATATGTTATCTAGATACAAGATCACAAAAGTGAGCCTGCTCCCACTAACCTTCTTTTAAACATTGGGTTTATCATCGTTTTTAATAAATTCGTAACTCCTTATGGCTTTATCAAGACGACGAATCTCGAAGCATTGTTTCCATCCACTAGGGATCATTTTAGCTTACACGCCTCGGAACCTTCTTCGGATTCAAAATCGTCGGCTTGTTCCATATAGATATACTCCTTAATTTAACTATTAAGGAATATGGTTCTTACATCAACATGTCCAACCATAGAATCTACATATGTAGCTATGGCAAGAAGAATCTGGATGGACTTAAGCATGGCTACCAGCGAGAAAGTGTATTGACAATACAACTTCTTGCCTCTAGCAAAAATCTTTTGCAACAAGCCTAGCTTTAAAGGTCGCCACCTTTCCATTAAAACAAATTTTACACATGAAGATCCATTTAATCCTTATCGGTATAATACCTTCGGATGGATCGACTAGCTCCCAAAATTTGGTTACTATAAATGGAATCCATTTCAGATTTTATTGCTTCAAACCATTTTTTAAGAATCTATATCATATATAGCTTCTAAATAAGTAGAGTGATCAACACTTGATTTTTTTCTCCATGACTAATCAACTCTTGTTTATCATGCGGGAAAACCATATCTCTCCGGTGGATGAGATACTCTATCTACTTGATCTTCGAGATGTTAATGTAGATACATCTTTTACTAACTCTAGCTCTTAGCGGGTTTGATCAATCTTTATTGATTCATTCTGTTATTGGTAACTAGATGACTCCTCATCTAATTCTATATTCATTTCTTAGTCTCCCTCTTGAATAAACGCTTTATCAAGTAAGACTACCACCGATAAACAACGATTGTTTGTCCGGTTAGAATTTAGAAATAACATCCTAAACTTTCTTTAGGATATCCAACATAACCTTTCCATGATTGATTTTGATTCCAAATTTATCGGATATCAGTTTCCTGATATTTTCCGAACAAATCTTAACTTCCTTAAGACTTGATTCCATACCTTATCTCATAAGGTATCTATGGAGCGAATTTAGTTGGAATTCAATTTAGAATTTTATTTGCGGTAAGAAGTGCATGACTCCATAACGAGATGGATAAATCAGTATATAGCCCATTATTTATCGTATCATGTCCCACATTGTACGATATTTCCTTCTTGACAGACACACCATTCAACCATGGTGTTCCCAAGGAGTAAGTTGAAAAATAATACCACATTCCTTTTAGGAACGTACCAAATTCTGTACTCAAGTATTCTTCCCTTTTCGATCACATCGTAAGTTTTAATACTTTTTCCAATTTGGTTTTCTACTTCATTCTTGAAGTCATTTGAACATTTCAAAATTTTCATGTTTGTTCTTCATATGACAAACTTAACTATGTCGTGATAAATCATCGATGTAGAAAATGAAGTACAAGTATCTACCTTGGTCCGTTTCTATAAACATACCATATACATCACTATGTATGATCTCTTAAACGGCCTTGGATCTGCCACTTTGTACCACAAAGAACGATCAGCTCATTTTGCCTTTAAGATACGACTCATAAGTCGGAAGCGATGCAAAATCTTGATTGCTCAAGATTCCCATCCTATCTAACTTGTTAAGTCTATCTTTTGCAATATGTCCTAATTATAAGTGCCAAAATTGTTCAGAGATTTGATTACTTATGGTATTAATTTTAAAAACATCTTTTTCATCAAACATCTTTAATCAAATAATGAAGACCATTTTGTACATATCCACATCCAACTCCGTAGTATCAAACATAATACTACAAACATCCTTTGTAAATAGAAAATCAACTACCAAATTTGTCATGCAAATTCGGACATGATATTCCTATATATATTGGGTAAGTACAAAAATCTTGTTTAAGTACAACTTATGTTTATTTAAGAAAATTGAAGTTGATCATATAGCTCTTGTCGCAACGCTTGCGTAATTCCTGAGATTTAAGATTACTTCATATTTTTCCTTTCTTTCTCACTTTTACTAAATCCGTAAAAGATAAACAAATGTGAGAATGAGCATCGGTATTCAATACCCAACCTTTTAAATGAGCAATTGACATTGGAACATGAGATAGACACATTCTTGATGGAATTGTCGTTCCTCCCGTCATTGCCTTTAAGTATTCACAATACTTAATGCAATTTCCATTTCAATGTCTTTCGGTTTGACAAAAGAAACACTTTCTTTTATTGACCGAACCGCCTTTCAAATATTCCAAATATTTCCGGCAATGACTTATATTGTCCTACATCTTAACAAATGAAAACATTTTTCTTTGTTAACCGATGTGCATTTCTTTTTCGCAATAGCCTTGGAGGCATCTAAATATCTTAATCAAACAAAAATGATTTTAAATCACTAGCGGATTACTATCGTGAATGTCACTTTAAAGAATTCTATTTAATCTTATTATCCCTTAGATAGCAAAGATCTCTAATTAGTATTCGTGTTATTTTGTATATTTAACCATAATGATTTGGTCTTTATCAAAATGGCCTCCCACTATGTTTTTCGAATCCTACACTTCCAAAATAGGAAACTTGAATCTTTGTTGGAAAAGATTTCAAGCGGGTGATTGAATTCTTGTAGTCATTATTCTTTCCCTCAGGTACGCTTAATTGCCGTTATTGGGATCACAATGTACTACAAGTGAGCAACACTTGGTCATCATATCTCATATGAGGTTCAATCATTTCCGGCTCCTAATGTATTCACCCTCAGATACCCATTGTCGTTATTGGGTTTCAGCATTAGTTAAGTTTAACCCATTGAATCAACTAAGATGTATCAATTTGAATAATACACGACTCAGGTATGCCTAATTGCCGTTATTGCCGTGTACTATATCGATACACCCGTAACATCTCATGCTTAACAATAAACTCAACAACGACCTCTTGACGATATCATCTCACCCCTATGTATCCATAGCCGACAAGATGATAACTCAAAGCGTGTTATTTTATTTCTCCAAAAAAGCCATTGATAAATCAATTTAATGATTAATCAATATAAACTTAATCTTTTAACTTTTAGGAAGATTTCTTAGGGTTTTAAGTTATTCCGGTCTCACTAAGCACACAACACATTTTTAGCATGCATCTCATACATATTAAAGCTAAAATGAATCATGCAATCACACATGTATGATCATGGACTTCCTAGGTCTCATTCTTTAGCCACAAAAGAATGAGCAAACTATTACTTGTTCCACATGTTTTTTTGTTGATGACAATATAATGCACAAGCGAGTCATGTATTGTGTCAAATAATCACATTAGGAAAATTCCCAGGATAGATTGGAGGGTCACGAGCGGACCACTTAAGTACCAATCTCCTAGACAGAATTTAATCAAATGTAATTAATGTCACAATAGCGTTTGCTCGTTTTTGCAAACAAGACCTAAGCCCTCAGAATTATAAATTACATGCCAATTAATAATTCCTAAGTCCATGATTATTAATACATGCATTCAATCGTAAAGCTTTAATACTTGCTTATACGGTGGCTCCGATACCACTGTTGGTGCAGCGGGACGTGAGGATCCGAATCGTATATTTCAATTCAAAATTGGAATTCCAACAATTCGGATCCAGAAATTGATCATATCAATAACAAATGGATCGTCGTATCATCTAGTAATTAAAGCACGCATCTAAAAACCGTTAGAAGAATACCTATGTCGATTCTCCAACGATTCTTGTAGTCCCGATAGTACGGCGACCTCAAGCTCGTCCACACGAGTATGCGTCCGATTGAATCCTCACCTTGAAGTAATCTGCAAGAGTTTCTCTTGCCGAGCAACCCTAAGCTCAAACTCTAGCCTCGATTACGTCTTTGCTGGGATGTATGAAAGACTTTCTCCAAGCTTTTCTGTGATTGACGACTATTTGAACTCCTTCAAATATGCTCTCTTAAGTGTGGTGTGTGTAGAATGAGCAAAGGCGACCTCTATTTATAAGGTAGAGCTTTGCTTAAGAATGCAACACCTCACATGCTAGGTGTCACACACCAAGAAAAGGTGTTGCCACCATTCGACACCTCACATGCTAGGTGTCACACACCAAGCATAGGTGTTGCCACCATCTGACACATCACATGCTAGGTGTCACACATCAAGCATAGGTGTTGCCACCTTCTGACACGTCGGATGCTAGGTGTCACACACAGAGACATACATGACATCATCACATGACATCATCACGTGACATCATCGCATGACATCATCATGTGACATCATCGCATGACATCATTGTGACATCATCGCATGACATCATCGTGACATCATCACATGACATCATCGTGACATCATCAGATGACATCATCACATGACATCATCGTGACATCATCACATGACATCATAATGACATCATCACATGGCATCATCGTGACATCATCACATGACATCATCACATTAACTTGGATAAAATACAATTAGGTGCCTACTAATTTATAACTCTTACAAATTAGTCCCTAATTTATACTTGTTTTTCATCTTAGATTAATTTCCGAGATATGCTAGTATCTATACGAAATCGATCTCTCGTAAACTCAATCGGTTGCACACCCTATTGTGTGTGACTAACAAGGTTCACATCTATATGGTAACGAGAGTCATAAGAAACGCCTTTCTTATATTAAATAATTAAATCCCATTAATAATTAATTCCCGTAGATCGTGAGTGACGTCTAGCAACATATCACGACCCCCAAATAGATATGAATGTTTCGATGCATTCTTTATGAACCAATGTTCATAATTACCGTACACTCTAAATTCCCTTCATCTAAGATTCTGATCTCGACTAGTGTCACGGTTAAGTCAAACACTGTTTGTCTTGATCATATGACCTCATCTCAGTTCTTATTCTTGATAAATATGACTTCCACTAGAAACAACTTTCTAAGTAAGACATATACACCTGCGCAGGTTTTATCATCCATCAAGAACAATTTGAGATAGCATAGAATCTTTTCTCCGTTCATCCGGAGTGATAAATCCTCTCTTGGTTAAACCCCTATCTCCATATACAACTAACTAGAGCCAACACATCCCGTGACCCTAGCTCATGAAAGATCTAGGGATAAGGAGTATCAAACTCTAATCTCCTATATACAAGATAGTGTCACCGCAAGTCAAAGGACATATGTACAATTATGAACTAGATGACATTAAATTGACTTTGATGAAATACCATGTATAAGTCATCTAGCGTCACTTGTTCGACCCACTCAACATCTTGAGTGTCCACGTGTTTATTCTGATCTCCATCAAGTAGTATGAGACTCACTACTTCCTATAATTAGTAACTCCTTACTAATCAGGAGAATAAACAGAGGTGACAATCTTTCCGGCATAATACAATGCCCTTATTCGTAGGACCCATCGATCGTGAACTGTTATTTAGATCACATGTATAATAAAATCTGTAACTCATATTCTTAACACCTTAAGAATAGATTCTATCACAATGTGATAAGGACAATACGTAATAAATGAACACTTAGTTGATGAGACACTTAGTTCAATTAGAACATATATATCTTTGCCATTGGGATTAGTTCTACAAATATACATGATCAAATGGCCCTAGGGCACATACTACTAACAAGTTGGCGGTCATTGTGATTTTAAATTTGCTTGGCTTCGATTCTCTATTTGTTCTTCTTCAATTGTTGTTGGCGGCAAAATTCATTTTCAAAAGCGTGGTGACCATTCTTTGTTACTGTGTGAGTTGAGACAGTTATTCCGAAATTGATCACTTGGTGGGAAATAATGTTGGCCACTGTTAATAACAATTTATTATTTTGGTTGTTGTTTGATTTCACGTGAATGGTTATATTATTTATGCCATGGCTATTAAAAATTATTTGCTTATGGCAAAAAGTAATTGTGGTTGTCCTGGGTGTGCAATTGTTATTGGTTGGTTTATCATTATGATTTAATCAAAGATTTTTATTTTATTATTACTGATTTGAAACCGAACATTCGTCTATCATTTTAATTTTTAAATTTTTAAATTTCTAATTGATAATTTTTTTAAAAAAAAATCTAAATATAATATTAGTTTCGATTCTAATTAAAATTGTTTGAGTATTATAATTCGAAAACAATAATTATTTTATAATTGATAATTATATAATTTTTTTAAATCTTGGCTTGTTGTGCCAAATTGGCTAATTTACAATTTAGCCCTTAAACGTTTTATTTAAACTTATTTAATTATTTTTTGATTTGAAACTTGGGTTACTTGAACTTTAAGATATTGAGTTCCGTTTTGACTTTAAGCTATTATTTTATCAAGTTTGTTTAACAATTATAAAGTATGTTTTATAATTGGATATTATAAACTCTGGTTTATAGTTCGATAAAATATTTGGGTCGGGCTTGACTTGGGTCGCCCGACATGTGAGGTTAACTTGGTAGTTATTTATAACTCGGTAAACCCACAGTTTTGGAAATTGAGTTAATTATCATTTAATTTTTATTTAAATAATGTTTTATGAAATGGATTTTAAAATGAGAACTCAATATACTTGTATTAATTGGGCATTATTACTTATTGGCCATTTTGTGTTGCTCTGGATTGTTTTACCCTAACGTGTTGTTTGTGCTAGTCCTATGTGGTGTCTAGTACTCTTTAGAGTTATGGTCCGTTTTTAATTTATTATTTATTTATTTATGTTTAGACTCGTCGACTTTTGTGCTTTTGAGGCGAAACGAGTTCAGGTTGCTTGACAGGAGTTTTCACGTGGATTAGCAAGCAGTGAGTTTGTACTTACTACTTACCGCTTTATTAAGTAAATTGTTATTTTGATATATAAATATATACTGTACGTATATTTCGAACTGTTTTTCCATTATGGCTCTTAGTTGGAACATGCTACCTAATGGGCATCATTAGGACTACGTGCGCACCGGTATTGATCTAGATAAGGTATGTGATATGTGGGGGTAACTCTGTGGTAGCCTAGCTCTCGGGACCCGGTAGAGTAACGCGATGTAGCTCAGCTCTCGAGACTCTGGTTGTGGGTTAAGTGTGGTCGGCGGTAACTCGGTGTCGCTCTGCTCTCGGGACCAGGCCTTAGGAATAAAGTATACAAGTTAGAATATTGTGGTTTAGGGTTCCAACTATTATATGTAATGTTTATATTAAATATTTTAAAAGGGTTTTAAAGGTTTTCCACTAGATAAATATAAATAATGGTATGAACTCATCTCGGTATATCTAACCCCGTTGTTTTTTCAATTTTTCCAGGGTTATGATTTGAGCAAGTCAGCCGCTCTCCGATTCTTTATTTCCTCGGAGGTTTTACTTTATATTTTAATAATGTTATTAAACTTATTTTATTCGTATACCGCAGTAGTAACTAGAAGTCTTATTGTCTTAGTACTTGTTGCCAGATTTATTCAATGGATTTAATTGTTGTTTGGCATTCTTATATTAACTTGAGTTAATACGTATTTCTGCCATATTTAAGACTCAGAGTTGCTGAGCACTTTATAATAAATGTTGTATATTATGAAATGCTATAACTAGGCTAAAGTCTCGGTTGCCCCCGAGCATTGGATTTCTTGCAGGTTAATGTATTTGTCGGTTATCCGCAAGGCTAGCTACGGGGTTTTGGTACAACCGTACCCATACCCTAGCGCCGGTCGCGATTCATGAAAATGGGTCGTAACAAACTTCGTATCAGAGCTTTGGTTTCAAACCAAGGCCTTATGCATGTTATTTGTTATGTGTTTTTGGCATGATAGGTATGTCGTGTCTTAGGAACTACTGCGGAATTAGGATTCGTGTCTTGTCTTTTAAAACATCATCTTTTATTTTTAAACTTTCAGCCTCCTACAGGTGATGTGTGTCAGTCTCTGTTTAGTATTGATACTATGTCTGACAATTAATTTCACTTGGATGTTACTTGCTGTGTTTTATCATATTGAGGTTATTTCACTTGGGTGTATTAATTGCTTCTGATTTCTCGGAAAATCTTTTGTTGATAATGTTTTCTAAATTCATACCTGGGTATGATGTTGTTTGATAAACTTTGGCGTTATGCCTAAAATAATTTTGAGTATATGGTTGGTTACAGTTATTTTACATGATGCGTTGGATTGTTTTACGTTATTAATGAAGTACATCTTGGCTTGGGCCTCGACGATTGATTTTAAATATGATCGGATGTTGGGCGTTAGTCCTGTTTTCTAGTAAAGAATTTTTGGGTTAAACTTTAAAACGTGTTTTGTGTTATAAATTGTTTGACCACATGTTGTTTTAAGGATTTTTTTTGAGGAAATTGTTTTATTCGATTTGCGTTTTGACACAGAATCGGAAGAGAATTTTGGTTTTTAATTCTTTAAAAGTTTGATTTTGTTTAAGTTGCCAGTAAAAAGAATTTTCCTGTATTTTTAATTTTGGGGTTTACGGAATGGATGTATGAGATCAAAGATTTCTCACTTGAGTTTTAAATTACCATTTAGCGGTGGGTTAAATATAGCTCCCAAATTTGAAAGGATGGAGATTTTATTAAAATATTTTCCCGGATTTACAAATATTTTGAATACGTTTTATAAACGGTTGTTTTGAGTTCGACTTGGGTCACCTAAATTTAGGAGTTGAGCTTGGCAGTTGTAATGAGTCGGCTACCTCGATGATTTTATGGTTTGAGATACTTGGGTATCCGTTTTAAGAAAATTGATTAATAAGAAGAGACTTTTACAGATAGTGATTTTGTTTTAACCGTGGGGCTCAAATAATTTTTTATTATTTTTTTGGAAGTTTTCCTATTTGACTTTAAGATTCAAAATAAATTTTAAAGCGTAGTCTTAAAAGATTATATGATTACAAGGGGATTTTAATACGAAAATTCAACCTTGTTGTAGCATGTCCAGATTTTATTTGTTTATTAAAGTATGTTTGGGTTAAAATTTTGTTTATTGGCATACTTACGTGGTTTATGATTTGTAGAAATTACTATATTTTTGGTTTCGATTTGCGTTGTATAATTTGCACGCCTGTTGAACTAATTTGATTGTATATGTTGTCTCTTCCTGTGGAGTAGCACGTGAGATGATTTATTCACGTGGTCAAGGTTAGCTTACCTTGATGTATGGGTCACGGGTCGAAATCTTTGGGTTTCAATAACGAGGAAGACGAAAGAAGTGTTTCATTGAAATGGTTGATGGTTTTTGATCATCCTGAAAAGGATATTGGAAATTCTAACTGAAAAGATAGATCGGTGTATTAATGCACTGATGCTTTCATCAAGTATGATAATGCGATGCGGGAGATGGCTGCAAGTTTCGTAGGAACGTATATGATATGTTATTTTCGTGGGGCATAAGTTTCAGATTGGGTTGAGGTTAGTTGGATTCCTTCTATGGTAGAGTTGTAACGAAGTCATTAGGATGAGTTGTTATATAGCATCAAATGTTGGTAGATTGCAAAAACGGAATTTGAGGAGTATTTTGAGGTTATCGAGTGCACATCTCACAGAATGTAAAGGCTAGCAAATGTTTTATTGGAAAATGGATTTCAAAGGTTGATTTGTTAAAATATTTGAAATATTTTCAACACGTAATTGTGCCCAGACATATCATGAACATGCATTTATAATGTCACGAATAGGATTGCATTGAGCACAAAGTATGTTCACTAAATAAAAGATCAATTAATAATTGATACATGCATAATAGTACATACATCACGTGCATAGAAATGATTAGGGATGGATGCAACTATTTGGGGATGAGAGATGTCATCACCCTGGCGCACAATTATGTAAAAAGGATCTTATTGATAAAGTGTGTTGAGAAAGATGTTTTGAAAAGAGCTCGCGAGTCACGTTGTGATAAACGTAGTTATAATGTTGTCGGATTTCAAATGATTCTGAAACTGTTACCGAATGGTAGCTAGACAAATACTCTGTGATGATGGTGATGGATTTTGGACGATTACGTTGTAATGAATTAGTCTGTTTTGTCGGAATCTTGTGTTTTATTAAAGTAAGGATATATTTGAGGTTGCACTCGAGATATAGTTGTGTCAAGTGCGGTGTATGGTTAGGCTCACATTAGAAAATCTTCGTGATAATTTTCGATATGTGATTTAAGGATTTGTTGATTAAGCATGTTGGTTATGCTCCATGTGTTTGTATACACTATATTTCTGTTTTTAAAAGAGATTTTATCTTTTCGGATTTGAAATTGTCCTAGTATCTTGGTATAATGTTATAAACGTATTTTCATAAACAAGAGTTTTGTTTTGCTAATTTTACCCTTCTGAGGAAAGGAAGAAATTTTATCAAATTGGATTCAAAAGGAATAAAAAAAAAATTGCTGACTCAACGATTTCTTCAAATCGTGATTTTATTTTCAAATTAAGATTTGTAAGTGACAATAAAATTTTAATATTTTAAAACATCAATGTGTATTTTGAATACGGAGGATTTTGCCACGGTTTGTGTATTTTCGAGAAAGGGATAAATTTATTTTAACAAATTTGGTTTAAAGATACCATAAATTTTGTCAGTTGAAAAGTTTAACAAGTTTGCAAACGTATTTAAAAGTTAGGAGAAATTTGCGGATTCAAAATGCAAATATTTTGAAAATTTCAGGGGTTTACAAAACTTATGGTTTTTCAACGGTAAAGGCATTTCGATTTTGAATATAAAAGGAGGTGGAAGACGTTTATTCTTTTAAAGAGAAGCGAAAATATTTTGAATATAAAATGTTTTGGGTATTGAAAGATTTTATACCCTCGTTTTTGTTTATCTTAAGTGATTCAGTTGAGTTTTGTGTGGGAGAATTTGTATTACCTTGTTTGAATTCACCTAGGAACGACGTTATCGTTTATGTTAAGCGGAAGTTAGAGTAACCATGTGTGGTTTTTGCTTGAAATAAGCAAGATGTGCGTAATTATTTATTTTAACTCTACTTGGCATTCGTTAACTCGTGATTTATGTGTTAAGAGTGCTTTTTTGTTTTTTTTTTTGTGCGCGCTGTTTCTGATTTTATTTTATTTGATTTTCTGTTAAATTCGAGGACGAATTTTTAATAAGTTAGGAAGAATGTAATACCCAGTTTTTTTTTTAAAATAAAAAATTCCGATGAGTTTCTAGTAATTTTTGGGATCGTTTGCGGATTCGTGGTTCGGGTTGTGTTTTGTTTGGGTTGGTTCAATTTTATTCTTTTCGCTTAGGGTGAGCTGGGCCATGAGCCATGGGATTGGCCCATGGGATTGGTCATGGCCAGGTTATTTCAGCTTGTACGAACCAACATTTGTATATTCCTTCTATGTTGCATCCTGCAACTTCTTCCTTTCTTTCCTTCTATATATACTCGTTTATAAACCTAAAATTATTCTTACACTCATAAAAACCCTAGTCGTCACATTCTTCTCCAAGATTCACTGATTTCACGTCCAAATCATTCTCTTCATCGTTGGATTTCGGTAAGCTTTCTTGCTTATTCTCAAGTTTTGCTATCAAAATCGACACTTCTGTTCGTTGATCCGTTCTCCTTTGCTTTAGCATCGTTTGAAGATCCGCTTTATCTCAGTTGTAGTAGACATCATCCTCTTTGATTCTACACTTCAAAATCGTAATTTGGTATGTTAATCTCTCTGTTATCCGCGCCGTCGTTTGATCGTTTTTTATTGGTGTTGGCTGTTTTGTTTGGTTAGTTGATGCCGAATTCTTGGCTGTGTTTTAAGGCATGATTCTTGTTATGTTTTGGCTTTAATCTCATGTTGTCATTGGGTTATGATCATCATTCATGTTTTGTGCAATCGTTAGATGTCATGATGTGTTTTCCTTAATCTTGTTCATTGTTCATTGTCATTGTTCTTATTGATGTTCATGTGTTGTTTAATGATTAACTAAGTGTTGCTACTGTCAGTTGAAGCTCATGTTGATTTCTTGTTCAATAGTTGGCGGTCATTGTGATTTTAAATTTGCTTGGCTTTGATTCTCTGTTTGTTCTTGTCACGACCCATTTTCATGAATCGCGACCGGCGCTAGGGTATGGGTAATGTAGTACCAAAACCCGTAGCTAGCCTTTCAATTAACATACAAACACATAAATCTGGAGAAAACCAATGCTCGGGGGCAACCGAGACTCCAGCCTAAATCTAGCAGTTATAATATTCAACAATTAAAATAACATGCTTTCCAATAATAGTATTAAATCGGCTTAACATCAATAATCCGGAATAATCGTTTAACATGCCAGAGCAATAAATAATCAGTCAGACCAATCTAACAACAATTCGAATAAAATAAAGACGTATAGTCAACTACTGCGGTCTAAGAATGAAATAGTTGATAGTTCTACTAAATGAAATAGAACCTCAGAAAAAAAGTAAATGCGGAGATCACCAGACTCTCTCAGATAACCCTGGGAAAAATTGGGAAAACAACGGGGTCAGATATACTGAGATGAGTTTATACCACTATCTACATTTATTAAGTGCAAAACCTTTAAAATCATTTGAAACATTTAATAACGATATTACTAATAATAGTTGGAACCCTAATCCACAATTCTAAATAATAAACATAGTCCAATAGGCCTGGTCCCGAGAGATGAGCTACACCGAGTTACAACCGACCACACTTTACCATATCCAGAGTCCCGAGAGCTATGCTACACCGAGTTACTCTATTTGGTCCCGAGAGCTACGCTCACACCGAGTTACCACATTTCTATAAATACCTTACCCAAATCATTACCGGTGCGCACGCAGTCCTAATGAGCCCATTAGGTAGCATGTTCCAACTAAGAGCCATAATATAAAAACAGTTCGAAATATACGTACAGTATATATATTTAATAATAAAATAACAATTTACTTAATAAAGCGGTAAATAGTAAGTACAAACTCACTGCTTGCTAATCCACGTGATAATCGGCAAGCAACTAATCCTGGTTCGCCTCTGGAGCACGAACAACAGACGAGTCTAGACAAATAAAATAATTATTAAAAACAGACCCTAACTCTAGAGAGTACCAGACACCACATAGGACTAGCACAACTAACATGTCGGAATTAAATAATCCAAAGCAACACAAAAATACCCAAAAGGTAATAAAGTCCAATTAATATAAGTCTATTGAGTTCTCGCTTTAAAATCCAATTTATAAATATTATTTAATAATCTTTTAATGATAATTAATTTCCAAATAGTGGATTAGCCGAGTTATCATTAACTACCTAGCGAACCTCACTTGTCGGGTGACCCAAGTCTAACCCGATTCAAAACATTTATCAATATAAACCCGAGTTTATATTTATAAAATAATTCAATAAAATAATAATCCATTTTAAAAGCGGAACTCAATAACTTTAATTTTAAGTAACCCAAGTTACATCCCAAAAATCTAATCATTTTAAGTTTATAAAAGTTTAGGGACTAAACTGTACTTTAGCCAATTAGGGGCTAAACTGTTGTTTAGCCAATTTGATTTTCAAAATTAATTTAATCACTTTTGTTTATAATTAAAACAAAGTATTAAGTAATCAACCAAAAATCCACTTAATTAAGTTATAAATTAAGTTCAGGGGCGAAATTGTAATTTAGCCAATTCATGCCCAATTGATATACTTATTTAAATAAGATTACCTGAGTAATTATATTAACTAAATTTATAATTATCTATCGTTTTCACTATTTAATTTATAAACAAAATAAAATCCAAGTTATTAGTTGAAGTTTAACATTAAGGATTTATTTGATTTAGCTAAAATATTTTGGTGATTACAATGACTACTTAGCCATCACATACCTTTCAAAATCAATTAACCCCGCCCATTACATACACATCAACAATCCACCATATTTTTCTACTGAACCAAAATTCTTAAGCCTAAATCCATCAAAATCTCATGATAACAAAGCAACCTTAACCATAGATAATCAATACCTAATCTCCAAATCAAGATCTAACAATAATCATAACACAGTAAAGGAAATCCAAATTGTAAAACCATGGCAGAAACATAAACAAGGCAACGATAATCCGTATAGCAATTTAACTCAACGCCATAACATAAAATCAAACAATTCCGCTAACCTATCAACCAAGGATGCTAAATAGCCTACAAGCAATAAAAATCAAGTCCCAAGACAATGGAAAAGAGTCGGCAGAAACAAGTTTAATCCAAGAACAGTTTATAGCATTTCTAAAACGGAAACCGTACGGCGAATGGAACGAGATCGATAGCGTACCGTTCAACAAAAATGAGGTGGGGAATCGAAGGTACACGAGTCTAGAACGTCTGGAAACAAACGGTTTCAATTTCGATCTAGAAACGAGAGAGAACGATCAAAAACACGGAAGTGCCGTCAAAGCTAAATCTGAAAACTTAAGAACACAACATACCGATGATTTCAGCAAACTTCAAGAGGGATTTTCGACAGCGATTCTTCAGAGAATCGAATGAACAATGGCAGCTAGGGTTAGCTTGCAGCGAGGGGAAGAGATTAGGGTTGAAGTTTCGTTATTTAAAGGATCCGTAAATAGAGAATTTAAGCCCCGAACTACCCCCCCCCCCCACAAGGCCCATCGGTGGTCTCGTACGAGACCAGCAAAAAGCCTTTGTTCTCGTTCGAGAACTTGATTCTCGAACGAGAACAAAGAAATTCAGCACAGGTCTCATTCGAGACCTGTGTTGTTTCGAAAGGGAAATTGGCACCAATTTCCTTTGGGCCAAATGAATTTATTTATTTTCTTGGGCCCAAAGCTAACCCAATGAACTAACTTGAACCGACCACTAATTTCGAATAATTTCAAAACACCCGGAACCACGTCGGAAATTACAAAAAAATAATTTAAAATTTTACGGGATATTACATTCTCCCCAACTAATTTAAAAATTCGTCCTCGAATTTAACACAATAAGTAATTACCACCAGAACAACACGTAACACCAGTAAAAATCATAAAAATCACAGAAAATCAAGATATCGTACCTCACGGAAAAAGAAAAGGATAGCGATTTCGCATATCCGACTCGGTCTCCCAAGTACATTCTTCAACAGAATGATTGCGCCAGAGGACTTTGACCATCGGAATCTCCTTGTTCCGCAACTTACGCACCTGCGTATCAACAATCTCAACTGGCTGTTCCTCATAGGACAGCTCCTGGTCAATCTCAATACTCTGAGGCACAATCACATGCGAAGGGTTAGAAATGCACTTTCTCAACATAGAAACATGAAACACATGATGTACTAAAGACATGTCTGGCGGCAGAACCAGACGATAAGCCACAGCTCCAATCCTCTCTGAAATCTCATAAGGACCGATATACCTCGGTGCCAACTTTGCCTTGACACCAAAACGAACCACGCCTTTCATAGGCGAAACCCGAAGAAACACGAAATCACCAACATGAAACTCAATGTCTTTTCTCTTCGGATCAGAATAACTCTTATGCCGACTAAAAACAGTCTCTAACCTCCGTTTGATCAACGGTACCTTCTCTGAGGTAATCTGAATAATCTCCGCTCCCGAGAGTTTACGCTCTCCTACCTCCTCCCAACAGATAGGAGATCTACACTTGTGCCCGTACAAAGCCTCATACGGCGCCATCTCGATACTCGTGTGGTAACTGTTGTTGTAAGAAAAATCAATCAACGGCAAATGAGTATCCCGGCTACCCTGAAAATCGAGAACACACATCCTGAGCATATCCTCCAACGTCTGAATAGTCCTCTCAGACTGATCGTCAGTCTGAGGATGAAAAGCTGTACTGAAATCCAACCGAGAACCCAAGGATTCCTGTAACGCTTTCCAGAACCTTAAAGTAAACACAGAACCTCTGTCTGATACAATAGAAACCGGTACACCATGCAAACTGAAAATCCTGTCGATGAACAACTGAGCCAACCTCGAAGCAGTGTACGAAACCTTGATCGGAAGGAAATGAGCTGACTTGGTCATACAGTCAACTATAACCCAGATGGAATCGTACCCCTGTCGAGTACGTGGTAAACCAACCACAAAATCCATGGCAATCCGCTCCCACTTCCACTCTGGAATAGGTAGTGGCTGCAGATAGCCAAAAGGTCTCTGATGCTCCAGCTTCACCTGCTGGCAAGTCAGACACTTATAAACATACTCAGCGACATCCTTCTTCATCCCGCTCCACCAGTAGGTACCCTTAAGATCATGGTACATCTTAATAGAACTCGGATGAACACTATAAGCAGACTTGTGCGTTTCTTCCAGAATCTGGTCCCTCAAACCATCTGAATTCGGAACACAGAATCTCGAACCATGTCTCAGAACACTATCCACAAAAGTAAACTCGGAATTACCATCCTGCTGAACTTCCTCAATAATCAGTTTCAACTGTGGATCCTTGGCTTGTAAAGCTTTGATCCGATCAATCAAAACAGGTTGCACTTGCAGCTGTGACAGCAAACAACCGGCCTGAGAAACCTGAAAAGCATAGCCTGAAGCTATCAAACCGTGCCACTCTCTAACCATGGGTCTACGTCCAATCTCAGAAATATGAGCCAAACTACCCGAAGACTTGCGACTCAACACATTGGCTACCACATTAGCCTTACCAGGATGGTACTGAATAGGACAGTCGTAGTCTTTTCAGCAATTCTAGCCACCTCCTCTGTCTCAAGTTCAATTCTCTCTGATCAAAGATATACTTCAGACTCTAATGATCAGTGAAAATCTCACAAGTAGCACCATACAAGTAATGCCTCCAAATTTTTAGCGCAAAAACCACAGCTGCCAACTCTAAATCATGAGTAGGGTAATTCACCTCATGCTTCTTCAACTGTTTGGAAGCATAGGCAATCACTTGTCCATGTTGCATCAGAACGCAACCCAAACCTATACGAGACGCATCACAATACATTGTGAAACCGTCGATGCCAGAAGGCAATGCCAAAACCGGAGCTGTAGTCAAAATCTCCTTGAGCTTCTCAAAGCTCGCCTCGCACTTGTCAGTCCACTCAAACTTAACACCCTTCTGTGTCAGTTTAGTCAACGGTGCAGATATTCTGGAGAAATCTTGCACGAACCGACGATCGTACCCAGCTAAACCCAAAAAACTTCTGATCTCGGTAACTGACCTCGGCCTCTGCCAATCCATAACCGCCTCAATCTTCTTCGGATCAACCTTGATCCCATCTTTCGACACCACGTGTCCTAGAAAGGTAACCTGATCCAACCAGAACTCACATTTTGAGAACTTAGCATACAACTGATGCTCGCGCAATGTCTGTAGTATATTCCTCAAATGATAAGCATGCTCCTCCTCACTCCGAGAATAGATCAAAATGTCATCAATGAACACAATAATAAACTGATCCAAAAACGGTTGAACATTCTGTTCATCATATCCATAAACGCTACTGGTGCGTTAGTCAGACCAAAGGACATAACCAGAAACTCAAAATGTCCATAACGAGTCCGAAAGGCAGTCTTAGGCACATCTACATCACGGATTCGAAGTTGATGATACCCAGACCTCAAATCAATCTTGGAAAAACACTTCGCTCCCTGCAACTGGTCAAACAAATCATCGATGCGAGGAAGAGGATATCTGTTCTTGACAGTAGCCTTGTTCAACTGTCTGTAGTCGATACACAGTCGAAAGGAACCATCTTTCTTCTTCACAAACAGAACTGGAGCACCCCATGGAGAAGTACTCGGTCTGATGAACCCGCTATCCAATAATTCTTGTAACTGGTCCTTCAACTCTTTTAGCTCTGCAGGAGCCATCCGATACGGCGGTATCGAAATCGGGGCTGTACCAGAAACCACATCAATGCAAAACTCAATCTCACGGTCAGGTGGTAATCCAGGCAATTCCTCTGGAAACACATCAGTGAACTTATTCACTATCGGAACACTATGCATATCACCACCATCAGCCTCCAAATCACGAACGACAGCAAGAAAACCCTGGCAACCCTTGCCTAACATCCGCTTTGCCTTGATGGCGGAAATCAGATTCTTAGGTGTCTTCGCCTTTTCTCCCTGAAAGGAAAAAGGTAGATCACCTGGAATCCTAAACTCGACTGACTTCCCTCGACAGTCAATAGAAGCAAAATGGTGTGACAACTAGTCCATCCCCAAGATGACATCAAAAGAAAGAACGTCAAGCACAATCAAATCAGCACATAATTCTCTACCCTGAATAACCACTGGACAAGAAGGATAAACGACGTCCACTACTACACCTTTAGACATAGGTGTAGACATAGCTAGAGGTTCACTCAAAACAGATTGTGCAATACCCAATTTCCCAGCAAAACATGTAGACACAAACGAACGGGTTGCACCCGCATCAAATAATACCAAAGCATCAGTAAAAGAGATCGGAATGGTACCTTACACCACAGCATTTGATGCACGCGCATCCTGAGGAGTAAGTACGAACACTCTGGCCTGACCCTGCGTCTGCTGCTGCGAACTCAGCCCAGTACCATAACTGTTAGAACCTCTGCCACCAGAACCACGGCCCCGCTGGCCACCAAAAGATGCTGCAGGTTTAGAGTACCATACAGACTGTGTAAACGCAGGTCGTTGCTGCTGGTAAGACGAATGCGCCACACTGGAGTTAGACATCTGCTGCCCAGATGTCGGACATTCCCTGGAGAAATGACCCGGCTGGCCACAAGAGAAACAACCTCCAGGAGTTGACTGGCATTGACCATAGTGCCTGCATCTACAGTTCTGGCAGAACGGAATGTTCGATCCACCATTTTACCCACGTCCTGAACCACTGCTACTAGAACTGTACGGAGCACTCCTAGTACTATGCCTCCCCTTGTTGTGCGTACGACGACTCCCCCAATTTGCCTGAGAAGAGCCACTGTAGTAGTTTCCACTACCATGCTGCGCTGGGGCCTGTTGCCTCCCACTAGGAAGATCACTCTTTCCCTTCTGATTCTGGAAAGGGTCAGAGATCGTCCCAAACTGAATCAACGAATTCTTCATCCGTTGAGCACTATCCACTACCCGAGCAAACTCCATATCAGTCCCTATCAGCAAAGGAAGAAACTCTGAGCCTAAACCCCTAACATAGCGGTCGTTCACTCACCCTCGATCACCCTGTAGATCTGTAGCAAACCGCCCAAAACGGACAAACTCTGTAGTGTAGTCTGTCACTGATCTATCCCCTTTCTTCAAATTTAGCAGCTTTTCTCTGAAATTCTCAGTAACAGAGAAAGGTAGATAGTAACCTCTGAACCTGTTCACAAACTCAGCCCAAGTCAATGTAGCCATCACTGGCCTGATGTTATCGCGAAACCAGTCCTTAGCTGGACCCTTCAGCGACATCTCCACAAGCATCACTGATTGACGCTCAGTAGCCTGAATCCTCTGACTGTTGTACTCAAACTCTTCCAAGAAATCAAGAGCATCCCCTGTGCCATCAAATGAAGTCGGAGTCAACTTTGTGTAGGTCATCACCATCTCTCTGTCTGTCGGAATGTGATCGACACCAGCAAGTCCACCCGTACCAGCTACAGCACCAGCCTGAGGTTGCTGTTGCTGCGCTAACTGACCCAGTACAGTACACTGATTCTGCAGAAGAGCCTGGTTGTTCTACATCTCGACAATCCCAGCCAAGAAAGTAGTGAAGTCGAAGGCCTGCATATTCGGTGCCTGATGCACCTCCGGTGCCTGCTGCACATTCGGTGCCTGAACACCTGCTGCACCACGTCCTCTAGCTCCACCTCTACCAGCACCAGCTCCTCTACCTCTACCTCTACCACTGCCAGCACCTCTACCTCTTCCAGTACCTCTACCTCTACCACGTCCAGCATTGGCCAGAACGGGTGGTACGTTCTGATCGACTTCCATGGAAATCGCATCATCAACCTCAGCTTCTTGCTCTGCCGCAGCACGAGCACGAGTACGAACAACATTGTCCCTATCCTAAGGATTGAACAAAAACAATTTAGATAACACATAATTCATACCAGAGTATGAAACAAAACAAGTAACAAATTAGGATTTCCCGAGAAATCAACAACATTAAAATATTCACCCAAGTGAAATAACATTAACAATTAACAGCATCAACTCAACATATAATGACTGACTCGACGCGATCCTATTGGTGTAGGCAGAATGTTTTAAAAATCAAAAGATGACATTTTTAAAGACATGACAGAAACCTATATCCGCAGTAGTTCCTAAGACACAACCATACTTAACAGAGTAAACACATAGGAAGCAAATGGCCTTGGTTTGAAACCAAAGCTCTGATACCAAGTTTGTCACGACCCATTTTCATGAATCGCGACCGGCGCTAGGGTATGGGTAATGTAGTACCAAAACCCGTAGCTAGCCTTTCAATTAACATACAAACACATAAACCTGCAGAAAACCAATGCTCGGGGGAAACCGAGACTTCAGCCTAAATCTAGCAGTTATAATATTCAACAATTAAAATAACATGCTTTCCAATAATAGTATTAAATCGGCTTAACATCAATAATCCGGAATAACCGTTTAACATGCTAGAGCAATAAATAACCAGTCAGACCAGTCTGACAACAATTAGAATAAAATAAAGATGTCTAGTCAACTACTGCGGTCTAAGAATGAAATAGTTGATAGTTCTACTAAAATAAATGGAACCTCCGAAGAAAAGTAAATGCGGAGATCACCAGACTCTCTCAAATCATAACCCTGGGAAAAATTGGGAAAACAACGGGGTCAGATATACTGAGATGAGTTTATACCACTATCTACATTTATTAAGTGGAAAACCTTTAAAATCGTTTAAAACATTTAATAACAATATTACGAATAACAGTTGGAACCCTAATCCACAATTCTAAATAATAAACATAATCCAATAGGCCTGGTCCCGAGAGCTGAGCTACACCGAGTTACCACCGACCACACTTTACCATATCTAGAGTCCCGAGAACTATGCTACACCGAGTTACTCTATTTGGTCCCGAGAGCTACGCTCACACCGAGTTACCACATTTCAATAAATACCTTACCCAGATCATTGCCGGTGCGCACGCAGTCCTAATGATGCCCATTAGGTAGCATGTTAAACAGTTCGAAATATACGTATAGTATATATATTTAATATTAAAATAACAATTTACTTAATATAGCGGTAAATAGTAAGTACAAACTCACTGTTTGCTAATCCACGTGATAACCGGCAAGCAACTAATCCTGGTTCGCCTCTGGAGCACGAACAACAGACGGGTCTAGACAAATAAAATAATTATTAAAAACAGACCCTAACTCTAGAGAGTACTAGACACCACATAGGACTAGCATAACTAACACGTCGGAATTAAATAATCCAAAGCAACACAAAAATATCCAAAAGGTAATAAAGTCTAATTAATATAAGTCTATTGAGTTCTCGCTTTAAAATCCAATTTATAAATATTATTTATTAATCTTTAAATGATAATTAATTTCCAAATAGTGGATTAGCCGAGTTATCATTAACTACCTAGCGAACCTCACTTGTCGGGTGACCCAAGTCTAACCCGACTCAAAACATTTATCAATATAAACCCGAGTTTATATTTATAAAATAATTCAATAAAATAATAATCCATTTTAAAAGCGGAACTCAATAACTTTAATTTTAAGTAACCCAAGTTACATCCCAAAAATCTAATCATTTTAAGTTTATAAAAGTTTAGGGACTAAACTGTACTTTAGCCAATTAGGGGCTAAACTGTTGTTTAGCCAATTTGATTTTCAAAATCCATTTAATCACTTTTGTTTATAATTAAAACAAAGTATTAAGTAATCAACCAAAAATCCACTTAATTAAGTTATAAATTAAGTTCAGGGGCGAAATTGTAATTTAGCCAATTCATGCCCAATTGATATACTTATTTAAATAAGATTACCTGAGTAATTATATTAACTAAATTTATAATTATCTATCGTTTTCAATATTTAATTTATAAACAAAATAAAATCCAAGTTATTAGTTGAAGTTTAACATTAAGGATTTATTTGATTTAGCTAAAATATTTTGGTGATTACAATGGCTATTTAGCCATCACATACCTTTCAAAATCAATTAACCCCGCCCATTACATACACATCAACAATCCACCATATTTTGCTACTGAACCAAAATTCTTAAGCCTAAATCCATCAAAATCTCATGATAACAAAGCAACCTTAACCATAGCTAATCAATACCTAATCTCCAAATCAAGATCTAACAATAATCATAACACAGTAAAGGAAATCCAAATTGTGAAACCATGGCAGAAACATAAACGAGGCAACGATAATCCGTATAGCAATTTAACTCAACGCCATAACATAAAATCAAACAATTCCGCTAACCTATCAACCAAGGATGCTAAATAGCCTACAAGCAATAAAAATCAAGTCCCAAGACAATGGAAAAGAGTCGGCAGAAACAAGTTTAATCCAAGAACAGTTTATAGCATTTCTAAAACGGAAATCGTACGGCGAATGGAACGAGATCGATAGCATACCGTTCAACGAAAATGAGGTGGGGAATCGAAGGTACACGAGTCTAGAACGTCTGGAAACAAACGGTTTCAATTTCGATCTAGAAACGAGAGAGAACGATCAAAAACACGGAAGTGTCGTTAAAGCTAAATCTGAAAACTTAAGAACACAACATACCGATGATTTTAGCAAACTTCAAGAGGGATTTTCGACAGCGATTCTTCAGAGAATCAAATGAACAATGGCAGCTAGGGTTAGCTTGCAGCGAGGGCAAGAGATTAGGGTTGAAGTTTCGTTATTTAAAGGATCCGAATAGAGAATTTAAGCCCCAAACTACCCCCCCCCCCCCACAAGGCCCATCGCTGGTCTCGTACGAGACCAGAAAAAAGCCTTTGTTCTCGTTCGAGAATCAAGTTCTCGAACGAGAACAAAGAAATTCAACAAAGGTCTCGTTCGAGACCTGTGTTGTTTCGAAAGGGCAAATGAATTTATTTATTTTCTTGGGCCCAAAGTTAACCCAATGAACTAACTTGAACCGACCACTAATTTTGAATAATTTCAAAACACCCGGAACCACGTCGGAAATTACAAAAAAATAATTTAAAATTTTACGGGATATTACAGTTCTTCTTCAATTGTTGTTGGCGGCAAAATTCATTTTCAAAAGCGTGGTGACCATTCTTTGTTACTGTGTGAGTTGAGATAGTTATTCCAAAATTGATCACTTGGTGGGAAATAATGTTGGCCACTGTTGGTTTAAATTTAATATTTTGGTTGTTGTTTGATTTCACGTGATTATGTGCTTATGGCAAATAATTTAAATTTAATATTATTTGTGTCTTGGCTATTAATAATTATGTGCTTATGGCAAAAAGTTATTGTGGTTGTCCTGGGTGTGAAATTGTTATTGGTTGGTTTATCATTATGATTTAATCAAAGATTTTTATTTGATTATTACTGATTTGAAACCGAACATTCGTCTATCATTTTAATTTTTAAATTTCTAATCGATAATTTTTTTTAAAATAAAATCTAAAGATAATATTAGTTTCGATTCTAATTAAAATTGTTTGAGTATTATAATTCGAAAACAATAATTTTTTTATAATTTTTTTATTTGAAATAATTGATAATTATATAATTGTTATAAATCTTAGCTTGTTGTTCCAAATTGACTAAATTACAAATCAGCCCTAAACGTTTTATTTAATTAAGTTTTGATTTGTAACTTGGGTTTACTTGAACTTTAAGCTATTGAGTTCCGTTTTGACTTTAAACTATTATTTTATCAAGGTTGCTTAATAATTATAAACTATATTTTATAATTGGATATTATATATAGATTTTATCAAGTTATTTTTGGGATTATAAACTCTGGTTTATATTTTGATAAAATATTTGGGTCGGGCTTGACTTGGGTCGCCCGACATGTGAGGTTAACTTGGTAGTTATCGATAACTCGGTTAACCCACTGTTTGAAAATTGAGTTAATTATTATTTAATATTTATTTAAATAATATTTTATGAAATGGATTTTAAAGCGAGAACTCAATAGACTTGTATTAATTGGGCATTATTACTTATTGGTATTTTGTGTTGCTCTGGATTATTTTACCCTGACGTGTTGTTTGTGCTAGTCTTATGTGGTGTCTAGTACTCATTAGAATTAGGGTCCGTTTATAATTCATTATTTATTTATGTTTAGATTCGTCGACTGTTCGTGCTTTTGAGGCAAAACGAGTCTTGGTTGCTTGTCAGGAGTTTTCACGTGGATTAGCAAGCAGTGAGTTTGTACTTACTATTTACCGCTTTATTAATTAAATTGTTATTTTGATATATAAATATATACTGTACGTATATTTCGAACTGTTTTTCCATTATGGCTCTTAGTTGGAACATACTACCTAATGGGCATCATTAGGACTGCGTGCGCACCAGTATTGATCTAGATAAGGTATGTGATATGTGGGGGTAACTCTGTGGTAGCCTAGCTCTCGGGACCTAGTAGAGTAACTCGGTGTAGCTCAGCTCTCGGGACTCTGGTTGTGGATTAAGTGTGGTCGGTGGTAACTCGGTGTCGCTCAGCTTTCGGGACAAGGCCTTAGGAATAAAGTATACAAGTTAGAAAATTGTGGTTTAGGGTTCCAACTATCATACGTAATGTTTATATTCAATATTTTAAAATGGTTTTAAATGTTTTCCACTAGATAAATGTAAATAGTGGTATGAACTCATCTCAGTATATCTGACCCCGTTGTTTTCCCAATTTTCCAGGGTTATGATTTGAGCAAGTCAGCCGCTCTCCGATTCTTTATTTTCTCGTACTTTATATTTTAATAAAGTTATTAAACTAATTCTATTCTTAGTACTTCTTTGAGCAAGTCAGCCGCACTACGATTTTAGTAACTAGAAGTCTTATTGTCTTAGTACTTGTTGCCAGATTTATTCAATGGATTTAATTGTTGTTTGGCATTCTTATACTAACTTGGGTTAATACGTATTTCTACCATGTTTAAGACTCAGAGTTGGCTGAGCACTTTATAATAAATGTTGTATATTATGAACTGCTAGAACTAGGCTGAAGTCTCGGTTTCCCCCGAGCATTGGATTTCTTGTAGGTTTATGTATTTGTCGGTTATCTGCAAGACTAGCTACGGGTTTTGGTACAAACGTACCCATACCCTAGCGCCGGTCGCGATTCATGAAACTGTCGTGACAAACTTGGTATCATAGCTTTGGTTTTAAACCAAGGCCTTATGCTTGTTATTTGTTATGTGTTTTTGGCATGATAAGTATGTCGTATCTTAGGAACTACTGCGGAATTAGGAATCGTGTCTTATCTTTTAAAACATCTTTTACTTTTAAACTTTCAGCCTACATCCTTTAGGTGATGTGTGTCAGTCTCTATTTAGTATTGATACTATGTCTGACAATTAATTTCACTTGGATGTTACTTGCTGTGTTTTATCATATTGAGGTTATTTCACTTGGGTGATTTTAATTGCTTTTGATTTCTCGGAAATCTTTTGTTGATGATGTTTTCTAAATTCATACTTGGGTATGATGTTGTTTGATAAACTTTGGCGTTATGCCTAAAATAATTTTGAGTATATGGTTGGTTACGGTTATTTTACATGATGCGTTGGATTGTTTTACCTTATTAATGAAGTACATCTTGGCTTGGGCCTCGACGGTTGATTTTAAATATGATCGGATGTTGGGCGTTAGTCCTGTTGTCTAGTATAAAAATTTTGGGTTAAACTTTAAAACGTGTTTTGTATTATACATTGTTTGACCACATGTTGTTTTACGGATTTTCTTTGAGGAAATTGTTTTTATTCGATTTGCGTTGCGTTTTGACACAGAATCGGAAGAGAATTTTGGTTTTTAATTCTTTAAAATTTTGATTTTGTTTAAGTCGCCAGTAAAAAGGATTTTCCTGTATTTTTATGTTTGGGGTTTACGGAGTGGATGTATGAGATCAAAGATTTCTCACTTGAATATTAAATTACCGTTTAGCAGTTGGGTTGAGTTGAGCTCCCAAATTTGAAAGGATGGAGATTTTATTAAAATATTTTCCCGGATTTACAAATATTTTGAATACGTTTTATAAACGGTTGTTTTGTGTTCGATTTGGGTCACCCAAATTTAGAAGTTGAGCTTGGTAGTTGTAATGAGTCGGCTACCTCGATGATTTTATGGTTTGAGATACTTGGGTATCCTTTTTAATGAAATTGATTAATAAGAAGAGACTTTTACATATAGTAATTTTTTTTAACCGTGGGGCTCAACTAATTTCTCTTTTTTTGTAAGTTTTCGTATTTGACTTTAAGATTCAAAATAATTTTGAAGCGTAGTCATAAAAGATGATATGATTACAAGCGGATTTTAATACGAAAATTCAAGTTTGTTGGAGCATGTTCTGATTTTATTTGTTTTATAAAGTTTGCTTGGGTTAAAATTTTGTTTATTGGCATACTTACGTGGTTTGTGATTTTTAGAAATTATTATATTTTTGGTTTTGATTTGCGTTATATAATTTCAACGTCTGTTGGACTAAGTTGATTGTATATGTTGTCTCTTCGTGTGGAGTAGCACGTGAGATGATTTATTCACGTGGTCAAGGTTGGATTACCTTGATGTATGGGTCGTGGTTCGAAATCTTTGGGTTTCGATAACAAGTAAGACGTAAGAAGTGTTTCATTGGAATGGTTGATGGTTTCTGATTATCCTGAAAAGGATATTGGAAATTCTAACTGAAAAGATAGATCGGTGTATTAATACACTTATGCTTTCATCAAGTATGATGATGCGATGCGGGAACTGGCTGTAAGTTTCATAAGAACGTATATGATATGTTATTTTCGTGGGGCACAAGTTTAAGTTTGGGTTGAGGTTAGTTGGATTCCTTCTATGGTAGAGTTGTAACGAAGTCATTAGAATGAGTTGTTATATAGCATCGAATGTTGGTGTCACGACCCAAATTATTGAGCCGCAACCGGCACTAGGGAATGGGAGTGGTAGTTTCGAAACCCGTACCAAGCCTAAATACGTAAAATATTTTTTCGCAAATATAACAAAATACACGTCAACGGAAGCAAACATATATATACATATATATATATACAAGTATTCACACTACACTTTCTGATATCCACGTGGGCTCTAGTTACTGTACCTCGTACAAACTGGCCTCGCAGGAGTATATACGTACTAGTATCTCAAAATACATTACCGGCATCTAGTACCGTAAACAAAACGAAACACACGTAGCCTACCAAAATGTATGTGAACAAAGACAGCAGCGAACGCATAAACCAAAATATAATGTTGTCAAGGCTACGACTATGTCGACACTGGACTACTATTGCAGCACTACGAAAGTCAAAGAACTATACATACGTAGCTGACTTACGGATCCAAAAACTGGCTTCAAGCTAGGTCTAGACACTAAACACCTGAATGACATCAAAAGTGAGGGGTCAGTATTTGGGAAAATATTGAGTGAGCTTGCATTTTACTAACGGTATTATCATAAAAACACAGCATCGCATTCCAAGGAAGCAATAATATAAAAGTAATACATATAAACAGGTATTTGATCCATTCGAAACTAATATCCTAACATGCGACACAACTTACGAATATTCAAATTAAGTCAATTCAAATGCTCCGACCCGGGAGTGTTCACACTCAACCACGTCAGCCGCGACCAATCTCTTAATCTCAAGTGTGGGTCCAATCCACTAGATACGGGGCTCAGGTTACACCGTAAACGCATTCTCGCTCGTATCGAATTCATTGTTAAATTTCGAAATTCATATTCATTTAATGCATGTATATATATTAATTCATTTCTCATGCTCAGACATACTAGACTGACTCGATACTGGTGATCACACAGCCTATTGACACCCAATAGGTAGCTAGTCTCTCGTAGATAAAGCTTAATAGAACATATAATAATCTAGCAAATCATACATAATGCGATGCGTTTAAGTAATAATATAGGTTATAATATCAAACTACATAAATAGATAATACACGAAAGTAAAGTGCTACTCACTGTGACCGCTATCCAATCTATGATGTGGTCTATATAATGGTATGCTCGCACTAGCCCAAGTCCGGTGCCCTCACTGCGATGCGTCTGATACAAATTAATTAATGTTTAATAGTTAGATGTGTATTTCATGTTTATATAGTACTTTTAAATTCTAAGTTTAAGTTGATTGGATTCCATTTCTAGCGTGCTCGTAAACTCGATGATCCTTAGTCGTACTTATGACTTATCGAGTACTGCTCCTCGTACTCAAGAATAATATAACTTTCTTAACCAAATTCTTACTTATCATATTAACATCCATTTCTATAATGTTTTATATCAATTTCAAAATATTTGACTGAGTTCCATACCCATATCAAGCTATCAGAGGCTAATTTTCACTGTCGGAAGTCCCCCGGAGGTCACAGTCGAAGTAGGGCATGTGGTGCCAGCTTGGCATGTCGTGCCCCTTATTTTTCATGAAGGGCACATCGTGCCCCCCTGGTGGCGCACGTCGTGCCCCCCTGGTGGCGCACGTCGTGCCCCCCTGGTGGCGCACGTCGTGCCCCCCTGGTGGCGCACGTCGTGCCCCCTGGTGGCGCACGTCGTGCCCCCCTGGTGGCGCACGTCGTGCCCCCCTGGTGGCGCACGTCGTGCCCCCCTGGTGGCGCACGTCGTGCCCCCCTGGTGGCGCACGTCGTGCCCCCCTGGTGGCGCACGTCGTGCCCCCCTGGTGGCGCACGTCGTGCCCCCCTGGTGGCGCACGTCGTGCCCCATGGTGGCGCACGTCGTGCCCCATGGTGGCGCACGTCGTGCCCCATGGTGGCGCACGTCGTGCCCCATGGTGGCGCACGTCGTGCCCACTTCGGGTGTGACGTTTTTGACGTCTCCGGACCGTTTTCGAGGCCTCAAATCACTCCAAACTCCTAATATTACATACCCAATCCATTTAAACTCAAAACGCATCAAGAATCCATACGAAAATGATGAAAAACGACATGTTTTCGGCGTTTCGATTAAAACGTAACGTTTTGTATCGAAACAGACCGTAACCTTTAATTTAACCATCCAAATCCAAAATTTTACCTTGAAATGAAGCTTAAGATTGATAGAGCTTTCAATTCCGAAGAGTTTGCCGCGAAAATCGTCCGAAACGGACTCCGAACGGAGAAACTGTAGCTTGACGATGGTGAGAAGCGTAAGAGGAAATGATGAAGCTTGAATTCTCTGGATCTTTCTCTTCTTCTTCATTCATGTGATTTCCTATTTATATCATGGCTAAAAGGCCTCTTTAATCCTTGCTTTCTTTATTTGTTACCATTCATCCTTTAAACTTTTCTTTAGTTCAATTTAGTCCATAACTAAATCGATTAACCTTTTACCCAATTCGTATACGTATTATTTATATCCAATAAACAATATGAATCCCAATATTAATATTTTCCCGTCAAAACTTATAAATTTCCATTTTTTTAGACGTAGTGGCTAAATTACCACTTTAGCCCCGGAACTTTATTTTATGACTTTTCTTGACATTTTTCCTTTTAATTTCAATTCTAACTTTATAACTGAAATATAATATTATACTCCTCGCAATAATCTTTTCAAAATCGACCTACTAGATTTACTTATCTTAATTTCTCGGAAATATCTCCGATATCGCCACTCCGGCAACCCAGAACTGGACATGTGGTCCAATTAGATAATTAAAATCGTTTGGGGTATTACATTCTTCCCCCCTTATAAAAATTCGTCCTCAAATTTTTATAAGACTTGTTGGGACCTTATAATTGTTCTTATGCCTTTCATGACGTCCACTACTATGCGTCAATCGTAGTTTCTTTTTTTACTTTAACTCTTAGCTCTCCACTTATAGCAGTGACTTCGTACTTATTGTTAATTGATTATCTATCTTGCTGTTAAGTAATTGAGAATCTCCTTGTTGTTACTTTCGTTCAGTTTGTTACCTTTAGTATGACCTTAGACGTATCTTTGATATCATAATCCTTGTGTCATCACCACTTAATCGGGATTTCCCTGCTTGGCTATCATTAATCACTGACTAATGTTCCCTTGATCCCTTAAGACGGATTTGCTTTATTCATACTTCGATGGGTATTTACTTTTACAATCTTAAGTTAGTAGTTTCAATCCTTATTGGCCTCCTTCGTTGCCACTTTTCTTTTTTCAGGCGGCTATCTTCATCTCTTACTTTCCTCCTTGTCATTTCTGATACTTAGTTCCTTTATCAATTAATCCCTTGTTGAGTTATACTTTGTCTATGATACTCACTATTTTTTTAACGTAGTTGAGTGTGATACACTTTTTGTTATCTTTAATTTCTCTTTCCTTCACTCCTTTATGCTATCATGAACTTCGTGTCGTTTTGTTAGTCATGATCCTTTATCCGTTTTCCATTGCTACAAATGCTCCTCTTCACATTAACCTGAATCATGTAGCTTGTACAACTATCTTCGTTAACCAATACTATCTGTTATATTATCTCCTTTATCTTTCTTTATATGATCCTTTAAAGATTGTCTTGAGTCTCCTATTGACTTATCAGTCAAAACTGTCTTTCCTTTACATCAACATTCCTTCTTTATGTTGACCTCATATGTTTCTTTAACATTTAACTTTCTCATAGTCTTTCTCATTCACTAGCCTTCGCTTAACTTCATTTTTATCTTTATGCTTTAGCTGATCCAATAGATTTTTAATGGCTTATCTACTTAACTTCACTCTCATCCGCTTTTATATTTGTATTAGTTTATAACCGAAAATATCCTAAGTTTTCATCACTTCTTTATCACAATTCCTCCTTGCTGTATGAACAACTTTCTTTCTTATCTTATACTTCTTCTTCTTATTTTCGAATAGCTTTACGACTTTATTCCTACTTTTAGAGGTATCGTCTTTGTACTGTACTTTCTCTATGCTTATTTCGTAGTCTTAAACATCCTTTAATCATCTTAGCTTTCTTATATAATATCCGCCTTCAACCTCATAACTTTGTAGCTTCTCTTACATACCCTATTCCTGCTCATTCGATAGAAATAAGGTATCATCACGCTCCTTTCTTGTCGTATCGCTATATCCTTCATCTGATTATGACAGCTCTACTGTTGATGTATTTACTTTGATGATCCTTCCCATGTATATCTAGAACTTTCCACTTTTCTAATCATTTTATGAAATCTTTTATTCATACATGTATCTTACTATGCTTCCTTCATGTTTCCTGTCATTCTCGCGTTTACGGATTCACAAATTTGTATGTGTTGTCTTTATCCTTATACTGGTCCTCGCAATTTAACTCTTCTTCTTTCTATGAACATACTTTTATTTCTGATATTGATATCGATAAGGTTGCATATTCTTAGAATATCACTTGATATTCATCATACAATATCATCGCCTTCATCGTCCTTTTGTACTTTTACTTCTTTTTCCTCCGATATAATTCTTGATTGCTACATTACTTATCTTGATATAAGGTTAGACATTGTATCCGCTAGACATTGCTAGCGCATCACCTTCTGATCGCTTACGCTTTCCAGCGTTGACTTCTTATTCGCATTTTACCTTAGCTTCGTTAGCTTTATTACAATTGATTGTTAACATGGCTTATTTCTATTATTGGGGATGACTTTATAAGTATTATTCTTATTTATTAAGAATCTTTTATTATTCGCCACAGAGTAGTACATCTGAGTTCACTTACAAAACAAAAAGATTTCAAAATATCCTTTGGCTGGCCAGCTCTTCATTTTACTTTTCAATTCAAACACTTTATATAAAAAAATAGTTTGCAATCGTTAGTACAATTGTAGCTCAGAGTGATGACACCTCTCATCACCAAAGAGTTGCTCGAAATCGCATTTTCTTTATCATTGTAAAGATATGATGCATGATCTATATTTTGAAAATCATTCTTTTATGCATTCCTATCGTGATTATGCAATATCATATGCGATATCTGAGCACAATTGTACTTTGAAAAATCTTGAAAAATTTCATAGTTTTCATAAAATTGTAAGTTTGCTTCAGACTGTACACTCTGCGACATTTTAGCGGCTTTCTTTATTGTTATTGGGTACATTATAAATTTTTATATTGCTGTCACTTTCTATCGTTTTCTGAGTATTCTTCTGTTAACATCACTCCTTTTTCATGTCTCTGATAACTCAATTCAACTCAAAGTCCTTTATTACTATAATCATTACATCCACTTCTTCCATATACTTGAATCACGTTATTTACAAGTGCAGGTATCGATCCTTCACATCGATCCTCCTCTAGAAATCCACTTCTTTATCATGCCTCTGATAATCCAATTTAATCTGAAGTTCCTTATAGTCGTGATCACTACATTCACTTCTCCACTATAGTTGTATCATATCATATACAAGTACCAGTACCAATCTTCCTCATCGATCCTTCTTCAATAATTCACTTTTTCCTTCGTAACTTCTAGAACGTAATATAGGAATTACGTTTGCGATAAATGTATTATGTATTGTGTTGTTTATTATGTTATTGTTTTCGTACATTATGTTTATACGTTCATTTAGTAGGCGTGTGTTTGTCGATGTCTCTCCCTATAGGTATTAGCTACACAAGGTGCTATCCCATAGGCATACCCTAATTGTTTTACTCTATTATGCAATGCAGCAAACATATATACATAACCATGCAACATATAAGGACAAACACACAAATCATATAGATCGCAAATACATGGGCGTGCCTGATGTGGAATGCTAGGTTCCCTAATAACTATACCCGTGTGTCGACCCCTAACTCTTCTGCCGGCGTTGCTTCCGCCTCTATGTATAAATATGGGGTTGGTCCTGATAGCAGAACTAATATAGTCTGGGTGAAACTCACGTGTGAAGTAGTAGGGTCGAACAGGATTGTCATCCCACTCACGGTCACTCTCGATCCTTTGAGCCATCGTAATGAGTGTTCCAAAGTGCTCACCAACGTAGTCATACAGCTCAGCAAACTCGGGTCCTAAGCCCCTAACGTATCATTGGTTGATTGTCATGTTGTCTTCGTTAAGATTTGGAACTCCCTCGACCATATGCAGAAAGTCAGTGGAATACAATCCCACTGGTAGCATTCCCCTAGAAAAGGAGCGCATTTGCCTCCTAACCTGATTCAGAGCCACTTGTGCCTAACCGTTAGCCATCTCTGCATCCTCTCTCAGATTGCGTATCTCCGCACATTGGACCAGAAATGTTCACTCCGGTACTTCTTGACGTCTGACTCATCTGATAACTCTTCTTCTTCGAAGTCCTCTTCCTGAGTATCTTCTTCTGACTCTTCTTCTGGATCCTCTTCTGGATCCTCTTGTGGATCCTCCTCTGGATCCTCTTCACTTTCCTCACTGTACTCTATCTCGGGCGAGTGAGTTCTCCTTCTAACCCTAGAAAAACTACAAATTTCTGATGCTGACATGAAACCATTCTGATAGATCTCAGGTGATCTCCAAGTGTCTGTGTGGAATCCATTCTGGTGGACTTCAGATGGTCCGCCTACTTCATAGTGAAATCCATTTTGAAATATAGGAGGCGCTCCCTCCTGTTCTTCTGCAGCATGTGACTGGGCTCCGTTTTTCCCAGACATGCTGAAAAGAAACAATTTTAAACATTAGCGACCATCTGAGCCCATTTCCACACTTAACCCCAATGCTAACTTATAAGGTACTATAAACATTTAATATTTAATCAAGCTGTACGCAGTTCGCAAGCACGTAATCACTTAACATTTCTCGCGCAGGTAATAAATACTCAGTTACCTTAACAGCTCGTATGCGTAGATAATAAACACGCATTTACTTAACAATCTTGATTCGCGCGCGTTATGTAACATAGTACTAATGCACATATAAAACAAATGCAAATAACTAAGGTTCGACCCTCCGCAGTAGTTCCTAGGTTTACTTACTGACAGAGTATCCAAAGTCATACAGACACTAAAATAAACTTGCAGTGGTAACTAGACCAAGTGCTCTGATTCCACAACTGTGACGAACCAAATTATTGAGCCGCAACCGGCGCTAGGGAATGGGAATGGTAGCTCCGAAACCCGTAGCAAGCCTTAATACGTAAAATAATTTTTCTTAAATATAACAAAATACACGTCAACGGAAGCAAACATATATATACATATATATACAAGTATTCACACTACACTTTATGATATCCACGTGGGCTCTAAATACTGTACCTCGTACAAACTGGCCTCACGGGAGTATATACGTACTAGTATCTCCAAATATATTACCGGCATCTGGTACCGCAAACAAAATGAAACACACGTAGCTTACCAAAATGTATATGAACAAAGACAACATCGAACGCATAAACCAAAATGTACTGCTGTCAAGGCTACGACTATGTCGACACTGGACTACTACTGCAGCACTACGGAAGTCAAAGAACTATACATACGTAGCTGACTTCCGGATCCCAAAACTGGCTTCAAGCTAGGTCCATACACTAAACACCTGAAAGACATCAAAAGTGAGGGGTCAGTATTTGAGAAAATACTGAGTGAGCTTGCATTTTACTAACGGTATTATTATAAAAACATAGCATCACATTCCAAGGAAGCAATAATATAAAAGTAATACATATAAACAGGTATTTGATCCGTTCACAACTAATATCCTAGCATGCGACACAACTTACGAATATTCAAATTAAGTCAATTCAAATGGTCCGATCCGGAAGTGTTCACACTCAACCACGTCAGCCGCGACCAATCTCTTAATCTCAAGTGTGGGTTCAACGCACTAGATACGGGACTTAGGTTACACCATAACCGAGTTCCCGCTCGTATTGAATTCATTGCTAAATTTCGAAATTCATATTCATATAATGCATGTATATATATCAATTCATTTCTCATGCTCAGACATACTAGACTGACTCGATACTGGTGATCACACAGCCTATTAACACCCAATAGGTAACTAGTTTCTTCGGATCTCATACTAGTCTCTCGTACATAAAGCTTAATAGAACATATAATAATCTAGCAAATCATACATAATGCGATGCGTTTAAGTAATATAATAGGTTATAATATCAAACTACATAAATACATAATACACGAAAGTAAAGTGCTACTCACTATGACCGCTATCCAATCTATGATGTGGTCTATATAATGGTATGCTCGCACTAGCCCACGTCTGGTGCCCTCACTACTCGCTGACGCGTCGTATACAAATTAATTAATTTTTAATAGTTAGATGTGGATTTAAGTTGATTGGATTCCATTTCTAACGTGCTCGTAAACTCGATGATCCTTAGTCGTACTTATGACTTATCGAGTACTGCTCCTCGTACTCAAGAATAATATAACTTTCTTAACCAAATTCCTACTTATCATATTAACATCCATTTCTATAATGTTTTATATCCATTTCAAAACATTTGATTGAGTTCCATACCCATATCAAGCTATCGGAAGCTAATTTTCGCTCCCAGAAGTCTCCCGGAGGTCACGGTCGAAGTAGGTCACGTCGTGCCAGCTTGGCACGTCGTGCCCCTTATTTTTCATGATGGGCACGTCGTGCCCTTCCTTGTGCACGTCGTGCACCAGAACGACATGCTGAAGTGCAGCACGTTGTGCCCACTTCGGGTGCGACGTTTTTGACGTCTTCGGACCGTTTCTAAGGCCCCAAATCACTCCAATCTCCTTAAAACACATACCCAATCTATTTAAACTCAAAACTCATCAAGAATCCATACGAAAATGATGAAAAACGACATGTTTTCGGCGTTTCGATTCAAACGTAACGTTTTGTATCGAAACAGCCCGTAACCTTTAATTTAACCATCGAAATCCAAAATCTTACCTTGAAATGAAGCTTAAGATTGATAGAGCTTTCAATTCCGAAGAGTTTGCCGCGAAAATCGTCCGAAACGGACGCCGAACGGAGAAACTGTAGCTTGACGATGGTGAGAAGCGTAAGAGGAAATGGTGAAGCTTGAATTCTCTAGATCTTTCTCTTCTTCTTCATTAATATGATTTCCTATTTATATCATGGCTAAAAGGCCTCTTTAATCCTTGCTTTCTTTATTTGTTACCATTCATCCTTTAAACTTTTCTTTAGTTCAATTTAGTCCATAACTAAATCGATTAACCTTTTACCCAATTTGTATACGTATTATTTATATCCAATAAACAATACAAATCCCAATATTAATATTTTCCCGTTAAAACTTATAAATTTCCATTTTTTTAGACATAGTGGCTAAATTACCACTTTAGCCCCTGAACTTTATTTTGTTACTTTTCTTGACATTTTTCCTTTTAATACCAATTGTAACTTTATAACTGAAATATAATATTAAACCCCTCGCAATAATCTTTTCAAAACCGACCTACTAGATTTACTTATGTTAATTTCTCGGAAATCTTTCCGATATCGCCACTCCGGCCACCCATAACTGGACACGTGGTCCACTTAGATAATTAAAATCTTTTGGGGTATTACAGTTGGTAGATTGCAAAAACGGAATTTGAGGAATATTTTGAGGTTATCGAGTGCACATCTCACAGAGTGTAAAGTCTAGCAAATGATTTATTGGGAAATGAATTTCAAAGGTTGATTTGTTAAAATATATGAAATATTTTCAACACGTAATTGTGCCTAGGCATATCATGAATATGGATTTATAATGTCACAGATAGGATTGCATTGAGCACAAAGTATTTTCACTAAATAAAAGATCAATTAATAATTGATACATGCATAATAGTACATACACCAAGTGCATAGAAATGATTTGGGTTGGATGAAACTCTTTGGGGATGAGAGATGTCATCACCCTGGCGCACAATTATGTAAAATGTATCTTATCGATAGAGTGTGTTGAGAAAGATGTTTTGAAAAGAGCTCGCGAGTCACGTTCTGATAAACATAGTTATAATGTTGTCGGATTTCAAATGATTTTGAAACTGTTACTGAAAGATAGCTAGACAAATACTCTGTGATGATGGTAATGGATTTTGGACGATTACGTTGTAATAGATTAGTCTGTTTTGTCGGAATCTTGTGTTTTATAAACGTATGGATATATTAGAGGTTGCACTCGAGATATAGTTATGTCAAGTGCGGTGTATGGTTAGGCTCATATTATAAAGAATTTGTGATAATTTTTGATATGTGATTTAAGGATTTGTTGATTAAGGATGTTGGTTATGCTCCATGTGTGTGTATACACTATATTTCTGTTTTTATAAGAGATTTATCTTTTCGGATTTGAAATTGTCCGAGTATTTTCGTATAATGTTATAAACGTATTTTCATAAACAAGAGGTTTGCTTTGCTAATTTTACCCTTCTGAGTAAAGGAAGAAATTTTATCAAATTGGATTAAAAAGGAATAGAAAAAAATTTGTTGACTCAACGATTTCTTCAAATCGTGATTTTATTTACAAATTAAGATTTGTAAGTGACAATAAAATTTTAATATTTTGAAACATCAATGTGTATTTTGAATACAGAGGATTTTGCCACGGTTTGAGTATTTTCAAGAAAAGGATAAATTTATTTTAACAAATTTGGTTTAAAGATACCATAAATTTTGTCAGTTGAACAGTTTCACAAGTTTGCAAACGTATTTAAAAGTTAGGGGAAATTTGCGGATTCAAAATGCAAATATTTTGAAAATTTCAGGGGTTTACAAAACTGATGGTTTTTCAACGGTAAAGGCATTTCGATTTTGAATATAAAAGGAGGTGTAAGACATTTAGTCTTTTAAAGAGAAGCGGAATTTTTTTGAATATAAAATGTGTTGGGTACTGAAAGATTTTATACCCTCATGGGTTGGGTTTTGAGCATAACTAACAATCTGGCTGGGATAAATTGGTCGTAGTAATCTCTCGTTGGATACAAAGCAATAGTCAATTGATGGAATAATTTTGAGAGATGAGTTTTATTTGGATATAGGAGTTAGTTGATTTGAGAATCGAGGATCGCGGTTAATAGGTTTCGACAATCTGGATCAGTTGATCGATTTTGTCGATTAATGATATTACTATAATGTTTGGGTCAGTGGTTTAACCCTTTGTGTAGGCAATATTTTTTTAAAGTTGTGTAATACAAGGGAGATGCAGTCAATGTGCAGTTTAGTTGTGGCGTTATGTTTCTAGATGATTGATGGAATCATTTTGATTGAGATTGTTTATGACTAATCTGGAAATTCTTTTACTATGAGTTAAGTTCACATTTCTTGAAAATAACAGTATGAGTTTTTGTGTTTCGATCAGATGATTCTTTGTAGTGTTTGTTTTAGAACTGAAATATTATCTGAAGTCTATTGGGTTTTGTTATCAATTATTTTGATGTTGATCTTGTTATAAGTGGAAGGAACTAGGTATTGTAAAACAAGATTTTATCAGCTTGTGTTTTCGGTTTCCTGTTGAGACGATAGAGTATGGAATGGTAAGATATATAGTTTAGCTTAGGTCTTAATCTTATATTGTGATATTGAGGTTTTTATTATCGATAAGATTCGAGCTGGTTTTGGAAGTCGCTCTAGTACAGAGTAATTGTGACTATCAATTGAAAATTTATTGTTTATTCACATTTCGTTGATTGAGTAATAGTGGGAGCACCAAGTTGTTAGGATCGGAAATTTGTGCATATATGTTTTATGATAGCTTATTACGAATCAGTTTCAGATTTGAAGTTCGAGGTTCGTTTTTGTTTATCTTAAGTGATTCAGTTGAGTTTTTTGTGGGAGAATTTGTATTACCTCGTTTCAATTCACGTAGGAACGACGTTATCGTTTATGTTAAGAGGAAGTTAGAGTAACCATGTGTGGTTTTTTCTTGAAGTAAGCAAGCTGTGCGTAATTATTTCTTTTAAATCTACTTGGGATTCGTTAACTCTTGATTTATGTGTTTGGAGTGGTTTTTTTATTTTTTTTGGTGCGTGCTATTTCTGATTTTCTTTTATTTAATTTTGTGTTAAATTCGAGGACGAATTTTAATAAGTTAAGAAGAATGTAATACCCCGTTTTAAAAAAAAATTCCGATGAGTTTCCGGTAATTTTTGGGATCGTTTGCGGATTCGTGGTTCAGGTTGTGTTTTGTTTGGGTTGGTTCAATATTATTCTTTTCGCTTGGGTTGAGCTGGGCCATGAGCAATGGGATTGGCCCATGGGATTGGTCATGGCCCAGGTAATTTCAGCTTATACGGACCAACATTTGTTTATTCCTTTTGTGTTGGGTACTGCAACTTCTTCCTTTCTTTCCTTCTATATATACTCGTTTATAAACCTATAATTATTCTTATACTCACAAACACCCTAGCTGTCACATTCTTCTTCAAGATTCACTGATTTCATGTCCAAATCATTCTCTTCATTGTTTGATTTCGGTAAGCTTTCTTGCTTATTCTCAGTTTTTTTTTATCAAAATCGACACTTCCGTCCGTTGATCCGTTCTCCTTTGTTTTAGCATCGTTTGGAGATCTGTTTTGTCTGAGTTGTAGTAGACATCGTCCTCTTTCATTCTACACTTCAAAATCGTAATTTGGTACGTTAAGCTCTATGTTATCCGCGCCGTCGTTTTATCGTTTTGATTGTTTTTGGCTGTTTTGTTTGGTTAGTTGCTGCCGAATTCTTGGCTGTGTTTTAAGGCATGATTCTTGTTATGTTTAGGCTTTAATCTCATGTTGTCATTGGGTTATGATTATCGTTCATGTTTTGTGCAATCGTTAGATGTCATGCTCTGTTTTCCTTAATCTTGTTCATTGTTCATTGTCATTGTTCTTACTGATGTTCATGTGTTGTTTAATGATTAACTAAGTGTTGCTTCTGTCAGTTGAAGCTCATGTTGTGTCACGACTCAAATTTATGAGTCGCAACTGGCGCTAGGAAATGGGAGTGGTAGCTCCGAAACCCGTAGCAAGCCTAAAATCATGTGTAAATTTTTCGCAAATCAAATCATGTTTCATATATCAAAATACATGTGACCCCATTTTACAAAACATCAGAGTTAAAATGCGCTATACAAATACATAGACAAAAACATCTAGACTACTGCGGACCGCTAGAATGAAAACCTTCTTTCACTTCTTGTGCAAATGACTTCCGAGAATTTAAACTTCGGAAGCTTAAATTTCCAAATCATATCATGCAATCCCTGAAAAATGGGAGGAGCGGCGGGGTCAGTATAAAACTGAGTGAGTTCACCAAATTACACGCAATATCACATAAAGGGTTAAAACCGTTGAAAACTCATTTTATATATAGAAAATACTCTTTTGAAATCATATTGCATACCCTCTTTACTTTCCTTCATAACTCTTTGTTTATTGCATAAACTTATAGTTTATACGTATTTGACATCTTTGATGTCTTATTATGGTTTTGATATTCTTCTTTTCTCGTTTTGTTTCATTAGTTTTTGACCGAATCTTAAATCTTAGTTTATATCATCATGATTATAAGTCGAATTAAGTCATTGGCAAGTCTTTTGTGACTTGATCCTTATGGTTGGGTCCCGAGTTACCTTCAACCATGTGGCACAGTCCCGAGATAGTTCGACCAAGTTACTCATGCCACTACTTAATCCCAAGTTGTGAGTCCGAGATAGTTCAACCGAGTTACTCGCCAGACACAGGTCCCGAGATAGTTCAACCGAGTTACCTTCGTGTCTGCATTCGGACTATGCACCCTGCAAATCTTTTGAACTTAACTGTCGATTCATATAATTTCTATTGACATTTAATAGGAGTGTTTGTTCACATTGTGTCTCGATCTTGTTTCGTAGTGATTCTCGACGTATCGCACTTACTTTTTATTTCGTATGAGTCCCGAGGACTATTATTGAGAATGGATGAGATACGGGTCCCAGAATAGTTCTACCGAGTTCAACCTCGTATCTCAAATTCTTATTATTGGATATACCGTTGTACATTTTCTTATTACATAAGTTAATCATTTAGATGTTTCATCTTTGGTTTTCTTGATCCTTTATGGACCATGACATGCACAAAACAATCTACAACATAAATTTATAACACACGCACATATGGGTATTTGTTATGATTAATAGTACGTATAGGAACGTACTAAGTTTCTTTATAAATATTTGCATAATAGTACATATAGGAATGTACTATATTTTTTATATTTAAATTTGGTTCGGTTCAAATTTTATTACTTTTCCCATCCCCGGTGTTCAAACATATATATATTCTTTTCATTTATTAAGGTTATTGTCAAAATAGCACAATACGAAAAACATCATTTTCGAAACATACATACGTATACATTTTAAAAACAAACATTTCAAATATATAAATATTCATATAGCTTTTCGTATTAAAATACGTAGCTTTATGAATATTAGCGAGTAATTTAAAGTGTACTCACCACTTGCTATCCAGATATTTCAAACCAGCAAAGCGTTAACCTCGATCTTAACGTTTTGAGCTTCGTTGGTAATCGCCTCGTCGGGTCTACACGAATTCGATAACACCACGAATTAATAAAATTTCTAAGTGTAACTAATTTTTCAAAAAGCTATTTTTCTAGTCTACTTCGGCTAACAAAACTCTTATCTAAAAATAGTCTGACCCCAAAATAAAATTGCATTCTTAAAGTTCGGAATGTCGCCTACAACTTTCGTTTAGGTCTCGGAATGAAATTCGCACTCGAAGGTGTCGGAATCTTGCCCATAAAGTTTTTACATAGGGCTGTCCTAAAACTGCAGACCTTCTCTGAGCAATAAAATGTTCTGCTCAATTTGATCATCTTAGAGGCAGAATTAGAGAAAACATAAAGCTAGACAATTATATTTAACATCTCAAAGTTTCCGTACCAACAAACAGAACTTGATTTGGAGCTAGACAGCTCCGGATATAGTCCTCACAACATGGCTGTTTTGCATAACAACTTTCTGCAAAACGTCAACTAGTTTGCGTTGATTCGTATCACAACTTATTATGCATCGAGGCTAACCTATCGATATCACATTCCAACATTAACACAATCCAGCCCCTATTACTTTATCATAAACATATGCATTCTATATATAATCATCATTCAAAACATTTAGACATGAACTTCACAACTTGGCCGAACTTATACCTTATGTTCATGTCAAAATCATTCAACTTAAATAATCAAAACCTATTTTTAGTTCAGCTATGCCATCCTTAATTCATGCTTATTATCATCAATTATTATTAATAGCATCACCCTATCTAAATGGCCGAAACCTAAGCTCCACATTCATTCCATCATTACACTTCACAACAAAACAATTCCATAGCTACAAGGCATCAATCGTTAAACACTATTCAAACCATGCAATTGCCAAATCCCTTATCCAAATCACCATTCAATTCATCAATCAAAATCTAACAAATTTCAGAAACTCTTCACCTTGGTTTAAGTCCCAAAGCCGAAGGTCTATGTTCATGATTCACCATCAAAATTGCTCCATCCAAGCTCTTAAACATCTATGAACACCAAACATTCAAAGCTCCAAATTAAACTTCAAAACAGAATTTTAAACTCAGAAACCCTAACTTTAATTTGATTTTCTTACCTCAAATTGGAACCATAAATCCGTAGAGGATCCTTTCCTCGTTCCGTGGCCGCAAGAATCACGCAATTCCGATGAGAAACGAAAAAGTTGTGGACCTTTGAAACTTTTCTTTCATGAAGAAGATGATCATCACGTTTTTTGCTTGCTGAAAATGAGGGGTTTCTCATCTTAAATCATATGCCTTTGATATTTATATGTTGGCAAAGTATCTCTCTAGTCCTTTAAGTTGCCACCTCCTTTCGCTTCAATTTCTAACTTTTCTTTCGTCCGATTTAGTCCACTAATCGCTTAATCATTCGTTTCTCGATAAATTCCGTATTATTTATTTCCAAATAAATAATTTTAATTCCATATCTTATACCTTTACTTTCCAATAATTTATTTTGGCAATTGTGGCCAAAAACGCTCAAATTTCCATTTTGAGCTAACTTGCACTTTTTCGTCCAATTTTTCATATTAATGACTATCGATAACCACTTTATCGATATTATTTTCTTATCTTGAGAAAATAGAGTAAAACACAACTTCCTCCGGAGGTTTGTGGTTAAAAGTACACTTTAGTCCTTAAAGTGGTTAATTTACACTTTAGCCCTTATTCTTAATTAATCGCCAAACTTTCTTCTAAAACGATTTCGTATGCTTACGAAACTTTGACGATCATTTATTAATAATATTTCACGGACCTTGGCGTGAATATTATTAGCTCTGGCTTTCCATCTTATTTTATTTTATTCTCTTTTTATATTGATTAAATCCAATTTATCGCATAATAATTTTCCATTTAAATTATTATTCTACGATAATTCTAATAGACTCGCTTCGGTCTAAGTCCTTATTATCCAATACTAATCTGATATTCTCGTTCTTAATCTTTACGATTATGCCTCGTGGCACTACACGTAATACCTCAAAAATTTAGGTTATTACATTTTGGTTTCTTGTTCAATAGTTGGCGGTCATTGTGATTTTAAATTTGCTTGGCTTCGATTCTCTGTTTGTTCTTCTTCAATTGTTGTTGGCGGCAAAATTCATTTTCAAAAGCGTGGTGACCATTCTTTATTACTGTGTGAGTTGAGATAGTTATTCCGAAATTGATCACTTGGTGGGAAATAATGTTGGCCACTGTTGGTTTAAATTTAATATTTTGGTTGTTATTTGATTTCACGTGAATGGTTATATTATTTATGTCTTGGCTATTAAAAATTATGTGCTTATGGCAAAAAGTTATTGTGGTTGTCATGGGTGTGCAATTGTTATTGGTTGGTTTATCATTATGATTTAATCAAAGATTTTTATTTGATTATTACTGATTTGAAACCGAACATTCGTCTATCATTTTAATTTTTAAATTTCTAATCGATAATTTTTTTTAAATAAAATCTAAAGATAATATTAGTTTCGATTCTAATTAATATTGTTTGAGTATTATAATTCGAAAACTATAATTATTTTATAATTATATTTTTTTGAAATAATTGATAATTATTTTATAATTGATAATTATATAATTTTTTTAAATCTTGGCTTGTTGTGCCAAATTGGCTAAATTACAAATTAGCCCTTAAACGTTTTATTTAAACTTATTTAATTAAGTTTTGATTTGTAACTTGGGTTACTTGAACTTTAAGCTATTGCGTTTTGACTTTAAACTATTATTTTATTAAGGTTGTTTAATAATTATAAACTATGTTTTATAATTGGATATTATATATGGATTTTATCAAGTCATTTTTGGGATTATAAACTCTATTTTATAGTTTGATAAAATATTTGGGTCGGGCATGACTTGGGTCGCCCGACATGTGAGGTTAACTTGATAGTTATCGATAACTCGGTTAACCCACTGTTTTTGAAATTGAGTTAATTATTATTTAATATTTATTTAAATAATGTTTTATGAAATGGATTTTAAAGCGAGAAATCAATATACTTGTATTAATTGGGCATTATTACTTATTGGGTATTTTGTGTTGCTCTTGATTTTTTTACCCTGACGTATTGTTTGTGCTAGTCCTATGTGGTGTCTAGTACACTTTAGAGTTAGGGTCCGTTTTTAATTTATTATTTATTTGTGTTTAGACTCGTCGACTGTTCGTGTTTTTGAGGTGAAACGAGTCTAGGTTGCGTGCCAGGAGTTTTCAGGTGGATTAGCAAGCAGTGAGTTTGTACTTACTATTTACCGCTTTATTAAGTAAATTGTTATTTTGATATATAAATATATATTGTACGTATATTTCGAACTATTTTTCCATTATGGTTCTTAGTTGGAACATGCTATCTAATGGGCACCATTAGGACTGCGTGCGCACCAGTATTGATCTAGATAAGTTATGTGATATGTGGGGGTAACTCGGTGGTAGCCTAGCTCTCGGGACCTAGTAGAGTAACTCGGTGTAGCTCAGCTCTCGGGACTCTGGTAATGGATTAAGTGTGGTCGGTGGTAACTCGTTGCAGCTCAGCTCTCGGAATCAGGCCTTATGAATAAAGTATACTAGTCAGAATATTGTTTTTTAGGGTTCCAACTATTATACGTAATGTTTATATTAAATATCTTAAAAGGGTTTTAAAGGTTTAACACTTGATAAATGTAAATAGTGGTATGAACTCATCTCAATATATCTGACCCCGTTGTTTTCCCAATTTTTCCAGGGTTATGATTTGAGCAAGTCAGCCGCTCTCCGATTCTTTATTTCCTCGGAGGTTTTACTTTATATTTTAATAAAGTTATTAAACTAATTTATTCTTAGACCGCAGTAGTAACTAGAAGTCTTAATTTTGTAGTACTTGTTGCCAGATTTATTAGATGGATTTAATTGATGTTTGGCATTCTTATATTAACTTGGCTTAATACGTATTTATCCCATGTTTAAGACTCAGAGTTGGCTGAGCACTTTATTATAAATGTTGTATATTATGAACTGCTAGAACTAGGCTGAAGTCTCGGTTGCCCCCGAGCATTGGTTTTCTTGCAGGCTTATATATTTGTTGGTTATCCGCAAGGCTAGCTACGGGTTTTGGTACAACCATACCCATACCCTAGCACCGGTCGTGATTCATGAAAATGGGTCATGACAGAAACAAATCGAAGCGTTTCACCTTTTTAGCAATTTAAGTGAAACGTTTACAAACGTTACGAAACAAATCCAAACGTTTCATGTTTTAAGCGATTTTAGCCAAACATTTACAAACATTACGAAACAAATCCAAACGTTTCACCGTTTTAGCAATTTAAGCCAAACGTTTACAAACGTTACAAAACAAATCCAAAGGTTTCACCTTTTTAATGATTTAAGCCTTGTGTACAAACGTTACGAAACAAATCCAAACGTTTCACCTTTTAAGTGATTTAAGCCCAACGTTTACAAACGTTACGAAACAAATCGAAATGTTTCCCCTTTTTAGTGATTTAAGCCAAAGGTTTACAAACGTTACGAAACAAAACCAAACGTTTAAAATGTTACGAAACAAATCCAAATGTTTCACATTTTTACCGATTTAAGCCAAATGTTACGGAACAAAACCAAACATTTCACATTTTAGCGATTTATGCCAAACATTTACCAACGTTATGAAACAAATCCAAGCGTTTCACCGTTTTAGCAATTTAAGCCAAAAAACGTTACGAAATAAATCTAGACGTTTCACCTTTTTAGCGATTTAAGCCAAACGTTTACAAACGATACGAAACAAATCTAAACGTTTTCCCATTTTAGCGATTTAAGCAAAACTTTTAAAAACGATACGAAACAAATCCAAATGTTTCACATTTTTAGAAATTTAAGGCAAACTTTTACAGACGTTACGAAACAAAGCCAAACGTTTACAACGTTACGAAACAAATCCAAGCGTTTCACCTTTTTAGCCATTTAAGCCAAACGTTTACAAACGTTACGAAACAAATCGAAGCGTTTCACGTTTTTAGCAATTTAAGCGAAACGTTTACAAACGTTATGAAACAAATCCAAATGTTTCACCTTTTTTGCGATTTAAGTCAAACGTTTACAAAAGTTACGAAACAAATCCAAACTTTTTCCCATTATAGCGATTTAAGCCAAACATTTTGAAATTAAACCAAACGTTTCCCCTTTTTAGCGATTTTAGTCGAACGTTTACAAACGTTACGAAACAAAAACAAACGTTTCACCTTTTTAGCGATTTAAGCCAAACGTTTAAAACGTTATGAAACAAATACAAGAGTTTCACTGTTTTAGCAATTTAATCCAAAAAACGTTAACAAATCTAGACGTTTCACCTTTTTAGCGATTGAAACCAATCGTTTACAAACGTTACGAAACAAATCCAAATGTTTTCCCATATTAGCAATTTAAGCCAAACTTTTATAAACGATACGAAACAAAACAAAACGTTTAAAATATTACGAAACAAATCCAAATGTTTCACATTTTTAGAAATTTAAGGCAAACGTTTACAAACGTTACGAAATAAAGCCAAACGTTTACAAACGTTACGAAACAAATCCAAGCGTTTCACCTTTTTAGCCATTTAAGTCAAACGTTTACAAACGTTACAAAACAAATCTAAGCATTTCACCTTTTTAGCAATTTAAGTGAAACGTTTACAAACGTTACGAAACAAATCCAAACGTTTCACGTTTTAAGAGATTTTCGCCAAACGTTTACAAACGTTACGAAACAAATCCAAACGTTTCACCTTTTTAGCGATTTAAGCCAAACGTTTACAAACGTTAGAAAATAAATCCAAAGATTTCACCTTTTTAGTGATTTAAGCCTTGTGTACAAACGTTACGAAACAAATCCAAATGTTTCACCTTTTATGAGATTTAAGCCCAACGTTTACAAACGTTATGAAACAAATCCAAACGTTTCCCCTTTTTAGCGATTTAAGCCAAACGTTTACAAACATTACGAAACAAAACCAAACGTTTAAAATGTTACGAAACAAATCCAAACATTTCACATTTTTAGCGATTTAAGCCAAATGTTACGGAACAAAACCAAACATTTCACATTTTAGCGATTTAAGCCAACCATTTACAAACGTTACGAAACAAATCCAAGCGTTTCACCTTTTTAGCAATTTAAGAAAAACGTTTACAAACGTTATGAAACAAATCCAAGCGTTTCACCTTTTTAGCAATTTAATCCAAACGTTTACAAAGGTTGCGAAACAAATCCAAATGTTTAACCTTTTTAGCGATTTAAGCTAAATCTTTAAAACGTTACGAAATAAATCAAAACGTTTACAAACATTACCGAACAAAAACAAACGTTTCACATTTATAGCAATTTAAGCCAAACGTTTACAAATTACGAAACAAATCCAAACGTTTCACCTTTTTAGCGATTGAAGATAAACGTTTACAAACGCTACGAAACGAATCCAAACATTTCCCCATTTTAGCGATTTAAGCCTACCGTTTAGAAACGTTACGAAACTAAACCAAATGTTTACAAACGTTACAAAACAAATCCAAACGTTTACAAACGTTACGAAACAAATCTAAACGTTTCCCCATTTTAGTTATTTAAGCCAAACATTTACAAACGTTACGAAACAAATCCAAACGTTTCACCTTTTTAGCGATTTAAGCCAAACGGTTACAAACATTTACAAATGTTACGAAACAAATCCAAACGTTTACAGACATTACAGAACAAAAACAAACTTTTCACATTTTTAGCAATTTAAGCCAAACGTTTATAAATGTTACGAAACAAATCCAAACGTTTTGCCTTTTTAGCGAATGAAGCCAAACGTATACACACGTTATGAAACAAATCCAAACGTTTCCCCATTTTAGCGATTTAAGCCAAATGTTTTTAAACGTTACGAAACAAAACCAAACGTTTACAAACGTAACGAAACAAATCCAAATGTTTACAAATGTTACGAAACAAATCCAAACGTTTCCCCTTTTTAGCGATTTAAGCCAAACGTTTACAAACGTTACGAAACAAATCCAAACGTTTTCCCATTTTAGCGATTTAAGCCAAACGTTTTCAAATCAATCCAAACGTTTCACCTTTTTAGCGATTTTAGTCAAACGTTTACAAACGTTAAGAAACAAAAACAAACGTTTCACCTTTTTAGCGATTTAAGCCAAACGTTTAAAACGCTACAAAACAAATCCAAGCGTTTCACCGTTTTAGAAATTTAAGCCAAAAAACGTTATGAAACAAATCCAGACGTTTCACCTTTTTCGCGATTTAAGTCAAACGTTTACAAACGTTACGAAACAAATCCAAGCATTTTCCCATTTTACCGATTTAAGCCAAACTTTTACAAACGATACGAAACAAAACGTTTAAAATATTACGAAAAAAATTCAAATGTTTCACATTTTTAGAAATTTAAGGCAAACGTTTATAAACGTTACGAAACAAAGCCAAACTTTTACAAACATTGCGAAACAAATCCAAGCGTTTCACCTTTTTAGCCATTTAAGCCAAATGTTTACAAAAGTTACGAAACAAATCCAAGAGTTTCACCTTTTTAGCAATTTAAGCGAAACGTCTACAAACGTTACGAAATATATCCAAACGTTTCATGTTTTAGGCGATTTTAGCCAAACGTTTACAAACGTTACGAAACAAATCCAAACGTTTCACCTTTTAAGCGATTTAAGCCAAACGTTTCTTTACAAACGTTACGAAACAAATCTAAACGTTTCACCTTTTAAGCGATTTAAGCCCAACTTTTACAAACGTTACGAAACAAATCCAAATGTTTCCCCTTTTTAGGGATTTAAGCCAAACGTTTACAAACGTTACGAAACAAAACCAAACGTTAAAAATGTTACGAAACAAATCCAAACGTTTCACAATTTTAGCGATTTAAGCCAAATGTTACGGAAAAAAACCTAACGTTTCACATTTTTAGCGATTTAAGCCGAACATTTACAAACGTTACGAAACAAATCCAAGCGTTTCACCTTTTTAGCAATTTAAGCAAAACATATACAAACGTTACGAAACAAATCCAAACGTTTCACCTTTTTAGCGATTTAATCCAAACGTATACTCGTTACGAAACAAAACCAAACGTTTAACCTTTTTAGCGATTTAAGCCAAATCTTTAAAACGTTACGAAATAAATCCAAATGTTTACAAACATTACCGAACAAAAACAAACGTTTCACATTTTTAGCAATTTAAGCCAAACGTTTACAAACGTTACGAAACAAATCCAAACGTTTCACCTTTTTAGCGATTGAAGCCAAACGTTTACAAACGTTACGAAACAAATCCAAACGTTTCCCCATTTTAGCGATTTAAGCCAAACGTTTAGAAACGTAACGAAACTAAACCAAACGTTTACAAACGTTACGAAACAAATTCAAACGTTTACGTACGTTACGAAACAAATCTAAACGTTTCCCCATTTTAGCTATTTAAGCCAAACATTTACAAACGTTACGAAACAAATCAAAACGTTTCACCTTTTTAGCGATTCAAGCCAAACGTTTACAAACATTTTCAAATGTTACGAACAAATCCAAACGTTTACAAACATTACAGAACAAAAACAAACTTTTCACATTTTTAGCAATTTAAGGCAAACGTTTATAAACGTTACGAAAAAAATCCAAACGTTTCCCCTTTTTAGCGAATGAAGCCAAGCGTTTACAAAAGCTAAGAAAAAAATCCAAACATTTACCCATTTTAGCGATTTAATCCAAACGTTTTTAAACGTTACGAAACAAAACCAAACGTTTACAAACGTTACGAAACAAATCCAAATGTTTACAAACGTTACGAAACAAATCCAAACGTTTCCCCTTTTTAGCGATTTAAGCCAAACGTTTACAAACGTTACGAAACAAAACCAAACGTTTAAAATGTTACGAAACAAATCAAAACGTTTCACATTTTTAGCGAATTAAGCCAAACGTTATGGAACAAAACCAAATGTTTCACATTTTTAGCGATTTAAGCCAAACATTTACAAACGTTACTAAACAAATCCAAGCGTTTCTCCTTTTTAGCGATTTAAGCCAAACGTTTACAAAAGTTACGAAACAAATCCAAGCGTTCCAGCTTTTTTAGCAATTTAAGCAAAACGTTTACAAACGTTACGAAACAAATCCAAACGTTTCTCGTTTTTAGCGATTTAATCCAAACGTTTACAAACATTACGAAATAAAACCAAACGTTTCACCTTTTTAGCGATTTAAGCCAAATCTTTAATCATTTACAAATGTTACGAAACAAATCCAAACGTTTACAAACATTATAGAATAAAAACAAACTTTTTACATTGTTAGCAATTTAAGCAAAATGTGTATAAACGTTACGAAACAAATCTAAATGTTTCGCCTTTTTAGTGAATGAAGCCAAACGTTTACAAACGTTACGAAACAAATCCAAACGTTTCCCTATTTTAGCGATTTAAGCCAAATTTAAACGTTACGAAACAAAACCAAACGTTTACAAACGTTACAAAGCAAATCCAAATAATTACAAACGTTACGAAACAAATCCAAACTTTCCCCATTTAAGCGATTTAAGCCAAACGTTTACAAACGCTACGAAACAAATCTAAATGTTTCCCCTTTTTAGCGATTTAAGCCAAACGTTTACAAATGTTATAAAGCAAATCCTAAAGTTTCCCAATTTTAGCAATTTAAGCGAAACTTTTACAATCGTTACGAAACAAATCCAAACGTTTCGCCTATTTTGTGATTGAAGCCAAACATTTACAAACATTACGAAACAAATCCAAACATTTCACCTTTTTAGCGATTTAAGCCAAACGTTTACAAATGTTATGAAACAAATCCAAGCGTTTCACCTTCTTAGAAATATAAGCCAAACGTTTACAAACTTTACGAAACCAATCCAAACGTTTCACCTTTTTAGCGATTTAAGCCAAAGTTTACAAACGTTGCGAAACATATCCAAACGTTACACCTTTTTAGCAATTTAACCCAAACATTTACAAACGTTACGAAACAAATCCAAACGTTTTCCAATTTTAGTGATTTAAGCCAAACGTTTTAAAATTAAACCAAACGTTTCACCTTTTTAGCGATTTAAGCCAAATGTTTAAAACGTTACGAAACAAATCCAAGCGTTTCACCTTTTAAGCAATTTAAGCCAAATATTTACAAACGTTACGAAACAAATCCATACGTTTCCCCATTTTAGCGATTTAAGCCAAATGTTTAAAACGTTACGAAAAGAATCCCAACATTTTCCCTTTTTAGCAATTTAAGCCAAACGTTTACAAAACGTTACGAAATAAATCCAAACGTTTCACCTTTTTATCATTTTAAGCCAAACGTTTACAAACGCTACGAAACAAATCCAAGCGTTTAACCTTTTTAGGAATTTAAGCCAAACGTTTACAAACATTACGAAACAAATCCAATATTTTAACCTTTTTAGCGATTGAAGCCAACGTTACAAAACAAAGTTAAACGTTACGAAACAAATCGAAGCGTTTCACCATTTTAGCAATTTAAGCCAAACATTTATAAACGTTACGAAACAAATCTAAACGTTTCACCTCTTTAATGATTTAAGCCAAACATTTACAAATTTTTAGTAATTGAAGCGAAACGTTTACAAACATTACGAAAAAAATCCAAACATTTCACCTTTTTAGCAATTTAAGCCAAGCGTTTAGAAACGTTACGAAACAAATCCAAATGTTTCACCTTTCTAGCGATTTAAGCCAAACATTTACAAATGTTACGAAACAAATCCAAACGTTTCCCCATTTTACAATTTAAGCCAAACGTTTACAAACGTTACGAAACAAATCCAAGCGTTTCACCTTTTTAGCATTTTAAGCCAAACGTTTACAAACGTTACGAAACAAATCCAAACGTTTCCCCATTTTAGCAATTTAAACCAAACGTTTATAAACGTTACGAAACAAAACCAAACCTTCCGAAACAAATCCAAACTCTTTCCCAATTTTAGCGATTTATGCCAAACGTTTACAAATGTTGCGATAAAAATCCAAACGTTTCACATTTTTAGAGATTTAAGCCAAACGTTTAGAAACGTTATGAAACAAATCTAAATGTTTAATAACATTACGGAATAAAAATAGCTTTTCACATTTTAAGCAATTTAAGCCAAACGTTTACAAATGTTACGAAACAAATTCAAACATTTCACCTTTTTATAGATTGAAGCAGACATTTACAAACATTAAGAAATAAATCCAAACGTTTCCCCATTTAAGCGATTTAAGCCAAACGTTTATAAACGTTACGAAACAAAACCAAATGTTTACAAACGTTACGAAACAAATCCAAATGTTTATAAACGTTACGAAACAAATCCAAATGTTTCCCCATTTTATTGATTTAAGCCAAAAGTGTAAAGCGTTACGAAACAAATCTCAACGTTTTACCTTTTTAGCGATTTAAGGCTAACGTTTACAAACGTTAAGAAACAAATCCAAACGTTTTCCCATTTTAGCGATATTAGCCAAACTATTTTAAATTAAACCAAACGTTTCACCTTTTTAGCGATTTAAGCCAAACATTTAAAACGTTACGAAACAAATCCAAAAGTTTCCTCTTTTTAGCGATTTAAGCCAAAGTTTTACAAAATTTACGAAACAAATCCAAACGTTTTCCCATTTAAGCTATTTAAGCCAAACGTTTACAAACGTTAAGCAAAAAATACAAGCGTTTCACCTTTTTAGCGATTTAAACCAAACTTTTACAAACGATACGAAACAAAACCAAACGTTTACAAACGTTACGAAACAAATCCAAGCGTTTCACATTTTTAGCCAAATAAGCCAAACGTTTACAAACATTACGAAACAAATCCAAGCGTTTCACCTTTTTAGTAATTTAAGCCAAACGTTTAGAAATGTTACGAAACAAATCCAAAGGTTTCACGTTTTAAGCGATTTAAGCCAAACGTTTACAAACGTTACGAAACTAACGTTATGAAACAAATCCAAACATTTCACCTTTTTAGCGATTTAAGCCAAACGTTTACAGACGTTACAAAACAAATCCAAATATTTCACCTATTTAGCGATTTAAGCCAAACGTTTGTTTACAAACGTTACGAAACAAATCCAAACGTTTCCCCTTTTAAGCGATTTAAGCCAAACGTTTACAAACGTTACGAAACAAATCCAAGTGTTTCCCCTTTTTAGTGATTTAAGCCAAACGTTTACAAACGTTATGAAACAAAACCAAACGTTTAAACTTTTTAGCGATATAAGCCAAATCATTAAAACGATACGAAATATATCCAAACGTTTACAAACATTACGGAACAAAAACAAATGTTTCATATTTTTAGCAGTTTAAGCTAAACGTTTACGAACCATACGAAACAAATCCAAAGGTTTCACCTTTTTAGCGATTTAAGCCAAACGTTTACAAACATTACGAAACAAATCCAAACGTTTCCCCATTTTAGCTTTTAGCGATTTAAGCCAAACGTTTAGAAATAATACGAAACAAAACCAATCGTTTACAAACGTTAGAAAACAAATCCAAACTTTTACAAACGTTACGAAACAAATCCAAACGTTTCCCCATTTTAGCGATATAAGCCAAAAGTTTACAATCGTTATGAAACAAATCCAAACGTTTCACCTTTTTAGCGATTTAAGCCAAACGTTTACAAACATTTACAAACGTTACGAAACAAATCCAAATGTTTACAAACATTATAGAACAAAAACAAACTTTTCACATTTTTAGCAATTTAAGCCAAACGTTTATAAACGTTACGAAACAAATCCAAACATTTCACATTTTTAGTAAATGAAGCCAAACGGTTACAAACATTACGAAACAAATCCAAACGTTTCTCATTTTTAGCAATTTAAGCCAAAATTTTACAAACGTGACGAAACAAATCCAAACGTTTCACCTTTTTAGCGATTTAAGCCAAACGTTTACAAACATTTACAAACATTACGAAACAAATCCAAACGTTTACAAACATTACATATCAAAAACAAACTTTTCACATTTTTAGCAATTTAAGCCAAACGTTTGTAAACGTTACGAAACAAATCCAAACGTTTCCCGTTTTTAGCGAATGAAGCCAAACGTTTACAAACATTAAGAAACAAATCCAACGTTTCTCCATTTTAGCAATTTAAGCCATATGTTTTTAAACATTACGAAATAAAACCAAACGTTTACAAACGTTACGAAACAAATCCAAATATTTACAAACGTTATGAAACTAATACAAACGTTTCCCCATTTAAGAGATTTAAGCCAAACGTTTACAAACGTTACGAAACAAATCCAAACATTTCATCTTTTTAGCGATTTAAGCCAAACGTTTACAAATGTTATGAAACAAATCCAAACGTTTTCCCATTTGAGTTATTTACGCCAAATGTTTACAAACGATACGAAACAAATCCAAATGTTTCCCCTTTTCTGCGATGGAAGCCAAACGTTTACAAACGCTATGAAACATATATAAATGTTTCCCCTTTATAGCGATTTAAGCCTAACGTTTACAAACGCTATGAAACAAATCCAAGCGTTTCACCTTTTTAGCAATATAAGTCAAACATTTACAAATGTTACGAAACAAATCCAGACGTTTCACCTTTTTAGCGATTTAAGTCAAACGTTTACAAACGTTACGAAACAAATCCAAATGTTTCCCCATTTTAGCGATTTAAGCCAAACGTTTAAAACGTTTCGAAACAAATCCAAACGTTTCACCTTTTTAGCAATTTAAGCCAAACGTTTAATAACTTAGTAAACAAATCCAAACGTTACACCATTTTAGCGATTTAAGCCAAACGTTTACAAACATTACAAAACAAATATAAATGTTTAAAAACGTTATGAAACAAATCCAAACGTTTCCCCATTTTAGCGATTTAAGCCAAAAGTTTACAAACGTTACGAAACAAATCTAAACGTTTCACCTTTTCAGCGATTTAAACCAAACGTTTACAAATATTTACAAACGTGACGAAGCAAATCCAAAGGTTTAAAAACATTACAGAACAAAAACAAACTTTTCACATTTTTAGCAATTAAAGCCAAACGTTTAGAAACGTTGCGAAACAAATCCAAACGTTTCACCTTTTTAGGGAATGAAGCCAAATGTTTACAAACATTACGAAACAAATCCAAACGTTTCCCCATTTTAGCGAATTAAGCCAAAAGTTAACAAACGTTGCGAAACATATCCAAACGTTACACCTTTTTAGCAATTTAACCCAAACATTTACAAACGTTACGAAACAAATCCAAACGTTTTCCAATTTTAGTGATTTAAGCCAAACGTTTTAAAATTAAACCAAACGTTTCACCTTTTCAGCGATTTAAGCCAAATGTTTAAAACATTACGAAACAAATCCAAGCATTTCACCTTTTAAGCAATTTAAGCCAAATATTTACAAACCTTATGAAACAAATCCGTACGTTTCCCCATTTTAGCGATTTAAGCCAAATGTTTAAAACGTTACGAAAAGAATCCCAACATTTTCCCTTTTTAACAATTTAAGCCAAACGTTTACAAAACGTTACGAAATAAATCCAAACGTTTCACCTTTTTTCATTTTAAGCCAAACGTTTACAAATATTACGAAACAAATCCAAGCATTTCAATTTTTTAGCATTTTAAACCAAACGTTTACAAACGCTACGAAACAAATCCAAGCGTTTAACCTTTTTAGTAATTTAAGCCAAACGTTTCCAAACATTACGAAACAAATCCAAACTTTTAACCTTTTTAGCGATTGAAGCCAAACGTTACAAAACAAAGTTAAAAGTTACGAAACAAATCGAAGCGTTTCCCCATTTTAGCAATTTAAGCCAAACATTTACAAACGTTACGAAACAAATCTAAACGTTTCACCTCTTTAGTGATTTAAGCCAAACATTTACAAATTTTTAGTAATTGAAGCGAAACGTTTACAAACATTACAAAAAAAATCCAAACATTTCACCTTTTTAGCAATTTAAGCCAAGCGTTTACAAACGTTACGAAACAAATCCAAACGTTTCACCTTTCTAGCGATTTAAGCCAAACATTTACAAATGTTACGAAACAAATCCAAACGTTTCCCCATTTTACAATTTAAGCCAAACGTTTACAAACGTTATGAAACAAATCCAAGCGTTTCACCTTTTTAGCATTTTAAGCCAAACGTTTACAAACGTTACGAAACAAATCCAAACGTTTCCTTATTTTAGCAATTTAAACCAAACGTTTATAAACGTTACGAAACAAAACCAAACCTTCCGAAACAAATCCAAACGTTTACAAATGTTACGAAACAAATCCAAACTCTTTCCCAATTTTAGCGATTTATGCCAAACGTTTACAAATGTTGCGATAAAAATCCAAATGTTTCACATTTTTAGAGATTTAAGCCAAAAGTTTAGAAACGTTATGAAACAAATTTAAATGTTTAATAACATTACGGAATAAAAATAGCTTTTCACATTTTAAGCAATTTAAGCCAAACGTTTACAAATGTTACGAAACAAATTCAAACATTTCACCTCTTTATAGATTGAAGCAAACATTTACAAACATTAAGAAATAAATCCAAACGTTTCCCCATTTTAGCGATTTATGCCAAACGTTTATAAACGTTACGAAATAAAACCAAATGTTTACAAACGTTACGAAACGAATCCAAATGTTTATAAACGTTACGAAACAAATCCAAATGTTTCCCAATTTTATTGATTTAAGCCAAAAGTGTAAAGCGTTACGAAACAAATCTAAACGTTTTACCTTTTTAGCGATTTAAGGCTAACGTTTACAAACGTTAAAAAACAAATCCAAACGTTTTCCCATTTTAGCGATATTAGCCAAACTATTTTAAATTAAACCAAACGTTTCACCTTTTTAGCGATTTAAGCCAAACATTTAAAACGTTACGAAACAAATCCAAACGTTTCCTCTTTTTAGCGATTTAAGCCAAACTTTTACAAACGTTACGAAACAAATCCAAACGTTTCTCCATTTTAGCGAATTAAGCCAAAAGTTTACAAACGTTACGAAACAAATCCAAACGTTTCACCTTTTTAGCGATTTAAACCAAACGTTTACAAATATTTACAAACGTGAAGAAGCAAATCCAAAGGTTTAAAAAGATTACAGAACAAAAACAAACTTTTCACATTTTTAGCAATTAAAGCCAAACGTTTAGAAACGTTGCGAAACAAATCCAAACGTTTCACCTTTTTAGGGAATGAAGCCAAATGTTTACAAACATTACGAAACAAATCCAAACGTTTCCCCATTTTAGCGATTTAAGCCAAAAGTTAACAAACGTTACGAAACAAATCCAAATGTTTTCCCACTTTAGCGATTTAAGCCGAACGTTTTGAAATTAAACCAAACGTTTCATCTTTTTTGCGATTTAAGTCAAACGTTTACAAACATTACGGAACAAAAACAAACGTTTCACCTTTTTAGCGATTTAAGCCAAACGTTTAAAACGTTACAACAAATCCAAGCGTTTCACCTTTTTTGCAATTTTAGCCATACATTTACAAAAGTTACGAAACAAATCCAAACGTTTCATCTTTTTAGCGATTTAAGTCAAACGTTTACAAACGTAATGAAACAAATCCAAACGTTTTCCCATTTTAGCGATTTAAGCCAAACGTTTACAAACGTTAGAAAATAAATCCAAGCGTTTCACCATTTTAGCGATTTAAGCAAAACTTTTACAAACGATACGAAACAAAACCAAACATTTCAAACGTTACGAAACAAATAGAAACGTTTCACATTTTTAGCAATTTAAGCCAAACGTTTAAAAACGTTACGAAGCAAAGCCAAACGTTTACAAACGTTACGAAAGAAATCCAAGTGTTTCACATTTTTAGCAATATAAGCAAAACATTTACAAACGTTACGAAACAAATCCAAACGTTTACCCATTTTAGCGATTTAGGCCAAACGTTTAGAAAAGACTCTAAACATATTTCCTTTTTAGCAATTTAAGCTAAACGTTTACAAATATTACGAAACAAATCCAAGCATTTCACCCTTTTTAGCAATTTAAGCCAAACGTTTACAAACGATACGAAACAAATCCAAGCGTTTCACCTTTTTAGCAATATAAGCCAAACATTTACAAATATTTCAAAAAAAATCCAAACGTTTCACCTTTTTAGCAATTGAAGCCAAACGTTTACAAACGTTACGAAACAAAGCCAAACGTTTACAAACGTTACGAAACAAAGCCAAACGTTTACAAACGTTACGAAATAAAGTCAAATGTTTACGAACATTACGAAACAAATCGAACCGTTTCACCTTTTTAGTAATATAAGCCAAACGTTTACAAACGTTACGAAACAAATCCAAACGTTTCACCTTTTTAGTGATTTAAGCCAAATATTTACAAATTTTTATTGATTGAATTGTACACAAACGTTACGAAAAAAATCCAAACGTTTCACCTTTTTAGCAATTTAAGCCAAGCGTTTACAAAAGTTACGAAAAAAATCCAAATGTTTCATCTTTTTAGCGATTTAAGCCAAACGTTTACAAATGATACGAAAAAAATCCAAACATTTGGTCATTTTACAATTTAATCCAAACGTTTACAAACGTTACAAAAAAACTTCAAATGTTTCACCTTTTTAGCTATTTAAGACAAATATTTACAATCGTTACGAAACAAATCCAAATGTTCCCCCATTTTTGCGATATAAGCCAAACGTTTACAAACGTTATGAAACAAATCCAAAAGTTTTACCTTTTTAACGATTTAAGCCAAACGTTAAAAAGCAAAACAAAACATTTAAGACGTTTCGAAACAAATCCAAACGTTTCACATTTTTAGCGATTCAAGCCAAAAATTTACTAACGTTAAGGAACAAAACCAAAGATTTCACATTTTAAGCAATTTAAACCAAACGTTTACAAACGTTACGAAACAAATCTAAACAATTTCCTATGTTAGCAATTTAAGCCAAACGTTTATAAACGTTATGAAACAAAACCAAACGCTACGAAACAAATCCAAACGTTTACAAATGTTACGAAACAAATCCAAACGTTTCCCCATTTTAACGGTTTAATCGAAACGTTTACAAACGTTGCGATACAAATCCAAACGTTTCACATTTTTAGCGATTTAAGGCAAATATTTAGAAACGTTGCGAAACAAATCCAAACGTTTACAAACATTACGGAATAAACAAAAACTTTTCACATTTTTAGCAATTTAAGCCAAACGTTTACAAACTTAGCAATTTAAACCAAATGTTTACAAACGTTACGAAACAAAACCAAATGTTTCACCTATTTAGCGATTTAAACCAAACGTTTACAAACATTACAAAACAAATCCAAATGTTTCACCTTTTTAACGAATTCAACCAAACGTTTACAAACGTTACGAAACAAATCCAAACGTTTCACCTTTTTAGCAATTTTAATCCAAACATTTCCCCTCTTTAGCAAATTAAGCCAAACGTTTACAAAAGTTACGAAACAAATCCAAATGTTTAACCTTTTTAGCGATTTAAGCCAAACATTTCACCTTTTTAGCGATTTAAACTAAACGTTTACAAACATTACGAAACAAATCCAATTGTTTCACATTTTTAACGATTTAAGCCAAACATTTACAAACGTTACGAAACTAATCCAAACGTTTAATACGTTACGAAACCCTTTTTAATAATTCAAGCCAAACGTTAACAAACGTTACAAAACAAATCAATACGTTTAATCTTTTTAGCGATTTAAAACAAACGTTTACAAACGTTACAAAACAAATCCAAACGTTTCACCTTTTTAGCGATTTAAGCCAAACATTTACAAACGTTACGAAACAAAACCAAACATTTTACCTTTTTAGCAATATAAGCCAAACGTTTATAGACGTTACGAAACAAATCCAAACGTTTCATCTTTTTAGCGGATTAAGCCAAACGTTTACACACGTTACGAAACAAATCCAATTTTTTTACCTTTTTAGCGATTTTAGCCAAAAGTTTACAAAAGTTACGAAACAAATCCAAGCATTTCACCTTTTTTGCGATTTAAGCCAAACGTTAAAAGCGTTACGAAACAAATCCAGACGTTTCACCTTTTTAGCTATTTAAGCCAAACGTTACGAAACAAATCCACATGTTTCACATTTTTAGCGATTGAAGCCAATAGTTTACAAATGTTACGAAACATATTGAAACATTTCCAAATATTACGAAACAAAACCAAGCGTTTCACCTTTTTAGCAATATAAGCCAAACGTTTACAAACGTTACGAAACAAATCCAAACGTTTTGCCTTTTTAGCGATTTAAGCCAAATGTTTACAAACGGTATGAAACAAATCCAAATGTTTCACCTTTTTAGCGATTTAAGCCAAACGTTTACAAACGCTACGAAACAAATCCAAACGTTTCACCTTTTTAGCAATTTAAGCCAAATGTTTACAAACGTTACGAAACAAATCCAAACGTTTAACCTTTTTAGCGATTGAAGCTAAACGTTTGCAAACGTTATGAAACAAATCCAAACGTTTCACATTTTTAGCTATTTAAGCCAAACATTTCCAAACGTTTAAAACGTTACGAAACAATTTCCTCTTTTTAGCAAATGTTTACAAACGTTTCGAAACAAAACCAAGCGTTTCCTCTTTTTAGCAATTTAAGCAAAACATTTACAAACATTACAAAACAAATTTAAGCGTTTCACCTTTTTAGCAATATAAGCCAAACATTTACAAACGTTACGAAACAAATCCAAGCGTTTCACCTTTTTAGCAATTCAAGTCAAACGTTTACAAACGTTACGAAACAAAATCAAACGTTTAAAACGTTACGAAACAAATTCAAACGTTTCTCATTTCTATCGAATTAAGCCAAACGTTTACAAACCTTACGAAACAATCCAAACGTTTAAAACGTTACGAAACAAATTCAAACGTTTACAAACGTTACGAAAAAAACCAAGCGTTTCACCTTTTTTGCAATTTAAGCCAAACGTTTACAACATTAAAAACAAATCCAAGCGTTTCAGCTTTTTAGCAATTTAAGCCAAACGTTTACAAACGTTACGAAACAAATCCAACCGTTTACAAACGTTACGAAACAAATCCAAACGTTTCACCTTTTTTGCGATTTAAGCCAAACCTTTACAAACATTACGAAACAAATCCAAACGTTTCACCTTTTTAGCGATTTAAGCGAAATGTTTGCAAACGTTAAGAAACAAATCCAAGCGTTTCGCCTTTTTAGCGATTTAAGCATAACGTTTACAAACAATACAAAACAAATCCAAAGGTTTCCCCTTTTTAATGATTTAAGCCAAACGTTTACAAACGCTACGAAAAAAATCATACCGTTTAACCTTTTTAGCAATTTAAGCCAAACATTTACAAACGTTACGAGACATATCCAAATGTTTCCCCTTTTTAGCGATTTAAGCCAAACATTTGCAAACGTTACGAAACAAAACCAAACGTTTCTCCTTTTTAGCGATTTAAGCCTAACGTTTCCAAACGTTACGAAACAAATCCAAATGTTTCACCCTTTTAGCGATTTAAGCCAAACGTTTACAAACGTTTCAAAACAAATCCAAATGTTTCGCCTTTTTAGCAATTTAAGCCAAAGGTTTACAAACGTTACGAAACAAAACCAAACGTTTAAAATGTTATGAGACAAATTAAAACGTTTCACATTATTAGCGATTTAAGCCAAACGTTTACAAACGTTACGAAACAAAACCAAGCGTTTCACCTTTTTAGCAATTTAAGCCAAACGTTTACAAACATCACAAAACAAATCCAAGCGTTTCACCTTTTAAGCAATGTAAGCCAAACGTTTACAAACATTACGAAACAAATCCAATCGTTTCACCTTTTATGCAATGTAAGCCAAACGTTTACAAACATTACAAAACAAATCCAAGCGTTTCACCTTTTTAGCAATTTAAGCCAAATGTTTACAAACGTTCCGAAACTAATCCAAGCGTTTCACCTTTTTAGTAATTTAAGCCAAACGTTTACAAACATTACAAAACAAATCTAAGCGTTTCACCTTTTTAGCAATTTAAGCCAAACGTTTACAAACATTACGAATTAAAACCAAGCGTTGCACCTATTTAGCAATTTAAGCCAAACGTTTACAAATATTACGAAACAAAACCAAGCGTTTCACATTTTTAGCAATTTAAGCCAAATGTTTACAAACATTACGAAACAAATCAATGCGTTTCACCTTTTTAGCAATGTAAGCCAAACGTTTACAAACATTACAAAACAAATCCAAGTGTTTCACCTTTTTAGCAATTAAAGCCAAACGTTTACAAACATTACGAAACAAATCCAAACGTTTCACCTTTTTAGCGACTTAAGCCAAACGTTTACAAACGGTACGAAACAAATCCAAACGTTTCCCCTTTTTAGCGATTTAAGCCAAACATTTACAATGGTTTTCAAACAAATCCAAATGTTTCACCTTTTTATCAATTTAAGCCAAACGTTTACAAACGTTACGAAACAAATCCAAGCGTTTCACCTTTTTAGCAATTTAAGCGAAATGTTTACAAACGATACGAAACAAATCGAAACGTTTCACCTTTTTAGCGATTTAAGCGAAATGTTTAAAAACGTTATGAAACAAATCCAAACGTTTCAACTTTTTAGCGATTTTAGCCAAACGTTTACAAACGTTACCAAACAAATCCAAACGTTTCCCCTTTATATCGATATAAGCTAAACGTTTACAAACGTTACGAAACAAATCCAAACGTTTCACCTTTTTAGCGATTTAAACTAAACGTTTACAAACATTACGAAACAAATCCAAAAGTTTGACCTTATTAATATTAATTTAAGCCAAACGTTTACAAACGTTACGAAACAAATCCAAACGTTTAACCTTTTTAGCGATTGAAGCTAAACGTTTGCAAACGTTATGAAACAAATCCAAACGTTTCACATTTTTAGCTATTTAAGCCAAACATTTCCAAACGTTTAAAACGTTACGAAACAATTTCCTCTTTTTAGCAAATGTTTACAAACGTTTCGAAACAAAACCAAGCGTTTCCTCTTTTTAGCAATTTAAGCAAAACATTTACAAACATTACAAAACAAATTTAAGCGTTTCACCTTTTTAGCAATATAAGCCAAACATTTACAAACGTTACGAAACAAATCCAAGCGTTTCACCTTTTTAGCAATTCAAGTCAAACGTTTACAAACGTTACGAAACAAAATCAAACGTTTAAAACGTTACGAAACAAATTCAAACGTTTCTCATTTCTATCGAATTAAGCCAAACGTTTACAAACCTTACGAAACAATCCAAACGTTTAAAACGTTACGAAACAAATTCAAACGATTACAAACGTTACGAAAAAAACCAAGCGTTTCACCTTTTTTGCAATTTAAGCCAAACGTTTACAACATTAAAAACAAATCCAAGCGTTTCAGCTTTTTAGCAATTTAAGCCAAACGTTTACAAACGTTACGAAACAAATCCAACCGTTTACAAACGTTACGAAACAAATCCAAACATTTCACCTTTCTTGCGATTTAAGCCAAACCTTTACAAACATTACGAAACAAATCCAAACGTTTTACCTTTTTAGCGATATAAGCGAAACGTTTGCAAACGTTAAGAAACAAATCCAAACGTTTCGCCTTTTTAGCGATTTAAGCATAACGTTTACAAACAATACAAAACAAATCCAAAGGTTTCCCCTTTTTAATGATTTAAGCCAAACGTTTACAAACGCTACGAAAAAAATCATACCGTTTAACCTTTTTAGCAATTTAAGCCAAACATTTACAAACGTTACGAGACATATCCAAATGTTTCCCCTTTTTAGCGATTTAAGCCAAACATTTGCAAACGTTACGAAACAAAACCAAACGTTTCTCCTTTTTAGCGATTTAAGCCTAACGTTTCCAAACATTACGAAACAAATCCAAATGTTTCACCCTTTTAGCGATTTAAGCCAAACGTTTACAAACGTTTCAAAACAAATCCAAATGTTTCGCCTTTTTAGCAATTTAAGCCAAAGGTTTACAAACGTTACGAAATAAAACCAAACGTTTAAAATGTTATGAAACAAATTAAAACGTTTCACATTATTAGCGATTTAAACCAAACGTTTACAAACGTTACGAAACAAAACCAAGCGTTTCACCTTTTTAGCAATTTAAGCCAAACGTTTACAAACATCACAAAACAAATCCAAGCGTTTCACCTTTTAAGCAATGTAAGCCAAACGTTTACAAACATTACGAAACAAATCCAAGCGTTTCACCTTTTATGCAATGTAAGCCAAACGTTTACAAACATTACAAAACAAATCCAAGCGTTTCACCTTTTTAGCAATTTAAGCCAAATGTTTACAAACGTTACGAAACAAATCCAAGCGTTTCACCTTTTTAGACATTTAAGCCAAACGTTTACAAACATTACAAAACAAATCTAAGCGTTTCACCTTTTTAGCAATTTAAGCCAAATGTTTACAAACATTACGAATTAAAACCAAGCGTTGCACCTATTTAGCAATTTAAGCCAAACGTTTACAAATATTACGAAACAAAACCAAGCGTTTCACATTTTTAGCAATTTAAGCCAAATGTTTACAAACATTACGAAACAAATCAATGCGTTTCACCTTTTTAGCAATGTAAGCCAAACGTTTACAAACATTACAAAACAAATCCAAGTGTTTCACCTTTTTAGCAATTAAAGCCAAACGTTTACAAACGGTACGAAACAAATCCAAACGTTTCACCTTTTTAGCGACTTAAGCCAAACGTTTACAAACGCTACGAAACAAATCCAAACGTTTCACCTTTTTCCCGATTTAAGCCAAACATTTACAATGGTTTTCAAACAAATCCAAATGCTTCACCTTTTTATCAATTTAAGCCAAACGTTTACAAACGTTACGAAACAAATCCAAGCGTTTCACCTTTTTAGCAATTTAAGCGAAACGTTTACAAACGATACGAAACAAATCGAAACGTTTCACCTTTTTAGCGATTTAAGCGAAATGTTTAAAAACGTTATGAAACAAATCCAAACGTTTCAACTTTTTAGCGATTATAGCCAAACGTTTACAAACGTTACCAAACAAATCCAAACGTTTCCCCTTTATATCGATATAAGCTAAACGTTTACAAACGTTACGAAACAAATCCAAACGTTTCACCTTTTTAGCGATTTAAACTAAACGTTTACAAACATTACGAAACAAATCCAAAAGTTTGACCTTATTAATATTAATTTAAGCCAAACGTTTACAAACGTTACGAAACAAATCCAAACGTTTAACCTTTTTAGCGATTGAAGCTAAACGTTTGCAAACGTTATGAAACAAATCCAAACGTTTCACATTTTTAGCTATTTAAGCCAAACATTTCCAAACGTTTAAAACGTTACGAAACAATTTCCTCTTTTTAGCAAATGTTTACAAACGTTTCGAAACAAAACCAAGCGTTTCCTCTTTTTAGCAATTTAAGCAAAACATTTACAAACATTACAAAACAAATTTAAGCGTTTCACCTTTTTAGCAATATAAGCCAAACATTTACAAACGTTACGAAACAAATCCAAGCGTTTCACCTTTTTAGCAATTTAAGTCAAACGTTTACAAACGTTACGAAACAAAATCAAACGTTTAAAACGTTACGAAACAAATTCAAACGTTTCTCATTTCTATCGAATTAAGCCAAACGTTTACAAACCTTACGAAACAATCCAAACGTTTAAAACGTTACGAAACAAATTCAAACGATTACAAACGTTACGAAAAAAACCAAGCGTTTCACCTTTTTTGCAATTTAAGCCAAACGTTTACAACATTAAAAACAAATCCAAGCGTTTCAGCTTTTTAGCAATTTAAGCCAAACGTTTACAAACGTTACGAAACAAATCCAACCGTTTACAAACGTTACGAAACAAATCCAAACATTTCACCTTTCTTGCGATTTAAGCCAAACCTTTACAAACATTACGAAACAAATCCAAACGTTTTACCTTTTTAGCGATATAAGCGAAATGTTTGCAAACGTTAAGAAACAAATCCAAGCGTTTCGCCTTTTTAGCGATTTAAGCATAACGTTTACAAACAATACAAAACAAATCCAAAGGTTTCCCCTTTTTAATGATTTAAGCCAAACGTTTACAAACGCTACGAAAAAAATCATACCGTTTAACCTTTTTAGCAATTTAAGCCAAACATTTACAAACGTTACGAGACATATCCAAATGTTTCCCCTTTTTAGCGATTTAAGCCAAACATTTGCAAACGTTACGAAACAAAACCAAACGTTTCTCCTTTTTAGCGATTTAAGCCTAACGTTTCCAAACATTACGAAACAAATCCAAATGTTTCACCCTTTTAGCGATTTAAGCCAAACGTTTACAAACGTTTCAAAACAAATCCAAATGTTTCGCCTTTTTAGCAATTTAAGCCAAAGGTTTACAAACGTTACGAAACAAAACCAAACGTTTAAAATGTTATGAGACAAATTAAAACGTTTCACATTATTAGCGATTTAAGCCAAACGTTTACAAACGTTACGAAACAAAACCAAGCGTTTCACCTTTTTAGCAATTTAAGCCAAACGTTTACAAACATCACAAAACAAATCCAAGCGTTTCACCTTTTAAGCAATGTAAGCCAAACGTTTACAAACATTACGAAACAAATCCAAGCGTTTCACCTTTTATGCAATGTAAGCCAAACGTTTACAAAGATTACAAAACAAATCCAAGCGTTTCACCTTTTTAGCAATTTAAGCCAAATGTTTACAAACGTTACGAAACAAATCCAAGCGTTTCACCTTTTTAGACATTTAAGCCAAACGTTTACAAACATTACAAAACAAATCTAAGCGTTTCACCTTTTTAGCAATTTAAGCCAAATGTTTACAAACATTACGAATTAAAACCAAGCGTTGCACCTATTTAGCAATTTAAGCCAAACGTTTACAAATATTACGAAACAAAACCAAGCGTTTCACATTTTTGGCAATTTAAGCCAAATGTTTACAAACATTACGAAACAAATCAATGCGTTTCACCTTTTTAGCAATGTAAGCCAAACGTTTACAAACATTACAAAACAAATCCAAGTGTTTCACCGTTTTAGCAATTAAAGCCAAACGTTTACAAACGGTACGAAACAAATCCAAACGTTTCACCTTTTTAGCGATTTAAGCCAAACGTTTACAAACGCTACGAAACAAATCCAAACGTTTCACCTTTTTCCCGATTTAAGCCAAACATTTACAATGGTTTTCAAACAAATCCAAATGCTTCACCTTTTTATCAATTTAAGCCAAACGTTTACAAACGTTACGAAACAAATCCAAGCGTTTCACCTTTTTAGCAATTTAAGCGAAATGTTTACAAACGATACGAAACAAATCGAAACGTTTCACCTTTTTAGCGATTTAAGCGAAATGTTTAAAAACGTTATGAAACAAATCCAAACGTTTCAACTTTTTAGCGATTATAGCCAAACGTTTACAAACGTTACCAAACAAATCCAAACGTTTCCCCTTTATATCGATATAAGCTAAACGTTTACAAACGTTACGAAACAAATCCAAACGTTTCACCTTTTTAGCGATTTAAACTAAACGTTTACAAACATTACGAAACAAATCCAAAAGTTTGACCTTATTAATATTAATTTAAGCCAAACGTTTACAAACGTTACGAAACAAATCCAAACGTTTAACCTTTTTAGCGATTGAAGCTAAACGTTTGCAAACGTTATGAAACAAATCCAAACGTTTCACATTTTTAGCTATTTAAGCCAAACATTTCCAAACGTTTAAAACGTTACGAAACAATTTCCTCTTTTTAGCAAATGTTTACAAACGTTTCGAAACAAAACCAAGCGTTTCCTCTTTTTAGCAATTTAAGCAAAACGTTTACAAACATTACAAAACAAATTTAAGCGTTTCACCTTTTTAGCAATATAAGCCAAACATTTACAAACGTTACGAAACAAATCCAAGCGTTTCACCTTTTTAGCAATTCAAGTCAAACGTTTACAAACGTTACGAAACAAAATCAAACGTTTAAAACGTTACGAAACAAATTCAAACGTTTCTCATTTCTATCGAATTAAGCCAAACGTTTACAAACCTTACGAAACAATCCAAACGTTTAAAACGTTACGAAACAAATTCAAACGATTACAAACGTTACGAAAAAAACCAAGCGTTTCACCTTTTTTGCAATTTAAGCCAAACGTTTACAACATTAAAAACAAATCCAAGCGTTTCAGCTTTTTAGCAATTTAAGCCAAACGTTTACAAACGTTACGAAACAAATCCAACCGTTTACAAACGTTACGAAACAAATCCAAACATTTCACCTTTCTTGCGATTTAAGCCAAACCTTTACAAACATTACGAAACAAATCCAAACGTTTTACCTTTTTAGCGATATAAGCGAAATGTTTGCAAACGTTAAGAAACAAATCCAAGCGTTTCGCCTTTTTAGCGATTTAAGCATAACGTTTACAAACAATACAAAACAAATCCAAAGGTTTCCCCTTTTTAATGATTTAAGCCAAACGTTTACAAACGCTACGAAAAAAATCATACCGTTTAACCTTTTTAGCAATTTAAGCCAAACATTTACAAACGTTACGAGACATATCCAAATGTTTCCCCTTTCTAGCGATTTAAGCCAAACATTTGCAAACGTTACGAAACAAAACCAAACGTTTCTCCTTTTTAGCGATTTAAGCCTAACGTTTCCAAACATTACGAAACAAATCCAAATGTTTCACCCTTTTAGCGATTTAAGCCAAACGTTTACAAACGTTTCAAAACAAATCCAAATGTTTCGCCTTTTTAGCAATTTAAGCCAAAGGTTTACAAACGTTACGAAATAAAACCAAACGTTTAAAATGTTATGAGACAAATTAAAACGTTTCACATTATTAGCGATTTAAACCAAACGTTTACAAACGTTACGAAACAAAACCAAGCGTTTCACCTTTTTAGTAATTTAAGCCAAACGTTTACAAACATCACAAAACAAATCCAAGCGTTTCACCTTTTAAGCAATGTAAGCCAAACGTTTACAAACATTACGAAACAAATCCAAGCGTTTCACCTTTTATGCAATGTAATCCAAACGTTTACAAAGATTACAAAACAAATCCAAGCGTTTCACCTTTTTAGCAATTTAAGCCAAATGTTTACAAACGTTACGAAACAAATCCAAGCGTTTCACCTTTTTAGACATTTAAGCCAAATGTTTACAAACATTACAAAACAAATCTAAGCGTTTCACCTTTTTAGCAATTTAAGCCAAATGTTTACAAACATTACGAATTAAAACCAAGCGTTGCACCTATTTAGCAATTTAAGCCAAACGTTTACAAATATTACGAAACAAAACCAAGCGTTTCACATTTTTAGCAATTTAAGCCAAATGTTTACAAACATTACGAAACAAATCAATGCGTTTCACCTTTTTAGCAATGTAAGCCAAACGTTTACAAACATTACAAAACAAATCCAAGTGTTTCACCTTTTTAGCAATTAAAGCCAAACGTTTACAAACGGTACGAAACAAATCCAAACGTTTCACCTTTTTAGCGATTTAAGCCAAACGTTTACAAACGCTACGAAACAAATCCAAACGTTTCACCTTTTTCCCGATTTAAGCCAAACATTTACAATGGTTTTCAAACAAATCCAAATGCTTCACCTTTTTATCAATTTAAGCCAAACGTTTACAAACGTTACGAAACAAATCCAAGCGTTTCACCTTTTTAGCAATTTAAGCGAAATGTTTACAAACGATACGAAACAAATCGAAACGTTTCACCTTTTTAGCGATTTAAGCGAAATGTTTAAAAACGTTATGAAACAAATCCAAACGTTTCAACTTTTTAGCGATTATAGCCAAACGTTTACAAACGTTACCAAACAAATCCAAACGTTTCCCCTTTATATCGATATAAGCTAAACGTTTACAAACGTTACGAAACAAATCCAAACGTTTCACCTTTTTAGCGATTTAAACTAAACGTTTACAAACATTACGAAACAAATCCAAAAGTTTGACCTTATTAATATTAATTTAAGCCAAACGTTTACAAAAGTTACGAAACCAATCCAAACGTTTCGCCTTTTTAGCAATTTAAGCCAAACGTATGCAAACATTATGAAACAAATTCTAACGATTCTCCATTTTAGCGATTTAAGCCAATCGTTTAAAACGTTACGAAATAAATATAAACGTTACACCTTTTTAGCAATTTAAGCCAAACGTTTAAAACGTTACGAAACAAATCCAAACGTTTCACCTTTTTAGCGATTCATGCAAAACGTTTACAAACATTACGAAACAAATCCAAGTGTTTCACCTTTTTAGCGATTGAAGCCAAATGTTTACAAACGTTACGAAACAAATACAAACGTTTCACATTTTTAGCAATTTAAGGCAAACGTTTACAAATGTTACGAAACAAAAACCAAGTGTTTCACCTTTTTTTAGCAATTTAAGGAAAATGTTTATAAACGTTACGAAACAAATCCAAGCATTTCATCTTTTTAGCAATTTAAGACAAACATTTATAAACGTTTCGAAACAAATCAAAGCGTTTCACCTTTTTAGCAATTTAAGCCAAACGTTTACAAACGTTACGAAACGAATCCAAACATTTCACCTTTTTAGCAATTTAAGCCAAACGTATACAAACGGCAAGAAACAAATCCAAACGTTTCACCTTTTTAGCGATTTAAGCCAAACATTTACAAACGCTACGAAACAAATCCAAATGTTTCACCTTTGTAGCAATGTAAGCCAATAGTTTACAAACGTTTCAAAACAAATCCAAGTGTTTCACCTTTTTAGCAATTTAATCCAAACGTTTACAAACGTTATGAAACAAATCCAAGCGTTTCACCTTTTGAGAAATTTAAGCCAAACGCTTACAAACGTAACGAAAAAATCCAAATGTTTCCTTTTTTTAGCGATTTAAGCAAAACGTTTAAAAGGTTACGAAACAAATCCAAATGTTTCACCTTTTTAGCAATTTAAGCCAAAAGTTTACAAACGTTACGAAACAAATCCAAGCGTTTCACCTTTTTAGCAATTTAAGCCAAATGTTTACAAACATTACGAAACAAATCCAAGCGTTTCACCTTTTTAGCGATTTAAGCCAACGTTTACAAACGTTACGAAACAAATCCAAGTGTTTCACCTTTTTAGCGATTTAAGCCGAACGTTTACAAACGTTACGAAACAAATCCAAGTGTTTCACCTTTTTAGCGATTTAAGCCGAACGTTTACAAACGTTACGAAACAAAACAAGACGTTTCAACTTTTTAGCGATTTAAGCCGAACGTTTACAAATGTTACGAAACAAACGTTTACCCTTTTTAGCGATTTAAGCCAAACGTTTAAAACATTATGAAAAAAATCCAAACATTTCCCCATTTTAGCGATTTAAGCCAAACGTTTAAAACCTTAGGAAATGAATCCAAACGTTTCATCTTTTTAGCGATTTCAGCCAAACGTTTACAAACATTACGAAACAAATCCAAACGTTTCACTTTTTTAGCGATTGAAGCCAAACGTTTACAAACATTACGAAACAAATCCAAAAGTTTCCCATTTTTAGCAAATTAAGCCAAACGTTTACAAACGTTACAAAACAAAACCAAGCGTTTCGCCTTTTTAGCAGTTTAAGCCAAACATTTACAAACGTTACGAAACAAATCCAAGCGTTTCCACCTTTTTATCAATTTAAGCGAGATGTTTACAAACATTACGAAACAAATCCAGACGTTTCACCTTTTTAGCAATTTAAGCCAAACGTTTACAAACGTTATGAAACAAATCCAGGCGTTTCTCCTTTTTAGCAATTTAAGCAAAACGTATACAAACGTTACGAAACAAATCAAAGCATTTCACCTTTTTAGCAATTTAAGCCAAACGTTTACAAAGGTTATGAAACAAATCCGAACGATTCACCTTTTTAGCGATATAAGCCAAACGTTTACAAACGATAAGAAACAAATCCAAACATTTCACCGTTTTAGCGATTTAAGCCAAACGTTTACAAACGTTACGAAATAAATCCATACGTTTCACCTTTTTAGCAATATAAGCCAAACATTTACAAACAATACGAAACAAGTCTAAATGTTTCACCTTTTTAGCGATTTAAGCCAAACGTTTACAAACGTTACGAAACAAATCCAAACGTTTCACCTTTTTAGCGATTAAAGTCAAACGCTTACAAACGTTACGAAACAAAAGAAAACGTTCAAAACGTTGTGAAACAAATCCAAACGTTTCACATTTTTAGTGTTTTAAGCCAAACGTTTACAAACGTTACAAAACAAAACCAAGCGTTTCACTTTCTTAGCAATGTAAGCCATATGTTTACAAACTCTACGAAACAAGTCCAAGCGTTTCACATTTTTAGCAATTTAAGCCAAACGTTAACAAATGTTACGAAACAAAAACCAAGTGTTTCACCTTTTTGTAGCAATTTAAGCCAAACGTTTATAAATGTTTCAAAACAAATCCAAGCGTTTCATCCTTTTAGCAATTTAAGCCAAACGTTTACAAACGTTACAAAACAAATCCAAGCGTTTCACCTTTATAGCAATTTAAGCCAAACGTTTACAAACTTTACGAAACGAATCCAAACATTTCACCTTTTTAGCAAATTAAGCCAAACGTTTACAAACGGTAAGAAACCAATCCAAATGTTACACCTTTTTAGCGATTTAAGCCAAACATTTACAAACGCTACGAAACAAATCCAAATGTTTCACCTTTTTAGCAATGTAAGCCAAACGTTTACAAACGTTTCAAAACAAATCCAAGTGTTTCACCTTTTTAGCAATTGAAGCCAAATGTTTACAAACGTTAAGAAACAAATCCAAACGTTTCACCTTTTTAGCAATTTAAGCCAAACATTTACAAACGTTACGAAACAAATCCAAGCGTTTCACCTTTTTAGCCATTTATGTCGAACGTTTACAAACGTTACGAAACAAAACCAAACATTTCACCTTTTTAGCGATTTAAGCCGAACGTTTACAAACGTTACGAAACAAGCGTTTCACCTTTTTAGGGATTTATGCCAAACGTTCCCTATTTTAGCGATTTAAGCCAAATGTTTAAAACGTTACGAAACAAATCCAAACGTTTCACCTTTTTAGTGATTTAAGCCAAACGTTTACAAACGTTACGAAACAATTCTAAACGTTTCCCTTTTTTAGTAATTGATGCGAAACGTTTACAAACATTACGAGACAAATCCAAACGTTTCCCATTTTTAGCAAATTAAGCCAAACGTTTACAAACGTTTCAAAACAAAACCAAGCGTTTCACCTTTTTAGCAATTTAAGCAAAACGTTTACAAACGTTACGAAACAAATCCAAGCGTTTCCACCTTTCTAGCATTTTAAGCCAAACGTTTACAAACGCTACCAAACAAATCTAAACATTTCACCTTTTTAGCGATTTAAGCCAAACGTTTACAATCGGTACGAAACAAATCCAAACATTTCACCTTTTGAGGGATTTGTGCCAAATGTTAATAAACTCTACGAAACAAATCCAGACGTTTCCCATTTTTAGCAATTTAAGCCAAACGTTTACAAACGTTATGAAACAAATCCAAGGGTTTCTCCTTTTTAGCAATTTATGCAAAACGTATACAAACATTAAGAAACAAATCAAAGCGTTTCACATTTTTAGCAATTTAAGCCAAACATTTACAAAGTTTATGAAACAAATCCGAACGTTTTACCTCTTTAGCGATATAAGCCAAATGTTTACAAACGTTACGAAACAAATCCGAACGTTTCACCTTTTTAGCGATTTAAGCCAAACGTTTACAAACGTTACGAAACAAATCAAAATGTTTCACCTTTTTAGCGATTTAAGCCAAACGTTTACAAACGTTAGAAACAAATCCAAACATTTCTCCTTTTGAGGGATTTATGCAAGATGTTAATAAACTCTACGAAACAAATCCAGACGTTTCCCCTTTTTTAAAATTTAAGTCAAACGTTTACAAACGTTATGAAACAAATCCAAGGGTTTCTCCTTTTTAGCAATTTAAGCCAAGAGTTTACAAGTGTTACAAAACAAATCCAAATATTTCACCTTTTAGCGATTTAAGCCAAACGATTACAAACGTATGAAACAAATCCAAACGTGTCACCTTTTCAGCGATTTAAGCCAAAAGTTAACAAACATTACGAATCAAATCCAAACGTTTCCCCTTTTTAGCGAGTTAAGCTAAACATTTACAAACGTTACGAAACAAATCCAAAATTTTCACCTTTTTAGCAATTTAAGCCAAGAGTTTACAAGTGTTACGAAACAAATCCAAGCTTTTCACCTTTTTAGCAATTTAAGCCAAACGTTTACAAACATTACAAAACAAATCCAAACATTTCACCTTTTTAGCGATTTAAGCCAAACGTTTACTGACATTACGAAAAAAATCCAAACTTTTCACCTTTTTAGCGATTTAAGCCAAACGTTTACAAACGATAGGAAAGAAATCCAAACGTTTAAAACGTTACGAAACAAACGTTACGAAACAAATCCAAACGTTTGCAAACGTTACGAAACAAAACCAAACGTTTCACCTTTTTGCGATTTACGCGATACGTTTACAAACGTTACGAAACAAATCCAAACGTTTCACTTTTTTAGCGATTTAAGCCAAACGTTTACAAACGTTATGAAACAAATCCAAACGTTTCACCTTTTTAGCGATTTAAGCCAAACGTTTACGAACGTTACGAAACAAAACGAAACGTTTCACCTTTTTAGCGATTTGAGCCAAACGTTTACAAACGTTACGAAGTAAAACCAAACGTTTTAAACGTTACAAAACAAATCCAAACGTTTCACATTTTTAACAATTAAAGCCAAACCTTTACAAATGATATGAAACAAAACCAAACGTTTCACCTTTTTAGCAATTTAAGCCAAACATTTACAAACGTTACGAAACAAATCCATGCGTTTCACATTTTTAGCGATTTAAGCCATACGTTTACAAACGTTACGAAACAAATCCAAACGTTTCACTTTTTTAGCGAGTTAAGCCAAACATTTACAAACGTTATGAAACAAATACAAAGATTTCACCTTTTTAGCGATTTTAGCCAAACATTAACAAACGTTATGAAACAAAACCAAACGTTTCACCTTTTTAGCGATTTAAGCTAAACGTTTACAAACTTTACGAAAAAAATCTAAGCGTTGAAAACGTTACGAAACAAACATTATATAACAAATCCAAACGTTTACAAACGTTACGAAACAAAACCAACCGTTTCACCTTTTTAGTGATTTAAGCCAAACGTTTACAAAAGTTATGAAACAAAACCAAATGTTTCACCTTTTAGCGATATAAGGGATACGTTTACAAACGTTACGAAACAAATCCAAACGTTTCACTTTTTTAGTGATTTAAGCCAAACGTTTACAAACGTTATGAAACAAATCCAAACTTTCACCTTTTTAGCGATTTAAGCCAAACGATTACAAATGTTATGAAACAAAACAAAACGTTTCACCTTTTTAGCGATTTAAGCCAAACGTTTACAAACGTTACGAAACAAAACCAAACGTTTAAAACGTTACGAAACAAATCCAAAAGTTTCACATTTTTAGCGATTTAAGCCAAACCTTTACAAATGATACGAAACAAAACCAAGCGTTTAACCGTTTTAGCAATTTAAACCAAACGTTTACAAACGTTACGAAACAAATCCATGCGTTTCACATTTTTAGCAATTTAAGCGAAACGATTACAAATGTTACTAAACAAATCCAAACATTTCACCTTTTTAGTAATTTAAGCCAATCATTTACAAACGTTACGAAACAAATACAAACGTCTCACATTTTTAACGATATAAACAAAACGTTTACAAACGTTAAGAAACAAAACCAAGAGTTCCCGTTTTTAGCAATTTACGTCAAACGTTTACAAACGTTGAGAAACAAATCCAAGCATTAACCTTTTTAGCAATTTAAGCGAAACGTTTACAAACGTTACGAAACAAATCCAAATATTTCACCTTTTAGCGATTTAAGCCAAACGTTTACAAACGTATGAAACTAATCCAAATGTTTTACCTTTTTAGCGATTTAAGCCCAACGTTTACAAACATTACGAATCAAATCCAAACGTTTCACCTTTTTAGCGATTTAAGCAAAACATTTACAAACTTTACGAAACAAATCCAAAATTTTCACTTTTTTAGCTATTTAAGCCAAACGTTTACAAACGATACGAAACAAATCCAAGCATTTCACCTTTTTAGCAATTTAAGCCAAAAGTTTACAAACGATACGAATCAAATCCAAACGTTTACAAACGTTACGAAATAAATCCAAATGTTTCCCCTTTTTAGCGATTTAAGCCAAACATTTACAAACGTTACGAAAAAAATCTAAATGTTTCACCTTTTTAGCAATTTAAGCCAAACGTTTACAAACATTAGGAAACAAATCCAAACGTTTAAAACGCTACGAAACTAAATCATATGCCTTTGATATTTATATGTTGGCAAAGTATCTCTTTAGTCCTTTAAGTTGCCACCTCCTTTCGCTTCAATTTCTAACCGTTCTTTCGTCCGATTTAGTCCACTAATCGCTTAATCATTCGATTCTCGTTAAATTCCGTATTATTTATTTCCAAATAAATAATTTTAATTCCATATCTTATACCTTTACTTTCCAATAATTTATTTTTGCAATTTTGGCCAAAAACGCTCAAATTTCCATTTTAAGCTAACTTGCACTTTTTCTCACTTTTTCGTCCAATTTTTCATATTAATGACTATCGATAACCACTTTATCGATATTATTTTTTTATCTTTAGAAAATAGAGTAAAACACAACTTCCTCCGGAAGTTTGTGGTTAAAAGTCCACTTTAGTCCTTAAAGTGGTTAATTTACACTTTAGCCCTTATTCTTAATTAATCGCCAAACTTTCTTCTAAAACGATTTCGTATACTTACGAAACTTTCACGATTATTTATTAATAATATTTCACGGACCTTGGCGTGAATATTATTAGCTCTGGCTTTCCATCTTATTTTATTTTATTCTCTTTTTATATTGATTAAATCCAATTTATCGCATAATAATTTTCCATTTAAATTATTATTCTACGATAATTCCAATAGACCCGCTTCAGTCTAAGTCCTTATTATCCAATACTAATCCGATATTCTCGTTCTTAATTTTTACGATTATGCCTCGTGGCACTACACGTAATACCTAAAAATTTTAGGTTATTACATGTTGGTTTCTTGTTCAATAGTTGGCGGTCATTGTGATTTTAAATTTGCTTGGCTTCGATTCTCTGTTTGTTCTTCTTCAATTGTTGTTGGCGGCAAAATTCATTTTCAAAAGCGTGGTGACCATTCTTTATTACTGTGTGAGTTGAGATAGTTATTCCGAAATTGATCACTAGGTGGGAAATAATGTTGGCCACTGTTGGTTTAAATTTAATATTTTGGTTGTTATTTGATTTCACGTGAATGGTTATATTATTTATGTCTTGGCTATAAAAATTATGTGCTTATGGCAAAAAGTTATTGTGGTTGTCGTGGGTAATCAATTGTTATTGGTTGGTTTATCATTATGATTTAATCAAAGATTTTTATTTGATTATTACTGATTTGAAACCGAACATTCGTCTATCATTTTAATTTTTAAATTTCTAATCGATAATTTTTTTTAAATAAAATCTAAAGATAATATTAGTTTCGATTCTAATTAATATTGTTTGAGTATTATAATTCGAAAACAATAATATTTTATAATTATTATTTTTTTGAAATAATTGATAATTATTTTATAATTGATAATTATATAATTTTTTTTAAATCTTGGCTTGTTGTGCCAAATTGGCTAAATTACAAATTAGCCCTTAAACGTTTTATTTAAACTTATTTAATTAAGTTTTGATTTGTAACTTGGGTAACTTGAACTTTAAGCTATGCGGTTTGACATTAAACTATTATTTTATTAAGGTTGTTTAATAATTATAAAATAAGTTTTATAATTGGATACTATATATGGATTTTATCAAGTTATTTTTGGGATTATAAACTCTGTTTTATTGTTTGATAAAATATTTGGGTCGGGCATGACTTGGGTCACCCGACATGTGAGGTTAACTTGATAGTTATCGATAACTTGGTTAACCCACTGTTTTGGAAATTGAGTTAATTATTATAATATTTATTTAAATAATGTTTTATGAAATAGATTTTAAAGCGAGAACTCAATATACTTGTATTAATTGGCATTATTACTTATTGGGTATTTTGTGTTGCTCTTGATTGTTTTACCCTGGCGTATTGTTTGTGCTAGTCTTATGTGGTGTCTAGTACACTTTAGAGTTAGGGTCCGTTTTTAATTTATTATTTATTTGTGTTTAGACTCGTCGACTGTTCGTGTTTTTGAGGTGAAACGAGTCTAGGTTGTTTGCCAGGAGTTTTCACATGGATTAGCAAGCAGTGAGTTTGTACTTACTATTTACCGCTTTATTAAGTAAATTGTTATTTTGATATATAAATGTATATTGTACGTATATTTCGAACTGTTTTTCAATTATGGCTCTTAGTTGGAACATGCTACCTAATGGGCACCATTAGGACTGCGTGCGCACCGGTATTGATCTAGATAAGTTATGTGATATGTGGGGGTAAGTCGGTGGTAGCCTAGCTCTCGGGACCCAGTAGAGTAACTCGGTGTAGCTCAGCTCTCGGGACTCTTGTAATGGATTAAGTGTGGTCGGTGGTAACTCGTTGTAGCTCAGCTCTCGGAATCAGGCCTTATGAATAAAGTATACTAGTAAGAATATTGTTGTTTAGGGTTCCAACTATTATACGTAATGTTTATATTAAATATTTTAAAAGGGTTTTAAAGGTTTTACACTTGATAAATGTAAATAGTGGTATGAACTCATCTCAATATATCTGACCCCGTTGTTTTCCCAATTTTTCCAGGGTTATGATTTGAGCAAGTCAGCCGCTCTCCGATTCTTTATTTCCTCGGAGGTTTTACTTTATATTTTAATAAAGTTATTAAAATAATTTATTCTTAGACAGCAGTAGTAACTAGAAGTCTTATTGTTTTAGTACTTGTTGCCAGATTTATTAGATGGATTTAATTGATGTTTGGCATTCTTATATTAACTTGTCTTAATACGTATTTCTGCCATATTTAAGACTCAGAGTTGGCTGAGCACTTTATAATAAATGTTATATATTATGAACTGCTAGAACTAGGCTGAAGTCTCGGTTGCCCCCGAGCATTGGTTTTCTTGCAGGTTTATGTATTTATCGGTTATCCGCAAGGCTAGCTATGGGTTTTGATACAACCGTACCCATACCCTAGCACTGGTCGCGATTCATGAAAATGGGTCGTGACAGTTACGAAATAAATCCAAACGTTCACAAACATTACGGAACAAAAACAAACGTTTCACGTTTTTAGCAATTTAAGCCAAACGTTTACAAACATTACGAAACAAATCCAAACGTTTCACCTTTTTAGCGATTGAAGCGAAACGTTTATAAACGTTACGAAACAAATCCAAATGTTTCCACATTTTAGCGATTTAAGTCAAGCGTTTATAAACGTTACGAAACAAAACAAAACATTTACAAACGCTATAAAACAAATCCAAACGTTTACAAACGTTATGAAACAAATCCAAACGTTTCCCCATTTTAGCAATTTAACCCAAACGCTTACAAACATTACGAAACAGATCCAAATGTTTCACCTTTTTAGCGATTTAAGCCAAACGTTTACAAACATTTACAAACGTTGCGAAACAAATCCAAACGTTTACAAACGTTACGAAACAAAAACAAACTTTTCACATTTTAAGCAATTTAAGCCAAACGTTTATAAACATCACAAAACATATCCAAATGTTTCACCTTTTTAACGATTGAAGCCAAACGTTTACAAACGTTAAGAAACAAATCCAAACCTTTCCTCATTTTAGCGATTTAAGCCAAACGTTTATAAACGTTACGAAACAAAACCAAACGTTTACAAACATTAAAAACAAATCCAAATGTTTATCAACGTTACAAAACAAATCCAAACATTTACCCATTTAAGCGATTTAAGCTAAACGTTTACAAACGTTACGAAACAAATCCAAACGTTTCACCTTTTTCGCGATTTAAGCCAAACGTTTACAAACGTTATGAAACAAATCCAAACTTTTCCTCATTTTAGCGATTTAAGCCAAACGATTACAAACTTTACGAAACAAATCCAAATGTTTCCCCTTTTTTGCGATTGAAGCCAAACGTTTACAAACTTTATGAAACAAATCCAACCGTTTCACCTTTTTAGCGATTTAAGCCAAATGTTTACAAACGTTACGAAACAAATCCAAGCGTTTCACCTTTTTAGCAATATAAGCCAAACGTTTATAAACGTTACGAAACAAATCCTAATGTTTCACCTCTTTTGCGATTTAAGTCAAACGTTAACAAAACGTTACAAAACAAATCCAAATGTTTCCCCATTTTAGCGATTTAAGCCAAACGTTTAAAACCTTACGAAACAAATCCAAACGTTTCACCTTTTTAGCGATATAAGCCAAACGTTTACAAACATTACGAAACGAATCCAAACATCACACCTTTTTAGCGATTTAAGCCAAACATTTATAAATGTTACGAAACAAATCCAAACGTTTTCCCATTTTAGCGATTTAAGCCAAACGTTTTGAAATTAAACCAAACGTTTCGCCTTTTTAGGGATTTTAGTCGAACGTTTACAAACGTTACGAAATAAAAACAAACGTTTCTCCTTTTTAGAGATTTAAGCCAAATGTTTAAAACGTTATGAAACAAATACAAGCGTTTCACCGTTTTAGCAATTTAAGCCAAAAAACGTTACAAAACAAATCTAGACGTTTCACCTTTTTAGCGATTTAAGCCAAACGTTTACAAACGTTACGAAACAAATCCAAATGTTTTCCCATTTTAGCGATTTAAGCAAAACTTTTAAAAACGATACGAAACAAAACAAAACGTTTAAAACATTACGAAACAAATCCAAATGTTTCACATTTTTAGAAATTTAAGGCAAACGTTTACAAACGTTACGAAACAAAGCCAAACGTTTACAAACATTACGAAACAAATCCAAGCGTTTCACCTTTTTAGCCATTTAAGCGAAACGTTTACAAACGTTACGAAACTGTAATATCCCGTGTTTTCAAACTTGCTTTGATGGTTTGGTTGTTCGATTAAATTTGGTTTGTTATGGACTTTGGTTGTGTTTTCTCTTCGGCATGTTCTCGTTGTGATTCCAACTTATTTTCGGATTGATATATGTTCGGATTAGCATATGTGGTGCCTTGGTTATGTTATGTTTAGTGACTTATGTGTACCCCTTGAGCCTCTAAGTATTTGATGTTAAATTGATTTATTTCCGGGTTGTTCTCGAAACAATATTTGCATATTTTTCAAATCTGCCATGCTGTAGTAAAACGTACATATCTTCTAATTGAACCGTCGGATCGGGCTGCCCTTTGGATATGTCGTACATAAGAGGATTATCTTTCATTTGACCATTCGGATCGTCGTTTCGACCTGTTTTCGGGTCAACCGGACATGTGAGCCGGACTTGCTGGGTAGATCAAGCCGTAGGTCCGGTCCACTTTATTTTTGGTTAGAACAGTGGGTCAACCGACCCTATAACCGGACCTGTTGGGTAGAACCGGCCGTAGGTCCGGTCAGCTTCGTTTTTGTATATTTAAACTCCGTTTAATCGGCCCCCTTTCGATTTTAGAAACCCTAAACTCATTCTAAACTCTTTCTAAACGTTTCTCACTCGATCTTTGGTGCCTCAATCAATTGGTAAGTGATTAATCCATCTCTTTTCATTCCAAAACTTTGAATCATCATTTGATTCGATTAGTGGTTCATCTTGTCTTTTGATTTCGTTCTTGTAGTGTTGGATCTACCTTATTTCTGAGATTTTCTTACTTTTTGGATTGACAAGGTATCGAATCCTTTTACTCAATTTGATTGTTGTGTTGTGGTGTTGTTGTTCATATTTTGTGATGTTGTTTGTTGTGACTATGGTTTGGATGAATAATGGCTGTTCTTACATGTTGTAGGGTTGATTTATTATGTTGATATTATTGTTATCATCCATTGCATGTTTATTGAATCAAATCAAGAATCGGTTACCTTAGATTCACAATTTCGTATTGCTTTATGTATAAACTGTTTTGAATTGATTAGGACTGTCCATAACTAAATTATCATGTTATTAATAATTGGATTTTATTATTGTTGATTCATATTAGGAGGATTATGTATAACGCCGATTGATGCATCAATTTGTCATTCTTTGTATTAATTGACTCGTATGTTCTTGGTTGGTTAATTTGAATCGGAATTGAGTTATCCAATTGTTAGTTCATGTGTGGTTTAGAATTATGGATTCATTTGGATATTATAAATTGATTGGTTGCCTAGATTTGTCCAAGCATGATTATAGGGCTGATTTGCATGTCTTTGCGATTCAAAATTGTTGGGCTATCTATTGTTGTTTCGAATCCAAGTTTGGTGATTGTTAAATGAGTTGGTATGTTGATAAATGCATGTAAACTGTTTTGGCTTAATTTAAATGTTTAGGGCTGTTTTGTATAATGTTTTTAAGATAATGTTATACTTGGATTGTGGTGGTTAGTTTGGTTATGTATATTGCTTGGGTATGAGGAATACGCTTATTGTTAATTTGTTTGCTAAGGCATGTTTTGACTTGTGTTGTCTATTAAAGCGTGTTGGTTCATTATGGATTTTATCAAACACTTTGTTACGTGTTGATTAATTGGTTAGTTAAGTGATGTTGAGTTCCTTGCTTTTCAAACTTGGGTTTTGGATTATTAATTGATTCTTGATTTTTAAACATTGGTTTACAACTTGGTTATATTGGATCGGGTTAGACTTGGGTCGCCCGACATGTGAGTTAAGCTTGGAAGTCTTGGTTGACTCGGCTAAGTACAATTTTGGCTTTTGAAATGTTTTACCAAATAGATTGAAAAGGTTTCCGGATTATGTTTTCAAATGGAACTCAATAGGGCTTAACCTGTTTTGCGGTTTTGGCATATGGTTGGTGTTTGTGTAATCAATCTGCTTTAGTTTGTGCTTTGGCTTTGTTGTGTTGTGCTAGTCCTATGTGGTCTTTAGTACTCTTCAGAGTTAGGGTTTGTTTTTAATTTATTATTTACACATTGTTAGACTTGTCGATTGTTCGTGCTCAGGAGACGAACAAGGATTAGTTGCTTGCCAGGTTATCACGTGGATTAGCAAGCAGTGAGTTTGTACTTACTATTTACCGCTTTATTAAGTAAACTGTTATTTTAATATCTATATATTGTATACGTACAACTGCGAACTGTTTTTCCATTATGCCTCTTAGTTGGAACATGCTACCTAATGGGCTTCATTAGGACTGCGTGCGCACCGGTATTGATCTAGATAAGGTATGTGATATGTAGGGGTAACTCGGTGGTAGCCTAGCTCTCGGGACCCAGTAGAGTAACTCGGTGTAGCTCAGCTCTCGGGACTCTGATAATGGATTAAGTGTGGTCGGTGGTAACTCGTTGTAGCTCAGCTTTCGGAATCAGGCCTTATGAATAAAGTATACTAGTAAGAATATTGTTGTTTAGGGTTCCAACTATTATACGTAATGTTTATATTAAATATTTTAATAGGGTTTTAAAGGTTTTACACTTAATAAATGTAAATAGTGGTATGAACTCATCTCAATATATCTGACCCCGTTGTTTTCCCAATTTTTCCAGGGTTATGATTTGAGCAAGTCAGCCGCTCTCCGATTCTTTATTTCCTCGGAGGTTTTACTTTATATTTTAATAAAGTTATTAAACTAAGGGTTAATTCTTAAAAAAATCACGAACTTTACACGAAGTTTCATTTTAATCATGAACTTTAAAAGTTGTCATTTAAAGGCACGAACTTTCATTTCGTTTCAAATCTATCGCCAAAGTAAAATCCGGTGTATTTTATCGAACCAAAAATTCCTAATCTTATATACTATAACTAAAAGATAATAAGATTTCATGTCGATTTATAATTTGGGTCTTTCATTAATAGTTTATTGAAGAATTTAGTCAACAAAAATACATTGAAATGATAGATTTGAAACAAAATGAAAGTTCGTGCCTTTAAATGGCAACTTTTAAAGGTCATGATTAAAATGAAACTTCGTGTAAAGTTCGTGATTTTTTTAGGAATTAATCCTTAAACTAATTTTATTCCTAGGCCGCAGTAGTAACTAGAAGTCTTATTTTTTTAGTACTTGTTGCCAGATTTATTAGATGGATTTAATTGATGTTTGGCATTCTTATATTAACTTGGCTTAATACGTATTTCTGCCATGTTTAAAACTCAGAGTTGGCTGAGCACTTTATAATAAATGTTATATATTATGAACTGCTAGAACTAGGCTGAAGTCGGTTGCCCCCGAGCATTGGTTTTCTTGCAGGTTTATGTATTTATCGGTTATCCGCAAGGCTAGCTACGGGTTTTGGTACAACCGTACCCATACCCTAGCGCTAGTCGCTATTCATGAAAATGGATCGTGACAGTTACGAAATAAATCCAAACGTTCACAAACATTACGGACCAAAAACAAACGTTTCACATTTTTAGCAATTTAAGCCAAACATTTACAAACATTACGAAACAAATCCAAACGTTTCACCTTTTTAGCGATTCAAGTGAAACGTTTATAAACGTTACGAAACAAATCCAAATGTTTCCACATTTTAGCGATTTAAGTCAAGCGTTTTTACACGTTACGATACAAAACAAAACGTTTACAAACATTACGAAACAAATCCAAACGTTTACAAACGTCATGAAACAAATACAAATGTTTCCCCATTTTAGCGATTTAAGCCAAACGCTTACAAACATTACGAAACAGATCCAAACGTTTCACCCTTTTAGCGATTTAAGCCAAACGTTTACAAACATTTACAAACGTTGCGAAACAAATCCAAACGTTTACAAACGTTACGAAACAAAAACAAACTTTTCACATTTTAAGCAATTTAAGCCAAACGTTTATAAACGTCACAAAATATATCCAAATGTTTCACCTTTTTAACGATTGAAGCCAAACGTTTACAAACATTAAGAAACAAATCCAAACGTTTCCCCATTTTAGCGATTTAAGCTAAACGTTTATAAACGTTAAGAAACAAAACCGTACATTTACGAACATTAAAAACAAATCCAAATGTTTATAAACGTTACAAAACAAATCCAAACATTTACCCATTTAAGCGATTTAAGCCAAACGTTTACAAACATTACGAAACAAATCCAAACGTTTCACTTTTTTCGCGATTTAAGCCAAAGGTTTACAAACGTTATGAAACAAATCCAAACGTTTCCCCATTTTAGCGATTTAAGCTAAACGATTACAAACGTTACGAAACAAATCCAAATATTTCCCCTTTTTTGCGATTAAAGCCAAACGTTTACAAACTTTATTAAACAAATCCAACTGTTTCATCTTTTTAGCGATTTAAGCCAAACGTTTACAAACGTTACGAAACAAATCCAAGCGTTTCGCCTTTTTAGCAATATAAGCCAAATGTTTATAAACGTTACGAAACAAATCCAAATGTTTCACCTTTTTTGCGATTTAAGTCAAACGTTAACAAACGTTACGAAACAAATCCAAATGTTTCCCCATTTTAGCGATTTAAGCCAAATGTTTAAAACGTTACGAAACAGATCCAAACGTTTCACCTTTTTAGCGATATAAGCCAAACGTTACAAACATTACGAAACAAATCCAAACATTACACCTTTTTAGCGATATAAGCCAAACATTTACAAACGTTACGAAACAAATCCAAACGTTTTCCCATTTTAGCGATTTAAGCCAAACGTTTTGAAATTAAACCAAACGTTTCACCTTTTTAGCGATTTTAGTCGAACGTTTACAAACGTTACGAAACAAAAACAAACGTTTCTCCTTTTTAGCGATTTAAGCCAAATGTTTAAAACATTATGAAACAAATTCAAGCGTTTCACTGTTTTAGCAATTTAAGCCAAAAAACGTTACGAAACAAATCTAGACGTTTCACCTTTTTAGCGATTTAAGCCAAACGTTTACAAACGTTACGAAACAAATCTAAACGTTTTCCCATTTTAGCGATTTAAGCAAAAAATTTAAAAACGATACGAAACAAAACAAAACGTTTAAAACATTACGAAACAAAGCCAAACGTTTACAAACGTTACGAAACAAATCCAAGCGTTTCACCTTTTTAGCCATTTAAGCCAAACGTTTACAAACGTTATGAAACTGTAATATCCCGTGTTTACAAAACTTGCTTTGATGGTTTGGTTGTTTGATTAAATTTGGTTTGTGATGGACTTTGGTTGTGTTTTCGCTTCGGCATGTTCTCGATGTGATTCCAACTTATTTTCGGATTGATATATGTTCGGATTAGCATATGTGGTGCCTTGGTTGTGTTATGTTGAGTGACTTATGTGTACCCCTTGAGCCTTTAAGTATTTGATGTTAAATTGATTTATTTCCGGGTTGTTATCGAAACAATGTTTGCATGTTTTTCAAATCTGCCATGCTGTAGTAAAACGTACATATCTCCCAATTGAACCGTCGTATCGGGCTGCCCTTTGGATATGTCGTACATAAGAGGATAATCTTTCATTCGACCATTCGGATCGTCGTTTCGACCTGTTTTCGGGTCAACCGGACATGTGAGCCGGACCTGCTGGGTAGATCAAGCCGTAGGTCCGGTCCACTTTGTTTTTGGTTAGAACAGTGGGTCAACCGGCCCTATAACCGGACCTGCTGGGTAGAACCGGCCGTAGGTCCGGTCAGCTTCGTTTCTGTATATTTAAACTCCGTTTCTGCGACCTAATCAGCCCCTTTTCGATTTTAGAAACCCTAAACTCATTCTAAACTCTTTCTAAACGTTTGTCACTCGATCTTTGGTGCCTTAATCAATTGGTAAGTGATTAATCCATCTCTTTTCATTCCAAAACTTTGAATCATCATTTGATTCGATTAGTGGTTCATCTTGTCTTTTGATTTCGTTCTTGTAGTGTTGGATCTACCTTGTTTCTGAGATTTTCTTACTCTTTGGATTGACAAGGTATCGAATCCTTTTACTCAATTTGATTGTTCTGTTGTGGTGTTGTTGTTCATATTTTGTGATGTTGTTTGTTGTGACTATGGTTTGGATGAATAGTGGCTGTTCTTATATGTTGTAGGGTTGATTTATTATGTTGATATTATTGTTATCATTCATTGCATGTTTATTGAATCAAATCAAGAATCGGTTACCTTAGATTCACAATTTCGTATTGCTTTATGTATAAACTGTTTTGAATTGATTAGGGCTGTCCATAACTAAATTATCATGTTATTAATAATTGGATTTTATTATTGTTGATTCATATTAGGAGGATTATGTATAACGCCGATTGATGTATCAATTTGTCATTCTTTGTAGTAATTGACTCGTATGTTCTTGGTTGGTTAATTTGAATCGGAATTGAGTAATCCAATTGTTAGTTCATGTGTGGTTTAGAATTATGGATTCATTTGGATATTATAAATTGTTTGGTTGCCTAGATTTGTCCAAGCATGATTATAGGGCTGATTTGCATGTCTTTGCGATTCAAAATTGTTGGGCTATCTATTGTTGTTTCGAATCCAAGTTTGGTGATTGTTAAATGAGTTGGTATGTTGATGAATGCCTGTAAACTGTTTTGGCTTAATTTAAATGTTTAGGGCTGTTTTGTATAATGTTTTTAGGATAATGTTATACTTGGATTGTGGTGGTTAGTTTTGTTATTGACATTGCTTGGGCATGAGGAATACGCTTATTGTTAATTTGTTTGCTAAGGCATGTTTTGACTTGTGTTGTCTATTAAAGCGTGTTGGTTCATTATGGATTTTATCAAACACTTTGTTACGTGTTGATTAATTGGTTAGTTAAGCGATGTTGAGTTCCTTGCTTTTCAAACTCGGGTTTTGGATTATTAATTGATTCTGAATTTTTAAACATTTGTTTACAACTTGGTTATGTTGGATCGGGTTAGACTTGGGTCGCCCGACATGTGAGTTAAGCTTGGAAGTCTTGGTTGACTCGGCTAAGTACAATTTTTGCTTTTGAAATGTTTTACCAAATAGTTTGAAAAGGTTTCCGGATTATGTTTTCAAATGGAACTCAATAGGGCTTAACCTGTTTTGCGGTTTTGGCATATGGTTGGTGTTTGTGTAATCAATCTGCTTTAGTTTGTGCTTTGGCTTTGTTGTGTTGTGCTAGTCCTATGTGGTCTTTAGTACTCTTTAGAGTTAGGGTTAGTTTTTAATTTATTATTTACACATTGTTAGACTTGTCGATTGTTGGTGCTCAGGAGACGAATAAGGATTAGTTGCTTGCCAGGTTATCACGTGGATTAGCAAGCAGTGAGTTTGTACTTACTATTTACCGCTTTATTAAGTAAACTGTTATTTTAATATCTATATATTGTATACGTACAATTGCGAACTGTTTTTCCATTATGGCTCTTAGTTGGAACATGCTACCTAATGGGCTTCATTAGGACTGCGTGCGCACCGGTATTGATCTAGATAAGGTACATGATATGTAGGGGTAACTCGGTGGTAGCCTAGCTCTCGCGACCCAGTAGAGTAACTCGGTGTAGCTTAGCTCTCGGGACTCTGGTTATGAATTAAGAGTGGTCGGTGGTAACTCGGTGTAGCTCAACTCTCGGGACCAGGCCTAATGGATTATGGTTATATTAGTATGTGGATTAGGGTTCCAACTATTATACGTAATGTTCATATTAAATGTTTTAAAAAGGGCTTTAAAGGTTTTCTACTTGATAAATGTAAATAGTGGTATGAACTCATCTCAGTATATCTGACCCCGTTGTTTTTGCAAATTTTCCAGGGTTATGATATGAGCGAGTCAGCTGCTCTCCGATTCTTTATTTCCTCGGAGGTTATACTATATTTAATAAGGTTATTAAACTGATTTTATTCTTAGACCGCAGTAGTAAATAAAAGTCTTATGTCGAATACTTGTTATAAATTTATTCAATGAATTATTGTTATTTTGGCATTCTTTTATTAACTTGGGTTAATAAATACTTCTGCCATATATAAGACTCAGAGTTGGCTGAGCACTTTATTATAAATGTTGTATATTATGAACTGCTAGAACTAGGCTGAAGTCTCGGTTGCCCCCGAGCATTGGTTTTCTTGCATACTTATATATTTGTTGGTTATCCGCAAGGCTAGCTATGGGTTTTGGTACAACCATACCCATACCCTAGCGCCGGTCGCGATACATGAAAATGGGTCGTGACAAAGTTGGTATCAGAGCTTTGGTTTCAAACCAAAGCGTTATGCATGTTATGTTTTTATTCGTTTGGCATGATAAGTTGATGTCGTATCTTAGGAACTACTGCGGAATTAGGATTCGTGTCTTATCTTTTAAAACGTCATCTTGTGTTTTCAAACTTTCAGCCTACATCCTATAGGTGATATGTGTCAATCATTATTTAGTTTTGATGCTATGATTGATAATTGTTTTCACTTGGATGTTACTTGCTGTGTTTTATCATGTTGAGGTTATTTCACTTGGGTGATTATAATCGCTTTCGATTTCTTGGGAAATCTTATGATGGTAAATTTTTATGAAACTCATACTTGTGTATGATGTTGTTTGATAAACTTTGGCGTTTATGCCTGATAAGATTTTGAGTATATGGTTTGGTTACGGCTATTTTACATGATGCGTTGAATTGCTTTTGCCTTATTAATAAAGTACATCTTGGCTTTGGCCTCGATTGTTGATTTTAAATGCGATCGTATGTTGGGCGTTAGCCTTGTTTTTCTATTAAAGAGATTTTAGGTTAAACATTAAAACGTATTTTGGTGGTCATACATTGTTTGGCCAAATGTTGTTTTAAAGATTTTTATTGAGAATATTGCTTTATCTGATTTATGTTTCGACAGAGAATCATAAGAGAAGTTTGAATTTTAATTTTTTAAAGGTTTAATTTTGGTTAAGTGGCCAGTAAAAAAGAAATTTCTTGTGTTTTCAAATATAATGTTTGGTTTAGTGTTAACAGACGATGATTTCAAAAAGTTATTTTTTTTGTTTGAGATGAATCATTGATTTGAGAATTTAAAGCGCATTCTTAAAAGATGATGTAGTTATAACATAATTTTGGTACGAAAATTCAAGCTGGTTGTAGCATGTCCTGATTTTGTCTCAAAGTATATTTGGATTAATTTTATTCAATAGCATGCTTACGTGGTTTATGGGTTGTAAAAATCGTAATATTTTTGGTTTTGATTTGCGTTGTATAATTCGCTTACTTGTTGGACTAAGTTAATTGTTTTGTTTCTTCTCCTCGTGTGAAGTAGCACGTGGGATATGGTAAATACCTGATGTTTTGTTTGATTGAGAGTCGAACTTTTGTTCAGACTCTTTTTTGATATAGTATCAACTGGAGATAAGCTGGGTTTGCTGTATTGTTGTTATGGATCGAAATCTTTGGGTTTCGTTATCGAGAAAAAGGAGGTAAGTATTCTCTTCGAATGGTTGATGGTTTCTGATTATCCTGGAAAGGATATTGGAAATTCTGACCCGAGAAGGTAGATCAGTGTATTAATACACTGGTGGTTACATCAATTAATGATGCAATGCGGGAGCTGGCGGTAAGTTTCGTAGGAGCGTATTTATGTGTTATTTCTTTGGGAATAAGCTCAGTCTGGATTGAGTTTAGTCTGATACCTTATATGGTAGAGTTGTAATGAAGTAATTAGGATGAGTTGTTGTATAGCATCGAATATTGGTAGGTTGCAAGTACGGAGTTTGAGGAATATTTTGAGGTTATCAAGTGCACAGCTCACAGAGTGTAACATCTAGCAAATATTTATTGAGAATTTGGTTTCAAAGGTCGGTTGTTGAAATTTTTGAAATATTTTTAAAACGTAATTGTGCCCAGACATATCATGAACATGCATTTTGAATGTCATGAATAGGATTGCATTGAGCATTGAGTATGTTCACTAAGTGAAAAATAAATCAATAATTGATACATGCATAATAGTACATGCATCACGTGCATAGAAATAATTAGGGTTGGATGCAACTCTTTGGGGATGAGAGATGTCATCACCCTGGCGCACAATTATGTAAAATGGATTTTTTATCGATGAAGTGTTTTGAGAAAAGTGTTTAGAAATGAGCTTGCGAATCATAGTGTGACAAACTTATTTATAAGTTGTCGGATTTCAAATGATTTTGAAACTGTTACTGAAAGGTAGCTAGACAAATACTCTGTGATGATGGTTGTAAATTTTAGACGATTATGTTGTAGTGCACCAGTCCGTATTGTCAGAATCGTGTGTTTCATAGAAAATGAAATTAAATTTGAGGTTGCACTCGCGATATAGTTGTGCCAAGTGCGTTGTATGGTTAGATTCAGATTGAGGAGTGCTTGTGATAATTTCCAAATTATGATTTAAGGATTTGTGGATTAAGGGTGTTGGTTGTGCTCAGGTTTGTATACACTATATTTTTGTTTTAACGAAACTTTATCTTTTCAGATTTAAATTATCCTTTTAACTCTATTACATACATATTATTTATATACATATAAATAATACTAACTCAAAATTATTGTTTTCCCGTAAATAATCTTTTAATTGCTATTCTCGAGATTTAATTGGCTAATTTACATTTTGGTCCTTGAACTTTTCAAAAGTTGCAATTTAACCCAAAAACGCATCCGCGTCCAAATTTTAAAAGGTCTCTGATTGACTCGAAACTTTAACCACTATTACTATATAGTATTTCGCGGACCTTGGCGAAATAATTTCCATTACGGGATTTATTTTTTATTTTTTATTAATTTTCTAACCTTTTTCTCAAATCCGGCTAATATGCTTAATGAAAATTAGTGTAAATTTCCAGTACTATTAAATTAAACCCATATTAGTTTAATTTATCGGAAATTACTACACGTGGCACAATTTAAATATTTGGGGCATTACATTCTTCCCCCCTTATAAAAATTCGTCCTCGAATTTTCATATACTTTTCTTATATACTGTATTCTATCGATATCCTTACCAATTTCCATAATAGTATATGGAATTGATATTCCAATTCCTGTTCTACTTAAACCATAACTTCAGTTGTCGTTGACAGCTTTTATGTCATTATCTTCTCCTATCGTGGCGTCAGTTGTATTCTTATGCCTCATGATTCCTTACCTTTAATTTCTTTTCCTTGATCTTATATACATGATCTTTTCACCTGTTCCTTGTCTGGCCTTCAATATTATACACTCTTGTCCCTGTAATTGAACTTTTAGTTCCTTACTAATGTCCAATGGTAGTTCGTCCTAATGATGTCTTATTACTAAAGATGATAATCTTTGTCATTCGATATCTTCCTTTTATGACGACACTAGTCGTATTCATATGTACTTACGATTTCCCGTTCTTGATTCTTTACTTTTGTTCAATACGTCTAATCCTATGATCACTCCTTATTGAGTGATATGGACACTCAATTAATACGTGTTTTACTACTTACGTTGTCCTTTTCGTATTACTGTTGTCGTTCTCCAATTGTTATTCGTCGTAGTGCTAGGAACTTATTCCATTAATTGCTATCCTCTTTTGTCTCGTTACTTCTCTTCTCGTATGAAGATCATTTTGTTATTGTTTCTTATCATGGTTATCCATGAGGTGAATCTTTATGATGTATCTTTATAAGGTCTTTGTTTACTTTCCTTGTAAGGCTTACTTGCCTTTCTTCTTGCGTCAATGTATCTCGTATATTCTTGACCTACTTCCTTTTTCTTTAGCGTGACGCGCTATTCTTGAAAATCTTTGTCTTCTCTTACTTTTCGTCAATTTATTTATCTTTCATTCTTTATAACCTTGGATAACTGTCTTTGTTATCCCGTTCTTTACTTCCTTTTACGATCATTGCTATCATCTTCTAAAGATTGTTAGTCTTACATTACGTTTCTTTACATCACCGTTGCCCGTACCTTCATGCTTGATGTCCTATAAGAAAGAGATGTTTAATCTCTTTGTGAACCTTCTTGGTTCGCGCGCAGTTGTTACATATACGATCTTCGTACCAGTGGAACAACGATTGTTACCACATTGGAGTTTTACTCTCGATTTATTCGATGTACTTCATTTACTCATTTTCGTTGAGGATCCTCGATTCTTTTAGTCGTCTGTTGCTTTTGGCAGTGTCGTCACTGTCACCATCATCGCGTATAGTGTATACTCTTATTGATCTTCAAATTCGCTAATCCATTATCTTATCTTACCGAACTTGTCTCCGCATCCTTGCGAAGTCCTTTGTTTACAAGCGTAACGAAACAAAACCAAACATTTTACCTTTTTAGCAATTTAAGCCAAACATTTACAAACGTTATGAAACAAATCCAAACATTTAAAACGTTACGAAACAAACGTTACGAAGCAAATCCAAACGTTTACAAACATTACGAAACAAAACCAAACTTTCACCTTTTTAGCGATTTAAGCCAAACGTTACAAACGTTACGAAACAAAACCAAATGTTTCACCTTTTAGCGATTTAAGCCATACGTTTACAAACATTACGAAACAAATCGAAACGTTTCACTTTTTTTAGCGATTTAAGCCAAATGTTTACAAACGCTATGAAACAAATCCAAACGTTTCACCTTTTTAGCGATTTAAGCAAAACGTTTAAAATGTTACGAAACAAAACCAAACGTTTCCCCTTTTTAGCGATTTAAGCCAAACGTTTACAAACGTTACGAAACAAAACCAAATGTTTAAAACGTTACGAAACAAATCCAAACGTTTCACATTTTTAGCGATTTAAGCCAAACCTTTACAAATGATACGAAACAAAACCAAGCGTTTTACCTTCTTAGCAATTTAAGCCGAACGTTTACAAACGTTACGAAACAAATCCATGCGTTTCACATTTTTAGTAATTTAAGCGAAACGTTTACAAACGTTCCGAAACAAATTCAAACGTTTCACCTTTTTAGTAATCTAAACCAATCGCTTACAAACTTTACGAAACAAATCCAAACATTTCACCTTATTTGCAATTTAAACCAAACATATAGAAACCTTACGAAACAAATCCAAACGTTTCACCTTTTTGGCGATATAAGCTGAATGTTTACAAACATTACGAAACAAAACAAAACATTTCACCTATTTAGCAATTTATGCCAAAGGTTTACAAATGTTACGAAACAAATCCAAATGTTTTCCCATTTTAGCGATTTAAGCCAAACGTTTCAAACGTTACAAAAAAATCGAAACATTTCACCTTTTTACCGATTTATGCTAAACGTTTACAAACGTTACGAAACAAATTCAAACGTTTCACCAATTTAGCTATTGAAGCCAAACGTTTACAAACTTACGAAACAAATCCATTCGTTTCTCCTTTTTAGCGATTTACGCCAAACATTTACAAAGTTACGAAACAAATCCAAATGTTTCACCTTTTTAGCGATATAAGCCAAACGTTTACAAAGGATATGAAACAAATATAAAAGTTTCACATTTTTAGCATTTCAAGCCAAACGTTTATAAACGTTACAAAACAAATCCAAGCGTTTCACCTTTTTAGCAATTTAAGCCAAACGTTTACAAACATTACAAAACAAATCCAAACGTTCCACCTTTTTAGCGATATAAGCCGAATGTTTACAAACATTATGAAACAAATCCAAATGTTTTCACATTTTAGCGATTTAAGCCAAACGTTTACAAACATTACGAATCAAATCCAAACGTTTCACCTTTTTAGCAATTTATGCCAAACGTTTACAAACGTTACGAAAGAAATCCAAATGTTTTCCCATTTTAGCGATTTAAGCCAAACGTTTACAAACATTACGAATCAAATCCAAACGTTTCACCTTTTTAGCGATTTAAGCCAAACATTTACAAACGTTATGAAACAAATCCAAAAGTTTAACCTTTTTAGCGATTTAAGCCAAACGTTTACAAACGTTACAAAACAAATCCAAGCCTTTGACCATTTTAGCAATTTAAGCCAAACGCTTACAAACGTTACGAAAAAAATCCAAGCGTTTCACCTTTTTAGTAATTTAAGCCAAACGTTTACAAAAGTTATGAAACAAATCAAAACGTTTCATTCTTTTAGCGATTTTAGCCAAACGTTTACAAACGTTACGAAACAAAACCAAACGTTTCACTTTTTTAGCGATTTCAGCCAAACGTTTACAAACGTTACGAAACAAATCCAAACGTTTAAAACGTTACGAAATAAAGGTTACGAAACAAATCCAAATGTTTACAAACGTTACGAAACAAAACCAAACGTTTCACCTATTTAGTGATTTAAGTCAAACGTTTACTATCGTTACGAAACAAAACCAAACGTTTCACCTTTTAGCGATTTACGCCATACGTTTACAAACGTTACGAAACAAATCCAAACGTTTCACTTTTTTAGCGATTTAAGCGAAATGTTTACAGATGTTAAGAAACAAATCCAAAAGTTTCACCTTCTTAGTGATTCAAGCCAAACGTTTACAAACGTTACGAAACAAAACCAAATGTTTCACCTTTTTAGCTAATTAATCAAAACGTTTACAAACGTTACGAAACAAAACCAAACGTTTAAAACGTTACGAAACAAATCCAAACGTTACACATTTTTAGAGATTTAAGCCAAACCTTTACGAATGATATGAAACAAAACCAAGCGTCTCACCTTTTTAGCAATTTAATCCAAACGTTTCCAAACGTTACGAAACAAATCCATGCGTTTCAAATTTTTAGCAATTTAAGCGAAACCTTTACAAACGTTCTTAAACAAATCCAAACGTTTCATCTTTTTAGTACATTAAGCCAATCGTTTACAAATGTTACGAAACAAATCCAAGCGTTTAACCTTTTTAGCAATTTAAGCCGAACATTTACAAACGTTACGAAACAAATCTAAACGTTTCACCTTTTTAGCGATATAAGCCGAATGTTTACAAACGTTACGAAACAAAACGAAACATTTAACCTTTTTAGCAATTTATGCCAAACATTTACAAACGTTACGAAACAAATCCAAATGTTTTCCCATTTTAGCAATTTAAGCCAGACGTTTAAAATGTCACAAAACAAATCTAAACATTTCACCTTTTTAGCGATTTATGCTAAACGTTTACAAACGTTACGAAACAAATCCAAACGTTTCACCTATTTAGCGATTGAATCCAAACGTTTACAAACTTACGAAACAAATCCATACGTTTCTCCTTTTTAGCGATTTAAGCCAAACGTTTACAAACGTTACGAAACAAATCCAAATGTTTCACCTTTTTAGCAATATAAGCCAAACGTTTACAAAGGTTAGGAAACAAATCCAAAAGTTTCACCTTTTTAGCATTTTAAGCCAAACATTTACAAACGTTACCAAACAAATCCAAACGTTTCATATTTTTAGCAATTTAAGCCAAACGTTTACAAACGTTAGGAAACAAATCCAAGAGTTTCACCTTTTTAGCAATTTAAGCCAAACGTTTACAAACGTTAAGAAACAAATCCAAACGTTTCACCTTTATAGCGATTTAAGCCAAACGTTTACAAACGTTACGAAACAAATCCAAACGTTTCACCTTTTTAGCGATTTAAGCCAAACAGTTTCAAATGTTACGAAATAAATCCAAACGTTTCACCTTTTTAGCGATTTAAGCCAAACGCTTACAAACGTTATGAAACAAATCCAAACATTTTGCCTTTTTAGCGATTTAAGCCAAACGTTTACAAACATTACGAAACAAATCCAAACGTTTTGCCTTTTTAGCAATTTAAGCTAAACGTTTACAAACATTACGAAACAAATATAAACGTTTCACCTTTTAAGAGATTTAAGCCAAACATTTACCTACGCTACGAAACAAAACCAAACGTTTAAAACGTTAGGAAACAAATCCAAACGTTTCACATTTTTAGCGATTTAAGCCAAACCTTTACAAACGTTACGAAACAAAACCAAGTGTTTCACCTTTTTTGCAATTTAAGCCTAACGTTTAAAACGTCACGAAACAAATCCAAATGTTTCTCCTTTTTAGCAATTTCAGCCAAATGTTTACAAACATTACGAAACAAATCCAAACGTTTCACCTTTTTAGCAATTTATGCCAAACGTTTACAAACGTTATGAAACAAATCCAAACATTTCTCCTTTTTAGCGATTTAAGCCAAACATTTACAGACCGTACGAAACAAATCCAAACGTTAGTGATTTAAGTCAAACGTTTAAAAACGCTACGAAACAAATCCAAACATTTCCCCTTTTTAGCAATGTAAGCCAAAGGTTTACAAACATAACAAAACAAATCCAAGCGTTTCACCTTTTTAGCAATTTAAGCCAAACGTTTACAATCGTTATGAAACAAATCCAAACGTTTCACCTTTTTAGCGATTTAGGCCGAACGTTTACAATCATTACGAAACAAAACCAAACGTTTCACCTTTTTAGCGATTTTAGCCGAACGTTTACAAACGTTACGAAACAAATTCAAGCGTTTCACCTTTTTAGCTGTTTAAGCCAAACGTTTAAAACGATACGAAACAAATCAAAACGTTTCCCCATTTTAGAGATATAAGTCAAACGTTTAAAACGTAACGAAACAAATCCAAACGTTTCCCCTTTTTATCTATTTAAGCCAAACGTTTACAAACGTTACGAAACAATTCCAAACATTTCCCTTTTTTAGCGATTGAAGCTAAACGTTTACAAACATTACGAAACAAATCAAAACGTTTCATATTTTTTGCAATTTAAGCCAAACATTTACAAATGTTACGAAACGAAACCAAGTGTTTCACCTTTTTAGCAATTTAAGCCAAACGTTACGAAACAAATCCAAGTGTTTCCACCTCTTTAGCAATTTAAGCCAAACGTTTACAAACGTTACGAAACAAATCCAAACATTTCACCTTTTTAGCAATTTAAGCGAAACGTTTACAAACGGTACAAAACAAATCCAAACATTTCACCTTTTGAGGGATTTAAGCCAAACGTTTATGAACTCTACGAAACAAATCCAAACGTTTCACCATTTTAACAATTGAAGCCAAACGTTTACAAACGTTATGAAACAAATCCAAGCGTTTCTCCTTTTTAGCAATTTAAGCATAACTGTAATATCCCGTAAAATTTTAAATTTATTTTTGTAATTTCCGACGTGGTTCCGGGTGTATTTTGTGGGGTATTTGAAGTTTCGTAAATTAATGGTGGTTCGATTCATTTTTGGTTCGGTTTTAAAAAAAAAAAAAGAATTTTCTTCTTGGGTTGTGGTTCAACCGAAGTGGTTGAACCACTTCTGGTTAACTCAGGTCTCAACCGAGACCTGAGATTTAATTTTGATTCTCGTTCGAGAATCCAAGGATTCTCGAACGAGAATCCTTTTTCTGGCCTGTTCCCGTTCGGGAACAGGCCCATTCTCGAACGGGAACAGGCCAAATATGGCCATTCCCGTTCGTGAATGGTAACAGCCCCTGAACCCCTTCGCCCAGCCCACTTCGCTCTCATTTTCGACCCATCTCCTCTCGATATTTAAAGTCGACTTCTAAACAGAAAATCTTCACCACTCATCACTGAAACCCTAGCCGTTTTCCGCTTGTCATTTCGCTGAGTATCGAAGCCGTTATCATCTGCCAAAGATCGCTGTCCGGTGAGTTTTCTGATTTCTTGGATTTCCAGATTTTGTTCTTGAACGTCATTGCGTAATTTGGTTCGTTCTCTCTCGTTTCTAGATCGAAATCAGAACCGTTTGATTCCAGACGATCTAGACTCACGTACCCACGTTTCCCTACCTCAGTTTCGCTGAACGGTACGCCGTTGATCTCGTTTCATTCGCCGTACGATTTCCGTTTTCTGTTTTGAAAATGTTCTGTTCTTATTATTTGTTGCTGCCGAATCCCTTTACTCTTTTAAGCCATGATTTTGCTATGTTTATGATTACTAATCCATTGGATATGATTAGGGGTTAGTAGTTTAAGCCTTTGGAACGAGTTACACCATCGTCTTGTTTGATTGATTTTGGCCGATATTGAGTTGGTTTACTGTTAACGTTTTTTGAATTTTGGGGAGTGCTTAGGTTGAGTTTTTGGTTTGATTTCATGCCATAGATTTGTGATGTAATTAGTTCATGAGGTCTAGACGTTTTGGTTTGGGGTTTCAAGTTCAGAAACTTGAGTTGGGCATGAATGGGGTGTTAGGCGGGCTGCTGTGGATTTGAACAAGGAAGATGATGGTTTAATAGCCACTTTAGCCACCAAGTTATTTTGCTTAAATAAAATCAATCCTTTAAGTTTAACTTTAACTAATAACTTGGGTTTTATTTTGAATATAAATTAAATAGTGGAAATGTTAGATAATCCTAAATTAAGTTAATATAATTACTCGGGTAATTATATTTGTTTTCAAATGTCGTTTTGTCAAAAGTTGGCTAAATTACAATTTAGTCCCTAAACTTATTTTATAACTTAATTAAGTGGATTTTCGGTTAATAACTTTATTGTTGGTTTTAATTATAAAGAAAAGCAATAAATTGATTTCGGATATCAAATTGACTAAAGTGCAATTTAGTCCCTAATTGGCAAAAGTATAATTTAGTCCTTATTCGGCAAAAGTACGATTTAGTCCCTAAACTTTTATTAACTTAAAATGATTAAGTTTTTGATTTGTAACTTGGGTTCTTAGAATTGAAGTTATTGAGTTCCGCTTTTAAAATGGATTATTATTTTGTTAAATTGTTTTATAAATATAAACTTGGGTTTATATTTGATAATTGTTTTGAGTCGGGTTAGACTTGGGTCACTCGACAAGTGAGGTTAGCTTGGTAGTTTATGATAACTCGGCTAACCCACTATTTGGAAATTATTTATTATTTAAAGTTTTTAAATAATATTTATATATTGGATTTTAAGCGGGAACTCAATAGACTTACATTATTTGGGCTTTATTACCTTTTGGTATATATTTGTGTTATTTTGGATTGTTTATTTACTACATGTTAATTGTGCTAGTCTTATGTGGTGTCTAGTACTCTCTAGAGTTAGGGTCTGATTTTAATAATTATTTTATTTGTCTAGACTCGTCTACTGTTCGTGCTTCAGAGGCGAACCAGAGTTAGTGCTTGCCGGTATTTCACGTGGATTAGCAAGCAGTGAGTTTATATTTACTATTTACCGCTTTATTAAGTAAATTGTTATTTTAATATTAAATATATATACTGTACGTATATTTCAAACTGTTTTTATATTATGGCTCTTAGTTGGAACGTGCTACCTAATGGGCATCATTAGGACTGCGTGCGCACCGGTATTGATCTGGGTAAGGTATTTATGGAAATGTGGTAACTCGGTGTGAGCATAGCTCTCGGGACCAGGTAGAGTAACTCGGTGTAGCTCAGCTCTCGGGACTCTGGTATAAGTGTGGTCAGTGGTAACTCGGTGTAGCTCAGCTCTCGGGACCAGACCTATTGGATTATGATTATTATTTAGAATTGTGGATTAGGGTTCCAACTATTATCCGTAATATCGTTATTAAATGTTTTAAACGTTTTAAAGGTTTTCCACTTAATAAATGTAGATAGTGGTATGAACTCATCTCAGTATATCTGACCCCGTTGTTTTCCCAATTTTCCCAGGGTTATGATCTGAGAGAGTCGGGTGATCTCTGCATTTACTTTTCCTCGGAGGTTCCATTATTTTGATATACTGTCAAACTATTTTATTCTTAGACCGCAGTAGTTGACTAGACGTCTTTACTATTATTACAGTTGTTTTGTCGGATTGGTTCGACTGGTTATATTGCTCTGGCATGTTTTGTAGTTATTTCGGATTATTTATGTTATGCCTATTTTTAGACTCAGAATTGAATAAGCATGTTATATTAACTGTTGATTATTATAACTGCTAGTTTAGGCTGAAGTCTCGGTTGCCCCCGAGCATTGGTTTTCTGCAGGTTTATGTGTTTATGAGTTAAATGAAAGGCTAGCTACGGGTTTCGGTACTACATTACCCATACCCTAGCGCCGGTCGCGATTCATGAAAATGGGTCGTGACAAACTTGGTATCAGAGCTTTGGTTTCAAACCAAGGCCATTGCTTGCTATGTGTTTACTCTGTTAAGTTTGGTTGTGTCTTAGGAACTACTGCGGATATAGGATTCTGTCATGTCTTTAAAAACGTCATCTTTTGATTTTAAAACATTCTGCCTACACCAATAGGATTGCGTCGAGTCAGTCATTATTTGTTGATTTGATGCTTTTAATTGTTAATGCTATTTCACTTGGGTGAACATTTTATTGCTGTTGATTTCTTGGGAAATCCTATATGTTGCTTGTTTTGTTCATACTTGGGTATGAAATACCTGTTTTTTTTTAAGTTGTTGTTGTTCAATCTTAGGATATGGACAACGTTATTCGTACTCGTGCTCGTGCTACGGCAGAGCAAGAAGCTGTGGCTGATGATGCGATTTCTATGGAAGTCGATCAGAACGCACCACCAGTTCAGGCAAATGCTGGACGTGGTCGAGGTGGAGGTGCTGGCAGAGGTAGAGGTGCTGGTAGAGGCAGAGGAGCTGGTGCTGGTAGAGGTGGAGCTAGAGGGCGCGGTGCAGCAGGTGTTCAGGCACCGAATGTGCAGCAGGCACCAAATATGCAAGCGTTCGACTTCACTACTTTCTTGGCTGGCGTTGTCGAGATGCAGAACAATCAGGCTCTACTGCAGAATCAGTGTAATATACTGGGTCAGTTAGCGCAGCAACAGCAACCTCAGGTTGGTGCTGTAGCTGGTATTGGTGGAAATGCTGGTGACGGTCATATTCCAACAGACAGAGAGTTGGTGATGACCTACTTGAAGTTGAATCCGACTTCTTTTGATGGTACTGGGGATGCTCTTGACTTTTTGGAGGAATTTGAGTACAACAGTCAGAGGATTCAAGCGTCTGATCGTCAATCAGTGATGCTTGTGGAAATGTCGCTGAAGGGTCCAGCTAAGGATTGGTATCGCGATAACATCAGGCCAGTTATGGATACTTTGCCTTGGGCTGATTTTGTGACCAGGTTCAGAGGTTACTATCTACCCTTCTCTGTTACTGAGAGTTTCAGAGAAAAGCTGCTCACTTTGAAGAAGGGGGATAGATCAGTGACAGACTACACTACTGAGTTTGTACGTTTGGGGCGGTTTGCTACAGATCTACAAGGTGATCAAGAGCGAGTGAACGACCGTTATGTTAGGGGTTTAGGCTCGGAGTTTCTTCCTTTGCTGATAGGGACAAACATGGAGTTTGCCCGGTTAGTGGATAGTGCGCGGCGGATGGAAAATTCGATGGTTCAGTTTGGGACGATCTCTGACCCTTTCCAGAATCAGAAGGGAAAGAGTGACGTTCCTAGTGGGGGGCAGCAGGCCCCAGTGCAGCATGGTAGTGGGAACTACTACTGTGGCTCTTCTCAGGCCAACAGGGGGAGTCGACGGACTCACAACAAAGGGAGGCATAGTGCCAGGAGTGCTCCGTACAGTTCCAGTAGCAGTGGGAGCAACCGTGGTTCAGGACGCGGGTACAGTGGTGGATCGAACATTCCGTTCTGCCAGAATTGCAGACGCAGGCACTATGGTCAGTGTCAGTTAGCTCCTGGAGGTTGTTTTACTTGTGGCCAGCCGGGTCATTTTTCTAGGGAGTGTCCGACATCTGGGCAGCAGATGTCTAACTCCAGTGTGGCGCAGTCATCTTATCAGCAGCAGAGACCTGCGTTTACACAGTCTGTAGGGTACTCTCAACCTGCAGCATCTTTTGGTGGCCAGCGGGGCCGTGGTTCTGGTGGCAGAGGTTTTGGTGGCCGTGGTAACGGCGGTAGAGGTTCCAACGGTTATGGTACTGGGCAGAGTTCGCAGCAGCAGCCGCAGGGTCAGGCCAGAGTGTTCGCACTTACTCCTCAGGATGCGCGTGCATCAAATGCTGTGGTGCAAGGTACCATTCCGATTTCTTTTACTGATGCTTTGGTATTATTTGATGCGGGTGCGACCCATTCGTTTGTTTCTACTTGTTTTGCTGGGAAATTGGGTAGAGCACCATCTGTTTTGAGTGAACCTCTAGCTGTGTCTACACCTATGTCTGAAGGTGTAGTAGTGGACGTCGTCTATCCTTCTTGTCATGTGGTTATTCAGGGTAGAGAATTATGTGCTGATTTGATTGTACTTGACGTTCTTTCTTTTGATGTTATCTTGGGGATGGACTGGTTGTCACGCCATTATGCTTCTATTGACTGTCGAGAGAAGTCAGTCGAGTTCAGGATTCCAGGTGGTCTACCTTTTTCCTTTCAGGGAGAAAAGGCAGAGACACCTAAGAATCTGATTTCCGCCATCAAGGCGAAGCGGATGTTAGGCAAGGGTTGCCAGGGTTTTGTTGCTGTGGTTCGTGATTTGGAGGCTGATGGTAGTGATATGCATAGTGTGCCGATAGTGAATGAGTTCACTGATGTGTTTCCAGAGGAATTGCCTGGATTACCACCTGATCGTGATATTGAGTTTTGCATTGATGTGGTTTCTGGTACAGCTCCGATTTCGATACCGCCGTATCGGATGGCTCCTGCAGAGCTGAAGGAGTTGAAGGACCAGTTACAAGAGTTGTTGGATAGCGGGTTCATCAGACCGAGTACTTCTCCGTGGGGTGCTCCAGTTCTGTTTGTAAAGAAGAAAGACGGTTCCTTTCGGCTGTGTATCGACTACAGACAGTTGAATAAGGCTACTGTCAAGAACAGATATCCTCTTCCTCGCATCGATGATCTGTTTGACCAGTTGCAGGGTGCGAAGTGTTTTTCCAAGATCGATTTGAGGTCTGGGTATCATCAGCTACGGATCCGTGATGCAGATGTGCCTAAGACTGCTTTTCGGACTCGTTACGGACATTTTGAGTTTCTGGTTATGTCCTTTGGTCTGACGAACGCACCAGCAGCGTTTATGGATATGATGAACAGAGTGTTCAAGCCGTTTTTGGATCAATTTGTTATCGTCTTCATTGATGACATTTTGATCTATTCTCGGAGTGAGGAGGAGCATGCTTACCATTTGAGGACTATACTACAGACGTTGCGTGAGCATCAGTTGTATGCTAAGTTCTCAAAATGTGAGTTCTGGTTGGATCAGGTTACCTTTCTAGGACACGTGGTGTCGAAAGATGGGATCAAGGTTGATCCGAAGAAGATTGAGGCGGTCATGGATTGGCAAAGGCCAAGGTTAGTTACCGAGATCAGAAGTTTTCTGGGCTTAGCTGGTTACTATCGTCGGTTCGTGCAAGATTTCTCCAGAATATCTGCACCTTTGACTAAACTGACACAGAAGGGTGTCAAGTTTGAGTGGACTGACAAGTGCGAGGCGAGCTTTGAGAAGCTCAAGGAGATTTTGACTACAGCTCCGGTTTTGGCATTGCCTTCTGGCATTGATGGTTTCACAGTGTATTGTGATGCGTCTCGGATTGGTTTGGGTTGCGTTCTGATGCAACATGGACAGGTGATTGCCTATGCTTCCAGGCAGTTGAAGAAGCATGAGGTGAATTACCCTACTCATGATTTAGAGTTGGCAGCTGTGGTTTTTGCGCTGAAAATTTGGAGGCATTATTTGTATGGTGCTACTTGTGAGATTTTCACTGATCATAAGAGTTTGAAGTATATCTTTGATCAGAGAGAATTGAACTTGAGACAGAGGAGGTGGTTGGAGTTGCTGAAAGACTACGACTGTACTATTCAGTACCATCCTGGTAAGGCTAATGTGGTAGCCGATGCGTTGAGTCGCAAGTCTTCGGGCAGCTTGGCTCATATTTCTGAGATTGGGCGTAGACCCATGGTTAGAGAGTGGCACAGTTTGATAGCTTCGGGCTATGGTTTTCAGATTTCTCAGACTGGTTGTTTGTTAGCACAGTTGCAAGTGCAACCCGTTTTGATTGATCGGATCAAAGCTTTACAAGCTGAGGATCCACAATTGAAACGGATTATTGAGGAAGTTCAGCAGGATGGAAATTCTGAGTTTACTTTTGTGGATGGTGTTCTGAGACATGGTTCGAGATTGTGTGTTCCGGATTCAGATGGTTTGAGGGACCAGATTCTGGAAGAAGCGCACAAGTCTGCTTATAGTGTTCATCCGGGTTCTACTAAGATGTACCATGATCTTAAGGGTACCTACTGGTGGAGCGGGATGAAGAAGGATGTCGCTGAGTATGTTTCTAAGTGTCTGACATGCCAGCAGGTGAAGCTGGAGCATCAGAGACCTTTTGGCTATCTGCAGCCACTACCTATTCCAGAGTGGAAGTGGGAGCGGATTGCTATGGATTTTGTGGTTGGGTTACCACGTACTCGACAGGGATACGACTCCATCTGGGTGATAGTTGACCGTATGACCAAGTCAGCTCATTTCCTTCCGATTAAGGTTTCGTATACTGCTTCGAGGTTGGCTCAGTTGTACATCGACAGGATTGTCAGTTTGCATGGTGTACCGGTTTCTATTGTTTCAGACAGAGGTTCTGTGTTTACTTCGAGGTTTTGGAAAGCGTTACAGGAATCCTTGGGTTCTCAGTTGGATTTCAGTACAGCTTTTCATCCTCAGACTGACGGTCAGTCTGAGAGGACTATTCAGACGTTGGAGGATATGCTCAGGATGTGTGTTCTCGATTTTCAGGGTAGCTGGGATACTCATTTGCCGTTGATTGAGTTTTCCTATAACAACAGTTATCATGCGAGTATCGAGATGGCGCCGTATGAGGCTTTGTACGGGCGCAAGTGTAGATCTCCTATCTGTTGGGAGGAGGTCGGAGAGCGTAAACTCTCGGGAGCGGAGATTATTCAGATTACCTCTGAGAAGGTACCGTTGATTAAGCGGAGGTTAGAGACTGCTTTTAGTCGGCATAAGAGTTATGCTGATCCGAAGAGGAAAGACATTGAGTTTCAGGTTGGTGATTTCGTATTTCTTCGGGTTTCGCCTATGAAAGGCGTGGTTCGTTTTGGTGTCAAGGGAAAGTTGGCACCGAGGTATATTGGTCCTTATGAGATTTCGGAGAGGATTGGAGCTGTGGCTTATCGTCCGGTTCTACCGCCAGACATGTCGTTAGTACATCCTGTGTTTCACGTGTCTATGTTGAGAAAGTGCATTTCTGATCCTTCGCACGTGATTGTGCCTCAGAGTGTTGAGATTGACCAGGAGCTGTCCTATGAGGAACAGCCAGTTGAGATTGTTGACACGCAGGTGCGTAAATTGCGGAACAAGGAGATTCCGATGGTCAAAGTTCTCTGGCGCAATCATTCTGTAGAGGAGTGTACTTGGGAGACCGAGTTGGATATGCGGAATCGCTATCCTTTTCTATTTCCGTGAGGTACAATATCTTGATTTCTGTGACTTTTATGATTTTTACTTGTGTTACGTGTTGTTCTGTTGGTAATTGCTTATCGTGTTAAATTCGAGGACGAATTTTTAATTAGTTTTGGAGAATGTAATATCCCGTAAAATTTTAAATTTATTTTTGTAATTTCCGACGTGGTTCCGGGTGTATTTTGTGGGGTATTTGAAGTTTCGTAAATTAATGGTGGTTCGATTCATTTTTGGTTCGGTTTTAACAAAAAAAAAAGAATTTTCTTCTTGGGTTGTGGTTCAACCGAAGTGGTTGAACCACTTCTGGTTAACTCAGGTCTCAACCGAGACCTGAGATTTAATTTTGATTCTCGTTCGAGAATCCAAGGATTCTCAAACGAGAATCCTTTTTCTGGCCTGTTCCCGTTCGGGAACAGGCCCATTCTCGTACGGGAACAGGCCAAATATGGCCATTCCCGTTCGTGAATGGTAACAGCCTCTGAACCCCTTCGCCCAGCCCACTTCGCTCTCATTTTCGACCCATCTCCTCTCGATATTTAAAGTCGACTTCTAAACAGAAAATCTTCACCACTCATCACTGAAACCCTAGCCGTTTTCCGCTTGTCATTTCGCTGAGTATCGAAGCCGTTATCATCTGCCAAAGATCGCTGTCCGGTGAGTTTTCTGATTTCTTGGATTTCCAGATTTTGTTCTTGAACGTCATTGCGTAATTTGGTTCGTTCTCTCTCGTTTCTAGATCGAAATCAGAACCGTTTGATTCCAGACGATCTAGACTCACGTACCTACGTTTCCCTACCTCAGTTTCGCTGAACGGTACGCCGTTGATCTCGTTTCATTCGCCGTACGATTTCCGTTTTCTGTTTTGAAAATGTTCTGTTCTTATTATTTGTTGCTGCCGAATCCCTTTACTCTTTTAAGCCATGATTTTGCTATGTTTATGATTACTAATCCATTGGATATGATTAGGGGTTAGTAGTTTAAGCCTTTGGAACGAGTTACACCATCGTCTTGTTTGATTGATTTTGGCCGATATTGAGTTGGTTTACTGTTAACGTTTTTTGAATTTTGGGGAGTGCTTAGGTTGAGTTTTTGGTTTGATTTCATGCCATAGATTTGTGATGTAATTAGTTCATGAGGTCTAGACGTTTTGGTTTGGGGTTTCAAGTTCAGAAACTTGAGTTGGGCATGAATGGGGTGTTAGGCGGGCTGCTGTGGATTTGAACAAGGAAGATGATGGTTTAATAGCCACTTTAGCCACCAAGTTATTTTGCTTAAATAAAATCAATCCTTTAAGTTTAACTTTAACTAATAACTTGGGTTTTATTTTGAATATAAATTAAATAGTGGAAATGTTAGATAATCCTAAATTAAGTTAATATAATTACTCGGGTAATTATATTTGTTTTCAAATGTCGTTTTGTCAAAAGTTGGCTAAATTACAATTTAGTCCCTAAACTTATTTTATAACTTAATTAAGTGGATTTTCGGTTAATAACTTTATTGTTGGTTTTAATTATAAAGAAAAGCAATAAATTGATTTCGGATATCAAATTGACTAAAGTGCAATTTAGTCCCTAATTGGCAAAAGTACAATTTAGTCCTTATTCGGCAAAAGTACGATTTAGTCCCTAAACTTTTATTAACTTAAAATGATTAAGTTTTTGATTTGTAACTTGGGTTCTTAGAATTGAAGTTATTGAGTTCCGCTTTTAAAATGGATTATTATTTTGTTAAATTGTTTTATAAATATAAACTTGGGTTATATTTGATAATTGTTTTGAGTCGGGTTAGACTTGGGTCACTCGACAAGTGAGGTTAGCTTGGTAGTTTATGATAACTCGGCTAACCCACTATTTGGAAATTATTTATTATTTAAAGTTTTTAAATAATATTTATATATTGGATTTTAAGCGGGAACTCAATAGACTTACATTATTTGGGCTTTATTACCTTTTGGTATATATTTGTGTTATTTTGGATTGTTTATTTACTACATGTTAATTGTGCTAGTCTTATGTGGTGTCTAGTACTCTCTAGAGTTAGGGTCTGATTTTAATAATTATTTTATTTGTCTAGACTCGTCTACTGTTCGTGCTTCAGAGGCGAACCAGAGTTAGTGCTTGCCGGTATTTCACGTGGATTAGCAAGCAGTGAGTTTATATTTACTATTTACCGCTTTATTAAGTAAATTGTTATTTTAATATTAAATATATATACTGTACGTATATTTCGAACTGTTTTTATATTATGGCTCTTAGTTGGAACGTGCTACCTAATGGGCATCATTAGGACTGCGTGCGCACCGGTATTGATCTGGGTAAGGTATTTATGGAAATGTGGTAACTCGGTGTGAGCATAGCTCTCGGGACCAGGTAGAGTAACTCGGTGTAGCTCAGCTCTCGGGACTCTGGTATAAGTGTGGTCAGTGGTAACTCGGTGTAGCTCAGCTCTCGGGACCAGACCTATTGGATTATGATTATTATTTAGAATTGTGGATTAGGGTTCCAACTATTATCCGTAATATCGTTATTAAATGTTTTAAAAGTTTTAAAGGTTTTCCACTTAATAAATGTAGATAGTGGTATGAACTCATCTCAGTATATCTGACCCCGTTGTTTTCCCAATTTTCCCAGGGTTATGATCTGAGAGAGTCGGGTGATCTCCGCATTTACTTTTCCTCGGAGGTTCCATTATTTTGATATACTGTCAAACTATTTTATTCTTAGACCGCAGTAGTTGACTAGACGTCTTTACTATTATTACAGTTGTTTTGTCGGATTGGTTCGACTGGTTATATTGCTCTGGCATGTTTTGTAGTTATTTCGGATTATTTATGTTATGCCTATTTTTAGACTCAGAATTGAATAAGCATGTTATATTAACTGTTGATTATTATAACTGCTAGTTTAGGCTGAAGTCTCGGTTGCCCCCGAGCATTGGTTTTCTGCAGGTTTATGTGTTGATGAGTTAAATGAAAGGCTAGCTACGGGTTTCGGTACTACATTACCCATACCCTAGCGCCGGTCGCGATTCATGAAAATGGGTCGTGACAATAACGTATACAAACGTTAAGAAACAAATCAAAGTGTTTCACCTTTTTAGTAATTTAAGCCAAACGTTTACAAAGGTTATGAAACAAATCCGAACACTTCACCTTTTTAACGATTTAAGCCAAACGTTTACAAACGATACGAAATAAATCCGAACGTTTCACCTTTTTAGCGATTTAAGCCAAACGTTTACAAACGATACGAAACAAATCCAAACGTTTCACCTTTTTAGCAATATAAGCCAAACGTTTACAAATGTACGGAACAAATCTAAATGTTTCACGTTTTTAGCGATTTAAGCCAAACGCTGACAAACGTTACGAAACAAATCCAAACATTTCACCTTTTTAGCGATCCAAGCCAAATGCTTACAAACGTTACGAAACAAAACCAAACGTTTAAAATGTTATGGAACAAATCCAATTGCTTCCCATTTTTAGCGATTGAAGCTAAACGTTTACAAACGTTACGAAACAAAACGAAACGTTTCCCTTTTTTTAGCAATTTAAGCCAAACGTTTACAAATGTTACGAAACAAATCCAAGTGTTTAACCTTTATAAGAATTTAAGCCAAACATTTACAAACATTACGAAACAAATCCAAACATTTCACCTTGTAGCGATTTAAACCAAACGTTTACAAACGTAAGAAATAAATCCAAACGTTTCACCTTTTTTGCTATTTAAGCCAAACGTTTACAAACATTACGAATCAAATCCAACCGTTTCACCTTTTTAGTATTTAAGCCAAACGTTTACAAACGTTACGAAACAAATCAAAAAAAATCACCTTTTTAGCGATTTAAGCCAAACGTTCACAAACGTTATGAAACAAATCCAAGCGTTTCCCCTTTTTACCAATTTAAGCTAAACTTTTACAAACGTTATAAAATAAATCCAAGCGTTTCACCTTTTTAGCAATTTAAGCCAAACGTTTACAAACGTTACAAAACAAATCCAAACGTTTCACCTTTTTAGTGATTTAAGCCGAACGTTTACTGACGTTACGAAACAAATCCAAACGTTTCACCTTTTTGGCGATTTAAGCCAAATGTTTATAAACGTTAGGAAACAAATCCAAACGTTTAAAACGTTACGAAACAAACGTTACGAAACAAAACCAAACGTTTCACCTTTTTAGCGATTTAAGCCAAACGTTTACAAACGTTACGAAACAAAACCAAACGTTTCACCTTTTTAGCGATTTAAGCCATACGTTTACAAACGTTACGAATCAAATCCAAATGTTTCCCTTTCTAGCGATTTAAGCCAAACGTTTACAAACGTTATGAAACAAATCCAAACGTTTCACATTTTTAGCGATTTTAGCCAAACGTTTACAAACGTTACGAAACAAAACCAAACGTTTCACCTTTTTAGCGATTTAAGCCAAATGTTTATAAACGCTACAAAACAAATCCAAATGTTTCACCTTTTTAGCAATTTAAGTCAAACGTTTACAAACGTTACGAAACAAATCCAAGTGTTTCTCCTTTTTAGCAATTTAAGCCAAATGTATACAAACGTTACAAAAAAAATCAAAGTGTTTCACCTTTTTAGCAATTTAAGCCAAACGTTTCACCTTTTTAGTGATTTAAGCCAAACTTTTACAAATGATACGAAACCAATCCAAACGTTTGGCCTTTTTAGCGATTTAAGCCAAACGTTTACAAACATTACGAAACAAATCCAAATGTTTTACCTTTTGAGCGATTTAAGCCAAAGGTTTACAAACGTTACAAACAAATTCAAATGTTTCACCTTTTCAGCGATTTAAGCCAAACGTTTTCAAACGTTAGGAAACAAATCCAAACGTTTTACTTTTTTAGCGATATAAGCCAAACATTTACAAACGTTACAAAACAAAACCAAACGTTTATACATTACGAAACAAATTCAAACGTTTCACATTTTTAGCGATTGAAGCCAAATGTTTAAAAACATTACGAAACAAAACTAATCGTGTCATCTTTTTGGCAATTTCAGCCAAACATTTACAAACGTTACGAAACAAATTCAAACGTTTAACCTTTTTTTAGCGATTTAAGCCAAACGTTTAACCTTTTTAGCGAAACAAATCCAAATGTTTCACCTTTTTAGAGATATAAGCCAAACGTTTAAGAACGGTACGAAACAAATCCAAACGTTTCACCTTTTAAGCGATTTAAGCCAAACGCATACCTACGTTACGAAACAAAACCAAGCTTTTTCCCATTTTAGCGATTTAAGCCAAACGTTTAAAACGTTACGAAAAAAATCAAAACGTTTTACCTTTTTAGATATTTAAGCCAAACGTTTACAAACAATACGAAACAAATCCAAACGTTTCGCCTTTTTAGCAATTTAAGCCAAACGTTTACAAACGTTACGAAAAAAAATCCAAACATTTCACCTTTTTAAAGATTTAAGCCAAACATTTACCTACATTACGAAACAAAACCAAACATTTAAAATGTTACGAAACAAATACAAACATTTCACATTTTTAGCGATTTAAGCCAAACTTTTACAAACGTTACGAAACAAAACCAACCGTTTCACCTTTTTAGCAATTTAAGCCAAACGTTTACAAACATTACAAAAGAAATCCAAGCGTTTCACCTTTTTAGCAATTTAAGCCAGACGTTTACAAACGTTACTAAACAAATCCAAACGTTTCCTCTTTTTAGCGATTTAAGCCACACGTTTAAAACGTTACGAAAAAAATCCAAACGTTTCACCTTTTTAGCGATTTATGCCAAACGTTTACAAACGTTACGAAACAAATCCAACATTTTGCCTTTTTAGCTATTTAAGCTAAACGTTTTCCCATTTTAAGAATGTAAGCCAAACGTTTACAAACGTTACAAAACAATTCCAAGTGTTTCATCTTTTTAGCAATTTAAGTCAACCTATTACAAAAGTTACGAAACAAATCCAAGCGTTTCACCTTTTTAGCAATTTAAGCCAAACGTTTACAAACGTTACGAAAAAATCCAAACGTTTCCCTTTTTTAGCAAATTAAGCCAAACGTTACGAAACAAATCCAAACGTTTCACCTTTTTAGCGATTTAAGCGAAACATTTACAAACGTTACCAAACAAATCCAAACGTTTGACCTTTTTAGCGATTTAAGCAAAACATTTATAAACGGTACGAAACAAATCCAAACGTTTTACCTTTTCAGTGATTTATGCCAAACACTTACCTACGGTTCGAAAAAAAACCAAATGTTTTCCCATTTTTGCGATTTAAGCCAAACATTTAAAACATTACGAAACAAATCCAAACGTTTCGCCTTTTTAGCAATTTAAGCCAAATGTTTACAAACGTTACGAAACAAATCTAAACGTTTCACCTTTATAAAGATTTAAGTCAAACATTTACCTACGTTACGAAACAAAGCCAAACGTTTAAAATGTTATGAAACAAATCCAAACATTTCACATTTTTAGCGATATAAGCCAAACTTTTACAAATGTTACGTAACAAAACCAAGCGTTTCACCTTTTTAGCGATTTAAGACAAACATTTACAAACATTACAAAACAAATCCAAGCGTTTCACCTTTTTAGAAATTTAAGCCAGACGTTTACAAACGTTATGAAACAAATCCAAACGCTTCCTCTTTTTAGCGATTTTAGCCACACGTTTAAAACGTTACGAAACAAATCCAAACATTTCACCTTTTTAGCGATTTATGCCAAACGTTTACAAACATTATGAAACAAAACCAAACATTTTGCCTTTTTGGCAATTTAAGCCAAACGTTTCTGTCACGACCCAATTTCATGAATCGTAACATGCAAAAAAATTGGCCTTAGTTCGAAACTAAAGCTCTGATACCAACTTTGTCACGACCCAATTTCATGAATCGTGACCGGCGCTAGGGTATGGGTATGGTTGTACCAAAACCCGTAGCAAGCCTTGCGGAAATCAATTAAACATTTAAATCTGCAGAAACTGCTCGGGGGCAACCGAGACTCCAACCTAGGTCTAGCAATTTATATTACGGTTCTAATATAAATAACTTAAATATCTTGAATATTCCACAGCATGCGTTAAATATAATAATATCGTAATCCAGAGTAATCATGCCAAATATAAATAATCGAAAATATCGACAAATCCAAAGTGAAATATCAAATGAAATAAATAACTAGTTCTACTGCGGTCTAAGAGTTCGAAAACAGAAACTAGTTTAATAACATGAAAACCTCTGAGGAATCAAAAGAATCGGAGTGGACCAGCTTTCAAATCATAAACCAGGAAAATTTGGGAAAAAACCGGGGTCAGATATACTGAGATGAGTTCGCAATACTATTTACATTTATTAAGTTTAAAACCCTTAAATCAAAACATCTTTTATACTAATATAATATGATTATGGAAAACAGTATTGAAATGATCCCAGCGTAAGTATGACATAGCATACCGATAAACCCAGAGTGGACGGGAACAAATCCTCGTCATATAAATATACCAGCGTAAGTAAGACTTTAGTCTGCCGTTTCCCAGAGTACTTACCGGTGCACACAGTCTCGATACAAGCCTATCGAGTAGCTCGTTTCAATCCAGATCCATAATCCGTAAAAACAGTTCACAAACATTTATAATATTAAAATATGATGCGGTACTTAATAAAGCGGCAAATAGCACTACAAACTCACTGCTTGCTTATCCACGTGATCTTGGCAAACAGCTAACCCTGCGTAGTCACCGAAGCACGAGCAGTCGACGGGTCTAAAATAATAAATAGGTCAATATCCGAACGACCCCTAACTCTAAGATCACTAGACACCACGTAGGACTAGCACAATTAAATAACCAGATAAATCACATAGAAATACAATTCTCAAATAAATTGTAATGCCGTAATTAATTCAAGACTATTGAGTTCGCACTTAAATCCAATCCGAAAGTATTATTAAAATAATATTTAATTGATAAATAAAATTAATATCTCAAATAGTGGGTTAGCCGATTTTTTTTTTTTAAAACTACCAAGCTAAACCCACATGTCGGTGACCCAAGTCCAAACCGACCCAACTGAAATTCCAGAGTTATAAACCACAGTTTATAATTAATATTAAACAAAATATTAATTAATATCAAAAATAGAACTCAATAGCTTGAAACCCAAGTAATTATAACTATCGACAAAAATATCTCAAATAATTAACCATCAAAATAAGGCTAAAATATAACTTTAATTCCAAAGGCATTCTAACCCAAAAATATTAATTTAACAATTAAATAATAATTAATGATAATTATTAATTTAATTTTTAAATATTAAAATATTATTTTTATGCCTTAAAAATAATATAATTTATTTGACAAACTTTCAAATTAATATGAAATTCCCAATACTCATTTAATATAGTCCAAATAAATAATTTAATTTAAAATTCTTTAAATTTTTTTATAAAATTAATATTAAATAAAAATATAAAATTTTAATGCCCAAATTAAATTTCAAATTATAAATAATAATAATATTATTTAAATCGCTAATTAATAAGTCGAAACCAATTTCGTAAATTAATATAAAAAAAACAAGATAGAACAATGAATAAAGTAACTTAAAGGATTAAACTATTTAACACCAATTAAGCTAGTGGTTTAAAAGAACTTTTAACCAAAAATAAAACAAGCTAAGCCAACCACATGTTGCCACACCTTCATCTTCTACAATTACACAACCAAACTTACAACCCATCTGCTATACAATTGCAGAAACCGATTTCACAACCAAACTAACCAATTTTAACAATTTCCTATCTCAACTAAGAACAACATTTAATTATTAAATCTTGAGTTTCATATTCATAATAAAAGAAGAAACCGTACCCAACATACTTAGGTTGACAGTAGTTAAAACTTAATGACAATCGATAACACGTAATACAAGAACAACGAACCAATCCGAAACGATGAGTTAAATTTCAAAACGAGGGCTTGAACCATTAACGACTATAATTCAATAAGATTTCTAATCCCTAACTCATAAAATCTTAGCCAAAATGAAATGAAGCATTCGGCAGAAAGTATTTGAAAAACATCACAGTTTATAATCTTATAAAGCGGTGAGACGGCGGCGATTAAAACGGATTCGTTTACGTACCGTTTGACAAACAAAAGGCGTAGAGACGTAGAGGAATGAGTCTACTATCACGGGAAACAAACGGAACTAATTTCGATCTCCGAACGGCTGCGGAACGGATTGAAATTCAGAGAGGTCGATTAGAATCAAAACAAAATTTCCAGAAAACGGTAAAACGACGGCGATTGATACGAGAAATATAACGTACCGTTTTACAAAACGAAAATTGGGATTTGTAGATACGTGAGTATTCTTCGAATGGAACGTTTCGGAACTGAAAATAACGTTCGAACGAGTGAGAACGATCCAAAAAACGAAAGGGTCGTTTTCAGCCAAAACAGAATTTAAAGGTTTCAAAAACTCACCTACGGCAGCAACTTCGGAAGGGATTTTGATCGATGGTTTCTCAGCGAAAAAGGGAAAAGATGGTGGCTAGGGTAAGTTTGAAGAGTGGTGAAGATATTTGGTTTAGAAAGCGTTTTTAAAATGCTTATAGATTGAGAGAAATCAGGGGGCAAAACTGCCCCCCTGAAATCTCGCAGCAGGTCTCGAACGAGACCTGCTAACAAAACGCAGGTCTCGTACGAGACCTGCACTTCTCGTACGAGACCAGGTCTCGGTGCAACGAGACCTTGTCCAACAGATTCTGGTTGGACCGAACCCGACCCGAACTTTTTTTTTTAAATAATTATTTTCGAAACCCAAACTTTAATTAAACCATTTCCGAATCAACTCATAAAACAATTTAATTACGACAACAATAAAAATGTTACCGGAACTCGTAATTTAAACTTTAAAATTTTACGGGATATTACATTCTCCCCAATTTATTAAAAATTCGTCCTCAAATTTAATCACAATTAACACATAGCACTTAAAATAAAACAAACACAAGTAAAACTCACAAAAATTCACATAGCAAATAATTTTCGTACCTCAAGGAAAAAGAAAAGGATAGCGACTCCGCATATCCGACTCGTTCTCCCAAGTGCACTCCTCAACAGAATGGTTTCGCCAAAGAACCTTGACCATCGGAATTTCCTTGCTCCGTAACTTACGAACCTACATATCAACAATCTCGACAGGCTGCTCCTCGTAAGATAACTCGTGGTCAATTTCAACACTCTACGGTACTATCACGTGAGAAGGATCAGAAACACACTTCCTCAACATGGAAATGTGAAACACTGGGTGAACCAACGACATATCTGGTGGCAATGCTAACTTGTACGCCACTGCTCCAATACGCTCAATAATCTCATACGGACCAACATACCTCGGTGCTAACTTCCCCTCAACAACAAAACGCACAACGCCCTTCATAGGCAAAACCCGAAGAAACACGAAATCTCCAACCCGAAACTCCATGTCTTTTCTCTTCGGATCAGCATAACTCTTATGCCGACTAAAAGCTGTCTCCAGTCTCCGCTTGATCAATGGTACCTTCTCTGAGGTAATCTGAATAATCTCTGCTCCCGAGAGCTTGCGCTCGCCAACCTCCTCCCAGCAGATAGGAGATCGACACTTGCGCCCGTACAAAGCCTCATAAGGTGCCATCTCGATACTAGCGTGGTAACTGTTGTTATAGGAAAACTCAATCAAAGGCAAATGAGTATCCCAGCTACCCTGAAAATCCAGAACACACATCCTGAGCATGTCCTCCAAAGTCTTAATAGTCCTCTCAGACTGACCGTCAGTTTGAGGATGAAAAGCAGTACTGAAATCCAATCTCGTACCCAAGGATTCGTGCATCGCCTTCCAAAACCGAGAGGTGAAAACTGAACCTCTGTCCGAAACTATCGACACTGGTACACCATGGAGACTCACAATCCGATCGATGTACAACTGTGCCAACTTCGAAGCCTGATAAGTAACCTTGATCGGTAAGAAGTGAGCTGACTTTGTCAAACGATCAACTATCACCCAAATCAAATCATACCCCTGTCGGGTACGTCGCAAACCAACCACAAAGTCCATAGCGATTCGCTCCCATTTCCACTCTGGAATTGGTAGCGGTTGCAGATATCCAAACGGTCTCTGATGCTCTAACTTTACCTGCTGGCAAGTCAAACACTTAGACACAAACTCTGCAACATCCTTTTTCATTCCGCTCCACCAGTACGTACCCTTGAGATCATGGTACATCTTGGTAGAACCCGGATGAACACTGTAAGCTGACTTGTGCGCTTCCTCCAGAATCTTGTCTCTCAAACAATCCGAATCCGGAACACACAGTCGAGAACCGTACCTGAGAACTCCATCTGCCAGAACAAACTCAGAATTTCCATCCAGATGGATCTCATCCATAATTCGTTTCAATTGTGGATCCTCAGGTTGTGAAGCTTTGATCCTATCAACCAAAACCGGTTGCACCTGCAACTGTGCCAACAAACAACCCTTATGCGAAACCTGAAATCCGTATCCCGAAGCTAACAAACTATGCCATTCACGAACCATGGGTCTCCGCCCAACCTCAGAAATATGAGCCAAACTGCCCAAAGACTTGCGACTCAACGCATCGGCTACCACATTAGCCTTACCCGGATGGTAATGAATAGTACAATCATAGTCTTTCAGTAACTCCAACCATCTCCGCTGTCTCAGATTCAGTTCACGGTGATCAAAAATGTACTTCAGACTCTTATGACCAGTGAAGATCTCGCAAGTCGCACCGTACAAATAGTGCCTCCAAATCTTGAGAGCAAAGACCACAGCTGCGAACTCCAGATCATGGTAGGATAATTCACCTCATGCTTCTTCAGCTGGCGAGAAGCATAGGCAATCACCTTACCATGTTGCATCAGAACGCAACCCAAACCGATACGGGAAGCATCACATACACAGTGAATCCCTCGATGCCAGATGGCAAAGCCAATACAGGAGCTGTAGTCAAAATCTCTTTGAGCTTCTCAAAGCTCGCCTCGCACTTGTCAGTCCACTCAAACTTAAAACCCTTCTGTGTCAGTTTAGTCATCGGTGCAGATATTCTGGAGAAATCTTGCACGAACCGACGATAGTAGCCAGCTAACCCTAGAAAACTTCTGATCTCGGTAACTGACCTCGGCCTCTGCCAATCCATAACTGCCTCAATCTTTGTCGGATCAACCTTGATCCCATCCTTTGACACCACGTGTCCTAAGAAAGTAACTTGATCCAGCCAGAATTCGCACTTCGAGAACTTAGCATACAGCTGATGCTCACGCAAAGTCTGCAGTATCGTTCTCAAGTGGAAAGCATGCTCCTCCTCACTCCGAGAGTAAATCAGTATGTCATCAATAAACACAATAACGAACTGATCCAGAAACGGCTTGAAAACCCGGTTCATCATATCCCTAAACGCTGCTGGTGCTTTAGTTAACCCAAAAGACATGACCATAAACTCGAAATGCCCATACCGCGTTCTGAAAGCAGTCTTAGGCACATCGACATCTCGTATCCGAAGTTGATGATACCCGGATCTCAAGTCAATCTTCGAAAAGCACTTAGCACCCTCCAACTGGTCAAACAAATCATCAATACGAGGAAGAGGGTACCGGTTCTTGATAGTAACCTTGTTCAGCTGTCTGTAGTCAATACACAGCCGAAATGACCCATCCTTCTTCTTGACAAACAACACAGGAGCACCCCACGGAGAAGTACTCGGTCTGATAAAACCACTATCAAGCAATTCCTGTAACTGTTTCTTCAGCTCTTTCAGCTCTGCAGGAGCCATCCGATACGGAGGTATCGAAATAGGAGCTGTTCCCGGAGCAACATCGATACAGAACTCAATGTCACGATCAGGTGGTAATCCAGGCAACTCCTCTGGAAACACATCAGTGAACTCATTCACTATTAGAACACCATGCACATCACCACTGTCACCCTCTAAATCACGAACCACTGCTAAGAAAGCCTGGCAACCTTTGCCCATCATACGCTTGGCCTTGATCGCCGAAATTAGATTCTTACGTGCTTCTGTCTTTTCCCCTTGGAAGGAAAAAGGCATATCACCAGGAATCCCAAACAATACCGACTTCCCTCGACAGTCGATAGAAGCAAAATGGCGTGAAAGCCAATCCATCCCTAAGATGACATCAAAAGATAACACGTCAAGCATAATCAAATCAGCACTAAGATCCCTACCATGTATAGCCACAGAACAAGACGGAAAGACCACGTCCACCACAACACTATCAGACAAAGGCGTAGATACAGATAAAGGCTCTAACAACCTAGATGGTGTCACACCCAACTTAGTAGCAAAACTCGAAGAAACAAAAGAGTGTGTTGCACCCGCATCAAATAAGACCAAGGAATCTACAAATGAAATGGGAACAGTACCTTGCACCACAGCGTTTGATGCACGAGCATCCTGAGGAGTCAGAGCAAATACTCTGGCCTGACCCTGTCCCTGCTGCGGTGCCTGAGAAGAACTGGAGCTACCCGAGCCTCTACCACCGTTCCCACGGCCACCAAAGCCACGCCCTCCTGAACCACGGCCCCGCTGGCCACCAAACGAAGCGACAGGTTGAGAATACCCTGCCGAAGGAGTGAAAACGGGCCTCTGCTGCCGAAAGAACGGCTGAGCAACACTAGCCGATGACATATGCTGTCCAGATGACGGACACTCCCTAGCAAAGTGACCCTGCTGGCCACAAGCATAGCAACTACCTGGTGCCACTGTGCACTGTCCCGAATGTCTGCGCCTGCAGTTCTGACAAAACGGGACGCTAGAAGTACCACTGTAACCGCGACCAGATCCACGGCTACTCCCACTGTAACCAGAACTGTGAGAATACGGCTGATACCCTTTTCGAACACCCCCTTTCTGACTCTTGTATTGGGAAGGCTTGTGCTGATAGCTGTTGCTACCACCATGCTGCCCACTCGTCTGAACAACACCGCTCGCCTTCTTCGTCTCAGTCATTCTCCCAAAGTGCAGTAAATTTGCCTCCATCCGACGGGCACTGTCCACTACAGCAGAAAATTCCTTGGTCGTCTCAGTCAGAAGACTAATAAAGTCAGCACCCAGACCCTTCACGTATCTGTCGTTCACCCTCTGCTGGTCAGTCTGCAGATCTGGGGCAAAGCGACTTAGTCTCAGAAACTCAGTAGTGTACTCATGTACTGATCTGTCTCCTCTCCTCAGAACCAGCAGTCTGTCTCTGAAACCTTCTGTCACTGAGAAAGGTAGATAAAATTCCTTGAATTGTGTCACAAAGTCCGCCCATGTAATAGTAGCCATAACTGCGCGAATCTCCCTGCGAAACCAGTCATTTGCAGCACCCTTCAAGGACATCTCCACTAGCATAACGGTCTGTCTCTCAGAAGCCTGTAGTCTCTGAGCATTCTGCTCAACCTCCTCCAGAAAATCTAGGGCGTCGCCGTCGCCTGCAAACTCAGTCGGCTTCAGCCTCAAATAAGCCAACACCAAGTCTCTGTCAGTGATTCCAGCACCACAAACCGCAACACCACCAGCCTGTGGTACCTGTTTCTGCACAATCTGTCCCAGCATAGCATACTGGTTCTGCATGGCGATCTGTCCCGCCTGCAGTTGCACTTGATTATTCTGGAGTGCAGTGATCCCAGCAAGAAATGTCGTGAAGTCAAATGGATCGATAGGAGCTTGTGGCACGCCTGGTGCCTGAAAGCCTACACCACCACGTCCCCTACCTCTGCCTCCAGCAGCCTGACCTCTACCACCCTGACCTCTGCCAGCTCGGCCTCTACCAGCCGGAACTCCACCTGCACGTCCCCTGCCAACTTGAACCTCTGGTTCATGCTGGTTAACCTCAATCGACATAGCGTCATCAGCTTCAGCCTAAGCCTGAGCTGCAGCACGCCCACGAGTGTTCATTCCTAAGAAGGAAACAACAAATCTCAAACAATGCCCATATGGCAACACCAGAGTATAATTTAATAGTTCACAAATCAACAATTTATCCAGAGTAATAACACTAACATTCCAGAGTAAAGCAAAAATTTCGCAAAGTAAAACATCAACAACACATAAGACCGACTCAACACTCCTAAAGGTGAAGGTAGAAAGTTTTGAAAACAAATAATGACGTTTCAAAAGACAAAACTTGAATCCTAATTCCGCAGTAGATCCTATGACACAACAGTAACACTTAACATGCCTTAAAGCGATAAACACGTAACATGCAAAAAATTTGGCCTTAGTTCGAAACTAAAGCTCTGATACCAACTTTGTCACGACCCAATTTCATGAATCGTGACTGGCGCTAGGGTATGGGTATGGTTGTACCAAAACCCGTAGCAAGCCTTGTGGAAATCAATTAAACATTTAAATCTTCAGAAATTGCTCCGGGGCAACCGAGACTCCAACCTAGGTCTAGCAATTTATATTACGGTTCTAATATAAATAACTTAAATATCTTGAATATTCCACAGCATGCGTTAAATATAATAATATCGTAATACAGAGTAATCATGCCAAATATAAATAATCGAAAATATCGACAAATCCAAAGTGAAATATCAAATGAAATAAATAACTAGTTCTACTGCAGTCTAAGAGTACGAAAACAGAAACTAGTTTAATAACATGAAAACCTCTGAGGAATTAAAAGAATCGGAGTGGACCAGCTTTCAAATCATAAACCTGGAAAATTTGGGAAAAAACCGGGGTCAGATATACTGAGATGAGTTCGCAATACTATTTACATTTATTAAGTTTAAAACACTTAAATCAAAACATTTTTTATACTAATATAATATGATTATGGAAAACAGTATTGAAATGATCCCAGCGTAAGTATGACATAGCATACCGATAAACCCAGAGTGGACGGGAACAAATCCTCGTCATATAAATATACCAGCGTAAGCAAGACTTTAGTCTGCCGTTTCCCAGAGTACTTACCGGTGCACACAGTCTCGATACAAGCCTATCGAGTAGCTCGTTTTAATCCAGATCCATAATCCGTAAAAACAGTTCACAAACATTTATAATATTAAAATATGATGCGGTACTTAATAAAGCGGCAAATAGCACTACAAACTCACTGCTTGCTTATCCACGTGATCTTGGCAAACAGCTAACCCTGCGTAGACACCGAAGCACGAGCAGTCGACGGGTCTAAAATAATAAATAGATCAATATCTGAACGACCCCTAACTCTAAGATCACTAGACACCACGTAGGACTAGCACAATTAAATAACCAGATAAATCACATTGAAATACAATTCTCAAATAAATTGTAATGCCGTAATTAATTCAAGACTATTGAGTTCGCACTTAAATCCAATCCGAAAATATTATTAAAATAATATTTAATTGATAAATAAAATTAATTCCTCAAATAGTGGGTTAGCCGAATTTTTTTTTTAAAACTACCAAACTAAACCCACATGTCGGTGACCCAAGTCCAAACCGACCCAACTGAAATTCCAGAGTTATAAACCACAGTTTATAATTAATATTAAACAAAATATTAATTAATATCAAAAATAGAACTCAATAGCTTGAAACCCAAGTAATTATGACTATCGACAAAAATATCTCAAATAATTAACCATCAAAATAAGGCTAAAATATAACTTTAATTCCAAAGGCATTCTAACCCAAAAATATTAATTTAACAATTAAATAATAATTAATGATAATTATTAATTTAATTTTTAAATATTCAAATATTATTTTATGCCTTAAAAATAATATAATTTATTTGACAAACTTTCAAATTAATATGAAATTCCCAATACTCATTTAATATAGTCCAAATAAATAATTTAATTTAAAATTCTGTAAATTTTTTTATAAAATTAATATTAAATAAAAATATAAAATTTTAATGCCCAAATTAAATTTCAAATTATAAATAATAATAATATTATTTAAATCGCTAATTAATAAGTCGAAACCAATTTCGTAAATTAATATAAAAAAAACAATATAGAACAATGAATAAAGTAACTTAAAGGATTAAACTATTTAACACCAATTAAGCTAGTGGTTTAAAAGAACTTTTTTTTTTTTTTTTAACGGAGATATATTATTGAAGAATCATTCAAAGTACAATACAAAATAAGAAACATAAAACTTAACTAAGGGAGGATACAACGTTTAATCTGCTGCACCCAATTATGCGCTTCTGTGTTTTGTTGTCGAGGTACTGATTGGAAGACAATATTATCGAAGGAATTTTGAAGATGCCAGATATCTGCACAAACACCTTGAAGACTTGCTATGGAGCATTTTTGAGATTTGATTATAGTGGTAATTTGGAGAGCATCACATTCGAAGATTGTATTTTTCCAACCTTTTGAAATTGCCCAATTCATTGCTTCTCGAAGAGCCAACATTTCCAAAATGCCCGGGTCCCAAATAAATCTGTATGCTGCCGAGAACTTACCTTTCAAGCACATATGTTCATCTTTAGACACAATTCCTACAAAACCTCTTTTCTTTCGTGCATCGACAGCAGCATCATAATTTAGCTTTATAAATCCTGTCGGAATTCCTTGGATATTTGTGATGTGAATGTGATTGCTTGATCTACAAGGATGAGGAATCGGTGATTTTTTCATGGACTGCTGGAATTCTTCTGCGTCCCTTAAAATACTGTGGATTGTGTCCTCAGGTGTGGGTATATCATCTTTGAAAATGAGGTTGTTCCTGGCTTTCCAGATGTGCCACAAAGAAAAGCCAAAGATAGTTATGGCTTTGTTACCAGGGTCGAGATCTTTAAGCTGCATTGTAATTTTCTTCCATTGGATTGCAAAATTTGATGAAATGTCAGCAGTTGATCGGTAATGGAGTGGTCCTTTAAACCATATCTGTTTAGCGAATGGGCAAGTGAATAGGAGGTGGGTTAATGTTTCACGTTCAGTGCAGTAAGAGCAGTCTGGGGGAAGAAGAAGTCGTTGATGGAGTGCAGCTCCCGTTGGCAAACCATCATGTATGCAGCGCCAAATGAATATCTTGATTTTATTTGGTAATGATAACTCCCATAAGTATTTCCAGTCCTGTTTGGATAATTGGGTTATCAGCGAAGTATATTCTCTGAATCCGTTATTGAGAGCAATATGATATCCAGACTTGACTGTATATTCTCCGTCAGGTTTGTAGTGCCAAATCAGTCTATCTTCATGAGGCCAGTAAGGTAATGGTAGAGCAAGAATTCTGTCAGCATCTTCTTTCGCAAATGTGTTCAAGATTAATGCTGAATTCCAATCCCGTGTGACTGGATTAATTAACTCCGATATCCTTCCTGAGAGCGGTGTCTGTAGAAATAAGGGTTTTGGAAGAAAGGGGTAAGACCCCGGTATCCAGGGATCCCGAAAGTATTGGAGTGATGATCCACTGTTAATTTGCCAGCGCAATCCTTTCATAAGGAGATCTCTACCCCAAAGCAAACTTCTCCATCCCCATGATGGCCGTCCAGACAATCTGCCCTCAAGTATTGTAGAAGAAGGAAAATACTTGCTTTGATAGACTTTGTAAAGCAAAGAGTTAGGATTTTTCATAATTCTCCAGAATTGTTTACCCAAAAGGGCTTGATTGAATGCTTGCAAATCCTTAAACCCTAGACCCCCTTCCCATTTTCTGTGGCTCATCTTACTCCAAGCTATCCAGCACATTTTCTTTTCAGATTCTTTCTGACCCCACCAGAACTGTCTAACTAGGTGGTGAATACGATGGCAAAGAGACTGTGGAAGTCTGAAACACATCATGCCATAAATTGGGATAGCCATTGCAACTGCTTTAATCATAATTTCCTTCCCTGCTGAGGATAAAAAATTTTCTTTCCATCCGGCTAATTTTGAAGCAATAGCAGAGATGATGTGTGAGAAGGTCTGATTTTTGGATCTCAAAATTTGATACGGAAGGCCCAAGTACTTTTCCTGAATTGCATTTTGCGGAATGCCTAACATCTCAGTATATAGCTGGCTTTGGTACTCATCTACATTTGCGCTGTAGAAAACTGAAGATTTTTTGTAATTGATGCACTGACCACTTTGTTGGGCATATGTATTGAGGATAAGCTGGATGTTTAAGATTGCAGGAAGGGTGGCCTTGGAGAAGATTATGGTATCATCCGCAAAAAGCAAATGGGTGATTGTTGGACATCTGTAATTGAGTTTAATGCCTTGAAGGGATTTATCTAGGATTGCTGAACTGATTATCTGAGTCAAGCCTTCAGAACATAGGACATATATCAAAGGAGACATTGGATCTCCTTGTCTTATGCCTTGAGTTGGTTTAAAGAAACCGTGGGAGGATCCATTAATTCAGACTGAGTACGTTACAGATGTAATACACTTCATGATCCATTCAATAAAGATGGGGTGGAAACCCCAAGCAGTAAGAATAGAATGAATGTATGGCCACTCCAGCCGGTCATAGGCTTTGCTGATATCTAATTTTAGAGCCATGAAATGGGTGTTTCCTGAAGGTCGGGTTTTCAAATAGTGAATCAGTTCATGGGCCAGTAGGACATTGTCCAAAATGGACCGCCCTTTTGTAAAAGCATTTTGATTTTGGGAAGTTAAGACAGGTACAACGTTTTGAAGTCTGGATGTAAGGATTTTAGATATTATCTTGTAAAAGACTGAACAAAGGCTTATGGGTCGAAAATCGGAGACTATGAGAGGTTTAGGGATTTTAGGGATTAGGGCAATGATTGTATGGTTTAAGCTAGTCAATATGTGACCCCCTTGGAAGAAATTTTGAATCGATAGTATAATGTCATTTTGGATGAGATACCAGAAATTTTGGTAGAACAAGGAGGTAAATCCGTCACTCCCTGGGGCTTTGGAAGGATTAATGGAGAAGGTAGCATTTGCAATTTCCTGGATTGAAACTGGTCTACATAATGCCAAATTCATATCAAAATTGACTCTAGTTGGGACTGGATTGTTTACCTGTGTTTGCGAACTTTGAAATGTGGAGGTAAATTGATCCTTGAAATGCTCCAGTATTAGTTGTCGAATCATGTGAGGCTGTGTGGTTCAATTTCCATGGGGATCATTTAAACCAAGAATAGTATTCTTCCTCCTACGATGCATGGTGCTGGCATGGAAGTATTTTGTGTTTTGATCCCCCTGTTGTAGCCAAGTCTGCCTTGATTTCTGTCTCCAAAAGTCATCCTCCTGTTTGCGTGCCTCATATAGTTGCTGCTCCAGTTGTCTGATATATGGCCAATGAATATACACTGGTGGTTGGGATTTCGCACTTTGTAATTGTTGCGTTAGATGTTGAATTTTGGTTTTTGCGTTTGTTTTGGAGTCACTATTCCACTTGACAAGAGAATGACAGACATTTTTTAATTTTTGGTAAAGTTGATACATTGGAGAGCCATTGGAGTTGAAATTCCATGCTTCTTCAATGATCTGGTGAATTTGTGGATGCTTGAGCCAATGTTTATCAAAATGAAACATGCCTTTTGGGTGAGGGATAGTGGTATCCCTTGTAAACAGAAGGGCACAATGATCCGATCCAATCACATCTAAATGCTGGACTTGTGCATGAATATGGTGCTGTAACCAGTTTGGGCTAGCAAAAACACGATCAATTCTCTCTTGGATAAGGTATGGATGTGCTCTACGGTTGCTCCAAGTATAATCAGAACCCAAATAGCTTAAACTATGCATATTCATATTGAAAATAAAGGTTTGAAAAATTACATGCTGGTTTGGATCAAAGGGCAGACCTCCTAACTTATCTGTTTGATCTAAGACATCATTAAAGTCCCCCACAAAAACAAAAGACTGACAAAGCCGATTCTTTAAGCTAGCTAGACATTGAAATTGCCCATCCCGCACTGATTGTTTGGTGTTTAGATGGCAACTAACTAAATCAAAGCAAACATCAAATTGATCTATGATTGACATAGCTACAAAATAAGTATCATATTGATGAATTTGAACCTGTATATCCAGATTCCAAAATAGGGCCATGCCTCCCGAGTTTCCTTGAGGCTCGATCACAAAATGTTTCTGGAACTTTAAGGCCTTTGTCAGTGAAAGGGTTTTATCCAACTTGTTTTTTGTTTCAACTAAAATGACCATATCTGGATTGGCAGTTTTGCACATAGTCTTTAGTTGCTGGATTGTCAGGGGATTCCCCAACCCTTGACAATTCCAGAAAATCAGCTTCACGGATTCTTTGGAGACCCATTAGGGGTGGTCTCCTCATCCCGGAAGAAGCTGTCTGTGTTGAAGGGTTCTTCCAATTCTTCAATAATAACTGGCAGTTGACCTGCAGAGTTGAAAAAGTCTGGCAAGGTATAGTTTATTTCTGCTGCTGTGTGCATTGTTTTGCTGATTTTAAAATGATCTTGTTCATGATGTGTGACCCAATCAATCTTTCGCTTACCGTCTACTACCTGCATTGCCATGGAATCAGACTGGTAAAGAGTAGAAGCTTCATGACGAACAAATCGAGTCCATGTGGTCTGGGTCTTTACAGCAGAAGAGGAAGATTCCTGACAGTATTTGTTTCTCAGTGTCATGCCAAGTATGGGATTCGTGTTGTAATCATCAATGCAGGCTTCTTGGAAGAGAGTGAGGATTTCCTCTTGATAAGCTGCATTGCAGTCCGTTGAACCATTGGCACAGTGTGGATTATTGCGGTATAAGAGATCCAAACATACTTCAATCTGTTCTATCTCAGCCAGCATAATGTGTGGGCCTCCATTTAGAAATTTGGCTTTCAAATGTGGGCTTAGAATATAAATGAGATGCTGGGGGAGAAAAACAGGTTTTGGGCTTCTAGTTGGGCCATATTATTTAGGGGGTGGGTTCTGCAGGATAGGATGTGTAGCGGGAACAGTTGTATATATTGGGTTAATGATAATGCCTTTAGAGAAGTCAAGGAGTGCTTTGGTAAGTAAGGCAGGTGAAGGAGCTGTGGTATTACTGCCAGGTGTTTTGGATTGTGCAGTAAATTGGAAAGATGGTTCTTGGATAGCGGGGTACTTACCTTTTGTCGGGGCACGTGTACCCTCAAATGCTGTAGAATCATCTGACAGTAAGATTTGTGGCGGCTTAACCATCATAGTGCTTTCCACTACCTCGTTATTTGAAATGGTAGTTGTGCATGGATACTGTGGCATGCATGGCAGAGGGGTTGTGACAGCCGGATTGATGTTAGTGTTCTGCTCAGCCGGAAAATGTAGCGGAACTTGACGGCAGTGCTGCGGCCGGCGAGTGTCTGCCTGGAAATGGGCATCATAGTCACTCTTATTTCGGACCAAAGAGCTATGTAACAGTGGTGCAGCTCCTAGAAATGGCCCATAAGGGAGAGGTTGGCCAGGTTGCATGTAGATGCGTTGAGCTTCATTATCCAGCCGGTACCTGCAAGCACGAATCATATGACCCATACGGCCACAATAAAAACAAGTATCTGGGAAACCTTCATATTTGAAATCAACCCAGACCGCAGCAGGAGTATTAGGGTTAGTCATGATGCCCTTTGCAAATGGTTTATTAGCTAGAATCTCCACCTTAAGGCGCAAGAATTGCTGTCTCCAGATAGGGTTAGTTGCATCAATATCAACTTCCAGTAGCCTGTGGAACATAGCCCCTAACTTGGTAGCATTCATTGCTGTAATTTGATTCCTAGGGAGGCCATGAATCTGGACCCAGAAGATGGTGGTTCTAAATTGAATATGGTTGATGTTTTTATGAGTTGGCCATTCTTTAATAACCATATGCTGGTGCAGGATATTCCATGGCCGTTGCGCGAGTACTTTATCATAGTCGGTCTTGTTCTCGAAGGCGAATGAAAATAAGCTGAAGGAGACCCGTTCCACCAATAGACCTGCTGTAGGTTTCCATTCCTGTTGAACCCATTGTTGAACTTCAGGAGCTTCAAAGGTCTTCTTTGTGAGGATGCGCCCCAGAAGAGTCCATTGATATCTTGTGGGTACTGCTTCATTATCAGCTTGGAGGGTGATTATGGGTTCAGAGACAGACATTTTTTTTGTGCGCTCAGTAAGTTCAGCCACAGAGGGGTAGGAATATTTTTTAGAGCGGTTGGAGGAGGAAGAAGCCATTATGAATGTGGGTGATATGTAGAGTAAATGAGAATGTGTAAAGCAAAAGCAACCTAAAGAACGAGTAAATGAAGAGCCGGTTGAGTGTTTTGTGAACATCCAAGTAAAGCAGAACGGTTGAACTGACTGGTGTGCCATGTGGCATCTTTGCTCTTCCCTAAACCGGAAGAGCTTCAAGTGCTTCATCTGAAGTGATGAAGAGGAAAGGACGCGCGTGGGGCGCGTTCAATTTAAGAACTCACTTTCCCTTAAAATTATGTTTGAACGCTTAAAAGAACTTTTAACCAAAAATAAAACAAGCTAAGCCAACCACATGTTGCCACACCTTCATCTTCTACAATTACACAACCAAACTTACAACCCAGCTGCTATACAATTGCAGAAACCGATTTCACAACCAAACTAACCAATTTTAACAATTTCCTATCTCAACTAAGAACAACATTTTAATTATTAAATCTTGAGTTTCATATTCATAATAAAAGAAGAAACCGTACCCAACATACTTAGGTTGACAGTAGTTAAAACTTAATGACAATCGATAACACGTAATACAAGAACAACGAACCAATCCGAAACGATGAGTTAAATTTCAAAACGAGGGCTTGAACCATTAACGACTATAATTCAATAAGATTTCTAATCCCTAACTCATAAAATCTTAGCCAAAATGAAATGAAGCATTCGGCAGAAAGTATTTGAAAAACATCACAGTATATAATCTTATAAAGCGGTGAGACGGCGGCGATTAAAACGGATTCGTTTACGTACCGTTTGACGAACGAAAGGCGTAGAGACGTAGAGGAATGAGTCTACTATCACGGGAAACAAACGGAACTAATTTCGATCTCCGAACGGCTGCGGAACGGATTGAAATTCAGAGAGGTCGATTAGAATCAAAACAAAATTTCCAGAAAACGGTAAAACGGCGGCGATTGATACGAGAAATATAACGTACCGTTTTACGAAACGAAAATTGGGATTTGTAGATACGTGAGTCTTCTTCGAATGGAACGTTTCGGAACTGAAAATAACGTTCGAACGAGTGAGAACGATCCAGAAAACGAAAGGGTCGTTTTCAGCCAAAACAGAATTTAAAGGTTTCAAAAACTCACCTACAGCAGCAACTTCGGAAGGGATTTTGATCGATGGTTTCTCAGCGAAAAAGGGAAAAGATGGCGGCTAGGGTAAGTTTTAAGAGTGGTGAAGATATTTGGTTTAGAAAGCGTTTTTAAAATGCTTATAGATTGAGAGAAATCAGGGGGCAAAACTGCCCCCCTGAAATCTCGCAGCAGGTCTCGAACGAGACCTGCTAACAAAACGCAGGTCTCGTACGAGACCTGCACTTCTCGTACGAGACCAGGTCTCGGTGCAACGAGACCTTGTCCAACAGATTCTGGTTGGACCGAACCCGACCCGAATTTTTTTTTTAAATAATTATTTTCGAAACCCAAACTTTAATTAAACCATTTCCGAATCAACTCATAAAACAATTTAATTACGACAACAATAAAAATGTTACCGGAACTCGTAATTTAAACTTTAAAATTTTACGGGATATTACATTCTTGTAATACCCCGTATTCTTATAAGCCACGTGTAAAGGTTTTATTAGCCGGGAATACATAAATTAAATTTAAGCGTAAAATTTAATTTATAAGTATCCCTAAAATTATATCGTAATAATAGAAGTTTAAAATTTAAATCGGGTATTTAAATTTTAATAAAGGGATATGAACGGGACTAGTCGAATAATAAATACGACTGGAGTCGTAAGATAAAAATATATTAATAATTAATATATCAATATACCACTCTAATCGGAGAGTTTAATATTTCGGATAAAACCCCGAAATTAAAATGTCGAAATTTGAAAGTCTCGACGAGTTATTAACGAATATAAGTTAATATATATATATATATATATATATATATTATATTAATTAAAAAAAGAGAGGATAAGAAAGGAAATGAATTGGGTGAGGCGGTCAGGAGTGATGAGAAAGTAAGGAAAAATGTTTCTTTTAATCCCTAAACTCTTACTTCAATTAGTTTTTGGTTATAAACTAATTAAGTATTATTCGTTAGTCCAAATTGAAATAAAATAATATATAAGTCTCGAGCGAATAATTTTGGTATCATTATTCGCGAAATAATTTGACGAAACTATCGTCAAAATTTCATAGAATTTGAACGTAGAAAGTTTAATCAAGTGGGACTGATTTAAACCTAATAAATCTTCAGAGATTTATTAAGAATAAAATATAAGTCGAATAAGAATAAAAATTATAGTTTTATTCTTATTGTATTTTATTAGATTTTTGGGTAAAGTTTTACGAAATTCGGAAGTCGTTTCCGTTTAAGTTACGGACGACTATTTAAAAATTTGAGTTAAAGTGGTATATTCGCCAAATCTTATATATATATGTTGCCATATCAATTTAAATGAACATTGGGTTCATTTCCTTCATTCTCACAGAGAGAATGAAGCTGCTTTCCTCTCCAGAGACGCGCGAGCATTAGGGTTCGTCGCGATTCGGTCCGTTTCTCGATTCTAACTCCGTTTCTTCGACGATTACTCAAGTAATCGAGGTACTAATCCCGTATCAAACGTTTATTTTAATATATTTCGATATATTTCGAATATATATACGTTTATAAATGGTTACCGTATCGAATCGAACGTATACCTATTATTTTTACGTTTCGAATGTGAATTTGGATATATTGGATTGTGTATACGTGTTAGGAGCGGAAAAATGAGGTTGAAACACGTCGGAATGCCCCGGGAATCGAATTTCCCCGGGGCTGTGCACGTTGGTGCACGGACGTGCACATATGGTGCACGAACGTGCACCAATTTGGAGGTGCACGAACGTGCACCATCCAGGGTGCACGACCGTGCACAATGGTGCACGATCGTGCACTAGCCAGGGGTGCACGAACGTGCACCCAAGGTGCACGGACGTGCACCAGGCCGACGCCAAAGGGGAAACATTCCTTTGGGGCTTTTTGCCCTATCCGTTTGACGTAGTTTCGTCGAACTAAAACGTTTAAAAATGATAACTTCTTTTGAAGAAAGTGAAAAGAGTTTTTAAACCTAAACTAAAGACTTTTAAAATATGATTTTAAAAGTAAAGTTAAACGTTTAAAAAGGACTTTAAAAGAGTTAAAGTCGACGTTTAACCGGTTTAAAAGATTTAGCAAACGATGTTGCTAAATAATTAGTAGTCGACTGTGAATGGCTTTGGCAATCAAGTCGATGCTAGTAAATGATTTTAATTAGGTATTGTTATACCTAAAATGACTTCTAGAGTGAAGTCTAAACGTTTTCTTAAGGTGAAAACGATTCAAATGGTTTTTAAAAAGAAAAAGACCATACGTGCTATGTGTTATATGTTAGATTAAACCTAGGTTTCAGGACCTAGATGTTTATACTAGAAATGAGTATTGATGTATTGTCTTGTGTTATTTGTATGTTTGATCCGACTAGCTGTCCAGCAGTCAGACCAGGACTCCAGGGAGTGTGTCACACACACGGCGGTGCTAAGTAGTTACTTAGCAGTACTGTGAGTTTACGTGTTTACTTTTGAATATCAGTATTCAATTATTTTAAATCCATAAATCGCAGTAGTATAAACTAGCCAAGAAAGGTCCATTGGAACGAGCTACCTATTGGGCAGCAATAGGGTTGCGTGATCACCAACACCGATTTTTAGATGTACTTCTGTCGAGGTATAGAGGTATGTCTGTCGTGTAAGTCATTGGGAAAGTAAATGCCCTGACTTCACGGGTAAACCCTGAGACAGCAGTAATACAGTTACGGTCGCGGGATAAACCGCGATGGCAGTTTCATGATTACGGTCCAGGTACCAGAGATACAGAAGTGGACGGCAGTGACTCGGGTCACGGTCCTTATTCTGTTGTCTATAAGCTCGTAAGATAAGTGTGTCTGTTAGGACAATTGTGGACTAGGGTTTCATATGGATCGACATATTGGTCATATTTTATATATAACTGTTTTATATATATTATGCGATTTTGGTATTTACCTGTAAACTGTTTACTCACTCAGAAATATTTATATTTCTGACCCCGTTGTTGTTTCCCAATATTTCAGGAAACGAGCTTTGAGGTTAGTCGAGCTTCCACATCTCTTTTTCAGGAAAGCTCTTCTTTGGTAATGTACATAGGATTTTGTACTCTTAGTATGCTGCAATAGTATAAGTGTAATGTGCCAGCAGCCGTGCCACTAGTCCTCTGTTTAGATACTCTGATAGGATCTAGTGCACGTGTGTGTATCTTCTGGGTGGCTGCTTAGTGGCATATTGTATCTAGTTACCGAGTCGGCCTCGTGTGTTTTTGTGAGGGTCAAAAACAGTATGATTTATATACGCCGGCTATGTGTAACCGGTCCGCTGTGTATTTTAATATGTTTAATACCACCGTTGCGAGACGCATAGGTGTTCGCTATATTTTATTAAACATATTAACAATGGGGTGTGGTTGGGAACAGGGCTGCCTATGTGTTAAGGCAAGCGAAATATAAGTCCCTGATTTCCAGTAATCACCATGCCAGGTTTTCAGAGGAAAGCAAGGTTGAGATAACGAGGTTATCCAACCAGTACTTCTAAAACCAGATTTTGCATATATGTGTATTTTCAAAAATCCTGTTACGTTAAAAGAGAAAAGTTTTAACGGTATTTTCTGAAAACGGATCGTACGCGAGGTGCGATCTTTTAATAATATTTGCGAAAAATTTCTAGAGGTTCTAGGCTTGCTACGGGTTTCGGAACAACCATTCCCATTCCCTAGCGCCGGTCGTGACTTGGATTAGGGTGGAATTCGGGTCGTGACAATTCTCCCCAACTTATTAAAAATTCGTCCTCGAATTTAATCACAATTAACACATAGCACTTAAAATAACACAAACACAAGTAAAACTCACAAAAATTCACTTAGCAAATAATTTTCGTACCTCAAGGAAAAAGAAAAGGATAGCGACTCCGCATATCCGACTCGTTCTCCCAAGTGCACTCCTCAACAGAATGGTTTCGCCAAAGAACCTTGACCATCGTAATTTCCTTGCTCCGTAACTTACGAACCTACATATCAAAAATCTCGACAGGCTGCTCCTCGTAAGATAACTCGTGGTCAATTTCAACACTCTACGGTACTATCACGTGAGAAGGATCAGAAACACACTTCCTCAACATGGAAATGTGAAACACTGGGTGAACCAACGACATATCTGGTGGCAATGCTAACTTGTACGCCACTGCTCCAATACGCTCAATAATCTCATACGGACCAACATACCTCGGTGCTAACTTCCCCTCAACAACAAAACGCACAACGCCCTTCATAGGCAAAACCCGAAGAAACGCGAAATCTCCAACCCGAAACTCCATGTCTTTTCTCTTCGGATCAGCATAACTCTTATGCCGACTAAAAGCTGTCTCCAGTCTCCGCTTGATCAATGGTACCTTCTCTGAGGTAATCTGAATAATCTCTGCTCCCGAGAGCTTGCGCTCTCCAACCTCCTCCCAGTAGATAGGAGATCGACACTTGCGCCCGTACAAAGCCTCATATGGTGCCATCTCGATACTAGCGTGGTAACTGTTGTTATAGGAAAACTCAATCAAAGGCAAATGAGTATCCCAGCTACCCTGAAAATCCAGAACACACATCTTGAGCATGTCCTCCAAAGTCTTAATAGTCCTCTCAGACTGACCGTCAGTTTGAGGATGAAAAGCAGTACTGAAATCCAATCTCGTACCCAAGGATTCCTGCATCGCCTTCCAAAACCGAGAGGTGAAAACTGAACCTCTGTCCGAAACTATCGACACTGGTACACCATGGAGACTCACAATCCGATCGATGTACAACTGTGCCAACTTCGAAGCCTGATAAGTAACCTTGATCGGTAAGAAGTGAGCTGACTTTGTCAAACGGTCAACTATCACCCAAATCAAATCATACCCCTGTCGGGTACGTCGCAAACCAACCACAAAGTCCATAGCGATTCGCTCCCATTTCCACTCTGGAATTGGTAGCGGTTGCAGATATCCAAACGGTCTCTGATGCTCTAACTTTACCTGCTGGCAAGTCAAACACTTAGACACAAACTCTGCAACATCCTTTTTCATTCCGCTCCACCAGTACGTACCCTTGAGATCATGGTACATCTTGGTAGAACCCGGATGAACACTGTAAGCTGACTTGTGCGCTTCCTCTAGAATCTTGTCTCTCAAACCATCCGAATCCGGAACACACAGTCGAGAACCGTACCTGAGAACTCCATCTGCCAGAACAAACTCAGAATTTCCATCCAGATGGATCTCATCCATAATTCGTTTCAATTGTGGATCCTCAGCTTGTGATGCTTTGATCCTATCAACCAAAACCGGTTGCACCTGCAACTGTGCCAACAAACAACCCTTCTGCGAAACCTGAAATCCGTATCCCGAAGCTAACAAACTATGCCATTCACGAACCATGGGTCTCCGCCCAACCTCAGAAATATGAGCCAAACTGCCCGAAGACTTGCGACTCAACGCATCGGCTACCACATTAGCCTTACCCGGATGGTAATGAATAGTACAATCATAGTCTTTCAGTAACTCCAACCATCTCCGCTGTCTCAGATTCAGTTCACGGTGATCAAAAATGTACTTCAGACTCTTATGATCAGTGAAGATCTCGCAAGTCGCACCGTACAAATAGTGCCTCCAAATCTTGAGAGGAAAGACCACAGCTGCGAACTCCAGATCATGAGTAGGATAATTCACCTCATGCTTCTTCAGCTGGCGAGAAGCATAGGCAATCACCTTACCATGTTGCATCAGAACGCAACCCAAACCGATACGGGAAGCATCACAATACACAGTGAATCCCTCGATGCCAGATGGCAAAGCCAATACAGGAGCTGTAGTCAAAATCTCTTTGAGCTTCTCAAAGCTCGCCTCGCACTTGTCAGTCCACTCAAACTTAACACCCTTCTGTGTCAGTTTAGTCATCGGTGCAGATATTCTGGAGAAATCCTGCACGAACCGACGATAGTAGCAGCTAACCCCAGAAAACTTCTGATCTCGGTAACTGACCTCGGCCTCTGCCAATCCATAACTGCCTCAATCTTCGTCGGATCAACCTTGATCCCATCCTTTGACACCACGTGTCCTAAGAAAGTAACTTGATCCAGCCAGAATTCGCACTTCGAGAACTTAGCATACAGCTGATGCTCACGCAAAGTCTGCAGTATCGTTCTCAAGTGGAAAGCATGCTCCTCCTCACTCCGAGAGTAAATCAGTATGTCATCAATAAACACAATAACGAACTAATCCAGAAACGGCTTGAAAACCCGGTTCATCATATCCATAAACGCTGCTGGTGCTTTAGTTAACCCAAAAGACATGACCATAAACTCGAAATGCCCATACCGCGTTCTGAAAGCAGTCTTAGGCACATCGACATCTCGTATCCGAAGTTGATGATACCCGGATCTCAAGTTAATCTTCGAAAAGCACTTAGCACCCTCCAACTGGTCAAACAAATCATCAATACGAGGAAGAGGGTACCGGTTCTTGATAGTAACCTTGTTCAGCTGTCTGTAGTCAATACACAGCCGAAATGACCCATCCTTCTTCTTGACAAACAACACATGAGCACCCAACGGAGAAGTACTCGGTCTGATAAAACCACTATCAAGCAATTCCTGTAACTGTTCCTTCAGCTCTTTCAGCTCTGCAGGAGCCATCCGATACGGAGGTATCGAAATAGGAGCTGTTCCCGGAGCAACATCGATACAGAACTCAATGTCACGATCAGGTGGTAATCCAGGCAACTCCTCTGGAAACACATCAGTGAACTCATTCACTATCAGAACACTATGCACATCACCACTGTCACCCTCTAAATCACGAACCACTGCTAAGAAAGCCTGGAAACCCTTGCCCATCATACGCTTGGCCTTGATCGCCGAAATTAGATTCTTACGTGCTTCTGTCTTTTCCCCTTGGAAGGAAAAAGGCATATCACCAGGAATCCCAAACAATACCGACTTCCCTCGACAGTCGATAGAAGCAAAATGGCGTGAAAGCCAATCCATCCCCAAGATGACATCAAAAGATAACACGTCAAGCATAATCAAATCAGCACTAAGATCCCTACCATGTATAACCACAGAACAAGACGGAAAGACCACGTCCACCACAACACTATCAGACAAAGGCGTAGATACAGATAAAGGCTCTAACAACCTAGATGGTGTCACACCCAACTTAGTAGCAAAACTCGAAGAAACAAAAGAGTGTGTTGCACCCGCATCAATAAAGACCAAGGCATCTACAAATGAAATGGGAACAGTACCTTGCACCACGGCGTTTGATGCACGAGCATCCTGAGGAGTCAGAGCAAATACTCTGGCATGACCCTGTCCCTGCTGCGGTGCCTGAGAAGAACTGTAGCTACCCGAGCCTCTACCACCGTTCCCACGGCCACCGAAGCCACGCCCTCCTGAACCACGGCCCCGCTGGCCACCAAACGAAGCGACAGGTTGAGAATACCCTGACGAAGGAGTGAAAACGGGCCTCTGCTGCTGAAAGAACGGCTGAGCAACACTAGCCGATGACATATGCTGTCCAGATGACGGAGACTCCATAGCAAAGTGACCCTGCTGGCCACAAGCATAGCAACTACCTGGTGCCACTGTGCACTGTCCCGAATGTCTGCGCCTGCAGTTCTGACAAAACGGGACGCTAGAAGTACCACTGTAACCGCGACCAGATCCACGGCTACTCCCACTGTAACCAGAACTGTGAGAATACACCTGATACCCTTTTCGAACACCCCCTTTCTGACTCTTGTACTGGGAAGGCTTGTGCTGATAGCTGCTGCTACCACCATGCTGCCCACTCGTCTGAACAACACCGCTCGCCTTCTTTGTCTCAGTCATTCTCCCAAAGTGCAGTAAATTTGCCTCCATCCGACGGGCACTGTCCACTACAGCAGAAAATTCCTTGGTCGTCTCAGTCAGAAGACTAATAAAGTCAGCACCCAGACCCTTCACGTATTTGTCGTTCACCCTCTGCTGGTCAGTCTGCAGATCTGGGGCAAAGCGACTCAGTCTCACAAACTCAGTAGTGTACTCATGTACCGATCTGTCTCCTATCCTCAGAACCAGCAGTCTGTCTCTGAAACCTTCTGTCACTGAGAAAGGTAGATAAAATTCTTTGAATTGTGTCACAAAGTCCGCCCATGTAATAGTAGCCATAACTGCGCGAATCTCCCTGCGAAACCAGTCATTTGCAGCACCCTTCAAGGACATCTCCACTAGCATAACGGTCTGTCTCTCAGAGGCCTGTAGTCTCCGAGCATTCCGCTCAACCTCCTCCAGAAAATCTAGGGCGTCGCCGTCGCCCGCAAACTCAGTCGGCTTCAGCCTCAAATAAGCCAACACCAAGTCTCTGTCAGTGATTCCAGCACCACAAACCGCAACACCACCAGCCTGTGGTACCTGTTGCTGCACAATCTGTCCCAGCATAGCATACTGGTTCTGCATGGCGATCTGTCCCGCCTGCAGTTGCACTTGATTATTCTGGAGTGTAGTGATCCCAGCAAGAAATGTCGTGAAGTCAAATGGATCGATAGGAGCTTGTGGTACGCCTGGTGCCTGAAAGCCTACACCACCACGTCCCCTACCTCTGCCTCCAGCAGCCTGACCTCTACCACCCCGACCTCTGCCAGCTCGGCCTCTACCAGCCGGAACTCCACCTGCACGTCCCCTGCCAACTTGAACCTCTGGTTCATGCTGGTTAACCTCAATCGACATAGCGTCATCAGCTTCAGCCTCAGCCTGAGCTGCAGCACGCCCACGAGTGTTCATTCCTAAGAATGAAACAACAAATCTCAAACAATGCCCATATGGCAACACCAGAGTATAATTTAATAGTTCACAAATCAACAATTTATCCAGAGTAATAACACTAACATTCCAGAGTAAAGCAAAAATTTCGCAAAGTAAAACATCAACAACACATAAGACCGACTCAACACTCCTAAAGGTGAAGGTAGAAAGTTTTGAAAACAATTGATGACGTTTCAAAAGACAAAACTTGATTCCTAATTCCGCAGTAGATCCTATGACACAACAGTAACACTTAACATGCCTTAAAGCGATAAACACGTAACATGCAAAAAATTTGGCCTTAGTTCAAAACTAAAGCTCTGATACCAACTTTGTCACGACCCAATTTCATGAATTGTGACCGGCGCTAGGGTATGGGTATGGTTGTACCAAAACCTGTAGCATGCCTTGCGGAAATCAATTAAACATTTAAATCTACAGAAACTGCTCGGGGGCAACCGAGACTCCAACCTAGGTCTAGCAATTTATATTACGGTTCTAATATAAATAACTTAAATATCTTGAATATTCCACAGCATGCGTTAAATATAATAATATCGTAATCCAGAGTAATCATGCCAAATATAAATAATCGAAAATATCGACAAATCCAAAGTGAAATATCAAATGAAATAAATAACTAGTTCTACTGCAGTCTAAGAGTTCGAAAACAGAAACTAGTTTAATAACATGAAAACCTCTGAGGAATCAAAAGAATCGGAGTGGACCAGCTTTCAAATCATAAACCTGGAAAATTTGGGAAAAAACCGGGGTCAGATATACTGAGATGAGTTCGCAATACTATTTACATTTATTAAGTTTAAAACCCTTAAATCAAAACATTTTTTATACTAATATAATATGATTATGGAAAACAGTATTGAAATGATCCCAACGTAAGTATGACATAGCATACCGATAAACCCAGAGTGGACGGGAACAAATCCTCGTCATATAAATATACCAGCGTAAGCAAGACTTTAGTCTGCCGTTTCCCAGAGTACTTACCGGTGCACACAGTCTCGATACAAGCCTATCGAGTAGCTCGTTTCAATCCAGATCCATAATCCGTAAAAACAGTTCACAAACATTTATAATATTAAAATATGATGCGGTACTTAATAAAACGGCAAATAGCACTACAAACTCACTGCTTGCTTATCCACGTGATCTTGGCAAACAGCTAACCCTGCGTAGACACCGAAGCACGAGCAGTCGACGGGTCTAAAATAATAAGTAGGTCAATATCCGAAGACCCCTAACTCTAAGATCACTAGACACCACGTAGGACTAGCACAATTAAATAACCAGATAAATCACATAGAAATACAATTCTCAAATAAATTGTAATGCCGTAATTAATTCAAGACTATTGAGTTCGCACTTAAATCCAATCCGAAAATATTATTAAAATAATATTTAATTGATAAATAAAATCAATTCCTCAAATAGTGGGTTAGCCGAATTTTTTTTTTAAAACTACCAAGCTAAACCCACATGTCGGTGACCCAAGTCCAAACCGACCCAACTGAAATTCCAGAGTTATAAACCACAGTTTATAATTAATATTAAAAAAAATATTAATTAATATCAAAAATAGAACTCAATAGCTTGAAACCCAAGTAATTATAACTATCGACAAAAATATCTCAAATAATTAACCATCAAAATAAGGCTAAAATATAACTTTAATTCCAAAGGCATTCTAACCCAAAAATATTAATTTAACAATTAAATAATAATTAATGATAATTATTAATTTAATTTTTAAATATTCAAATATTATTTTTATGCCTTAAAAATAATATAATTTATTTGACAAACTTTCAAATTAATATGAAATTCCCAATACTCATTTAATATAGTCCAAATATATAATTTAATTTAAAATTCTTTAAATTTTTTTATAAAATTAATATTAAATAAAAATATAAAATTTTAATGACCAAATTAAATTTCAAATTATAAATAATAATAATATTATTTAAATCGCTAATTAATAAGTCGAAACCAATTTCGTAAATTAATATAAAAAAAACAATATAGAACAATGAATAAAGTAACTTAAAGGATTAAACTATTTAACATCAATTAAGCTAGTGGTTTAAAAGAACTTTTAACCAAAAATAAAACAAGCTAAGCCAACCACATGTTTCCACACCTTCATCTTCTACAATTACACAACCAAACTTACAACCCATCTGCTATACAACTGTAGAAACCGATTTCACAACCAAACTAACCAATTTTAACAATTTCCTATCTCAACTAAGAACAACATTTAATTATTAAATCTTGAGTTTCATATTCATAATAAAAGAAGAAACCGTACCCAACATACTTAGGTTGACATTAGTTAAAACTTAATGACAATCGATAACACGTAATACAAGAACAACGAACCAATCCGAAACGATGAGTTAAATTTCAAAACGAGGGCTTGAACCATTAACGACTATAATTCAATAAGATTTCTAATCCGTAACTCATAAAATCTTAGCCAGAATGAAATGAAGCATTCGGCAGAAAGTATTTGAAAAACATCACAGTTTATAATCTTATAAAGCGGTGAGACGGCGGCGATTAAAACGGATTCGTTTACGTACCGTTTGACGAACGAAAGGCGTAGAGACGTAGAGGAATGAGTCTACTATCACGGGAAACAAACGGAACTAATTTCGATCTCCGAACGGCTGCGGAACGGATTGAAATTCAGAGAGGTCGATTAGAATCAAAACAAAATTTCCAGAAAACGGTAAAACGACGGCGATTGATACGAGAAATATAACGTACCGTTTTACGAAACGAAAATTGGAATTTGTAGATACGTGAGTCTTCTTCGAATGGAACGTTTCGGAACTGAAAATAACGTTCGAACGAGTGAGAACGATCCAGAAAACGAAAGGGTCGTTTTCAGCCAAAATAGAATTTAAAGGTTTCAAAAACTCACCTACGGCAGCAACTTCGGAAGGGATTTTGATCGATGGTTTCTCATCGAAAAAGGGAAAAGATGGCGGCTAGGGTAAGTTTGAAGAGTGGTGAAGATATTTGGTTTAGAAAGCGTTTTTAAAATGCTTATAGATTGAAAGAAATCAGTGGGCGAAACTGCCCCCCTGAAATCTCGCAGCAGGTCTCGAACGAGTCCTGCTAACAAAACGCAGGTCTCGTACGAGACCTGCACTTCTCGTACGAGACCAGGTCTCGGTTCAACGAGACCTGGTCCAACCGATTCTGGTTGGACCGAACCCGACCCGAACCTATTTTTTTTTTAAATAATTATTTTTGAAACCCAGACTTTAATTAAACCATTTCCGAATCAACACATAAAACAATTTAATTACGAACAAATCCAAGCGTTTCATCTTTTTTGCAATTTAAGATAGACGTTTACCAAAGTTAAGAAACAAATCCAAAAGTTTCACCTTTTTAGCGAATTAAGTCGAACGTTTACAAACGATATGAAACAAATCCAAACGTTTCACCTGTTTAGCATTTTTAGCCAAATGTTTACAAACATTACGAAACAAATTCAAGCGTTTCCCTAATTTAGCGATTTAAGACAAACTTTTAAAACGTTAGGAAACAAATCAAAACATTTAACCTTTTTAGCGATTTAAGCCAAACGTTTACAGGCGATAAAAAATAATTCCAAACGTTTCCCCTTTTTTGCGATTGAAGCCAAACGTTTACAAACAGTACGAAACAAATCAAAACGATTCCCATTTTTAGCAATTTAAGTCAAACGTTTACAAACGTTACGAAACAAAACCAAGCGTTTCACCTTTTAAGCAATCTAAGCCAAACGTTACAAACGTTACGAAACAAATCCAAGCGTTTCCACCTTTTTAGCAATCTAATCCAAACGTTTACAAACGTTACGAAACAAATCCAAATGTTTCACCTTTTTAGAGATTTAAGCCAAAGGTTTACAAACGGTATGAAACAAATCCAAACGTTTCACCTTTTGAGCGATTTAAGCCAAACGTTTATAAACGCTACGAAACAAATCCAAACGTTTCGCCTTTTTAGCAATTTAAGTCAAATGTTTACAAACGTTACGAAACAAATCCTAGTGTTTCTCCTTTTTAGAAATTTAAGCCAAACGTATACGAACGTTACGAAACAAATCAAAGCGTTTCACCTTTTTAGCAATTTAAGCCAAACGTTTACAAAGGTTACGAAAAAAATCCAAACGTTTCACAGTTTCAGTGATTTAAGCCAAACGTTTACAAATGATACGAAACAAATCCGAAGGCTTCACCATTTTCGCGATTTTCACCAAACGTTTACAAACATTACGAAATAAATCCAAACGTTTCACCTTTTGAGCGATTTACGAAACGTTTACAAACGTTACGAAACAAATTCAAATGCTTCACCTTTTCGGCGATTTATGCCAAACGTTTACAAACGTTACAAAACAAAACCAAACGTTTAAAACGTTACGAAACAAATCCAAACATTTCACATTTTTAGTGATTTACGCAAATTGTTTATAAACATTACGAAACAAAACCAAACTATTCATCTTTTTATCAATTTAAGCCAAACATTTACAAACGTTACGAAACAAATCCAAACGTTTCACCTTTTTAGTGATTTAAGCCAAACATGTACAAACATTACGAAACAAATCAAAATGTTTCGCCTTTTTTGCAATTTAAGCCAAACGTTTACAAACGTTACGAAACAAATCCAAACGTTTTACATTTTTAGAGATTTAAGCCAAACTTTTACAAACGTTACGAAACAAAAACAAACGTTTAAAGCGTTGCGAAACAAATCTAAACGTTTCACATTTTCAGTTATTTAAGACAAACCTTTACAAACGTTACGTAACAAAACCAAGCGTTTCACCTTTTTACCAATTTAAGCCAAACTTTTACAAACATTGCAAAACAAATCCATGCGTTTCACCTTTTTAGCAATTTAAGCCAGATGTTTATAAACGTTACGAAACAAATCCAAACGTTTCCTCTTTTTAGCGATTTAAACCACACATATTAAACGTTCCGAAACAAATCCAAACGTTTCACCTTTTTAGCGATTTTTGCCAAACGTTTACAAACATTACGAAACAAATCCAAATATTTTTCCTTTTTAGCAATTTAAGCCAAACGTTTACAAACGGTACGAAACAAATCCAAACGTTTCCCCTTTTTAGTGATTTAAGCCAAACGTTTACAAACGCTATGAAACAAATCCAAACGTTTCACCTTTTTAGCAATGTAAGCCAAACGTTTACAAACGTTACAAAACTAATCTAAGCGTTTCACCTTTTTAAAAATTTAAGCAAAACGTTTACAAACGTTACGAAAAAAAATCGAAGCGTTTCACCTTTTTATCAATATAAGCCAAACGTATTCAAAGGTTAAGAAACGAATCAAAATATTTCACCTTTTTAGCAATTTAAGCCAAACGTTTACAAACCTTACGAAACAAATCCAAATGATTCACCTTTTTTGCAATTTAAGCCAAACGTTTACAAACGTTACGAAACAAATCCAAGCGTTTCACGTTTTTAGCAATTTAAGCCAAACGTTTACAAACGTTACGAAACAAATCCAAGCGTTTCACCTTTTTAGAAATTTAAGCCAATCGTTTACAAACGTTACGAAACAAATCCAAGAGTTTCACCTTTTTAGCGATTTAAGCCAATCGTTTACAAACGTTACAAAATAAATCGAAACGTTTCACCTTTGTAGCGATTTTAGCCAAACATTTACAAACATTACGAAACAATCCAAGAGTTTCGCCAATTTAGCAATTTAAGCCAAACGTTTACAAACGTTACAAAACAAATCGAAACGTTTCACCTTTTTAGAGATTTAAGCCAAACGTTTACAAACGTTACGAAACAAATCTAAATGTTTCACCTTTTTAGCGATTTAAGCTAACCGTTTACAAATGTTACGAAATAAATCAAAACGTTTAGAATGTTAAGAAACAAACGTTACGAAACAAATCAAAGCGTTTACAAACGTTACGAAACAAAACCAAACGTTTCACCTTTTTAGCGATTTAAGTCATACGTTTGCAAACGTTACGAAACAAATCCAAATGTTTCACGTTTTTAGCGATTTAAACCAAACGTTTAAAACCGTTAAGAAACAAACCCAAACGTTTCACCTTTTTAGCGATTTAAGCTAAACGTTTACAAACGTTACGAAACAAAACCAAACGTTTAAAAAGCTACGAAACAAATCCAAACGTTTCACATTTTTGGTGATTTAAGCGAAGATTTTACAAACATTACAAAACAAAACCAATCGTTTCATCTTTTTAGAAATTTAAGCCAAACGTTTACAAACGTTACGAAACAAATCCAAGCGTTTCACCTTTTTAGCGATTTATGTCCATCATTTACAAACGGTACGAAACAAATCCAAACGTTTCACCTTTTGAGCGATTTAAGCTAAACATTTATACACGCTACGAAAAAAATCCAAACGTTTCACCTTTTTAGGAATTTAAGTCAAACGTTTACAAACGTTACAAACAAATCCAAGTGTTAATCCTTTTCAGCAATTTAAGCCAAACGTATACAAACGTTACGAAAAAAATCAAAGCGTTTCATCTTTTTAGCAATTTAAGCCAAATGTTTACAAAGGTTACGAAAAAATCCAAACGTTTCACCTTTTTAGTGATTTAAGCCAAACGTTTACAAACGATACGAAACAAATCCGAACATTTCACCTTTCTAGCGATTTAAGCCAAACGTTTACAAACGTTACGAAATAAATCCAAATGTTTCACCTTTTGAGCGACTTAAGCCAAACGTTTACAAACGTTACGAAACAAAACCAAATGTTTTACCTTTTCAGCGATTTAAGCCAAACGTTTAAAACGTTATGAAACAAATCCAAACGTATCACCTTTTTAGAGATTTATGCCAAACATTTACGTTACGAAACAAAACCAAATGTTTAAAATGTTACGAAACAAATCCAAACGTTTCCCATTTTTAGCAATTTAAGCCAAACCTTTACAAACTTTACGAAACAAAACCAAGTGTTTCACCTTTATAGCAATTTAAGCCAAACGTTTACAAACACTAAAAAACAAATCCAATCGTTTCTCCTTTTTAGCAATTTAAGACAGACGTTTACAAACGTTACGAAACAAATCCAAACGTTTCCTCTTTTTCGCGATTTAAGCCACACGTTTGATATATTACGAAACAAATCCAAACGTTTCCCCTTTTTAGCGATTTATGCCAAACGTTTACAAACATTACGAAACAAATCCAATTTTTTTGCCTTTTTAGCGATTTAAGCCAAACATTTACAAACGGTACGAAACAAATCCAAACGTTTCATCTTACGTTTCACCTTTTTAGCAATGTAAGCCAAATGTTTACAAACGTTACAAAACAAATCCAAGGGTTTCACCGTTTTAGCAATTTAAGTCAAACGCTTACAAACGTTACGAAACAAATCCAAATGTTTCACCTTTTTAGCAATTTATGCCAAATGTTGACAAGCGTTACGAAAAAAATCCATACATTTTGCCTTTTTAGCGATTTAAGCTAAACGTTTACAAACGGTACGATGCAAATCTAAACGTTTCCCCTTACGTTTCCCCTTTTTAGCAATGTAAGCCAAACGCTCACAAACGTTACAAAACAAATCCAAGCAATTCACCTTTTTAGAATTTTGAGCCAAACATTTACAAAGGTTACGAAACAAATCCAAGAGTTTCACCTTTTTAGCAATTTAAGCCAAACGTTTACAAACGTTACAAAATAAATCCAACCGTTTCACCTTTTTAGCAATTTAAGCCGAACGTTTACAAGGGTAACAAAAAAAATCCAAGCGTTTCAGCTTATTAACGATTTAAGCCAAACGTTTAAAAACTTTACGAAACAAATCCAAACGTTTTGCATTTTTAGAAATTTAAGTCAAACGTGTACAAACGTTACGAAACAAATCAAAATGTTTCACCTTTTTAGCGATTTAAGCCAAACCTTTATAAACGGTACGAATTAAATCCAAACGTTTCACCTTTTGAGCAATTTAAGCCAAACATTTATAAACGTTACGAAACAAATCCACACGTTTCGCCTTTTTATCTATTTAAGCCAAACGTTTACAAACGATACGAAACAAATCCAAATGTTTCCCCTATTTAGCGATTTAAGCCAAACATTTACAAACATTACGAAGCGAATCCAATCGTTTCACCTTTTTAGCGATTTAAGCCAAACGTTAATAAACAGTACGAAACAAATCTGAACGTTTCACCTTTTTAGCGATTTAAGTCAAACGTTTACAAACATTACGAAACAATTCCGAATGTTTCACCTTTTTAGCGATTGAAGCCAAACGTTTACAAACATTACGAAACAAATCCAAACGTTTCCCATTTTTAGCAATTTAAGACAAACGTTTACAAATATTTCGAAACAAAACCAAGCGTTTGGCCTTTTTAGCAATTTAAGCAAAACGTTTACAAACGTTACAAAACAATTCCAACGTTTCAACCTTTTTAACAATATAAGCTAAACGTTTACAAACATTGCGAAACAAATCCAAACATTTCACCTTTTTAGGGATTTAGGCCAAAGGTTTACAAACGGTACGAAAAAAATCCAAACGTTTCCCTTTTAAGCGATTTAAGCCAAAAGTTTATAAACGCTACGAAACAAATCCAAACGTTTCCCATTTTAAGCAATTTAAGTCAAACGTTTACAAACGATACGAAACAAATCCAAGTGTTTCTCCTTTTTAGAAATTTAAGCCAAACGTATACAAACTTTACGAAACAAATCAAAGCGTTTCACCTTTTTAGCAATTTAAGCCAAACGTTTACAAAGGTTACAAAAAAAATCCAAACGTGTCACCTTTTTAGTGATTTAAGCCAAACGTTTACAAACGATACGAAACAAATCCAAATGTTTCCCCTTTTTAGCGATTTAAGTCAAACGTTTACAAACGTTACGAAACAAATCCAAACGTTTCACCTTTTGGGCGATTTAAGCCAAACATTTACAAACGTTACGAAATAAATCCAAATGTTTCACCTTTTCCGCGATTTAAGTCAAACGTTTACAAACGTTACGAAATAAATCCAAACGTTTCACCTTTCTAGTGATGTAAGACAAACATTAACAAACGTTAAGAAACAAAACCAAACGTTTAAAACGTTATGAAACAAATCCAAACGTTTCACATTTTTAGCGATTTAGGCGAAACGTTTACAAACATAACGAAACAAAACCAATCGTTTCTTCTTTTTAGAAATTTAAGCTTACCATTTACAAACGTTACGAAACAAATCCAAACGTTTCACCTTTTTAGCGATTTAAGTCAAACGTTTATAAACGGTACGAAACAAATCCAAACGTTTCACCTTTTGAGCGATTTAAGCCAAACGTTTATAGACGGTACGAAACAAATCCAAACGTTTCGTCTTTTGAGCAATTTAAGCCAAACGTTTACAAACGTTACGAAACAAATCCAAACATTTCGCCTTTTTAGCAATTTAAGCCAAACATTTACAAACGTTACGAAACAAATCCAAACGTATAAAACGTTACTAAACAAACGTTACGAAACAAATCCAAACGTTTACAAATGTTACGGAACAAAACCAATCATCTCACCTTCTTAGTGATTTAAGCCAAATGTTTACAAACGTTACGAAACAAAACCAAACATTTCACCTTTTTAGCGATTTAAGCCATACGTTTACAAAAGTGTAAAACGTTACGAAACAAATCCAAACATTACCAAACAACACCAAACGTTTTCCCATTTTAGTGATTTAAGCCAAACGTTTATAAACGTTACGAAAAAAAACCAAACGTTTGTAACGTTACGAAACAAATCCAAACGTTTCACATTATTAGTGATTGAAGCCAAAAGTTTACAAACGTTACGAAACAAATCCAAACGTTTCTAAACAAATCCAAACGTTTCAAACGTTACAAAACAAATCCAACCGTTTCACCTTTTTAGCAATTTAAGCCGAACGTTTACAAGGGTTACAAAAAAAATCCAAGCGTTTCAGCTTATTAACGATTTAAGCCAAACGTTTAAAAACGTTACAAAACAAATCCAAACGTTTCGCATTTTTAGAAATTTAAGCCAAACGTGTACAAACGTTACGAAACAAATCAAAATGCTTCACCTTTTTAGTGATTTATTACAAACGTTTACAAACGTTACAAAACAAAACAGGACGTTTCACCTTTTTTGCGATTTAAGCCAAACGTTTAGAAACATTACGAAACAAAACCAAACGTTTAAAACGTTACAAAACAAATCCAAGCGTTTCCCCTTTTTAGCAATTTAGGCCAAACGTTTATAAACGTTGCGAAACAAATCCAAACCTTTCACCTTTTTAGCGATTTAAGCCAAACGTTTACAAATGTTACGAAACAAATCCAAACGTTTCACCTTTTTGGCAATTTAAGCCAAACGTTTACAAACGATACAAAACAAATCCAAGCGTTTCACCTTTTTAGCAAATTAAGCCAAACGTTTATGAATGTTAAGAAACAAATCCAAACATTTCACCTTTTAAGCAATTGAAGCCAAACGTTTACAAACGTAAGAAACAAATCCAAAATTTTCACCTTTTTAGCAATTTAAGCCAAACGTTTACAAACATTACGAAATAAATCCAAGAGTTTAACCTTTTTATTAATTTAAGCCAAACGTTTACAAACGTTACAAAACAAATCCAAGCGTTTCACCTGTTTAGCAATTTAAGCCAAACGTTTACAAACGTTATGATACAAATCCAAAAGTTTTACCTTTTTAGCGATTTAAACCAAACATTTACAAACGTTACGAAACAAATTCAAACGTTTACAAATGTTACGAAACAAAACCAAACGTCTCACCTTTTTAGGGATTTAAGCCAAACGTTTACAAACGTTACGAAATAAAACCAAACGTTTCACCTTTTTAGCGATTTAAGCCATACGTTTTCAAACGTTACGAAACAAATCCAATCATTAAAAAACAACACCAAATGTTTCCGCATATTAGTGATTTAAGCCAAACGTTTATAAACGTTATGAATCCAAAACGTTTGTAAACGTTGCGAAACAAATCCAAACGTTTCACATTTTTAGTGATTGAAGCCAAACGTTTACAAAAGTTACAAAACAAATCCAAACGTTTAAAACGTTACAAAACAAATCCAAGCATTTAACCTTTTTAGCAATTTCAGCCAAACATTTATAAATGTTTCGAAACAAATCCAAACCTTTCACCTTCTTAGCAATTTAAGCCAAACGTTTACAAATGTTACGAAACAAATCTAAACGTTTCCCCTCTTTAGCAATTTTAGCCAAACGTTTACAAACGTTACGAAACAAATCCAAACGTTACAAAACAAAACCGACGTTTACAAACGTTACGAAACAAATCCAAGCGTTTTACCTTTTTAGCAATTTAAGCCAAACGTTTACAAACGTTATGAAACAAATCCAAGCGTTTAACCTTTTTAGCAATTTAAGCCAAACATTTACAGACGTTATGAAACAAATCCAAACATTTCACCTTTTTAGCGATTTAAGCTAAACATTTACAAACGTTACGCAACAAATCCAAACATTTCACCTTTTTAGTGATTTAAGCAAAACGTTTACAAACGTTACGAAACAAATCCAAACGTTTAAAACGTTACTAAAACAAACGTTACAAAATAAATCCAAACGGTACAAATGTAACAAAACAAAACCAAACGTCTCACCTTTTAAGTGATTTAAGCCAAATATTTACAAACATTACGAAACAAATAAAAATATTACAAAACAACACCAAACATTTCCCCATTTTTGTGATTTAAGTCAAACGTTTATAAACGTTACGAAACAAAACCAAACGTATGTAAACGCTACGAAACAAATCCAAACGTTTTACGTTTTTAGTGATTGAAGCCAAACGTTTACAAAAGTTACAAAACAAATCCAAACGTTTCAAAACAAATTCAAACGTTTAAAACGTTACGAAACAAATCCAACTGTTTCACCTTTCTAGGGATTTAAGCCGAACGTTTAAAAAGGTTACGAAAAAATCTAAGCATTTCAGCTTTTTAAAGATTTAAGCCAAACGTTTAAAAACGTTACGAAACCAATACAAGCGTTTCGTCGTTTTAGCAATTTAAGTCAATCGTGTACAAACGTTACGGAAAAAATCAAAATGATTCACCATTTTACCAATTTAAGCCAAACGTTTTCAAACGTTACAAAACAAAACAGGACGTTTCACCTTTTTTGCGATTTAAGCCAAACATTTACAAACATTACGAAACAAAACCAAACATTTAAAACGTTACAAAACAAATCTAAGCGTTTCTCCTTTTTAGCAATTTATGTCAAACATTTACAAACGTTACGAAACAAATCCAAACGTTTCATCCTTTTAGCGATTTAAGCCAAACGTTAATAAACTTTACGAAACAAATCCAAACATTTCACCTTTTTAGCGATTTAAGCCAAACGTTTACAAACGTTACAAAACGAATCCAAACGTTTAAAACATTGCTAAATAAACGTTACGAAACAAATCCAAACGTTGAACATTTTAGCGAATTAAAGATTTAAGCCAAACATTTAAAAAACGTTACGAAACATATACAAGCGTTTCGTCGTTTTAGCAATTTAAGTCAAACGTGTACAAACATTACGAAAAAAATCAAAATGTTTCACCATTTTACCAATTTAAGTCAAACGTTTACAAACGTTACAAAATAAAACAGGACGTTTCACCTTTTTTGCGATTTAAGCCAAACATTTACAAACATTACGAAATAAAACCAAACGTTTAAAACGTTACAAAACAAATCCAAGCGTTTCTCCTTTTTAGCAATTTATGTCAAACATTTACAAACGTTACAAAACAAATCCAAACGTTTCACCTTTTTAGCGATTTAAGCCAAACGTTAACAAACGTTACGAAACAAATCCAAACATTTCACCTTTTTAGCGATTTATGCCAAACGTTTACAAACGTTACGAAACAAATCCAAACGTTTAAATCGTTGCTAAACAAACGTTACGAAAAAAATCCAAACGTTTACAAATGTTACGAAACAAAACCAAACGTCTCACCTTTTTAGTGATTTAAGCCAAACGTTTACAAACATTAAGAAACAAAACCAAACGTTTCACCTTTTTAGCGATTTAAGCCATACGTTTACAAACGTTACGAAAAAAATCAAATGTTTAAAACGTTACGAAACAAATCCAAACATTACAAAATAACACAAAACGTTTCCCCATTTTGGTGATTTAAGCCTAACGTTTATAAACGTTACGAAACAAAACCAAACGTTTGTAAACGTTACGAAATAAATCCAAACGCTTTACATTTTTAGTGATTCAAGCCAAACGTTTACAAATGTTACGAAACAAATCCAAACGTTTCAAAACAAATCCAAACGTTTGAAACGATACAAAACAAATCCAACCGTTTCACCTTTTTAGCGATTTAAGCCGAACGTTTACAAAGGTTACGAAAAAAATCCAAGCGTTTCAGCTTTTTAAAGATTTAAGCCAAACGTTTAAAAAAGTTACGAAAGAAATCCAAACGTTTGGTCGTTTTAGCAATTTATGCCAAATGTGTACAAACGTTACGAAAAAAATCAAAATGTTTAACCTTTTTAGCGATTTAAGCCAAACGTTTAAAAACGTTACAAAACAAAACAGGACGTTTCACCATTTTTGCGATTTAAGCCAAACGTTTACAAACATTACGAAACAAAACCAAACGTTTAAAACGTTACAAAACAAATCCAAGTGTTTCCCCTTTTTAGCAATTTAAGTCAAACGTTTATAAACGTTGCGAAACAAATCCAAACCTTTCACCTTTTTAGCGATTTAAGCCAAACGTTTACAAATGTCACGAAACAAATCCAAACGTTTCACCTTTTTGGCAATTTAAGCCAAACGTTTACAAACGTTACGAAAGAAATCCAAACGTTACAAAACAAAACTAATTGTTTACAAACGTTATGTAACAAATCCAAGCGTTTCACCTTTTTAGCAATTTAAGCCAAACGTTTACAAACGTTACAAAACAAATCCAAGCGTTTCACCTTTTTAGCAAATTAAGCCAAACATTTATGAATGTTACGAAACAAATCCAAACATTTCTCCTTTTTAGCAATTTAAGCCAAACGTTTATACACGTCGCGAAACAAATCCAAACCTATCACCTTTTTAGCGATTTAAGCCAATCGTTTACAAATGTTACGAAACAAATCCAAAAGTTTCACCTTTTTTACAATTTAAGCCAAACGTTTACAAACGTCACGAAACAAATCCAAACGTTGCAAAACAAAACTGAACGTTTACAAACGATACAAAATTAATCCAAACGTTTCACCTTTTTAGCAAATTAAGCCAAACGTTTACAAACGTTACAAATAAAATCCAAGCGTTTCACCTTTTTAGCAATTTAAGCAAAACATTTACAAACGTTACGGAACAAAACCAAACGTTGCTCCTTTTTAGCGATTTAAGACAATCGTTTACACACGTTACGAAACAAATCCAAACGTTTCCCCATTTTTAGCGATTTAAGCCAAACGTTTAAAGCGTTACGAAACAAATGCAAATGTTTCACCTTTTTAGCGATTTAAGCCAAACGTTTAAAAACGTTACGAAGCAAATCCAAACATTTCCCATTTTTAGCTATTGAAGCCAAACGTTACGAAAGAAATCCAAACGTTTCCCATATTTAGAGATTTAAGCCAAATGTTTACAAACGTTACGAAACGAAACCAAGCGTTTCACCTTTTTAGCAATTTAAGACAATCGTTTACAAACGTTACGAAACAATTCCAAATGTTTCACGTTTTTAACGATTTAAGCCAAACGTTTACAAACGGTACGAAACAAATACAAACTTTTCACCTTTCTAGAAATTTAAGCCAAACGTTTACAAACAAATCCAAATGTTTCCCCTTTTTAGCAATTTAAGCCAAACGTTTACAAACGTTAAAAACCAAATCCAAGCGTTTCACCTTTTTAGCAATTTATGCAAAACATTTACAAACGTTACGGAACAAAACCTAACGTTTCGCCCTTTTAGTGATTTAAGTCAAACGTTTACAAAAGTTACGAAACAAATCTAAACGTTTCCGTATTTTAGCGATAAAAGCCAAACGTGTAAAGCCTTACGAAATAAATCCAAACGTTTCACCTTTTTAGTGATTTAAGCCAAACATTTACAAACGTTACGCAACAAATCCAAACGTTTCACCTTTTTAGTGATTTAAGCCAAACGTTTACAAACGTTACGAAACAAATCCAAACGTTTAAAACGTTACTAAACAAACGTTTCGAAACAAATCAAAACGGTACAAATGTAACAAAACAAAACCAAACGTCTCACCTTTTTAGTGATTTAAGCCAAAATTTTACAAACATTACGAAACAAAACCAAACGTTTCACCTTTTTAGCGATTTAAGCCATACATTTACAAACGCTACGAAACAAAACCAAACGTTTAAAACGTTACGAAACAAATAAAAACATTACAAAACAACACCAAACATTTCCCCATTTTTGTGATTTAAGCCAAACGTTTATAAACGTTACGAAACAAAACCAAACGTTTGTAAACGTTATGAAACAAATCCAAACGTTTTACGTTTTTAGTGATTGAAGCCAAACGTTTACAAAAGTTACAAAACAAATCCAAACGTTTAAAACGTTACGAAACAAATCCAACCGTTTCACCTTTTTAGCGATTTAAGCCGAACATTTACAAAGGTTACAAAAAAAATCCAAGCGTTTCAGCTGATTAACGATTTAAGCCAAACGTTTAAAATCGTTACGAAACAAATCCAAACGTTTCGCCTTTTTAGAAATTTAAGCCAAACGTGTACAAACGTTACGAAACAAATCAAAATGTTTCACCTTTTTAGCGATATAAGCCAAATGTTTACAAACGTTACAAAACAAAACAGGACGTTTCACCTTTTTTGCAATTTAAGCCAAACATTTACATACATTACGAAACAAAACCAAACGTTTAAAATGTTACAAAAAAATCCAAGCGTTTAACCTTTTTAGCGATTTAAGCCAAATATTTATAAACGTTTCGAAACAAATCCAAACCTTTCACTTTTTTAGCGATTTAAGCCAAACGTTTACAAATGTTACGAAACAAATCTAAACGTTTCCCCTCTTTAGCAATTTATGCCAAACGTTTACAAACGTTACGAAACAAATCCAAACGTTACAAAACAAAACCGAACGTTTACAAACGTTACGAAACAAATCCAAGCGTTTTACCTTTTTAGCAATTTAAGCCAAACGTTTACAAAAGTTACAAAACAAATCCAAGTGTTTCACCTTTTTAGCAATTTCAGCCAAACATTTACAAACATTACGAAACAAATCTAAACATTTCACCTTTTTAGCGATTTAAGCCAAACGTTTACAAACGTTACGCAACAAATCCAAACGTTTCACCTTTTTAATGATTTAAGCCAAACGTTTACAAACATTACGAAATAAATCCAAACGTTTAAAATGTTACTAAACAAACGTTACGAAACAAATCCAAACGGTACAAATAGAACAAAACAAAACCAAACGTCTCACCTTTTTAGTGATTTAAGTCAAACGTTTACAAACGTTACAAAACAAAACCAAACGTTTCACCTTTTTAGCGATTTAAGCCATACATTTACAAACGTTACGAAACAAAACCAAACATTTAAAACATTACGAAACAAATAAAAACATTACAAAACAACACATAACTTTTCCCCATTTTTGTTATTTAAGCCAAACATTTATAAACGTTACGAAACAAAACCAAACGTCTGTAAACGTTACGAAATAAATCCAAACGTTTTACGTTTTTACTGATTGAAGCCAAACGTTTGCAAAAGTTACAAAACAAATCCAAACGCTTCAAAAAAAATCCAAACGTTTAAAACGTTACGAAACAAATCCAACTGTTTCACCTTTCTAGGGATTTAAGCCGAACGTTTAAAAAGGTTACGAAAAAATCCAAGCATTTCAGCTTTTTAAAGATTTAAGCCAAACGTTTAAAAACGTTACGAAACAAATATAAGCGTATCGTCGTTTTAGCAATTTAAGCCAAACGTGTACAAACGTTACTGAAAAAATCAAAATGTTTCACCATTTTAGCAATTTAAGCCAAACGTTAACAAACGTTACAAAACAAAAAAGGACGTTTCACCTTTTTTGCGATTGAAGCGAAACATTTACAAACATTACGAAATAAAACCAAACGTTTAAAATGTTACAAAACAAATCCAAGCGTTTCTCCTTTTTCGCAATTTAAGTCAAACATTTACAAATGTTACGAAACAAATCCAAACGTTAACAAACGTTACGAAACAAATCCAAACGTTTCACCTTTTTAGCGATTTAAGCCAAACGTTTACAAACGTTACGAAACAAATCCAAACGTTTAAAACGTTGCTAAACAAACGTTACGAAACAAATCCAAACGTTTACAAATGTTACGAAACAAAACCAAACGTCTCACCTTTTTAGTTATTTAAGCCAAACGTTTACAAACATTAAGAAACAAAACCAAACGTTTCACCTTTTTAACGATTTAAGCCATACGTTTACAAACGTTACGGAACAAAACCAAACGTTTAAAATGTTACGAAACAAATCCAGACATTACAAAATAACACAAAACGTTTCCCCATTTCGGTGATTTAAGCCAAACGTTTATAAACGTTAAGAAACAAAAGTTCAAATGTTTGTAAACGTTACAAAACAAATCTAAACGTTTTACATTTTTAGTGATTGAAGCCAAACGTTTATAAAAGTTATGAAACAAATCCAAACGTTTCAAAACAAATCCAAACGTTTCAAAACAAATCCATACGTTTAAAACGTTACGAAACAAATCCAACCGTTTCACATTTTTAGCGATTTACGCCGAACGTTTACGAAGGTTACGAAAAAAATCCAAGCGTTTCAGCTTTTTAACGATTTTAGCCAAACGTTTAAAAACGTTACGAAACAAATCCAAACATTTCGCCGTTTTTGCAATTTAGCCAAACGTGAACGAACGTTTCGAAACAAAAATAAAATGGTTCACCTTCTTAGCGATTTAAGCCAAACGTTTACAAACGTTACGAAACAAAACAGTTAGTTTCACCTTTTTTGCGATTTAAGGCAAATGTTTACAAACATTACGAAACAAAACCAAACGTTTAAAACGTTACAAAACAAATCCAAGCGTTTCCCCTTTTTAGCAGTTTAATCCAAACTTTTATAAACGTTGCGAAACAAATCCCAAACTTCTAACCTTTTTAGCGATTTAAGCCAAAAGTTTACAAATGTTACGAAACAAATCCAAACGTATCCCCTTTTTAGCAGTTTAAGCCAAACGTTTACAAACGTTACGAAACTAATCCAAACGTTACAAAACAAAACCGAATAATTACAAACGTTACAAAACAAAACCGAACGTTTACAAACGTTACAAAACAAATCCAAACGTTTCACCTTTTTAGCAATTTAAGCCAAACGTTTACAAACGTTATGAAACAAATCCAACCTTTTAACCTTTTTAGCAATTTAAGCGAAACATTTACAAACGTTACGAAACAAATCCAAACGGTTCACCTTTTTAGCAATTTAAGCGAAACGTTTACAAACGTTACGAAACAAATCCAAACGGTTCACCTTTTTAGTGATTTAAGCCAAACGTTTACAAACGTAACGAAACAAAACCAAACATTTCACCTTTTTAGCGATTTATGCCATACGTTTACAACCATTACGAAACAAAACCAAATGTTTAAAACGTTACGAAACAAATCCAAACATTACAAAACAACACCAAACGTTTCCCCATTTTAGTGATTTAAACCAAACGTTTATAAACGTTACGAATCAAAACCAAACGTTTGTAAACGTTACGAAATAAATCCAAACGCTTTACATTTTTAGTGATTCAAGCCAAACGTTTACAAATGTTACGAAACAAATCCAAACGTTTCAAAACAAATCCAAACGTTTGAAACATTACGAAAGAAATCCAACTGTTTCACCTTTTTAGCGATTTAAGCCGAACGTTTACAAAGGTTACGAAAAAAATCCAAGCGTTTCAGCTTTTTGGCAAATCCAAGCGTTTAAAAACGTTACGAAACAAATCCAAACGTTTCGTCGTTTTAGCAATTTATGCCAAACGTGTACAAACGTTACGAAAAAAATCAAAATGTTTAACCTTTTTAGCGATTTAAGCCAAACGTTTAAAAATGTTACAAAACAAAACAGGACGTTTCCCCTTTTTTGCAATTTAAGCCAAACGTTTATAAACATTACAAAATAAAACCAAACGTTTAAAACGTTACAAAACAAATCCAAGCGTTTCCCCTTTTTAGCAATTTAAGTCAAACGTTTATAAACGTTCCGAAACAAATCCAAACCTTTCACCTTTTTAGCGATTTAAGCCAAACGTTTACAAATGTTACGAAACAAATCCAAACGTTTCACCTTTTTGGCAATTTAAGCCAAACGTTTACAAACGTTACGAAAGAAATCCAAACGTTACAAAACAAAACTAATTGTTTACAAACGTTATGAAACAAATCCAAGCGTTTCACCTTTTTAGCAATTTTAGCCAAACGTTTACAAGCGTTACAAAACAAATCCAAGCGTTTCACCTTTTTAGCAAATTAAGCCAAACATTTATGAATGTTACGAAACAAATCCAAGCGTTTCTCCTTTTTAGCAATTTAAGCCAAACGTTTATAAACGTTGCGAAAAAAATCCAAACCTATCACCTTTTTAGCGATTTAAGCCAATCGTTTACAAATGTTACGAAACAAATCCAAAAGTTTCACCTTTTTTGCAATTTAAGCCAAACGTTTACAAATGTCATGAAACAAATCCAAACGTTACAAAACAAAACTGAACGTTTACAAACGTTACGAAATAAATCCAAGCGTTTCACCTTTTTAGCAATTTAAGCCAAACGTTTACAAACGTTACAAATAAAATCCAAGCGTTTCACCTTTTTAGCGATTTAAGCAAAACATTTACAAACGTTACGGAACAAAACCAAACGTTTCACCTTTTTAGCGATTTAAGACAATCGTTTACACACGTTACGAAACAAATCCAAACGTTTCCCCATTTTTAGCGATTTAAGTCAAACGTTTAAAGCGTTACGAAACAAATCCAAACGTTTCACCTTTTTAGCGATTTAAGCCAAACGTTTAAAAACGTTACGAAACAAATCCAAACGTTTCACATTTTTAGCGATTGAAGCCAAACGTGTACAAACGTTACGAAATCAATCCAAACGTTTCCCATATTTAGAGATTTAAGCCAAATGTTTAGAAACGTTACGAAACGAAACCAAGCGTTTCACCTTTTTAGCAATTTAAGCCAAACGTTTACAAACGTTACGAAACAAATCCAAACCTTTCACCTTTTTAACGATTTAAGCCAAACGTTTACAAACGGTACGAAACAAATACAAATGTTTCACCTTTCTAGCAATTTAAGCCAAACGTTTACAAACGCTACGAAACAAATCCAAATGTTTCCCCTTTTTAGCAATTTAAGCCAAACGTTTACAAACGTTACAAACCAAATCCAAGCCTTTCACCTTATTAGCAATTTATGGAAAACATTTACAAACGTTACGGAACAAAACCTAACGTTTCACCTTTTTAGTGATTTAAGTCAAACGTTTACAAAAGTTACGAAACAAATCTAAACGTTTCCGTATTTTAGCGATATAAGCCAAACGTGTAAAGCATTATGAAATAAATCCAAACGTTTCACCTTTTTAGCGATTTAAGCCAAACGTTTAAAAACGTTACGAAACTAATCCAAACGTTTCACATTTTTGCCGATTGAAGCCAAACGTTTACAAACGTTTACAAACGTTATGAAACAAATCCAAACGTTTCCCATATTTAGCAATTTAAGCCAAACATTTACAAACATTACGAAACAAAACCAACCGTTTCACCTTTTTAGCAAATTAAGCCAAACGTTGACAAACATTACGAAACAAATCCAAACATTTCACCTTTTTAGCTATTTAAGCCAAATGTTTACAAACGGTAAGAAACAAATCCAAATGTTTCACCTTTCTAGCGATTTAAGCAAAACGTTTACAAACGCTACGAAACAAATCCCACCGTTGCACCTTTTTAGCAATTTCAGCCAAACATTTACAAACGTTACGAAATAAATCCAAACGTTTTACCTTTTTAGCAATATAAGCCAAATGTTTACAAACGATACGAAACAAATCCAAATGTTTCACCTTTTTAGCAATTTAAGCGAAACGTTCAAGGCCAAACGTTTACAAACGTTACGACACAAAACCAAACGTTTAAAACGTTACAACACAAATTCAAACGTTTCATATTTTTAGCGAATTAAGCCAAACGTTTACAAAAGTTACGAAACAAAACCAATTGTTCACCTTTTTAGCAATTTAAGCCAAACGTTTACGAACATTACAAAACAAATCCAAGTGTTTCACCTTTTTAGCAATTAAAGACAAACGTTTACAAACGTTACGAAACAAATCCAAGCGTTTCACCTTTTTAGCAATTTAAGTCAAACGTTTGCAAACGTTACGAAACAAATCCAAACATTTTACCTTTTTAGCGATTTAAGCAAAACGTTTACAAACGTTACGAAGTAAATCCAAATGTTTCACCTTTTTACCAATTTAAGCCAAACATTTACAATGGTTTTGAAACAAGTCCAAATGTTTCACCTTTTTAGCGATTTAAGCCAAACGTTTACAAACGGTATGAAACAAATACAAACGTTTCTCCTTTCTAGCGATTTAAGCCAAGCGTTTACAAACGCTACGAAACAAATCCAAATCTTTCCCCTTTTTAGAAATTTAAGCAAAACATTTACAAACGTTACGGAACAAAACCTAACGTTTCACCTTTTTAGCGATTTAAGCCAAACGTTTACAAACGTTACGAAACAAATCCAACCATTTCCCCATTTTAACGATATAAGCAAAACGTTTAAAGCGTTACGAAATAAATACAAACGTTTCACCTTTTTAGCGATTTAAGCCAAACGTTTAAAAACGTTACGAAACTAATCCAAAAGTTTCACATTTTTACCGATTGAAGCCAAACTTTTACAAACATTACGAAACAAATCCAAACGTCTCCCATATTTAGCAATTTAAGCCAAACGTTTACAAACATTGCGAAACAAAACCAAGCGTTTCACCTTTTTAGCAATTTAAGCCAAACGTTGACAAACATTATGAAACAAATCCAAATATTTCACCTTTTTAGCGATTTAAGCCAAACGTCGGTACGAAACAAATCCAAACCTTTCACCTCATTAGCGGTTTAAGCTAAACATTTACAGACGCTACGAAAAAAATCCAAATGTTTCACCTTTTTAGCGATTTAAGCCAAACGTTTACAAAAGTTACGAAATAAATCCAAACGATTCACCTTTTTAGCAATTTAAGCCAAACGTTTACGAACGATACGAAACAAATCCAAATGGTTCACCTTTTTAGCAATTTAAGCGAACGTTTACAAACGCTACGAAACAAATCTAAACGTTTCACTCTTTTAGCAATTAAGGCCAAACGTTTACAAACGTTACGAAACAAAACCAAGCGTTTAAAACGTTACGGAAAAAAGTCAAACGTTCCACATTTTTAGCGAATTAAGTCAAATGTTTACAAAAGTGACAAAACAAAACCAAGCGTTTCACCTTTTTAGCCATTTAAGCCAAACGTTTACGAACATAACAAAACAAATCTAACCGTTTCACCTTTTTAGCAATTAAAGGCAAACGTTTACAAATGTTACGAAACAAATCCAACTGTTTCACCTTTCTAGCAATTTAAGCCAAACGTTTGCAAACGCTACGAAACAAATCCGAACATTTCACCTTTTTGGCGATTTAAGCAAAACGTTTACAAACGTTACGAAATAAATCCAAACTATTCACCTTTTTGGCGACTTAAGCCAAACATTTACATAGGTTTTGAAACAAGTCCAAATGTTTCACCTTTTTAGCGATTTAAGCCAAAGTTTAGAAATGTTACGAAACAAATCCAAGCGTTTCACCTTTTTAGCAATTTAGGCCAAATGTTTACAAACGTTACGAAAAATCCAAGCGTTTCACCTTTTTAGCAATTTAAGCAAATGTTTACAAACGTTACGAAACAAATCCAAACGTTTCCCCTTTCTAGCGATTTAAGCCAAACGTTTAGAAACGCTACGAAAAAAATCCAAACGTTTCACCTTTTTAGCGATTTAAGCCATATGTTTACAAACGTTACAAAACAAATCCAAACGTTGAACATTTTAGCGATTTAAAGATTTAAGCCAAACGTTTAAAAAACGTTACGAAACCAATACAAGCGTTTCGTCGTTTTAGCAATTTAAGTCAAACATGTACAAACGTTACGGAAAAAATCAAAATGTTTCACCATTTTACCAATTTAAGCCAAACGTTTACAAACGTTACAAAATAAAACAGGACGTTTCACCTTTTTTGCGATTTAAGCCAAACATTTACAAACATTACGAAACAAAACCAAACGTTTAAAACGTTACAAAACAAATCCAAGCGTTTCTCCTTTTTAGCAATTTATGTCAAACATTTACAAACGTTACGAAACAAATCCAAACGTTTCATCTTTTTAGCGATTTAAGCCTAACGTTAACAAACGTTACAAAACAAATCCAAACATTTCACCTTTTTAGCGATTTAAGCCAAACGTTTACAAACGTTACGAAACAAATCCAAACATTTAAATCGTTGCTAAACAAACGTTACGAAACAAATCCAAACGTTTACAAATGTTACGAAACAAAACCAAACGTCTCACCTTTTTAGTGATTTAAGCCAAACGTTTACAAACATTAAGAAACAAAACCAAACGTTTCACCTTTTTAGCGATTTAAGCCATACGTTTACAAACGATACGAAAAAAAATCAAATGTTTAAAACGTTATGAAACAAATCCAAACATTACAAAATAACACAAAACGTTTCCCCATTTTGGTGATTTAAGCCTAACGTTTATAAACGTTACGAAACAAAACCAAACGTTTGTAAACGTTACGAAATAAATCCAAACGCTTTACATTTTTAGTGATTCAAGCCAAACGTTTACAAATGTTACGAAACAAATCCAAACGTTTCAAAACAAATCCAAACGTTTGAAACGTTACAAAACAAATCCAACCGTTTCACCTTTTTAGCGATTTAAGCCGAACGTTTACAAAGGTTACGAAAAAAATCCAAGCGTTTCAGCTTTTTAAAGATTTAAGCCAAACGTTTAAAAAAGTTACGAAAGAAATCCAAACGTTTGGTCGTTTTAGCAATTTATGACAAATGTGTACAAACGTTACGAAAAAAATCAAAATGTTTAACCTTTTTAGCGATTTAAGCCAAACGTTTAAAAATGTTACAAAACAAAACAGGACGTTTCACCTTTTTTGCGATTTAAGCCAAACGTTTACAAACATTACGAAACAAAACCAAACGTTTAAAACGTTACAAACCTTTTTAGCAATTTAAGTCAAACGTTTATAAACGTTGCGAAACAAATCCAAACCTTTCACCTTTTTATCGATTTAAGCCAAACGTTTACAAATGTCACGAAACAAATCCAAACGTTTCACCTTTTTGGTAATTTAAGCCAAACGTTTACAAACGTTACGAGAGAAATCCAAACGTTACAAAACAAAACTAATTGTTTACAAACGTTATGTAAAAAATCCAAGCGTTTCACCTTTTTAGCAATTTAAGCCAAACGTATACAAACGTTTCAAAACAAATCCAAGCGTTTCACCTTTTCAGCAAATTAAGCCAAACATTTATGAATGTTACGAAACAAATCCAAGCGTTTCTCCTTTTTAGCAATTTAAGCCAAACGTTTATACACGTCGTGAAACAAATCCAAACATATCACCTTTTTAGCGATTTAAGCCAATCGTTTACCAATGTTACGAAACAAATCCAAAAGTTTCACCTTTTTTACAATTTAAGCCAAACGTTTACAAACGTCACGAAACAAATCCAAACGTTACAAAACAAAACTGAACGTTTACAAACGTTACAAAATTAATCCAAGCGTTTCACCTTTTTAGCAATTTAAGCCAAACGTTTACAAACGTTACAAATAAAATCCAAGCGTTTCACCATTTTAGCGATTTAAGCAAAACATTTACAAACGTTACGGAACAAAACCAAACGTTACTCCTTTTTAGCGATTTAAGACAATCGTTTACACACGTTACGAAACAAATCCAAACGTTTCCCCATTTTTAGCGATTTAAGCCAAACGTTTAAAGCGTTACGAAACAAATGCAAACGTTTCACCTTTTTAGCGATTTAAGCCAAACGTTTAAAAACGTTACGAAGCAAATCCAAACGTTTCACATTTTTAGCTATTGAAGCCAAACGTTACGAAACAAATCCAAACGTTTCCCATATTTAGAGATTTAAGCCAAATGTTTACAAACGTTACGAAACGAAACCAAGCGTTTCACCTTTTTAGCGATTTAAGACAATCGTTTCCAAACGTTACGAAACAATTCCAAATGTTTCACGTTTTTAACGATTTAAGCCAAACGTTTACAAACGGTACCAAACAAATACAAACTTTTCACCTTTCTAGCAATTTAAGCCAAACGTTTACAAACGCTACGAAACAAATCCAAATGTTTCCCCTTTTTAGCAATTTAAGCCAAACATTTACAAACGTTACAAACCAAATCCAAGCGTTTCACCTTTATAGCAATTTATGCAAAACATTTACAAACGTTACGGAACAAAACCTAACGTTTCGCCCTTTTAGTGATTTAAGTCAAACGTTTACAAAAGTTACGAAACAAATTTAAACGTTTCCGTAATCTAGCGATATAAGGCAAACATTTACAAACGTTACGCAACAAATCCAAACGTTTAACCTTTTTAGTGATTTAAGCCAAACGTTTACAAACGTTACGAAACAAATCCAAACGTTTAAAACGTTACTAAACAAACGTTTCGAAACAAATCAAAACGGTACAAATGCAACAAAACAAAACCAAACGTCTCACCTTTTTAGAGATTTAAACCAAATTTTTACAAACATTACGAAACAAAACCAAACGTTTCACCGTTTTAGCGATTTAAGCCATACATTTACAAACGCTACGAAACAAAACCAAACGTTTAAAACGTTACGAAACAAATAAAAACATTACAAAACAACACCAAACGTTTCCCCATTTTTGTGATTTAAGCCAAACGTTTATAAACGTTACGAAACAAAACCAAACGTTTGTAAACGTTATGAAACAAATCCAAACGTTTTACGTTTTTAGTGATTGAAGCTAAACGTTTACAAAAGTTACAAAACAAATCCAAACGTTTAAAACGTTACGAAACAAATCCAACCGTTTCACCTTTTTAGCGATTTAAGCCGAACATTTACAAAGGTTACAACAAAAATCCAAGCGTTTCAGCTTATTAACGATTTAAGCCAAACGTTTAAAAACATTACGAAACAAATCCAAACGTTTCGCCTTTTTAGAAATTTATGCCAAATGTGTACAAACGTTACGAAACAAATCAAAATGTTTCACCTTTTTAGCGATATAAGCCAAACGTTTACAAACGTTACAAAACAAAACAGAACGTTTCACCTTTTTTGCAATTTAAGCCAAACATTTACATACATTTCGAAACAAAACCAAACGTTTAAAACATTACAAAAAAATCCAAGCGTTTAACCTTTTTAGCAATTTAAGCCAAACATTTATAAACGTTTCGAAACAAATCCAAACCTTTCACCTTTTTAGCGATTTAAGCCAAACGTTTACAAATGTTACGAAACAAATCTAAACGTTTCCCCTCTTTAGCAATTTATGCCAAACGTTTACAAACGTTACGAAACAAATCCAAACGTTACAAAACAAAACCGAACGTTTACAAACGTTACGAAACAAATCCAAGCGTTTTACCTTTTTAGCAATTTAAGCGAAACGTTTACAAACGTTACAAAACAAATCCAAGTATTTCACCTTTTTAGCAATTTAAGCCAAACATTTACAAACATTACGAAACAAATCAAAACATTTCACCTTTTTAGCGATTTAAGCCAAACGTTACGCAACAAATCCAAACGTTTCACCTTTTTAGTGATTTAAGCCAAACGTTTACAAACATTACGAAACAAATCCAAACGTTTAAAATGTTACTAAACAAACGTTACGAAACAAATCCAAACGGTACAAATATAACAAAACAAAACCAAACGTCTCACCTTTTTAGTGATTTTAGCCAAACGTTTACAAACGTTACAAAACAAAACCAAACGTTTCACCTTTTTAGCGATTTAAGCCATACATTTACAAACGTTACGAAACAAAACCAAACATTTAAAACATTACGAAACAAATAAAAACATTACAAAACAACACATAAGGTTTCCCCATTTTTGTGATTTAAGCCTAACATTTATAAACGTTACGAAACAAAACCAAACGTCTGTAAACGTTACGAAACAAATCCAAATGTTTTACGTTTTTACTGATTGAAGCCAAACGTTTGCAAAAGTTACAAAACAAATCCAAACGTTTAAAAACGTTACAAAACAAATACAAGCATTTCGTCGTTTTAGCAATTTAAGCCAAACGCGTACAAACGTTACTGAAAAAATCAAAATGTTTCACCATTTTAGCAATTTAAGCCAAACGTTAACAAACGTTACAAAACAAAACATGACGTTTCACCTTTTTGCGATTTAAGCGAAACATTTACAAACATTACGAAACAAAACCAAACGTTTAAAATGTTACAAAACAAATCCAAGCGTTTCTCCTTTTTCGCAATTTAAGTCAGACATTTACAAATGTTACGAAACAAATCCAAACATTAACAAACGTTACGAAACAAATCCAAACGTTTCACCTTTTTAGCGATTTAAGCCAAACGTTTACAAACATTACGAAACAAATCCAAACGTTTAAAACGTTGCTAAACAAACGTTACGAAACAAATCCAAACGTTTACAAATGTTACGAAACAAAACCAAACGTCTCACCTTTTTAGTGATTTAAGACAAACGTTTACAAACATTAAGAAACAAAACCAAACGTTTCACCTTTTTAGCGATTTAAGCCATACGTTTATAAACGTTACGAAACAAAACCAAACGTTTAAAATGTTACGAAACAAATCCAGACATTACAAAATAACACAAAACGTTTCCCCATTTTTGTTATTTAAGCCAAACGTTTATAAACGTTACGAAACAAAAGTTCAAACGTTTGTAAACGTTACAAAACAAATCTAAACGTCTTATATTTTTAGTGACTGAAGCCAAACATTTGTAAAAGTTATGAAACAAATCCAAACGTTTCAAAACAAATCCATACGTTTAAAACGTTACGAAACAAATCCAACCGTTTCACATTTTTAGCGATTTAAGCCGAACGTTTACGAAGGTTACGAAAAAAGTCCAAGCGTTTCAGCTTTTTAACGATTTTAGCCAAACGTTTAAAAACGTTACGAAACAAATCCAAACATTTCGCCGTTTTTGCAATTTAAGCCAAACGTGAACGAACGTTTCGAAACAAAAATAAAATGTTTCACCTTCTTAGCGATTTAAGCCAAACGTTTACAAACGTTACGAAACAAAACAGTTAATTTCACCTTTTTTACGATTTAAGGAAAACGTTTACAAACATTACGAAACAAAACTAAACGTTTAAAACGTTACAAAACAAATCCAAGCGTTTCCCCTTTTTAGCAGTTTAAGCCAAACTTTTATAAACGTTGCGAAACAAATCCCAAACTTCTAACCTTTTTAGCAGTTTAAGCCAAACGTTTACAAACGTTACGAAACAAATCCAAACGTTACAAAACAAAACCGAATAATTACAAACGTTACAAAACAAAACCGAACATTTACAAACGTTACAAAACAAATCCAAACGTTTCACCTTTTTAGCAATTTAAGCCAAACGTTTACAAACGTTATAAAACAAATCCAACCTTTTAACCTTTTTAGCAATTTAAGCGGAACGTTTACAAACGTTACGAAACACATCCAAACGGTTCACCTTTTTAGCGATTTAAGCTAAACGTTTACAAACGTTACGAAACAAATCCAAATGTTTCACCTTTTTAGTGATTTAAACCAAACGTTTACAAACGTTACGAAACAAATCCAAACGTTTAAAACGTTACTAAACAAACGTTACCAAACAAATCCAAACGTTTACAAATGTACGAAACAAAAACAAACGTCTCATCTTTTAAGTGATTTAAGCCAAGCGTTTACAAACGTTACGAAACAAAACCAAACATTTCACCTTTTTAGCGATTTAAGCCATACATTTACAACCGTTACGAAACAAAACCAAATGTTTAAAACGTTACGAAACAAATCCAAACATTACAAAACAACACCAAACTTTTCCCCATTTTAGTGATTTAAGCCAAACGTTTATAAACGTTACGAATCAAAACCAAACGTTTGTAAACGTTACGAAATAAATCCAAACGCTTTACATTTTTAGTGATTCAAGCCAAACGTTTACAAATGTTACGAAACTAATCCAAACGTTTCAAAACAAATCCAAACGTTTGAAACATTACGAAACAAATCCAAACGTTTCAGCGATTTAAGCCGAACGTTTACAAAGGTTACGAAAAAAATCCAAGCGTTTCAGCTTTTTGGCAAATCCAAGCGTTTAAAAACGTTACGAAACAAATCCAAACGTTTCGTCGTTTTAGCAATTTATGCCAAACGTGTACAAACGTTACGAAAAAAATCAAAATGTTTAACCTTTTTAGTGATTTAAGCCAAACGTTTAAAAACATTACAAAACAAAACAGGACGTTTCACCTTTTTTGCGATTTAAGCCAAACGTTTATAAACATTACAAAACAAAACCAGACGTTTAAAACGTTACAAAACAAATCCAAGCGTTTCCCCTTTTTAGCAATTTAAGTCAAACGTTTATAAACGTTCCGAAACAAATCCAAACCTTTCACCTTTTTAGCGATTTAAGCCAAACGTTTACAAATGTTACAAAACAAATCCAAACGTTTCACCTTTTTGGCAATTTAAGCCAAACGTTTACAAACGTTACGAAAGAAATCCAAACGTTACAAAACAAAACTAATTGTTTACAAACGTTATGAAACAAATCCAAGCGTTTCACCTTTTTAGCAATTTAAGCCAAACGTTTACAAGCGTTACAAAACAAATCCAAGCGTTTCACATTTTTAGCAAATTAAGCCAAACATTTATGAATGTTACGAAACAAATCCAAGCGTTTCTCCTTTTTAGCAATTTAAGCCAAACGTTTATAAACGTTGCGAAACAAATCCAAACCTATCACCTTTTTAGCGATTTAAGCCAATCGTTTACAAATGTTACGAAACAAATCCAAAAGTTTTACCTTTTTTGCAATTTAAGTCAAACGTTTACAAACGTCACGAAACAAATCCAAACGTTACAAAACAAAACTGAACGTTTACAAATGTTACGAAACAAATCCAAACGTTACAAAAAAAAACCGAATAATTACAAACGTTACAAAACAAAACCGAACGTTTAGAAACGTTACAAAACAAATCCAAACGTTTCACCTTTTTAGCAATTTAAGCCAAACGTTTACAAACGTTATAAAACAAATCCAACCTTTTAACCTTTTTAGCAATTTAAGCGAAACGTTTACAAACGTTACGAAATAAATCCAAACGGTTCACCTTTTTAGCGATTTAAGCTAAACGTGTACAAACATTACGAAACAAATCCAAATGTTTCACCTTTTTAGTTATTTAAGGCAGACGTTTGCAAACGTTACGAAACAAATCCAAACGTTTAAAACGTTACTAAACAAACGTTACCAAACAAATCCAAACGTTTACAAATGTACGAAACAAAAACAAACGTCTCCTCTTTTTAGTGATTTTAGCCAAACGTTTACAAACGTTACGAAACAAAACCAAACATTTCACCTTTTTAGCGATTTAAGCCATACATTTACAACCGTTACGAAACAAAACCAAATGTTTAAAACGTTACGAAACAAATCCATACATTAAAAAACAACACCAAACGTTTCCCCATTTTAGTGATTTAAGCCAAACGTTTATAAACGTTACGAATCAAAACCAAACGTTTGTAAACGTTACGAAATAAATCCAAACGCTTTACATTTTTAGTGATTCAAGCTAAATGTTTACAAATGTTACGAAAAAAATCCAAACGTTTCAAAACAAATCCAAACGTTTGAAACATTACGAAACAAATCCAACCGTTTCACCTTTTTAGCGATTTAAGCCGAACGTTTACAAAGGTTACGAAAAAAATCCAAGCGTTTCAGCTTTTTGGCAAATCCAAGCGTTTAAAAACGTTACGAAACAAATCCAAGCGTTTCGTCGTTTTTGCAATTTATGCCAAACGTGTACAAACGTTACGAAAAAAATCAAAATGTTTAACCTTTTTAGTGATTTAAGCCAAATGTTTAAAAACGTTACAAAACAAAACAGGACGTTTCACCTTTTTTGCGATTTAAGCCAAACGTTTATAAACATTACAAAACAAAACCAGACGTTTAAAACGTTATAAAACAAATCCAAGCGTTTCCCCTTTTTAGCAATTTAAGTCAAACGTTTATAAACGTTCCGAAACAAATCCAAACCTTTCACCTTTTTAGCGATTTAAGCCAAACGTTTACAAATGTTACAAAACAAATCCAAACGTTTCACCTTTTTGGCAATTTAAGCCAAACGTTTACAAACGTTACGAAAGAAATCCAAACGTTACAAAACAAAACTAATTGTTTACAAACGTTATGAAACAAATCCAAGCGTTTCACCTTTTTAGCAATTTAAGCCAAACGTTTACAAGCGTTACAAAACAAATCCAAGCGTTTCACCTTTTTAGCAAATTAAGCCAAACATTTATGAATGTTACGAAACAAATCCAAGCATTTCTCCTTTTTAGCAATTTAAGCCAAACGTTTATAAACGTTGCGAAACAAATCCAAACCTATCACCTTTTTAGCGATTTAAGCCAAACGTTTACAAATGTTACGAAACAAATCCAAAAGTTTCACCTTTTTTGCAATTTAAGCCAAACGTTTACAAACGTCACGAAACAAATCCAAACGTTACAAAACAAAACTGAACGTTTACAAACGTTACGAAACAAATCCAAACGTTACAAAACAAAACCGAATAATTACAAACGTTACAAAACAAAACCGAACGTTTACAAACGTTACAAAACAAATCCAAACGTTTCACCTTTTTAGCAATTTAAGCCAAACGTTTACAAACGTTATAAAACAAATCCAACATTTTAACCTTCTTAGCAACTTAACCGAAACGTTTACAAACGTTACGAAACAAATCCAAACGGTTCACCTTTTTAGCGATTTAAGCTAAACGTTTACAAACGTTACGAAACAAATCCAAATGTTTCACCTTTTTAGTGATTTAAGCCAAACGTTTGCAAACGTTACGAAACAAATCCAAACGTTTAAAACGTTACTAAACAAACGTTACCAAACAAATCCAAACGTTTACAAATGTACGAAACAAAAACAAACGTCTTATCTTTTTAGTGATTTAAGCCAAACGTTTACAAACGTTACGAAACAAAACCAAACATTTCACCTTTTTAGTGATTTAAGCCATACATTTACAACCATTACGAAACAAAACCAAATGTTTAAAACGTTACGAAACAAATCCAAACATTACAAAACAACACCAAACGTTTCCCCATTTTAGTGATTTAAGCCAAACGTTTATAAACGTTACGAATCAAAACCAAACGTTTGTAAACGTTACGAAATAAATCCAAACGCTTTACATTTTTAGTGATTCAAGCCAAACGTTTACAAATGTTACGAAACAAATCCAAACGTTTCAAAACAAATCCAAACGTTTGAAACATTACGAAACAAATCCAACCGTTTCACCTTTTTAGCGATTTAAGCCGAACGTTTACAAAGGTTACGAAAAAAATCCAAGCGTTTTAGCTTTTTGGCAAATCCAAGCGTTTAAAAACGTTACGAAACAAATCCAAACGTTTCGTCGTTTTAGCAATTTATGCCAAACGTGTACAAACGTTACGAAAAAAATCAAAATGTTTAACCTTTTTAGTGATTTAAGCCAAACGTTTAAAAACGTTACAAAACAAAACAGGACGTTTCACCTTTTTTGCGATTTAAGCCAAACGTTTATAAACATTACAAAACAAAACCAGACGTTTAAAACGTTACAAAACAAATCCAAGCGTTTCCCCTTTTTAGCAATTTTAGTCAAACGTTTATAAACGTTCCGAAACAAATCCAAACCTTTCACCTTTTTAGCGATTTAAGCCAAACGTTTACAAATGTTACAAAACAAATCCAAACGTTTCACCATTTTGGCAATTTAAGCCAAACGTTTACAAACGTTACGAAAGAAATCCAAACGTTACAAAACAAAACTAATTGTTTACAAACGTTATGAAACAAATCCAAGCGTTTCACCTTTTTATCAATTTAAGCCAAACGTTTACAAGCGTTACAAAACAAATCCAAGGGTTTCACCTTTTTAGCAAATTAAGCAAATCGTTTACAAATGTTACGAAACAAATCCAAAAGTTTCACCTCTTTTGCAATTTAAGCCAAACGTTTACAAACGTCACGAAACAAATCCAAACGTTACAAAACAAAACTGAACGTTTACAAATGTTACGAAATAAATCCAAGCATTTCACCTTTTTAGCAATTTAAGCCAAACGTTTACAAACGTTACAAATAAAATCCAAGCGTTTCACCTTTTTAGCGATTTAAGCAAAACATTTACAAACGTTACGGAACAAAACCAAACGTTTCACCTTTTTAGCGATTTAAGACAAACGTTTACACACGTTACGAAACAAATCCATACGTTTCCCCATTTTTAGCGATTTAAGCCAAACGTTTAAAGCGTTACGAAACAAATCCAAACGTTTCACCTTTTTAGCGATTTAAGCCAACCGTTTAAAAACGTTACGAAACAAATCCAAACGTTTCACATTTTTAGCGATTGAAGCCAAACGTTTACAAACGGTACGAAAAAAATACAAACTTTTCACCTTTCTAGCAATTTAAGCCAAACGTTTAAAAACGCTACGAAACAAATCCAAATGTTTCCCCTTTTTAGCAATATAAGCCAAACGTTTACAAACGTTAGAAACCAAATCCAAGCGTTTCACCGTATTAGCAATTTATGCAAAACATTTACAAACGTTAGGGAACAAAACCTAACGTTTCACCTTTTTAGTGATTTAAGTCAAACGTTTACAAAAGTTACGAAACAAATCTAAACGTTTCCGTATTTTTGCGATATAAGCCAAACGTATAAAGCATTACGAAATAAATCCAAACGTTTCACCTTTTTAGCGATTTAAGCCAAACGTTTAAAAACGTTAAGAAACTAATCCAAACGTTTCAAATTTTTGCCGATTGAAGCCAAACGTTTACAAACGTTATGAAACAAATCCAAACGTTTCCCATATTTAGCAATTTAAGCCAAACGTTTACAAACATTACGAAACAAAACCAACCGTTTCACCTTTTTAGCAAATTAAGCCAAACGTTGACAAACATTACGAAACAAATCCAAACATTTCACCTTTTTAGCTATTTAAGCCAAATGTTTACAAACGGTAAGAAACAAATCCAAATGTTTCACCTTTCTAGAGATTTAAGCAAAACGTTCACAAACGCTACGAAACAAATCCCAACGTTGCACCTTTTTAGCAATTTAAGCCAAACGTTTACAATCGTTACGAAATAAATCCAAACGTTTCACCTTTTTAGCAATATAAGCCAAACGTTTACAAACGATACGAAACAAATCCAAATGTTTCACCTTTTTAGCAATTTAAGCGAAACGTTTAAGGCCAAACGTTTACAAACGTTACGACACAAAACCAAACGTTTAAAACGTTAAAAAACAAATTCAAACGTTTCACATTTTTAGCGAATTAAGCCAAACGTTTACAAAAGTTACGAAACAAAACCAATTGTTCACCTTTTTAGCAATTTAAGCCAAATGTTTACGAACATTACAAAACAAATCCAAGTGTTTCACCTTTTTAGCAATTAAAGACAAACGTTTACAAACGTTACGAAACAAATCCAAGCGTTTCACCTTTTTAGTAATTTAAGCCAAAAGTTTGCAAAGGTTACGAAACAAATCCAAACATTTTACCTTTCTAGCGATTTAAGCAAAACGTTTACAAACGTTACGAAGTAAATCCAAATGTTTCACCTTTTTACCAATTTAAGCCAAACGTTTACAAACGGTATGAAACAAATACAAACGTTTCTCCTTTCTAGCGATTTAAGCCAAGCGTTTACAAACGCTACGAAACAAATCCAAACCTTTCCCCTTTTTAGCAATTTAAGCAAAACATTTACAAACGTTACGGAACAAAACCTAACGTTTCACCTTTTTAGCGATTTAAGCCAAACGTTTACAAACGTTACGAAGCAAATCCAACCATTTCCCCATTTTAACGATATAAGCAAAACGTTTAAAGCGTTACGAAATAAATACAAACGTTTTACCTTTTTAGCGATTTAAGCCAGACGTTTAAAAACGTTACGAAACTAATCCAAAAATTTCACATTTTTACCGATTGGAGCCAAACTTTTACAAACGTTACGAAACAAATCCAAACGTCTCCCATATTTAGCAATTTATGCCAAACGTTTACAAACATTACGAAACAAAACCAAGCGTTTCACCTTTTTAGCAATTTAAGCCAAACGTTGACAAACATTACGAAACAAATCCAAACATTTCACCTTTTTAGCGATTTAAGCCAAATGTCGGTACGAAACAAATCCAAACCTTTCACCTCATTAGCGGTTTAAGCTAAACGTTTACAAACGCTACGAAAAAATCCAAATGTTTCACCTTTTTAGCGATTTAAGCCAAACGTTTACAAACGTTACGAAATAAATCCAAACGATTCACCTTTTTAGCAATTTAAGCCAAACGTTTACGAACGATACGAAACAAATCCAAATGGTTCACCTTTTTAGCAATTTAAGCGAACATTTACAAACGCTACGAAACAAATATAAACGTTTCACTTTTTTAGCAATTAAGGCCAAACGTTTACAAACGTTACGAAACAAAACCAAGCGTTTAAAACGTTACGGAACAAATTCAAACATTTCACATTTTTGGCGAATTAAGTCAAATGTTTACAAAAGTGACGAAACAAAACCAAGCGTTTCACCTTTTTAGCAATTTAAGCCAAACGTTTACGAACATAACAAAACAAATCTAACTGTTTCACCTTTTTAGCAATTAAAGGCAAACGTTTACAAATGTTACGAAACAAATCCAACTGTTTCACCTTTTTAGCAATTTAAGCCAAACGTTTGCAAACGCTACGAAACAAATCCGAACATTTCACCTTTTTGGCGATTTAAGCAAAACGTTTACAAACGTTACGAAACAAATCCAAACTATTTACCTTTTTGGCGACTTAAGCCAAACATTTACATAGGTTTTGAAACAAGTCCAAATGTTTCACCTTTTTAGCAATTTAAGCCAAAGTTTAGAAATGTTACGAAACAAATCCAAGCGTTTCACCTTTTTAGCAATTTAGGCCAAATGTTTACAAACGTTACGAAAAAATCCAAGCGTTTCACCTTTTTAGCAATTTAAGCAAACGTTTACAAATGTTACGAAACAAATCCAAACGGTTCACCTTTCTAGCGATTTAAGCCAAACGTTTAGAAACGCTACGAAAAAAATCCAAACGTTTCACCTTTTTAGCGATTTAAGCCAAATGTTTACAAACGTTACAAAACAAATCCAAACGTTGAACATTTTAGCGATTTAACAAAGTTTACAAATATTACGAAACAAATCAAAATGTTTCACCTTTTTAGCGATTTAAGCCAAACGTTTACAAACGTTTCAAAAACAAATCCAAATGTTTCATCTTTTATCAATTTAAGCCAAACGTTTACAAACGCTAGAAAATAAAACCAAACGTTTCACCTTTTTATCGATTTAAGCCAAACGTTTACAAACGTTACGAAACAAAACCAAAAGTTTGATACACTACGAAACAAATCCAAACGTTCCACATTTTTAGCGATTTAAGCCAAACCTTTACAAATGTTACGGAAAAAAACCAAGCGTTTCACCTTTTTAGCACTTTAAGCCAAATGTTTACAAATGTTATGAAACAAACCCAACCGTTTTACCTTTTTATCAATTTATATGTCCTTATTTATTTCACATTGCGGTTGAGGGTTTGAAACGAATCTTGAACAAATCGGAAGAGTTAGGGTTCGCTCGAGGTTTGGTCTTTTTAGAGAACCATGACCCTTTATCTCTGTTGCAGTTTGCAGATGACACCATTTTGTATATGCCTTATGATGTTGAGAAGCTTAGAAATTGACTCGGATACTTCGCTCTTTGGAACTGATATCGGGTCTTCAAATTAATTTTCATAAAAGCTCTGTTATGGGAATTAATGTGAATGAGGATGATTTGTTGAATGCGGCGCAGATTGTTGGGTGCAAAGTTGATTATTTTCCTATTAAATATCTAGGGCTTCCTCTCTCGAACAGGACGCTCTCTACTTGCTCTTGGGATCCAGTGGTTGAACGATTCAAATCTCGTATGGCTTTGTGGAAAGGTTCTCTATTATCTTCGGCTAGAAGGTTAGTTCTCATTTAATCGGTTCTTTTTAGTGTGCCTATCTATTTCATGTCGTTATTCAATATGCCGGGAGCAGTTCAAAACAAATTAGAGTCGTATATGATTCGTTTTTTGTGGAAGGGAGATATTTCTTCTAGGGTGTTGTCTAAGGTCTCTTGGAGGTTTGGGTACTCATAATCTTAAAGTATGAAATCAAAGCTTGCTTTTTAAATGGGTATGGAAGGTGAGAATTAACAATAGAGAATCGCTTTGGTATAAAATTATCTCAAGTTGTTCAAACATCACGAATTGGAACTCGTTGTTGAATGGTGATGTTAAAAAATGTCCTTCATTTGGAAAGGAATAAAAAAGGCTTGTATTTTTATTAACAACTTTAAATACAATGTTGGAGATGGTTGTTCAATTTCCCTTTGGAATGACAATTGGAGTGGTTTGGGTCCTCTCTGTTTTTTGCTACCGCGTCCTTATAATCTTTCGAATCAGAAACAAGCAACTATTTGTGTGGTTTGGAGAGATGGATGGAGATGGAGAAGAAGGTTAAGAGGAGCTGCGTTGGTTTTATTAAACGATTTACCGTCAATTTGTAATGTTATTCCTCAGAATTTAGGACAAGTTGATAATATTTGGTGGAATATACGATCTAAATCTTATACTGCAGGATCTATGGTTCATTTTTTAGCTGAGAATGAAACCATGGATTGGAGTTTCAATCGCTTTCCTTCAATGGATGATGGTCGAGTGTTATACGTTGCTGCTGATTCAAATATAGGGGCTGTTATTATTCAGATTTTGAGTACTGCTGTCAATGCTCGGATTCTAGATGACACTACTGCTGGTTTGAGGATTAAGACAGCTCATATGGATGATTTTGCTACTGGAAATTGTGATGGAGATGCCGTTGACGCTGCTGATGAAGGTAATAACAATGTTGCTACTGTTGTTTGAATCTTGGGGACTGCTACTGGTTTGATGAATATTGCAGCTGCTATGGTCGGGTTTGCTGCTGGAAATGGTGAGGGAAATGTTGTTGATGCTGATGATGGAGGAAATAATAGAGTTGTTGCTGCTGGAAACGATAGTGACACCGCTGCCGACGCGATAAGGAATGGGGACGACACTGCTGCTGTTGGGCGTGTTAACTCTAGTGCTGGAATTGCTTCTTTGATATCATGATAAAGGAATTGTTAATCAACTTTTAACCAAGATACAGTTTGCACAACACCTTTTATGTCGGTATGGAATTCGAAAGCTCCGCCACGAGTCAAGTTTTTCATTTGGTTAGCCATGCATAATCGAGTTACTTCACTTGATTTTTTGGCACGTCGGTCAATTATCTCTGTGGATGATTCTATTTGTTTACTTTGTGGAGTGGTGGAGATGCAGGACCATATTTTCATCCACAGTGACTTCGCCAGAGATGTTTGGTTCACTATTTTGCGCAAGTTGGACATAGTTTGGATTTTCCCTTCTTCGTTTGTGGATTTCATGCATCAATTTCAATATATTATTTCGAGAGGTAATTATTGTCATCTGTGGAGGATTTTATGGTTTCTAGTTGTCTGGGAAATTTGGAAATGCAACAGGAACAATAGAGTGTTTCAGAACATGTTGCAGGATAAGGAGAGTGTTATTTTTGACTGGTTCAATAAAGCAGTTTTTATTTTTAAACTTTGTAATAAGGAGTTTGCTTATTCAGGCATGGATTTCTATCCAAATCCCATTTGCATTCTCCTTTCAGGGTGTTGATTTTTTAGGCCTTTCTCTTGACCATAGCCTCTAGTGCGCCACCATGAGTGTGCCACTTCTTGTGCGAAGGCTTTGAACTGGTCCTTTACCACTCCTTGTGATTAATATACATACTATTCATCAAAAAACAAAATCCAAATGTTACGCTTTTTTAGCAATTTAAGCCAAACGTCAAAAAACGTTACGAAACATATCCAAACATTTCCCCTTTTCAACGATTAAAGCCAAACGTTTACCTACGTTACGAAACAAAACCAAACGTTACGAAACAAATCCAAACGTTTCATATTTTTTAGCGATTTAAGCCAAACCTTTACACACGTTACGAAACAAAACCAAGCGTTTCACCTTTTTAGCAATTTAAGCCAAACGTTTAGAAACGTTACAAAACAAATCCAAGCGTTTCACCTTTTTAGCAATTTAAGCCAAACGTTTACAAACATTCTGTAACAAATCCTAGCGTTTCAAATTTTTGGGAATTTAAGCCAAACGTTTACAAACGTTACAAAACAAATCCAAGCGTTTCACCTTTTTTAGCAATTTAACCCAAACGTTTACAAAAGTTACAAAACGAATACAAACATTTCACCTTTTTAGTGAATTAAGCCGAACGTTTACAAACGTTATGAAACAAAACCAAACGTTTCACTTTTTTAGCGATTTAAGCCAAACGTTTACAAACGTTACGAAACAAATCCAAACGTTTCCACTTTTTAGCGATTTAAGCCAAACGTTTAAAACATTATGAAACAAATCCAAACGTTTCACCAGTTTAGCGATTTATGCCCAAACGTTTAAAAACGTTACGAAACAAATCCAAACGTTTCACCTTTTTAGCGATTGAAGCCAAACGTTTACAAACGTCACGAAATAAATCCAAATGTTTCCCATTTTTAGTAATTTAAGCCAAACGTTTACAAACGTTACGAAACAAAAACCAAGCGTTTCCCCTTTTTAGTAATTTAAGCCAAACGTTTACAAACGTAACTAAATAAACCAAGCGTTCCCCCTTTTTAGCTATTTTAGCCAAATGTTTACAATCGTTACGAAATAAATCCAAGTGTTTCACCTTTTAAGCAATTTAAGCCAAACGTTTACAAACGTTATGAAACAAATCCAAACATTTTACATTTTTAGCGATTTAAGCCAAACATTTACAAACGGTAAGAAAAAAAACCAAACAATTCACCTCTTTGGCAATTTAAGCCAAACGTTTACAAACGTTGCGAAACAAATCCAAACGTTTCAACTTTTTAGCAATGTAAGCCAAACAATTACAAGCGTTACAAAACAAATCCAAGCGTTTCACCTTTTTAGAACTTTAAGCCAAACGTTTACAAACGTCATGAAACAAATCCAAACGTTTCACCTTTTTTCAAATTTATGCCAAACGTTTACAAACATTACGAAAAAAATCCAAACGTTTCACCTTTTTAGCGATTTATGCTAAACATTTACAAAGGTTATGAAACGAATCCAAATGTTTCACCTTTTTAGCGATTTAAGCCAAACGTTTACAAACGATACGAAACAAATGCAAGCGTTTCGCCTTTTTAGCAATTTAAGCCAAACGTTTACAAACGTTACGGAACAAATCCAAGCGTTTCACCTTTTTATTAATTTAAGCCAAACGTTTACAAACGTTACGAAACAAATCCAGGCGTTTCCCCTTTTTAGCAATTTAAGCCAAACATTTACAAACGTCACGAAACAAATCTAAATATTTCACCTTTTTAGCAATTTAAGCCGAACGTTTGCAAACGTTACTAAACAAAACCAAATGTTTCACCTTTTTAGCGATTTTAGCCAAACGATTACAAACTTTACGAAACAAATTCAAACGTTTCCCCATTTTAGCGATTTAAGCCAAACGTTTAAAACGTTACGAAACAAATCCAATCGTTTCACCTTTATAGAGATTTAAGCCAAACGTTTATAAACGTTACGAAACAAATCCAAACGTTTCCCCTTTTTAGCTATTGAAGCCAAACGTTACGAAACAAATCTAAATGTTTCGCCTTTTTAGCAAATTCAGCCAAACTTTTAAAAACGTTATGAAACAAATCCAAACATTTTACCTTTTTAGCGATATAAGCCAAACGTTTACCTACGTTATGAAACAAAACAAACGTTTAAAACGTTACGAAACAAATCCAAACGTTTCATATTTTTAGCGATTTAAGCCAAACATTTACAAACGTTATGAAACAAAACCAAGCGTTTAACCTTTTTAGCAATTTAAGCCAAATGTTTACGAACGGTACGGAACAAATCTAAGTGTTTCACCTTTTTCACAATTTAAGCCAAACGTTTACAAACTTTCTGAAACAAATCTAAGCGTTTCACATTTTTAGGATTTTAAGCCAAACGTTTACAAACGTTACAAAATAAATGCAAGTGATTCACCTTTTTAGCAATTTAAGCCAAACGTTTACAAACGTTACGAAACAAATCCGAATGTTTAAACTTTTTAGCGATTTAAGCCGAAAGTTTACAAACATTGCGAAACAAATCCAAACGTTTCCACTTTTTAACGATTTACGCCAAACGTTTAAAACGTTACGAAATAAATCCAAATGTTTCAACTTTTTAGCGATTTATGCCAAACGTTACGAAATAAATCCAAACGTTTCTCCTTTTTAGCGATTGAAGCCAAACGTTTACAAACGTTGTGAAATAAATCCAAACGTTTCACATTTTTAGTAATTTAGGCCAAAGGTTACAAACGTTACGAAACAAAAACCAAGTATTTCACCTTTTTAGAAATTTAAGCCAAATGTTTCCAAACGTAATGAAACAAATCCAAGCGTTTCACCTTTTTAGCAATATAAGCCAAACGTTTACAAATGTTACTAAACAAATTCAAGCGTTTCACCTGTTTAGCAATTGAAGCTAAACGTTTACAAACGTTACGAAACAAATACAGGTGTTTCACCTTTTTAGCAATTTAAGTCAAACGTTTACAAACGTTACGAAACAAATCAAAACATTTCACCTTTTTAGCGATTTAAGCCAAATGTTTACAAACGTTACTAAACAAATCCAAACGTTTTTAAACGTTACAAAACAAAACCTAACGTCCCACCTTTTTAGTGATTTAAGACAAATGTTTACAAACATTACAGAATAATTCCAAAAGTTTCACCTTTTTTGCGATTGAAGCCGAGCGTTTACAAACGTTACGAAGCAAATCCAAACGTTTCCCCTTTTTAGCGATTTAAGCCGAATGTTTACAAACGTTACGGAACAATTCCAAAAGTTTCACGTTTTTAGCGATTTAAGCCGAGCGTTTACAAACGTTACGAAACAAATCCAAAAATTTCACCTTTTTAGCGATTTAAGCCAAACGTTTACAAAAGTAACGAAACAAATCAAAACGAGTCACCTTTTTAGCAATTTAAGCAAAACGTTATGAAAAAATCCAAACGTTTCACCTTTTTAGCGATTTAAGCCAAACATTTTCAAAGGATATGAAACAAAACCAAACATTTCAGCTTTTTAGCGATTAAAGCTAAAAGTTTACAAAGGTTACGAAACAAATCCAAACATGTCACCGTTTTTAGCAATTTAAGCCAAACGTTTACAAACGATACGAAACAAATCCAAATGTTTCACCTTTTTAGTGATTTAAGCCAAACGTTTACAAACGTTACAAACAAATATAAACTTTTCACATTTTTAGCGATTTAAGCCGAACGTTTACAAACGTTCCGAAACAAAACCAAACGTTTATAATGTTACGAAACAAATCCAAAGGTTTCACCTTTTTAGCAATTTAAGCCAAACGTTTACAAACGTTGCGAAACAAATCCAAGCATTTAACCTTTTTAGCAGTTTAAGTCAAACGTTTACAAACATTTTAAAATTTCAAACGTTTCACCTTTTTAGCGATTTATGCCAAACGTTTACATACGTTACGAATTAAATCCAAATGTTTCACCTTTTTACATATTTAGACCAAACGTTTACAAACGTTACAAATAAATCCACACGTTTTGTTTTTTTAGCAATTTAAGTCAAATGTTTACAAACGTTACGAAACAAATGTAAATGTTTCACCTTTACAGCGATTCAAGCCAAACGATTACAACTGTTACGAAAAAAATCAAACGTTTAAAATGTTACGAAAGAAATCCAAATGTTTCACATTTTTAGTGATTTAAGCCTAACCTTTACAAACGTTACGAAACAAAACCAAGCGTTTCACCTTTAGAGCAGTTTAAGCCAAACGTTTACAAATGTTACGAAATAAATCAAAGTGTTTCAACTTTTTAACAATTTAAGCAAAAGGTTTACAAACGTTCCGAAACAAATCCAAACGTTTCACCTTTTTAGCGATGTAAGACGAACATTTACAAACTCTAAAAAACAAAACCAAACATTTCACTTTTTTAACAATTTAAGCTAAACGTTTACAAACGTTGAGAAACAAATTCAAACGGTTCCCCATTTTAGCGATTTAAGCCAAACGTTTAAAACGTTGCGATACAAATCCAAACATTCCACCATTTTAGTGATTTATGCCAAACAATTATAAACGTTACGAAACAAATCCAAACGTTTAACCTTTTTAGCGATTGAAGCCAAACATTTACAAACGTTACGAAACAAATCCAAACGTTTCACCTTATTAGTGATTTAAGCCTAACGTCTACAAACGCTACGAAACAAATCCAAACATTTCGCCTTTTTAGCAATTTAAGCCAAACGTTTACAAACATTACGAAACAAATCCAAGCGTTTCTCCTTTTTAGCAATTTAAGCCAAACGTTTACAAACGCTACGAAACAAATCAAAGTGTTTCACCTTTTTAGCAATTTAAGCCAAACGTTTACAAAGGTTACGAAACAAATCCAAATGTTTCACCTTTTTAGCGATTTAAGCCAAACGTTTACAAACGTTACGAAACGAATCCAAACGTTTCTCCTTTACAGCGATTTAAGCCAAATATTTACAAACGTTAGAAAACAAATCGAAACGTTTCACAATGTTTATAAATGTTACGAAACAAATCAAAGCATTTCTCCATTTTAGCAATTTAAGCCAAAAGTTTACAAACGTTACGAAACAAATCAAAGTGTTTCACGTTTTTAGCAATTTAAGCCAAACGTTTACAAGGGTTACGAAATAAATCCAAACGTTTCACCTTTTTAGCAATTTAAGCCAAATGTTTACAAACGTTACGAAACAAATCCAAACGTTTCGGCTTTATAGCGATTTAAGCCAAACATTTACAAACGTTACAAAACAAATCCAAACGTTTCGCCTTTATGGCGATTTAAGCCAAACGTTTACAAACGTTGCAAAACAAATCCAAACGTTTCACATTTTTAGCGATTTAAGACAAACCTTTACAAACGTTAAGAAACAAAACCAAGCATTTCACCTTTTTAGCAATATAAGCCAAACATTTACAACTGCTACGAAACAAAGCCAAGCATTTCACCTTTTTAGTAATTTAAGACAAACGTTTACAAACGTTACAAAACAAATCCAAGCGTTTCACCTTTTTAGCAATTTAAGCCAAACGTTTACAAACGTCACGGAACAAATAAAAACGTTTCCCTTTTTAGCGATTTAAGCCGAACATTTTCAAACGTTACGAAATAAAACCAAACATTTCACCTTTTTAGCAAGTTAAGCCAATTATTTACAAACGTTACGAAACAAATATAAAACTTTTCACCTTTTTAGTTGTTTAAGCCAAACCTTTACAATCGTTACAAAAAAAATCCAAATGTTTCACCTTATTAGCAATTTAAGCCTAATGTTTACAAACGTTACAAAACAAAACCAAACGTTTCACCTTTTTTGCGATTTAAACCAAGCGTTTTAAACGTTACGGAACAAATCCAAACGTTTCACCTTTTTAGAGATTTATGCCAAACGTTTACAAACGTTTTGAAACAAATCCAAACGTTTCACCTTTTTAGAAATTTAAGTCAAACGTTTACAAACGTTACGAAACAAATCCAAACGTTTCACTTTTTTTGATATTTAAGCCAAACGTTTACAAAGGTTATGAAACAAATCCAAACGTGTCACCTTTTTAGCAATTTAAGCAATCCGTTTACAAACGTTACGGAACAAATTCAAACGTTTCACCTTTTTAGCGATATAAGCCAAACGTTTACAAAGGTTATATAACAAAACCAAACGTTTCGCCTCATTAGCGATTTAAGCCAAACGTTTACAAGGTTACGAAACAAATCCAAACGTGTCACCTTTTTAGCAATTTAAGCCAAAAGTTTACAAATGTTACGAAACAAATCCAAACGTTTCACCTTTTAGCGATTATATTTTCAAATGTTTTACATTTTTAGCGATTTAAGGCGAACATTTACAAAAGTTACGAAACTTAAGCCAAACGTTTACAAACGTTTACGAAACAAAACCAAGCGTTTCACCTTTTTAGCAATTTGAGCCAAACGTTTACAAACGTTACGAAACAAATCCAAGCGTTTCACCTTTTTAGCAATATAAGCCAAACATTTACAATCATAACAAAATTTCAAATGTTTCACCTTTTTAATGATTTAAGCCAAACGTTTACAAACGTTACGAAACAAATCCAAACGTTTCACCTTTTTAGCTATTTAAGCTAAACGTTTACAAACGCTACGAAATAAATCCAAACGTTTCGCCTTTTCAGCAATTTAAGCCAATCGTTTACAAACATTACGAAACAAATCCAAACGTTTCCCCTTTCTAGCGATTTAAGCCAAACGTTTACAAACGTTACGAAAAAAAACCAAACATTTAACACGTTACGAAACAAATGGAAACATTTCACATTTTTAACGATTTCAGCCAAACCCTTACAAACGTTATGAAACAAAACCAAGCGTTTCACCTTCTTAGCAATTTAAGCCAAAAGTTTACAAACGTTACGAAACAAATCCAAGTTATTCACCTTTTTTGCTATTTAAGCCAAACATTTACAAACGTTCTGAAACAAATTCAAGTGTTTCACCTTTTTAAGAATTTAAGCCAAACGTTTACAAACGTTACGAAATAAATCCAAGCGTTTCACCTTTTTAGCAATTTAACCCAAATGTTTACAAACGTTAGGAAACATATCCAAATGTTTCACCTTTTTAGCGATTTAAGCCGAACGTTTACCAATGTTATGAAACAAAACCAAACATTTCACCTTTTAGCAATTTAAACCAAACGTTTACAAACGTTACGAAACAAATCCAAACGTTTCCTCATTTTAGCGATTTAAGAAAAGCCTTTAAAACATTACGATCCAAATCAAAACAATTCACCTTTTTAGCGATTTATGCCAAACGTTTACAAACATTACGAAACAAATCCAAACGTTTCTTCTTTTTAGCGATTGAAGCCAAACGTTTACAAATTTTACGAAACAAATCGAAAGGTTTCACCTTTTCAGCGATTTAAGCCAAACGTTTACAACTGCTAAGAAAAAAACCAAATGTTTAAAACGTTACGAAAGAAATCCAAACGTTTCAGATTTTTAGTGATTTAAGCCAAACCCTTACAAACGGTACGAAACAAAACCAAGCATTTCTCCTTTTTAGCAATTTAAGCCAAACGCATATAAATGTTAGAAAACAAATCCAAACGTTTCACCTCTTTAGCGATTTAAGCCAAACGTTTACAAAGGTTACGAAACAAATCCAAACGTCTCACCTTTTTAGCAATTTAAGCCAAACGTTTACAAACGTTTACGAAACAAATCCAAACATTTCACCTTTTTAGCGATTTAAGCCAAACGTTTACAAACGTTACGAAACAAATCTAAACGTTTAACCTTTATAGCAATTTAAACCAAATGTTTAAAACGTTATGAAACAAATCCAAACGGTTCCCAATTTTAGCGATTTAAGCCAAACGTTTAAAACGTTACGATATAAATCCAAACATTTCACCTTTTTAGCGATTTATGCCAAACGTTTACAAACGTTACAAAACGAATCCAAACGTTTCGCCTTTTTTGCGATTGAAGCCAAACGTTTGCAAACGTTACGAAACAAATTCAAACGTTTCACCTTTTTAGCGATTTATGCCAAACGTTTACAAACGTTACGAACCAAATCTAAACGTTTAACCTTTTTAGCAATTTAAACCAAATGTTTAAAACGTTATGAAATAAATCCAAACGTTTCATATTTTTAGCAATTTAAGCCAAACGTTTACAAATGTTACGAAACAAATCTAAAACTTTCACCTTTTTAGGGATTTAAGCCTAACGTTTACAAACGTTACAAAACAAATCCAAAGGTTTCACCTTATTAGCAATTTAAACCGAACGTTTACAAATGTTACAAAAGAAAACCAAACGTTTCACCTATTTTGCGATTTTAAACCAAACGTTTTCAAACACTACTTAACAAATCCAAACGTTTCACCTTTTTGAGCGATTTAAGCCAAACATTTACAAACGTTATGAAACAAATCCAAACGTTTCACCTTTTTAGCAATTGAAGTCAAACATTTACAAACGCTACGAAACAAATCCAAACGTTTCACCTTTTTAGCGATTTAAGCCAAACGTTTACAAAGGTTACGAAACAAATCCAAACGTGTCACCATTTTAGCAATTTAAGCAAAACGTTTACAAACGTTACAAAACAAATTCCAACATTTTACCTTTTTAGCAATTTAAGCAAAACGTTTACAAAGGTATGAAACAAAACCAAACGTTTCACCTCTTTAGCGATTTAAGCCAAACGTTTACAAAGGTTACGAAACAAATCCAAACGTCTCACCTTTTTAGCAATTTAAGCCAAACGTTTACAAACGTTATGAAACAAATCCAAACGTTTCCCCTTTTTAGTAATTTTAGTAAACGTTTACAAACGTTACGAAACAAATCCAAGCGTTTCACCTTTTTAGCAATTTAAGCCAAACGTTTACAAACGTTACAAAATTTCAAACCTTTCACGTTTTTAGCGATTTAACCCAAACGTTTACAAACGTTACAAAACAAATCCAAACGTTTCACCTTTTTAGCAATTTAAGCCAAACGTTTACAAAGGTTACGAAACAAATGCAAACGTTTCGCCTTTTTAACAAGTTAAGCAAAACGTTTACAAACGTTACGAAACAAATCCAAACGTTTCACCTTTTTAGAGATTTAAACCAAACGTTTATGTTCGCCTGGAAATATTCCGGACTCGAATCTTTGAATTTATAATCGGGATCGGTTTGAGGTTTGATACTTTAACGAACCTATGCAGATATTCATAGGGCTTGTTTGGTTAAAGACACTTAACCACGTGATTTAAGAAGTAATAATATGGGAGTTAAGAACTCAGGCGAGATTAATACCGAAAACTACTCCTAAATTAAAACAATCCGGAGATTGCGAGATAAAAAGCATTGGGCTTGGTTTTTGATTGATTGATTTGTTGATACAACAATATTAAAGCTCTGAGCTATTTATAGCTCCTCACAATCGAGACTCCTAATCCAACTAAGACTAAAACTCTAATAGATAATCACTCCTAATGAGCTACAAATTCCTATAAAATAGAAAAAGCAATAATAAACAAGCTTTCCGTTGGGCCTTAATCCCCGATAAGCCCATATGAAGTTCTACCCGGTAATTATTTGGGCCGGTGTAAACAATGCCCCCAACAAGTCTGAAACGTTTATCTTTTGGGCTTGTTCTTCCTTCTCAGCACTTCCAAGCCCACTACTGAGGCCCAATTCATTCGAAAAAATTTAAAGGGGTGCGCATCTATAACCCTTTCGGTACCCCCTTTAAGCCACGTCATCTCCAGCTGTTCTCCACGATGCCACGTTTTGGCCCCACGACCCTTCGGCTTCCTCTGATTTTGTCTTTTAACAAAAATACCATTTCATTTCATCACTTACCTACTCTCTCTGCATTTATCAAGCTTTCTCTCTCCTCAGCAATCCTCAAGTAATTCACCAAGTCTCTTCTGGTAAGTTTTCGCCCTAACCTCTCTTGTCTTTGATTCGCCTCTTCTGATCATTCGCCTAACTGAGATATCCTATTCTGCAGTTATAATGGCTGCTCCTAATGACGCTATCGCCGCTCAAGTGACCGACAAGATGAACGAAATCCAAGCTGCTGCTCCAAATACCGATCTTCAGGTAATAGTGAAAACCAACGACGACAAAGAATGTGTCGGTCCAATACTCGTTTCGCCCAGTCATCTCTGCGAAATTGCTACCCCTTTTCACGAAGAAGTCCTACCACGATTCTCACTCGCCCACCAGTCTTCCATTTGGGTGAACACAATGTTTAGAAACTGGCCGACAGAGCACAAGGGTTATCAAGAATGGGTAAACCGATTAAAACCTCACTTCGGCCAATTGTGGAAAGATGTTGGAATATACGACATGATCGGCCTCTGCAAGGCGAGCAGACCGATAGCGAAGCATTATATCATGGGGGCCTCCCTCTTCTGGTCGTCCGCTGTCAACTGCTTCTGTTTCAAGTTTGGTATGATGACCATCACTCTCCTGGATATGGCTGCAATCTTGAACATCCCTGTAATCGGCGAACGTATCTCGCCCAACCTGGACGCCGAAATCCCTGCTTTTAAACTGACAAAGGCCCAACGGAGTTACGGTCCCTTCGTCAAACTTTTTATGGGCGAAGAACACTACAAACCAGACACCAAAGAGCACATCGCATTCCTGGCCTTCTTTGTGGCGAAGTTCGTCCTCTGTACTTCATCTTTCAGAGTTACAACTGACTGCTTCACACTCGCCACTGCTCTGGCCGAAGGGAGGAAATGCAATTTGGGCGAGTTCATGCTGGCTCACTTGTACAGAAGTCTGAATGAGATCGCTCCTCATGCTGAAAAACGAATTTTCCAATGCCCCAGTGGTCCACTGTGGGTCCTGCAATTATGGCTTGCCCTTTACTTTCCAGAGCTCTTTGAAATCGGCCCTCACATCAAAGCCGATTTGTGCGGTTACCAATTGATCGCTGCTGGTACCCGTCTCCCTCATGTATTGGACGTTCTAGAAGTGTTTACCAACTCTGTTCGTACCTCAGAGCTTTTTTGTCCCATCCTGACCCTGAAGTATCCCCCATCTTGGTTATACCTCGGCTGGGATAGTGACGATACAGAAGAAGCTATGGGCGACCCTAAAAGGAGACTTGGAGGTCAATATTGGGGTAGCTCCCTAAAGAGCAGGAATTTAATCGCCGGTTTGGAATATAACCGCAGTAGTATAGAGGCATACTGCCCTAACTATGTGGCTCGGCAGTTTGGCTATAACCAAGGAATTCCCTGTCCTTTATTGATCTCCGTCAATAGTCGCGGGACCTACAGACCTTCATTAGAAAACTATGCCGACTTGCAATTCATAACTCGCCTTAATAGAGCCTATCTTCCCCCCATATCAGAAATTTCTCGCCCTTCCACCTCACCCAAGTGTACCCCTGAATTTGATAGCTGGTGGGCTTCAGTCGTAGAATCGTGTTTCGACCTATCTCCAAAAGAAATCCTCTCTCTTTATAATTTTTCTTTACCTCCTTTATCAAGAAACCCAACTCATGCCGATCTGTTTCTTTTGCAGGCACCGAAACGTCCCAAATATGAAGGTAACCTATTCCATCTTTTTGAAATTTCTAGGTTCGAACGTTTTTACAAATTTAAATATGACCCGTTAGATCGGCCAGGCATGAACCTTAGGATGCAACGTCATAGACGAATAGCTAGGACTAAATTCAACGAAAAGATGAAAAAAGTTTGGAAAGATAAGTACGAAAAAACATACTCTTATGAATTCTTCTTAGCCCATATTCGCCCGAAGTTCAAATATAAGAGTCCACCAGTTCCTAAGTGTAACATATCCACCCCTAATCCAATTAAACTGCCTAAAAAACGAGTAAAAAAGTCTAAGCCGATCGTAAATAACGAAGGGGTCACTTATACTGGCATCAGATGTCCCTCTGATGTCGAGGCGATAAGTGAACTGGTCAAACATGGCTACACTAGAATACCAGGTAACAAAGATATCATTTCGCCTTTGAAACTTTCCTTTATTTCATACTGTTTACACCGGCCCAAATACTTACTGGATAGAACTTCATGTGGGCTTATCAGGGATTAAGGCCCAACGGAAAGCCTGTTTATTATTGCTTTTTTCTGTTTTATAGGAATTTGTAGCTTATTAGGAGTGATTCTCTATTAGAGTTTTAGTCTTAGTTAAATTAGGAGTCTCGATTGTGAGGAGCTATAAATAGCTCAGAGCTTCATTATTTTTGTATCAACAAATCAATCAATCAAAAACCAAGCCCAGTGCTTTTTATCTCGCAATCTCCGGATTGTTTTAATTTAGGAGTAGTTTTCGGTATTAATCTCGCCTGAGTTCTTAACTCCCAGATTATTACTTCTTAAATCACGTGGTTAAGTGTCTTTAACCAAACAAGCCCTGTGAATATCTACATAGCTTCGTTAAAGTATCAAACCTCAAACCGATCCCGATTATAAATTCAAAGATTCGAGTCCGGAATATTTCCAGGCGAACATCTTTTGGCGACTCCACTGGGGACCAGTTTATGGTTAGCACAAAAATGGACTTTAAGGACGATTCCAGGCACGCTCGGTCCATACGCCGACAACAACGGAAGGAAGGTGACATAGTAGACGAATCAGATTCGGATAGATCGGAAACCATGGCCAAGGACAAACAGGTGAACCAATCAAGCAAGGTGCCGAATACAACGGATACCGAGGGGAACCTGCCTAAGGACAAGATCGACGACGCGACCGATGATATGATAGACTACTCACGTCAGCTTCCTCCCTCTCGCCCTTCTTTATCACAGGCCGATTTCTCGGCCATGAGGGGAGATATAGCGCAGGAGAACAAGCAGATGTTCGACGGTGCTATGCACCAGATGTCCGAAGTAATGAGGAACATCATGGCCGACCAAACGTCGGTCCAAAGGCAGATCCAAGGGAACTTAGATGGCCTCAACAAGGCAATGGAAAACCTAGGGCGATTATTTTCTGGGCAATCCACGGCCGATCAAGGGTACAGGAGGGCCGAACAAAACCAAACACCGAGCCGTTTTGGTCAACCAGGTGGTTCGGCCGAACAACAACCCAGCAAGATGGGGTATACATATGGTTCCGTTAAGCTCTTAACGAGGAACGAGGCCGAGTTCTCAGGAAGGGCCGATCACCCGGGGGCGAGCTCGTCCAACCCACAAGGTGAAGCTAGACCACAAGGGGGAGCTACTGGAACCAACACCCAGGAGCCCAACACGGGCGAACGATCGTACTCCGAGGGAGGCGATCCAAATATATACAATCAAGGGCAACTCGTGGACGTGCTAGAGAGGCTCGGGGTGGACCTGCGACCTATGCCTCGCCCATCGTATATGAAACCATATCCGGACTGGATCGACAAGTTATATCCTTTCCCAAGGGGGTATAAAGTGCCAGAATTTAGTTTGTTTTCGGGCGAGGAGAAGGGCCAATCTACGGTTGAACATGTCGCCCGGTTTTCAGCCCAATGCGGCGAAGCAGCCGCTCACGATTTCTGGAAGCTCCGGCTTTTCGCCAGCTCTTTGACAAAAATGGCGTTTACGTGGTACTCTAGATTGTCGCCCAATTCGGTGGACACATGGAAGGACCTCGAAATCCTCTTCCATGAAGAGTTTTACAGGGCACCACCTGATGTCACCCTGGCCGACCTCGCCCGAATCTTACAGCTACCAAGCGAATCGGCAGAGAAGTATATCGGCCGATTTAGAAATCTCAGGACTAGGTGTTCCACCAAAATGTCAGAGGCCGATTGCGTACCTATGGTGGTAAGAGGAATGAGTTTCGCCATGAGGGAGCACTTCGAGGGCCACAGGTTTCGGGACTTGTTCGAGCTAACGAACAGGGTGACGAGCTACGAAAGACTCCTCCAGGAGAAAGAACAGAGGAGAGGCGCATCTAAAGGGACCTATTACAAAGACCATCTCGACGTGGCCGTGGTGTCCGATAGCGAGGATAGTGGTTCCGAAGATGAAGTCAACATGGCCGAATTTTTGGGAACTAAACCCCTGGAATGTTCGGCCTTGCGAAAGCCTGGCTTTGTTAAAAGAAATAAAACCGCGGTGGTACAAAAAGAGTATTCGTTCGACCTGACTAAGGCCGACGACATATTCGACGCCCTGTTGAAGGATGGGCAGATCGCCTTAAGCGAAGGTCATACGATTCCACCGTCGGAGGAGCTGGTCGGTAAGGATTACTGCAAGTACCACAATTCCTGGAGGCACAGCACGAACAATTGCGTAAATTTCAGAAACGTGATCCAGAAGGCGATTAACGAAGGGAAACTTCTGTTCCCAACAAAGAAAGAGGCCGATGCTAAATACGTGTCTATTAACACAGTTCGGCCTCACTTTGATAGCTACCTAGAGCAAGGGAAGATACAAAGCAAGGGGAACCCTAGAAGGCCCAAGCCGAGAGTAGAGACCGACGGTTCAAAGTGGCGAGGAGAAAAAGGACGACCTCAGCAACAGAAGAGGAAGCGATACAGCTCGCCCACTGCAGATATGACCTGCCCATCATGCAGAACGTGTTTTGAGGTCAAGGGAGGCAAGAACACGAGAAAGCATCCCAAAACCTTTAAACCGAGATCGCCCACAGAGCAGTGGCAGAGGCATGAGCCACAGCGGAGGCCTACTACTAACGTATTCAAGAGGATATTTCGGCCAACGGAGGAGACACCTCGTATGACGAAAACCCAGAAAAGGCGAATGCAAAGGCTGCGACAAGAGTCGCGAGCGAATCACGGGGCAGAATCGGCTCCCAGAGAGCAGCACGGAAATAGGCCAATAGCCGAGAGACTGGGGGCAAGGAACCAGGCCGATGCGGATACCAAATCACCTGATAGGCAAAATGCCAAGGTAAGGAAGGTATGGATGCCGAAGGGCGAAAAACAAGCGGCCGATGTGTCCGTTACGGCAGTAGTTCACGAGGATGACGAAGATTCCAGCGGCCGATCGTCCTACAAGGACGTACTCGTATCGCACCAGGGTGGCCAGCTACGAGTATGCGTCGATTTTCGGAACCTCAACCTGGCCACACCCAAGGACGAATACCCGATGCCTGTGGCCGATATGCTAATCGACAAGGCAGCTGGACACACGATACTCAGTTTCCTCAATGCGCACTCCGGGTACAACCAAGTTCCAATCAGCAAGGAAGACATCTCCAAAACGGCTTCTAGATGCCCCGGGCCGATCGGAGCCTACGAATGGGTCGTGATGCCTTTTGGCTTAAAAAACGCGGGGGCAACATATCAGAGGGCGATGAACAAGATGTTCAGAGTCCTTGACTGCCTTGAGATCTACATCGACGATGTCGTAATCAAGTCAAATACCGACGAAGTTCATCTGGCCGATCTCCGGAAAGGTTTCGAGCGTATACGACGCAATGGGTTAAAAATGAACCCTCTGAAATGCGCGTTCGGCGTTTCGGCTGGAAACTTCTTGCGTTTCTTGGTTCACCAGCGGGGAGTAGAAATAGACAAGAACAAAGCCAAGGCGATTATCAATGCTGAACCACCCAAAACCAAGAAGCAGCTCCAGAGGCTCATCGGTCAAATCAATTTTTTAAGAAGATTCATAGCAAACACAGCGGGCCGACTTCGCAGCTGGAGTGTTTTGCTGAGAGGAAAAGAGACCGACGAGTGGATATGGACGGACGAGCAACAGAGGGTGTTCGACGATTTGAATGGTTACTTGGCAAAACCTCCGGTTATGACCCCTCCAAAGCCGAATAAGCCGTTGTTGCTATACCTATCGGCTGCACACGAATCCCTAGGATGTATGCTCGCCCAAGAGGACGATGGGGTCGAGAGAGCAGTCTACTACTTAAGCCGAGGATTGACGGACACAGAGATTCGCTATACCGACATTGAAAAAATGTGTCTATGCCTGTACTTCACATGCTGCAAGCTGCGATACTATATGTTGCCGGTTGTAGTGTATGTATTGTCCCAGACCGATATCATTAAGTATATCTTATCGAAGCCATACCTGAGGAATCGGATTGGAAAATGGGCGATTGCTATGTCCGAATTTACGTTGGTATATGTTCCCCAAAGAGCAGTAAAAGGACAAGTATTGGCAGATTTCCTGGCCGATCACCCTGGTATTACCCTCAAGGAGGAAACTGTCACGTTTTGCGACATCGCCATGTGGGAGATGTGGTTCGATGGGTCCAGAACAAGCCAGGGGGCAGGCGCCGGAGTTCACATCATCACACCCTTGGGGGCATCCTACCGGTTGTCATTTTCACTCCAGTTCGAATGCACGAACAATCAAGCAATATATGAGGCCCTGATATTCGGTTTCGAGATTTTAGCCGAGCTGGGGGCAAAGGTGATCAGCGTCAAAGGAGATTCTTTACTAGTCATCAAGCAAGTGACAGGAGAATTCAAATGTGAGTCCGAGCTATTAGTGAGATATTGCAACAAGGCGAAACACTTGGTCGAAGGCTTTCAGGATACGAGGATAGAATATACAGAGAGGGCCGATAACAGCGTTGCAAACGACCTAGCTCAGCACGGTAGCGGTTACAAGGTGAACCATCAGTTCGATGCTATAGAAAGGGAAACGCCGAATCTCCATTCCGGGGGCATCACCATCAACGAAAGGATATTTTCGGCCTACCAACTCGACGTTAACCAAGATTGGAGAAGCGAAGTATTAAATTGGTTTGAGAAGCCAGACCATACGAATAGAAGGTTGAGAACCTTGGCACTAAACTATGTAGTTCTAGCAGGCGAACTATATAAAAAGGGCTTTGAAGGGCTACTTTTTAGATGTATCGGCCCTAAGGAAGCAATGCTAGCGATGGCCGAAGTTCACGAAGGAATAGCCGGTGCTCACCAAGCGGGTCCCAGAATGAGGTGGTTGATCCACAAATACGGTTTTTATTGGCCGAAAATGGAACAGGACTGCATAAGGTATGCCAAAGGTTGTGAAGCCTGTCAAAAGTTCGGCCCAATACAACACGTCCCGGCCGAAGACCTGCATTCTATTATCAAGCCGTGGCCATTCAGAGGATGGGCAGTCGACCTGATAGGAAAAATATACCCCGGCTCATCAGACGGTCATACTTTTGTAATTATCGCCACGTGCTATTTTACCAAATGGGTCGAAGCTAAACCTTTGAAGTCGCCGACACAAGAAGCGGTGATCAAATTCTTCTAAGAATACATCGTCCACCGACACGGGTTACCCGAGTCTATAACCACAGATCAAGGGATGATGTTTACGGGAAGCGACATGAGTTGGTGGGCCTCCCAAATGAAGATAAAAATGTTGCACTCAACACCGTACTACGCCCAGGCCAACGGACAAGCCGAAGCCACGAACAAAGCCATCAAGCTCATAGTTCAAAAGATGATTGAAGAAAACCCAAGGCAATGGCATGTGTTTTTATCAGAAGCTGTTTGGGCGAATAGAACCAGTCAGAAGTCGGCTACTGGGACCTCGCCTTTCAGATTGGTTTATGGCTACGATGCGATGTTGCCAATGGAGCTGACTGTCACGTCTACTCGCCGAAGATACCAGAGCGAATTATCCAAAGAGGATTACTTTGACAAGATGGTGATAGATTCTCTTGACCTTGACGAAGAACGTTTGACGGCGTTAGATCACTTAGAAGCTCAGAAAAGGAGGGTCGAGAGATCTTACAACAAACGGGTAAAGCGGAAAGTTTTTGCGGTGGGCGATATAGTGTGGAAAGTGGTCTTGCCTATCGGCCATAAAGACACTCGGCTTGGTAAATGGAGCCCGAACTGGGAAGGCCCCTTTATTGTGGTCAACAAGCTAACAGGCGGAGCATACTTGTTGGCGGATATTGATGGGGAAGAACACGACAGGGCGATCAACGGTCAGTTCCTGAAAAAGTACGTTCCTAGCTGTTTGGAGGGCGTAGACCGTCGGTTATTTGGAGCCGACGAAGAGTAGTGCTGTTTGTAATTTCCCGCCGAGCATCCTGGAATGTCACAGTTTACAGAGTATGCGGCGAATATAGGTAAACGCCGATCATTTGGTAGTACCATTTGCTTTTTCGGCGTTTCACATCAGTTGAGTTTTTTCAACGGGTTCTCCGTTTTTCTCAACACCTTGTAATTATATTTTAGCTTAATAACATTATTTCATATCGGACTAACTATGGGCCGATAATATAAAAATAATCAAACAAGGCGCAAATGTGAAAGTGAAACTTTCGGCTCTGTGGCCGAATGAGCATTGAAATTGCAAAAACAATATACGGCCCCCAGGCCGATCAAAGGGTTTTAATATTCAGAATTAACATGAAAATACAAAATTATAAAATTGTTCTGGACTTAAAATGTTAAAAATGACTAAACATGTCGCCTATCTCACTACGAAGAGTGCTGAATTGAGAGCGGGCGTCTGCCACCTTTGACTTCATCTTCGCAAGACTTTGCTTCAGGGCGTTTCGATCTTTCTTGACAGCGATACCCTCAAGCAAGTCCTTGTCCATTGCCACTTCAAGATCGCCGATGGATTGTTCTTCCGCCTCCAACTCAGACTTCATCGCAGCGATCTTCTCCTAGAGCTCTTTGGCATGATTCCGACGAGACGTGAGAGTCGACACGGCCGATTTTACATTTAACTTCAGACCATCCAGTTTTTCCTTGACAGCATTCTCTTGGGCGAAGAGTTTGTCATGCTCGGATTGTATCGCCGTTGACTCGTCATAGATAGCCTTGAAAGCGGGGAGCGAGGCCGACAGCTTGACCATAGCGCTACGAGCCTTCTCACTTAAGACTTCTGGAGGAGCGTCGGCCAAAGCAGTCGCCGATTTTTGTAGTTGCTCAACATCTTTAGGCGACTTAAAAAGGGAGACGCCTTGGGACTTCAAAGCAGAAACAGCATCTAAATGATCGCCCCAGCTTTCAGAGCCTTTGGCTTCTTTTGGCACTTTAGTTTCTTGGACAGGCGAATCATCCATATCGCTGTCAGAGTCCAGAAAAGCAGCAGCTTTCGCCGCAACGTCGTCGCAGCCAGCGGTGTCGTCGGGGATCTGCCAGGTTTGACCACAATAAAAGATCAGCTGATAACTTTACTATTGAAGCAAAGTAAAGCGAATATGAGGTACCTTAGTCTTGGAAGCAAGCTTTGCCGGCAGATTGGCAAGAGACGAGCTCAATGGAGACAGCAGCTTCGGCATGGGCGAAAACGCCAGCATCTGGGACACGGTAGGTGTCACCGTGGAATTGGATTTCTGAGAGACCACCGGCTCCACTGATCGGCCCTCGTCTCCAGTGAGCTCCTCGGCCGTTTCAGTATCGCCCCGAGAAGAAGATTGCGCGCTTGAAGGTCTGGTGAGTGGGGTTTCAACAAGTGCAGGGTCGAACATCCGGGACCCCGATGTGTCTTTTTTCGCCCTCTTCGCTTTAGGCTCCTTCTTAGAGGGTTTCTTGGCAGGACGTTTTTGTTTCGCCCTCTTAGATTCGGAGCGCTCCTCGCCGTCGGTGTCGAATACATCTCCCTTACCCCACTTAGGAACGCCAACTGAGAAAAGAAACAAAATTAGAGGGCGAATTCAATAAGAATAAATGGAAAAATAGGCAAGTTACCTGGTATCCTATTATAGCCAACTCGAACAAGTTCGGCTATCGCCTCGACATCAGAAGGGCATCTGATGCCGGTATATGTTACACCTTCACTCGTTATTTCAGGTTTTCGCCTTATTAATTTTTTCTTGGGAAGTTTTATTTGATCGACGGTGGACATGTTAACTTTGGGTACTGGTGGGCTCTTATATTTAAATTTAGGGCGAATATGAGCAAGATAAAATTCATAAGAGTATTTTTGTTCGTAATGTTCTTTCCACACTTTCTTCATTTTTTCATCATATTTTGCCCTAGCCATTCGTCTATGTTTTTGCATCCTAAGGTTCATACCAGGGCGATCTAAAGGGTCATATTTGAACTTATAGAAACGCTCAAATTTAGCTATTTCGAAAAGATGAAAGAGATTACCTTCATATTTCGGACGTTTTGGTGCCTGCAAAAGAAACAGATCGGCATGAGTAGGGTTTCGTGATAAAGGAGGCAATGAAAAATTATGAAGACTGAGGATTTCTTTGGGGGAGAGGTCGAAATAAGACTCTACGACTGAAGCCCACCAGCTTTCATACTCAAGTGTCCGAATCATTGACAAAGAAGGGCGAGAGATTTCGGAAATGGGGGGAAGATAGGCTCGGTTTAGGCGACAGATAAACTGGAGGTCTGGGTAATTTTCTAAAGAAGGTTTATAGGTCCCGCGATTATTGACGGAGATCAATAAAGGACAGGGAATCCCTTGACTATAGCCGAATTGATGGGCGACATAATTCGGGCAGTATGCTTCAATGCTACTGCGGTTGTATTCCAGCCCGGCGATTAGGTTTCGTGATTTTAAGGCGCTACCCCAGTTTTGAACGCCGAGTATTAACCGAGGATCGGCCATTTCTTCTTCAGAATCGGCGCCATCCCAAGGGAGATACAACCAAGTAGGGGGATATTGAAGGGATAGAATGGGGCAGAACAATTCGGCAGTTCTGACTGAGTTGGAGAAAACTTCCAGTACGTCTAGTACGTGGGGGAGGCGAGTACCGGCAGCAATCAATTGGTAACCGCATAATTCGGCTTTTATTTGTGGACCAACTTCAAAGAGTTCCGGGAAATAAAGAGCCAGCCATAATTGTAACACCCATAATGGACCACTTGGGCATTGGAAGATCCGTTTGTCTCCGTGAGGGGCGATTTCATTCAAAATCCTGTATAGATGGGCGAGCATGAATTCTCCAAGATTGCATTTTCGGCCTTCAGCAAAGGCGGAAGCCAAGGTGAAACAGTCTGTGGTAACTATGAAGGAAGAGGTGCAAAGGACGAATTTTGCTATGAAGAACGCCAAGAAGGCGATGTGTTCTCGGGTATCCGGCTTGTAATGTTCTTCGCCCATAAAAAGCTTGACGAAGGGACCATAGCTTCTCTGAGCCTTCGTTAGTTTGAACTGGGGGACTTCGGCGTCCAGGTTGGGCGAAACGCGTTCGCCAGTGATGGGGATATTTAGCATGACCGCCATATCAAGCAGAGTAATTGTCATCATGCCGAACTTGAAGCAGAAGCAGTGGACGGCAGTAGACCAGAAAAGTGAGGAGCCCATGATGTAGTGTTTGGCGATAGGCCTGCTCGCCTTGCAGAGACCAATCATGTCATAGATGCCGACGTCCTTCCATAATTGGCCGAAATGGGGTTTCAATCTATTTACCCAATCTTGGTACCCTTTGTGTTCGGTCGGCCAGTTTCTGAACATTGTGTTGACCCAAACGGAGGACTGATGAGGTAATGAAAAGCGTGGTGGGACTTCTTCATGAAATGGAGTTACTATTTCACAGAGATGACTGGGCGAGACAATTATTGGACCAACACATTCTTTGTCGTCGTTGGTTTTTACTATTACCTGAAGATCGGTATTTGGAGCAGCAGCGTGAATTTCGTTCATCTTATCGGTCACTTGAGCGGCGATAGCATCATTAGGAGCAGCCATGATAACTGCAGAATGAAGTACCTCGGTTAGACGAATATTTGGGAGGGCGATTCAAATGTGTGAGGGGCGAGGATAGTTACTTACCAAGCAGTAATACGGAGAGCACTTGAGATTTGTCTAGAGAGAGAAAGCTTCACAAATGCAGAGAGTAAGTGAGAGAAAATGAGGTTGTTTTTCTTAAAAGATAAAATTGACGGAAGCCGAAAGGTCGTGGGGCCAAAACGTGGCATCATGGAGAACAGCTGGAGATGACGTGGCCTAAAGGGGGTACCGAAAGGTTTATAGATGCGCACCCCTTTAAATTTTTTCAAAATGATTTGGGCCTCGGTAGTGGGCTTGGAAGTGTTGAGAAAGAAGAACAAGCCCAAAAGATAAACATTTCAGACTTGTTGGGGGCATTGTTTACACCGGCCCAAATACTTACCGGATAGAACTTCATGTGGGCTTATCAGGGATTAAGGCCCAACGGAAAGCCTGTTTATTATTGCTTTTTTCTGTTTTATAGGAATTTGTAGCTTATTAGGAGTGATTCTCTATTAGAGTTTTAGTCTTAGTTAAATTAGGAGTCTTGATTGTGAGGAGCTATAAATAGCTCAGAGCTTCATTATTTTTGTATCAACAAATCAATCAATCAAAAACCAAGCCCAGTGCTTTTTATCTCGCAATCTCCGGATTGTTTTAATTTAGGAGTAGTTTTCGGTATTAATCTCGCCTGAGTTCTTAACTCCCAGATTATTACTTCTTAAATCACGTGGTTAAGTGTCTTTAACCAAACAAGCCCTGTGAATATCTACATAGGTTCGTTAAAGTATCAAACCTCAAACCGATCCCGATTATAAATTCAAAGATTCGAGTCCGGAATATTTCCAGGCGAACACATACTAACTTGCTGTTTTCCAGTTGGCGTGCCGAAATGGGCGAAAGGGGACGTTTACGACACAGATGGCGAAGACCGGCCAGAAGCAAAGAAATCTCGGCGCAAGCGTCCAGCGAGCAAAAAATCGTCCAAGAAGGAGCCTAAGGAGCCAAAGCCAAAGAAAATGAGGGCTGAACTTTCTGGGTCTCGCCTTTTTGATCCCGCTCCTTCTGACCCTGAAATAAATCGCCCTTCCAGGAGCGCTCATTCCTCTTCAAGGGGTGATACCCAGACGGGGGACGATCACACTTGCGACGAAGGCATCTCCTTGACGGGGAACCGCTCTCCTCAAAAAACATCGTCTGAAGTCGCCCCGACGGTGTCGCAAATGCTCAACTTTTCTCCGCTCCCTACTCTGCATTCGCCCCTTGGTTCAGACCTGGTGAACCTCCCGGCTCGTCTTGCTGCTAAAACTAAGGTACCTTATTTTTGCTTATTATCGCCTTAACAATGTCCCTATCAGCTAATTTTTTATTGTGGCCAAACATGGCAGATACCGGATGACGTCCCGGCGAAGCATGACGACCTGGCAGCAAAAGCAGCGGCCTTCCTTAACTCTAACAGTGAGGAAGAAGAGATGTCCGCACCAGAGATTGAGCAACAGGCCGAAGTGATCAGCGGTCCTTCTGAGGGATGGGGCGATCACCTAGACGTCGTTGGCTCTTTGAAGTCCCAAGGTGTGGCGATCTTCAAGTCACTTGAAGACTTTGGTCGTCTTAAAAGAGCGGCGACTGCTCTGGCCGATGCCCGTCCAGAGGTTTTGAACGAGAAGGCTCGTAGTGCCATGGTCCAGCTGTCTGCGTCGCTACCCGCATTCCAGAAGAACTATGATGAGGCGACGCTGATCCAGACAGATCATGACCAACTGACCCTTCGGGAGGCCGAAGCAAGGGAGAAACTGGAAACGCTCAAGGCTTCCGTGAAAGCATCTGTTTCGACCTTGACTGCTCGCCGGGACCATGCCAAGGAGTTTAGTGACAAAATTTCAGCCTTGAAGCTCGAGCTGGAGACTGAAGAGAAGGGCATAGGCGAACTGGAAGCTGCCATGGACAAGAGCTTGCTCGAGGGGGTCGGTGTGAAGAAGAGCCGGAATGAGCTGAAACAAAGCCTCGCCAAGATGAAGCCGAAGGTGGATGAAGCCCGGAAGTCTTTTAACACAGTTCGTAGTGAGCTTGGCGATATTTTTAGCCATTTTTAGTTTTTTCAAGTTCCAAACAATGTTAATGTTTGTTTGTTTAATTTTGTAATACTTTGAATCGCACTATGTTTTGATCGGCCTGGGGCCGTATCTCGTTTGTTTTTTGGTTATTTTTCAATGTTTATTCGGCCAGAGAGCCGAAAATTTCACCATTATTCACACCTTGCATTGCTTTCATGTCTACTTATTTTCATATTATCGGTCCGTAATTAGTCCGACACGAAATAATGTTATTTATTATCAAAAAATGATTACAAAATGTTGAGAAAAACGGAGGACCCGTTGAAAAAACTCAACTAACGCAGAACCGCCGAAACGTAAATGGTATTACCAAATGATCGGCGTTCGCATATATTTGTCGAGCTTTCCATGAATTTTAACAAATTATGGTATTGCTCGGCGAAAGTTTACAACCAACATTATTCCTCGTCGGCTCTCGACAGCCGTTGGTCGTTATAAAAACTGAGCGTCCGAGGTAAAAAAGTATGTTCACCTGTGACAATGATCAGCCGAAGTATCTCGTATAATCGGCTAGAAGCAATATTTAAAAGCGCCGCCGAAGCCACCAACAAAACGAACATTTCTCCTGACTCGGTGTTTGACCGAATTTTGCGGTCGCGTCTATTCGTCGTTGGTCCCAAACAGCCGTCGGTCGATGCCATCCCAGCAACTAGGAACATACTTTTTTAGGAACTGTCCGTTGATTGCCCTGTCATGCTCCTCTCCGTCAATATTCGCCAGCAAGTAAGCACCGCCTTCTAACTTGTTGACTACAATAAAGGGGCCTTCCCAATTTGGGCTCCATTTGCCAAGCCGATTATCTTTATGACCGATAGGCAAGACTGCCTTCCAGACTATGTCGCCCACTGTAAATACTCTTCGTTTTACACGTTTGTTGTATGCCCTCTCGACTCTTCTTTTCTGGGCTTCAAGGTGATCCAATGCTGCTAATCGTTCCTCGTCAAGGTCTAAAGCGTCTATCACCATTTAATCGAAGTAGTCGTCATTGGACAGTTGGCTCTGGTATCGGCGACGAGTCGACATGACTGTCAACTCCATTGGCAGCATTGCATCATACCCGTATACCAATCGGAACGGCGAGGTCCCAGTAGCCGACTTCTGACTGGTTCTATTCGCCCAAACGGCTTCCGATAAAAGCACGTGCCATTGTCTTGGATTCTCTTCAATCATCTTTTGGACTATAAGCTTGATGGCCTTGTTGGTGGCTTCGACCTGTCCGTTAGCTTGAGCGTAGTACGGTGTTGAATGTAACATTTTTATCTTCATTTGGGAAGCCCACCAACTTATATCGCCTCCTGTGAACATAGTCCCTTGCTCTGTAGTTATGGACTCGGGCAAGCCGTGTCGGTGGACGATGTATTCCTTGAAGAACTTGATCACCGCTTCTTGTGTCGGCGACTTTAAAGGTTTAGCTTCGACCCACTTGGTGAAGTAGCAAGTGGCGATAATCACAAAAGTATGACCATCAGACGAGCCGGGGTATACTTTCCCTATCAGGTCGACCGCCCATCCTCTGAATGGCCATGGCTTGATGATGGAGTGCAGGTCTTCGGCCGGGACGTGTTGTATTGGGCCGAATTTCTGACAAGCTTCGCAACCTTTGGCATATCTTATGCAGTCTTGTTCCATTTTCGGCCAATAAAAGCCGTATTTATGGATAAGCCACCTCATTCTGGGGCCCGCCTGGTGGGCGCCCGCTATACCTTCGTGTACCTCGGCCATAGCAAGCATTGCCTCTTTTGGACCGATGCATCTGAAGAGTAGCCCTTCAAAGCCCTTCTTATATAATTCGCCGGCTAAGACCACGTAATTAAGGGCTAAAGTCCTCAGCCTCCTATTCGTGGAGTCTGATTTTTCGAACCACTTTAGGAGCTCGTCCCTCCAATCTTGGGTGACGTCCAGCTGGTAAACCGAGAATTGTCTTTCGTCGATCGTGATGCCCCCGGTGTGGAGATTCGGCGTTTCCCTCTCTATAGGTCGAACTCTCGGTTTACCTTGTAACCACTACCGTGCTGAGCTAGGTCGTTTGCAACGCCGTTATCGGCCCTCTCTGTGTATTCTATCCTCGTATCTTGAAAGCCTTCGATCAGGTGTTTCGCCTTGTTGCAATACCTTCCCAACAGCTCGGACTCGCATTTGAATTCTCCTGTCACTTGTTTAATGACTAGCAAAGAATCTCCTTTTACACTGATTGCCCTTGCCCCTAGCTCGGCTAAAATCTCAAAACCGAATATGAGGGCCTCATATTCTGCCTGATTGTTGGTGCATTCGAACTGGAGTCTGAATGACAACTGGTAGGATGCCCCCAAGGGCGTGACGATGTGTACTCCCGCGCCTGCCCCCTGGCTTGTCCTGGATCCGTCGAACCACATCTTCCACACGGCGATGTCGAAGAACGTGATTGTTTCTTCCTTGAGGGTAATACCAGGGTGATCGGCCAAGAAGTCTGCCAACACTTGTCCTTTTACTGCTCTTTGGGGAACATACACCAATGTGAATTCGGACATTGCAATCGCCCATTTTCCAATCCGATTCCTTAAGTACGGTTTTGATAAGATATACTTAATGATATCGGTTTGGGACAAAACATACACTACGACCGGCAACATATAGTATCGCAGCTTACAGCACGTGAAGTACAGGCATAGACACATTTTTTCTATGTCGGTATAACGAATTTCCGTGTCCGTCAGTCCTCGGCTCAAATAGTAAACTGATCTCTCGATCCCATCGTCCTCTTGGGCGAGCATACATCCTAGGGATTCGTGTGCAGCCGATAGGTATAGCAATAAAGGCTGATTCGGCTTTGGAGGAGTCATAACCGGAGGTTTTGCCAAGTAACCTTTCAAATCGTCGAACACCCTCTGTTGCTCGTCCGTCCATACCCACTCATCGGTCTCTTTTCCTCTCAGCAAAACACTCCAGCTGCGCAGCCGGCCCGCTGTGTTCGCTATGAATCTTCATAAAAAATTGATTTGACCGATGAGCCTCTGGAGCTGCTTCTTGGTTTTGGGTGGTTCAGCATTGATAATCGCCTTGGCTTTGTTCTTGTCTATTTATACTCCCCGCTGGTGAACCAAGAAACCCAAGAAGTTTCCAGCCGAAACGCCGAATGCGCATTTCAAAGGATTCATCTTTAACCCGTTGCGTCGTATACGCTCGAAACGTTTCCGGAGGTCGGCCAGATGAATTTCGCCGGTATTTGACTTGATTACGACGTCGTCGATGTAGACTTCAAGGCAATCAAGGCCTTTGAACATCTTGTTCATCGCCCTCTGATATGTTGCCCCCGCGTTTTTCAAGCCGAAGGGCATCACGACCCATTCGTACGCTCCGATCGGCCCGGGGCACCTAAAAGCCGTTTTGGAGATGTCTTCCTTGCTGATTGGAACTTGGTTGTACCCAGAGTGCGCATCTAGGAAACTGAGTATCGTGTGTCCAGCTGCCCTGTCGATCAGCATATCGGCCACAGGCATCGGGTATTCGTCCTTGGGTGTGGCCAGGTTGAGGTTCCGAAAATCAACGCATACTCGTAGCTTCCCGTTTTTCTTCATCACTGGTACGATGTTAGAGAGCCATTCGGTGTATTGGGCTTCCCGAATAAACTTGGCATCTTCCAGCCGCTTAATCTCATCCTAGATGAGAGTATCCACTTCCCTGGACATTCGCCGGGGAGGTTGCCGAAATGGCCGAAACCCACTCTTTAATGGGAGCTTATGCTCGGCGATATCAGGATCAAGGCCCGGCATTTCATCATACGACCAGGCAAAACAGTCGCGGAACTCAATGAGTAGAGCGACCAGTTGCTCTCTGAATCCTTCGTCCAATCCTGCGTTTATGTATATGGGCTTAGGTGATTCATCTGTGTCAGATTGATTTCGAGGAGGTCATCCTGTACCTGGGCGGGATCGTCTTCTAACTTCCCGGTTGCCAATCGTATGTCCCCGATCCGCAACGATCCTGTTGGGTCTTGATCTTGGTCCTCATAGATGCATTCGGCCGATGTAATATCATACAGCGAGGTTAGCTATCTAATTTTCTCCCTCAATTCTTTATGTTGTGCTATCATTTTGAATCTCTGAGGATGGTGGATCGGCCTTTGCCCCCGAGGGTCACTGATACCGGCCGATCCGAGTTAACAAGCAAGCGAGGGACGCTCGTCTCTCCTTTCGAGCTAAGGGATTGTATGTTGCGCACCTCTTCATCATATAAACGTGCGTCGAGCACGTTATGATCTTCGCCGAAGGGGTTGGGGTCACCCTGCACAACTTCGGCCTCTCCGTCATCTCGCCATATAAAGAGCATTTGATGCATAGTCGACGGTATGCACATGTTGGAGTGTATCCAATCACGGCCGAGCAAAATGTTGTAGTTGCTCCGGGCGTTGACTACGAAAAACCCTTCTTCGGTTTCCACTCGCCCTACCTTGATTCTGAGGGTAATATACCCCTCGGCCGGCGTTTCGCCCCCTGCGAAGTCGGTCATGTAAACATCGGTCGGGTCCAGCTGATCTCGCGTTACGCCCAGTTTTTTGAGCATCTTCGCCGGTAGTATGTTGACGCCAGCCCCGTTATCGATGAGGACTCTGTTAACCGACACCCCATTCAAATCGGCCTTGATATACAATGGCCGAATGTGCCTAGTCATCCTCGTTGGAGGTTTGCTAAGAGATACTACCGCGGTACTATCGGCGCTATCTCCTTCCGGTACGATTACATCGCCTTCCAACGTTGCCTTCTGCCCCGGTTTACTTCTGTATGAGTTGGGGAGCGTGACCACTTTTACTCCGTATTCATCCCTTACCACCGGGACCCAGGCTTTCAACACGCCCTTCTTGTGCGAAACGACGACCTCGCGGTCTTTGGGTAATCTCGCTTTAAGTTGGCCACCCTGGTGCGATACGAGTACGTCCTTGTAGGACGATCGGCCGCTGGAATCTTCGCCATCCTCATGAACTACTGCCGTAACGGACACATCGGCCACTTGATTTTTGCCCTTCGGCATCCATACCTTCCTTACCTTGGCGTTTCGCCTATCAGGTGATTTGGTTTCCGCATCAGCCTGGTTCCTTGTCCCCAGTCTCTCGGCTATTGGCCTATTTCCGTGCCGCTCTCTGGGAACCGATTCTGCCCCGTGATTCGCCCGCGACTCTTGTCGCAGCCTTTGCAATCGCCTCTTCTGGGTCTTCGTCATACGAGGGGTCTCCTTCGTTGGCCGAAAAATCCTCTTGAATACGTTAGTGGGAGGCCTCCGTTGTGGCTCATGCCTCTGCCACTGCTCTGTGGGCGATCTTGGTTTAAAGGTCTTGGGATGCTTCCTCGTGTTCTCGCCTCCTTTGACCTTAAAACACGTACTGCATGATGGGCAAGTCATATCTGTAGTGGGCGAGCTGTATCGCTTCCTCTTCTGTTGCTGAGGTCGTCCTTTTTCTCCTCGCCACTTGGAAGCGTCGGTCTCTACTCTCGGCTTGGGCCTTCTAGGGTTCCACTTGCTTTGTATCTGCCCTTGCTCTAGGTAGCTATCAAAGTGGGGCCGAACGGTGTTAATGGACACGCATTTTACATCTGCCTCTTTCTTCGTTGGGAAGAGAAGTTTTCCTTCGTTAATTGCCTTCTGGATCACGTTTCTGAAATTTACGCAATTGTTCGTACTGTGCCTCCAGGAATTGTGGTACTTGCAATAATCTTTACCGACCAGCTCCTCCGACGGTGGAATTGTATGACCTTCGCTTAAGGCGATCTGTCCATCCTTCAACAAGGCATCGAATATGTCGTCGGCTTTAGTCAGGTCGAACGAATACTCCTTTTGTACCACCGCAGTTTTATTTCTCTTAACAAAGCCAGGCTTTCGCAAGGCCGAACACTCCAGGGGTTTCGTTCCCAAAAATTCGGCCATGTTGACTTCATCTTCGGAACCACTATCCTCGCTATCGGACACCACGGCCACGTCAAGCTGGTCTTTATAATAGGTCCCTTTAGATGCGCCTCTCCTCTGTTCTTTCTCCTGGAGGAGTCTTTCGTAGCTCGTCACCCTGTTCGTTAGCTCGAACAAGTCACGAAACCTGTGGCCCTCGAAGTGCTCCCTCATGGCGAAACTCATCCCTCTTACCACCATAGGTACGCAATTGGCCTCTGACATTTTGGTGGAGCACCTAGTCCTGAGATTTCTAAATCGGCCGATATACTTCTCTGCCGATTCGCTTGGTAGCTGCGAGATTCGGGCGAGGTCGGCCAGGGTGACATCAGGTGGTGCCCTGTAAAACTCTTCATGGAAGAGGATTTCGAGGTCCTTCCATGTGTCAACAGAATTGGGCGACAATCTAGAGTACCACGTAAACGCCATTTTTGTCAAAGAGCTGGCGAAAAGCCGGAGCTTCCAGAAATCGTGAGCGGCTGCTTCGCCGCATTGGGCTGAAAAACGGGCGACATGTTCAACCGTAGATTGGCCCTTCTCCTCGCCCGAAAACAGACTAAACTCCGGCACTTTATACCCTCTTGGGAAAGGATATAACTTGTCGATCCAGTCTGGATATGGTTTCATGTACGATGGGCGAGGCATGGGTCGCAGGTCCACCCCGAGCCTTTCTATCATGTCCACGAGTTGCCCTTGATTGTATATATTTGGATCGCCTCCCTCGGAGTACGATCGTTCGCCCGTGTTGGGCTCCTGGGTGTTGGCCCCAGTAGATCCCCCTTGTGGTCTAGCTTCGCCTTGTGGGTTGGACGAGCTTGCCCCCGGGTGATCAGCCCTTCCTGAGAACTCGGCCTCGTTCCTCGTTAAGAGCTTAACGGAACCATATGTATACCCCATCTTGCTGGGTTGTTGTTCGGCCGAACCACCTGGTTGACCAAAACGGCTCGGTGTTTGGTTCTGTTCGGCCCTCCTATACCCCTGATCGGCCGTGGATTGCCCAGAAAATAATCGCCCTAGGTTTTCCATTGCCTTGTTTAGGCCGTCTAAGTTCCCTTGGATCTGCCTTTGGACCGACGTTTGGTCGGCCATGATGTTCCTCATTACTTCGGACATCTGATGCATAGCACTGTCGAACATCTGTTTGTTCTCCTGCGCTATCTCGCCCCTCATGGCCGAGAAATCGGCTTGTGATAAAGAAGGGCGAGAGGGAGGAAGCTGACGTGAGTAGTCTATCATATCATCGGTCGCGTCTTCGACCTTGTCCTTAGGTAGGTTCCCCTCGGTATCCGTTGTATTCGGCACCTTGCTTGATTGTTCACCTGTTTGTCCTTGGCCATGGTTTCTGATTTGTCCGAATCTGATTCGTCTACTATGTCACCTTCCTTCCGTTGTTGTCGGCGTATGGACCGAGCGTGCCTGGAATCGTCCTTAAAGTCCGTTTTTGTGCTAACCATAAACTGGTCCCCAGTGGAGTCGCCAAAAGATGTTCGCCTGGAAATATTCCGGACTCGAATCTTTGAATTTATAATCGGGATCGGTTTGAGGTTTGATACTTTAGCGAACCTATGCAGATATTCACAGGGCTTGTTTGGTTAAAGACACTTAACCACGTGATTTAAGAAGTAATAATCTGGGAGTTAAGAACTCAGGCGAGATTAATACCGAAAACTACTCCTAAATTAAAACAATCCGGAGATTGCGAGATAAAAAGCACTGGGCTTGGTTTTTGATTGATTGATTTGTTGATACAACAATAGTAAAGCTCTGAGCTATTTATAGCTCCTCACAATCGAGACTCCTAATCCAACTAAGACTAAAACTCTAATAGATAATCACTCCTAATGAGCTACAAATTCCTATAAAATAGAAAAAGCAATAATAAACAAGCTTTCCGTTGGGCCTTAATCCCTGATAAGCCCATATGAAGTTCTACCCGGTAATTATTTGGGCCGGTGTAAACAGTTTACAAACGTTACAAAACAAAACAAAACGTTTAAAACGTTACGAAACAAATCCAAACGTTTCACATTTATAGCGATTTCAGCCAAACCCTTACAAACGTTACGAAACAAAATCAAGCGTTTCACCTTTTTAGCAATTTAGGCCAAACGTTTACAAACGATCCGAAACAAATCCAAGCGTTTCACCTTTTTAGCCATTTTAGCCAAACGTTTACCAACGTTCTGAAACAAATTCAAGCGTTTCATCTTTTTATGAATTTAAGCCGAACTTACGAAACAAATCCAAGCGTTTCACCTTTTTAGCAATTCAACCCAAATGTTTACAAACGTTACGAAACAAATCCAAACATTTCACCTTTTTAGCGATTTAAGACGAACGATTACAAACGGTACGAAACAAAACCAAACATTTTACCTTTTTAGAAATTTAAGCCAAACGTTTACAAACGTTATGAAACAAATCCAAACAGTTCCCCATTTTAGCGATTTAAGCCAAACGTTTAAAATGTTTCGATACAAATCCAAATGTTTACAAACGTTTCGTTACGAAACAAATCCAAGCGTTTCACCTTTTTAGCAATTTTACCCAAATGTTTACAAACGTTACGAAACAAATCCAAACGTTTCATCTTTTTAGCGATTTAAGAGGAACGATTACAAACGTTACGAAACAAAACCAAACATTTTACCTTTTTAGAAATTTAAGCCAAACGTTTACAAACGTTATGAAACAAATCCAAACAGTTCCCCATTTTAGCGATTTAAGCCAAACGTTTAAAACGTTTTTGAAACAAATACACACAAAATAGAGAAAGAAAAACGAATTGCAAAAAATAAATGGTAAAGAAGAAAATATATACAATTATAATGATAAAATAAATTTTAGCATAATATTTAAAGACTTTTGTGACAAATTTTATTTTGCAGCAATTAATTAAAATTATATAATGTTGTGATAATTAAATACTGTGTCAAATATTTTTGTCACTATAGAAATTAATTGTGTTTGTTGTGACAATGGATTTTGACAAAAACCGTTTTGTCACTGTATATTAAAAATACAGTTATTATTTTATCATAATATGTAAAAATATTGTAAATAATTTTATTTTCCAGCAATTAAGCGAAATTAAATGATATTGTGATTAATAAATGTTTCGTCACTATGCAATTAGAAAAAAAATTAATGATAACAGGATTAAATGAGTTATGAAATTATATTTTATTTTGATAAAAAAAAAGTATGTGACAATTAAGATTCAAATATCCAAATTAGGTTAACTTCTTATCTTATCAAAGCACTCTTCATTAGGGAAAAACTTTTTTTGCTGAATATTGACCCCCATACTACCGCATCAATTCCATACGTTGTACTTCTCACGCCGCCACACTTTCATTGATTCTGTGTTTGTTGCTGCTTATTTGTCCAGGTATTTTTTAACTTAAGAAAAAAGACTAAATTGATTAATGTAGGATGAATTTCATATTCAAATTGCTTATTTGTTCAATTGATAATTTAAATTTTCAATTGATTCGTACAAACTCGAGTTAGGGCTTCAAACTCGACGAATTATCACCTATTCTCGAGTTTGTTATCTCAGTAAAAACAAGAACTCGAGGTTAGCCTTCCATTTCGTCGAGTATTAAAACTTACATCAAGTTTGTGCTTAAACAGAGATAAAAAGAAAAAGTCGAGTTAAGGATGTAACTCGTCGAGTCTTAAGCATGACATCGAGTTTTAACATTGCAAGAGACATGTAAACTCGAGTAACATGTAAAAGTCGTCGATTATATAGCCTTACCTCGAGTATGTTTAGAACTGAAATGGCATAAAATTTCTAAGGTATAATAACCTATGCAAGTTTAAACAGAATTTCTGGCTAATAATACCTCATTAGAGAGGGTCTTCAACCTTTTTAACAGTAACCCTAAGCAAGTGTTAGTCTTGTTTCAGAACCGCAGGTAGTTCAGGGAAAGAAATTGGAGATAAGTTTAAAATAGCTAACGATATCTGATTTGTAATGGGTAAGTTTTAATTATATTTTCAATTGATAGATTTGTACCAAATATTGATGTTGCCTAATATATTATTTTGGAATGAAAGGGACGCCATCAGACAAAAGTTGGATGAAGTCGTACTGATTTAGTTTATGTTATATTCAAGGGGTCAAAAAATTTCTGAATATTGCAAAAGACTTTACTGATTCAAATGGCAGAGTTCGATGTCCATGCAAGAACTGCATCAATATTTATTTGAAGCCATTGCAAGAAGTCAAAATGGATCTATATCAATATGGAATTAGTGAAAACTACACAAATTGGGTGCACCATGGTGAGACTTCTCAACCTCGTAATAGTTTTGATGGCTCTATCTATTCGGACAATGAATTGGAGAATAGTGGAAATGATGTTTCAGAAATGTTAGATGATATGTGTAATGCAACTTTTATGGACACCGACATGGAAGACAGACTTGCCAATCAAGATAATAACATGCTAGAAGGAGAAGTAGCAAAATTTGCTAAATTGTGGAATGATTCTCATTGTGAACTATATCCTGGAAGTCAAAAATATTCAAAACTCTCTTTTCATCTTAAGATGATTAATATCAAAGCACTCGCACATTCTAGTAATAAGTCATTTTTTCCGAATTTGGAGTTGTTCAAGGATGCACTGCCAAAAGGAGAAACCCTTCCAAGCTCAAGTTATGAGGTTAAAAAATTGATGCGTGATTTAGGACTTGGTTACGTAACTATTGATGCTTGTGTAAATGATTGTGTGCTATTTTGGAAGGAAAATGAAAATGTTGACACGTGTCCAACTTGTAAGGCCTCTAGATGGAAATTAGGTTTCGGAAAACGCAAGAAGGTTGCTCAAAAGTTCTTAGACAATTTCCTTTAGTACCTAGACTTCAGAGGTTATTTATGTCTAAAGATATTGGTGAAAATATGAGGTGGCATAAGGAGAAACATGTAGATGATGATACGATTAGACATCCAGCTGATGCTACGGAATGGAAAGATTTTGACCAGAAATATGCTTGGTTTGGCAAAGATGCTCGTAACGTGCGACTTGGGCTTGCTAGTGATGGATTTAACCCTTTTGGAAATATGAGCACGAGTTATAGCATGTGGCCGGTGATTGTGACGCCATATAACTTACCACCATGGAAATGCATGAAGGAGAATTTGTTGATGTTATCTTTGCTTATTCCTGGTAAGGAATCTCCCGGAAATAATATCGATGTATATTTAAGTCCATTAATTGATGAGTTAAAAGAGTTATGGGAGACCGGCGTGACAACATATGATGCATATAGCGTTAAGAATTTTCAATTACATGCTGCATTATTATGGAGAATAAATGACTTTCCAGCATATGGAATGTTATCTGGATGGAGCACAAAAGGAAAATTGGCATGTCCTGTGTGTAATAAGTGGACGTGTTCGCTAACATTAAAAAAATGGAGTGAAGCAATGTTACATGGGTCATCGGAGATATTTACATGCCCAACATTCTTGGAGAAAAAGCAGAAAATTTGATGGCAAACCAAAGCACGGGTCAAAGCCTTAAGAGTTTCCAGGAGATGAAGTTCTAAGGCAATTAGATTTGCTTCCTAAAGCGTGCACGTGGTCATGAAGATCTCAATTGGACAAAGAGAAGTATATTCTTTGAATTTCCTTACTGGAAAACATTAAAATTACGTCATAATTTAGATGTAATGCATATTTAGAAGAATATATGTGAGAATATATTGGGTACGTTGATGAATATTGATGGAAAATCTAAGGATAACATTAAGGCTCGAATGGATTTAGAAGCAATGGGTATAAGAAAAGAGTTACATTTACAGCAAAAAGGAAATAAATTTCTTATGCCACTTGCTTGTTATACATTACCGAAGCCTGAAAGAAGAAAGTTTTGCGAATGGTTGCAGTCAATCTGGTTGCCAGACGGATATGCTTCAAATCTTTCTCGATGTGTAAGTGTTCAGAACTGCAAAGTTATGGTGATGAAAAGCCATGATTATCATATATTCTTGCAACGGTTACTTCCAGCATCAATTTGTGGGTCTTTGCATGGTGAGGTTTACACTGCATTATCAGAGTTGAGCTCTTTCTTTAAGGAGCTTTTTTCGAAGAGTTTAAAAAGATCTACTGTTAAAAAGTTGCAGAGAGATATCATTTTGATAATATGTAAACTTGAGATGATATATCCTCCATCTTTTTTTGTGGTAATGATGCATTTGGCAATTCATCTACCACGTGAAGTAGAATTAGGAGGCCCTGTTCACTATAGGTGGATGTACTTTATTGAGAGGTTAGTTGATAAGGAAATTTCATTTTTCGTTTTCTTGCTGCAGTTTTAACTATTTTTTTATATAACTATATGGTTTATTCACATTTACAACAAATTTGTTGTGCAGGTTCTTACGTACTTTGAAAAATTATGTACGTAATTTAGCTCGACCGGAGGGTTCAATTGCTGAAGCGTAAATATATTATGGTGTTTAAATATATTTATTGGACGCTCAACAATTACATGTATCACATCAGTTACTTCCCTTGATCGCACCGCGATAAAGGTCTTTAGAAAATGGGTTTTGTCAAACCGTAAGTCGCGCCTTTTATAAGCTTGTGACGCACCCTTTACACATATGTCGCGACCACTAAAACCCTTATGTTCCTCTAAAAAAATGAAAAATTCATATTTTGATAGAAGACTTTGAATTGATTCCTTAGTGTTTTAATATGTTCCTACACACTAATAGACAATATTAGAACCTTTAAATTGATTTTCAAAGCTAAAATTAGAGATCAAAAGAGACTGATCCAACAATCTCCCTCATTTTGATTTTGACAATCAATTTACTCAAATTGCTAAGTCAAATGGAGTTCAAATAAATTTCGAATCCTTCTCACTTTACGCACAATTAATCAAAATAATATTTAAGTGCATAAAGTAAGGACAAATAAAAATATTTAGGCATTTAGTAAAAACTTGCAATTTCGAAAGAAAAGAAATTAAAGTCAAATACAATTATTTCTCCCTCTTTTTAAAAAATAAAAAGAATTAAAGGAATATATAAAAATATAATACCAAAAAATGAAATTGATAAAGAAATTAACACAATGTAAGGATCATTTCATTGATAATTTAAACTGCAATACATAAAGCATTAAGATCAATTAAGAAACTTTAAATACACATACATGTAATCCGCTACAAGTTGGAGCACAAGGAATTTCTGGCATGAAATGCAATATTTTAAAGGGGTAATATTATAGAGATTCATTAACTATACTTGTTTTTGTAACGTTTGTAAACGTTTGGCTTAAATTGGTGAAAAGATGAAACACTTGGATTTTTTTCGTAACGTTTGGCTTAAATTGCTTAAAAGGTGAAATGCTTGGATTTCTTTCGTAAAGTTTGTTCATGTTTGGCTTAAATTGCTAAAAAGGTGAAACGCTTGTATTTGTTTCATAACGTTTGTCAACGTTTGGCTTAAATCGCTAAAAAGTTGAAACGTTTGGATTTGTTTCGTAACGTTTGTCAACATTTGGCTGAAATCGCTAAAAAGGGAAAACGTTTGGATTTGTTTCGTAACGTTTCTAAATGTTTGGCGTATATCACAAAAAGGTGAAACTATTGGATTTGTTTCCTAACCTTTGTAAACGTTTGGCTTAAATTACTAAAAAGGTGAAACGCTTGGATTTGTTTTGGTAACGTTTGTAAACGTTTGGCTTAAATCGCTGAAAAGGTGAAACATTTGGATTTGTTTCGTAACGTTTGTAAACGTTTGGCTTAAATCGCTAGAAAGGTTAAACATTTGGATTTGTTTCGTATCGTTTGCAAACGTTTGGCTTAAATCGCTAAAAAGGGGTAACGTTTGGATTTGTTTCGTAAAGTTTGTATACGTTTCGCTTAAATCGCTAAAAAGGGGAAACGTTTGGATTTGTTTCGTAACGTTTGTAAATGTTTGGCTTAAATCGCTATATAGGTTAAATGTTTTGATTTTTTTCGTAACGTTTGTCAACGTTTGGCTTAAATCGCTGAAAAGGGGAAATGGTTGGATTTGTTTCGTAACGTTTGTAAATGTTTGGCTTAAATCGCTGAAAAGGTGAAATGCTTGGATATGTTTCGTAACGTTTGGCTTAAATCGATGAAAAGGTGAAACGTTTGGATTTGGTTCGTAATGTTTGTCAACGTTTGGCTTAAATCGCTAAAAAGGTGAAACGATATGATTTGTTTCGTAGCGTTTATAAACGTTTGGCTTAGATTACTAAAAAGGTGAATCGTTTGGATTTGTTTCGTAGCGTTTGTAAACGTTCGGCTTAAATCGCTAAAAAGGTGAAAAGTTTGGATTTGTTTCGTAATATTTGTAAACGTTTGGCTTCAATTGCTGAAAAGGTGAAACGCTTGGATTTATTTCGTAACGTTTGTAAATGTTTGGCTTAAATAATTGAAAAGGTGAAACGCTTGGTTTTGTTTCGTAACATTTGTAAGCGTTTGGCTTAAATTGCTAAATATGTGAAACGTTTGGATTTGTTTCGTAACGTTTGTAAATGTTTGGTTTAAATTGCTAAAAAGGTGAAACATTTTCATTTGTTTCGTAACATTTGCAAACGTTTGGCTTAAATCGCTAAAACGTTTGGACTTGTTTCATACCGTTTGTAAAACTTTGGCTTAAATTGCTGAAAACGTGAAACACTTGGATTTGTTTCGTAACTTTTGTAAACGTTTGTCTTAAATTGCTAAAAAGGTGAAACACTTGGATTTGTTTCGTTACGTTTGTAAATGTTTGGCTTAAATTACTAAAAAGGTCAAAAGCTTGGTTTTGATTCGTAACATTTGTAAATGTTTGGCTTAAATTGCTAAATATGTGAAACATTTGGATTTGTTTCGTAACGTTTGTAAGCTTTTGGACTTGTTTTGTAACGTTTGTAAACGTTTGGCTTAAATTGGTGAAAAGATGAAACACTTGGATTTATTTCGTAACGTTTGGCTTAAATTGCTTAAAAGGTGAAACGCTTGGATTTGTTTCGTAAAGTTTGTTCACGTTTGGCTTAAATCGCTAAAAAGGTGAAACGCTTGGATTTTTTTCGTAACGTTTGTCAACGTTTGGCTTATATCGCTAAAAAGTTGAAACGTTTGGATTTGTTTCGTAACGTTTGTCAACGTTTGGCTGAAATCGCTAAAAAGGGGAAAAGTTTGGATTTGTTTCGTAACGTTTGTCAACGTTTGGCTTATATCGCTAAAAAGGTGAAACATTTGGATTTGTTTCGTAACGTTTGTAAACGTTTGGCTTAAATCGCTGAAAAGGTGAAATGTTTGGATTTGTTTCAAAATGTTTTGCTTAAATTGCTAAAAAGGTGAAACGTTTGGATTTGTTTCGTAACGTTTGTAAACGTTTCGTTTTAATCGTTAAAAAGGTGAAACGTTTGGATTTGCTTCGTACCGTTTGTAATGTTTGGCTTAAATTTGTGAAAAGGTGAAACACTTGGATTTGTTTCGTAACGTCTGGCCTAAATTTCTTAAAAGGTGAAACGCTTGGATTTGTTTCGTAAAGTTTGCAAACGTTTTACTTAAATTGCTAAATATGTGAAACGTTTGGATTTGTTTCGTAAAGTTTGTAAATGTTTGGCTTAAATTGCTAAATATGTGAAACGTTTGGATTTTTTTCGTAACGGTTGTAAATGTTTGTCTTAAATTGCTAAAAAGGGGAAACGTTTGGATATGTTTCATAACGTTTGTAAATATTTGGCTTAAATTCCTAAAAAGGTGAAACAATTGTATTTGTTTCCTATCCTTTATAAACATTTGGCTTAAATCGCTAAAAAGGTGAAATGTTTGGATTTGTTTCGTAACTTTTGTAAACGTTTGGCTTAAATTGCTAAAAAGGTGAAATGTATGGATTTGTTTCGTAACGTTTGTAAATGTTTGGCGTATATCGCAAAAAGGTGAAACTTTTGGATTTGTTTCCTAACCTTTGTAAACGTTTGGCTTAAATTACTAAAAAGGTGAAACGCTTGGATTTGTTTTGGTAACGTTTGTAAACGTTTGGCTTAAATCGCTGAAAAGGTGAAACATTTGGATTTGTTTCGTAACGTTTGTAAACGTTTGGCTTAAATCTCTAGAAAGGTGAAACGTTTGGATTTGTTTCGTATCGTTTGTAAACGTTTGGCTTAAATCGCTAAAAAGGTGAAACGTTTGGATTTGTTTCGTAAAGTTTGTAAACGTTTCGCTTAAATCGCTAAAAAGGGGAAACGTTTGGATTTGTTTCGTAACGTTTGTAAACGTTTGGCTTAAATCGCTATATAGGTGAAATGTTTTGATTTTTTTCGTAACGTTTGTCAACGTTTGGCTTATATCGCTGAAAAGGTGAAATGTTTGGATTTGTTTCGTAACGTTTGAAAATGTTTGGCTTAAATCGCTGAAAAGGTGAAATGCTTGGCTTTGTTTCATAACGTTTGTAAACGTTTGGCATAAATCAATGAAAAGGTTAAACGTTTGGATTTGGTTCGTAATGTTTGTCAACGTTTGGCTTAAATCGCTAAAACAGTGAAACGATTTGATTTGTTTCGTAGCGTTTGTAAACGTTTGGCTTAGATTACTAAAAAGGCGGATTTGTCTCATAGCGTTTGTAAACGTTCGGCTTAAATTGATAAAAAGGTGAAACGTTTGGATTTGTTTCGTAATATTTGTAAACGTTTGGCTTCAATTGCTGAAAAGGTGAAACGCTTGGATTTATTTCGTAACGTTTGTAAATGTTTGGCTTAAATTATTGAAAAGGTGAAACGCTTGGTTTTGTTTCGTAACATTTGTAAGCGTTTGGCTTAAATTGCTAAATATGTGAAATGTTTGGATTTGTTTCGTAACATTTGTAAATGTTTGGTTCAAATTGCTAAAAAGGTGAAACGTTTTGATTTGTTTCGTAACATTTGCAAACGTTTGGTTTAAATCGCTAAAACGTTTGGACTTTTTTCATACCGTTTGTATTACTTTGGCTTAAATTGCTGAAAACGTGAAACTCTTGGATTTGTTTCGTAACTTTTGTAAACGTTTGTCTTAAATTGCTCAAAAGGTGAAACGCTTGGATTTTTTTCGTTACGTTTGTAAATGTTTGGCTTAAATTGCTAAAAAGGTCAAAAGCTTGGTTTTGATTCGTAACATTTGTAAACGTTTGGCTTAAATTGCTAAATATGTGAAACATTTGGATTTGTTTCGTAACGTTTGTAAGCGTTTGGATTTGTTTTGTAACGTTTGTAAATGTTTAGCTTCAATAGCTAAAAAGGTGAAACGTTTAGATTTGTTTCGTAACGTTTTAAGCGTTTTGCTTAAATCGCTAAAATTATGAAACGTTTAGATTTGTTTGGTAACGTTTGTAAACGTTTGGCTTAAATTGCTAAAAAGGTGAAACGTTCGGTTTTCCTTTGTAACGTTTGTAAACGTTCGGCGTAAATTGCTAAAAAGGTGAAACGTTTGGATTTGCTTCGTAACATTACACGTTTTGGTTAAAATTGCTAAAAAGGAGAATTGTTTGGATTTGTTTCGTAACGTTTGTAAACGTTTGGCTTAAATTGCTAAATAGGTGAAACGCTTGGATTTGTTTCCTAACGTGTGTAAACGTTTGGTTTTCTTTCGTAACATTTGGATTAGTTTCGTATCGTTTGTAAACGTTTGGCTTAAATCGCTAAAAAGATGAAACGTTTGGATTTGTTTCGTAACGTTTGGCTTAAATCGCTAATAAGATGAAACGTTTGGCTTAAAGCGCTAAAAAGGTGAAACGTTTGGATTTGTTTCGTAACGTTTGTCTTAAATTGCTAAAAAGGTGAATGTTTGGTTTTGTTTCGTTACGTTTGTAGATGTTCGACTTAATTCGCTAAAAAGGTGAAACGTTGGGATTTATTTCGTAACGTTTGTAAAGTGTTGGCTTAAATTTCTAAATAGGTGAAACGCTTGGATTTGTTCCGTAACGTTTGGCTTAAATTACTAAAAAGGTGAAAGCTTGGATTTGTTTCGTAACGTTTGTAAACGTTTTGCATAAATCACTAAAAAGATGAAACATTTGGATTTGTTTCGTAACATTTCGTAAACGTTTGTCTTAAATCACTAAAATGGTGAAACGTTTGGATTTATTTCGTAACGTTTGTAAATGTTTGGCTTATATTGCTAAAACGGTGAAACGATTGGATTTGTTTCGTAACGTTTGTAAACGTTTAGCTTAAATCGCTGAAAAGGTGAAACGTTTGGATTTGTTTCGTAACGTTTGTAATCATTTGGGTTAAATTGATTAAAAAGGTGAAAAGTTTGGATTTATTTCGTAACATTTTGTAAACGTTTGGCTTAAATCACTAAAAAGGTGAAACGTTTGGGTTTATTACAAAACGTTTGTAAATGTTTGGCTTATATCGCTAAAACGGTGAAACGTTTGGATTTGTTTCGTAACGTTTGTAAACGTTTAGCTTAAATCGTTAAAAAGGTGAAACGTTTGGATTTGTTTCGTAGCGTTTGTAAACGTTTGGGTTAAATTGCTAAAAAGGTGAAACGCTTGGATTTGTTTCGTAACGTTTGTAAATGTTTTGCTTAAATTCATAAAAAGGTGAAACACTTTAATTTGTTTCAGAACGTTTATAAACGTTTGGCTTAAATTGCTAAAAAGGTGAAACACTTGAATTTGTTTCGTATTGTTTGTAAACGTTTGGCTTAATTTGCTAAAAAGGTGAAACGCTTGATTTTGTTTCGAAACTTTTGTAAGGTTTGGCTGATATCGCTAAAAATGTGAAACGCTTGGATTTTTTTCGTAACGTTTTAAATATTTGGTTTTGTTTTTTAACATTTGTAAACCTTTGGCTTAAATCGCTAAAAAGTGGAAACATTTGGATTTGTTTCGTAACGTTTGTAAACGTTTGGCTTAATTTGCTTAAAAGGCGAAACGTTTGGATTTGTTTCGTAACGTTTGTAAACGTTTAGCTTAAATCGCTAAAAAGGTGAAATGTTTGGATTTGTTTCGTAACGTTTGTAAACGTTTGGCTTCAATCGCTAAAAAAGTGAAAAATTTGAAATTTCGTTAAATTTCTAAACATTTGGCTTAAATTGCTAAAAAGGTGAAATGCCTTGATTTGTTTCGTACCGTTTGTAAACGTTTGGCTCAAATTGCTAAAAAGGTGAAACGTTTGGATTTGTTTCGTAATGTTTTAAAAGTTCGGTTTTGTTTCGTAACATTTGTAAATGTTCGGCTTAAATCGCTAACAATGTGAAACGTTTGTAAACGTTTGGCTTAAATCGTTAAAAAGGGGAAACGTTTTGATTTATTTCGTAACGTTTGTAAACGTTTTACTTAAACTGCTAAAAAGGTGACACGTTTGGATTAGTTTTGTAACCTTTTTTAACGTTTGGCTTAATCATTAAAGAGGTGAAACGTTTGGTTTTGTTATATAACCTTTGTAAACGTTTGGCTTAATCATTAAAGAGGTGAAACGTTTGGTTTTGTTTTATAACCTTTGTAAACGTTTGGCTTAAATAGCTAAAAAGGTGAAACGTTTGGATTTGTTTCGTAACCTTTGTAAACGTTTGGCTTAAATATCTAAAAAGGTGAAACGTATGGATTTTTTCGTAACGTTTGTAAACGTTTGGCTTAAATCTCTAAAAAGGTGAAACGTTTGGATTTGTTCCGTAACGTTTGAAAATGGTTGGTTTAAATCGCAAAAAAGGTGAAACGTTTTGTTTTGTTTTGTAACGTTTGTAAACGTTCGGCTTAAATCGCTAATAAGGTGAATCTTTTAGATTTGTTTCGTAACGTTTGTAAACGTTTGGCTTAAATTGCTAAAAATATGAAACGTTTGGATTTGTTTCGTAACGTTTTAAACGTTTTTTTAAATTGCTAAAAAGGTTAAACGTTTGGATTTGTTTCGTAACGTCTAGAAACGCTTGGCTTAAATCGCTAAAAAGGTGAAACGTTTGGATTTGTTTCGTAACGTTTGTAAACGTTTGGCTTCAATCGCTAAAGAGGTGATATGTTTGGATTGTTTTCGTAACGTTTGTAAATGTTTGGCATAAACCGCTAAGAAGGTGAAATGTTTGGATTTATATCGCAACGTTTGAAACGTTTGGCTTAAATCGCTAAAATGCGGAACCGTTTGGATTTGTTTCGTAACGTTTGTAAACGTTTGGCTTAAATTGGTAAAAAGGTGAAATGTTTGGTTTTGTTTCGTAACGTTTCTAAACATTCGTCTTAAATCGCTAAAAAGGTGAAACATTTAGATTTGTTTTGCAACGTTCGTCTTAAATTGCTAAAAAGGGGAAACACTTGGATTTGTTTCGTAACATTTGTAAGCGTTTGGCTTAAATCAATAAAAATGTGAAACGTTTGGATTTCTTTCGTAACATTTAAAACATCTGTTGTTTTTCATAACAGTTGTAATCGTTTGGCTTAAATCGCTGAAAAGGTGAAACGTTTGGATTTGTTTCGTAACGTTTGTAAACGTTTGGCTTAAATTGCTAAAAAAGCAAAACGTTTGGATTTTTTTGTAACGTTTGTAAACGTTTGGTTTAAATAGCTAAAAAGGGGAAACGTTTGGATTTGTTTTGTAACGTTTGTAAACGTTTTGCTTAAATCGCTAAAAAGGTAAAACGTTTGAAATTTCGAAATGTTTGTAAACGTTTGGCTTAAATTGCTAAAAAAAGGTAAATGCTTGGATTTGTTTGGTAACATTTGTAAACGTTTGGCTTAAATTGCTAAAAAGGTGAAACATTTGGATTTGTTTCGTAACATTATAAACGTTTGGTTTTGTTTCGGAACGTTTGTAAACGTTCTGCTTAAGTCGCTAAAAATGTGAAACGTTTGTATTTGTTTCGTAACGTTTGTAAACATTTGGCTTAAATCGCTAAAAAGGTGAAACGTTTTTAAACATTTGGATTAAATTGCCAAAAACGGCGACACGTTTGAATTTGTTTCGTAACCTTTGTAAACGTTTCGGTTCAATTGCTAAAAAGCTGAAACGTTTTGTTTTGTTTCATATCCTTTGTTAAGATTTGGCTAAAATCGATGAAAAGTTGAAACGTTTGGATTTTTTCGTAACGTTTGTAAACGTTTTGTTTAAATTGCTAAAAATGTGACACGTTTAGATTCGCTCGTAACTTTTGTAAACGTTAGGCTTAAATCGCTAAAAAGGTGAAACTTTTAGATTTGTTTCGTAACGTTTGTAAACGTTCGGCATAAATCGCTAAAAAAGTGAAACTTCTGGATTTGTTCCGTAGCGTTTGTAACCGTTCGGCTTAAATCGCTAAAAAGGGGAAACATTTTGGATTTGTTTTGTAACATTTGTAAACGTTTGGCTTAAATCGCTAAAAAGGTGAAATGTTTAGATTTGTTTCGTAACGTTTGTAAACGTTTGGCTTAAATTTCTAAAAATGTGAAACATTTGGATTTGTTTCTTAAAGTTTTAAACGTTTGGATTTGTTTTGAAATGTTTGGATTTATTTCATAACGTTTGTAAACGTTTGGCTTCAATCACTAAATATGTGAACCTTTTGGATTGGTTTCGTAACGTTTACAAACGTTTTTTTTTTGTAATGTTTATAAACGTTTGGCTTAAATCACAAAAATGGGGAAACATTTGTTGTTGTTTTGTAACGTTTGGATTTCTTTCGTAAAGTTTTAAACATTGGGTTTTGTTTCGTAACGTTTGTAAAAGTTTTGCTTAAATAGCTAAAAAGGTGAAACATTTGGTTTTGTTTCGTAACTTTTGTAAACATTTGGCTTATATCGCTAAAAAGGTAAAACGTTTGGATTTTTTTTCGTAACTTTTGTAAATGTTTTACTTAAATCGCTAAAAAAGTGAAACGTTTTGATTTGTTTCGTAACGTTGATAAAAATATGGTGTAAATCGCTAAAAAGTTGAAATGTTTGGTTTTGTTTCATAACGTTTGTAAACATTTGGCTTAAATCACTAAAAACGTGATACGTTTGGTTTTGTTTCGTAACATTTGTAAACGTTTATATTTGTTCTGTAACGTTTATAAACGTTTGGCTTAAATCGCTAAAAAGGTAAAATGTTTGGGTTTTGTTTCGTAACGTTTGTAAACGTTTGGCTTAAATTGCTAAAAAGGTGAAACCCTTGGATTTATTTCATAACGTTTGGCTTAAATTGCTAAAAAGGGGAAACACTTGGTTTTTGTTTCGTAGCGTTTGTAAACATTTTGCTTAAATTGCTAAAAAGGTGAAACGTTTGGTTTTTGTTTCGTAGCATTTGCAACGTTTGACTTAAATTACTAAAAATGGGAAACGTTTGGATTTGTTTCACAATGTTTGTAAACGTTTGGCTTCAATCGCTAAAAAGGTGAAACGCTTGGATTTGTTTCGTAACGTTTGGCATAAATCGTTAAAAAGGTAAAACGTTTGGATTTGTTTCGTAACGTTTTAAACGTTTGGCGTAAATCGCTAAAAAGTGGAAACTTTTGTAAACGTTTTGCTTAAATTGCTAAAAAAGGGAAATGTTTTGTTTTGTTTCATAACGTTTGTAAACTTTCGGCTTAAATAGCTAAAAAGGTGAAACGTTTGGATTTGTTTCATAACGTTTGTAAAAGTTTGGCTTAAATTACTATAAAGGTGTATCGCTTGGATTTGTTTTGTAACGTTTGTAAAAGTTTGCCTTAAAATCCTAAAAATGTGAAACGCTTCGATTTGTTTCAGAACATTTGTAAATGTTTGGCTTAAATTGCGAAAAAGGTGAAACGCATGGATTTGTTAACGTTTGTAAACGTTTGGCTTAAATTGCTAAAAAGATTAAACGCTTGGTTTTATTTCGTAACCTTTGTAAAGGTTTGGCTTAAATCGCTAAAAATATGAATATGTTTTGTTTCGTAACGTAGGTAAACATTTGGCTTAAATCGCTAAAAAGGTGAAATGTTTGGATTTGTTTCGTAACGTTTTTAAATGTTTGGTTAATTTACTAAAAAGGCAAAACGTTCGGATTTGTATAGGAACGTTTGTAAACGTTTGGCTTCAATAGCTAAAAAGGTGAAACGTTCGGATTTGTTTCGTAACGTTTGTAAACGTATGGCTTAAACTGCTAAAAAGATGAAATGCTTGGATTTGTTTGGTAATGTTTGTAAACGTTTGGCTTCAATTGCAAAAAAGTGAAACGCTTGGTTTTGTTTCATAACGTTTGTAAACGTTTGGCTTAAATAGCTAAAAAGGTGAAACGTTTGGATTTTTTTTCATAACCTTAGTAAACGTTTGGCCTAAATCGCTAAAAAGGTGAAATGTTTGGATTTGTTTCTTACGTTTGGAAACGTTTGGCTTAAATCACTAAAAAAGGTGAAATGTTTGGATTTGTTTCGTGACATTTGTAAACGTTTGGCTTAAATTGCATAAAACGTAAAACGTTTGGATTTGTTTCATAACCTTTGTAAAAAGGTGAAACATTTGGATTTGTTTCATAACCTTTGTAAACGTTTGGCTTAAATTTCTAAAAAGGGGAAACGTTTGGATTTGTTTCGTAACGTTTGTAAACGTTTGGCTTAAATTGCTGAAAAGAGGAAATGTTTGGATTTGTTTCGTAACGTTTGTAAACGTATGGCTTAAACTGCTAAAAAGATGAAATGTTTGGATTTGTTTGGTAATGTTTGTAAACGTTTGGCTTCAATTGCAAAAAAGTGAAACGCTTGGTTTTGTTTGGTAACGTTTGTAAACGTTCGGCTTAAGTAGCTAAAAATATGAAACGTTTGGATTTTTTTCATAACCTTAGTAAACGTTTGGCCTAAATCGCTAAAAAGATGAAATGTTTGGATTTGTTTCTTACGTTTGGAAACGTTTGGCTTAAATCGCTAAAAAGATGAAATGTTTGGATTTGTTTCGTGACATTTGTAAACGTTTGGCTTAAATTGCATAAAACGTGAAACGTTTGGATTTTTTTCGTAACATTTGTAAACGTTTGGCTTAAATCGCTAATAAGGGGAAACGTTTGGATTTGTTTCGTAACGTTTGCAAACGTTTCGCTTCAATCGCTAAAAAGGGGAAACGTTTGGATTTGTTTCTTACGTTTGTAAATGTTTGGCTTAAATCACTACAAAGTTGAATTGTTTGGATTTGTTCGTAACGTTTGTAAACGTTTACCTTACATTTCTAAAAAGGTGAAACGTTTGGATTTTTTTCATAACGTTTGTAACCGTATGGCTTAAATTGCTAAAAAGGTGAAACGTTAGGATTTGTTTCGTAACGTTTGCACACGTTTGGCTTCAATCGCTAAAAATGTGAAACGTTAGGATTTGTTTCGTAATGTTTGTAAACGTTTGGCTTAAATTGCTAAAAAGGGAAACATTTGGTTTTTTTTTGTAACATTTGTAAACGTTTGGCTTAAAATGCTAAAAAGGTGAAACATTTGGATTTGTTCCATAACCTTTGTAAACGTTTGGCTTAAATCGCTAAAAAGGGGAAACGTTTGGATTTGTTTCGTAACGTTTGTAAACGTTTGGCTTAAATTGCTAAAAAGGTGTAACGCTTGGTTTTGTTTCGTAACGTTTGTAACCGTTTGGCTTAAATCGCTAAAAAGGTGAAACGTTTGAATTTGTTTCGTAACGTTTGTAAATGTTTGGCTTAAATCGCTAAAAATGTTGAACGTTTGGATTTGTTTGGTAACGTTTGTAAATGTTTGGCTTAAATCGCTAAAAAGGTGAAACATTTGGATTTGTTTCTTACGTTTGTAAACGTTTGGCTTAAATTGCTAAAAATGGGGAAACGTTTGGACTTTTTTCGTAGCGTTTGTAAACATTTGGCTTAACTCGCTAGAAAGGGTAAACGTTTGGATTTGTTTCGTACCGTTTGTAAACGTTTGGCTAAAATTGCTAAAAATGAGAAACACTTGGTTTTGTTTCGTAACGTTTCTAAACATTTGGCTTAAATTGCAAAATATTGGAAACGTTTCGATTTGTTTCATAACGTTTGTAAACGTTTGGCTTCAATCGCTAAAAATATGAAAAGTTTGGATTTGTTTCGTAACGTTTTTAGACGTTTGTCTTAAATCGCTAAAAAGGTGAAATGTTTGGATTTGTTTCCTAACGCTTTAAACGTTTGGCTTAAATCGCTAAAATAGGGAAACGTTTGGATTTGTTTCGTAACGTTTGTATACGTTTGGCTTAAATCGCTAGAAAGGTGAAACGTTTTGTTTTGTTCCGTAACGTTTGTAAATGTTTTGCTTAAATTTCTAAAAAGGTGAAACGCTTGGATTTGTTTCGTAACGTTTGTAAATGTCTGGCTTAAATTGCTAAAAAGGTTAAACGCTTCGATTTGTTTCCTAACGTTTGTAAACGTTTGGCTTAAATCGCTAAAAAGGTAAAACGTTTGGATTTTTTTTCGTAACTTTTGTAAATGTTTTACTTAAATCGCTAAAAAAGTGAAACGTTTTGATTTGTTTCGTAACGTTGATAAAAATATGGTGTAAATCGCTAAAAAGTTGAAATGTTTGGTTTTGTTTCATAACGTTTGTAAACATTTGGCTTAAATCACTAAAAACGTGATACGTTTGGTTTTGTTTCGTAACATTTGTAAACGTTTAGATTTGTTCTGTAACGTTTATAAACGTTTGGCTTAAATCGCTAAAAAGGTGAAATGTTTGGGTTTTGTTTCGTAACGTTTGTAAACGTTTGGCTTAAATTGCTAAAAAGGTGAAACCCTTTGATTTATTTCATAATGTTTGTAAACGTTTGGCTTAAATTGCTAAAAAGGGGAAACACTTGGTTTTTGTTTCGTAGCGTTTGTAAACATTTGGCTTAAATTGCTAAAAAGGTGAAACGTTTGGTTTTTGTTTCGTAGCATTTGCAACGTTTGACTTAAATTACTAAAAATGGGAAACGTTTGGATTTGTTTCACAATGTTTGTAAACGTTTGGCTTCAATCGCTAAAAAGGTGAAACTCTTGGATTTGTTTCGTAACGTTTGGCATAAATCGTTAAAAAGGTAAAACGTTTGGATTTGTTTCGTAACGTTTTAAACGTTTGGCGTAAATCGCAAAAAAGTGGAAACTTTTGTAAACGTTTTGCTTAAATTGCTAAAAAAGGGAAATGTTTTGTTTTGTTTCATAACGTTTGTAAACTTTCGGCTTAAATAGCTAAAAAGGTGAAACGTTTGGATTTGTTTCATAACGTTTGTAAAAGTTTGGCTTAAATTACTATAAAGGTGTATCGCTTGGATTTGTTTTGTAACATTTGTAAAAGTTTGCCTTAAAATCCTAAAAATGTGAAACGCTTCGATTTGTTTCAGAACATTTGTAAATGTTTGGCTTAAATTGCGAAAAAGGTGAAACGCATGGATTTGTTAACGTTTGTAAACGTTTGGCTTAAATTGCCTAAAAGATTAAACGCTTGGTTTTATTTCGTAACCTTTGTAAAGGTTTGGCTTAAATCGCTAAAAATATGAATATGTTTTGTTTCGTAACGTAGGTAAACATTTGGCTTAAATCGCTAAAAAGGTGAAATGTTTGGATTTGTTTCGTAACGTTTTTAAATGTTTGGTTAATTTACTAAAAAGGCAAAACGTTCGGATTTGTATAGGAACGTTTGTAAACGTTTGGCTTCAATAGATAAAAAGGTGAAACGTTCGGATTTGTTTCGTAACGTTTGTAAACGTATGGCTTAAACTGCTAAATAGATGAAATGCTTGGATTTGTTTGGTAATGTTTGTAAACGTTTGGCTTCAATTGCAAAAAAGTGAAACGCTTGGTTTTGTTTCATAACGTTTGTAAACGTTTGGCTTAAATAGCTAAAAGGTGAAACGTTTGGATTTTTTTCATAACCTTAGTAAAAGTTTGGCCTAAATCGCTAAAAAGGTGAAATGTTTGGATTTGTTTCTTACGTTTGGAAACGTTTGGCTTAAATCGCTAAAAAGGCGAAATGTTTGGATTTGTTTCGTGACATTTGTAAACGTTTGGCTTAAATTGCATAAAACGTGAAACGTTTGGATTTGTTTCGTAACATTTGTAAACGTTTGGCTTAAATCGCTAATAAGGGGAAACGTTTGGATTTGTTTCGTAACGTTTGCAAACGTTTCGCTTCAATCGCTAAAAAGGGGAAACGTTTGGATTTGTTTCTTACGTTTGTAAATGTTTGGCTTAAATCACTACAAAGTTGAATTGTTTGGATTTGTTCGTAACGTTTGTAAACGTTTACCTTACATTTCTAAAAAGGTGAAACGTTTGGATTTTTTTCATAACGTTTGTAACCGTATGGCTTAAATTGCTAAAAAGGTGAAACGTTAGGATTTGTTTCGTAACGTTTGCACACGTTTGGCTTCAATCGCTAAAAATGTGAAACGTTAGGATTTGTTTCGTAACGTTTGTAAACGTTTGGCTTAAATTGCTAAAAAGGGAAACATTTGGTTTTTTTTGTAACATTTGTAAACGTTTGGCTTAAAATGCTAAAAAGGTGAAACATTTGGATTTGTTTCATAACCTTTGTAAACGTTTGGCTTAAATTGCTAAAAAGGGGAAACGTTTGGATTTGTTTCGTAACGTTTGTAAACGTTTGGCTTAAATTGCTAAAAAGAGGAAATGTTTGGATTTGTTTCGTAACGTTTGTAAACGTATGGCTTAAACTGCTAAAAAGATGAAATGCTTGGATTTGTTTGGTAATGTTTGTAAACGTTTGGCTTCAATTGCAAAAAAGTGAAACGCTTGGTTTTGTTTGGTAACGTTTGTAAACGTTTGGCTTAAGTAGCTAAAAAGGTGAAACGTTTGGATTTTTTTCATAACCTTAGTAAACGTTTGGCCTAAATCGCTAAAAAGGTGAAATGTTTGGATTTGTTTCTTACGTTTGGAAACGTTTGGCTTAAATCGCTAAAAAGATGAAATGTTTGGATTTGTTTCGTGACATTTGTAAACGTTTGGCTTAAATTGCATAAAACGTGAAACGTTTGGATTTGTTTCGTAACATTTGTAAACGTTTGGCTTAAATCGCTATGTCACGACCCATTTTCATGAATCGCGACCGGCGCTAGGGTATGGGTAATGTAGTACCGAAACCCGTAGCTAGCCTTTCCTTTAATTCATAAACACATAAACCTGCAGAAAACCAATGCTCGAGGGCAACCGAGACTTCAGCCTAAAACTAGCAGTTATAATATTCAACAGTTAATATAACATGCTTATTCAATTCCGAGTCTAAAATAGATTCATCATAAATCAATGTAACTAATATAACATGCTAAAGCAATAAAATCAGTCGAACCAATCCGACAAAAATATAATAATAATAAAGACGTCTAGTTACTACTGCGGTCTAAGAATAAAACAGTTTTACAGTTTTATTAAAAATAAAAGAAACCTCCGAGGAAAAGTAAATGCGGAGATCACCAGACTCTCTCAGATCATAACCCTGGGGAAAATTGGGAAAACAACGGGGTCAGATATACTGAGATGAGTTTATACCACTATCTACATTTATTAAGTGGAAAACCTTTAAAACCGTTTAAAACGTTTAAATACGATATTACGAATAATAGTTGGAACCCTAATCCACAATTCTAAATAATAAACATAATCCAACAGGTCTGGTCCCGAGAGCTGAGCTACACCGAGTTACCACTGACCACACTTATACCAGAGTCCCGAGAGCTGAGCTACACCGAGTTACTCTACTTGGTCCCGAGAGCTATGCTCACACCGAGTTACCACATTACCATATTTATCTTTCCCAGATCATTACAGGTGCGCACGCAGTCCTAATGATGCCCATTAGGTAGCATGTTCCAACTAAGAGCCATAATACAAAAACAGTTCGAAATATACGTACTGTATATATATATTTAATATTAAAATAGCAATTTACTTAATAAAGCGGTAAATAGCAAGTACAAACTCACTGCTTGCTTGTCCACGTGAATCTTGGCAACAGCTAACCCTGCGTAGACTCCGTAACACGAGCAGTCGACGGGTCTAAAACATTATATAAGTTAAAATCTGATCAACCCCTAACTCTAAGATTACTAGACACCACGTAGGACTAGCATTTCAAAACACAACCAAGGTACAACCAAAGTATCCATACAAACCAAATAACAAAATTAGGCAAGTTAAGCTTAGGTGAGTTCTTATCTTTTAAAACGAAATCAAAGTTCTTAAATACTTATATAGTCCTTTCAAAATCCAAGAGTTTTCCCAAAGTAGTGTGCTAGCCTTAACTGTAGTATAGCTCAACACAACATGTCGGGCGACACAAGTCTAACCCGACCCAACCATAAGCCAAAGTAAAACCATAGTAAATCTGATCCTTAAATAAAACTAAGTTTAAAATAAGAACTCATTCCCTAACTTAATAATGCCAAAATCATGATAAGCAAATAAGCCAAATAACTTGCCAACACTTGGCAAGTAACACCCAAAGTACATACACTTAAATACACCACTGAAATGGAATCAAAAGATTTAACGCCTTTCAAGTTTCATCTTGAACCTAAAATAGTTTAGCCAAAACAATACACACAATATAACACCTTACATGCCTTTAACCAAATTGTTTAACCCAACAACCTAAGATGAAACTAATATCTTTATATGTGTTCAAAACCGTTTTATAAACAAAGTTTCCAGCCATTAACAATTTGATAAAACCAAAATTAAGCCAAAGCACTCAAATAATCAAACATGGCAATTTTGCCGAAAATTGCCTAAACTAGCCAAACGATTCAAAACCAACAATCGACAAACCAAAGTATGTTATTACTGATTTAAAACCTTTAAAACATCACTTAGAATATATTATATCAGTAGGTATAGCATTTGAAAACCATTTTGCAATTATAGCGTTTAACTTTCATAAAATTGTCAATTTCGCAAATCGTAGAGATTTTTATAAAATAGATCAAACCCAATTCTCACTTCTAGATCTTAATTCATTAGATCATTAGCCATTGTAGCACAAACACATAATATCCCAAATAACTCAGATTCAACACTAACAAATCGTTAAACGAATCAATTTCATACAAACCTAGAATTAGCCAATTCGTTGTTTAAATCATGCAAATCCAATTCCAATCATAATACATCATATTATAATCATATTAAAATCCATTTAAAACATATTATTCAAATCATAAATCTCAGACCATTGAACAATAAGTTCCAATCTCTAAAACACCCTAAATCATGCCATTCTACGCAAAACACATGACAACGATTCACCAATACATAAGAGATTGAAATCATTACCTTAGAATGAAGAATAACAAGATTAAATAAGTATTAAACCCTAGGGAAGGGTCTGGACAAGAAGCAACAAGAGTCACAATCACACCAACGAAGAACACCACAAGCAAATCGCGTAGAAATCGCAAAACGAATAATAATCACCAATCAATTGTTAAAAACCACCAAGGATCATAAAGGAATGATAGAAATAGGGTTTATCTGAGTGTAGGGTCGCATTAGGTCTGATAGGGTGAAAAAGGGCTGAAAGAATCGAGTTAAGGAGCTATTTATAGCAAAACAGCGAACCCTACAGTGCCGCGTCGCGCCCAAGATGTCTCAATCGCGCCCGTGATGGTGTATCACGACCGTGATGCTCCTGTCACGACCGTGATACACCCCCTGCTTCCAAAAATATTAATTTTCTGGGCCTTAAGCCCAAGGTCGATCCACACGGCCCAAACCGCACTCAAAACAAGCTCAAACATCGAAATAACTATTTTGCAACCCAAACCAAAGTTCAAAGGAACTAAACCACCAAACATCAACCCAAAACACATTGAAAAACTCATCATAACAAGCCGGAAAAATACGGGGTGTTACATTCTCCCCAACTTAAAAACAAAATCGTCCTCGATTTTAACACAACACAAACAAAGCACAAAACACGATATATGCGCACAAGGCAACCCAAGTAAAACATATAACACAAATTCAAAGTACTAAAATAGCTTCGAATATTTGAAGCAATGTGAAACCCAACGTACCTCAAGAAAAGAAAGATAACAATTCCACATAATGGACTCTGTCCCCTAAGTATACTCCCCAACTATATAACTGAATTAAAACTGAAACCATAGGCATACTTCCACTCATCAACCTACGCACTTGCATAACCACAACTCGACAAGTTGTACCTCGATGGTGTATCACGACCGTGATGCTCCTGTCACGACCGTGATACACCCCCTGCTTCCAAAAATATTAATTTTCTGGGCCTTAAGCCCAAGGTCGATCCACACGGCCCAAACCGCACTCAAAACAAGCTCAAACATCGAAATAACTATTTTGCAACCCAAACCAAAGTTCAAAGGAACTAAACCACCAAACATCAACCCAAAACACATTGAAAAACTCATCATAACAAGCCGGAAAAATACGGGGTGTTACATTCTCCCCAACTTAAAAACAAAATCGTCCTCGATTTTAACACAACACAAACAAAGCACAAAACACGATATATGCGCACAAGGCAACCCAAGTAAAACATATAACACAAATTCAAAGTACTAAAATAGCTTCGAATATTTGAAGCAATGTGAAACCCAACGTACCTCAAGAAAAGAAAGATAACAATTCCACATAATGGACTCTGTCCCCTAAGTATACTGCCCAACTATATAACTGAATTAAAACTGAAACCATAGGCATACTTCCACTCATCAACCTACGCACTTGCATAACCACAACTCGACAAGTTGTACCTCGATGGTGTATCACGACCGTGATGCTCCTGTCACGACCGTGATACACCCCCTGCTTCCAAAAATATTAATTTTCTGGGCCTTAAGCCCAAGGTCGATCCACACGGCTCAAACCGCACTCAAAACAAGCTCAAACATCGAAATAACTATTTTGCAACCCAAACCAAAGTTCAAAGGAACTAAACCACCAAACATCAACCCAAAACACATTGAAAAACTCATCATAACAAGCCGGAAAAATACGGGGTGTTACATTCTCCCCAACTTAAAAACAAAATCGTCCTCGATTTTAACACAACACAAACAAAGCACAAAACACGATATATGCGCACAAGGCAACCCAAGTAAAACATATAACACAAATTCAAAGTACTAAAATAGCTTCGAATATTTGAAGCAATGTGAAACCCAACGTACCTCAAGAAAAGAAAGATAACAATTCCACATAATGGACTCTGTCCCCTAAGTATACTGCCCAACTATATAACTGAATTAAAACTGAAACCATAGGCATACTTCCACTCATCAACCTACGCACTTGCATAACCACAACTCGACAAGTTGTACCTCGATGGTGTATCACGACCGTGATGCTCCTGTCACGACCGTGATACACCCCCTGCTTCCAAAAATGTTAATTTTCTGGGCCTTAAGCCCAAGGTCGATCCACACGGCCCAAACCGCACTCAAAACAAGCTCAAACATCGAAATAACTATTTTGCAACCCAAACCAAAGTTCAAAGGAACTAAACCACCAAACATCAACCCAAAACACATTGAAAAACTCATCATAACAAGCCGGAAAAATACGGGGTGTTACACGCTAATAAGGGGAAACGTTTGGATTTGTTTCGTAACGTTTGCAAACGTTTCGCTTCAATCGCTAAAAAGGGGAAACGTTTGGATTTGTTTCTTACGTTTGTAAATGTTTGGCTTAAATCACTACAAAGTTGAATTGTTTGGATTTGTTCGTAACGTTTGTAAACGTTTACCTTACATTTCTAAAAAGGTGAAACGTTTGGATTTTTTTCATAACGTTTGTAACCGTATGGCTTAAATAGCTAAAAAGGTGAAACGTTAGGATTTGTTTCGTAACGTTTGCACACGTTTGGCTTCAATCGCAAAAAATGTGAAACGTTAGGATTTGTTTTGTAACGTTTGTAAACGTTTGGCTTAAATTGCTAAAAAGGGAAACATTTGGTTTTTTTTGTAACATTTGTAAACGTTTGATTTAAAATGCTAAAAAGGTGAAACATTTGGATTTGTTTCATAACCTTTGTAAACGTTTGGCTTAAATTGCTAAAAAGGGGAAACGTTTGGATTTGTTTCGTAACGTTTGTAAACGTTTGGCTTAAATTGCTAAAAAGAGGAAATGTTTGGATTTGTTTCGTAACGTTTGTAAACGTATGGCTTAAACTGCTAAAAAGATGAAATGCTTGGATTTGTTTGGTAATGTTTGTAAACGTTTGGCTTCAATTGCAAAAAAGTGAAACGCTTGGTTTTGTTTGGTAACGTTTGTAAACGTTTGGCTTAAGTAGCTAAAAATGTGAAACGTTTGGATTTTTTTCATAACCTTAGTAAACGTTTGGCCTAAATCGCTAAAAAGATGAAATGTTTGGATTTGTTTCTTACGTTTGGAAACGTTTGGCTTAAATCGCTAAAAAGATGAAATGTTTGGATTTGTTTCGTGACATTTGTAAACGTTTGGCTTAAATTGCATAAAACGTGAAACGTGTGGATTTGTTTCGTAACATTTGTAAACGTTTGGCTTAAATCGCTAATAAGGGGAAACGTTTGGATTTGTTTCGTAACGTTTGCAAACGTTTCGCTTCAATCGCTAAAAAGGGGAAACGTTTGGATTTGTTTCTTACGTTTGTAAATGTTTGGCTTAAATCACTACAAAGTTGAATTGTTTGGATTTGTTCGTAACGTTTGTAAACGTTTACCTTACATTTCTAAAAAGGTAAAACGTTTGGATTTTTTTCATAACGTTTGTAACCGTATGGCTTAAATTGCTAAAAAGGTGAAACGTTAGGATTTGTTTCGTAACGTTTGCACACGTTTGGCTTCAATCGCTAAAAATGTGAAACGTTAGGATTTGTTTCGTAATGTTTGTAAACGTTTGGCTTAAATTGCTAAAAAGGGAAACATTTGGTTTTTTTTTGTAACATTTGTAAACGTTTGGCTTAAAATGCTAAAAAGGTGAAACATTTGGATTTGTTTCATAACCTTTGTAAACGTTTGGCTTAAATCGCTAAAAAGGGGAAACGTTTGGATTTGTTTCGTAACGTTTGTAAACGTTTGGCTTAAATTCCTAAAAAGGTGTAACGCTTGGTTTTGTTTCGTAACATTTGTAACCGTTTGGCTTAAATCGCTAAAAAGGTGAACCGTTTGAATTTGTTTCGTAACGTTTGTAAATGTTTGGCTTAAATCGCTAAAAATGTTGAACGTTTGGATTTGTTTGGTAACGTTTGTAAATGTTTGGCTTAAATCGCTAAAAAGGTGAAACATTTGGATTTTTTTCTTACGTTTGTAAACGTTTGGCTTAAATTGCTAAAAATGGGGAAACGTTTGGACTTTTTTCGTAGCGTTTGTAAACATTTGGCTTAACTCGCTAGAAAGGGTAATCGTTTGGATTTGTTTCGTACCGTTTGTAAACGTTTGGCTTAAATTGCTAAAAATGAGAAACACTTGGTTTTGTTTCGTAACGTTTCTAAACATTTGGCTTAAATTGCAAAATATTGGAAACGTTTGGATTTGTTTCATAACGTTTGTAAACGTTTGGCTTCAATCGCTAAAAATATGAAAAGTTTGGATTTGTTTCGTAACGTTTTTAGACGTTTGGCTTAAATCGCTAAAAAGGTGAAATGTTTGGATTTGTTTCCTAACGCTTTAAACGTTTGGCTTAAATCGCTAAAATAGGGAAACGTTTGGATTTGTTTCGTAACGTTTGTATACGTTTGGCTTAAATCGCTAGAAAGGTGAAACGTTTTGTTTTGTTCCGTAACGTTTGTAAATGTTTTGCTTAAATTTCTAAAAAGGTGAAACGCTTGGATTTGTTTCGTAACGTTTGTAAATGTCTGGCTTAAATTGCTAAAAAGGTTAAACGCTTCGATTTGTTTCCTAACGTTTGTAAACGTTTGGCTTAAATCGCTAAAAAGGTAAAACGTTTGGATTTTTTTTCGTAACTTTTGTAAATGTTTTACTTAAATCGCTAAAAAAGTGAAACGTTTTGATTTGTTTCGTAACGTTGATAAAAATATGGTGTAAATCGCTAAAAAGTTGAAATGTTTGGTTTTGTTTCATAACGTTTGTAAACATTTGGCTTAAATCACTAAAAACGTGATACGTTTGGTTTTGTTTCGTAACATTTGTAAACGTTTAGATTTGTTCTGTAACGTTTATAAACGTTTGGCTTAAATCGCTAAAAAGGTGAAATGTTTGGGTTTTGTTTCGTAACGTTTGTAAACGTTTGGCTTAAATTGCTAAAAAGGTGAAACCCTTGGATTTATTTCATAACGTTTGTAAACGTTTGGCTTAAATTGCTAAAAAGGGGAAACACTTGGTTTTTGTTTCGTAGCGTTTGTAAACATTTGGCTTAAATTGCTAAAAAGGTGAAACGTTTGGTTTTTGTTTCGTAGCATTTGCAACGTTTGACTTAAATTACTAAAAATGGGAAACGTTTGGATTTGTTTCATAATGTTTGTAAACGTTTGGCTTCAATCGCTAAAAAGGTGAAACGCTTGGATTTGTTTCGTAACGTTTGGCATAAATCGTTAAAAAGGTAAAACGTTTGGATTTGTTTCGTAACGTTTTAAACGTTTGGCGTAAATCGCAAAAAAGTGGAAACTTTTGTAAACGTTTTGCTTAAATTGCTAAAAAAGGGAAATGTTTTGTTTTGTTTCATAACGTTTGTAAACTTTCGGCTTAAATAGCTAAAAAGGTGAAACGTTTGGATTTGTTTCATAACGTTTGTAAAAGTTTGGCTTAAATTACTATAAAGGTGTATCGCTTGGATTTGTTTTGTAACGTTTGTAAAAGTTTGCCTTAAAATCCTAAAAATGTGAAACGCTTCGATTTGTTTCAGAACATTTGTAAATGTTTGGCTTATATTGCGAAAAAGGTGAAACGCATGGATTTGTTAACGTTTGTAAACGTTTGGCTTAAATTGCTTAAAAGATTAAACGCTTGGTTTTATTTCGTAACCTTTGTAAAGGTTTGGCTTAAATCGCTAAAAATATGAATTTGTTTTGTTTCGTAACGTAGGTAAACATTTGGCTTAAATCGCTAAAAAGGTGAAATGTTTGGATTTGTTTCGTAACGTTTTTAAATGTTTGGTTAATTTACTAAAAAGGCAAAACGTTCGGATTTGTATAGGAACGTTTGTAAACGTTTGGCTTCAATAGCTAAAAAGGTGAAACGTTCGGATTTGTTTCGTAACGTTTGTAAACGTATGGCTTAAACTGCTAAAAAGATGAAATGCTTGGATTTGTTTGGTAATGTTTGTAAACGTTTGGCTTCAATTGCAAAAAAGTGAAACGCTTGGTTTTGTTTCATAACGTTTGTAAACGTTTGGCTTAAATAGCTAAAAAGGTGAAACGTTTGGATTTTTTTCATAACCTTAGTAAACGTTTGGCCTAAATCGCTAAAAAGGTGAAATGTTTGGATTTGTTTCTTACGTTTGGAAACGTTTGGCTTAAATCGCTAAAAAGGTGAAATGTTTGGATTTGTTTCGTGACATTTGTAAACGTTTGGCTTAAATTGCATAAAACGTGAAACGTTTGGATTTGTTTCGTAACATTTGTAAACGTTTGGCTTAAATCGCTAATAAGGAGAAACGTTTGGATTTGTTTCGTAACGTTTGCAAACGTTTCGCTTCAATCGCTAAAAAGGGGAAACGTTTGGATTTGTTTCTTACGTTTGTAAATGTTTGGCTTAAATCACTAAAAAGTTGAATTGTTTGGATTTGTTCGTAACGTTTGTAAACGTTTACCTTACATTTCTAAAAAGGTGAAACGTTTGGATTTTTTTCATAACGTTTGTAACCGTATGGCTTAAATTGCTAAAAAGGTGAAACGTTAGGATTTGTTTCGTAACGTTTGCACACGTTTGGCTTCAATCGCTAAAAATGTGAAACGTTAGGATTTGTTTCGTAACGTTTGTAAACGTTTGGCTTAAATTGCTAAAAAGGGAAACATTTGGTTTTTTTGTAACATTTGTAAACGTTTGGCTTAAAATGCTAAAAAGGTGAAACATTTGGATTTGTTTCATAACCTTTGTAAACGTTTGGCTTAAATTGCTAAAAAGGGGAAACGTTTGGATTTGTTTCGTAACGTTTATAAACGTTTGGCTTAAATTGCTAAAAAGAGGAAATGTTTGGATTTGTTTCGTAACGTTTGTAAACGTATGGCTTAAACTGCTAAAAAGATGAAATGCTTGGATTTGTTTCGTAATGTTTGTAAACGTTTGGCTTCAATTGCAAAAAAGTGAAACGCTTGGTTTTGTTCCGAAACGTTTGCAAACGTTTCGCTTAAATCGCTAAAAAGGTGAAACGTTTGGATTTGTTCGTAACCTTAGTAAACGTTTGGCCTAAATCGCTAAAAAGGTGAAATGTTTGGATTTGTTTCTTACGTTTGGAAACGTTTGGCTTAAATCGCTAAAAAGGTGAAATGTTTGGATTTGTTTCGTGACATTTGTAAACGTTTGGCTTAAATTGCATAAAACGTGAAACGTTTGGATTTGTTTCGTAACATTTGTAAACGTTTGGCTTAAATCGCTAATAAGGGGAAACGTTTGGATTTGTTTCGTAACGTTTGCAAACGTTTCGCTTCAATCGCTAAAAAGGGGAAACGTTTGGATTTGTTTCTTACGTTTGTAAATGTTTGGCTTAAATCACTACAAAGTTGAATTGTTTGGATTTGTTCGTAACGTTTGTAAACGTTTACCTTACATTTCTAAAAAGGTGAAACGTTTGGATTTTTTTCATAACGTTTGTAACCGTATGGCTTAAATTGCTAAAAAGGTGAAACGTTAGGATTTGTTTCGTAACGTTTGCACACGTTTGGCTTCAATCGCTAAAAATGTGAAACGTTAGGATTTGTTTCGTAATGTTTGTAAACGTTTGGCTTAAATTGCTAAAAAGGGAAACATTTGGTTTTTTTTGTAACATTTGTAAACGTTTGGCTTAAAATGCTAAAAAGGTGAAACATTTGGATTTGTTTCATAACCTTTGTAAACGTTTGGCTTAAATCGCTAAAAAGGGGAAACGTTTGGATTTGTTTCGTAACGTTTGTAAACGTTTGGCTTAAATTGCTAAAAAGGTGAAACGCTTGGTTTTGTTTCGTAACGTTTGTAACCGTTTGGCTTAAATCGCTAAAAAGGTGAAACGTTTGAATTTGTTTCGTAACGTTTGTAAATGTTTGGCTTAAATCGCTAAAAATGTTGAACGTTTGGATTTGTTTGGTAACGTTTGTAAATGTTTGGCTTAAATCGCTAAAAAGGTGAAACATTTGGATTTGTTTCTTACGTTTGTAAACGTTTGGCTTAAATTGCTAAAAATGGGGAAACGTTTGGACTTTTTTCGTAGCGTTTGTAAACATTTGGCTTAACTCGCTAGAAAGGGTAAACGTTTGGATTTGTTTCGTACCGTTTGTAAACGTTTGGCTTAAATTGCTAAAAATGAGAAACACTTGGTTTTGTTTCGTAACGTTTCTAAACATTTGGCTTAAATTGCAAAATATTGGAAACGTTTGGATTTGTTTCATAACGTTTGTAAACGTTTGGCTTCAATCGCTAAAAATATGAAAAGTTTGGATTTGTTTCGTAACGTTTTTAGACGTTTGGCTTAAATCGCTAAAAAGGTGAAATGTTTGGATTTGTTTCCTAACGCTTTAAACGTTTGCCTTAAATCGCTAAAATAGGGAAACATTTGGATTTGTTTCGTAACGTTTGTATACGTTTGGCTTAAATCGCTAGAAAGGTGAAACGTTTTGTTTTGTTCCGTAATGTTTGTAGATGTTTTGCTTAAATTTCTAAAAAGGTGAAACGCTTGGATTTGTTTCGTAACGTTTGTAAATGTCTGGCTTAAACTGCTAAAAAGGTGAAACGTTTGGATTTGTTCCGTAGCATTTCTAAATGTTTAGCTTAAATTGCTAGAAAGGTTAAACGTTTGGATTTTTTACATACCGTTTGTAAACGTTTGGCTTAAATCGCTACAAAGGTGAACCGTTTGGATATATTTCGTAACGTTTGGTTTAAATTACTAAAAAGGTGAAACGTTTGGTTTTGTTTCGTAACGTTTGTAAACGTTTGGCTTAAATTGCTAAATATGGGAAACGTTTCGATTTGTTTCGTAACGTTTGTACACGTTTGGCTTCAATCGCTAATAATGTGAAACATTTGTATTTGTTTCGTAACGTTTCTAAACGTTTCGCTTAAATCGCTAAAAAGGGGAAACGTTTGGATTTGTTTCGTAATGTTTGTAAACGTTTAGCTTAAATCACTAAAAAGCTGAAACGTTTGGATTTGTTTCATAACGTTTGTAACCGTTTGGATTAAATCGCTAAAATGGTAAAACGTTTGGATTTGTTTCGTAACGTTTGGAAACGTTTGGCTTCAATCGCTAAAAAGGTGAAACGTTTGGATTTCTTTCGTAACGTTTGTAAACGTTTGGCTTGAATTGCTAAAAAGGTGAAACGTTTGGATTTGTTTTGCAATGTTTGTAAACGTTTGGCTTAAATTGCTAAAAAGGTGAAACATTTGGATTTGTTTCATAACGTTTGTAAACGTTTGGCTTAAATCGCTAAAAAGGTGAAACGTTTGGATTTTTTTCGTAACGTTTGTAAACGTTTGGCTTAAATTTCTAAAAAAATGAAACGCTTGGTTTTGTTTCGTAACGTTTGTAACAGTTTGGCTTAAATCGCTAAAAAGGTGAAACGTTTGGATTTGATTCGTAACGTTTGTAAATGTTTGGCTAAAATCGCTAAAAAGGATAAACATTTGGAGTTTTTTTCGTAACATTTGCAAACGTTTGGCTTCAATAGCTAAAAATGTTCAGCGTTTGGATTTGTTTTGTAACATTTGTAAACGTTTGGCTTAAATCGCTAATAGGATGAAACGTTTGGATTTGCTTCGTAACTTTTGTAAATGTTTGGCTAAAATCGCTAAAAAGGATAAATTTTTGGAGTTTTTTCGTAACATTTGCAAACATTTGGCTTCAATAGCTAAAAAGGTGAAACGTTTGGTTTTGTTTCGTAACGTTTGCAAACGTTTTGCTTCAATCGCTAAAAAGGGGAAACGTTTGGATTAGTTTCTCACGTTTGTAAACGTTTGGCTTAAATCGCTAAAAAGATGAAATGTTTGGATTTGTTTCGTAACGTTTGTAAACGTTTAGCTTAAATTGCTAAAAAGGGGAAACGTGTGGATTTATTTCGTTATGTTTGTAAACGTTTGGCTTAAATCGCTAAAAAGGTGACACGTTTGGATTTGTTTCTTAACGTTTGTAAACGTTTGGCTTAAATTGCTAAAAAGGGGAAACATTTGAATTTGTTTCGTAGCGTTTGTAAACGTTTGGTTTAATTCGCAAGAAAGGTAAAACGTATCGATTTGTTTCGTACCGTTTGTAAACGTTTGCCTTAAATCGCTAAAAAGGTGAAATGTTTGAATTTGTTTCGTAACGTTTGTAATTGTTGGCTTAAATTGCTAAAAAGGTGAAATAGTTGGTTTTGTTTCGTACCGTTTGTTAACTATTGGCTTAAATTGTAAAATATGGGAAATGTTTGGATTTTTTTCGTAACGTTTGTAAATGTTAGGCTTCAATCACTTAAAATGTGAAACGTTTGGATTTGTTTCGTAACGTTTGTAAACGTTTCAGTTAAATCGCTAAAAAGGGGAAACATTTGGATTTGTTTCGTAACATTTGTAAATGTTTGGCATAAATTGCTTAAAAGGCAAAATGTTTGCATTTGTTTCGTAACGTTTGTAAAGGTTTGGCTTAAATCGCTAAAAAGGTGAAACTTTTGAATTTGTTTCGTAATGTTTGTAAACGTTTGGCTTAAATTGATAAAAAGGTGAATAGCTTGGATTTGTTTCGCAACGTTTGTAAACTTTTGGCTTTAATTGCTAAAAAGGTGAAACGCTTGGATTTATTTTGTAATGTTTGTAAACGTTTGGCTTAAACTGCTAAAAAGGTGCAATGCTTGGATTTATTTCGTAATGTTTGTAAACGTTTCGCTTAAATTACTAAAAAGGTGAAACGCTTGGATTTGTTTTGGAACGTTTGTAAACGTTTGGCTTAAATTGCTAAAAAGGTGAAACGCTTGGATTTGTTTAGTAACGTTTGTAAACATTTGGCTTAAAGTGCTAAAAAGATGAAACGCTTGGTTTTTTTCGTAACATTTGTAAAGGTTTGGCTTAAATCGCTAAAAATATGAAACGTTTGGATTTGTTTGGTAATGTTATAAAAGTTTGGTTTTCTTTCGTAAAATTTGTAAACATTTGGCTTAAATCGCTAAAAAGGTGAAATGTTTGGATTTGTTTTGTAGCGTTTGTAAACGTTTGGCTTAAATTGATAAAAAGGCGAAAAATTTGGATTTTATTTGTAACGTTTGTAAACGTTTGGCTTAAATCGCTAAAAAGGAGAAACGTTTGGATTTGTTTTGTAACGTCTGTAAACTTTGGCTTAAATCGCTAAAAATGTTCAACGTTTGGATTTGTTTTGTAACGTTTGTAAACGTTTGGCATAAATAGCTAAAAAGGTGAAACGTTGGGTTTTGTTCCGTAACGTTTGTAAATGTTTTGCTTAAATTGCTAATAAGGTGAAACGCTTTGATTTGTTTCGAAACTTTTGTAAACGTTTGGCTTAAATTGCTAAAAAGGTGAAACGTTTGGATTTATTTCGTAGCGTTTGTAAACGTTTGGCTTAAATCTCTAGAAAGGTGAAATGTTTGTATATGTTTCGTACCGTTTGTAAACGTTTGGTTTAAATTGCTAAAAAGGTGAAACGTTTGGATTTGTTTCATAACGTTTGTAAACGTTTGGCTTAAATTTCTAAAAAGGTAAAACGCTTAGTTTTGTTTCGTAACGTTTGTAAACGTTTGGCTTAAATTGCTAAATATGGGAAACGTTTGGATTCGTTTCATAACGTTTGTACATGTTTGGCTTCAATCGTTAAAAATGTGAAACGTTTGGATTTGTTTTTAAACGTTTGGCTTAAATCGCTAAAAAGGTGAAACGTTTGGATTTGTTTCGTAACGTTTGTAATTGTTGGCTTAATTTTATAAAAAGGTGAAACACTTGGTTTTATTTCGTACCGTTTGTAAACGATTGGCTTAAATCGCTAAATATGGGAAACGTTTGGATTTGTTTCGTAACTTTTGTAAATGTTTGGCTTAAATCGCTAAAAATGTGAAATGTTTGGATTTGTTTCGTAACATTTGTAAACGTTTGGCTTAAATCACTAAAAAGGGGAAACGTTTGGATTTCTTTTGTAACGTTTGTAAACGTTTGGCTTAAATTGCTAAAAAGGCAAAACGTTTGGATTTATTTTGTAACGTTTGTAAACGTTTGGCTTAAATCGCTAAAAAGGTTAAACGTTTGGATTTGTTTCGTAACGTTTGTAAACGTTTGGCTTAAATTGCTAAAAAGTGAGACGCTTGGATTTGTTTCGCAGCGTTTGTATACGTTTGGCTTAAATCGCTAGAAAGGTGAAACGTTTTGTTTTGTTCCGTAACGTTTGTAAATGTTTTGCTTAAATCACTACAAAGTTGAATTGTTTGGATTTGTTCGTAACATTTGTAAACGTTTGGCTTAAATCGCTAATAAGGAGAAACGTTTGGATTTGTTTCGTAACGTTTGCAAACGTTTCGCTTCAATCGCTAAAAAGGGGAAACGTTTGGATTTGTTTCTTACGTTTGTAAATGTTTGGCTTAAATCACTACAAAGTTGAATTGTTTGGATTTGTTCGTAACGTTTGTAAACGTTTACCTTACATTTCTAAAAAGGTGAAACGTTTGGATTTTTTTCATAACGTTTGTAACCGTATGGCTTAAATTGCTAAAAAGGTGAAACGTTAGGATTTGTTTCGTAACGTTTGCACACGTTTGGCTTCAATCGCTAAAAATGTGAAACGTTAGGATTTGTTTCGTAACGTTTGTAAACGTTTGGCTTAAATTGCTAAAAAGGGAAACATTTGGTTTTTTTGTAACATTTGTAAACGTTTGGCTTAAAATGCTAAAAAGGTGAAACATTTGGATTTGTTTCATAACCTTTGTAAACGTTTGGCTTAAATTGCTAAAAAGGGGAAACGTTTGGATTTGTTTCGTAACGTTTATAAACGTTTGGCTTAAATTGCTAAAAAGAGGAAATGTTTGGATTTGTTTCGTAACGTTTGTAAACGTATGGCTTAAACTGCTAAAAAGATGAAATGCTTGGATTTGTTTGGTAATGTTTGTAAACGTTTGGCTTCAATTGCAAAAAAGTGAAACGCTTGGTTTTGTTTGGTAACGTTTGTAGACGTTTGGCTTAAGTAGCTAAAAAGGTGAAACGTTTGGATTTTTTCATAACCTTAGTAAACGTTTGGCCTAAATCGCTAAAAAGGTGAAATGTTTGGATTTGTTTCTTACGTTTGGAAACGTTTGGCTTAAATCGCTAAAAAGGTGAAATGTTTGGATTTGTTTCGTGACATTTGTAAACGTTTGGCTTAAATTGCATAAAACGTGAAACGTTTGGATTTGTTTCGTAACATTTGTAAACGTTTGGCTTAAATCGCTAATAAGGGGAAACGTTTGGATTTGTTTCGTAACGTTTGCAAACGTTTCGCTTCAATCGCTAAAAAGGGGAAACGTTTGGATTTGTTTCTTACGTTTGTAAATGTTTGGCTTAAATCACTACAAAGTTGAATTGTTTGGATTTGTTCGTAACGTTTGTAAACGTTTACCTTACATTTCTAAAAAGGTGAAACGTTTGGATTTTTTTCATAACGTTTGTAACCGTATGGCTTAAATTGCTAAAAAGGTGAAACGTTAGGATTTGATTCGTAACGTTTGCACACGTTTGGCTTCAATCGCTAAAAATGTGAAACGTTAGGATTTGTTTCGTAATGTTTGTAAACGTTTGGCTTAAATTGCTAAAAAGGGAAACATTTGGTTTTTTTTTGTAACATTTGTAAACGTTTGGCTTAAAATGCTAAAAAGGTGAAACATTTGGATTTGTTTCATAACCTTTGTAAACGTTTGGCTTAAATCGCTAAAAAGGGGAAACGTTTGGATTTGTTTCGTAACGTTTGTAAACGTTTGGCTTAAATTGCTAAAAAGGTGAAACGCTTGGTTTTGTTTCGTAACGTTTGTAACCGTTTGGCTTAAATCGCTAAAAAGGTGAAACGTTTGAATTTGTTTCGTAACGTTTGTAAATGTTTGGCTTAAATCGCTAAAAATGTTGAACGTTTGGATTTGTTTGGTAACGTTTGTAAATGTTTGGCTTAAATCGCTAAAAAGGTGAAACATTTGGATTTGTTTCTTACGTTTGTAAACGTTTGGCTTAAATTGCTAAAAATGGGGAAACGTTTGGACTTTTTTCGTAGCGTTTGTAAACATTTGGCTTAACTCGCTAGAAAGGGTAAACGTTTGGATTTGTTTCGTACCGTTTGTAAACGTTTGGCTTAAATTGCTAAAAATGAGAAACACTTGGTTTTGTTTCGTAACGTTTCTAAACATTTGGCTTAAATTGCAAAATATGGGAAACGTTTGGATTTGTTTCATAACGTTTGTAAACGTTTGGCTTCAATCGCTAAAAATATGAAAAGTTTGGATTTGTTTCGTAACGTTTTTAGACGTTTGGCTTAAATCGCTAAAAAGGTGAAATGTTTGGATTTGTTTCCTAACGCTTTAAACGTTTGCCTTAAATCGCTAAAATAGGGAAACATTTGGATTTGTTTCGTAACGTTTGTATACGTTTGGCTTAAATCGCTAGAAAGGTGAAACGTTTTGTTTTGTTCCGTAATGTTTGTAGATGTTTTGCTTAAATTTCTAAAAAGGTGAAACGCTTGGATTTGTTTCGTAACGTTTGTAAATGTCTGGCTTAAATTGCTAAAAAGGTGAAACGTTTGGATTTGTTCCGTAGCATTTCTAAATGTTTAGCTTAAATTGCTAGAAAGGTTAAACGTTTGGATTTTTTACATACCGTTTGTAAACGTTTGGCTTAAATCGCTACAAAGGTGAACCGTTTGGATATATTTCGTAACGTTTGGTTTAAATTACTAAAAAGGTGAAACGTTTGGTTTTTTTTCGTAACGTTTGTAAACGTTTGGCTTAAATTGCTAAATATGGGAAACGTTTCGATTTGTTTCGTAATGTTTGTACACATTTGGCTTCAATCGCTAATAATGTGAAACATTTGTATTTGTTTCGTAACGTTTCTAAACGTTTCGCTTAAATCGCTAAAAAGGGGAAACGTTTGGATTTGTTTCGTAATGTTTGTAAACGTTTAGCTTAAATCACTAAAAAGCTGAAACGTTTGGATTTGTTTCATAACGTTTGTAACCGTTTGGATTAAATCGCTAAAATGGTAAAACGTTTGGATTTGTTTCGTAACGTTTGGAAACGTTTGGCTTCAATCGCTAAAAAGGTGAAACGTTTGGATTTCTTTCACAACGTTTGTAAACGTTTGGCTTGAATTGCTAAAAAGGTGAAACGTTTGGATTTGTTTTGCAATGTTTGTAAACGTTTGGCTTAAATTGCTAAAAAGGTGAAACATTTGGATTTATTTCATAACCTTTATAAACGTTTGGCTTAAATCGCTAAAAAGGTGAAACGTTTGGATTTTTTTCGTAACGTTTGTAAACGTTTGGCTTAAATTTCTAAAAAGATGAAACGCTTGGTTTTGTTTCGTAACGTTTGTAACAGTTTGGCTTAAATCGCTAAAAAGGTGAAACGTTTGGATTTGATTCGTAACGTTTGTAAATGTTTGGCTAAAATCGCTAAAAAGGATAAACATTTGGAGTTTTTTTCGTAACATTTGCAAACGTTTGGCTTCAATAGCTAAAAATGTTCAGCGTTTGGATTTGTTTTGTAACATTTGTAAACGTTTGGCTTAAATCGCTAATAGGATGAAACGTTTGGATTTGCTTCGTAACTTTTGTAAATGTTTGGCTAAAATCTCTAAAAAGGATAAATGTTTGGAGTTTTTTCGTAACATTTGCAAACATTTGGCTTCAATAGCTAAAAAGGTGAAACGTTTGGTTTTGTTTCGTAACGTTTGCAAACGTTTTGCTTCAATCGCTAAAAAGGGGAAACGTTTGGATTAGTTTCTCACGTTTGTAAACGTTTGGCTTAAATCGCTAAAAAGATGAAATGTTTGGATTTGTTTCGTAACGTTTGTAAACGTTTAGCTTAAATTGCTAAAAAGGGGAAACGTGTGGATTTATTTCGTAATGTTTGTAAACGTTTGGCTTAAATCGCTAAAAAGGTGACACGTTTGGATTTGTTTCTTAACGTTTGTAAACGTTTGGCTTAAATTGCTAAAAAGGGGAAACATTTGAATTTGTTTCGTAGCGTTTGTAAACGTTTGGTTTAATTCGCAAGAAAGGTAAAACGTATCGATTTGTTTCGTACCGTTTGTAAACGTTTGCCTTAAATCGCTAAAAAGGTGAAATGTTTGAATTTGTTTCGTAACGTTTGTAATTGTTGGCTTAAATTGCTAAAAAGGTGAAATACTTGGTTTTGTTTCGTACCGTTTGTTAACGATTGGCTTAAATTGTAAAATATGGGAAACGTTTGGATTTTTTTCGTAACGTTTGTAAATGTTAGGCTTCAATCACTTAAAATGTGAAACGTTTGGATTTGTTTCGTAACGTTTGTAAACGTTTCAGTTAAATCGCTAAAAAGGGGAAACATTTGGATTTGTTTCGTAACATTTGTAAATGTTTGGCATAAATTGCTTAAAAGGCAAAATGTTTGCATTTGTTTCGTAACGTTTGTAAAGGTTTGGCTTAAATCGCTAAAAAGGTGAAACTTTTGAATTTGTTTCGTAATGTTTGTAAACGTTTGGCTTAAATTGATAAAAAGGTGAATAGCTTGGATTTGTTTCGCAACGTTTGTAAACTTTTGGCTTTAATTGCTAAAAAGGTGAAACGCTTGGATTTATTTTGTAATGTTTGTACACGTTTGGCTTAAACTGCTAAAAAGGTGCAATGCTTGGATTTATTTCGTAATGTTTGTAAACGTTTCGCTTAAATTACTAAAAAGCTGAAACGCTTGGATTTGTTTTGGAACGTTTGTAAACGTTTGACTTAAATTGCTAAAAAGGTGAAACGCTTGGATTTGTTTAGTAACGTTTGTAAACATTTGGCTTAAAGTGCTAAAAAGATGAAACGCTTGGTTTTTTTCGTAACATTTGTAATGGTTTGGCTTAAATCGCTAAAAATATGAAACGTTTGGATTTGTTTGGTAATGTTATAAAAGTTTGGTTTTCTTTCGTAAAATTTGTAAACATTTGGCTTAAATCGCTAAAAAGGTGAAATGTTTGGATTTGTTTTGTAGCGTTTGTAAACGTTTGGCTTAAATTGATAAAAAGGCGAAAAATTTGGATTTTATTTGTAACGTTTGTAAACGTTTGGCTTAAATCGCTAAAAAGGAGAAACGTTTGGATTTGTTTCGTAACGTCTGTAAACTTTGGCTTAAATCGCTAAAAATGTTCAACGTTTGGATTTGTTTTGTAACGTTTGTAAACGTTTGGCATAAATAGCTAAAAAGGTGAAACGTTGGGTTTTGTTCCGTAACGTTTGTAAATGTTTTGCTTAAATTGCTAATAAGGTGAAACGCTTTGATTTGTTTCGAAACTTTTGTAAACGTTTGGCTTAAATTGCTAAAAAGGTGAAACGTTTGGATTTATTTCGTAGCGTTTGTAAACGTTTGGCTTAAATCTCTAGAAAGGTGAAATGTTTGTATATGTTTCGTACCGTTTGTAAACGTTTGGTTTAAATTGCTAAAAAGGTGAAACGTTTGGATTTGTTTCATAACGTTTGTAAACGTTTGGCTTAAATTGTTAAAAAGGTAAAACGCTTAGTTTTGTTTCGTAACGTTTGTAAACGTTTGGCTTAAATTGCTAAATATGGGAAACGTTTGGATTCGTTTCATAACGTTTGTACACGTTTGGCTTCAATCGTTAAAAATGTGAAACGTTTGGATTTGTTTTTAAACGTTTGGCTTAAATCGCTAAAAAGGTGAAACGTTTGGATTTGTTTCGTAACGTTTGTAATTGTTGGCTTAATTTTATAAAAAGGTGAAACACTTGGTTTTATTTCGTACCGTTTGTAAACGATTGGCTTAAATCGCTAAATATGGGAAACGTTTGGATTTGTTTCGTAACTTTTGTAAATGTTTGGCTTAAATCGCTAAAAATGTGAAATGTTTGGATTTGTTTCGTAACATTTGTAAACGTTTGGCTTAAATCACTAAAAAGGGGAAACGTTTGGATTTCTTTTGTAACGTTTGTAAACGTTTGGCTTAAATTGCTAAAAAGGCAAAACGTTTGGATTTATTTTGTAACGTTTGTAAACGTTTGGCTTAAATCGCTAAAAAGGTTAAACGTTTGGATTTGTTTCGTAACGTTTGTAAACGTTTGGCTTAAATTGCTAAAAAGTGAGACGCTTGGATTTGTTTCGCAGCGTTTGTATACGTTTGGCTTAAATCGCTAGAAAGGTGAAACGTTTTGTTTTGTTCCGTAACGTTTGTAAATGTTTTGCTTAAATTTCTAAAAAGGTGAAACGCTTGGATTTGTTTCGTAACGTTTGTAAATGTCTGGCTTAAATTGCTAAAAAGGTTAAACGCTTCGATTTGTTTCCTAACGTTTGTAAACGTTTGGCTTAAATCGCTATAAAGGTAAAACGTTTGGATTTTTTTTCGTAACTTTTGTAAATGTTTTACTTAAATCGCTAAAAAAGTGAAACGTTTTGATTTGTTTCGTAACGTTGATAAAAATATGGTGTAAATCGCTAAAAAGTTGAAATGTTTGGTTTTGTTTCATAACGTTTGTAAACATTTGGCTTAAATCACTAAAAACGTGATACGTTTGGTTTTGTTTCGTAACATTTGTAAACGTTTAGATTTGTTCTGTAACGTTTATAAACGTTTGGCTTAAATCGCTAAAAAGGTGAAATGTTTGGGTTTTGTTTCGTAACGTTTGTAAACGTTTGGCTTAAATTGCTAAAAAGGTGAAACCCTTTGATTTATTTCATAACGTTTGTAAACGTTTGGCTTAAATTGCTAAAAAGGGGAAACACTTGGTTTTTGTTTCGTAGCGTTTGTAAACATTTGGCTTAAATTGCTAAAAAGGTGAAACGTTTGGTTTTTGTTTCGTAGCATTTGCAACGTTTGACTTAAATTACTAAAAATGGGAAACGTTTGGATTTGTTTCATAATGTTTGTAAACGTTTGGCTTCAATCGCTAAAAAGGTGAAACGCTTGGATTTGTTTCGTAACGTTTGGCATAAATCGTTAAAAAGGTAAAACGTTTGGATTTGTTTCGTAACGTTTTAAACGTTTGGCGTAAATCGCAAAAAAGTGGAAACTTTTGTAAACGTTTTGCTTAAATTGCTAAAAAAGGGAAATGTTTTGTTTTGTTTCATAACGTTTGTAAACTTTCGGCTTAAATAGCTAAAAAGGTGAAACGTTTGGATTTGTTTCATAACGTTTGTAAAAGTTTGGCTTAAATTACTAAAAAGGTGTATCGCTTGGATTTGTTTTGTAACGTTTGTAAAAGTTTGCCTTAAAATCCTAAAAATGTGAAACGCTTCGATTTGTTTCAGAACATTTGTAAATGTTTGGCTTATATTGCGAAAAAGGTGAAACGCATGGATTTGTTAACGTTTGTAAACGTTTGGCTTAAATTGCTTAAAAGATTAAACGCTTGGTTTTATTTCGTAACCTTTGTAAAGGTTTGGCTTAAATCGCTAAAAATATGAATTTGTTTTGTTTCGTAACGTAGGTAAACATTTGGCTTAAATCGCTAAAAAGGTGAAATGTTTGGATTTGTTTCGTAACGTTTTTAAATGTTTGGTTAATTTACTAAAAAGGCAAAACGTTCGGATTTGTATAGGAACGTTTGTAAACGTTTGGCTTCAATAGCTAAAAAGGTGAAACGTTCGGATTTGTTTCGTAACGTTTGTAAACGTATGGCTTAAACTGCTAAAAAGATGAAATGCTTGGATTTGTTTGGTAATGTTTGTAAACGTTTGGCTTCAATTGCAAAAAAGTGAAACGCTTGGTTTTGTTTCATAACGTTTGTAAACGTTTGGCTTAAATAGCTAAAAAGGTGAAACGTTTGGATTTTTTTCATAACCTTAGTAAACGTTTGGCCTAAATCGCTAAAAAGGTGAAATGTTTGGATTTGTTTCTTACGTTTGGAAACGTTTGGCTTAAATCGCTAAAAAGGTGAAATGTTTGGATTTGTTTCGTGACATTTGCAAACGTTTGGCTTAAATTGCATAAAACGTGAAACGTTTGGATTTGTTTCGTAACATTTGTAAACGTTTGGCTTAAATCGCTAATAAGGAGAAACGTTTGGATTTGTTTCGTAACGTTTGCAAACGTTTCGCTTCAATCGCTAAAAAGGGGAAACGTTTGGATTTGTTTCTTACGTTTGTAAATGTTTGGCTTAAATCACTACAAAGTTGAATTGTTTGGATTTGTTCGTAACGTTTGTAAACGTTTACCTTACATTTCTAAAAAGGTGAAACGTTTGGATTTTTTTCATAACGTTTGTAACCGTATGGCTTAAATTGCTAAAAAGGTGAAACGTTAGGATTTGTTTCGTAACGTTTGCACACGTTTGGCTTCAATCGCTAAAAATGTGAAACGTTAGGATTTGTTTCGTAACGTTTGTAAACGTTTGGCTTAAATTGCTAAAAAGGGAAACATTTGGTTTTTTTGTAACATTTGTAAACGTTTGGCTTAAAATGCTAAAAAGGTGAAACATTTGGATTTGTTTCATAACCTTTGTAAACGTTTGGCTTAAATTGCTAAAAAGGGGAAACGTTTGGATTTGTTTCGTAACGTTTATAAACGTTTGGCTTAAATTGCTAAAAAGAGGAAATGTTTGGATTTGTTTCGTAACGTTTGTAAACGTATGGCTTAAACTGCTAAAAAGATGAAATGCTTGGATTTGTTTGGTAATGTTTGTAAACGTTTGGCTTCAATTGCAAAAAAGTGAAACGCTTGGTTTTGTTTGGTAACGTTTGTAAACGTTTGGCTTAAATAGCTAAAAAGGTGAAACGTTTGGATTTTTTCATAACCTTAGTAAACGTTTGGCCTAAATCGCTAAAAAGGTGAAATGTTTGGATTTGTTTCTTACGTTTGGAAACGTTTGGCTTAAATCGCTAAAAAGGTGAAATGTTTGGATTTGTTTCGTGACATTTGTAAACGTTTGGCTTAAATTGCATAAAACGTGAAACGTTTGGATTTGTTTCGTAACATTTGTAAACGTTTGGCTTAAATCGCTAATAAGGGGAAACGTTTGGATTTGTTTCGTAACGTTTGCAAACGTTTCGCTTCAATCGCTAAAAAGGGGAAACGTTTGGATTTGTTTCTTACGTTTGTAAATGTTTGGCTTAAATCACTACAAAGTTGAATTGTTTGGATTTGTTCGTAACGTTTGTAAACGTTTACCTTACATTTCTAAAAAGGTGAAACGTTTGGATTTTTTTCATAACGTTTGTAACCGTATGGCTTAAATTGCTAAAAAGGTGAAACGTTAGGATTTGTTTCGTAACGTTTGCACACGTTTGGCTTCAATCGCTAAAAATGTGAAACGTTAGGATTTGTTTCGTAATGTTTGTAAACGTTTGGCTTAAATTGCTAAAAAGGGAAACATTTGGTTTTTTTTGTAACATTTGTAAACGTTTGGCTTAAAATGCTAAAAAGGTGAAACATTTGGATTTGTTTCATAACCTTTGTAAACGTTTGGCTTAAATCGCTAAAAAGGGGAAACGTTTGGATTTGTTTCGTAACGTTTGTAAACGTTTGGCTTAAATTGCTAAAAAGGTGAAACGCTTGGTTTTGTTTCGTAACGTTTGTAACCGTTTGGCTTAAATCGCTAAAAAGGTGAAACGTTTGAATTTGTTTCGTAACGTTTGTAAATGTTTGGCTTAAATCGCTAAAAATGTTGAACGTTTGGATTTGTTTGGTAACGTTTGTAAATGTTTGGCTTAAATCGCTAAAAAGGTGAAACATTTGGATTTGTTTCTTACGTTTGTAAACGTTTGGCTTAAATTGCTAAAAATGGGGAAACGTTTGGACTTTTTTCGTAGCGTTTGTAAACATTTGGCTTAACTCGCTAGAAAGGGTAAACGTTTGGATTTGTTTCGTACCGTTTGTAAACGTTTGGCTTAAATTGCTAAAAATGAGAAACACTTGGTTTTGTTTCGTAACGTTTCTAAACATTTGGCTTAAATTGCAAAATATTGGAAACGTTTGGATTTGTTTCATAACGTTTGTAAACGTTTGGCTTCAATCGCTAAAAATATGAAAAGTTTGGATTTGTTTCGTAACGTTTTTAGACGTTTGGCTTAAATCGCTAAAAAGGTGAAATGTTTGGATTTGTTTCCTAACGCTTTAAACGTTTGCCTTAAATCGCTAAAATAGGGAAACATTTGGATTTGTTTCGTAACGTTTGTATACGTTTGGCTTAAATCGCTAGAAAGGTGAAACGTTTTGTTTTGTTCCGTAATGTTTGTAGATGTTTTGCTTAAATTTCTAAAAAGGTGAAACGCTTGGATTTGTTTCGTAACGTTTGTAAATGTCTGGCTTAAACTGCTAAAAAGGTGAAACGTTTGGATTTGTTCCGTAGCATTTCTAAATGTTTAGCTTAAATTGCTAGAAAGGTTAAACGTTTGGATTTTTTACATACCGTTTGTAAACGTTTGGCTTAAATCGCTACAAAGGTGAACCGTTTGGATATATTTCGTAACGTTTGGTTTAAATTACTAAAAAGGTGAAACGTTTGGTTTTTTTTCGTAACGTTTGTAAACGTTTGGCTTAAATTGCTAAATATGGGAAATGTTTCGATTTGTTTCGTAATGTTTGTACACATTTGGCTTCAATCGCTAATAATGTGAAACATTTGTATTTGTTTCGTAACGTTTCTAAACGTTTCGCTTAAATCGCTAAAAAGGGGAAACGTTTGGATTTGTTTCGTAATGTTTGTAAACGTTTAGCTTAAATCACTAAAAAGCTGAAACGTTTGGATTTGTTTCATAACGTTTGTAACCGTTTGGCTTAAATCGCTAAAATGGTAAAACGTTTGGATTTGTTTCGTAACGTTTGGAAACGTTTGGCTTCAATCGCTAAAAAGGTGAAACGTTTGGATTTCTTTCACAACGTTTGTAAACGTTTGGCTTGAATTGCTAAAAAGGTGAAACGTTTGGATTTGTTTTGCAATGTTTGTAAACGTTTGGCTTAAATTGCTAAAAAGGTGAAACATTTGGATTTATTTCATAACCTTTATAAACGTTTGGCTTAAATCGCTAAAAAGGTGAAACGTTTGGATTTTTTTCGTAACGTTTGTAAACGTTTGGCTTAAATTTCTAAAAAAATGAAACATTTGGTTTTGTTTCGTAACGTTTGTAACAGTTTGGCTTAAATCGCTAAAAAGGTGAAACGTTTGGATTTGATTCGTAACGTTTGTAAATGTTTGGCTAAAATCGCTAAAAAGGATAAACATTTGGAGTTTTTTTCGTAACATTTGCAAACGTTTGGCTTCAATAGCTAAAAATGTTCAGCGTTTGGATTTGTTTTGTAACATTTGTAAACGTTTGGCTTAAATCGCTAATAGGATGAAACGTTTGGATTTGCTTCGTAACTTTTGTAAATGTTTGGCTAAAATCGCTAAAAAGGATAAATTTTTGGAGTTTTTTCGTAACATTTGCAAACATTTGGCTTCAATAGCTAAAAAGGTGAAACGTTTGGTTTTGTTTCGTAACGTTTGCAAACGTTTTGCTTCAATCGCTAAAAAGGGGAAACGTTTGGATTAGTTTCTCACGTTTGTAAACGTTTGGCTTAAATCGCTAAAAAGATGAAATGTTTGGATTTGTTTCGTAACGTTTGTAAACGTTTAGCTTAAATTGCTAAAAAGGGGAAACGTGTGGATTTATTTCGTAATGTTTGTAAACGTTTGGCTTAAATCGCTAAAAAGGTGACACGTTTGGATTTGTTTCTTAACGTTTGTAAACGTTTGGCTTAAATTGCTAAAAAGGGGAAACATTTGAATTTGTTTCGTAGCGTTTGTAAACGTTTGGCTTAATTCGCAAGAAAGGTAAAACGTATCGATTTGTTTCGTACCGTTTGTAAACGTTTGCCTTAAATCGCTAAAAAGGTGAAATGTTTGAATTTGTTTCGTAACGTTTGTAATTGTTGGCTTAAATTGCTAAAAAGGTGAAATACTTGGTTTTGTTTCGTACCGTTTGTTAACGATTGGCTTAAATTGTAAAATATGGGAAACGTTTGGATTTTTTTCGTAACGTTTGTAAATGTTAGGCTTCAATCACTTAAAATGTGAAACGTTTGGATTTGTTTCGTAACGTTTGTAAACGTTTCAGTTAAATCGCTAAAAAGGGGAAACATTTGGATTTGTTTCGTAACATTTGTAAATGTTTGGCATAAATTGCTTAAAAGGCAAAATGTTTGCATTTGTTTCGTAACGTTTGTAAAGGTTTGGCTTAAATCGCTAAAAAGGTGAAACTTTTGAATTTGTTTCGTAATGTTTGTAAACGTTTGGCTTAAATTGATAAAAAGGTGAATAGCTTGGATTTGTTTCGCAACGTTTGTAAACTTTTGGCTTTAATTGCTAAAAAGGTGAAACGCTTGGATTTATTTTGTAATGTTTGTAAACGTTTGGCTTAAACTGCTAAAAAGGTGCAATGCTTGGATTTATTTCGTAATGTTTGTAAACGTTTCGCTTAAATTACTAAAAAGGTGAAACGCTTGGATTTGTTTTGGAACGTTTGTAAACGTTTGACTTAAATTGCTAAAAAGGTGAAACGCTTGGATTTGTTTAGTAACGTTTGTAAACATTTGGCTTAAAGTGCTAAAAAGATGAAACGCTTGGTTTTTTTCGTAACATTTGTAATGGTTTGGCTTAAATCGCTAAAAATATGAAACGTTTGGATTTGTTTGGTAATGTTATAAAAGTTTGGTTTTCTTTCGTAAAATTTGTAAACATTTGGCTTAAATCGCTAAAAAGGTGAAATGTTTGGATTTGTTTTGTAGCGTTTGTAAACGTTTGGCTTAAATTGATAAAAAGGCGAAAAATTTGGATTTTATTTGTAACGTTTGTAAACGTTTGGCTTAAATCGCTAAAAAGGAGAAACGTTTGGATTTGTTTCGTAACGTCTGTAAACTTTGGCTTAAATCGCTAAAAATGTTCAACGTTTGGATTTGTTTTGTAACGTTTGTAAACGTTTGGCATAAATAGCTAAAAAGGTGAAACGTTGGGTTTTGTTCCGTAACGTTTGTAAATGTTTTGCTTAAATTGCTAATAAGGTGAAACGCTTTGATTTGTTTCGAAACTTTTGTAAACGTTTGGCTTAAATTGCTAAAAAGGTGAAACGTTTGGATTTATTTCGTAGCGTTTGTAAACGTTTGGCTTAAATCTCTAGAAAGGTGAAATGTTTGTATATGTTTCGCACCGTTTGTAAACGTTTGGCTTAAATTGCTAAAAAGGTGAAACGTTTGGATTTGTTTCATAACGTTTGTAAACGTTTGGCTTAAATTGTTAAAAAGGTAAAACGCTTAGTTTTGTTTCGTAACGTTTGTAAACGTTTGGCTTAAATTGCTAAATATGGGAAACGTTTGGATTCGTTTCATAACGTTTGTACACGTTTGGCTTCAATCGTTAAAAATGTGAAACGTTTGGATTTGTTTTTAAACGTTTGGCTTAAATCGCTAAAAAGGTGAAACGTTTGGATTTGTTTCGTAACGTTTGTAATTGTTGGCTTAATTTTATAAAAAGGTGAAACACTTGGTTTTATTTCGTACCGTTTGTAAACGATTGGCTTAAATCGCTAAATATGGGAAACGTTTGGATTTGTTTCGTAACTTTTGTAAATGTTTGGCTTAAATCGCTAAAAATGTGAAATGTTTGGATTTGTTTCGTAACATTTGTAAACGTTTGGCTTAAATCACTAAAAAGGGGAAACGTTTGGATTTCTTTTGTAACGTTTGTAAACGTTTGGCTTAAATTGCTAAAAAGGCAAAACGTTTGGATTTATTTTGTAACGTTTGTAAACGTTTGGCTTAAATCGCTAAAAAGGTTAAACGTTTGGATTTGTTTCGTAACGTTTGTAAACGTTTGGCTTAAATTGCTAAAAAGTGAGACGCTTGGATTTGTTTCGCAGCGTTTGTAAATGTTTTGCTTTAATTCCTACAATGGTGAAACGCTTGGATTTGTTTTGTAATGTTTGTAACCGTTTGGCTTAAATCGCTAAAAAGGTGAAACGTTTGAATTTGTTTCGTAACGTTTGTAAATGTTTGGCTTAAATCGCCAAAAATGTTGAACGTTTGGATTTGTTTGGTAACGTTTGTAAATGTTTGGCTTAAATCGCTAAAAAGGGGAAACATTTGGATTTGTTTCTTACGTTTGTAAACGTTTGGCTTAAATTGCTAAAAATGGGGAAACGTTTGGACTTTTTTCGTAGCGTTTGTAAATATTTGGCTTAACTCGCTAGAAAGGGTAAACGTTTGGATTTGTTTCGTACCGTTTGTAAACGTTTGGCTTAAATCGCTATTATAGGTGAAATGTTTGGATTTGTTTCGTAACGTTTGTAAACGTTTGGCTTAAATTGCTAAAAATGAGAAACACTTGGTTTTGTTTCGTAATGTTTCTAAACATTTGGCTTAAATTGCAAAATATTGGAAACGTTTGGATTTGTTTCATAACGTTTGTAAACGTTTGACTTCAATCGCTAAAAATATGAAAAGTTTGGATTTGTTTCGTAACGTTTTTAGACGTTTGGCTTAAATCGCTAAAAAGGTGAAATGTTTGGATTTGTTTCCTAACGCTTTAAACGTTTGGCTTAAATCGCTAAAATAGGGAAACGTTTGGATTTGTTTCGTAACGTTTGTATACGTTTGGCTTAAATCGCTAGAAAGGTGAAACGTTTTGTTTTGTTCCGTAACGTTTGTAAATGTTTTGCTTAAATTTCTAAAAAGGTGAAACGCTTGGATTTGTTTCGTAACGTTTGTAAATGTTTGGCTTAAATTGCTAAAAAGGTGAAACGTTTGGATTTGTTCCGTAGCATTTCTAAATGTTTAGCTTAAATTGCTAGAAAGGTTAAACGTTTGGATTTTTTTCATACCGTTTGTAAACGTTTGGCTTAAATCGCTACAAAGGTGAACCGTTTGGATATGTTTCGTAACGTTTGTAAACGTTTGGTTTAAATTACTAAAAAGGTGAAACGTTTGGTTTTGTTTCGTAACGTTTGTAAACGTTTGGCTTAAATTGCTAAATATGGGAAACGTTTCAATTTGTTTCGTAACGTTTGTACACATTTGGCTTCAATCGCTAATAATGTGAAACATTTGTATTTGTTTCGTAACGTTTCTAAACGTTTCGCTTAAATCGCTAAAAAGGGGAAACGTTTGGATTTGTTTCATAATGTTTGTAAACGTTTAGCTTAAATCACTAAAAAGCTGAAACGTTTGGATTTGTTTCATAACGTTTGTAACCGTTTGGCTTAAATCGCTAAAAAGGTAAAACGTTTGGATTTGTTTCGTAACGTTTGGAAACGTTTGGCTTCAATCGCTAAAAAGGTGAAACGTTTGGATTTCTTTCGTAACGTTTGTAAACGTTTGGCTTGAATTGCTAAAAAGGTGAAACATTTGGATTTGTTTTGCAATGTTTGTAAACGTTTGGCTTAAATTGCTAAAAAGGTGAAACATTTGGATTTATTTCATAACCTTTATAAACGTTTGGCTTAAATCGCTAAAAAGGTGAAACGTTTGGATTTGTTTCGTAACGTTTGTAAACGTTTGGCTTAAATTTCTAAAAAAATGAAACGCTTGGTTTTGTTTCGTAACGTTTGTAACAGTTTGGCTTAAATCGCTAAAAAGGTGAAACGTTTGGATTTGATTCGTAACGTTTGTAAATGTTTGGCTAAAATCGCTAAAAAGGATAAACGTTTGGAGTTTTTTCGTAACATTTGCAAACGTTTGGCTTCAATAGCTAAAAATGTTCAGCGTTTTGTTTTGTAACATTTGTAAACGTTTGGCTTAAATCGCTAAAAAGGTGAAACGTTTGGATTTGCTTCGTAACGTTTGTAAATGTTTGGCTAAAATCGCTAAAAAGGATAAATTTTTGGAGTTTTTTCGTAACATTTGCAAACATTTGGCTTCAATAGCTAAAAAGGTGAAACGTTTGGTTTTGTTTCGTAACGTTTGCAAACGTTTTGCTTCAATCGCTAAAAAGGGGAAACGTTTGGATTAGTTTCTCACGTTTGTAAACGTTTGGCTTAAATCGCTAAAAAGATGAAATGTTTGGATTTGTTTCGTAACGTTTGTAAACGTTTAGCTTAAATTGCTAAAAAGGGGAAACGTGTGGATTTATTTCGTAATGTTTGTAAACGTTTGGCTTAAATCGCTAAAAAGGTGACACGTTTGGATTTGTTTCTTAACGTTTGTAAACGTTTGGCTTAAATTGCTAAAAAGGGGAAACATTTGAATTTGTTTCGTAGCGTTTGTAAACGTTTGGCTTAATTCGCAAGAAAGGTAAAACGTATCGATTTGTTTCGTACCGTTTGTAAACGTTTGCCTTAAATCGCTAATAAGGTGAAATGTTTGAATTTGTTTCGTAACGTTTGTAATTGTTGGCTTAAATTGCTAAAAAGGTGAAATACTTGGTTTTGTTTCGTACCGTTTGTTAACGATTGGCTTAAATTGTAAAATATGGGAAACGTTTGGATTTTTTTCGTAACGTTTGTAAATGTTAGGCTTCAATCACTTAAAATGTGAAACGTTTGGATTTGTTTCGTAACGTTTGTAAACGTTTCAGTTAAATTGCTAAAAAGGGGAAACATATGGATTTGTTTCGTAACATTTGTAAATGTTTGGCATAAATTGCTTAAAAGGCAAAATGTTTGCATTTGTTTCGTAACGTTTGTAAAGGTTTGGCTTAAATCGCTAAAAAGGTGAAACTTTTGAATTTGTTTCGTAATGTTTGTAAACGTTTGGCTTAAATTGATAAAAAGGTGAATAGCTTGGATTTGTTTCGCAACGTTTGCAAACTTTTGGCTTTAATTGCTAAAAAGGTGAAACTCTTGGATTTATTTTGTAATGTTTGTACACGTTTGGCTTAAACTGCTAAAAAGGTGCAATGTTTGGATTTATTTCGTAATGTTTGTAAACGTTTCGCTTAAATTACTAAAAAGCTGAAACGCTTGGATTTGTTTTGGAACGTTTGTAAACGTTTGACTTAAATTGCTAAAAAGGTGAAACGCCTGGATTTGTTTAGTAACGCTTGTAAACATTTGGCTTAAAGTGCTAAAAAGATGAAACGCTTGGTTTTTTTCGTAACATTTGTAATGGTTTGGCTTAAATCGCTAAAAATATGAAACGTTTGGATTTGTTTGGTAATGTTATAAAAGTTTGGTTTTCTTTCGTAAAATTTGTAAACATTTGGCTTAAATCGCTAAAAAGGTGAAATGTTTGGATTTGTTTTGTAGCGTTTGTAAACGTTTGGCTTAAATTGATAAAAAGGCGAAACATTTGGATTTTATTTGTAACGTTTGTAAACGTTTGGCTTAAATCGCTAAAAAGGAGAAACGTTTGGATTTGTTTTGTAACGTCTGTAAACTTTGGCTTAAATCGCTAAAAATGTTCAACGTTTGGATTTGTTTTGTAACGTTTGTAAACGTTTGGCATAAATAGCTAAAAAGGTGAAATGTTGGGTTTTGTTCCGTAACGTTTGTAAATGTTTTGCTTAAATTGCTAATAAGGTGAAACGCTTTGATTTGTTTCGAAACTTTTGTAAACGTTTGGCTTAAACTGCTAAAAAGGTGAAACGTTTGGATTTATTTCGTAGCGTTTGTAAACGTTTGGCTTAAATCTCTAGAAAGGTGAAATGTTTGTATATGTTTCGTACCGTTTGTAAACGTTTGGCTTAAATCGCTAAAAAGGTGAAACGTTTGGATTTGTTTCATAACGTTTGTAAACGTTTGGCTTAAATTGTTAAAAAGGTAAAACACTTAGTTTTGTTTCGTAACGTTTGTAAACGTTTGGCTTAAATTGCTAAATATGGGAAATGTTTGGATTCGTTTCATAACGTTTGTACACGTTCGGCTTCAATCGTTAAAAATGTGAAACGTTTGGATTTGTTTTTAAACGTTTGGCTTAAATTGCTAAAAAGGAGAAACGTTTGGATTTGTTTCGTAACGTTTGTAATTGTTGGCTTAATTTTATAAAAAGGTGAAACACTTGGTTTTATTTCGTACGGTTTGTAAACGATTGGCTTAAATCGCTAAATATGGGAAACGTTTGGATTTGTTACGTAACTTTTGTAAATGTTTGGCTTAAATCGCTAAAAATGTGAAATGTTTGGATTTGTTTCGTAACATTTGTAAACGTTTGGCTTAAATCAATAAAAAGGGGAAACGTTTGGATTTCTTTTGTAACGTTTGTAAACGTTTGGCTTAAATTGCTAAAAAGGCAAACGTTTGGATTTATTTTGTAACGTTTGTAAACGTTTGGCTTAAATCGCTAAAAAGGTTAAACGTTTGGATTTGTTTAGTAACGTTTGTAAACGTTTGGCTTAAATTGCTAAAAAGTGAGACGCTTGGATTTGTTTCGTAGCGTTTGTAAATGTTTTGCTTTAATTCCTACAATGTTGAAACGCTTGGATTTGTTTTGTAATGTTTGTAAATGTTTGCCTTAAAGTGCTAAAAAGGTGCAACGCTTGGATTTGTTTCGTAACGTTTGTAAATGTTTCGCTTAAATTACTAAAGGTGAAACGCATGGATTTATTTCGTACCATTAGTAAATGTTTGGCTTAAAGTGCTAAAAAGCTGAAACTGTTGGTGTTTTTTCGTAAAATTTGTAAAGGTTCGGCTTAAATCGCTAAAAATGTGAAACGTTTGGATTTGTTTCGTAACGTATTAAACGTTTGGTCTTGTTTCGTAACGTTTGTAAATGTTTGGCTTAAATCGCTAAAAAGGTGAAACGTTTGGATTTGTTTTGTAGCATTTGTAAACGTTTGACTTAAATTAATAAAAAGGTGAAACTTTTGGATTTTTTTGTAACGTTTGGCTTAAATCGCTAAAAAGGTGAAACGTTTGGATTTGTTTCGTAACATTTGTAAACTTTGGCTTAAATCGCTAAAAATGTTCAACGTTTGGATTTGTTTTGTAACGTTTGTAAACGTTTGGCTTAAATCGCTAAAAAGGGGAAACGTTTGGAATTTTTTCGTAACTTTTGTAAACGTTTGACTTAAATCTCTAAAAAGGGGAAACGTTTGTATTTGCTTTGTACCGTTAGTAAACGTTTGGATTTGTTTCGTAACGTTTGTAAACATTTGGCTTAAATTGCTAAAAAGGTGAAACACTTGGATTTGTTTTCATAACGTTTGTAAACGTTTGTCTAAATTGCTAAAAAGGTGAAACGCTTGGATTTGTTTCGTAACATTTGTAAAAGTTTGGCTTAAGTCGCTAAAAAGGTGAAACATTTGTACTTGTTTCAAAACCTTTGTAAATGTTTGGCTTAAATCGCAAAAAAGGTGAAACGTTTGGATTTGTTTCGTAACGTTTGTAAACGTTTGGCTTAAATCGCTAAAAAGGTGAAATGTTTGGATTTGTTTCGTACTGTTTGCAAACGTTTGACTTAAATTGCTAAAAAGGTGAAACGCTTGGATTTGTTTCGTAACGTTTGTAAACGTTTGTCTTTAATTGCTAAAAAGGTGAAACGCTTAGATTTGTCTTGTAATGTTTGTAAACGTTTGGCTTAAATTGCTAAAAAGGTGAAACACTTGGTTTTGTTTCTTAACTTTTGTAAACGTTTCGCCTGATTCGCTAAAAAAGTGAAACGTTTAAATTTGTTTCGTAACGTTTTAAACGTTTGGTTTTGTTTCGTAACGTTTGTAAACGTTTGGCCTTAATTGCTAAAAAGGTGAAACGTTTGGATTTGTTTTGTAGCGTTTGTAAACGTTTCTCTTAAATTGCTAAAAAGGTGAAACATTTGGATTCGTTTCGTATCGTTTGTAAACGTTTGGCTTAAATTGCTAAAAAGATGAAACTTTTGGATTTTTATCGTAACGTTTGGCTTAAATTGCTAAAAAGGTTAAACGTTTGGATGTGTTTCATAGCGTTTGTAAACGTTTAGCTTAATTCGCTAGAAAGGTGAAACGTTTGGATTTGTTTAGTACCGTTTGTAAACGTTTGGCTTAAATCGCTAAAAAGGTGAAATGTTTGGATTTGTTTCGTAACGTTTGTCAATGTTTGGCTTAAATTTCTAAAAAGGTGAAACTCTTGGTTTTGTTTCGTAATATTTGTAAACGTTTGGCTTAAATTGCTAAATATGGGAAACGTTTGGATTTGTTTCATAACGTTTGTAAACGTTTGGCTTCAATCGCTGAAAATATGAAACGTTTGGATTAGTTTCGTAACGTTTTGAAACGCTTGGCTTAAATCGCGAAAAAAGGGAAACGTTGTTGGTGCAGCGGGACGCGAGGGTCCGAATCGTATATTTCAATTCAAAATTGGAATTCCAACAATTCGGATCCAGAAATTGATCATATCAATAACAAATGGATCGTCGTATCATCTAGTAATTAAAGCACGCATCTAGAGACCGTAAGAAGAATACCTATGTCGATTCTCCAACGATTCTTGTAGTCCCGATAGTACGGCGACTTCAAGCTCGTCCACACGAGTATGCGTCCGATTGAATCCTCGCCTTGAAGTAATCCGCAAGAGTTCCTCTTGCCGAGCAACCCTAAGCTCAAACTCTCACCGCGATTACGACTTTGCTCGGATGTATGAAAAACTTCCGCCAAGCTTTTTTTGTGATTGATGACTACTTGAACTCTTTCAAATATTCTCTCTTAAGTGTGGTGTGTATAGAATGAGCAAAGACAACCTCTATTTATAGGGTAGAGCTTTGCTTAAGAATGCAACACCTCAAATGCTAGGTGTCACACACCAAGCAAAGGTTTTGCCACCATTCGACACCTCACATACTAGGTGTCACACACCAAGCATAGGTGTTGCCACCATCTGACACATCACATGCTAGGTGTCACACATCAAGAATAGGTGTTGCCACCTTCTGACATGTCGGATGCTAGGTGTCACACACAGAGACATACATGACATCATCGTGACATCATCACATGACATCATCACATGACATCATCACATGACATCATCGTGACATCATCACATGGCATCATCATGACATCATCACATGACATCATCGTGACATCATCACATTAACTTGGATAAAATACAATTAGGTGCCTACTAATTTATAACTTTTACAAATTAGTCCCTAATTTATACTTGTTTTTTCATCTTAGATTAATTTCCCGGATATTCTAGTATCTATATGAAATCGATCTCTCGTAAACTCAATCGGTTGCACACCCTATTGTGTGTGACTAACTAGGTTCACAGCTATATGGCAACGAGAGTCATAAGAAACGCCTTTCTTATATTAAATAATTAAACCCCATTAATTATTTATTCTCGTAGACCGTGAGTGACGTCTAGCAACATATCACGACCCCCAAATAGATATGAATGTTTCAATGCATTCTTTATGAACCAATGTTCATAATTACTGTACACTCAAAATTCCCTTCATCTAAGATTCCAATATTGACTAGTGTCACGGTTAAGTCAAACAATGTTTGTCTTGATTATATGGCCTCATCTCTCAGTTTTAATTCTTGATAAATATGACTTCCACTAGAAAAAACTTTCTATGTAAGTCATATACACCTGCGCAGGTTTTATCATCCATCAAGAACAATTCGAGATAGCATAGAATCTTGTCTCTGTTCATCCAGAGTGATGAATCCTTTCTAGGTTAAACCCCTATCTCCATATACAACTAATTAGAGCCAACACATCCCGCGGCCCTAGCTCATGAAAGATCTAGGATTAAAGAGTATCAAACTCTAATCACCTATATACAAGATAGTGTCACCGCAAGTCAAAGGACATATGTACAATTATGAACTAGATGACTTTAAATTGACTTTAATGAATTACCATGTATAAGTCATCTAGCATCACTTGTTCGAATCACTCAACACCTTGAGTGTCCACATGTTTATTCTGATCCCCATAAAGTAGTATGAGACTCACTACTTCCTATAATTAGCAACTCTTTACTAATCAGGAGAATAAATAGAGGTGACAATCTTTCCGGGATAATGCGATGCCCTTATTCGCAGGACCCCATCGATCGTGAACGGTTATTTAGATCACTTGTATAATAGAATATGTCACTCATATTCTTAACACCCTAAGAATAGATTCTATCACAATGTGATGAGGACAATACGTAATAAATGAACACTTAGTTGATGAGACACTTAGTTCAAATATAACATATATATATCTTTTCCATTGGGATTAATTCTACAAATATACATGATCAAATGGCCCTAGGGCACATACTACTAGCAATCTCCCACTTGCACTAGTGCCATTGATAACTATATCTAAGCCCCATCTTCTCAAGATGTAAATCTTAATGACTCTATGTCATGGGCTTTGTCACTGGGTCAACCATGTTATTGGCTGATGCTATCTTTTAGAGAAACAATTTCTTTCTTTCCAACACTTTCTTTAGATAATATGATAATGCCTTTACTTATGTTCGGATAATTTGTGAGACCCGGTTTCTTTTGCTAGGGCAGTAACACCATTGTGGTCGCAGAAAAGAGGAACTGTCGACTTTAATGGAAGAAAACCATACATAGTTCAATTACGAACTAATTTATCCAAACACCTTCTATTACGACATCTCATGTCATAATATACTCGGCTTCTATAATGGAATATGGAGTTGATTCTTGCTTAGAACACTTCTAGTTCACTACTCCTTCATTATATATAAATATGAATCTGGAGATAGACTCTCTATTATCCATATCTAATTATTAATCAGAATCAGTAAAACGGTCTACTTAAAAATCTCATTCTCCATTTGTTAATACCATGTCTTTAGTTCTACAAAAGTACTTAAAGATATTTTTAACAACCATCCAATGTTCTCAACATGGATTGGATTAAAAACGATTAGTTCCAGTAACCGCATAGAAAATTTTTAGCTTTGTAAGTGGCAACACATACCTCAGACTACCAATTGCCGAAGCCTATGGTATCTTTGCTAAATTCTTTCTTTCTTCAGAAGTTTCGGAAGACACTCCCTTTGAAAGAAAAATGTTATGTCTAACTAGTATCAATCCTCTCTTAGAACTTCCATATTGAACTACTTCAATATCTTTTCTAAGAAGAGCCTTTAGGAGAAACCAATTATTCTCTTATATCTATCTCTGTAGAGTCTAATACTGAGAATTTAGGCTACCTCTCCGAGGTCTTTGATGGAGTACGTATTAGATAAACCAAAGTTTTACAAAAGTTAACATTCCGATATTATTATTATTTTTTAGTAATAAGTTATCTACATGCAAGATCATGAAAGTGAGTCTGCTCCCACTAACCTTCTTGTAAACATTGGGTTTATCATCGTTTTTAATAAATTCGTAACTCCTTACGGATTTATCAAGACGACAAAACTTGAAGCTTTCTTTCCATCCACTAGGGATCATTTTAGCTTACACGCCTTGGAACCTTCTTTGGATTCAAAATCCTCGACTTGTTTCATATAGATATACTCCTTAATTTAACCATTAAGGAATGTGGTTCTTACATTCATATGTCCAACCACAAAATCTAAATGTGTAGCCTTGGTAAGAAAAATCTTGATGGACTTAAGCATGGCTACCGGCGTTGAAGTATATTCACAATACAATACAACTTCTTGCCTCTAGCAAAACTCTTTTGCAACAAGGCTAGCTTTAAAGGTCTCCATCCTTCCATTAGTACCAATTTTACACTTGAAGATCCATTTAAACCTTATTGGTATAATACCTTTGGATGGATCGACTAGCTCCTAAAATTTGGTTTGTTTGTATGGAATCCATTTCAGATTTTATTCCTTCAAACCAATTTTGAAGAATCTATATCACATATAGTTTCCTCATAAGTAGAGGGATCAACACTTGATCGTTTTCTCCACGACTAAACAACTCTTGTTTATCATGCGGGAAAACCATCTCTCTACCGTGGACGAGATACTCTACTTAATCTTCGAGTTGTTAATGTAGATACATCTTTTACTAACTCCGGCTTTTAGTGGGTTTGATCAATCTTCATTGATTCATTATTTTGTTGGTAACTATATGACTCCTCATCTAATTCTATATTCATTTCTTAGTGTCCCTCTTGAATAAACGCTTTATTAAGAAAGACTACCACTGATAAACAACGATTGTTTGTTCGGTTCGAATATAGAAACAATATCCTAAACTGCCTTTAGGATATCCAACATAACTTTTCCATGATTGATTTTGATTCCAAATTTATCGGATATCAGTTTCCTGATATATTCCGAAGACCCTCAAATCTTAACATCCTTAAGACTTGATTCCATACCATGTCTCATAAGGTATCAATAGTGCAAATTTAGTTGGAATTTAATTTAGAATTTTATTTGCGGTAAGAAGTGCTTGACCCCATAACGAGATGGATAAGTCAGTATATAGCTCATTATTGATCGTATCATGTCCCACAATGTACGAAACCTCCTTCTTGATAGACGCACCATTCAACCATGGTGTTCCCAAGGAGTAAGTTGAAAAATAATACCAGATCCCTTTTAGGAACGTACCAAATTTTGTACTCAAGTATTCTTCCCTTTTCGATCACATCATAAAGTCTTAATACTTTTTCCAATTTGGTTTTCTACTTCATTCTTGAAGTCATTTGAACATTTCAAAATCTTCATGTTTGTTCTTTATAATACAAACTTAACTATATCGTGAAAAATCATCGATGTAGAAAATGAAGTATAAGTATCTACCTTGGTCCGTTTCTTTAAACGTACAATATACATCACTATGTATGATCTCTTAAACGAATTTAGCTCTACCTCTTTGTCCCACAAAGAATAATCAGGCCATGTTGCATACGACTCACAAATCGAACGAGATGCAAAATCTTGATTGCTCAAGATTCTCATCTTATCTAACTTGTTATGTCTATCTTTTGCAATATGTCCTAATCATAAGTGCCAAAGTTGTTTAGAAATTTGATAACTTATGGTATTAATTTCTAAAACATCTTTTGCATTAAACATCTTTATTCAAGTCATAAAGAACATTTTGTACATATCCATACCCAACTCCGTATTATCAAACATAATACTACAAACATCCCTTGTAAATAGAAAATCAACTACCAAATTTGTCATACAAATTCGGATATGATATCTCTATATATATTCGGTAAGTACAAAAAATTTGTTTAAGTACAACTTATGTTTATTTAAGAAAATTGAAGTTGATCTTATAGCTCTTGTCGCGACGCTTACGTCATTTCTTAGCTTTAAGATTACTTCATCTTTTTCCTATCTTTCTCACTTTTACTAAATCTATGAAGGATAAACAAATATGAGAATTAGCATCGGTATCCAACACCCAAGCTTTTAAATGAGCAATTGACATTGGAACATGAGATAGACACAATCTTGATGGAATTGTCGTTCCTCTCGTCATTGCCCTTTAAGTATTCACAATACTTAATGCAATTTTCATTTCAATGTATTTCGGTTTGACAAAAGAAACACTTTCTTTTATTAACCGAACCTCCTTTCAAATATTCCAAATATTTCCGGCAATGACTTATACTGTCCTACATCTTAACAAATGAAAACACTTTTCTTTGTTAACCCATGTGCCTTTCCTTTTCGCAATAGCCATGGAGGCATCTAAATATCTTAATCAATAAAAAAATGATTTTAGACCACTAGCCGATTACTATCGTGAATGTCACTTTAAAGGATTCTATTTCATCTTATTATCCTTTAGACAACAAAGATTTCTAATCTTAACCCATACCATGCTTAGGTAATCGGAACGACACGTTAGAGAGATTTTTGACGCGACATAAGCATGGTATTCGAAACGACGTGTTACAGAGACTTGAGACGCGACATACAAATCTAGCGTCACTTTTCACGCTAACTCTGCGTACTATAACCTAACCATGCTTAGGTAATCGGAACGACGTATGAAAGAGCCTTGAGACGCGACAAACTAATCTAGCGTCACTTTTCATGCACACCTTGCGTAATATAACCTAACCATGCTTTGAAATAGGAACGACGCGTTGAATAGACTTGAGACGGGATATACTAATCTATTGTCATTTTACGCACACTTTGCGTAATATAACCTAACCATGCTTAGGTAATCGGAACGATGCGTTAGAAAGAATTGTGACTCGACATAAGCATGGTAATCGAAACGACGCGTTAAAGTGACTCGAGACGCGCCATAGTAATCTAGCGTCGCCTTATGCACACTTTGTGTAATATAACCTAACCACGCTTAGGTAATCGGAACGATGCGTTAAAGAGACATTAGACGTGACATACTAATCTAGTGTAACTTTTCACGCACACTTTGCATAATATAACCTAACCATCCTTAGATAATCGGAACGACGCATTAAAGAGACTTGAGACGCGACATACTAATCTAGCAATCCTTTTCACGCAAACTTTGCGTAATCTAACCTAACCATGCTTAGGTAATCGGAACAAAGCGATAAAAAGAATTGTGATGCGACATAAGCATGCTAATCGAAAAGACATGTTAAAGAGACTCGAGACGCGCCATACTAATCTAGCGTCACTTTTAACGCACACTTTGCGTAATATAACCTAACCATGCTTAGGTAATCGGAATGACGCATTAAAGAGACTTGAGAGGCGACACAATAATATAGCGTCACTTTTCATGCACACTTTGCATAATATAACCTAACCATGCTTAGGTAATCGGAAGGACGCGTTAAAGAGACTTGAGATGCGACATACTAATCTATTGATCCTTTTCACGTACACTTTGTGTACTATAACATAACCATGCTTAGGTAATCAAAATTACGCGTCAGAGAGACTTTTGACGCGACATTAGCATGGTAATCGAAACAACGCGTCAGAGAGACTTTTCACGCGACATTAGCATGGTAATCCAAACAACGCGTTACAGAGACTTGAGACGCGACATACTAATCTAGCGTCACTTTTCACGCAAACTTTGCGTAATCTAACCTAACCATGCTTAGGTAATCGGAACGACGCGTTAAAGAGAAATGAGACGCGGCATACTAATCTATTATTTCTTTTCACGCTCACTTTTCTTACTATAACCTAACCATGCTTAGGTAATCGGAACAATGCACTAGAGAGACTTGTGACGCAAGATAAGCATGGTAATCGAAACTACGCATTGAAGAGATTTGAGACGCGACATACTAATCCAATGAGATGCGACATACTAATCCATTGTCACTATTCACGCACACTTTACGTAATATAACCGAACCATGATTAGATAATCAGAACAACACGTTAAAGAGAATCGAGACGCGACATACTAATCTAGCGTCACTTTTCATGCACACTTTGCTTAATATAACGTAACCATGCTTAGGTAATCGGAACTACGCGTTAAATAGACTTGAGATGCGACATAGTAATCTATTGTTGCTTTTTACGCTCACTTTGCGTACTATAACCTAATCATGCTTATGGTAATCGGAATAATGCGTTAGAGACACTTATGACGCGACATAAGCATGGTAATCGAAATGACGCGTTAAAGAGACTGGAGACGCGACATACTAATCTAGCGTCACTTTTCATGCACACTTTGTGTAATATAACCTACCACGATTATGTAATTGGAACGACACATTAAAGAGCCTTGAGACATGACATACTAATCTAGCGTCACTTTTCACGCACACCTTGCGTAATATAACCTAACCATGCTTAGGTAATCGAAATGACGCGTTAAAGAGACTTGAGAAGAGACATACTAATCTAGCTTCACTTTTCACGCACACTTTGCGTAATATAACCTAACCATGCTTAGGTAATCAGAACGACGCGTTTAATAGACTTAAGACGCAACATAGTAATCTATTATCATTTTTTACGCACACTCTGCGTAAAACCTAACCATGCTTAAGTAATTGGAACGACAAGTTTAATAGACTTGAGACGCGACATACTAATCTATTGTCCTTTTTCACGCACACTTTGCATAATATAACCTAACCATGCTTAGGTAATCGGAACGACGCGTTAGAGAGACTTGTGACGCGACATAAGCATGGTAATCGAAACGACGCGTTAAAGAGACTTGAGACTCGCAATATTAATCTAGCGTCACTTTTTACGTACACTTTGCGCAATATAGCATAACCATGCTTAGGAAATCTGAACGACGCGTTTAAGAAACTTGAGACGCGACATAATAATCTAGTGTCACTTTTCACGAACACTTTGCGTTATATAACCTAACCATGCATAGGAAATCGGAACGACGCGTTACATAGACTTGAGACGCGACTTACTAATCTAGCAACACTTTTCACCGACACTTTGCGTAATATAACCAAACATTGCTTAGGTAATCGGAACGACGCGTTAAAAATACTTGTGACGCGAGATAAGCATGGTAATAAAAAAAGGGCATTAAAGAGACTTGATACGAAACTTACTAATCTAGCGTCACTTTTTACGCACACTTTGCGTAATATAAGCTAACCATGCTTAGGTAGTGGAAACGTTGCGTTAAAGAGACTTGAGACTGAACATACTAATAATCTAGCGTCATTTTTCACTCACACTTTGCGTAAGATAACCTAACTATGCTTAGGTAATCTGAACGACGTGTTAAAAAGACTTGAGAGACGACATACTAATCTATTAATCCTTTTCACGCACACTTTGCGTACTATTACCTAACCATGCTTAGGTAATCGGAACGACGCATTAGAGAGACTTATGACGCGACATAAGCATGGTAATCGAAACGACGTGTTAAAGAGACTCGAGGTGCGCCATAATAATCTAGCGTCACTTTTAACGCACACTTTGCGTAATATAACCTAACCATGCTTATGTAATCGGAACAACGCGTTAATGAGACAAAAGAGTCGACATAATTATCTAGCGTCACTTTTCACGCACACTTTGCATAATATAACCTAACCATGCTTAGGTAATCGGAACGACGTGTTAAAGAGACTTGAGACACGGCATACTAATCTATTGATCCTTTTCACGCACACATTGCGTACTATAACCTAACCATACTTAGGTAATCGGAACGATGCGTTAGAGAGACTTTTGCCGCGACATTAGCATGGTAATCGAAACGACGCGCTATAGAGACTTGGGAGCGACATACTAATATAGCCTCACTTTTCACGCAAACTTTGCGTAATATAACCTAACAATGCTTAGGTAATTGAAACGATGCGTTAAAGAGACTTGATGTAATACCCCAAAATGTTTAATTATTTAATTGGGCCACGTTTCCAGTTTCGAGTCGCCGGAGCGGCGATATCGGAAAGTTTTCCGATAAAATTAAGATAAATAAATTTTAGTTGGTCGGTTTTGAAAAAGATTATAGCAAAGAATTTAATGTTATTTTTCAGTTCTAACGTTAGAATTGGAATTAAAAGGAAAAATGTCAGGAAAGGCCCCAAAATAAAATACAGGGATTATAGTGGTAATTTAGCCACTGCGTCGCAAAAGTGGAAATTTTGGGTTTTGACGGGAAAATATTAATATCGGGATTCGTATTATTTGTTGGATATAAATAATACGTATAAGTTATAATTAAAGTGTTAATTGATTTAGCTATGGACTGAATCGTACAAAAGAAAAGTTTGTAAGATAAGTTGTAACAGAGAAAGAAAAGAAGGATTAAAGTAGACTTTTAACCTTAATATATAAGGTTTTGACATATGTATGAAGAAGAATCAGAAAGAAGAGTTCAAAAGCTTTAATAATCCACCGATCACGATCGTTTCGCCGCCGTTTCTCCGTTCGATTCGAGCGATTTTCGCGGCGATCTCTCTAAAATCTTGTCCTCTATCAATCTCAAGTTTTGTTTTGAGGTAAAGCTTAGAGAATTTTTATGGAAATTCGAAATTATTGGCTGATCTGGGTTAGTATTGTGTTTGGATTGGAATTCGATGTTTTTGAAGTTATTTTAGCATTTTGGTGAAAATAAAGATACGGGTCTTGAGTTGTAGGGTGTATAGCACGTCGGAATGGTGGCAAAACCCCGGGAAATCAGAACCAGAATTGGTGCACGAACGTGCACCAGAGGTGCACGACCGTGCACCAAGTGAGGTACACGAACGTGCACTTCGTTTTCACGATCGTGCACCCACCAAAATGCACGCCCGTGCACCCCGACTCGCATCCACATATATACGAAACATATTTTGATCTAGATATTTGATGTTTCGAACGTTTGACGCTAAACTACAACTTTCGGACCCCGAGAATCATAAGTTTTGAGATTAGCTCGACTTTTGCGATAGTTAACGATAACGGAAAACATTGAGAACGTTATACGATTCTCGAATATGAGACGCGGTATTCGCTAAGTCGTAATTATGACTAAGGGTTATCGAATATGTAAATAAGAATAAGAATGAAACTAAACCTAGAACTTAAAAGTACTGTACATATAAAAACACGAGATTCACGTCTAACTATTAAACGATTTATCAGACTTGTCAGCGAGGAGTGAGGTCAATAGACGTGGACTAGCGAGAGCATATTATCAGATCCACCACGTCATTAATTGGATAGAGGTCACTGTGAGTTGCACTTTACTTTCGTGTATTATCGATTAAAGTTATTTTGATGTTATATCTTATAGATATTGTTTATACGCATCGCATTATATATATGAATTGCTGATATGCTATACGTTTTTTATTGAACTTTGTACATAAGAACCTAGTATATTATTGGGTGTCAATAGGCTGTGTGATCACCAGTAATTGAGTCAGTCTAGAGTGTCTGACTGCGAGATATGATTTGATATACATGCACAATATGATTATGAAAGCTGAGATATGAATGCGATACGAGAGTGAACTTGGTTAGAGTAACCTGAGCCCTGTATCTAGTAGGTTGGGCCCACCACTTTGGAATTAAGAGATATGTCGCGACTGACGTGGTTGAATGTGAGCACTCCCGGGTCGGACTATTTGGATCTAGTGAATTTTGTTATGTTTCAGGGTTTTAGTTTCGAAAGGATCAAATACTTGTTCATATGTATTTTTGTATTAATATTGATTTGAAATGCGATGCTATGTTTTATAATAATACCGTTAGTAAAGATGCAAGCTCACTTAGTATTTTCCCAAATACTGACCCCTCACTTTTGATGTCTCACAGGTGCTTAGTATCTGGACCTAGCTAGAGATCAAAGTTTTGAGATCCAGAAGTTAGCTGTGTATGTATAGTCCTCGACTTTCCGTAGTGCTGCAGTAGTAGTCCAGTATCGACAGAGTCGTGGCCTGACAGCAGTACCTTTTGATTATATGTTTTACTTGCTGTCTTGTTTATATGTTTTGATAGGCTACATACGATATGTTTTGTTCAAGGCACCAGATGCCGGTGATATGTGATACACTAACTTATGTATATAGTACCGCGAGGCCAGTTCGTATAGGGTACGGTAACTAGAGCCTACGAGGCTTTCGAACAGTTAGTGTAAATATTTGATTACATGTTATATATGTTTGTTTGCTTCCGTTGATGTGTATTTGATTATAATATTCGCGAAAAGGTTTTTGGTAAATTAAGGCTTGCTACGGGTTTCGGAGCTACCACTCCCATTCCCTAACGCCGGTCTCGGCTCAATATTTTGGGTCGTGACACTTGAGAAGCGACATACTAATCTAGCTTCACTTTTCACGCACACTTCGCGTAATATAACCTAACCATTCTTAGGTAATCGGAACGACGCGTTAAAGAGACTTGAGACACGACATACTAATCTAGCGTCACTTTTCACACTCTCTGTGTAATATAACCTAGGGCCAATTCCATAAAAAGTCACAATCTGTATACGAACTTTTATTTTAATCACGACCTATAAAGTTGCCATATAAAACCATGACCTTTCATTAATTTTCAAATATATCATTTCAGTGTGTTTTTATTGACTAAATTCTCTACTGAACCATTAATGAAAGACCCAAATTATAAATCGAAACTAAATATTATTATCTTTCAGTTAGAGTATGAAGGATTAATAAATTTTAGTTAGAAAAAATAAACCGAATTTTACTTTGTTGATAGATTTGAAACAAAATTAAAGGTCGTGTCTTTAACTGCCAACTTTTAAAAGTCGAGATTAAAATGAAATTTCATGTGAAGGTCATGATTTTTTATGGAATTAACCCTATAACCTAACCATTGTTAGGTAATCAGAACGACGCATTAAAGAGACTTGAGAAGCGACATACTAATCTATTGTTACTTTTCAGGCACAATTTGCGTAATATAACCTAACCATGCTTAGGTAATCAGAACGACGCATTAGAGAGACTTGTGACTCGACATAAGCATGGTAATCAGAACAACACGTTAAAGAGACTTGTGACGCGACATACTTCTCTAAAGTCACTTTTCACGCACACTTTGTGTAATATAACCTAACCATGCTTAGGTAATCGGAACGACGCGTTAAACAGACTTAAGACGCGATATACTAATCTAGCGTCACTTTTCACGCACACTTTGCAAAATATAACCTTACCAATATAAGGTAATCGGAACAACGCGTTAAAGAGAATTGAGACGCGACATATTAATCTAGCGTCACTTTTCAAGCACACTTTGCGTAATATAACCTAATCATGCTTAGGTAATCGGAACGACCCGTTAGAGAGACTTGTGACACGACATAAGCATGGTAATCGAAACGACGCGTTAAAGAGACTTGAGAAGAAACATACTTATCTAGCGTCACTTTTCACGCACACTTTGCGTAATATAACCTAACCATGCTTAGGTAACTGGAACGATGCGTAGAAGAGGCTTGTTACGTGAGATAAGCATGGTAATGGCAAAAGGCGCATTAAAGAGACTTGAGACAAAACATACTAATCTAGCGTCACTTTTTACGCAAACTTTACCTTATATAACATAACCATTATTAGGTAATCGGAACAACGCGTTAAAGAGACTTGAGACTGGACATACTAATCTAGCGTCACTTATCATGCACACTTTGCAAAATATAACCTAACCATGCTTAGGTAATGGGAACGACGCATTAGAGAGACTTGTGACGCGACATAAGCACGGTACTCGAAACGACGCGTTAAAGAGACTCGAGAGGCGCCATTCTAATCTAGCGCCACTATTTATGCACACTTTGCGTAATATAACCTATCCATGGTTAGGTAATCGGAACGACGAGTTATAGAGACTTGAGAGGTGACATAATAATCTAGCGTCACTTTTCACGGACACTTTGCATAATATAACCTAGTCATGCTTAGGTAATCGGAACGACGCATTAGAAAGACTTTTGATGCGAAATTACATTGATAATCAAACTAACGCGTTACAGAGACTTGAGACGCGTCATACTAATCTAGCATTACTTTTCACGCAAACTTTGCGTATTATAACCTAACCATCATGCTTAGTTAATCGGAACGACGCATTAAAGAGACTTGAGACATGACATATTAATCTATTGATCCTTTTCACGCACACTTTGCGTAGTATAACCTAACAATGCTTAGGTTATCGGAACGACGCGTTAGAGAGACTTTTGAAGCGACATAAACATGGTAATCAAAATGTTGCGTTACAGAGAGTTGAGACGCGACATACTAATCTAGTGTCACTTTTCACGCAAACTTTGCGTAATATAACCTAAACATGCTTAGGTAATTGGAACGACGTGTTGACTTGAGACGCGACATACTAATTTAGCATCACATTTCACGCACACCTTGCGTAATATAACCTAACCATGCTTAGGTAATAGGACGATGCTTTAAATAGACTTAAGACGCGACGTACTAATCTATTGTCATTTTTCACGCACACTTTGCGTAACATAACCTAACCATGCTTAGGTAATCGGAACGACGCGTTAGAAACACTTGTGACTCGACATAAGTATGGTAAACGAAACGACGCGCTAAAGAGACTTGAGACGCGCCATACTAATCTAGCGTCACTTGTTACGCACAGTTTGTGTAATATAACCTAACCATGCTTATGCAATCGGAATGATGCGTTAAAGAGACTTTAGACGCGACATACTAATCTAGTGTAACTTTTCACGCACAATTTGCATAATATAAACTAACTATGCTTAGATAATAGGAACGACGCGTTAAAGAGACTTGAGACGCGACATACTAATCTAGCGTCACTTTTCACTCACGCTTTGTGTAATATAACCTAACCATGCTTAGGTAATCGGAACAACGCGATAAAGAGAATTGATACGCGACATACTAATCTAGCGTCACTTTTCACGCACACTTTGCGTAATATAACCTAACCATCCTTACGCAAAGTGTGCGTGAAAAGTGACGCTAGATTAGTATGTTGCGTCTCAAGTCTCTTTAACGCGTCGTTACGATTACCTAAGCATGGTTAGGTTATTTTACGCAAAGAGTGCGCGAATAGTGACGCTAGATAAGTATGTCGCGTCTCAATTCTCTTTAACGCGTTGTTCCGATTATTTAAGCTTGGTTAGGTTATATTGCGCAAAGTATGATTGAAAAGTGAAAATAGATAGTATGTCGCGTCTCAAGTCTCTTTAACGCGTCGTTCCGATTGCCTAAGCATGGTTAGGTTATATTACGCAAAGAGTGCGTGAATAGTGTGACGCTAGATTAGTGTGTCGCGTCTCAATTCTCTTTAACGCGTTGTTCCGATTACTTAAGCATGGTTAGGTTATAATACGCCAAGTGTTCGTAAAAAGTGACTCTATATTAATATGGCTCGTTTCAAGTCTCTTTAACGCGTCGTATCGATTACCAAGCTTATGTCGCTTAACAAGTGTCTCTAACGTGTCGTTCTGATTACCTAAGCAAAGTGTGCGTGAAAAGTTACAATAAATTAGTATGTCGTGCCTCAAGTCTCTTTAACACGTCGTTCCGATTACCTAAGCATGGATATGTTATATTACGCCAAGTGCGCGTTAAAAGTGTCGCTTGATTAGTATGTAATGTCATAAGTCTCTTTAAAGCGTTGTTACGGTTACGTAAGCATGGTTAGGTTATATTACGCAAAGTATGCATAAAAAGTGATGCTAGATTAGTATGTCGCGTCTCAAGTCTCTTTAACGCGTCGTTTCGATTACCATGCTTATGTTAAGTCTCTCTAACATGTTGTTCTGATTGCCTAAGCATGGTTAGGTTATATTACACAAAGTGTGCTTGAAAAGTGACACTGGATTAGTATGTCTCGTCTTAAGTCTCTTTAATGCGTCGTTACGATTATCTAAGCATGGTTAGGTTATTTTCTGCAAATTGTGCGTGAAAAGTGACGCTAGATTAGTTTGTCGCGTCTCAAGTCACTTTAACGCGTCATTCTGATTACCTAAGCATGGTTAGGTTATATTGAGCAATGTGTGCGTGAAAACTATCGCTAGGTTAGTATGTCGCGTCTCAAGTCTATTTAACACGTCGTTCCTATTACCTATGCATGGTTAGGTTATATTACGCAAAATGTGGGTGAAAAGTGACGCTAGATTAGTATGTCGCGTCTCAAGACTCTTAAACGTGTCGTTCCGATTACCTAACCATGGTTAGGTTATATTACGCAAAGAGTGCGTGAAAAATGACGCTAGATTAGTATATCGTGTCTCAACTCTCTTTAACGCGTCGTTCTGATTACCCAAGAATGGTTAGGTTTACACGAAGTGTGCGAGAAAAGTAACGCTAGATTAGTATTTCACGTCTCAAGTCTCTTTAACGCGTCGTTCCGATTACCTAAGCATGGTTAAGTTATATTACCCAAGGTGTGCGTAAAAAGTGACGCAAGATTAGTATGTCTCGTCTCAAGGCTCTTTAATGCGTCGTTTTGATTACCTAAGTTAAGTTATATTATGCAAAGTTGGGGTGAAAAGTGACGCTAGATTAGTATCTCGCGTCTCAAGTGTGCGTTAATAGTGACGCTAAATTAGTAGTCTGTCGCGTTACAAGTCTCTGTAACGCGTCGTTCTGATTACCTAAGCATGGTTAGATTATACTGCGCATAGTGTGCGCGAAAAGTGATGCAAGATTAGTATGTCGAGTCACCAGTCTCTTAAACGCGTCGTTCCAATTACCTAAGCATGGTTATGTTATATTACGCAAAGTGCGCGTGAAAAGTGACGCTAGATAAGTATGCGCTTCACAATTCTTTTTAACGTGTTATTCCGATTACCTAAGCATGGTTAGATTATATAACGCAAAGCGTGCGTTAAAAGTGACGATAGATTAGTAGTATGTCGCGTCACAAGTTTTTTTAACGTGTCGTTCCGATTATCTAAGCATGGTTAGATTATATACACAAAGTGTGCGTGAAAATTGATGCTAGATTAGTATGTTGCGTCACAAGTCTCTTTAACGAGTCGTTCCGATTACCTAGGCATGGTTAGATTATGTAACACCAAGTGTGAGTATGTTGCGTCTCAAGTCTCTTTAAGGCGACGTGCCAATTATCTAAGCATGGTTAGGTTATATTACGCAAAGTCGGCGTTAAAAGTGACGCTAGATTAGTGGTATGTCGCGTCACAAGTCTCTTCAGCGCGTCATTCCGATTGCCTAAGCATGGTTAGTTTATGTAACGCAAAGTGTGCATGAAAAGTGACGCTAGATTAGTATGCCGCGTCACAAGCCTCTTTAGCGCGTCGTTCTGATTACCTAAGTATGGTTAGGTTATATTACGCAAAAGTGTGCGTGAAAAGTGATGCTAGATAAGTATGTCGTGTCACAAGTCTCTTTAACGCGTCGTTCCGATTATCTAACAATGGTTAGGTTATATTACGCAAAATGTGCATTAAAAGTTACGCTAGATTAGTATGTTGTTACAAGTCTATTTAACTTATCGTTCCGATTACCTAAGCATGGTTTGGTTATATTACGCAAAGTGTGCCTTAAAAGTGACGCTAGATTATTATGTCGCGTCACAAGTCTCTTTAACGCGTCGTTTCGATTACCTATGCATGGTTCGGTTATATTACGCAAAGTGTGCCTAAAAATCATTGCGAGATTAGTATGTCGCGCCACAAGTCTCTTTAACGCGTCGTTCTGATTACGTAACAATGATTTGGTTATATTACCCAAATTGTGCATGAAAAGGGACGCTATATATGTATGTCGCGTCACAAGTCGCTTTAACACGTTGTTCCGATTACCTAAGAATTGTTAGGATATATTACGCTAACAATACGTTAAAAGTGACGCTAGATTGATATGTCGCGTCACAAGTCTCTTTAACGCGTCGTTCCAATCACATATGCATGGGTAGGTTATATTACGCAAAGTGTGCGTGAAACTTGACTCTAGATTACTATGTCGCGTCACAAGTCTCTTTAACAAGCCGTTATGATTACCTAGGCATGGTTAGGTTATATAACGGAAAGTGTGCATATTACATTGACGCTAGATTAGTAGTATGTCGCGTTACAAGTCTCCTTAATGCGTTGTTCCGATTATCTAAGCGTGGTTAGGTTATATTACGCAAATATGCTATATCAGTAATATGTCGCATCTAAAGTCTCTTTAACGTGTCGTTTCGATTACCTAAGCATGTTTAGGTTATATGACGCAAAGTGTGTGTTAAATGTGACGTCAGATTAGTATGACGCATCGCAAGTCTTTTTAACGCGTCATTCCGACCTAACAGTGGTTAGGTTAAATTACGTAAAGTGTGCGTGAACTGAGACGCTGTATAAGTATGTCGCGTCACAAGTCCTTTTAACACGTCGTTCCGATTACCCAAGCATGGTTAGGTTATATTACGCAAAGAGTGCGTTATAAGCGACGCTAGATTAATATGTCGCGTCTCAAGTATCGTCAACGCGTCGTTCCGATTACCTAAGCATGGTTAGGTTATATAACGCAAAGTGTGTGTTAAAAGTGTCGCTAGATTAGTACGTCGCGTCTCAAGTATCTTCAACGCGTCGTTCCGATTACCTAAGCATGGTTAGGTTATATTACTCTAAAGTGGAGTTACAAGTGACGCTAGATTAGTATGTCGTCACAAGTATCTTTAACGCATCGTTCCGATAATCTAAGCATGGTAAGGTTATAATACGCAAAGTGTGAGTTAAAAGTAACGATAGATTAGTATATCGCGTCACATATCTCTTTAAGGCGTCGTTCCGATTACCTATCATGGTTCGGTTGTATTAAGCTAAGTGTTCGTTAAAAGTGACGCTCGATAAATAGGTCGCGTTACAAGTCTCTTTAACGCGTCGTTCTGATTACCTAACAATGGTTTGCTTATATTACGCAAAGTGTGCGTGAAAAGTGACGCTATATAAGTATGTCGCCTCACAAGTCTCTTTAACGCGTGTTTCCGATTACCTAAGCATGCGTAGGTTATATTACACAAAACATGCGTTAAAAGTGATACTAGATTAGTATGTCTCGTCACAAGTCTCTTTAACGCGTCGTTCCGATTACCTATGCATGGTTAGGTTATATTATGCAAAGTGTGCGAGAAAAGGGACGCTATATAAGTATGTCGTGTCACAAGTCTCTTTAACACGTCATTCCAATTACTTATTCATGGTTAGGTTATATTTAGCAAAGTGTGCGTAAAATGTAACGCTAGATTAGTATGTCGCGTATCAAGTATATTTAACGCCTCGTTCCGATTATCTAAGCATGGTTAGATTATATACATAAAGTGTGCGTGAAAATTGATGCTAGATTAGTATGTTGCGTCACAAGTCTCTTTAACGAGTCGTTCCGATTACCTAGGCATGGTTAGATTATGTAACACCAAGTGTGAGTATGTTGCGTCTAAAGTCTCTTTAATGCGCCGTGCCAATTATCTAAGCATGGTTAGGTTATATTACGCAAAGTCGGCGTTAAAAGTGACGCTATATTAGTGGTATGTCGCGTCACAAGTCTCTTTAGCGCGTCATTACGATTACCTGAGCATGGTTAGTTTATGTAACGCAAAGTGTGCATGAAAAGTGACGCTAGATTAGTATACCGCGTCACAAGCCTCTTTAACGCGTCGTTCTGATTACCTGAGTATGGTTAGGTTATATTACGCAAAAGTGTGCGTGAAAAGTGATGCTAGATAAGTATGTCGTGTCACAAGTCTCTTTAACGCGTCGTTCCGATTATCTAACAATGGTTAGGTTATATTACGCAAAATGTGCATTAAAAGTTACGCTAGATTAGTATGTCGTTACAAGTCTATTTAACTTATCGTTCCGATTACCTAAGCATGGTTTGGTTATATTACGCAAAGTGTGCCTTAAAAGTGACGCTAGATTATTATGTCGCGTCACAAGTCTCTTTAACGCGTCGTTTCGATTACCTATGCATGGTTCGGTTATATTACGCAAAGTGTGCCTAAAAATCATTGCTAGATTAGTATGTCGCGCCACAAGTCTCTTTAACGCGTCGTTCTGATTACGTAACAATGATTTGGTTATATTACCCAAATTGTGCATGAAAAGGGACGCTATATATGTATGTCGCGTCACAAGTCGCTTTAACACGTCGTTCCGATTACCTAAGAATGGTTAGGATATGTTACGCAAACAATACGTTAAAAGTGACGCTAGATTGATATGTCGCGTCACAAGTCTCTTTAACGCGTCGTTCCAATCACCTATGCATGGTTAGGTTATATTACGCAAAGTGTGCGTGGAACGTGACTCTAGATTACTATATCGCGTCACAAGTCTCTTTAACAAGCCGTTCTGATTACCTAGGCATGGTTAGGTTATATAACGGAAAGTGTGCATATTACATTGACGCTAGATTAGTAGTATGTCGCGTTACAAGTCTCCTTAATGCGTTGTTCCGATTATCTAAGCGTGGTTAGGTTATATTACGCAAATATGCTATATTAGTAATATGTCGCATCTAAAGTCTCTTTAACGTGTCGTTTCGATTACCTAAGCATGTTTAGGTTATATGACGCAAAGTATGTGTTAAATGTGACGTCAGATTAGTATGACGCATCGCAAGTCTTTTTAACGCGTCATTCCTACCTAACAGCGGTTAGGTTAAATTACGTAAAGTGTGCGTGAACTGTGACGCTGTATAAGTATGTCGCGTCACAAGTCTTTTAAACACGTCGTTCCGATTACCCAAGCATGGTAAGGTTATATTACGCAAAGAGTGCGTTATAAGCGACGCTAGATTAATATGTCGCGTCTCAAGTATCTTCAACGCGTCGTTCCGATTACCTAAGCATGGTTAGGTTATATAACGCAAAGTGTGTGTTAAAAGTGTCGCTAGATTAGTATGTCGCGTCACAAGTATCTTCAACGCGTCGTTCCGATTACCTAAGCATGGTTAGGTTATATTACTCAAAAGTGGAGTTACAAGTGACGCTAGATTAGTATGTCGTCACAAGTCTCTTTAACGCGTCGTTCCGATAATCTAAGCATGGTAAGGTTATATTACGCAAAGTGTGAGTTAAAAGTGACGATAGATTAGTATATCGCGTCACATATCTCTTTAAGGCGTCGTTCCGATTACCTAAGCATGGTTCGGTTATATTAAGCTAAGTGTGCGTTAAAAGTGACGCTCGATAAATAGGTCGCGTTACAAGTCTCTTTAACACGTCGTTATGATTACCTAACAATGGTTTGCTTATATTACGCAAAGTGTGCGTGAAAAGTGACGCTATATAAGTATGTCTCCTCACAAGTCTCTTTAACGCGTGTTTCCGATTACCTAAGCATGCGTAGGTTATATTACACAAAACATGCGTTAAAAGTGATACTAGATTAGTATGTCTCGTCACAAGTCTCTTTAATGCGTCGTTCTGATTACCTATGAATGGTTACGTTATATTATGCAAAGTGTGCGAGAAAAGGGGCGCTATATAAGTATGTCGTGTCACAAGTCTCTTTAACACGTCATTCCAATTACTTATTCATGGTTAGGTTATATTTAGCAAAGTGTGCGTAAAAAGTAACGCTAGATTAGTATGTCGCGTATCAAGTATATTTAACGCCTCGTTTCGATTACCTAAGCATGGTTAGGTTATATTCCACGAAGTGTGCGTAAAAAGTGACGCTAGATTAGTATGTCGCGTCTCAATTCTCATTAACGAGTTGTTCCGATTACCTAAGCATGGTTAGGTTATACTACGCGAAGTGTGCATGAAAAGTTACGCTAGATTAGTATGTCGCGCCTCAAGTATCTTTAACGCGTCGTTCCGATTACCTTAGCATGATTAGGTTATATTGAGCAAAGTGTGCATAAAAAGTGACGCTAGATTAGTATGGCGCGTCTTAAGTCTATCAAACGCGTCGTTCCGATTACAGGTTATATTATGCAAAGTCTGTGTGAAAAGTCACGCTATATTAGTATGTTTTGTCTCAAGTCTCTTTAACGCGTCGTTTCGATTACCATGCTTATCTCGCGTTACAAGTCTCTTTAACGCGTCGTTCTGATTACCTAATAATGATTAGGTTATATTACGCGAAGTGTGCGTGAAAAGTGACGGTAGATTAGTATGTCGTGTCTCAAGTCTCTCTAACGGGTTGTTCCGATACTCTAAGCATGGTTAGGTTATATTACGCAAAGTGTGCGTAATAAGTGACACTAGATTAGTATGTCGCGTCTAAGGTCTTTCTAACTCGCCGTACGAAAAGTGTTCGTAAAAAGTGACGGTAGATTAGTATGTCGCGTCTCAAGTCTTCCTAACGCGTCGTTTCGATTACCTAAGCATGATTAGGTTATAATACGCAAATTTTGTGTGAAAAGTGACGCTAGATTAGTATGTCGCTTCTCAAGTCTCTTTAACGCGTCGTTTTGATTACCATGCTTATGTCGCGTCACAAGTCTCTCTAACGCGTCCTTTCTGTTACCTAAGCATGTTTAGGTTATAGTACGCAAAGTGTGCGTGAAAAGGATCAATAGATTAGTATGTCGCGTTTGAAGTCTCTTTAACGCGTCGTTCCTATTACCTAAGCATGGTTAGGTTATATGATGCAAAGTGTGCGTGAAAAGTGATGCTAGATTAGTACGTCAAGTGTTAAGTGTATTTAACTCATTATTCTGATTACCTAAGCATGGCTAGATTATATTCCACGAAGTGTGCGTAAAAAGTTACGCTAGATTAGTATGTCGCGTCTCAATTCTCATTAACGAGTTTTTCCGATTACTTAAGCATGGTTAGGTTATATTACGCGAAGTGTGCATGAAAAGTTATGCTAGATTAGTATGTCGCGTCTTAAGTCTATCTAACGCGTCGTTCCGATTACAGGTTATATTATGCAAAGTCTGTGTGAAAAGTCACTCTATATTAGTATGTTTTGTCTCAAGTCTCTTTAACGCGTCGTTTCGATTACCATGCTTATCTCGCGTCACAAGTCTCTTTAACGCGTCGTTCCGATTACCTAATAATGGTTAGTTTATATTACGCAAAGTGTGCGTGAAAAGTGACGGTAGATTAGTATGTCGCGTCTCAAGTCTCTCTAACGCGTTGTTAGGTTATACTATGCAAAGTGTGCGTAAAAAGTGACGCTAGATTAGTATGTCGCGTCTAAGGTCTTTCTAACACGTCTTTCTGATTTCCTAAACATGGTTAGGTTACATTACGCAAAGTGTGCGTAAAAAGTGACGGTAGATTAGTATGTCGCGTCTCAAGTCTTTCTAACGCGTCGTTTCGATTACCTAAGCATGATTAGGTTATAATACGCAAAGTTTGCGTGAAAAGTGACGCTAGATTAGTATGCTGCTTCTCAAGTCTCTTTAACGCGTCGTTTCGATTACCATGCTTATGTCGCGTCACAATCTCTCTAACGCATCGTTTCTATTACCTAAGCATGTTTAGGTTATAGTACGCAAAGTGTCCGTGAAAAGGATCAATAGATTAGTATGTCGCGTTTCAAGTCTCTTTAATGCGTCGTTCCTAATACCTAAGCATGGTTAGGTTATATTACGCAAAGTGTGCATGAAAAGTGACGCTAGATTAGTACGTCCAGTGTTAAGTATATTTAACTCTTTATTCTGATTACCTAAGCATGGTTAGGTTATATTACGGAAAGTGTGCGTAAAACATGACGTTAGATTAGAATGTTTCCTCTCAAGAGTCTTTAACGCGTCATTTCGATTACCATACTTATCTCGCGTCATTTCGATTACCATACTTATCTTGCGTCACAAATCTCTTTAACGCGTCGTTCTGATTACCTAAGCATGGTTAGGTTATATTACGCAAAGTGTGGGTGACAAGTGATGTTAGATTAGTATGTCTCGTCTCAAGCCTCTCTAACGCGTCGTTCTGATTTCCTAATCATGGTTAGGTTATATTATGAAAAGTGTGCGTGAAAAGTGACGCTAGATTTGTATGTTGTGTGTCAAGTCTTTTTAACTCGTCGTTGATTACCATGCTTATGTCGCGTCACAAGTCTCTTGAACGCGTTGTTTTGATTATCTAAGCATGGTTAGGTTATATTACGCAAAGAGTGCGTGAAAAGTGACGCTAGATTAGTATGTTGCGTCTCCAATCTCTTTAACGCGTCGTTCCGATTACCCAAGAATGGTTAGGTTATAGTACGCAAAGTTTTCGAGAAAGGTAACGCTAGATTAGTATGTCGCCTCTCAAGTCTCTTTAACGCATCGTTCCGATTACCTACGCATGGTTATGTTATATTATGCAAAGTCTGCGTGAAAAGTGACGTTTGATTAGTATGTTGCGTCTCAAGTCTCTCTAACGCGTCGTTCCGATTTCATAAGCATGGTTAGGTTATATTACGCAAAGTGTGTGTGAAAAGTTAAACTAGATTAGTATGTCGCGTCTCAAGTCTCTCTAACGCTTCGTTCCGATTTCCTAGGCATGGTTATGTTATATTAAAAAGTGACGCTAGATTAATATTGCGCGTCTATATTCTCCTTAATGCGTCGTTTTGATTACCATGCCTATGTCGCGTCACAAGTCTCTCGAACGCGTTGTTCTAATTACCTAAGCATGGTGAGGTTATATTACGCAAAGTGTGCGCGAAAAATGACAATACATTAGTATCTTGCGTATCAAGTCTATTAAACGCGTAGTTCCAATTACTTAAGCGTGGTTAGATTATATTACGCAAAGTGTGCGTGAAAAATGACAATAGATTAGTATGTCGCGTCTTATGTCTATCTAACGCGTAGTTCCGATTACTTAAGCATGGTTAGGTTATACTACGCAAAGTGTGCGTGAAAAATGACGCTAAATTAGTATGTCGCATCTCAATTCTCTTTATCGCGTTGTTTCGATTATCTAACCATGGTTAGGTTTTGTTACGCAAGGTGTTCGTGGAAAGTAACGCTAGATTAGTATGTCGCATTTCAAGGCTCTTTAATGCGTCGTTCCGATTACCTAAGCATGGTTTGGTTATATTATACAAAGTTGGTGTGAATAGTGACGCTAGATTAGTATGTCGTGTCTCAAGTCTCTTTAACGCGTTGTTTCGATTACCATGCTTATGTCGCATCACAAGTTTCTCTAACGCGTCCGATTACCTAAGCATGGTTAGGTCATAGTACGCAAAGTGTGCGTGAAAAGTAACAATATATTTGTATGTCACGTCTAAAGTCTCTTTAACGCGTCATTCCGATTACTTAAGCATGGTTAGGTTATATTACACAAACTGTGCGTGAAAAGTGACAATAGATTAGTATGTCACGTATCAAGTCTATTTAACACGTCTTTCCGATTACCTAAAGATGGTTAGGTTATATTACAAAAAGTGTGTGTAAAAATTGACGCTATCGCGTCTCAATTCTCTTTAACGCGTTTTTCTGATTGCCTAAGCATGGTTAGGTTATATTGCGCAAAGCGTGCCTGGAAAGTGACGCTAGATTAGTATGTCGCGTCTCAAGGCTCTTTAATACGTTGGTCCGATTACCTAAGCATGGTTAGGTTATATTACGCAAAGCGTGCGTGAAAAGTGACGATAGATTAGTATGCTGCGTCACAAGTCTCTTTAATGGGTCGTTCCCATTACCCAAGCATTGTTAGGTTATATAACGCAAAGAGTGCGTGAAAACTGATGCTAGATTAGTATGTCGCGTCTCAAGTCTCTTTAACGCGTCGTTCCGATTACCCAAGAATGGTTAGGTTATATTACGCAAAGTGTGGGAGAAAAGTAACGCTAGATTAGTATGTAACGTCCCAAGTCTCTTTAACGAGTTGTTCCGATTACCTAAGAATGGTTAGGTTAGATTACGCAAGGTGTGCAAGAGAAGGGTTGCTAGATTAGTATGTCACGTATCAATGATTTAATGCGTCGTTCCGATTACATAAGCATGGTTAGGTTATATTATGCAAAGTTAGGGTGAAAAATGACGCTAGATTAGTACGTCGCATCTCAAGTCTCTTTAACGCGTAGTTCACAAGTCTCTCTAACGCGTCGTTCCGATTACCTAAGCATGGTTAGGTTATAGTACGCAAAGTGTGCGTGAAAAGTAACAACAGATTAGTATGTCGCGTCTCAAGTGTCTTTAGCGCATCGTTTAGATTCCTTAAGCATGGTTAGGTTATATTACGCGAAGTCTGCGTGAAAAGTGACAATAGATTAGTATGTCGTGTCTCAAGTCTATTTATCGCGTTGTTTTGATTACCTAAGCAATGTTAGGTTATATTACGCAAAGTGTACGTGAAAAGTGACTCTAGATTCGCGTCTCAATTCTCTTTAACGCGTTTTTCCGATTACCTAACCATGTTTAGGTTGTATTACGCAAAGTGTGCGTGAAAAGTGACAGCAGATTAGTATGCCGCGTCTAAATTCTCTTTAAAGCGTCGTTCCGATTACGTAAGCGTGGTTAGGTTGTTACACAAAGAGTGCGTGAAAAGTGACGCTAGATTAGTATGGCTCGTCTTGAGTCTCTTTAACGCGTCGTTTCGATTACCATGCTTATGTCGAGTCACAAGTCTTTCTAACGCGTCGTTCCGATTACCTAAGCATGGTTTGGTTATATTATGCAAAGTGTGCGTGAAAAAGGACAATAGATTCAAATGTCGCATCTCAAGTCTATTTAACGCGTTGTTCTTATTACCTAAGCATGGTTAGGTTATATTACGCAAGGTGTGTGTGAAAATGAAGCTAGATTAGTATGTCGCGTCTCAAGGCTCTTTAATGCGTCGTTCCGATTACCTAATTATGATTAGGGTATAATAAGCAAAGGTTGCGTGAAAAGTTATGCTAGATTGGTATATCGCTTTTCAAGTCTCTTTTACGCGTCATTTCGATTGCCATGCTTATGTCGCGTCACAAGTCTCTCTAACGCATCGTTTCTTTTACCTAAGCATGGTCAGGTAATAGTACGCAAAGTGTGCGTGAAAAGGATCAATAGATTAGTATATCGCGTCTCAAGTCTCTTTAACGCGTCATTCCTCATACCTAAGCATGGTTAGATTATATTATGTGAAGTGTGCGTTAATAGTGACGCTAGATTAGTATGTCCAGTCTCAAGTCTCTTTAGCGCGTCGTTTCAATTAGCTAAGCATGGTTAGGTTATATTCGTCTCAAGTCTCTTTAACGCGTCATTTTGATTACCATACTTATCTCGCATCACAAGTCTATTTAAGGTTTGGTTTTGTTTCGTAACGTTTGTTAAGGTTTGGCTTAAATCGCTAAATATGTGAAACGTTCGGTTTTGTTTCGTAACGTTTTAAACGTTTGGTTTTATTTTGTAATGTTTGTTAACGTTTGGCTTAAATCGCTAAAAAGGCGAAACGTTTGGATTAGTTTCATAACGTTTCTAAACGTTTGGCTTAAATCGCTATAAAGGCGAAACGTTTGGATTTGTTTCGTAACTTTTGTAAATGTTTGGCTTAAATCGCTAAAAAGGTGAAACGATTGGATTTGTTTCGTAACGGTTGCAAAGGTTTTGCTTGAATCGCTAAAAAGGGAAAACATTTGGATTTGTTTCGTATCGTTTGTAAACGTTTGGCTTAAATAGCTAAAAAGGTGAAATGTTTGGATTTGTTTCGTAACCTTTGTAAACGTTTGTCTTAAATTGCTAAAAGGTGAAACGCTTTTATTTGTTTCTTAACGTTTTTAAATGTTTGGCTTAAATTGTTAAAAATGAGAAACGCTTGGATTTATATTGTAACGTTTGTAAATGTTTGGCTTAAATTGCTAAAAAGGGGAAACGTTTGGATTTGTTTAGTAGCGTTTATAAACGTTTGGCTTAAATCGCTAAAACAGCAAAACGTTTGGATTTGTTTGGTAACGTTTGTAAACATTTGGCTTAAATTGCTAAAAAGGTGAAACGTTTGGATTTGTTTCGAAACGTTTGTAAACGTTTGGCTTAAATTGCTAAAACCGTGAAATGTTTGGTTTTGTTTCGTAACGTTTGTAAACGTTCGGCTTAAATCGCCAAAAAAGGAGAAACGTTTGGATTTGTTTCGTAACATTTGTAAATGTTTGGCTTAAATCGCTAATAAGGTGAAACGTTTGGATTTGTTTCGTAACCTTTGTAAACGTTTGGCTTAAATCGCTAAAAAGGGGAAACGTTTGGATTTGTTTCGTAGCGTTTATAAAAGTTTGGCTTAAATTGCTAAAAAGGTGAAACGCTTTGATTTGTTTCGTAACGTTTGTAAACGTTTGGCTTAAATGGCTAAAAAGGGGAAACATTTGGATTTGTTTCGTAGCGATTATACACGTTTGGCTTAAATTGTTAAAAAGGTGAAACGTTTGGATTTATTTCGTAGCGTTTATAAACGTTTTGGCTAAATCGCTAAAAAGGTGAAACGTTTGGATTTGTTTCGTACCGTTTGTAAACGTTTGGCTTAAATCACTAAAAATGTGAACGTTTGGATTTGTTTCGTAACGTTTTAAATGTTTGGTTGTTTTTTCGTAACGTTTGGATAGGTTTGGCTTAAATCGCTAAAAATGTGAAACGTTTGGATTTGTTTCGTAACGTTTATAAACATTTGGCTTAAATCGCTAAAAAGGGGAAACGTTTGGATTTGTTTCGTAACATTTGTAAAAGTTTGGCGTAAATCTCTAAAAAGGGGAAACATTTGGATTTTCTTCATTACTTTTGTAAAAGTTTGGCCTAAATTGCTAAAAAGGTGAATTGCTTGGATTTGTTTCGTAACATTTGTAAACGTTTTGCTTAAATTGCTAAAAAGGTGAAACGCTTGGATTTGTTTCGTAACGTTTATAAACGTTTGGCTTAAACCGCTAAAAAAGTGAAACATTTGGATTTGTTTCGTAGCGTTTGTAAACGTTTGGCTTAAATCGCTAAAAAGGCGAAACGTTTGGATTTGTTTCGTACCGTTTGTATACGTTTGGCTTAAATCGCTAAAAAGGTGAAACATTTGGATTTGTTTCCTAACGTTTTTAATCGTTTGGCTTCAATCGCTAAAAAGATGAAACGTTTGGATTTATTTCGTAATGTTTGTAAACGTTTGGCCTAAATCGCTAAATTGGTGAAATGTTTGGTTTTGTTTTGTAACATTATAAATGTTTTGCATATATCGCTAAAATGTGGAAACGTTTGGATTTGTTTCGTAATGTTTGTTAATAATTGGCTTAACTTGCTAAAAAGGTGAAATGTTTGGTTTTGTTTCATAACGTTTGTAAACGTTCGACTTAAATCGCTAAAAAGGTGAAACGTTTGGATTTGTTTTGTTACGTTTGTAAACGTTTGCCTTAAATTGCTAAAAAGGTGAAACGCTTGGATTTGTTTCGTCACGTTTGTAAAAGTTTGTCTTAAATTACTAAAAAGGTGAAATGCTTGGCTTTGTTTCGTAACGTTTGTAAACGTTTGGCTTATATTGCTAAAAAGATTAAATGCTTGGTTTTGTTTCTTAACGTTTGTGAAGGTTTGGCTTAAATCGCCTAAAATGTGAAACGTTTGGATTTGTTTCGTAACGTTTTAAACGTTTGGTTTTGTTTTGTAACGTTTGTAAACGTTTGACTTAAATCGCTAAAAAGGTGAAACGCTTGGCTTTGTTTTGTAACGTTTGAAAACGTTTGGCTTAAATTGCTATAAAGGCAAAATGTTTGGATTTGTTTCGTAACGTTTGTAAACGTTTGGTTTAAATCGCTAAATAGGTGAAACGTTTGGATTTGTTTCGTCACCCTTGTAAACATTTGGCTTAAATTGCTAGAAAGGTGAAACGCTTTGATTTGTTTCGTAACATTTGTAAACGTTTGGCTTAAATTGATAAAAAGGAGAAACGCTTGGATTTGTTTCATAACGTTTGTAAACGTTTGGCTTAAATTTCTAAAAAGGGGAAATGTTTGGATTTGTTTCGTAGCGTTTGTAAACGTTTGGCTTAAATCGCTAAAAAGGTGAACCGTTTGGATTTTTTTGTAGCGTTTGTAAACGTTTGACTTAAATCGCTAAAAAGGTGAACTGTTTGGCTTTTTTTTGTAGCGTTTGTAAACGTTTGGCTTATATTGCTAAAAAGATTAAATGCTTGGTTTTGTTTCTTAACGTTTGTGAAGGTTTGGCTTAAATCGCCTAAAATGTGAAACGTTTGGATTTGTTTCGTAACGTTTTAAACGTTTGGTTTTGTTTCGTAATGTTTGTAAACGTTTGACTTAAATCGCTAAAAAGGTGAAACACTTGGCTTTGTTTTGTAACGTTTGAAAACGTTTGGCTTAAATTGCTATAAAGGCAAAATGTTTGGATTTGTTTCGTAACGTTTGTAAACGTTTGGTTTAAATCGCTAAATAGGTGAAACGTTTGGATTTGTTTCGTCTCCCTTGTAAACATTTGGCTTAAATTGCTAGAAAGGTGAAACGCTTTGATTTGTTTCGTAACATTTGTAAACGTTTGGCTTAAATTGATAAAAAGGAGAAACGCTTGGATTTGTTTCATAACGTTTGTAAACGTTTGGCTTAAATTTCTAAAAAGGTGAAACGCTTGGATTTGTTTCAGAACGTTTGTAAACGTTTGGCTTGAATTTCTAAAAAGGTGAAACGCTTGGATTTTTTTCGTAGCGTTTGTAAACGTTTGGCTTAATGTGCTAAAAAGGAGAAACGTTTGTTTTTGTTTCGTAACGTTTGTAAACATTTGGCTTAAATCGCTAGAAATGTGAAACGTTTGGATTTTTTTCGTAACGTTTTAAACGTTTGGTTTTGTTTCGAAACGTTTGTAAAGGTTTGGCTTAAATCGCTAAAAATGTGAAACGTTTGGATTTGTTTCATAGCGTTTTAAACGTTTGGTTTTGTTTCGTAACATTTGTAAACGTTTGGCTTAAATCGCTAAAAAGGGAAAACGTTTGTTTTGTTTCGTAACGTTTGTAAACGGTTGGCTTAAATTAATAAAAAGGAGAAACGCTTGGATTTGTTTCGTAGCGTTTGTAAACGTTTGGCTGAAATTGCTATAAAGGGGAAACATTTGGATTTGTTTCATAACCTGTGTAAACATTTAGCTTAAATTGCTAATTAGGTAAAACGTTTGGATTTGTTTCGTAAAGTTTTGTAAACGTTTGGCTTAAATCGCTAAAAAGGTGAAACGTTTGGATTTGTTTCCTAACGTTTTTAATCGTTTGGCTTCAATCGCTAAAAAGGGGAAACGTTTGGATTTATTTCGTAATGTTTGTAAACGTTTGGCCTAAATCACTAAATTGGTGAAATGTTTGGTTTTGTTTTGTAACGTTATAAATGTTTTGCATATATCGCTAAAATGTGGAAACGTTTGGATTTGTTTCGTAATGTTTGTTAATAATTGGCTTAACTTGCTAAAAAGGTGAAATGTTTGGTTTTGTTTCATAACGTTTGTAAACGTTCGACTTAAATCGCTAAAAAGGTGAAACATTTGGATTTGTTTTGTGACGTTTGTAAACGTTTGCCTTAAATTGCTAAAAAGGTGAAACGCTTGGATTTGTTTCGTAACGTTTGTAAACGTTTGTCTTAAATTACTAAAAAGGTGAAATGCTTGGCTTTGTTTCGTAACATTTGTAAATGTTTGGCTTATATTGCTAAAAAGATTAAATGCTTGGTTTTGTTTCTTAACGTTTGTGAAGGTTTGGCTTAAATCGCCTAAAATGTGAAACGTTTGGATTTGTTTCGTAACGTTTTAAACGTTTGGTTTTGTTTCGTAACGTTTGTAAACATTTGACTTAAATCGCTAAAAAGGTGAAACGCTTGGCTTTGTTTTGTAATGTTTGTAAACGTTTGGCTTAAATTGCTATAAAGGCAAAATGTTTGGATTTGTTTCGTAACGTTTGTAAACGTTTGGTTTAAATCGCTAAATAGGTGAAACGTTTGGATTTGTTTCGTCACCCTTGTAAACATTTGGCTTAAATTGCTAGAAAGGTGAAACGCTTTGATTTGTTTCGTAACATTTGTAAACGTTTGGCTTAAATTGATAAAAAGGAGAAACGCTTGGATTTGTTTCAGAACGTTTGTAAACGTTTGGCTTAAATTTCTAAAATGGGGAAATATTTGGATTAGTTTCGTAGCGTTTGTAAACGTTTGGCTTAAATTGCTAAAAAGGTGAACCGTTTGGATTTTTTTGTAGCGTTTGTAAACGTTTGACTTAAATCGCTAAAAAGGTGAACTGTTTGGCTTTGTTTTGTAGAATTTGTAAACGTTTGGCTTAAATCGCTAAAAAGGTGAAACGTTTTAATTCGTTTCATAACGTTTGTAAACGTTTGGCTTAAATTTCTAAAAAGGTGAAACACTTGGATTTGTTTCGGAACGTTTGTAAACGTTTGGCTTGAATTTCTAAAAAGGCGAAACGCTTGGATTTTTTTTGTAGCGTTTGTAAACGTTTGGCTTAAAGTGCTAAAAAGGAGAAACGTTTGTTTTTGTTTCGTAACGTTTGTAAACATTTGGCTTAAATCGTTAGAAATGTGAAACGTTTGGATTTTTTTTGTAACGTTTTAAACGTTTGGTTTTGTTTCGAAACGTTTGTAAAGGTTTGGCTTAAATCGCTAAAAATGTGAAACGTTTGGATTTGATTCATAACGTTTTAAATGTTTGGTTTTGTTTCGTAACATTTGTAAACGTTTGGCTTAAATCGCTAAAAAGGGAAAACGTTTGTTTTGTTTCGTAACGTTTGTAAACGGTTGGCTTAAATTAATAAAAAGGAGAAACGCTTGGATTTGTTTCGTAGCGTTTGTAAACGTTTGGCTGAAATTGCTATAAAGGAGAAACATTTGGATTTGTTTCATAACCTGTGTAAACATTTAGCTTAAATTGCTAATTAGGTAAAACGTTTGGATTTGTTTCGTAAAGTTTTGTAAACGTTTGGCTTAAATAGCTAAAAAGGTGAAACGTTTGGATTTGTTTCGTACCGTTTGTAAACGTTTGGCTTAAATTGCTAAAGAGGTGAAACGTTTGGATTTGTTTTGAAACGTTTGTAAACGTTTGGCATAAATCGCTAAAAAGGTGAAAGATTTGGATTTATTTCGTAATTCTTGTAAACGTTTGGCCTAAATTGCTAAATAGCTGAAATGTTTGGTTTTGTTTTGTAACGTTATAAACGTTTTGCATATATCGCTAAAATGTGGAAACGTTTGGATTTGTTTCGTAAAGTTTGTTAATTATTGGCATAACTTGCTAAAAAGGTGAAATGTTTGGTTTTGTTTCATAACGTTTGTAAACGTTCGGCTTATATCGCTAAAAAGGTGAAATGCTTGGATTTGTTTCGTAACGTTTGTAAACGTTTGTCTTAAATTACTAAAAAGGTGAAATGATTGGCTTTGTTTCGTAACGTTTGTAAACGTTTGGCTTATATTGCTAAAAAGGTTAAATGCTTGGTTTTGTTTATTAACGTTTGTGAAGGTTTGACTTAAATCGCCTAAAATGTGAAACGTTTGGATTTGTTTCGTAACGTTTTAAACGTTTGGTTTTGTTTTGTAACGTTTGTAAACGTTTGACTCAAATCGCTAAAAAGGTGAAACGCTTGGATTTGTTTTGTAACGTTTGTAAACGTTTGGCTTAAATCGCTATAAAGGCAAAATGTTTGGATTTGTTTCGTAACGTTTGTAAACGTTTGGCTTAAATCGCTAAATAGGTGAAACGTTTGGATTTGTTTCGTAACCCTTGTAAACATTTGGCTAAAATTGCTAAAAAGGTGAAACGCTTTGATTTGTTTCGTAACATTTGCAAACGTTTGGCTTAAATTTCTAAAAAGGAGCAACGCTTGGATTTGTTTCATAACGTTTTTAAACGTTTGGCTTAAATTGCTAAAAAGGAGAAACACTTGGATTTGTTTCATAACGTTTGTAAACGTTTGGCTTAAATTTCTAAAAAGGTGAAACGCTTGGATTTGTTTCGGAACATTTGTAAACGTTTGGCTTAAATTTCTAAAAAGGTGAAACGCTTGGATTTTTTTCATAGCGTTTGTAAACGTTTGGCTTAAAGTGCTAAAAAGGAGAAACGTTTGGTTTTGTTTCGTAACGTTTGTAAACATTTGGCTTAAATCGCTAGAAATGTGAAACGTTTGGATTTTTTTCATAACGTTTTAAACGTTTGGTTTCGTTTCGAAAGGTTTGAAAAGGTTTGGCTTAAATCGCTAGAAATGTAAAACGTTTGGATTTGTTTCATAACGTATTAAACGTTTGGTTTTGTTTCGTAACCTTTGTAAACGTTTGGCTTAAATCGCTAAAAAGGGAAAACGTTTGTTTTGTTTCGTAACGTTTGTAAACGTTTGGCTTAAATTAATAAAAAGGATAAACGCTTGGATTTGTTTCATAGCGTTTGTAAACGTTTGGCTGAAATTGCTATAAAGGGGAAACATTTGGATTTGTTTCATAACATTTGCAAACGTTTGGCTTAAATTGCTAAAAAGGTGAAACGCTTTGATTTTTTTCGTAACATTTGCAAACGTTTGGCTTAAATCGCTAAATAGGTGAACCGTTTGGATTTTTTTTATAGCGTTTGTAAACGTTTGACTTAAATCGCTAAATAGGTGAACCGTTTGGATATTTTTTGTAGCGTTTGTAAACGTTTGACCTAAATCGCTAAAAAGGTGAACCGTTTGGCTTTGTTTTGTAGCGTTTGTAAACGTTTGGCTTAAATCGCTAAAAAGGTGAAAAGTTTTGATTCGTTTAGGAACGTTTGCAAACGTTTGGCTTAAATTGCTAAAAAGGAGAAACGCTTGGATTTGTTTCATAACGTTTGTAAACGTTTGGCTTAAATTTCTAAAAAGGTGAAACGTTTGGATTTGTTTCGTAGCGTTTGTAAACGTTTGGCTTAAATCGATAAAAAGGTGAACCGTTTGGATTTTTTTTGTAGCGTTTGTAAACGTTTGACTTAAATCGCTAAAAAGGTGAACCGTTTGGCTTTGTTTTGTAGCGTTTGTAAACGTTTGGCTTAAATCGCTAAAAAGGTGAAACGTTTTTATTCGTTTAGGAACGTTTGTAAACGTTTGGCTTAAATTTCTAAAAAGGTGAAACGCTTGGATTTGTTTCGGAACGTTTGCAAACGTTTGGCTTAAATTTCTAAAAAGGTGAAACGCTTGGATTTTTTTCGTAACGTTTGTAAACGTTTGGGTTAAAGTGCTAAAAAGGAGAAACGCTTGGTTTTGTTTTGTAATGTTTGTAAACATTTGGTTTAAATCGCTAGAAATGTGAAATTTTTGGATTTGTTTCATAACGTTTTAAACGTTTGGTTTTGTTTCGAAACGTTTGTAAAGGTTTGGCTTAAATCGCTAGAAATATGAAACGTTTGGATTTGTTTCATAACGTTTTAAACGTTTGGTTTTGTTTCGTAACGTTTGTAAACATTTTGCTTAAATCGCTAAAAAGGGAAAACGTTTGTTTTGTTTCGTAACGTTTGTAAACGTTTGGCTTAATTTAATAAAAAGGAGAAACGCTTGGATTTGTTTCGTAGCGTTTGTAAACGTTTGGCTGAAATTACTAAAAAGGTGAAACACTTGGGTTTGTTTCTTAACGTTTGTAAATGTTGGGTTTAAATTGCTAAAAAGGGGAAACATTTGGATTTGTTTCATAACCTGTGTAAACATTTAGCTTAAATTGCTAAATAGGTAAAACGTTTGGATTTGTTTCGTAATGTTTTGTAAACATTTGGATTAATTCACTAAAAAGGTGAAACGTTTGGATTTATTTCGTTGCGTTTCTAAACGTTTGGCTTCTATCGCTAAAAACGGAAAACGTTTGGATTTGTTTTGAAACGTTTGTAAACGTTTGGCATAAATCGCTAAAAAGGTGAAATATTTGGATATGTTTCGTAACGTTTTAAACGTTTGGTTTAAATCGCTAAATAGCTGAAACATTTGGATTTGTTTCGTAGCCCTTGTAAACGTTTGGCTTAAATTGCTAAAAAGGTGAAACGCTTTGGATTAGTTTCGTTTTGGCTTAAATCGTTATAAAGGCGAAACGTTTGGATTTGTTTCCTAACGTTTTTGGCTTAAATCGCTAAAAAGGGGAAACGTTTGGATTTGTTTCGTAATGTTTGCAAACGTTTGTCTTGAATCGCTAAAAAGGGAAAGCGTTTGGGTTTGTTTCGTATCGTTTGTAAACGTTTGGCTTGAATCGCTAAAAAGGCGAAACGTTTGGATTTGTTTCGTAACCTTTGTAAACGTTTGGCTTAAATTGCTAAATGGTGAAACGCTTTGATTTGTTTCGTAACGCTTGTAAACGTTTGGCTTAAATTGCTAAAAAGGAAAAACGCTTGGATTCATTTTGTAACGTTTGTAAACGTTTGGCTTAAATTTCTAAAAAATTGAAATGTTTTGATTTGTTTCATAGCTGTAATATCCCGTAAAATTTTACATTTTGTTACATTTAAATTCCGACTTTTTTTCGGTCGTCTTGAAGTATTTTCGATATTAGTGGCTTGGTTCGAGTTGTTTGGTTTGAGGGTGATTTTATTGGTTTAAACCAATTAATTTTAAAAAAAAAATAAAAAAATTAAGTTTTGTGTGACTCCCGTTCGAGAATTGTGATTCTCGAACGAGAATCACACAAAGGGCCTGGTCTCGTTCGAGACCAGGTGGTTCTCGAACGAGAACCAAGCCCAATTGGGCTGTTCTCGTTCGAGAACCCAGCAGCCCTTGGACCCCTTCGCCCAGCCGTTTTCGATCTCATTTACGGCTCACTTCCCTACGTTATTTTAAGTCGATTTCTTCATAGAAAACCTAGATCACACTGCAAACTAACCCTAGCCACTCTTCTTTCGTTCTTTCGCTGAGTATTGAATCCGTAATCATCCTCCAAAGATCGTTGTTCGGTAAGTGTTTATAATTCCTTTGATTTTCAGATTTCATGCTTTGAACACACTTTGGTTTTCTGATCCGTGTGAGTTCATTTCTAGATCAAAATTGAAACCGTTTGATCTCAGACGTTCTAGACTCAATTCCCTACGTTTCTCTATCTCGGTTTTGCTAAACGGTACGTAATCGACCTCGTTTCAATCGCCGTACGGTTTCCGTTTTAAAGCTTTATAAATTCTGTTTTGAGTTTGTATGTTTACTGCCGAACTCTTTTCCTTCCTTTGCTTATGATTTCACTTGTTTATGATCATAATCTCTTGGGTTGTTAGTAGTTTAAGCGTTCGATAAGTAACGATCCATCGTTTCCATTTTTGCCCATCGTTCACACTTGGATTGTTTTTGCCGAATCTATATTCCTTTAGCTGTTAACATTTTAATTGTTTATGGATCCTAGTTGAGACTAAATCGGATGTTGGTTGAATGTTTAGGTTATAGATTGATTTGTTTTAAGTTTGGAAGTTTGTTCTTGGAATAGATTCATATTTGTTCTTCCTAGCTATGGCGGCAGTGAGGTTATTTTTGAATTAAGGTTGATGGTGGCTAATAAGCCACTTTGACCATTAGCTTGTTATGTTTGAATCAATTATATCCTTTAAGTTAGATTTTAGTTTTGTTTGATAATAACTTGAAATTAAATTTGATTTATAATTATTAAGTTGAAAACGATAGCTATTTATTATTTGGCTAATATAATTACTCGGGTAATTTTATTTATTTAAGAATATCAAATTGTCATAAAATTGGCTAAATTACAAATTAGCCCTTGAATATGTTTTCTTTTATTAATTAAGTGGATTTTTGGTTGGTGACTTATTATTTGTTTAAATTATAAACAAAGGTGATTAAATTGATTTTAAATACCTTTTTGGCAAAAGTACAGTTTAGTCCCTAATTGGCTAAAGTACGATTTAGTCCCTAAAACTTTTATTCACTTAAAATGATTAAGTTTTGATTTGTAACTTGGGTTACTTAGAATTGAAGTTGTTGAGTTCCGCTTTTAAAATGGATTTTATTTTGTTAAATTGTTTTATGTATATAAACTCGGGTTTATATTTGATAAACGTTTTGAGTCGGATTAGACTTGGGTCATCCGACAAGTGAAGTTAGCTTGGCAGTTAGTGATAACTCGGCTAACCCACTATTTGGAAATTATTTATTATTTAAAGTTATTAAATAATATTTATATATTGGATTTTTAAGCGGGAACTCAATAGACTTATATTAATTGGGTTTTATTACCTTTTGGATATATTTGTGTTACTTTGGATTGTTTATTTACTACGTGTTAATTGTGCTAGTCTTTTGTGGTGTCTAGTACTCTCTAGAGTTAGGGTCTGATTTTAATAATTATTTTATTTGTCTAGACTCGTCTACTGTTCGTGCTTCAGAGGCGAACCAGAGTTAGTTGCTTGCCGGTATTTCACGCGGATTAGCAAGCAGTGAGTTTATATTTACTATTTACCGCTTTATTAAGTAAATTGTTATTTTAATATTAAATATATATATTGTACGTACATTTCGAACTGTTTTTATATTATGGCTCTTAGTTGGAACATGCTACCTAATGGGCATCATTAGGACTGCGTGCGCACCGGTATTGATCTGGGTAAGGTATATATGGAAATGTGGTAACTCGGTGTGAGCATAGCTCTCGGGACCAGGTAGAGTAACTCGGTGTAGCTCAGCTCTCGGGACTCTGGTATAAGTGTGGTCAGTGGTAACTCGGTGTAGCTCAGCTCTCGGGACCAGACCTATTGGATTATGATTATTATTTAGAATTGTGGATTAGGGTTCCAACTATTATCTGTAATATCGTTATTAAATGTTTTAAATGTTTTAAAGGTTTTCCACTTAATAAATGTAAATAGTGGTATGAACTCATCTCAGTATATCTGACCCCGTTGTTTTCCCAATTTTTCCCAGGGTTATGATCTGAGAGAGTCTGGAGATCTCCGCATTTACTTTTCCTCGGAGGTTCCATTTATTTTGATAAACTGTCAAACTATTTTATTCTTAGACCGCAGTAGTTGACTAGACGTCTTTACTATTATTACAGTTGTTTGTCGGATTGGTCTGACTAGTTATATTGCTCTGGCATGTTATGTAATTATTTCGGATTATTTATGATATGCCTATTTTTAGACTCAGAATTGAATAAGCATGTTATATTATTGTTGTATATTATATCTGCTAGATTTAGGCTGAAGTCTCGGTTGCCCCCGAGCATTGTTCATACTTGGGTATGAAATACCTGTTATTTAAATTGTTGTTGTTCAGTCTTAGGATATGGACAACGTTATTCGTACTCGTGCTCGTGCTGCGGCAGAGCAAGAAGCTGTGGCTGATGATGCGATTTCCATGGAAGTCGATCAGAACGTACCACCTGTTCAGGCTAATGCTGGACGTGGTCGAGGTGGAGGTGCTGGCAGAGGTAGAGGTGCTGGTAGAGGCAGAGGAGCTGGTGTAACAAGCACCAAATATGCAAGTGTTCGACTTCACTACCTTCTTGGCTGGCGTCGTCGAGATGCAGAACAATCAGGCTCTACTGCAGAATCAGTGTAATATACTGGGTCAGTTAGCGCAGCAACAGCAACCTCAGGTTGGTGCTGTAGCTGGTATTGGTGGACTTGCTGGTGTCGGTCATATTCCAACAGACAGAGAGTTGGTGATGACCTACTTGAAGTTGAATCCGACTTCTTTTGATAGTACTGGGGATGCTCTTGACTTTTTGGAGGAATTTGAGTACAACAGTCAGAGGATTCAAGCTTCTGATCGTCAATCAGTGATGCTTGTGGAGATGTCGCTGAAGGGTCCAGCTAAGGACTGGTATCGTGATAACATCAGACCAGTTATGGATACTTTGTCTTGGGCTGATTTTGTGATCAGGTTCAGAGGTTACTATCTACCCTTCTCTGTTACTGAGAGTTTCAGAGAAAAGCTGCTAAATTTGAAGAAGGGGGATAGATCAGTGACAGACTACACTACTGAGTTTGTACGTTTGGGGCGGTTTGCTACAGATCTTCAGGGTGATCAAGAGCGAGTGAACGACCGTTATGTTAGGGGTTTAGGCTCGGAGTTTCTCCCTTTGCTGATAGGGACAAACATGGAGTTTGCCCGGTTAGTGGATAGTGCGCGACGGATAGAGAATTCGATGGTTCAGTTTGGAACGATCTCTGACCCTTTCCAGAATCAAAAGGGAAAGAGTGACCTTCCTAGTGGGGGGCAGCAGGCCCCAGTGCAGCATAGTAGTGTGAATTACTACAGTGGCTCTTCTCAGGCCAACAGGGGGAGTCGACGGACTCACAACAAAGGGAGGCATAGTGCCAGGAGTGCTCCGTACAGTTCCAGTAGCAGTGGGAGCAACCGTGGTTCAGGACGCGGGTATAGTGGTGGATCGAACATTCCGTTCTGCCAGAATTGCAGACGTAGGCATTATGGTCAGTGCCAGTTAGCTCCTGGAGGTTGTTTCACTTGTGGCCAGCCGGGTCATTTCTCCAGGGAGTGTCCGACATCTGGACAACAGACGTCTAACTCCAGTGTGGCGCAGTCATCTTATCAGCAGCAGAGACATGCGTTTACACAGTCTGTAGGGTACTCTCAACCTGCAGCATCTTTTGGTGGCCAGCGGGGCCGTGGTTCTGGTGGCAGAGGTTTTGGTGGCCGTGGTAACGGCGGTAGAGGTTCCAACGGTTATGGTACTGGACAGAGTTCGCAGCAGCAGCCGCAGGGTCAGGCCAGAGTGTTCGCACTTACTCCTCAGGATGCGCGTGCATCAAATGCTGTGGTGCAAGGTACCATTCCGATTTCTTTTATAGATGCTTTAGTGTTATTTGATGCGGGTGCAACCCATTCGTTTGTATCTACATGTTTTGCTGGGAAATTGGGTATGGCACCATCTGTTTTGAGTGAACCCCTAGCTGTGTCTACACCTATGTGTGAAGGTGTAGTAGTGGACGTTGTTTATCCTTCGTGTCCAGTGGTTATTCAGGGTAGAGAATTATGTGCTGATTTGATTGTACTTGACGTTCTTTCTTTTGATGTTATCTTGGGGATGGACTGGTTGTCACGCCATTATGCTTCTATTGACTGTCGAGGGAAGTCAGTCGAGTTCAGGATTCCAGGTGATCTACCTTTTTCCTTTCAGGGAGAAAAGGCAGAGACACCTAAGAATCTGATTTCCGCCATCAAGGCGAAGCGGATGTTAGGCAAGGGTTTCCAGGGTTTTCTTGCCGTGGTTCGTGATTTAGAGACTAGTAGTGGTGATATGCATAGTGTTCCGATAGTGAATGAGTTCACTGATGTATTTCTAGAGGAATTGCCTGGATTACCACCTGATCGTGATATTGAGTTTTGCATTGATGTGGTTTCTGGTACAGCTCCGATTTCGATACCGCCGTATCGGATGGCTCCTGCAGAGCTGAAGGAGTTGAAGGACCAGTTACAAGAGTTGTTGGATAGCGGGTTCATCAGACCGAGTACTTCTCCGTGGGGTGCTCCAGTTCTGTTTGTAAAGAAGAAAGACGGTTCCTTTCGACTGTGTATCGACTACAGACAGTTGAACAAGGCTACTGTCAAGAACAGATATCCTCTTCCTCGCATCGATGATCTGTTTGACCAGTTGCAGGGTGCGAAGTGTTTTTCCAAAATTGATTTGAGGTCTGGGTATCATCAGCTACGGATCCGTGATGCAGATGTGCCTAAGACTGCTTTTCGGACTCGTTATGGACATTTTGAGTTTCTGGTTATGTCCTTTGGTCTGACGAACGCACCAGCAGCGTTTATGGATATGATGAACAGAGTGTTCAAGCCGTTTTTGGATAAATTTGTTATCGTCTTCATAGATGACATTTTGATCTATTCTCGGAGTGAGGAGGAGCATGCTTACCATTTGAGGACTATACTACAGACGTTGCGTGAGCATCAGTTGTACGCTAAGTTCTCAAAATGTGAGTTCTGGTTGGATCAGGTTACCTTTCTAGGACACGTGGTGTCGAAAGATGGGATCAAGGTTGATCCGAAGAAGATTGAGGCGGTCATGGATTGGCAAAGGCCAAGGTCAGTTACCGAGATCAGAAGTTTTCTGGGTTTAGCTGGCTACTATCGTCGGTTCGTGCAAGATTTCTCCAGAATATCTGCACCTTTGACTAAACTGACACAGAAGGGTGTCAAGTTTGAGTGGACTGACAAGTGCGAGGCGAGCTTTGAGAAGCTCAAAGAGATTTTGACTACAGCTCCGGTTTTGGCATTGCCTTCTGGCATTGATGGTTTCACAGTGTATTGTGATGCGTCTCGGATTGGTTTGGGTTGCGTTCTGATGCAACATGGGCAGGTGATTGCCTATGCTTCCAGACAGTTGAAGAAGCATGAGGTGAATTACCCTACTCATGATTTAGAGTTGGCAGCTGTGGTTTTTGCGCTGAAAATCTGGAGGCATTATTTGTATGGTGCTACTTGTGAAATTTTCACTGATCATAAGAGTCTGAAATATATCTTTGATCAGAGAGAGTTGAACTTGAGGCAGAGGAGGTGGCTAGAGTTGTTGAAAGACTACGACTGTACTATTCAGTACCACCCTGGTAAGGCTAATGTGGTAGCCGATGCGTTGAGTCGCAAGTCTTCAGGCAGTTTGGCTCATATTTCGGAGATTGGGCGTAGACCCATGGTTAGGGAGTGGCACAGTTTGATAGTTTCAGGCTATGGATTTCAGATTTCTCAGACTGGTTGTTTGTTAGCACAGTTGCAAGTGCAACCCGTTTTGATTGATCGGATCAAAGCTTTACAAGCTGAGGATCCACAGTTGAAACGGATTATTGAGGAGATTCAGCCGGACAGTAATTCTGAGTTTACTTTTGTGGATGGTGTTCTGAGACATGGTTCGAGACTGTGTGTTCCGGATTCAGATGGTTTGAGGGACCAGATCTTGGAGGAAGCGCACAAGTCTGCTTATAGTGTTCATCCGGGTTCTACTAAGATGTACCATGATCTTAAGGGTACGTACTGGTGGAGCGGAATGAAGAAGGATGTCGCTGAGTATGTTTCTAGGTGTCTGACTTGCCAGCAGGTGAAGCTGGAACATCAGAGACCTTTTGGCTATCTGCAACCACTACCTATTCCAGAGTGGAAGTGGGAACGGATTGCTATGGACTTTGTGGTTGGTTTACCACGTACTCGGCAGGGGTACGATTCCATTTGGGTTATAGTTGACCGTATGACCAAGTCAGCTCATTTCCTTCCAATTAAGGTTTCGTATTCTGCTTCGAGGTTGGCTCAGTTGTACATCGACAGGATTGTCAGTTTGCATGGTGTACTTGTTTCTATTGTTTCAGACAGAGGTTCTGTGTTTACTTCGAGGTTCTGGAAAGCATTACAGGAATCCTTGGGTTCTCGGTTGGATTTCAGTACAGCTTTTCATCCTCAGACTGACGGTCAGTCTGAGAGGACTATTCAGACGTTGGAAGATATGCTCAGGATGTGTGTTCTCGATTTTCAAGGTAGCTGGGATACTCATTTGCCGTTGATTGAGTTTTCTTATAACAACAGTTATCATGCGAGTATCGAGATGGCGCCGTATGAGGCTTTGTACGGACGCAAGTGTAGATCTCCTATCTGTTGGGAGGAGGTTGGAGAGCGTAAACTCTCAGGTGCCGAGATCATTCAGATTACCTCAGAGAAGGTACCGTTGATTAAGCGGAGGTTAGAGACTGCTTTTAGTCGGCATAAGAGTTATGCTGATCCGAAGAGGAAAGACATTGAGTTCCAGGTTGGTGATTTCGTATTTCTTCGGGTTTCGCCTATGAAAGGCGTGGTTCGTTTTGGTGTCAAGGGAAAGTTGGCACCGAGGTATATTGGTCCTTATGAGATTTTGGAGAGGATTGGAGCTGTGGCTTATCGTCTGGTTCTACCGCCAGTCATGTCGTTAGTACATCCTGTGTTTCACGTTTCTATGTTGAGAAAGTGTGTTTCTGATCCTTCGCACGTGATTGTGCCCCAGAGTGTTGAGATTGACCAAGAGCTGTCCTATGAAGAACAGCCAGTTGAGATTGTTGATACGCAAGTGCGTAAATTGCGGAACAAGGAGATTCCGATGGTCAAAGTTCTCTGGCGCAATCATTCTGTAGAGGAGTGTACTTGGGAGACCGAGTTGGATATGCGGAATCGCTATCCTTTTCTATTTCAGTGAGGTACGATATCTTGATTTCTGTGGTTTTTATGATTTTTACTTGTGTTACGTGTTGTTCTGGTGTGATTTTCTTGTCGTGATAAATTCGAGGACGAATTTTTAATTAGTTGGGGAGAATGTAATATCCCGTAAAATTTTACATTTTGTTACATTTAAATTCCGACTTTTTTTTCGGTCGTCTTGAAGTATTTTCGATATTAGTGGCTTGGTTCGAGTTGTTTGGTTTGAGGGTGATTTTATTGGTTTAAACCAATTAATTTTAAAAAAAAAAATAAAAAAATTAAGTTTTATGTGACTCCCGTTCGAGAATTGTGATTCTCGAACGAGAATCACACAAAGGGCCTGGTCTCGTTCGAGACCAGGTGGTTCTCGAACGAGAACCAAGCCCAATTGGGCTGTTCTCGTTCGAGAACCCAGCAGCCCTTGGACCCCTTCGCCCAGCCGTTTTCGATCTCATTTACGGCTCACTTCCCTACGTTATTTTAAGTCGATTTCTTCATAGAAAACCTAGATCACACTGCAAACTAACCCTAGCCACTCTTCTTTCGTTCTTTCGCTGAGTATTGAATCCGTAATCATCCTCCAAAGATCGTTGTTCGGTAAGTGTTTATAATTCCTTTGATTTTCAGATTTCATGCTTTGAACACACTTTGGTTTTCTGATCCGTGTGAGTTCATTTCTAGATCAAAACTGAAACCGTTTGATCTCAGACGTTCTAGACTCAATTCCCTACGTTTCTCTATCTCGGTTTTGCTAAACGGTACGTAATCAACCTCGTTTCAATCGCCGTACGGTTTCCGTTTTAAAGCTTTATAAATTCTGTTTTGAGTTTGTATGTTTACTGCCGAACTCTTTTCCTTCCTTTGCTTATGATTTCACTTGTTTATGATCATAATCTCTTGGGTTGTTAGTAGTTTAAGCGTTCGATAAGTAACGATCCATCGTTTCCATTTTTGCCCATCGTTCACACTTGGATTGTTTTTGCCGAATCTATATTCCTTTAGCTGTTAACATTTTAATTGTTTATGGATCCTAGTTGAGACTAAATCGGATGTTGGTTGAATGTTTAGGTTATAGATTGATTTGTTTTAAGTTTGGAAGTTTGTTCTTGGAATAGATTCATATTTGTTCTTCCTAGCTATGGCGGCAGTGAGGTTATTTTTGAATTAAGGTTGATGGTGGCTAATAAGCCACTTTGACCATTAGCTTGTTATGTTTGAATCAATTATATCCTTTAAGTTAGATTTTAGTTTTGTTTGATAATAACTTGAAATTAAATTTGATTTATAATTATTAAGTTGAAAACGATAGCTATTTATTATTTGGCTAATATAATTACTCGGGTAATTTTATTTATTTAAGAATATCAAATTGTCATAAAATTGGCTAAATTACAAATTAGCCCTTGAATATGTTTTCTTTTATTAATTAAGTGGATTTTTGGTTGGTGACTTATTATTTGTTTAAATTATAAACAAAGGTGATTAAATTGATTTTAAATACCTTTTTGGCAAAAGTACAGTTTAGTCCCTAATTGGCTAAAGTACGATTTAGTCCCTAAAACTTTTATTCACTTAAAATGATTAAGTTTTGATTTGTAACTTGGGTTACTTAGAATTGAAGTTGTTGAGTTCCGCTTTTAAAATGGATTTTATTTTGTTAAATTGTTTTATGTATATAAACTCGGGTTTATATTTGATAAACGTTTTGAGTCGGATTAGACTTGGGTCATCCGACAAGTGAAGTTAGCTTGGCAGTTAGTGATAACTCGGCTAACCCACTATTTGGAAATTATTTATTATTTAAAGTTATTAAATAATATTTATATATTGGATTTTTAAGCGGGAACTCAATAGACTTATATTAATTGGGTTTTATTACCTTTTGGATATATTTGTGTTACTTTGGATTGTTTATTTACTACGTGTTAATTGTGCTAGTCTTTTGTGGTGTCTAGTACTCTCTAGAGTTAGGGTCTGATTTTAATAATTATTTTATTTGTCTAGACTCGTCTACTGTTCGTGCTTCAGAGGCGAACCAGAGTTAGTTGCTTGCCGGTATTTCACGCGGATTAGCAAGCAGTGAGTTTATATTTACTATTTACCGCTTTATTAAGTAAATTGTTATTTTAATATTAAATATATATACTGTACGTACATTTCGAACTGTTTTTATATTATGGCTCTTAGTTGGAACATGCTACCTAATGGGCATCATTAGGACTGCGTGCGCACCGGTATTGATCTGGGTAAGGTATATATGGAAATGTGGTAACTCGGTGTGAGCATAGCTCTCGGGACCAGGTAGAGTAACTCGGTGTAGCTCAGCTCTCGGGACTCTGGTATAAGTGTGGTCAGTGGTAACTCGGTGTAGCTCAGCTCTCGGGACCAGACCTATTGGATTATGATTATTATTTAGAATTGTGGATTAGGGTTCCAACTATTATCTGTAATATCGTTATTAAATGTTTTAAATGTATTAAAGGTTTTCCACTTAATAAATGTAAATAGTGGTATGAACTCATCTCAATATATCTGACCCCGTTGTTTTCCCAATTTTTCCCAGGGTTATGATCTGAGAGAGTCTGGTGATCTCCGCATTTACTTTTCCTCGGAGGTTCCATTTATTTTGATAAACTGTCAAACTATTTTATTCTTAGACCGCAGTAGTTGACTAGACGTCTTTACTATTATTACAGTTGTTTGTCGGATTGGTCTGACTAGTTATATTGCTCTGGCATGTTATGTAATTATTTCGGATTATTTATGATATGCCTATTTTTAGACTCAGAATTGAATAAGCATGTTATATTATTGTTGTATATTATATCTGCTAGATTTAGGCTGAAGTCTCGGTTGCCCCCGAGCATTGGTTTTCTGCAGGTTTATGTGTTTATGTGTTAAATGAAAGGCTAGCTACGGGTTTCGGTACTACATTACCCATACCCTAGCGCCGGTCGCGATTCATGAAAATGGGTCGTGACAGTAGCGTTTATAAACGTTTGGCTTAAATCGCTAATAAGGTGAAATATTTGGATTTGTTTTGAAACATTTGTTATCGTTTGGCTTAAATCTCTAAAAAGGGAAACGTTTGAATTTGTTTTGTAACGTTTATAAATGTTTGGCTTAAATTGCTAAAAAGGTGATATGCTTGGATTTGTTTCAGAACGTTTGCAAACGTTTGGCTTAAATTGCTAAAAAGGTGAAACGTTTGGATTTGTTTAGTAGCATTTGTAAACGTTTGGCTTAAATTGCTAAAAAGGTGAAACACTTGGTTTTGTTTCGTAACGTTTGTAAAGGTTTGGCTTAAATCGCTAAAAATGTGAAACATTTGGATTTTTTTCATAACGTTTTAAACGTTTGGTTTTGTTTCGTAACGTTTGTAAAGGTTTAGCTTAAATTACTAAAAATGTGAAATGTTTGGATTTGTTTTGTAATGTTTTAAACGTTTGGTTTTATTTCGTAAAGTTTGTAAACGTGTGGCATAAATCGCTAAAAAGGGGAAACGTTTGGATTTGTTTCGTAACGTTTGTAAATGTTCGCCTTAAATTGCTAAAAAGGTGAAACACTTGGATTTATTTCTTATCCTTTGTAAACGTTTGGCTTAAATTGCTAAAAAGGTGAAACTCTTTAATTTGTTTCGTAACGTTTATAAACGTTTGGTTTAAATTGCTAAAAAGGTTAAACATTTGTATTTGTTTCATAACCTTTGTAAACGTTTGGCTTAAATCGCTAAAAAGGTGAAACATTTGGATTTGTTTCGTAACGTTTGTAAACTTTTGGCTTAAATCGCTAAAAAGGTTCAACGTTTGGATTTGTTTCGTAACGTTTGAATTTAATCGCTAAAAGGGGAATCGTTTGGATTTGTTTCGTAACGTTTGTAAATGTTTGTCATAAATCGCTAAAAAGGTGAAATGTTTGGATTTTTTTCGTAACGTTTTAAACGTTTGGCTTAAATCGCTAAAATAGGGAAACATTTGGATTTGTTTCGTAACATTTGTAAACCTTTGGCTTAAATTGCTAAAAAGGTGAAATGTTTGGTTTTGTTTCGTAACGTTTGTAAACATTCGGCTTAAATCGCTAAAAAGGTGAAACATTTGGATTTGTTTTGTAACGTTTGTAAACTTTTGACTTAAATTGCTAAAAAGGTGAAATGCTTGGATTTGTTTCGGAATGTTTGCAAACTTTTGGCTTAAATTGCTTAAAAGGTGAATTGCTTGGATTTGTTTCGTAACGTTTGTAAACATTTGGCTTAAACTACTAAAAGGGTGAAATGCTTGGTTTTGTTTCGTAACGTTTGTAATGGTTTGGCTTAAATCGCTAAAAATGTGAAACGTTTGGATTTGTTTTGTAACGTTTTAAACGTTTTGTTTTGTTTCGTAACGTTTGTAAACATTTTGCCTAAATCGCTAAAAAGGTAAACCGTTTGGATTTGTTTCGTTTTGTAAATGTTTGGCTTAAATCGCTATAAAGGCGAAACGTTTGGATTTGTTTCGTAACGTTTGTAAATGTTTGGCTTAAATCGCTAGAAAGGCGAAACATTTGAATTTGTTTCGTAACGTTTGTAAACGTTTGACTTAAATCGCTAAAAAGATGAAACGTTTGGATTTGTTCCGTAACGTTTGTAAACGTTTGGCTTAAATCGCTAAAAAGGTGAAACGTTTGGATTTGTTTCGTAACCTTTGTAAACGTTTGGCTTAAATCGCTAAAAAGGGGGAAACATTTGGATTTGTTTCGTTGCGTTTATAAACGTTTGGCTTAAATTGCTAAAAAGGTGAAACGCTTTGATTTGTTTCGTAACGTTTGTAAACGTTTGGCTTAAATGGCTAAAAAGGGGAAACGTTTGGATTTGTTTCGTAGCGATTATAAACGTTTGGCTTAAATTGTTAAAAAGGTGAAACGTTTGGATTTATTTCTTAGCGTTTATAAACGTTTTGGTTAAATCGCTTAAAAGGTGAAACGTTTGGATTTGTTTCGTAACGTTTGTAAACGTTTGGCTTAAATCGCTAAAAATGTGAACGTTTGGATTTGTTTCGTAACGTTTTAAACGTTTGGTTTGGTTTCGTAACGTTTGTATAGGTTTGGCTTAAATCGCTAAAAATGTGAATCGTTTGGATTTGTTTCGTAACGTTTGTAAACATTTGGCTTAAATTGCTAAAAAGGGGAAACGTTTGGATTTGTTTCGTAACTTTTGTAAAAGTTTGGCAAAAATCGCTAAAAAGGGGAAACGTTTGGATTTGTTTCGTTACTTTTGTAAAAGTTTGGCCTAAATTGCTAAAAAGGTGAATCGCTTGGATTTGTTTCGTAACATTTGTAAACGTTTTGCTTAAATTGCTAAAAAGGTGAAACGCTTTGGATTTGTTTCGTAACGTTTTAAACGTTTGGTTTTGTTTCGTAACGTTTGTAAAGGTTTAGCTTAAATTACTAAAAATTTGAAATGTTTGGATTTGTTTGTAATGTTTTAAACGTTTGGTTTTATTTCGTAACGTTTGTAAACGTGTGGCATAAATCGCTAAAAAGGGGAAACGTTTGGATTTGTTTCGTAACGTTTGTAAACGTTTGCCTTAAATTGCTAAAAAGGTGAAACACTTGGATTTGTTTCTTATCATTTGTAAACGTTTGGCTTAAATTGCTAAAAAGGTGAAACGCTTTAATTTGTTTCGTAACGTTTATAAACGTTTGGCTTAAATTGCTAAAAAGGTTAAATATTTGTATTTGTTTCATAACCCTTGTAAACGTTTGGCTTAAATCGCTAAAAAGGTGAAACATTTGGATTTGTTTCGTAGCGTTTGTAAACGTTTGGCTTAAATCGCTAAAAAGGTTCAACGTTTGGATTTGTTTCGTAACGTTTGGCTTCAATCGTTAAAAGGGCAATCGTTTGGATTTGTTTCGTAACCTTTGTAAATGTTTGTCATAAATCGCTAAAAAGGTGAAATGTATGGATTTTTTTCGTAACGTTTTAAACGTTTGGCTTAAATCGCTAAAATGGGGAAACATTTGGATTTGTTTCGTAACGTTTGTAAACCTTTGGCTTAAATTGCTAAAAAGGTGAAATGTTTGGTTTTGTTTCGTAACGTTTCTAAACATTCGGCTTAAATCGCTAAAAAGGTGAAACATTTGGATCTGTTTTGAAACGTTTGTAAACTTTTGGCTTAAATTGCTAAAAAGGTGAAATGCTTGGATTTGTTTCGGAATGTTTGCAAACTTTTGGCTTAAATTGCTTAAAAGGTGAATTGCTTGGATTTGTTTCGTAACGTTTGTAAACGTTTGGCTTAAATTACTAAAAGGGTGAAATGCTTGGTTTTGTTTCGTAACGTTTGTAAAGGTTTGGCTTAAATCGTTAAAAATGTGAAACGTTTGGATTTGTTTCGTAACGTTTTAAACGTTTTGTTTTGTTTCGTAACGTTTGTAAACGTTTTGCCTAAATCGCTAAAAAGGTGAACCGTTTGGATTTGTTTCGTTTTGTAAATGTTTGGCTTAAATCGCTATAAAGGCGAAACGTTTGGATTTGTTTCGTAACATTTGTAAACGTTTGGCTTAAATCGCTAGAAAGGCGAAACATTTGAATTTGTTTCGTAACATTTGTAAACGTTTGACTTAAATCGCTAAAAAGGTGAAACGTTTGGATTTGTTTCGTAACGTTTGTAAACGTTTGGCTTAAATAGCTAAAAAGGTGAAACGTTTGGATTTGTTTCGTAACCTTTGTAAACGTTTGGCTTAAATCGCTGAAAAGGGGAAACATTTGGATTTGTTTCGTTGCGTTTATAAACGTTTGGCTTAAATTGCTAAAAAGGTGAAACGCTTTGATTTGTTTTGTAACGTTTGTAAACGTTTGGCTTAAATGGCTAAAAAGGGGAAACGTTTGGATTTGTTTCGTAGCGATTATAAACGTTTGGCTTAAATTGTTAAAAAGGTGAAACGTTTGGATTTATTTCTTAGCGTTTATAAACGTTTTGGTTAAATCGCTAAAAAGGTGAAACGTTTGGATTTGTTTCGTAACGTTTGTAAACGTTTGGCTTAAATCGCTAAAAATGTGAACGTTTGGATTTGTTTCGTAACTTTTTAAACGTTTGGTTTTGTTTCGTAACTTTGTATAGGTTTGGCTTAAATCGCTAAAAATGTAAATCGTTTGGATTTGTTTCGTAACGTTTGTAAACATTTGGCGTAAATCGCTAAAAAGGGGAAATGTTTGGATTTGTTTCGTAACTTTTGTAAAAGTTTGGCCAAATCGCTAAAAAGGGGAAACATTTGGATTTGTTTCGTTACTTTTGTAAAAGTTTGGCCTAAATTGCTAAAAAGGTGAATCGCTTGGATTTGTTTCGTAACATTTGTAAACGTTTTGCTTAAATTGCTAAAAAGGTGAAACGCTTGGATTTGTTTCGTAACGTTTATAAACGTTTGGCTTAAACCGCTAAAAAAGTGAAACATTTGGATTTGTTTCGTAGCGATTGTAAACGTTTGTTTTAAATCGCTAAAAAGGGGAAACGTTTGAATATGTTTCGTACCGTTTGTAAACGTTTGGCTTAAATCGCTAAAAAGGTGAAACGTTTGGATTTGTTTCGTAACGTTTTTAATCGTTTGGCTTCAATCGCTAAAAAGGAGAAACGTTTGGATTTATTTCGTAATGTTTGCAAACGTTTGGCCTAAATCGCTAAATAGGTGAAATGTTTGGTTTTGTTTGGTAACGTTATAAACGTTTTGCATATATCGCTAAAATGTGGAAACGTTTGGATTTGTTTCGTAAGTTTGTTAATAATTGGCTTAACTTGCTAAAAAGGTGATATGTTTGGTTTTGTTTCATAACTTTTGTAAACGTTCGGCTTAAATCGCTAAAAAGGTGAAACGTTGGATTTGTTTCGTGACGTTTGCCTTAAATTGCTAAAAAGGTGAAACGCTTGGATTTGTTTCGTAACGTTTGTAAACGTTTGTCTTAAATTACTAAAAAGGTGAAATGCCTGGCTTTGTTTCATAACGTTTGGCTTATATTGCTAAAAAGGTTAAGTTCTTGGTTTTGTTTCTTAACGTGTGTGAAGGTTTGGCTTAAATCGCCTAAAATGGGAAACGTTTGGATTTGTTTCGTAACGTTTTAAACGTTTGGTTTTGTTTCGTAACGTTTGTAAACGTTTGACTTAAATCGCTAAAAAGGTGAAACGCTTGGATTTGTTTTGTAACGTTTGTAAACGTTTGGCTTAAATCGCTATTTAGGCAAAATGTTTGGATTTGTTTCGTAACGTTTGTAAACGTTTGGCTTAAATCGCTAAATAGGTGAAACTTTTGGATTTGTTTCGCAATCCTTATAAACATTTGGCTAAAATTGCTAAAAATGTGAAACGCTTTGATTTGTTTCGTAACATTTGCAAATGTTTGGCTTAAATTGCTAAAAAGGAGAAACGCTTGGATTTGTTTCATAACGTTTGTAAATGTTTGGCTTAAATTGCTAAAAAGGAGAAACACTTGGATTTGTTTCGTAACGTTTGTAAACGTTTGGCTTAAATTGCTAAAAAGGTGAAACGCTTGGATTTGTTTCGTAGCGTTTGTAAACGTTTGGATTTGTTTTGAAACGTTTGTAAACGTTTGGCATAAATTGGTAAAAAGGTGAAATATTTGGGTATGTTTTGTAACATTTTAAAAATTTGGTTTAAATCGCTAAATAGCTGAAACGTTTGGATTTGTTTCGTAACCCTTGTAAACATTTGGCTTAAATTGCTAAAAAGGTGAAACGCTTTGATTTGTTTCGTAACGTTTGTAAACGTTTGGTTTAAATTGCTAAAAAGGAGAAATGCTTGGATTTGTCTCGTAACGTTTGTAAACATTTGGCTTAAATTTCTAAAAAGGTGAAACGTTTGGATTTGTTTCGTAGCGTTTGTAAACGTTTGGCTTAAATCTCTAAAAAGGTGAATTGTTTGGATTTGTTTCGTAATGTTTGTAAACTTTTGGCTTAAATCGCTAAAAAGGTGAACCGTTGAGCTTTGTTTTGTAGCGTTTGAAAACATTTGGCTTAAGTCGCAAAAAAGGGGAAACGTTTTGATTCATTTCAGAACGTTTGTAAACGTTTGGCTTAAATTTCTAAAAAGGTGAAACGCTTGGATTTGTTTCGGAACGTTTGTAAACGTTTGGCTTAAATTTCTAAAAAGATGAAATGCTTGGATTTGTTTCATAACGTTTGTAAATGTTTGGCTTAAAGTGCTAAAAAAGAGAAAGGCTTGGTTTTGTTTCGTAACGTTTGTAAACATTCGGCTTAAATCGCTAAAAAGGTGAAACATTTGGATTTGTTTTGTAACGTTTGTAAACTTTTGACTTAAATTGCTAAAAAGGTGAAATGCTTGGATTTGTTTCGGAATGTTTGCAAACTTTTGGCTTAAATTGCTTAAAAGGTGAATTGCTTGGATTTGTTTCGTAACGTTTGTAAACATTTGGCTTAAACTACTAAAAGGGTGAAATGCTTGGTTTTGTTTCGTAACGTTTGTAATGGTTTGGCTTAAATCGCTAAAAATGTGAAACGTTTGGATTTGTTTTGTAACGTTTTAAACGTTTTGTTTTGTTTCGTAACGTTTGTAAACATTTTGCCTAAATCGCTAAAAAGGTAAACCGTTTGGATTTGTTTCGTTTTGTAAATGTTTGGCTTAAATCGCTATAAAGGCGAAACGTTTGGATTTGTTTCGTAACGTTTGTAAATGTTTGGCTTAAATCGCTAGAAAGGCGAAACATTTGAATTTGTTTCGTAACGTTTGTAAACGTTTGACTTAAATCGCTAAAAAGATGAAACGTTTGGATTTGTTCCGTAACGTTTGTAAACGTTTGGCTTAAATCGCTAAAAAGGTGAAACGTTTGGATTTGTTTCGTAACCTTTGTAAACGTTTGGCTTAAATCGCTAAAAAGGGGGAAACATTTGGATTTGTTTCGTTGCGTTTATAAACGTTTGGCTTAAATTGCTAAAAAGGTGAAACGCTTTGATTTGTTTCGTAACGTTTGTAAACGTTTGGCTTAAATGGCTAAAAAGGGGAAACGTTTGGATTTGTTTCGTAGCGATTATAAACGTTGGCTTAAATTGTTAAAAAGGTGAAACGTTTGGATTTATTTCTTAGCGTTTATAAACGTTTTGGTTAAATCGCTTAAAAGGTGAAACGTTTGGATTTGTTTCGTAACGTTTGTAAACGTTTGGCTTAAATTGCTAAAAATGTGAACGTTTGGATTTGTTTCGTAACGTTTGAAACGTTTGGTTTGGTTTCGTAACGTTTGTATAGGTTTGGCTTAAATCGCTAAAAATGTGAATCGTTTGGATTTGTTTCTCAACGTTTGTAAACATTTGGCTTAAATTGCTAAAAAGGGGAAACGTTTGGATTTGTTTCGTAACTTTTGTAAAAGTTTGGCAAAAATCGCTAAAAAGAGGAAACATTTGGATTTGTTTCGTTACTTTTGTAAAAGTTTGGCCTAAATTGCTAAAAAGGTGAATCGCTTGGATTTGTTTCGTAACATTTGTAAACGTTTTGCTTAAATTGCTAAAAAGGTGAAACGCTTTGGATTTGTTTCGTAACGTTTTAAACGTTTGGTTTTGTTTCGTAACGTTTGTAAAGGTTTAGCTTAAATTACTAAAAATTTGAAATGTTTGGATTTGTTTGTAATGTTTTAAACGTTTGGTTTTATTTCGTAACGTTTGTAAACGTGTGGCATAAATCGCTAAAAAGGGGAAACGTTTGGATTTGTTTCGTAACGTTTGTAAACGTTTGCCTTAAATTGCTAAAAAGGTGAAACACTTGGATTTGTTTCTTATCATTTGTAAACGTTTGGCTTAAATTGCTAAAAAGGTGAAACGCTTTAATTTGTTTCGTAACGTTTATAAACGTTTGGCTTAAATTGCTAAAAAGGTTAAATATTTGTATTTGTTTCATAACCCTTGTAAACGTTTGGCTTAAATCGCTAAAAAGGTGAAACATTTGGATTTGTTTCGTAGCGTTTGTAAACGTTTGGCTTAAATCGCTAAAAAGGTTCAACGTTTGGATTTGTTTCGTAACGTTTGGCTTCAATCGCTAAAAGGGCAATCGTTTGGATTTGTTTCGTAACCTTTGTAAATGTTTGTCATAAATCGCTAAAAAGGTGAAATGTTTGGATTTTTTTCGTAACGTTTTAAACGTTTGGCTTAAATCGCTAAAATGGGGAAACATTTGGATTTGTTTCGTAACGTTTGTAAACCTTTGGCTTAAATTGCTAAAAAGGTGAAATGTTTGGTTTTGTTTCGTAACGTTTCTAAACATTCGGCTTAAATCGCTAAAAAGGTGAAACATTTGGATCTGTTTTGTAACGTTTGTAAACTTTTGGCTTAAATTGCTAAAAAGGTGAAATGCTTGGATTTGTTTCGGAATGTTTGCAAACATTTGGCTTAAATTGCTTAAAAGGTGAATTGCTTGGATTTGTTTCGTAACGTTTGTAAACGTTTGGCTTAAATTACTAAAAGGGTGAAATGCTTGGTTTTGTTTCGTAACGTTTGTAAAGGTTTGGCTTAAATCGTTAAAAATGTGAAACGTTTGGATTTGTTTCGTAACGTTTTAAACGTTTTGTTTTGTTTCGTAACGTTTGTAAACGTTTTGCCTAAATCGCTAAAAAGGTGAACCGTTTGGATTTGTTTCGTTTTGTAAATGTTTGGCTTAAATCGCTATAAAGGCGAAACGTTTGGATTTGTTTCGTAACATTTGTAAACGTTTGGCTTAAATCGCTAGAAAGGCGAAACATTTGAATTTGTTTCGTAACATTTGTAAACGTTTGACTTAAATCGCTAAAAAGGTGAAACGTTTGGATTTGTTTCGTAACGTTTGTAAACGTTTGGCTTAAATCGCTAAAAAGGTGAAACGTTTGGATTTGTTTCGTAACCTTTGTAAACGTTTGGCTTAAATCGCTGAAAAGGGGAAACATTTGGATTTGTTTCGTTGCGTTTATAAACGTTTGGCTTAAATTGCTAAAAAGGTGAAACGCTTTGATTTGTTTTGTAACGTTTGTAAACGTTTGGCTTAAATGGCTAAAAAGGGGAAACGTTTGGATTTGTTTCGTAGCGATTATAAACGTTTGTTTTAAATTGTTAAAAAGGTGAAACGTTTGGATTTATTTCTTAGCGTTTATAAACGTTTTGGTTAAATCGCTAAAAAGGTGAAACGTTTGGATTTGTTTCGTAACGTTTGTAAACGTTTGGCTTAAATCGCTAAAAATGTGAACGTTTGGATTTGTTTCGTAACTTTTTAAACGTTTGGTTTTGTTTCGTAACTTTGTATAGGTTTGGCTTAAATCGCTAAAAATGTAAATCGTTTGGATTTGTTTCGTAACGTTTGTAAACATTTGGCGTAAATCGCTAAAAAGGGGAAATGTTTGGATTTGTTTCGTAACTTTTGTAAAAGTTTGGCCAAATCGCTAAAAAGGGGAAACATTTGGATTTGTTTCGTTACTTTTGTAAAAGTTTGGCCTAAATTGCTAAAAAGGTGAATCGCTTGGATTTGTTTCGTAACATTTGTAAACGTTTTGCTTAAATTGCTAAAAAGGTGAAACGCTTGGATTTGTTTCGTAACGTTTATAAACGTTTGGCTTAAACCGCTAAAAAAGTGAAACATGTGGATTTGTTTCGTAGCGATTGTAAACGTTTGTTTTAAATCGCTAAAAAGGGGAAACGTTTGAATATGTTTCGTACCGTTTGTAAACGTTTGGCTTAAATCGCTAAAAAGGTGAAACGTTTGGATTTGTTTCGTAACGTTTTTAATCGTTTGGCTACAATCGCTAAAAAGGAGAAACGTTTGGATTTATTTCGTAATGTTTGCAAACGTTTGGCCTAAATCGCTAAATAGGTGAAATGTTTGGTTTTGTTTGGTAACGTTATAAACGTTTTGCATATATCGCTAAAATGTGGAAACGTTTGGATTTGTTTCGTAAGTTTGTTAATAATTGGCTTAACTTGCTAAAAAGGTGATATGTTTGGTTTTGTTTCATAACTTTTGTAAACGTTCGGCTTAAATCGCTAAAAAGGTGAAACGTTGGATTTGTTTCGTGACGTTTGCCTTAAATTGCTAAAAAGGTGAAACGCTTGGATTTGTTTCGTAACGTTTGTAAACGTTTGTCTTAAATTACTAAAAAGGTGAAATGCCTGGCTTTGTTTCATAACGTTTGGCTTATATTGCTAAAAAGGTTAAGTTCTTGGTTTTGTTTCTTAACGTGTGTGAAGGTTTGGCTTAAATCGCCTAAAATAGGAAACGTTTGGATTTGTTTCGTAACGTTTTAAACGTTTGGTTTTGTTTCGTAACGTTTGTAAACGTTTGACTTAAATCGCTAAAAAGGTGAAACGCTTGGATTTGTTTTGTAACGTTTGTAAACGTTTGGCTTAAATCGCTATTTAGGCAAAATGTTTGGATTTGTTTCGTAACGTTTGTAAACGTTTGGCTTAAATCGCTAAATAGGTGAAACTTTTGGATTTGTTTCGCAATCCTTATAAACATTTGGCTAAAATTGCTAAAAATGTGAAACGCTTTGATTTGTTTCGTAACATTTGCAAATGTTTGGCTTAAATTGCTAAAAAGGAGAAACGCTTGGATTTGTTTCATAACGTTTGTAAATGTTTGGCTTAAATTGCTAAAAAGGAGAAACACTTGGATTTGTTTCGTAACGTTTGTAAACGTTTGGCTTAAATTGCTAAAAAGGTGAAACGCTTGGATTTGTTTCGTAGCGTTTGTAAACGTTTGGATTTGTTTTGAAACGTTTGTAAACGTTTGGCATAAATTGGTAAAAAGGTGAAATATTTGGGTATGTTTTGTAACATTTTAAAAATTTGGTTTAAATCGCTAAATAGCTGAAACGTTTGGATTTGTTTCGTAACCCTTGTAAACATTTGGCTTAAATTGCTAAAAAGGTGAAACGCTTTGATTTGTTTCGTAACGTTTGTAAACGTTTGGCTAAAATTGCTAAAAAGGAGAAATGCTTGGATTTGTCTCGTAACGTTTGTAAACATTTGGCTTAAATTTCTAAAAAGGTGAAACGTTTGGATTTGTTTCGTAGCGTTTGTAAACGTTTGGCTTAAATCTCTAAAAAGGTGAATTGTTTGGATTTGTTTCGTAATGTTTGTAAACTTTTGGCTTAAATCGCTAAAAAGGTGAACCGTTGAGCTTTGTTTTGTAGCGTTTGAAAACATTTGGCTTAAGTCGCAAAAAAGGGGAAACGTTTTGATTCATTTCAGAACGTTTGTAAACGTTTGGCTTAAATTTCTAAAAAGGTGAAACGCTTGGATTTGTTTCGGAACGTTTGTAAACGTTTGGCTTAAATTTCTAAAAAGATGAAATGCTTGGATTTGTTTCATAACGTTTGTAAATGTTTGGCTTAAAGTGCTAAAAAAGAGAAAGGCTTGGTTTTGTTTCGTAACGTTTGTAAACATTTGGCTTAAATCGCTAGAAATGTGACACGTTTGGATTTTTTTCGTAACGTTTTAAATGTTTGGTTTTGTTTCGAAACGTTTGTAAAGGTTTGGCTTAAATCGCTAGAAATGTGAAACGTTTGAATTTGTTTCGTAACGTTTGTAAACGTTTGGCTTAAATTGCTAAAAAGGAGAAACGGTTGGATTTGTTTCGTAGCGTTTGTAAACGTTTGGCTTAAATTGCTAAAAAGGTGAAACGCTTGGATTTGTTTCGTATCGTTTGTAAATGTTTGGCTTAAATTGCTAAAAAGGGAAACATTTGGATTTGTTTCATAGCATGTGTAAACGTTTGTCTTAAATTGCTAAAACGGTGAAACGTTTGGATTTGTTTCGTAACGTTTTGTAAACCTTGGTTTAAATGACTAAAAAGGTGAAACGTTTGGATTTATTTCGTAGCGTTGTAAACGTTTGGCTTCAATCGCTAAAAAGGTGAAACGTTTGGATTTGTTTTGAAACGTTTGTAAACGTTTGGCATAAATCGCTAAAAAGGTGAAATATTTGGATATGTTTCGTAATGTTTTAATCGTTTGGCTTAAATCGCTAAATAGGTGAAACGTTTGGATTTGTTTCGTATCCCTTGTAAACGTTTGGCTTAAATTGCTAAAAAGGTGAAACGCTTTGATTTGTTTCATAACGTTTGTAAACGTTTGGCTTAAATTGCTAAAAAGGTGAAACGCTTGGATTTGTTTCGTAACGTTTGTAAACATTTGGCTTAAATTTTTAAAAACGTGAAACGTTTGGATTTGTTTTGTAGCGTTTGTAAACATTTGGCTTAAATCGCTAAAAAGTTGAACTGTTTGGTTTTGTTTCGTAGCGTTTGTAAACGTTTGGCTTAAATCGCTAAAAAGGTTAACCGTTTGGCTTTGTTTTGTAGTGTCTGTAAATGTTTGGCTTAAATTGCTAAAAATGTGAAACGTTTGTAAACGTTTTGCTTAAATTTCTAAAAAGGTGAAACACTTGGATTTGTTTCGGAACGTTTGTAAACATTTGGCTTAAATTTCTAAAAAGGTGAAACGCTTGGATTTGTTTCGTAACGTTTGTAAACATTTGGCTTAAATCGCTAGAAATGTGAAACATTTGGATTTTTTTATTAACGTTTTAAACGTTTGGTTTTGTTTCGAAACATTTGTAAAGGCTTGGCTTAAATCGCTAGAAATGTGAAACGTTTGGATTTGTTTCATAACGTTTTAAACGTTTGGTTTTGTTTCATAACGTTTGTATACGTTTGGCTTAAATCGCTAAAAAGGGGAAACGTATGTTTTGTTTCGTAACGTTTGTAAACGTTTGGCTAAATTGCTAAAAAGGAGAAACGCTTGGATTCGTTTCGTAGCGTTTGTAAACGTTTGGCTGAAATTACTAAAAAGGTGAAATGCTTGGATTTGTTTCATACCGTTTGTAAATGTTTGGCTTAAATTGCTAAAAAGGGGAAACATTTGGATTTGTTGCATAACCTGTGTAAACGTTTGGCTTAAATTGCTAAAAAGGTGAAACGTTTGGATTTGTTTCGTAATGTTTTGTAAACTTTTGGCATAAATCACTAAAAACGTGAAAAGTTTGGATTTATTTCGTAGCGTTTGTAAAGGTTTGGCTTCAATCGCTAAAAAGGGGAAACATTTGGATTTGTTTTGAAACGTTTGTAAACGTTAGGCATAAATCACTAAAAAGGTGAAATATTTGGATATGTTTTGTAACGTTTTAAACTTTTGGCTTAAATCGCTAAAATGGGGAAACGTTTGGATCTGTTTCGTAACGTTTGTAAACATTGGGCTTACATTGCTAAAAAGGTGAAATGTTTGGTTTTGTTTCGTAACGTTTGTAAACGTTCGGCTTAAATCGCTAAAAAGCTGAAACATTTGGTTTTGTTTCGTAACGTTTGTAAACGTTCGACTTAAATCTCTAAAAAGGTGAAACGTTTGGATTTGTTTCGTAACGTTTGTAAACTTTTCGCTTAAATTGCTAAAAAGGTGAAACGCTTGGATTTGTTTCGTAACGTTTTTAAACGTTTGGCTTAAATCGCAAAAAAGGTGAAACATTTAGATTTGTTTCGTAGCGTTTGTAAACGTTTGGCTTAAATCGCTAAAAAGGTGAAATGTTTGGATTTGTTTCGTACCGTTTGTAAACGTTTGGCTTATATCGCTAAACAGGTGAAACGTTTGAATTTGTTTCGTAACGTTTGTAAATTTTTGGCTTCAATTGCTAAAAAGGTGAAATGTTTAGATTTGTTTCGTAATGTTTGTTAACGTTTGGCAGAAATGGCTAAAAAGGTGAAATGTTTGGATTTGTTTCGTAACGTTATAAACGTTTGGCATAAATCGCTAAAATGTGGAAACATTTGGATTTGTTTCGTAACGTTTATAAATAATTGGCTTAACTTGCTAAAAAGGTGAAATGTTTGGTTTTGTTTCGTAACGTTTGTAAACGTTCGGCTTAAATCGCTAAAAAGGTGAAACGTTTGGATTTGTTTCGTGACGTTTGTAAACGTTCGGCTTAAATTGCTAAAAAGGTGAAATGCTTGGATTTGTTTCGTCACGTTTGTAAATGTTTGTCTTAAATTACTAAAAAGGTGAAATGCTTGCTTTGTTTCGTAACGTTTGTAAACGTTTGGCTTATATTGCTAAAAAGGTGAAATGCTTGGATTTGTTTTGTAACGTTTGGCTTAAATCTCTATAAAGGCAAAATGTTTGGATTTGTTTCGTAACGTTTATAAACGTTTGGCTTAAATCGCTATATAGGGGAAACGTTTGGATTTTTTCGTAACCCTTGTAAACGTTTGGCTTAAATTGCTAAGATGTGAAACGTTTGGATTTGTTACGTAACGTTTGTAAACGTTTGGCTTAAATTGCTAAAAAGGCAAAACACTTGGATTTGTTTCGTAACGTTTCTAAATGCTTGGCTTAAATTTCTAAAAAGGTGAAACGTTTGGATTTGTTTAGTAGTGTTTGTAAACGTTTGGCTTAAATCGCTAAAAGGTGAACCGTTTGGATTTGTTTTGTAGCGTTTGTAAACGTTTGGCTTAAATCGCTAAAAACGTGAACTGTTTGGCTTTGTTTTGTAGCGTTTGTAAACGTTTGGCTTAAATCGCTAAAAAGGAGAAACGTTTTGATTCGTTTCGGAACGTTTGTAAACGTTTGGCTTAAATTTCTAAAAAGGTGAAACGCTTGGATTTGTTTCGGAACGTTTGTAAATGTTTGGCTTAAATTTCTAAAAAGGTGAAACGCTTGGAATTTTTTTCGTAACGTTTGTAAACGTTTGGCTTAAAGTGCTAAAAAGGAGAAACGCTTGGTTTTGTTTCGTATCGTTTGTAAACATTTGGCTTAATGTCACGACCCATTTTCATGAATCGCGACAGCGCTAGGGTATGGATAATGTAGTACCAAAAACCGTAGCTAGCCTTTCAATTAACATACAAACACATAAACCTGCAGAAAACCAATGCTCGGGGGCAACCGAGACTTCAGCCTAAATCTAGCAGTTATAATATTCAACATTTAAATTAACATGCTTTTCAATAATGGTATTAAATCGGCTTAACATAAATAATCCGGAATAATCATATAACATGCCAGAGCAATAAATAATCAGTCAGACCAATCTGACAACAAGTAGAATAAAATAAAGACGTCTAGTTACTACTGCGGTCTAAGAATAAAACAGTTTTACAGTTTATCAAAATAATAAAAACCTACGAGAAAGTAAAGAACGGAGATCAACGACTCTCTCAAATCATAACCCTGGAAAAGTTGGGAAAACAACGGGGTCAGATATAATGAGATGAGTTTATACCACTATCTACATTTATTAAGTGGAAAACCTTTAAAACCGTTTAAAACATTTAATAACGATATTACGAATAATAATTGGGCCTGGTCCCGAGAGCTGAGCTACACCGAGTTACCACTGACCACACTTTTACCATATCCAGATCTAGAGAGCTGTGCTACACCGAGTTACTTTATTTGGTCCCGAGACCTACGCTTACACCGATTTACCACATTTCAATAAATACCTTCCCCAGATCATTACCGGTGCGCACGCAGTCCTAATGATGCCCATTAGGTAGCATGTTCCAACTAAGAGCCATAATATAAAAACAGTTCGAAATATACATACAGTATATATATTTAATATTAAAATAACAATTTACTTAATAAAGCGGTAAATAGTAAGTACAAACTCACTGCTTGCTAATCCACGTGATAACCGGCAAGCAACTAATCTTTGTTCGCCTCTGTAGCACGAACAATAGACGGGTCTAAACAAATAATATAATTATTAAAAACAGACCCTAACTCTATAGAGTACTAGACACCACATAGGACTAGCACAAATAACACGTCGGAACAAACAATCCAAAACAACACCAAAAATACCCAATAGGTAATAAAGCCCAATTAAAACAAGTCTATTGAGTTCTCGCTTAAAATCCAATTTATGAATATCATTTAATAATACTTAAATAACAATTAATTTCCATATAGTGGGTTAGCCGAGTTACCAATAACTACCAAGCTAACCTCACTTGTCGGGTGACCCAAGTCGAACTCGACTCAAAACGTTTATCAAATATAACCCGAGTTTATATTTATAAAATAATTCGATAAAATAATAATTCGTTTTAAAAGCAGAACTCAATAACTTCAATTCCAAGTAACCCAAGTTACAACCCAAAAATCTAACTATTTTAAGTTTATACAAGTTTAGGGGCTAAACTGTATTTTAGCCAATTAGGGACTAAACTGCACTTTAGCCAATTAGGGACTAAACTGCACTTTAGCCAATTAGGGACTAAACTGCACTTTAGCCAATTTGATATTTGAAATCAAATTAATTATTCGATCTCAATTTACTAATTTATAATTCAATCAAAATCCAAAAGTTATTCAATAGATAAAACGTAACTTGAATAAGTCTTTTAGAAACTTTAGGGGCTAAACTGCAATTTAGCCAAATTGACTTTACAATTAAAATTACGTATAATTACCCGAGTAATTATATTAATTTAAGTTATAAAAATTTACGTATACAAATTGTCTATTTAAAATGAAAGTTATTATCGAAACAAAATGGAAATACTTAAAGGATCTAATTAATTCAAACAAAACAAATTAATGATCAAAGTGGCTAATAAGCCATTTTCGTCTTCTTTCAAAAAGAATCATCCCCGCTCAAGCCTTTCTTCATACCAACAATTCAGTAGCCAAACATATCAAACCCAATCTTTAATATTTCATCACCAAACTCAATCAATCCATACCTAAAGACAATATATAGCCAATCTCATCAACAAGAGATGGCAGTAAGGCCATGAACATTTGAAACCAAGAAAATAGACAACACAACGAAGGAGGACGACGATCACCGAAGCCAAATAGCGTATCAATTAATGTAGGCAACGATATACAACCTAATAGCAACTTAACACACAACAAATCACACATATAATATCGGCACCTAACTGATAATAGACGGCAGCAACAAAGAAATCTCGAAACAGTGCAAAAAAACGATAAACCGTACGGCGAATGAAACGAGATCGATAGCGTACCGTTCAACGAAAACGAGGTGGGGAATCGAAGGTAAGCGAGTCTAGAATGCCTGGAAACAAACAGTTTTGATTTCGATCTAGAAACGAAAGAGAACGATAAAAAATACGGATTTGCCGTTTAAAACTAAAACTGAAATTTGGTGATCAATGAAACTTACCGGAACAGCGACTTTGAGGGATGATTGCAACAATAATTCTCAGGGAATGAACAAGGAAATGGAGGCTAGGGTTTGTCTGCCGTTTGGGGAAAAGGTTAGGGTAGAAAGTTACGTATTTAAAGGCTTCGGAAATAGAAATAATGAAGCCCGAAAATACCCCCTCCGCAAGTCTAAAGCTGGTCTCAAACGAGACCAGCAAAAAGACCTTGGTTCTCGTTCGAGAACTGAGTTCTCAAACGAGAACCAAGCCTTTCAACACAGGTCTCGTTCGAGACCTGTGTTGGATCAAAGGGGAATTGGCTTTGAGCCAATTCCCTTGGGCCGAAAAAAATGGTTTGGTTTCTTGGGCCCAAATATAATTAACCCAACCTCAAACCGACACGAAACGAGCTACCAAAACTTAAATTTACATCAAAACACCACCGGAAGCTCGTCGGAAATTATCAAAAATTATACGGGTTATTACACTTAGATCGCTAGAAATGTGAAACGTTTGGATTTTTTTCGTAACGTTTTAAACGTTTGGTTTTGTTTCGAAATGTTTGTAATGATTTGGCTTAAATCGATAGAAATGTGAAACGTTGAGATTTGTTTCATAACGTTTTAAACGTTTGGTTTAAATTGCTAAAAAGGAGACACGCTTGGATTTGTTTCGTAGCGTTTGTAAACGTTTGGTTGAAATTACTAAAAAGGTGAAACGCTTGGATTTGTTTCGTAACGTTTGTAAATGTTTGGCTTAAATTACTAAAAAAGGGAAACATTTGGATTTGTTTCATAACCTGTGTAAACGTTTGGCTTAAATAGCTAAAAAGGTCAAACATTTGGATTTGTTTCGTAACGTTTTGTGAACCTTTGGCTTATATCACTAAAAAGGTGAAACGTTTGGATTTATTTCGTAGCGTTTGTAAACGTTTGGCTTCAATCGCTAAAAAGGTGAAACGTTTGGATTTGTTTTGAAACGTTTGGCATAAATCGCTAAAAAGGAGAAATATTTGGATATGTTTCGTAACGTTTTAAACGTTTGGCTTAAATCGCTAAATAGGTGAAACATTTGGATTTGTTACGTAACCCTTATAAACGTTTGGCTTAAATTGCTAAAAAGGTGAAACGCTTTGATTTGTTTCGTAGCGTTTGTAAACGTTTGGCTTAAATTTCTAACAAGGTGAAACGTTTGGATTTGTTTCGTAGCGTTTGTAAACGTTTGGCTTAAATCGCTAAAAAGGTGAACCGTTTGGATTTTTTTTGTAGCCTTTGTAAACGTTTGGCTTAAATCGCTAAAAAGGTGAACCGTTTGGCTTTGTTTTGTAGCGTTTGTAAACGTTTGGGTTAAATCGCTAAAAAGGTGAAACGTTTTGATTCGTTTCGGAACGTTTGTAAACGTTTGGCTTAATTTTCTAAAAAGGTGAAACGCTTGGATTTGTTTCAGAGCGTTTGTAAACTTTGGCTTAAATTTCTAAAAAGGTGAAACGCTTGGATTTTTTTCGTAACGTTTGTAAATGTTTGGCTTAAAGTGCTAAAAAGGAGAAACGCTTGGTTTTATTTCGTAACGTTTGTAAACATTTGGCTTAAATCGCTAGAAATTTGAAACGTTTGTATTTTTTTCGTAATGTTTTAAACGTTTGGTTTTGTTTCAAAACGTTTGTAAAGGTTTGGCTTAAATCGCTAGAAATGTGAAACGTTTGGATTTGTTTCATAACGTTTTAAACGTTTGGTTTTGTTTCGTAAAGTTTTTAAACGTTTGGCTTAAATCGATAAAAAATGGAAAACGTTTGTTTTGTTTCATAACGTTTGTACACGTTTGGCTTAAATTATTAAAAAGGAGAAACGCTTGGATTTGTTTCGTAGCGTTTGTAAACGTTTGGCTGAAATTACTAAAAAGGTGAAACGCTTGGATTTGTTTCTTAACGTTTGTAAATGGTTGGTTTAAATTGCTAAAAAGGGGAAACATTTGGATTTGTTGCATAACCTGTGTAAACGTTTGGCTTAAATTTCTAAATAGGTGAAACGTTTGGATTTGTTTCATGAAGTTTTGTAAACCTTTGGCTTAAATCACTAAAAAGGTGAAACGTTTGGATTTATTTCGTAGCGTTTCTAAACGTTTGGCTTCAATCGCTAAAAAGGTGAAACATTTGGATTTGTTTTGAAACTTTTGTAAACGTTAGGCATAAATCGCTAAAAAGGTGAAATATTTGGATATGTTTCGTAACGTTTTAAACGTTTGGCTTAAATCGTTAAAAGGGGGAAACGTTTGGATCTGTTTCGTAACGTTTGTAAACATTGGGCTTAAATTGCTAAAAAGGTGAAATGTTTTGTTTTGTTTCATAACTTTTGTAAACGTTCGGCTTAAATCTCTAAAAGGTGAAACGTTTGGATTTGTTTCGTAACGTTTGTAAACTTTTGGCTTAAATTTCTAAAAAGGTGAAATGCTTGGATTTATTTCGTAATGTTTGTAAATGTTTGGCTTAAATCGCAAAAAAGGTGAAACATTTGGATTTGTTTCGTAGCGTTTGTAAACGTGTGGCTTAAATCACTAAAAAGGGGAAACGTTTGGATTTGTTTCGTATCGTTTGTAAACGTTTGGCATATATCGCTAAAAAGGTGAAACGTTTGGATTTGTTTCGTAACATTTATTAACGTTTGGCTTCAATCGCTAAAAAGGTGAAACGTTTAGATTTGTTTCGTAATGTTTGTTAACTTTTTGCATAAATCGCTAAAAAGGTGAAATGTTTGGATTTGTCTTGTAAAGTTATAAACGTTTGGCATAAATCTCTAAAATGTGGAAACGTTTGGATTTGTTTCGTAACGTTTGTTAATGTTTGGCTTAACTTGCTAACAAAGTGAAATGTTTGGTTTTGTTTCGAAACGTTTGTAAACGTTCGGCTTAGATCGCTAAAAAGGTGAAACGTTTGGATTTGTTTTGTAACGTTTTGTAAACGTTTGGCTTATATTTCTAAAAAGATGAAACGCTTGGATTTCTTTCGTAACGTTTGTAAACGTTTGGCTTAAATTACTAAAAAGGTGAAATGCTTGGCTTTGTTTCGTAACGTTTGTAAACGTTTGGCTTATATCGCTAAAAAGGTGAAATGCTTGGTTTTGTTTCTTACAGCTGTAAAGGTTTAGCTTAAATCGCTAACAATTTGAAACGTTTGGATTTTTTTCGTATCGTTTGTAAACGTTTAGTTTTGTTTCATAACGTTTGTAAACGTTTGGCTTAAATCGCTATAAAGGTGAAACATTTGGATTTGTTTCGTAACGTTTGTAAACGTTTGGCTTAAACCGCTATAAATGCGAGACGTTTGGATTTGTTTCGTAGCGTTTGAAACGTTTGGCTAAAATTGCTAAAAAGGGGAAACGTTTGGATTTGTTTCATACCCTTTGTAAATGTTTGGCTTAAATTGCTAAAAAGGTGAAACGCTTTGATTTGTTTCGTAATGTTTGTAAACTTTTTGCTTAAATTGCTAAAAAGGAGAAACGCTTGGATTTGTTTCGCAACGTTTGTAAACGTTTGGCTTAAATTGCTAAAAAGGTGAAACGTTTGGATTTCTTTCGAAGCGTTTGTAAACGTTTGGCTTAAATCGCTAAAAAGGTGAATCGTTTGGATTTGTTTTGTAGTGTTTGCAAACATTTGGCTTAAATAGCTAAAAAGGTGAAACGTTTGGATTTGTTTCAGAACGTTTGTAAACGTTTGACTTAAATTTCTAAACATGTTAAACGCTTGGATTTGTTTCGGAACATTAACGTTTGGCTTAAAGTGCTATAAAGGTGAAACACTTGGATTTGTTTTCTAAAGTTTGTAAACGTTTGGCTTAAATTGATAAAAAGGTGAAACGCTTTGATTTATTTCGTAACATTTGTAAACGTTTGGCTTAAATTACTAAAAAGGTGAAATTCTTGGCTTTGTTTAGTAACGTTTGTAAACGTTTGGCTTATATCGCTAAAAAGGTGAAATGATTGGTTTTGTTTCTTACAGCTGTAAAGGTTTGGCTAAAATTGCTAAAACTGTGAAACGTTTGGATTTGTTTCGTATCGTTTGTAAGCGTTTGGTTTTGTTTCGTAACTTTTGTAAACGTTTGGCTTAAATCGCGAAAAAGGTGAAACATTTGGATTTGTTTCGTATCGTTTGTAAACGTTTGGCTTAAATCGCTATAAATGCGAAACGTTTGGATTTGTTTCGTATGTTTGGTTAAAATTGCTAAAAAGGGGAAACGTTTGGATTTGTTTCGTAACCTTTGTAAACGTTTGGCTTAAATTGCTAAAAAGGTGAAACGCTTTGATTTGTTTCGTAATGTTTGTAAACTTTTTGCTTAAATTGCTAAAAAGGAGAAAAGCTTGGATTTGTTTCATAACGTTTGTAAACGTTTGGCTTAAATTGCTAAAAAGTGAAACGTTTGGATTTCTTTCGTAGCGTTTGTAAACATTTGGCTCAAATCGCTAAAAAGGTGAACCGTTTGGATTTGTTTGTAGTGTTTGCAAACATTTGGCTTAAATCGCTCAAAAGGTGAAACGTTTGGATTTGTTTCAGAACGTTTGTAAACGTTTGATTTAAATTTCTAAAAAGGTTAAACGCTTGGATTTGTTTCGGAACGTTAACGTTTGGCTTAAAGTGCTATAAAGGTGAAACACTTGGATTTGTTTTCTAAAGTTTGTAAATGTTTTGCTTAAATTGCTAAAAAGGTGAAACACTTTGATTTGTTTCGTAACGTTTGTAAACGTTTGGCTTAAATTACTAAAAAGGTGAAATGCTTAGCTTTGTTCGTAACGTTTGTAAGCTTTGGCTTATATTGCTAAACAGGTGAAATGCTTGGTTTTGTTTCTTAACGTTTGTAAGGGTTTGGCTTAAATTGCTAAAAATGTAAAACGTTTGGATTTGCTTCGTAACGTTTTAAATGTTTGGTTTTGTTTCGTAAAGTTTGTAAACGTTTGGATTAAATCGCTAAAAAGGTGAAACGTTTGGATTTTTATCGTAACGTTTGTAATCTTTTGGCTTAAATCGCTATAAAGGCGAAACGTTTGGATTTGTTCCATAGCGTTTGTAAACGTTTGGCTTTAATCGCTAAAAAGGGGAAACGTTTGGGTTTGTTTCGTAGCCTTTGAAAACATTTGGCTTAAATTACTAAAAAGGTGAAACGCTTTGATTTGTTTCGTAACGTTTGTAAACGTTTGGCTTAAATTGCTAAAAAGGAGTAACGCTTGGATTTTTTTCGTATCGTTTCTAAACGTTTGGCTTAAATTGCTAAAAAGGGGAAACGTTTGGATTTGTTTCGTAGCATTTGTAAACGTTTGGCTTAAATAGCTAAAAAGGTGACCCGTTTGGATTTGTTTTGTAGCGTTTATAAACGTTTGGTTTAAATCGATAAAAAAGGGGAAATGTTTGGATTTGTTTCGGAAAGTTTGTAAACGTTTGGCTTAAATTTCTAAAAAGGTGAAACGCTTGGATTTGTTTCGGAACGTTTTTAAAACGTTTGGCTTAAATTTCTAAAAAGGTGAAATGCTTGGATTTGTTTCGTAACGTTTGGCTTATATTTCCAAAAGGGCGAAACACTTGGTTTTGTTTCGTAACGTTTGTAAAGATTTGGCTTAATTAGCTAAAAATATGAACCATTTGGATTTATTTCTTAATGTTTTAAACATTTGGTTTTGTTTCGTAACGTTTGTAATAGTTTGGCTTATATCGCTAAAAATGTTAAACGTTTGGATTTGTTTCGTAATGTTTTAAACGTTTGGTTTTGTTTCATAACTTTTGTAAACGTTAGGCTTAAATCGCTAAAAAGGGGAAAACTTTGTTTTGTTTCGTAACGTTTGTAAACGTTTGGCTTAAATTGCTAAAAAGGAGAAACGCTTGGATTTGTTTCGTAGCGTTTGTAAACGTTTGGCTTAAATTACTAAATAGGTGAAATGCTTTTATTTGTTTATTAACGTTTGTATATGTTTGGCTTAAATTGCTAAATAGGTAAAACATTTGGATTTATTTCATAACCTGTGTAAACTTTTGGCTTAAATCGCTAAAAAGGTGAAACGTTTGGATTTGTTTCGTAATATTTGTAAACCTTTGGCTAAAATCGCTAAAAAGGAGAAATGTTTGGATTTGTTTCGTAGCGTTTGTAAACGTTTGGCTTCAATCGCTAAAAAGGTGAAACGTTTGGATTTGTTTCGTAACGTTTGTAAACGTTTGGCATAAATCGCTAAAAAGGTGAAATATTTGGATTTGTTTCGTAACGTTTTAAACTTTTGGCTTAAATCGCTAAAATGGGGAAACGTTTGGATCTATTTCGTAACGTTTATAAATGTTGGGCTTAAATTCGTAAAAAGGTGAAATTTTTGGTTTTGTTTCGTAACGTTTGTAAACGTTCGGCTTAAATCGCTAATAAGGTGAAACGTTTGGTTTTGTTTCGTAACGTTTGTAAACGTTCGGCTTAGATCGCTAAAAAGGTGAAACGTTTGGATTTGTTTCGTAATGTTCGTAAACGTTTGGCTTAAATCGCTAAAAAGATGAAACGGTTGGATTTATTTCGGAACGTTTGTAAACGTTTGGCTTAAATTGCTAAAAAGGTGAAACGCTTAAATTTGTTTCGTAACGTTTGTAAATGTTTGGCTTTAATTGCAAAAAAGGGGAAACGCTTTGTTTTGTTTCGTAATGTTTGTAAAGGTTTGGCTTAAATCGCTAAAAATAGGAAATGTTTGGATTTGTTTTGTAACGTTTTAAACGTTCTGTTTTGTTTCGTAACGTTTGCAAATGTTTGGCTTAAATCGCTAAAAAGGGGAAACGTTTGGATTTGTTTCGTAATGTTTGTAAATGTTTGGCTTAAATCGCTAAAAAGGCAAAACATTTGGATTTGTTTTGTAGTGTTTGTAAACGTTTGGCTTAAATCGCTAAAAAGGTGAAACATTTGGATTTGTTTCGTAACCTTAGTAAATGTTAGGCTTGAATCACTAAAAAGGTGAAACACTTGGATTTGTTTCGTATCGTTTTTAAACGTTTGGCATAAATCGCTAAAAAGGGAAAACGTTTGGATTTTTTTCGCAACCTTTGTAAACATTTGGCTTAAATTTCTAAAAAGGTGAAACGCTTTGATTTGTTTCGTAACGTTTGTAAACGTTTGGCTCAAACTGCTAAAAAGGAGAAACGCTTGGATTTGTTTCGTAACGTTTGTAAACGTTTGGCTTAAATTGCTAAAAAGGATGTTGCAGAGTTTGACTTGCCAGAAGGTAAAGTTGGAACATCAGAGACCATTTGGATATCTGCAGCCGCTACATATTCCAGAGTGGAAATGGGAGAGTATCGCTATGGGGTTCGTGGTTGGTTTACCACGTACCCGACAGTAGTATGATTCGATTTGGGTGATTGTTGAATATTTGACTAAGTATGCTCACTTCTTATCAATCAAGGTTACTTATCAGCCTATGCAGTTGGCATAGTTGTACATCGATCAGATTGTTAGTCTCCATCGTGTACCAGTGTTGATAGTTTCGGACAGAGGTTTGATTTTCACCTCTCGGTTTTGGAAGGCATTGCAGGAATCTTTTGGTTCGAGGTTGGATTTCAGTACTGCATTTCATCCTTAGACTAACGATCAGTCTGAGAGGACGATTCAGACTTTGGAGGATATGCTTAGGATGTGTATTCTGGATTTTCAGGGTAGCTGGGATACTCAATTGCCTTAGATTGAGTTTTCCTACAACAACAGTTATCATGCTAGTATCGAGATGGCACCTTATGAGGGTTTGTATGGGCGCAAGTGTCGATCTCCTATTTGTTGGGAAGAGGTCGACGAGCGTAAACTTTCTCGAGCTGAGATCATCCAGATTACCTCAGAGAAGGTACCTTTGATCAAGTGTAGGCTTGAGACTGCTATTAGTCGGCACAAGAGTTATGATGATCTTAAGCGGAAGGATTTTGATTTTCGTGTTAGCGACTATGTATTTCTTCGGGTTTCGCCTATGAAGGGCGTTGTGCGTTTTGGTATTAAGTGGAAATTAGTACCGAGGTTTGTTTATCCGTATGAGATCATAGAGAGTGTTGGAGCAGTTGCTTATCGTTTGTCGTTGCCGCCAGACATGTCTTTGGTACATCTAGTGTTCCATATCTCGATGTTGCGAAAGTGCGTTTCTGATCCTTCTCAACTGATTGTACCACAGAGTGTTGAGATTGACCAAGAGATGTCCTATGAGGAGCAGCCTATTGAGATTGTCGATACGCAGGTGCGTAAGTTGTGGAACAAGGAGATTCTGATGGTCAAGGTTCTGTGGCGGAATCACTCTGTAGAAGAGTTCACCTGGGAGACGGAGTCCGACATGAGGAGCCGTATTCCTCTCCTCTTTCCTTGAGGTACGTTGGATTTGTTGATTGCTTTTATGCTATATTAGTACCTTGGGTTATGTGTTTATTTTGTGTGTTACTTTGGTATTTGATACTTTGGGCATTGTGCTATGCGTATTACTTTGGTATGTTTATGTGAGTTGTTGCTTAATTTCGGAGTTCTAAAATCGAGGACGATTGTGTTTTTAAGTTGGGGAAAATGTAACACCCTGTATTTTTGCGACTTATTCTGTTAAGCCTAAACGATACCTTGGGTTCATTTGAGTGGTTCGACCACTTGGAATCGTGATTGGAAGGTTATAAACCTTCTAATATGTGTTTTAAAATATATTAGGAGTAGTCTCGGAGTTTGGAACATTTTCGATTTTGATTTCAAATTCAAAATCTCAATTTTTCATCGGAGGCAGTAGCATTTCGCGGGCTTGATGGGAGGAGTGTCGCGGGCGCGACATATATCACGGGCGCGATATGACTGTAGCGGGCGTGATGCGTACAGTGTTCAGTTTGTTAATTTTCTATAAATACCACCTTAATTCGACCTAATCAGATTTTACACTTTCTTGAAAACCCTATTACGGCACCTACTCTCTGAATATCATCTCCTACCTATTCCTTAGTCTAATTTGATTATTGGTAAGTAGATTCATCAATCTCTTAAGGTTTAATCATAGTTTAATCGTTCGTATTTGTTCTTAATCCTCTTGCCATCATTTCAATAGATTGTAGGCTGATTTTAAGATTTATAAATTCTGGGTTTTCTTCCTTTGGTTGTTCTTAATCTATTACAAAAGGTTAGTGGCTCTAAACCCTTATTATGGTTTGTAGAGATTGTTAGTTGATTTGTTAATTCAATACTTTGGGTGACTTGATTGTATTTTTTATGTTGCTATGATCTATAAATTCTGGAAATCTTGATTTGATGTTATATAAGTCTCTTTGATTTCATTTGTACTTTGGGTGGTTTGGATTGGATGTTACAATTAATAGATTTATCAAATGGCTAAAGATTTTTGGTTATAAAACTGTTTTGATTGTTGTTTAAAAATCTAGAAATGTTTTAACGTTTGGTCTTAGTTTGTTAAATGCTTAACAAAATTTTGGGTGGTTTGGAAAGATTGTTTAAATGATTTAATGAATTATTTGGATTAAACTTTTGAGATAAAATTATGTTTTGGTGTCAACCTAAAATCTGGAAATTTTTTTTTTTTAAAAGATTAAAAAGTTGTTTGTTAACAATATACACATCGGGGGAATTGAGGTAACTATCTAAGGATCGAACATATGTTAAATATCATTTAATTGAATTATATCACTGTTTTAAAGAATCGTGTTGCTGGAAATTATTTACAAAGAAGTATTCTAGTATTTGGAAGATTACGTTAGTGGATAGTGATTGGTAAAATATACCAATGTTTTGGCTTTGTAAATGCTTACCTAGGGTGGTTTAGATCTTGTTACTAAGGGCTGGAAACTTTGTTTATAAAATCGCTCAAACATATTTAAAGGATGTTAGTCTTGTTAACAATGGTTAAATGAGATATAAGGCATGTAAGGGTTATATGGTTGTTGTGAGTTGATTAAATTATGGCCTAATTACTTAAAAACCCCCACCTTGTAACATTTTTTCGTTTATACCCTGACCTAGGAAAAAGTTCATTTGTACCCTTTTTTTGATTTTTCGTTTTCATCTCTACCCTAAAATTTAAATTTTTGACAATTAAATTAATTAAAGGATGAAAACATTATAAATGATTAATAATATTAATGTTTAATTAGAATATAAGCTAAATATAAAGGATCATTTTGAATATTTTTCCAAATGAAAAGAGGTCAAATTAACTCTTTAGGGTAGAGACGAAAATGAAAAATCAAAAAAAGGGTATAAATAAACTTTTTCCTAGGTCAGGGTATAAACGAATAAATGTTACAAGGTGGGAATTTTTTTAAGTAATTAGGCCTTAAATTATTTAGTTTCAGTTGATACTTGAAAGATGATTGAATCTTATTGATTCTATTTAAGGTGAGATATTAAGTGTACTTGTTACTTGTCAAGTGTTGACAAGCTTATTTGGATTGTGGTTTTCTATAGTATTTCGTGGCATTATTAAGTTAAGGTATGAGTTCTTATTTAAAATAACTTTGGTTTCATTTAAAGTTTGATTTAAGACATTGATTTTTAACTTTGGTTTATGGATGGGTCGGGTTAGACGTGGTCTCCCGACATGTTGTGTTAAGCTACACTGCAGTAATGCTAACAACTATTATTGTTTTGAAAAGATTATTTAAGTATTTAAGACGTTGGTTTCGTTTTCAAAGATAAAAACTCACCTAAGCTTAATTTGCCCAACTTTGTTATTTGGTTTGAATTGAATACTTAGGATATACTTTAGTTGTACTTTAGTTACCTTGGTTGATTCTTTGGTTGTGTTTGAAATGCTAGTGCTATGTGGAGTCTAGTATTCTTAGAGTTATGGGTTGTTCAGATTTTAACTTGTATAATATTTTAGACCTGTCGACTGCTCGTGCTTCGGAGTCTACGCAGGGTTAGCTTTTTGACAAGATTCACGTGGATAAGCAAGCAGTGAGTTTATAATAAAATTTACTGCTTTATTAAGTACCGCACATTATTTTAGTATATCAAATGTTTGTGAACTGTTTTAAGGATTATGGATCTGGATTAAAACGAGCTACTCGATAGGCTTTGTATCGAGACTGCGTGCACCTGTTAGTACTTTGGGATTGGCTAACCAATGTTTGGCCCACTTTGGGAATCGATGAGGATTTGTTCCCATCTACTTTGGATAATACTTTGGGTTGAATACTTTGGGATTTCATTTCAATACTGTTTTCCATAATCAAATATATATATTAGTATAAAAGGATTTGTTTTTAAGGGTTTTAAACTTAATAAATGTAAATAGCATTATGAACCTATCTCAGTATATCTGATCCCGTTGTTTTCCCAATTTTTTCCAAGCTTATGATTTTGAGAGCGTTGCTCATCTCCGATCTATTGATTCCTCGGAGGTCTTTTTATGTTATTAGACTAGTCAGCTATTTTACCTCTTAGACCGCGGTAGAACTAGTTGTCCCTATTATTATTACACTTTGGTTTGTCGTAGTGGCACGACTTTTATATTATTGTACTTTGGCATGTTACATTGGATTATTTATATATGAGGCATATTTCATACTTTCGAATTGCTATTAAGTAATTATATTAGAACTGTTGTATAAACTGCTAGACTAAGGTTGGAGTCTCGGTTGCCCCCGAGCATTGGTTTTCTTGTAGGTTTATTTTTATTAGAAGGTTATCTGCGAGGATTGCTACGGGTTTTGGTACGACCATACCCATACCCTAGCGCCGGTCACGATCCATGAAAGTGGGTCGTGACATTTACAAACGTTACGAAACAAATCCAAATGTTTACAAACGTTACGAAACAAATCCAAACGTTTCACAATTTTTGCGATTTAAGCCAAATGTTTACAAACCAAACGTTACGAAACAAATCCAAACGATTCACCATTTTAACGATTTAAGCAAAACGTTTACAAACGTTTACAAACGTTACAAAACAAATCCAAACGTTTCCCCATTTTAGCGATTTAAGCCAAACGTTTACAAACGTTACGAAACAAATCCAAATGTTTCCACTTTTTGGCGATTGAAGCCAAACGTTTACAAACATTACGAAACAAATCCAAAAGTTTCACCTTTTTAGCAATTTAAGCCAAATGTATACAAACGTAACGTAACAAATCCAACCGTTTCATTTTATTAGCAATATAAGCCAAACGTTTACAAACGTTACGAAACAAATCCAAACGTTTCCCCTTTTTAGCGAATTAAGTCCAACATTTACAAACGTTACGAAACAAAACCAAACGTTTAAAACGTTACAAAACAAATCCAAACATTTCACATTTTTAGCGATTTAAGCCAAACGTTTGCAAACATTATGAAACAAAACCAATCGTTTACAAATGTTACGAAACAAATCCAAACGTTTCCTCTTATTAGCAATTTAAGCCAAAGTTTTACAAACGTTACGGAACAAATCCAAACGTTTCTCCTTTTTAGCGATATAAGCCGAACGTTTACAAACGTTACGAAAAAAAACTAAACGTTTCACCTTTTTAGCTATTTAAGCCGAACTTTTACAAACGTTACGAAACAAAACCAAAGATTTCACTTTTTACGCGATTTAAGCCGAACGTTTACAAACATTACGAAATAAATCCAAATGTTTCGCCTTTTTAGCGATTGAAGCCGAATGTTTACAAACATTACGAAACAAATCCAAATGTTTCGCCTTTTTAGCAATTTAAGCCAAATGTTTACAAACTCTACGAAACAAATCCAAGTGTTTACCCTTTTTAGCAATTTAAACCAAACGTATACAAACATAATGAAACAAAACCAAATGTTTCACTTTTTTACGATATAAGCCAAGCGTTACAAACGTTACAAAACAAATCCAAATGTTTCACCTTTTTAGCGATTTAAGCCAAACGTTTACAAACGTTATGAACAAATCCAAACGTGTCACCTTTTTAGAAATTTAAATCCAAACGTTGCACCTCTTTAGCGATTTAGGCCAAACGTTTACAAACGTTACGAAACAAATATAAACGTTTCACCGGTTTAGCAATTTAAGCCAAACGTTTCACCTTCGTAGTGATTTAAGCCAAATGTTTAAAAATGTTATGAAACAAATCCAAATGTTTCACCTTTTTAGCGATATATGCCAAACGTTTACAAACGTTACGAAACTAATCCAAACGTTTAAAAAGTTACGAAACCCTTTTCAGCAATTTAAGCCAAACGTTTACAAACGTTGCGAAAGAAATCCAAACGTTTCACCTTTTTAGCGATTTAAAACAAACGTTTACAAACGATACGAAACAAATCCAAATGTTTCACCCTTTTAGCGATTTAAGCCCAACGTTTACAAACGTTACGAAACAAAACAAAACGTTTACAAACGTTACAAAACAAAACCAAATATTTCCCCTTTTTAGCTATTTAAGCCAAACGTTTACAAACATTACGAAACAAATCCAAGAGTTTCACCTTTATTTAAATATAAGCCAAACGTTTACAAACGTTATGAAAAAAATACAAACTTTTCACCTTTTTAGCGATTTAAGCCAAAAGTTTACAAACGTTACGAAACAAATCCAAGCGTTTCACCTTATTAGCGATTTAAGCCAAACGTTTAAAAATGTTACAAAAAGAATCCAAACGTTTCCCCTTTTTACCGAGTTAAGCCAAACGTTTACAAACGTTACGAAACAAATCAAAACGTTTCTCCTTATTAGCGATTTAAGCCAAACCTTTACAAACATTGCAAAAAAAAATGTTGTTTCACCTTTTTTGCGATTTAAGCCAAATGTTTACAAACATTACAAAACAAAAACAAACGTTTATAACGTTACGAAACAAATCCAAGTGTTTCACCTTTTTAGCAATTTAAGCCAAACGTTTAGAAACGTTGCGAAACAAATCCAAACGTTTCACCTTTTTAGCGATTTAAGCCAAACGTTTAAAATGTTACGAAACAAATCCAAACGTTTCACCTTTTTAGCGATATAAGCCAAACGTTTACAAACGTTACGAAACAAATCCAAACGTTTCACATTTTTTGCGGTTGAAGCCAAACGTTTACAAACGCTACGAAACAAATCCAAGCTTTTCCCATATTTAGCAATTTAAGCCAAACGTTTACAAACGTTACGAAACTAAACCAAGCGTTTCACCTTTTAGCAATTTAAGCCAAACGTTTACAAACGTTACGAAACAAATCCAAACGTTTCACCTTTTTAACGATTTAAGCAAAACGTTTACAAATGGTACGAAACAAATCCAAACGTTTCCCCTTTTTAGCTATTTAAGCCAAACGTTTACAAACGCTACAAAAAAAATCAAAAACGTTTCACTTTTTTAGCAATTTAAACCAAACGTTTACAAACGCTATGAAACAAATCCAAACGTTTCACCTTTTTAGCGATTTAATCCAAACGTTTGTAAACGTTACGAAACAAATCCAAATGTTTCACCTTTTTAGCGATTTAAGCAAAACGTTTACAAACGTTACGAAGAAAATCCGAACGTTTTGTTGGCGCAGCGGGAGGCGCGGGTCCGAATCGTATATTTCAATTAAAAATCAAAATTCCAGCAATCCGGATCCTAAAGTTGATCATATCAACAACAAATGGATCGTCGTATCATTTAGTAATTAAAGCACGCATCGAGGAATCGTAAGAAGAATACCTATGTCGATTCTCCAGCGATTCTTGTAGTCCCGAAAGTACGGCGACCTCAAGCTCGTCCACACTAGTATGCATCCGATTGAATCCTCGCCTTGAAGTAATCCTGCAAGAACTCCTCTTGCTGAGCAGCCCTAAGCTCAAACTCTCGCCGCGATCACTACTTTGCTCGGATGTATGAAAAACGTCGCCAAGTTTTTCCCGTGATTGATGACTACTTGAACTCCTTCAAGTGCTTTCTATTTATAGGTTAAAGCATGTCTTAAGAATGCAAGGACATACTTTATTTATAGGTTAGAGCATGTCTTAAGAATACAACACCTTGCATGCTAGGTGTCACACACCAAGCAAAGGTGTTGCCACCACATGACACCTTTCATGTGGTGACATCACATAGGTGACATCATATAGGTGATGCCATCATATGACATCACATATATGACATAAGCTTATCTCATTACATCATCACCATGACATCATCATTCCATTAGCTTATGATTAATGATTTAAGTATCATTAATTACACTAATTAATTACTTAAACCTTTTAATCATAAAACTTGGTTAAAATATAATTAGGTTCCTACTAATTTATAACTCTAATAAATTAGTCCCTAATTAACTTGGACATAGTACAATTAGGTTCCTACTAATTTATAACTCTTACAAATTAGTCCCTAATTTGTACTTGTTTTTCATCTTAGATTAATTTCCGAGATATGCTAGTATCCATATGAAATTGATCTTTCGTAAACTCAATAGGTTGCACACTCTATTGTGTGTGACTAACTAGGTTCACATCTATATGGCAACGAGAGACATAAGAAACGCCTTTCTTATATTAAATAATTAAATCTCATTTAATTATTAATTCTCGTAGATCGAGAGTGACGTCTAGCACCATATCACGACCCCCAAATAGATATGAATGTTTCGATGCATTCTTTATGAACCAATGTTCATAATTACCGTACACTCAAAATTCCCTTCATGTAAGATTCCAATCTCGACTAGTGTCACGGTTAAGTCAAACACTGTTTGTCTTGATTATATGACCTCATCTCTCAGTTATAATTCTTGATAAATATGACTTCCACTAGAAACAACTTTCTATGTAAGTCATATACACCTGCGCAGGTTTTATCATCCATCATGAACAATTCAAGATAGCATAGAATCTTATCTCCGTTCATCCACAGTGATGAATCCTTTCTAGGTTAAACCCCTATCTCCATGTACAGCTAACTAGAGCCAACACATCTCGCGGCCCTAGCTCATGAAAGATCTAGGGTTAAGGAGTATCAAACTCTAATCACCTATATACAAGATAGTGTCACTGCAAGTCAAAGGACATATGTACAATTATGAACTAGATGACATTAAATTGACTTTAATGAATTACCATGTATAAGTCATCTAGCGTCACTTGTTCGACTCACTCAACACCTTGAGTGTCCACATGTTTATTCTTCTTTTAGAGAAACAATTTCTCTCTTTCCAACACTTTCTTTAGATAATATGATAATGCCTTTACTTATGTTCGGATGCAGAAAAGAGGAACTGTCGACTTCAATGGAAGAAAACCGTACTTAATTCAGTTACGAACTAATTTATCCAAACACCTTCTATTACTACATCTCATGTCATAATATACTCGGCTTCTATAATGAAATATGGAGTTGATTCCATCTTAGAACACTTCTAGCTCACTACTTCTTCATTATAGATAAATATGAATCTGGAGATAGACTCTCTATTATCCATATCTGATTATTAATCAGAATTTGTAAACCAGTCTACTTAAAAATCTCGTTCTCCATATCTTTAGTTCTATAAAAGTTTTTAAAGATATCTTTAACAACCATCCAATGTTCTCAACATGGATTGGATTAAAACCGATTAGTCCCACTAACCGCATAGACAACTTCTAGCTTTGTAAGTGGAAACACATACCTCAGACTACCAATTGCTGAAGCCTATGGTATCTTTGCTAGATTCTTTCTTTCTTCAGAAGTTTCGAAAGACACTCCCTTTGAAAGAAGAATTTTATGCCTAACTAGTATCAATCCTCTCTTAGAACTTCTATATTGAACTACTTCAATATCTTTTCTAAGAAGAGCCTTTAGAAGAAACCAATTATTCTCTTAGATCTATCTCTATAGAGTCTAGTACTGAGAAATTAGGCTACCTCTCCGAGGTCTTTGATGGAGTACGTATTAGATAAACCAAAGTTTTACAAAAGTTAACATTCCAATATTATTATTTATTAGTAATAAGTTATCTACATGAAAGATCATGAAAGTGAGTCTGCTCCCACTAACCTTCTTGTAAACATTAGGTTTATCATTGTTTTTAATAAATTCGTAACTGACGAAATTTGAAGCTTTCTTTCCATCAACTAGGGATTATTTTAGCTTACACGCCTTGGAACCTTCTTCGGATTCAAAATCCTCGACTTGTTCCATATAGATATACTCTTTAATTTAACCATTAAGGAATGTGGTTCTTACATCCATATGTCAAACCACCAAATCAAAATGTGTAGTCTTGGTAAGAAACATCTTGATGAACTTAGGCATGGCTACCGGCGATAAAGTGTATTCACAATACAACTTCTTGCCTCTAGCAAAACTCTTTTGCAACAAGCCTAGCTTTAAAGGTCTCCACCTTTCCATTAGTACCAATTTTACACTTGAAGATCCATTTAAACCTTATTGGTATAATACCTTTGGATGGATCGACTAGCTCCTAAAATTTGGTTTCTTTATATTGAATCCATTTCAGATTTTATTTCTTCAAACCAATTTTGATGAATCTATATCACATATAGTTTCCTCATAAGTAAAGAGATCAACATTTGATCTTTTTCTCCATGACTAAACAATTCTTGTTTATCATGCGGGAAAACCATCTCTCTCCGGTGGACGAGATACTCTACTTAATCTTCGAGTTGTTAATGTAGATACATCTTTTACTAACTCTGGTTTTTAGTGGGTTTGATCAATCTTCATTGATTCATTATTTTGTTGGTAACTAGATGACTCCTCATCTAATTCTATATTCCTTTCTTAGTGTCCCTCTTGAATAAACGCTTTATTAAGAAAGACTACCACCGATAAACAACGATTGTTTGTTCGGTTCGAATATAGAAACATCATCCTAAACTGTCTTTAGGATATCCAACTGTCACGACCCAATTTCATGAATCATGACCGGCGCTAGGGTATGGGTATGGTCGAACCAAAACCCGTAGCAAGTCTCGCGAAAATCAAATAAACATTTAAACCTGCAGAAAACTGCTCGGGGGCAACCGAGACTCCAACCTAAGTCCAGCAGTTTATATTACAGTTCTAATATAAATAACTTAAATATCTGAAATGTTCAACGGCTTGCCTTAAATATAATAATAAAATATCCCAGAGTGAACATGCCAAGAATAAATAATCGAACAACCGATAATTTCAAAGTGCAATATCAAATGTAATATATAAACTAGTTCTATTGCGGTCTAAGAGTTCGAAAACAGAAACTTGTTTAAATAACATAAAAACCTCCGAGGAATCAAAAGAATCGGAATGGACTAGCTTTCCAATCATAAACCTGGAAAATTTGGGAAAACAACGGGGTCAGATATACTGAGATGAGTTCGCAATACTATTTACATTTATTAAGTTTAAAACCCTTAAATCAAAACAGTTTATACTAATATAGTATGATTAGGAAAAACAGTATTGAAATGATCCCGGCGTAAGTATGACATAGCATACTGATAAACCCATAGTGGACGGGAATAAATCCTCGTCATATATATATATATATATATACCAGCGTAAGCAAGACTTTAGTTTGCCGTTTCCTAGAGTACTTACCGGTGCACACAATCTCGATACGAGCCTATCGAGCAGCTCGTTTCAATCCAGATCCATAATCCGTAAAAACAGTTCAAGAGCATTTATAATATTAAAATATGATGCGGTACTTAATAAAGCGGTAAATAGCACTACAAACTCATTGCTTGCTTATCCACGTGAATCTTGGCAAACAGCTAACCCTGCGTAGACTCTGAAGCACGAACAGTCGACGGGTCTAAAATAATATATAAATTAAAATTCATTCAACCCCTAACTCTAAGAATACTAGACACCACATAAGACTAGCACAATACCGAGTCAAGCATAAACGTAGCCAAAATAGAATGAACAATTAATCATGTAATGACCCGAGTCAAAAATGAACCCCATCGAGTAACACAATACTCAATAAATAAATAAGCCAAGTCTATTGGGTTTCCGCTTTAAAATCCGTTCCGAAAAATATTACTTAAATAATAAATAAATAATAACTTAAATTCATTTCCTCAAATATTGGGTTAGCCGAGTTACCAATAACTACCAAGCTACCTCACATGTCGGGTGACCCAAGTCTAACCCGACCCAAAATATTTTATCAAAATATAAAACAGAGTTTATAATTCACAAAATCACTTTGATAAAATAAGTATAATCATACCTAATTATAAACCATAATTTATAATTATAAAATCAACTTTGATAAAATAATAAATCAATATTTAAAACGGAACCCAATATCTTTAACTTCAAGTAACCCAAGTTACAACCAAAAACTTAATCAAATAAGTTTTTTAAAATTTAGGGACTAAACTGTACTTTAGCCAATTAGGGACTAAATTGTACTTTAGCCAATTAGGGACTAAACTGTACTTTAGCCAATTCGATATTCGATATCAAATTAATTAATTTTGTTTATAACTAAAACAAAATACAAGTTTACTAACCAAAAATTTACCTAAATAAGTTATAAAAACGTTCAGGGGCTAAATTGTAATTTAGCCACTTTGATATTCGGAAAACAAATATAATTACCCGAGTAATTATATTAACCTAAGTTTGTAAAATACTTAACGTTTACGATTTCTAATTTATAAATCACTCGAGATTCGAAAGTTATTATTAAAACAAAATCCATTTATAATTAACCTTGAGCATTTACTTGATTTAAATGAACATTTTTGGTGATTAAAATGGCGAATTGGCCATCTCCTTCTTTCAAATCCAACTCACCCCGCCATACACAACAATCACCATTTTCATCAAGAAAACAATTACAGAGACAAAGAATTTATCATTTTCAAAACAACAATTCCATAACTCTTAAACAAACCTATAACTAAGCAACTTGATAAACCAATTGCCCCTAACCTCAACAAACACAAACACAGTAACTCTTTAGCAAAACGAAACCGGAAATCGTCAATTATCGATCCGAATTGATGGATTCAAACCACAACCGATAGCTTAAAACGATATACAACTAACATACTAAGAGATTATAATCATAACAATCAAATTCATGGCCAAAAGAAACAGAAACTGTAATACCCTAAAATATTTAATTATCTAATTGGACCAAGTGTCCAGTTTAGATTCGCCGGAGTGGCGAAATCGGAAAGATTTTGATAAAAATTGAGATAAATGAATTTTAGTAGGTCGGTTTTAAGGAAAACAATTAAGTGGAAACTAAGGTTATATTTCAATTCTAAAATTAGAATTGGAATTAAAAGGAAAAATGTCAAGAAAAGTCCAAAATAGGGCACAGGGACCAAAGTGGTAATTTAGCCACTTTGTGTCGAAAATAGAAATATTGGATTTTGACGGGAAAGTGTTAATATCGAGCTTTGTATTATTTATAGGATATAAATAATACGTATAAGTCGTAATAAAAGAGTTTATCGGTTTAGCTATGGACTAAATCGTAGGAAAGAAAAGTTTGAAAGATAAATTGTAACAAGGAAAGAAAGGAAGGACCAAAACAGATTTTTAGCCATTCAATATAAGAGCTTACCATTTTAATGAAGGAAACAGAAAAAGGATCGAGAGAAAAGAAATCAATCGCCGATTACGTCGTTTCGCCGCCGTTTCTCCGTTCGACGTCCGATTCAAGCGATTTTTGCGTCGATCTCTTCAGAATCGAGAGCTCTATCAATCTCAAGCTTCGTTTCAAGGTAAGATTTCGAGAATTGGTGCCAAATTCGAGTTATGTGGGCTGTTTTGGTTTAGAGTTGAAAATGACGTTTTTGGCTCGGTTTTAGTGTTCTGATAAAAGCTAAATGGCGGGTTTGGTGAGAAACAAGGTTTTTGATATGTGTAGTAGGTCGGGGTGCGGCGAAACGGCCCGGAAACGACGTTTCCGGGGCCGTGCATAGCGGTAGCTATGCGGGCGCATAGCCCAGGCTATGCGCGCGCATAGCCAAGCCGTGCACTGCTCGCACGACATTTTCGAAGGGGCTAAAATGGACTTTTAGCCAAGGGACTAAAATGGACTTTAGCCAAAAAGAAATGAGATTTTGATATTTTGAATATTAAACCCTAATATTAATTAAAGGTCCCGATAACTTGAAAAGTGAGATTTAGCTCGATGTTTTACACGATCTATGTTTATGAAAAACGTTAAGGGAATTATATAATTCTCGAATACAAGGAATAGTATTCGATAAGTCGTGGATACGACTAAAAGTTTCTGAATACATAAATAATACTAAGAATAAAACTAATACCTAAATTATGAAAGTATTATACGTATAAACACATGATTTACGTCTGACTATTAAACGTTAATTAATATGTATCAGACGTACGACCAGACAGTGAGGGAACTAGAGGGGTACTAGTACGAGCATATTACCACATCGATCTTGTTGTAGAGTGGATAGCGGTCACTGTGAGTTGCACTTTACTTTCACGTATTAGATATTAAAGTTATTTTATATAGATATATCTACTGTTTACACGCATCGCATTATATATAATTGATTGAATTGTTATATGTTTTATTAATTTCTATATACGAGAACTAGTATGCGATCCGAAGAAACTAGCTACCTATTGGGTGTCAATAGGCTGTGTGATCACCAGTACTGAGTCAGTCTAGTGTGTTCGCATTTGAGAAATGATTGGATACATATGATATGATATGAATTCGATACGAGAGTGAACTCGGCTACGGTGTTGTCTGGAAGTCCCCGTATCTAGTGGGCTGGGCCCACCAGTGAGTTGGACTCACAGCTTGAGATTTACGATTGGGTTTAATGATATATGATTATTCGAGAAATGTGTCGCATGCTAGGATATTAGTTTCGTACGGATCAAATACATGTTTATATGTTTTATATTATTGATTTCTTGAGATGCGATGCTATGTTCCCATATTAATACTGTTAGTAAATGTCAACTCACTCAGTATTTTCCCAAATACTGACCCCTCACCTTTGATGTCTTTCAGATGCTTAGTTTGTGGACTTAGCTAGAGGCCAATTTTGAAGTCCAGAAGTCAGTTGTGTATGTATAGTTTCTGACTTCTGTGAATGCTGCAGTAGTGGTCCTATGTCGACAGAATAGTAGCCTAGACAGCAGTTCATTTTGATTGTATATATTAACTGCTGTCATTGTTTTATATGCTTTTGATTGGCTATGTGTTTTGTATGATCCACGGCCCCAGATGCCGGTGAGGTGTTTTGAGACATTAACTGATGTATATAGTACCGTGAGGCTAGTTCGTACGAGGTACGGTAACTAGAGCCCACGAGGTTTAAATAGTTAATGTAAATATTTTGTTATAAGGAATATATATATATATGTAATTGCTTCCGTTGTTTGATATTATTTTTTTATTATTTGCGAAAAATTAATAGTGATTTAAAGCTTGCTACGGGTTCCGGAGCTACCACTCCCGTTCCCTAGCGCCGGTTGCGGCTCAATATTTTGGGTCGTGACAGAAACATACGACAGAAACTTCAAACTATCAAAACCGATTATAATAACTCAAAACGTTAACCGTATGGCGATTAAAACACGATCGATTACATACCATTAAGCAAAAACGAGATAGGAAATCGAAGGTACGTGGGTCTAGATTCTGTAGGATCAAACGATTCTGATTTCGATCAACAAACGAGCAAGAACGAATCAGAAAACAGAAAGACGTTTAAAAGCGAAAACTGAAATTTTACATCTCAAAGAATCTTACCGAGGCAGCGACTTTGGAGGACGTTAACGGCTTTGTTTCTCAGAGAAAGAACAAAAGAATGACGACTAGGATTTAAGTGAAGTGTGGTGTAGATTTTTTGTTAAGAAAACGTTTATAAATACCGAAGGAAATTAGGTTAAAAACGAGCTGGAAGTGGCGGCCCAACAAGCTCTTAATGAGCTGATAGAGTCTCGAACGAGACTCAGCCAAAAGGCTGAGGTCTCGTCCGAGACCGTCTGGTCTCGTACAAGACCAGACTCAAAATGCTGAGGTCTCGTACGAGACAAAACAATTAATTTTTTATATATTTTTTTAATATCAAATGGTTGAACTAAGATCAACCCCAACCTCGAACCAACTCGAAGCAAACCACTATCTTCAAATTTACTTTAAAACAACTGGAAAATCGTCGGAAATTATCGAAAAATAAATTAAAATTTTATGGGATATAACACCAACATAACCTTTCCATGATTGATTTTGATTCCAAATTTATCGGATATCAGTTTCCTGATATGTTCCGAACAACCTCAAATCTTAACATCTTTAAGACTTTATTCCATACCATATCTCATAAGGTATGTATGGAGCAGATTTAGTTGGATTTCAATTTAGAATTTTATTTGCAATAAGAAGTGCATGACCTCATAACAAGATGGATAAGTCAGTATTTAGCTCATTATTGATCGTATAATGTCCCACAATGTACGATACCTCCTTCTTGACAGACGCACCATTCAACCATGGTGTTCCCAAGGAATAAGTTGAAAAATAATACCATATCCCTTTTAGGAACGTACTAAATTTTGTACTCAAGTATTCTTCCCTTTTCGATCACATCGTAAAGTCTTAATACTTTTTCCAATTTGGTTTTCTACTTCATTCTTGATGTCACTTGAACATTTCAAAATCTTCATGTTTGTTCTTCATAAGACAAACTTAACTATATCATGATAAATCATCGATGTAGAAAATGAAGTATAAGTATCTACCTTGGTCAGTTTCTTTAAACGTACCATATACATCACTATGTATGATCTCTTAAACGGCTTTAGCTCTACCTCTTTGTCCAACAAAGAATAATCAGGCCATGTTGCCATTAACATACGACTCACAAATCGGACGAGATGAAAAATCTTGATTGCTCAAGATTCCCATCTTATCTAACTCGTTATGTCTATCTTTTGCAATATGTCCTAATCATAAGTGCCAAAGTTGTTTAGAAATTTGATAACTTATGGTATTAATTTCCAAAACATGTTTTGCATTAAACATCTTTATTCAAGTCATAAAGAACATTTTGTACATATCCATATCCAACTCCGTATTATCAAACATAATGCTACAAACATCCTTTGTAAATAGAAAATCGACTAACAAATTTGTCATACAAATTCGGATATGATATCTCTATATATATTGGGTAAGTACAAAAAACTTGTTTAAGTACAACTTATGTTTATTTAAGAAAATTGAAGTTGATCCTATAGCTCTTGTCGCAACGCTTGCGTCATTTTCTAGCTTTAAGATTACTTTATCTTTTTCCTATCTTTCTCACTTTTACTAAATCCATGAAGGATAAACAAATATCAGAATTAGCATCGGTATCCAATACCTAAGCTTTTAAATGAGCAATTGACATTGGAACATGAGATAGACACATTCTTGATGGAATTTTCGTTCCTCTCGTCATTGCCCTTTAAGTATTCACAATACTTAATACAATTTCCATTTCAATGTCTTTCGGTTTGACAAAAGAAACAATTTCTTTTATTGACCGAACCGCCTTTCAAATATTCCAAATATTTCCGGCTATGACTTATATTGTTCTACATCTTAACAAACGAAAACACTTTTCTTTGTTAACCGATGTGCATTTCTTTTTCGCAATAGACTTAGAGGCATTTAAATATCTTAATCAATCAAAAAATGGTTTTAAACCACTAGCCGATTACGATCGTGAATGTCACTTTAAATGATTCTATTTAATCTTATTATCCCTTAGACATCAAAGATCTCTATTTAGTATTCATGTTATTTTGTATATTTAACCATAATGATTTGGTCTTTATCAAAACGGCCTCCCACTATCTTTTTCGAATCCTACACTTTCAAAGTAGGAAACGTAAATCTTCGTTGGAAAAGATTTCAAGCCGGTGATTGATTTCTTATATTCATTTATCTTTCCCTCAAGTACTTAATGCTATTCTTGGGATCAAAATGATATATAAGTGAACAACTGCTTATTCATCATATCTCATATGAGGTTCAATCAATTCCGGCTCCTAATGCTTTCATTCTCAAGTACGTAATGCTATTCTTAGGTTTCCACATTAGTTAAGTCTAACCCATTGAATCAACTAAGATGTATCGATTTGAATAATATACGATTCAGGTACGCCTAATTTCCTTTCTCGCCTTATATTATATCGACTACACCCGTAACATTTCATGCTTAACAATAAACTCAACAACATCTTTTGACGATATCATCTCACCCCTATGTATCCATAGCCGACAAGATGATAACTCAAAGCGTGTTAGTTTATTGCTCCAATGGAGAGCCATTGATAAAGAATTTAATGATTAATCAATATAAACTTAATCTTTCAACTTTTAGGAAGATTTCTTAGGGTTTTAAGTTATTCTTGTCTCACTAAACACACAACACATTTTAGCATGCATCCCATACATATTAAAGCTAAAATAAATCATGCAATCACACATGTATGATCATGAACTTTCACAAAAGAATGAGCAAACTATTACATATCTCGGAAATGATTCTCTAATCATTTACTATGTAATATCTATTTTTTTTAGGTATCGAGGATTCACCCTAGAACCTCCGAAAGCCTCAACCGATTCCTAATCCTCGAAAAAAAAATACCTTTTTTTTTACGTTTTTTTTACGGATTTTTTTTTTCCATTCGGAAACTTTTTTCCCGGGTGTAAAACCCCTTTTTCAGCATTTCGGTTTTTTACGATAAAAAAATAAAAAAATTTCGGTTTTCGCTTTTTCTGCATATTTAGTTGATGACAACATAATGCACAAGCGAATCGCGTATTGTGTTAAATGATCACATTAGAAAAATTCTCAGGATAGATTGGAGGGTCACGAGCGGACCACTTAAGTACCAATCTCCTAGACAGAATTTAATAAAATGTAATTAATATGACAATAGCGATTGTTCGTTTTGGAAAAAAATAATTAAGCCCTCGGAATTATAAATTACATGCCCAATAATAATTCCTAAGTCCATGATAATTTATACATGTATTCAATCGTAAAGCGTTAATACTCGATGATACGGTGGCTCCGATACCACTGTTGGTGCAGCGGGAGGCGCGGGTCCGAATCGTATATTTCAATTCAAAATCGAAATTCCAACAATCCGGATCCTAAAGTTGATCATATCAACAACAAATGGATCGTCGTATCATTTAGTAATTAAAGCACGCATCTAGGAATCGTAAGAAGAATACCTATGTCAATTCTCCAACGATTCTTGTTGTCCCGAAAGTACGGCGACCTCAAGCTCGTCCACACGAGTTTGCGTCCGATTGAATCCTCGCCTTGAAGTAATCCTGCAAGAGTTCCTCTTGCCGAGCAGCCCTAAGCTCAAACTCTCGCCGCGATCACTACCTTGCTCGGATGTATGAAAAACGTCGCCAAGTTTTTCCCGTGATTGATGACTACTTGAACTCCTTCAAGTGCTTTCTCTCTCTACAACTTTGTAGTGAGATGTGTGTTGTGTTGTATTTTGAAATGAGCAAGGACATACTCTATTTATAGGTTAGAGCATGTCTTAAGAATGCAACACCTTGCATGCTAGGTGTCAAACACCAAGCAAAATTGTTGCCACCACATGACACCTATCATGTGGTGACATCATATAGGTGACATCATATAGGTGATGCCATCATATGACATCACATATATGACATAAGCTTATCTCATTACATCATCACCATGACATCATCATTCCATTAGCTTATGATTAATGATTTAAGTATCATTAATTACACTAATTAATTACTTAAACCTTTTAATCATAAAACTTGGTTAAAATATAATTAGGTTCCTACAAATTTATAACTCTTATAAATTAGTCTCTAATTAACTTGGACATAGTACAATTAGGTTCCTACTAATTTAGAACTCTTACAAATTAGTCCCTAATTTGTACTTGTTTTTCATCTTAGATTAATTTCTGAGATATGCTAGTATCCATATGAAATTAATCTTTGGTAAACTCAATCAGTTACGCACTCTATTGTGTGTGACTAGCTAGGTTCACATCTATATGGCAACGAGAGACATAAGAAACACCTTTCTTATATTAAATAATTAAATCCCATTTAATTATTAATTCTCGTAGATTGAGAGTGACGTCTAGCAACATATCACGACCCCAAATAGATATGAATGTTTCGATGCATTCTTTATGAACCAATGTTCATAATTAGCGTACACTCAAAATTTCCTTCATCTAAGATTCAAATCTCGACTAGTGTCACGGTTAAGTCAAACACTATTTGTCTTGATTATATGACCTCATCTCTCAGTTCTAATTCTTGATAAATATGACTTCCACTAGAAACAACTTTCTATGTAAGTCATATACACCTGCGCATGTTTTATCATCCATCAAGAACAATTCGAGATAGCATAGAATCTTATCTCCGTTCATCCAGAGTGATGAATCCTTTCTAGGTTAAACCCCTATCTTCATGTACAACTAACTAGAGCCAACACATCCCGCGGCCCTAGCTCATGAAAGATCTAGGGTTAAGGAGTATCAAACTCTAATCACCTATATACAAGATAGTGTCACCGCAAGTCAAAGGACATATGTACAATTATGAACTAGATGACATTAAATTGATATTAATGAATTACCATGTATAAGTCATCTAGCGTCACTTGTTCGACTCACTCAACACCTTGAGTGTCCACATGTTTATTCTAATCCCCGTCAAGTATTATGAGATTCACTACTTCCTATAATTAGTAACGCTTTACAAATCAGCAGAATAAACAGAGGTGACGATCTTTCCGGGATAATGCGATGCCCTTTTTCGTAGGACCCCATCGATCGTGAACGGTTATTTAGATCACTTATATAATAGAAATATGTCACTCATATTCTAAACACCTTAAGAATAAATTCTATCACAATGTGATAAGGACAATATGTAATAAATAAACACTCAATTGATGAGACACTTAGTTCAAATAGAACATATATATCTTTGCCATTGGGATTAATTCTACAAATAAACATGATCAAATGGCCCTAGGGCACATACTACTAACACGTTTCACCTTTTTAGCGATTTAAGCCAAACGTTTACAAACATTACGAAACAAATCCAAACGTGTCACCTTTTTAGCGATTTATGCCAAACGTTTACAAACGTTATGAAACAAAACCAAACGTTTAAAACGTTACGAAACAAATTCAAATGTTTCACATTTTTTGAGATTTAAACAAAATGTTTACAAATGTTACGAAACAAAACCAAGCGTTTCATCTTTTTAGCAATTTAAGCTAAACGTTTACAAACATTACAAAATAAATCCAAGCGTTTCACCTTTTTAGCAATTTAAGCAAAACGTTTACAAACGTTACGAAACAAATCCAAGCATTTCACCTTTTTAGCAATTTAAGCCAAACGTTTACAAACGTTACGAAACAAATCTAAACTTTTCCCATATTTAGCAATTTAAGATAAACGTTTACAAACGTTACGAAACAAAACCTGGCGTTTCACCATTTTAGCAATTTAAGCGAAACATTTTCAAACGTTACGAAACAAATCCAAACGTTTCACCTTTTTACCGATTTAAGGCAAACGTTTACATACGGTACGAAACAAATCCAAACGTTTCCCCTTTTTAGCTATTGAAATCAAACGTTTACAAACTCTACGAAACAAATCTGAACGTTTCACTTTTTTAACAATTTAAACCAAACGTTTTCAAACGTTAGGAAACAAATCTAAACATTTCACCTTTTTAGCGATTTAAGCCAAACGTTTGCAAACGTTACAAAAAAATCCAAACGTTTGACCTTTTTAGCGATTTAAGCAAAACGTTTACAAACGATAAGAAACAAATCCGAACATTTCCCCTTTTTAGCGATTTAAGCCAAACATTTACAAACGTAACGAAACAAATCCAAACGTGTCACCTTTTTAGCGATTTAAGCCAAACGTTTACAAACGTTACGAAACAAAACCAAACATTTAAAACAGTACGAAACAAATTCAAACGTTTCACATTTTTAGAGATTTAAAACAAACGTTTACAAATGTTACGGAAAAAACCAAGCATTTCACCTTTTTTTAGCAAATTAAGCCGAACGTTTACAAATGTTACGAAACAAATCCAAACGTTTCACCTTTTTAGCGATTTAAGCCAAACGTTTACAGACGTTATGAATCAAATCCAAACGTTTCACCTTTTTAGCGATTCAAGCCAAACATTTACAAAGGTTATGAAACAAATCCAAATGCTTCACCTTTTTAGCAATTTAAGCCAAATGTTTACAAACGCTACGAAACAAATCTAAGCGTTTCACCTTTTTAGCAATGTAAGCCAAATGTTTACAAATGGTACGAAACAAATGTCACGACCCGAAATCTCGAGTCGTGTCACGACCCGATTTCCCCCTCGAAACTCGAGCCGAGACCGTCGCTATGGAATGGGAATTGTTGTTCCGAAACCCGTAGCAAGTCTAAAACCTCTATAATTTTTTCGCAAATATAAATCTGGATTGTACCTCGCGTACGACCCGTTTTCAGAAAACACCGTTAACACATTTTTTTCCGTTTAACGTGGAAAACACATTCTGAAAATATTCATATAAGCGAAATCGCGTTTTCAGAAATGCTGGTTGAATAACCCTAGTTATTCTGACCCACGCGCATTTCTGAAAACCGGTGCGGTGGTACAGGTACTTGGCTCACGTGCCTTGCCTCGCAGGCAGCCCTGTCTCAAACCACGCGCCCGAACAATATGTTTAATAAAATATATCGAACACTTCCTTTTCAAAGCGTCATATCAAACATATTAAGAACATGCACTGCAGGCACACAAACGTAAGGCCAGCTAAAACTACACACAGTGTCTTTGCAGACCAAAGACACGAAGCTTGGCCCACCCGTAGGGGACACCATAAAACACCATATTCCTATTGAGTATCCACTTATTAGAGGTAGACAAAGTCAGGTTCCTATCAGAGTATATAGACAGAGGAACCATGACATGGCCACAGGCATATCAAACCTATATACACTATTGCAGCATCTAAGAGTTTAAAGTGTTATTTACATAACATCAAGATAAGCTTCCCTGATGGAAAAGGGTGGAAGCTCGACCAGACCCGGTAGCTAGGTACCTGAAAATGATAAACAAAAACGAGATTAGAAATATAAATATTTCTGAGTGAGTAGATAGGTTTACAGTTAAATACCAAAATCGCATATAGACAAAATATCGATATATAAAAATATTACCAGTCCTCGATCCAAATGAAACCCTAGTCCTGATTACGTTATAGTGCTATCATATATATAATGCATATGCACAACTCTTGTTTAATACAGGATGAGCTGTATACTTATGTATCACAGCCCTCTTGACTCTGTATAGGGTTGCTGGGCCGGAACTTAAATCACTGCCACCTCAGGACTACCCAATAGGTTTAAGCCGCTTTACAAGCATCTGGCTCAAAACCTAATCTCAATATGTATGCTTATAATATTTACCTCTCATCTAGTTCATTAACACCGGTGATCACACAGTCCTATTGTTGCCCAATAGATAGCTCGTTTCAGTGGATCTTCCTTGGCTAAGTTTCATACTTAGTGCGATTTATGGATTTAAAAACAATTGAATACTAATATTCAAAAGTAAACAAATGAACTCACAAACACCGCTAGGTCTGGAACTTAATCCTGCGGTTGTGGTCAGACTGCTCGCTAGCTGGTCGGACTAAACACACAAAGCAAACAGGATAAAACACATCAATATATGTTTCCTATAAAACTTCTAGGTTCTTATACCCAGATCTAGGTCAAACATATAATCATTTAAACACGTAACACTTATGGTCTGTTTTCTTTTAAAACCATATTATAAATTCTCGTTTTGAGAAAACGTTCTAACTTCTCTCTAGAAGTTATTTTAGGTATCGCAATACCTAAAGAAAACTATTTATAGTATAGACCTAATTGTCAAAACAATTCTCGGTCATATACTAAGTATTTAGCAAAACCGATTGCTAAATCTTTAAAATCGTTTAAACGTTGACTTTAACTCTTTTAAAGTCCATTATAAACGTTTAACCTTACTTTTAAAATCTCCTTTTAAAAGTCTTTAGGTTTAGGTTATAAAACCTTTTCACTTTCTTCTAACACAAGTTATCATTTTAAAATATATCACTTTGATTAAAACCATTTATTAAAAATGTCTTAGGTTCGGTTGGAAAACACCTCGGGTTATTAGGCGAAAGCACGTCGGAATCGCCCCCGGAAAGTCCCCCGAAAACCGAAGAAAATCGACCCCCGACTGCTCGTTGGGGCAGCTGTGCGCCCGCACAGAAGCACTGTGTGGTCGCACAGTTGCAGCTGTGCGGTCGCACAGCATTTCAAAGCTGTGCGTCCGCACAGCTGATGCTGTGCGCCCGCACAGCATAGTGTGCGTCCACAATCACGAACGAAATAAATCAATAAACGATAGTTCGATACGGTAGCCGTTTATAAAAGAGTTTATATTCGAAATAAATCAAAATAAACGTTTAATACGGATATAATACCTCGATTACTTGAGTAATCATTGAAGAAATTGAGTAGAATCGAGAAACAGACGAAATGGACGAAACCCTAATCTCGTCGTCGCTTCAGAGCCTAAGTTGCTCTTATTTCCTTTAAAAAGGAAATGAAATGGCTTCTGAGCCATAACTCGTAACCTAATATGATATATATATGATTGGCTAATGTGTTGTTTAGTACTAGCTCAATCATGCACTTTAAACTAACTTCTAAACTAGTCGTTCGTAGCCTAAACGGAAACGACTTCCAAATTTCGTGAAAATTTTACCAAAAATCTAATAAAATATAACAAGAATAAAAATATAATTTTTATTCCCATCCGACTTATATTTTATTCTTAATAAATCATTTTTGATTTATTAAGCCCGCATTGAGTGCGCTTGATAAAATTTCTGCTTCCAAATTTTATCAAATTTTCACGATAACCTTTTTAAAATATTTCGCGAATATTAGTACCAAAAATATTCGCTAGGGACTTATGAATTATTCTGCACCCAATTCATAAATCCATATTATCACCGTTAACTATATAATTAATCAAATTTAAAGTCTAAAAATTTAAATTTGCAATCCTATACATATTATAAATTTAGGGACACTTGTAAATTAAATTTATCTTTAAATATAATTTACCTACTCCCGTCTAATAAAATATTAGACACGTGGCTATAGTTTTCCTTGTCGAACCTAGGACAAATCATATAGATCTCGAGTGAGATTTTAACTCAATAGATACTTAGACTCGAGATAAACAAGTTGCATAACTTGTCGCATTATCGACCCCGTAGTCGACTATGTTTGCTAATCGTAAAATAGTCCGACCTCTAAATGAAACTGACATTCTTGAAGTTCAGAATGTCCTCTACAAGTTTTGTTTAGGTCTCAGACTAATACTAGGGCCCGAAGGTATCGGAAACTAGCCCTTAACTTATTAACTTGGGCTGTCCAGAAAATCAGAAATGTTACGCGCATCGTAATGTTATGATATGTTTGGGCCACTTAGAGGCTTAATTTGCAGAAACCTAAACCTAGACATATTTAGAGGACACTCTTATGTTTCCGTACCAACAAACGGAACTTAATTCAGGGCTGCATAGCTCAAGATATTGTCCTTGCAATATGGTTGTTCTGCAGCACATATTCTGCAATATCTTCAAACAATGTTCAACATACAAACTCACTAATATTCATCTCTAACAACTCCATTGCAAGCTTACAATCATCAATTGAATCTTATACTCTTAGCCTTGATCATGGCCGAACCTATCACCATCCATTCATATCAAAATTTCATGAATTTTCAACTTATACTTGACAATTTCATATCACTAACCTCATTTCTAACATTTGAAACCATCATCACTAACTTAAACAATTAATCACGAAACAACAACAGCAAACCCTAACTCCATGTCGTGAATTTTACCTTTATTAACAGGTATAGATCAGTAGAGCTCCTCCTCCTCATTCCGTGGCCGCAAGAATCGTCCAATTCCGTCAAGGAATAAAAGAGTTATGATGATTTGAAGTTTGGAAGGTAAGGAGAAGAAGAACATACGGGTTCTTTCTTATTTCAGCTAGAGAAATGAGGTTTTGCTGAATTTTAATTCATTTTTCTTGTTTTTATATTAATGGCCTAAGTCTCTCTTTAGTCCTTAGACTTGCCACCTCCTCACTTCACAATTTGTAACTTTTCTTTTGTCCAATTTAGTCCGTCGAATGCTAAATCTTTTAGATCCGATCAATTCCATATTATTTATTTTCAAATAAATAATATTAGTCTCATATCTTATAATATCAGTTTCCGATATCTTATTTTGACAATTTTAGCCAAAAACGCTCAAATTCCAATTTTGAGCTAACTTGCACTTTCTCTCTCTTTTGTGTCCAAATTTCACTTTAATAATTATCGTTAACCATTTTATCGATATTTATTTTTATAAATATTAATTCCCGTATATATTCTATTTAATTTCTATTTTCTGGGAATTAAAAGCTCATTTTCAAATTTTAAGCTAAAGTTGACTTTTAGCCACATTCTCAACTTTATCTTTTTAATCCAATTCCATCTTTCTTATGGAATATTATAGTTGAAATTTTCTTATTAAAATTTCAATATCGACCTACTCGTTTTCTCTTTATCCAACTACTCCGTTTAATTTCTTACTTTTCTCATTTTGACAATTCAAAATGAGATTCATCGCTTCTTTCCAAAATCTCGAAATTCCAGGTTATTATAATCTTCCCTCTTTACAAAAAATTCGTCCTCGAATTTTCATAATTCTTATTCCTTTAACCCGGTAACAACTTTAACCGTCCTTTTTAATCTCTTTATATACCAACTTGCTTTATCTTAAACCGTCTTATTATCAATCTTAGACATTAATCAGAACTATATTTGATTAATCTTTAGCAATCCAATTGGTTGACTTAACATTTTAAGTCAACTTAGACTTTTCCAAAACTGACTCTCGAGCCTACTTCGGCTATCCAAACCGCTAATCTAAAAGCGTCTATTTACCAAATAAAATTAGTATTCTTATAGTCGGCAAAGTGGTCTACCACTTCTGTTTAGACTTTGAGTTGAGATTCCTTCTCGAAGGTATCAGAAATCAACCACAAGGTTGCCTTCTTGAGCTGAATTCGAAAGACTACAAAACTGCCGTCATGGATGATGTTAAAGCCAATGAACCAAGCATTTATTTCAGTCTTTTTCCAAATTTTATTTCATATCCCTATATTTCAATACCTAATCTACAACTTTCGTGAAGAGTCGAACTTTTTCCGACATTTTCTCGGTTTCCGAAATCGCTTTCGAAGTTGGCTACTAGCCACACTTGCCTTTCTTGCTTAACTTCGTGTTTTTCGGTCATCTTTAAGCTTGAAAAACAATCAATCCAATTGAACCACATCATGATTAAACTATCCAAGTTTAATATATGCTATGTCATCTACTTATGTCCATTGACTTCGATTAAAAGTAATCGAGTCTCGGGGTCCAATCTTTGTCCGACACATGGCCTCGTGGGCTGACTGGGAACTGCACTTTGTAGTCGCAAATTCCAACTTATCTCATCCTGACGATCCCTTTGACGTTCATACTCATCGTTTACTTATAATTTCTAATTAAGTATAAAATTGACCTTTTGCTTTATCTTAAAGCGTATTTCTTATCATTTGGGTTATCGTGTTTGCGTAAACCAAAGAATGCGTAACACCTATCTTATGTTCGAATAACGTCGCTCCTTTACTTTTCCTTCTTAATCTTATTCTTAACATTTCCTTGTTAGGTATTACTATTCTTGATAGCCTTTATCTTTGTCTCCAATCCTATAACCTCCCATGTTTATCGGAGTCTAACGTCATCTTATTTGCGTTCCTCGTATCTTTCTTGCGCCCGATCATGTCTATACTTATCTTTTCCTACCACGTTTTCGCTGCAATACTCTGATTATCCACTTTCTAACTGTTGTTCTTACAGTTAGGTTTATACGATCTTTCACTTGACATCCTTATTGATGTCTTATGGTATATGGGGACACTTTTCTTTTTATATCCCATGAAATGACATTGTTCACTACACACATTAATAGGTGTCATGTCTATCCTTTATGGCATACTTCTTATCTTTTGATCCTTTAACTTGAATAGTCTATTCGGGATTGGTAAAATTCTTACTATAGTCCAATGTACTCCTTATATTAGATTCTTACTAATATCTGATCTATTAGTAAGGTCCATCTTAAACTTATGTCAAGTCCTTCTGCTTGACTCTTCTGCCTGCGATTATTCCAAATCCATATTCTTTTACCGTACGTTTGTATTCTTCATATTAGGTGTCTTTCTGTCAGACTACCTTACTATGCTATGCTCCTTCCTCATTTGTTCTTATCGAGTACTAGGCGTTATACACGTGCTACTCGTTCGATTCTTCTCACCCTTACATGGTCTTTCCATGGCCCGTATTCGTTTCGGGTCTTTATTTTTCCTTTCTTTCCGCTTTACATTTCTATGTTTTTCCCATCTCATATTTAGGTAAGTACCAATCATAGGTATCTTACCGACACCCTTCATGCCTTACATCGACCATCTCGATCTTACCTTATTATTATAAGGGCTTAATGCTTATATTGGGGTGTGTTTTATCACATACATTCGTTCTTGTTTAACAAGAATCTTTCATCTTTATTGTCGCAGGGCTTTACATCTCGGTTTCTTACAAAACAAATACATTTCAAACATTTCTGACTTTGCTAACCGGTTAGTCTTTGGATCTCTTCTTTCCTTTCAAATCATTTAAAATAGGGTTAATTTCTAAAAAAATCACGAACTTTACACGAAATTTCATTTTAATCATGAACTTTAAAAGTTGTCATTTAAAGGCACGAACTTTCATTTTGTTTCAAATCTATCGCCAAAGTAAAATCCGATGTATTTTATCGAACCAAAAATTCCTAATCCTATATACTATAACTAAAAGATAATAAGATTTAATGTCGATTTATAATTTGGGTCTTTCATTAATGATTTATTAAAGAATTTAGTCAACAAAAATACACTGAAATGATAGATTTGAAACAAAATGAAAGTTCGTGCCTTTAAATGACAACTTTTAAAGTTCATGATTAAAATGAAACTTCGTGTAAAGTTCGTGATTTTTTTAGGAATTAACCCTTTAAAATATCAGTACAATATAGCTCAGAGTGATGACACCTCTCATCACTAAAGAGTTGCTCGATAAAATCACATTTCTTTCACTACTTATGAAGATATGATGCATGATGTTTTTTGTTTGAAAATCATGTTTTATATGCATTGTTAAACGTGATCATGACATATCATATGCGAGGTCTGAGCACATTGCACTGTTTAAAATCATGAGATTTTCTCTTTTTTTTTTAAATCACAGTAAGTCCCTCCAGATTACACACCTTGCGACATTAACGTCTTTTCATTATTCTTTATTGGGGTTTTATTATAATTTCGATATTGGACTTATCGTTTTCCTTTAACACTTATCAAAGTGTTTTATAGCTAATGCTATTCTTTTAACATTGCTAACTGGATCTTTTGCTTCCCCGTTTCAATACTCTTTTATCTTTACCGTTCACTATCTTGACCATACTTTGATACCACGTAGCTCTCAGGCTCACAGATCAATCTTTCATAGCATTCCTTTTTTTAATATCGCTTACCATTTTCATGGTAATGGAAACGTAATATAGGGGATTACGTTTTACGTCGCATATATGCTATGTGTTCCATGCTTTTTTTTTCATTCGATTCTTCTATAGGCAACTACGTTTAGGATAAAGCCTATGTGCGCGGGTTTCTTAATCTAACACTTTAGGCTTTCATCTCAGCAATATCCATCTGATCAACCAATCACATAACAATAAAATAATACAATTATTTCAATCACATAAGCACGTATGGCATATAAACACGCTAATCATATAAGCATGTATGGTACACAACACAAAATCAGGTCATACCTGATGGTGCCTAACTAGACTCGCCCCTTTCTCGAGTCACGATGCCACGTTCGCGTTTTCTAGCGCGTGTAATCACTTCTACCTCTTTGCACGAGTGCAGGGTTATGCCAAGTACTAATGGCACAATCCTTAATCACATGGTATTTTTTTTGTCTGAAGAAGACGGATCAAATCGATTTACAGCTCTACTTACAGTCGCTGGCTATCTGAATAGCCCTAGCGGATAATGAGCTATAATGCTCATACATATTGAAATAGAAATATCTTATTGTGATATTCCATTCTCACAACGTCCAACTTCAATTTTTGTTTGGCACATGCATATGTTATCGAAACTTAACACACATCCTCACCTCAACCATGTACTTCACAAAGAGCAAACAACGTTTCATAAATAGATCGATGAACTTAGCAGAAACAATCAATCAATGACAATCAGACTCAGGTGAGACTCTTTTCTATAGCTGCAGTAGTTCCTAGGTACTCAATTACCGACTGGCAGTAGTATCAATCTGCCCCAAACAATATTAGCAGTAGTAACTGGACTAACTGCTCTGATACCAACTTTTTCACGACCCGAAATCTCGAGTCGAAACCGGCGCTAGGGAATGGGAATGGTAGTTCCGAAACCCGTAGCAAGCCTAAAATTCACTAAAACGTTTTCGCAAAACATCAATCATACATTGGCATTATAGCGGAAGCATATACATATACACATCTTTATACACTAGTAACTTATTGACACAAAATACTTGGGCTTATTGTTTCCATATCATGGACGTACTAGCCCGATACATACTATTGTTCAAAACCATATCATCACGGGTATTCACCTTCCGTGTACAAAACATATTCACACATTTTCAATCAACATCAAGCTTATAGAAGCATATTCAATTATGCGCATAATTCATATGTTGGGCCAAATCGCCTTTTAGGCAACCAACGTATTGTTATTGGCCCGAATCGCCATTTAGGCAACCAATAACCGAATTATCACAATGTTGGCCCAAATCGCCCTATAGGCAACCAACATATTGTTATTGGCCCGAATCACCATTTAGGCAACCAATAACTCAATCTCACGTCGTTGGCCCGAATCGCCATTTTAGGCAACCAACGACTATTATCAATTATCATTAAATATTCAAATATAAGCATGAAATGATCATCAGATCCAAACATTACACACTTGAACATTTCAACCATGATTGACAAGCGCATTTACATCTCAAATCAACACAACACATTCACACCACACATTTACAAAGCAACATAAATAATACAATACAAGCCAAACAATTCTAATACAATTAAGTCGTATACAAACGACACAAACCAATCCAATCAATTCAAGCCAACAAAAGCAATCCAAACAAAACAATAAAAATCAATCCAAACAACTCATTCCAAACAATTCAAGTGATGCATTTAAATACTATTCATATAGTATATAACATAAGTTTAATATGATAATGCGAGTAAGTAAAATATACTCACCGCTTGCTTATCCAAAATCCTCGTTATTAATAGCGTAAGCTCCCTGAGCTCCATGTCCTCTATTAGTTTTCCTTGTCGAACCTAGGACAAATCATATAGATCTCGAGTGAGATTTTAACTCAATAGATACTTAGACTCGAGATAAACAAGTTGCATAACTTGTCGCATTATCGACCCCGTAGTCGACTATGTTTGCTAATCGTAAAATAGTCCGACCTCTAAATGAAACTGACATTCTTGAAGTTCAGAATGTCCTCTACAAGTTTTGTTTAGGTCTCAGACTAATACTAGGGCCCGAAGGTATCGGAAACTAGCCCTTAACTTATTAACTTGGGCTGTCCAGAAAATCAGAAATGTTACGCGCATCGTAATGTTATGATATGTTTGGGCCACTTAGAGGCTTAATTTGCAGAAACCTAAACCTAGACATATTTAGAGGACACTCTTAAGTTTCCGTACCAACAAACGGAACTTAATTCAGGGCTGCATAGCTCAAGATATTGTCCTTGCAATATGGTTGTTCTGCAGCACATATTCTGCAATATCTTCAAACAATGTTCAACATACAAACTCACTAATATTCATCTCTAACAACTCCATTGCAAGCTTACAATCATCAATTGAATCTTATACTCTTAGCCTTGATCATGGCCGAACCTATCACCATCCATTCATATCAAAATTTCATGAATTTTCAACTTATACTTGACAATTTCATATCACTAACCTCATTTCTAACATTTGAAACCATCATCACTAACTTAAACAATTAATCACGAAACAACAACAGCAAACCCTAACTCCATGTCGTGAATTTTACCTTTATTAACAGGTATAGATCAGTAGAGCTCCTCCTCCTCATTCCGTGGCCGCAAGAATCGTCCAATTCCGTCAAGAAATAAAAGAGTTATGATGATTTGAAGTTTGGAAGGTAAGGAGAAGAAGAACATACGGGTTCTTTCTTATTTCAGCTAGAGAAATGAGGTTTTGCTGAATTTTAATTCATTTTTCTTGTTTTTATATTAATGGCCTAAGTCTCTCTTTAGTCCTTAGACTTGCCACCTCCTCACTTCACAATTTGTAACTTTTCTTTTGTCCAATTTAGTCCGTCGAATGCTAAATCTTTTAGATCCGATCAATTCCATATTATTTATTTTCAAATAAATAATATTAGTCTCATATCTTATAATATCAGTTTCCGATATCTTATTTTGACAATTTTAGCCAAAAACGCTCAAATTCCAATTTTGAGCTAACTTGCACTTTCTCTCTCTTTTGTGTCCAAATTTCACTTTAATAATTATCGTTAACCATTTTATCGATATTTATTTTTATAAATATTAATTCCCGTATATATTCTATTTAATTTCTATTTTCTGGGAATTAAAAGCTCATTTTCAAATTTTAAGCTAAAGTTGACTTTTAGCCACTTTCTCAACTTTATCTTTTTAATCCAATTCCATCTTTCTTATGGAATATTATAGTTGAAATTTTCTTATTAAAATTTCAATATCGACCTACTCGTTTTCTCTTTATCCAACTACTCCGTTTAATTTCTTACTTTTCTCATTTTGACAATTCAAAATGAGATTCATCGCTTCTTTCCAAAATCTCGAAATTCCAGGTTATTATAATCTTCCCTCTTTACAAAAAATTCGTCCTCGAATTTTCATAATTCTTATTCCTTTAACCCGGTAACAACTTTAACCGTCCTTTTTAATCTCTTTATATACCAACTTGCTTTATCTTAAACCGTCTTATTATCAATCTTAGACATTAATCAGAACTATATTTGATTAATCTTTAGCAATCCAATTGGTTGACTTAACATTTTAAGTCAACTTAGACTTTTCCAAAACTGACTCTCGAGCCTACTTCGGCTATCCAAACCGCTAATCTAAAAGCGTCTATTTACCAAATAAAATTAGTATTCTTATAGTCGGCAAAGTGGTCTACCACTTCTGTTTAGACTTTGAGTTGAGATTCCTTCTCGAAGGTATCAGAAATCAACCACAAGGTTGCCTTCTTGAGCTGAATTCGAAAGACTACAAAACTGCCGTCATGGATGATGTTAAAGCCAATGAACCAAGCATTTATTTCAGTCTTTTTCCAAATTTTATTTCATATCCCTATATTTCAATACCTAATCTACAACTTTCGTGAAGAGTCGAACTTTTTCCGACATTTTCTCGGTTTCCGAAATCGCTTTCGAAGTTGGCTACTAGCCACACTTGCCTTTCTTGCTTAACTTCGTGTTTTTCGGTCATCTTTAAGCTTGAAAAACAATCAATCCAATTGAACCACATCATGATTAAACTATCCAAGTTTAATATATGCTATGTCATCTACTTATGTCCATTGACTTCGATTAAAAGTAATCGAGTCTCGGGGTCCAATCTTTGTCCGACACATGGCCTCGTGGGCTGACTGGGAACTGCACTTTGTAGTCGCAAATTCCAACTTATCTCATCCTGACGATCCCTTTGACGTTCATACTCATCGTTTACTTATAATTTCTAATTAAGTATAAAATTGACCTTTTGCTTTATCTTAAAGCGTATTTCTTATCATTTGGGTTATCGTGTTTGCGTAAACCAAAGAATGCGTAACACCTATCTTATGTTCGAATAACGTCGCTCCTTTACTTTTCCTTCTTAATCTTATTCTTAACATTTCCTTGTTAGGTATTACTATTCTTGATAGCCTTTATCTTTGTCTCCAATCCTATAACCTCCCATGTTTATCGGAGTCTAACGTCATCTTATTTGCGTTCCTCGTATCTTTCTTGCGCCCGATCATGTCTATACTTATCTTTTCCTACCACGTTTTCGCTGCAATACTCTGATTATCCACTTTCTAACTGTTGTTCTTACAGTTAGGTTTATACGATCTTTCACTTGACATCCTTATTGATGTCTTATGGTATATGGGGACACTTTTCTTTTTATATCCCATGAAATGACATTGTTCACTACACACATTAATAGGTGTCATGTCTATCCTTTATGGCATACTTCTTATCTTTTGATCCTTTAACTTGAATAGTCTATTCGGGATTGGTAAAATTCTTACTATAGTCCAATGTACTCCTTATATTAGATTCTTACTAATATCTGATCTATTAGTAAGGTCCATCTTAAACTTATGCCAAGTCCTTCTGCTTGACTCTTCTGCCTGTGATTATTCCAAATCCATATTTTTTTACCGTACGTTTGTATTCTTCATATTAGGTGTCTTTCTGTCAGACTACCTTACTATGCTATGCTCCTTCCTCATTTGTTCTTATCGAGTACTAGGCGTTATACACGTGCTACTCGTTCGATTCTTCTCACCCTTACATGGTCTTTCCATGGCCCGTATTCGTTTCGGGTCTTTATTTTTCCTTTCTTTCCGCTTTACATTTCTATGTTTTTCCCATCTCATATTTAGGTAAGTACCAATCATAGGTATCTTACCGACACCCTTCATGCCTTACATCGACCATCTCGATCTTACCTTATTATTATAAGGGCTTAATGCTTATATTGGGGTGTGTTTTATCACATACATTCGTTCTTGTTTAACAAGAATCTTTCATCTTTATTGTCGCAGGGCTTTACATCTCGGTTTCTTACAAAACAAATACATTTCAAACATTTCTGACTTTGCTAACCGGTTAGTCTTTGGATCTCTTCTTTCCTTTCAAATCATTTAAAATATCAGTACAATATAGCTCAGAGTGATGACACCTCTCATCACTAAAGAGTTGCTCGATAAAATCACATTTCTTTCACTACTTATGAAGATATGATGCATGATGTTTTTTGTTTGAAAATCATGTTTTATATGCATTGTTAAACGTGATCATGACATATCATATGCGAGGTCTGAGCACATTGCACTGTTTAAAATCATGAGATTTTCTCTTTTTTTTTTAAATCACAGTAAGTCCCTCCAGATTACACACCTTGCGACATTAACGTCTTTTCATTATTCTTTATTGGGGTTTTATTATAATTTCGATATTGGACTTATCGTTTTCCTTTAACACTTATCAAAGTGTTTTATAGCTAATGCTATTCTTTTAACATTGCTAACTGGATCTTTTGCTTCCCCGTTTCAATACTCTTTTATCTTTACCGTTCACTATCTTGACCATACTTTGATACCACGTAGCTCTCAGGCTCACAGATCAATCTTTCATAGCATTCCTTTTTTTAATATCGCTTACCATTTTCATGGTAATGGAAACGTAATATAGGGGATTACGTTTTACGTCGCATATATGCTATGTGTTTCATCCTTTTTTTTCATTCGATTCTTCTATAGGCAACTACGTTTAGGATAAAGCCTATGTGCGCGGGTTTCTTAATCTAACACTTTAGGCTTTCATCTCAGCAATATCCATCTGATCAACCAATCACATAACAATAAAATAATACAATTATTTCAATCACATAAGCACGTATGGCATATAAACACGCTAATCATATAAGCATGTATGGTACACAACACAAAATCAGGTCATACCTGATGGTGCCTAACTAGACTCGCCCCTTTCTCGAGTCACGATGCCACGTTCGCGTTTTCTAGCGCGTGTAATATTACTTCTACCTCTTTGCACGAGTGCAGGGTTATGCCAAGTACTACTGGCACAATCCTTAATCACATGGTATTTTTTTTGTCTGAAGAAGACGGATCAAATCGATTTACAGCTCTACTTACAGTCGCTGGCTATCTGAATAGCCCTAGCGGATAATGAGCTATAATGCTCATACATATTGAAATAGAAATATCTTATTGTGATATTCCATTCTCACAACGTCCAACTTCAATTTTTGTTTGGCACATGCATATGTTATCGAAACTTAACACACATCCTCACCTCAACCATGTACTTCACAAAGAGCAAACAACGTTTCATAAATAGATCGATGAACTTAGCAGAAACAATCAATCAATGACAATCAGACTCAGGTGAGACTCTTTTCTATAGCTGCAGTAGTTCCTAGGTACTCAATTACCGACTGGCAGTAGTATCAATCTGCCCCAAACAATATTAGCAGTAGTAACTGGACTAACTGCTCTGATACCAACTTTTTCACGACCCGAAATCTCGAGTCGAAACCGGCGCTAGGGAATGGGAATGGTAGTTCCGAAACCAGTAGCAAGCCTAAAATTCACTAAAACTTTTTCGCAAAACATCAATCATACATTGGCATTATAGCGGAAGCATATACATATCCACATCTTTATACACTAGTAACTTATTGACTCAAAATACTTGGGCTTATTGTTTCCATATCATGGACGTACTAGCCCGATACATACTATTGTTCAAAACCATATCATCATGGGTATTCACCTTTCGTGTACAAAACATATATAACTACAAAGACAGCAAATGAGAATCGACGTTGTATCTAAATGTTGTACTAGACCACAACTTTGGTCAGACAAGACACTACTGCAGCATATACGGAAGTCTGGACTGCAAACGACAAGATTTACTTCCGATCAAAGAATGGACTTCTAGCCAAGTCCAGAGTCTAGGTACCTGAAAGCAAACAATGTGGGGGGGGGGGGGGTCAGCTTTGAGCTGAGTGAGATATACGTTACACACCCAATTATCAAAATAGCATCGCCTTTATAAAACCATTGTGTGCAAATAAAAACTTTTCATATACATATACTTTCAAACAATTCAAATGGAAAATAGGAAAAACAAGTCTTAATCTTAGTCTTATATCGCTCTAGGTATTTACCTAGTCTTATTGAAGATATTGCCTTTTCTATCCATCATAAATTCTGGGCTAATCACCAGACACAAAGTCTAGAAATCAATCAACCATACACAAATACAAAATGCCCGATATAATTCAACCGAGCTCACACCACACAACGTTCACAAAACGCCCACACCATACTAAATATACACATTCATAAGCATTCCAAGTAACTAAAATATAGCTCAAGCGATGATTCATTCAACATAAGTAAACACCATAACAAACGTAGTATTCCAATGTTCACTTAAAACCAAACATATTCACACATTTCCAATTAACATCAAGCTTACAGAAGGATATTCAATTATGCGCATAATTCATATGTTGGCCCAAATCGCCTTTTAGGCAACCAACATATTGTTATTGGCCCGAATCGCCATTTAGGCAACCAATAACTGAATTATCACAATGTTGGCCGAAATCACCCTATAGGAAACCAACATATTGTTATTGGCCCGAATCGCCATTTAGGCAACCAATAACTCAATCTCACGTCGTTGGCCCGAATCGCCATTTTAGGCAACGAACGACTATTATCAATTATCATTAAATATTCAAATATAAGCATGAATTGATCATCAGAACCAAACATTACTCACTTGAACATTTCAACCATGATTGACAAGCGCATTTACATCTCAAATCAACACAACACAGTCACACCACACATTTACAAAGCAACATAAATAATACAATACAAACCAAACAATTCTATTACAATTAAGTCGTATACAAACGACACAAACCAATCCAATCTATTCAAGCCAACAAAAGCAATCCAAACAAAACAATAAAAATCAATCCAAACAACTCATTCCAAACAATTCAAGTGATGCATTTAAATACTATTCATATAGTATATAACATAAGTTTAATATGATAATGCGAGTAAGTAAAATATACTCACCGCTTGCTTATCCAAAATCCTCGTTATTAATAGCGTAAGCTCCCTGAGCTCCATGTCCTCTATTAGTTTTCCTTTTCGAACCTAGGACAAATCATATAGATCTCGAGTGAGATTTTAACTCAATAGATACTTAGACTCGAGATAAACAAGTTGCATAACTTGTCGCATTATCGACCCCGTAGTCGACTATGTTTGCTAATCGTAAAATAGTCCGACCTCTAAATGAAACTGACATTCTTGAAGTTCAGAATGTCCTCTACAAGTTTTGTTTAGGTCTCAGACTAATACTAGCACCCGAAGGTGTCAGAACCTAGCCCTTAACTTATTAACTTGGGCTGTCCAGAAAATCAGAAATGTTACGCGCATCGTAATGTTATGATATGTTTGGGCCACTTAGAGGCTTAATTTGCAGAAACCTAAACCTAGACATATTTAGAGGACACTCTTAAGTTTCCGTACCAACAAACGGAACTTAATTCAGGGCTGCATAGCTCGAGATATTGTCCTTGCAATTTGGTTGTTCTGCAGCACATATTCTGCAATATCTTCAAACAATGTTCAACATACAAACTCACTAATATTCATCTCTAACAACTCCATTGCAAGCTTACAATCATCAATTGAATCTTATACTCTTAGCCTTGATCATGGACGAACCTATCACCATCCATTCATATCAAAATTTCATGAATTTTCAACTTATACTTAAACAATTAATCACGAAACAACAACAGCAAACCCTAACTCTATGTCGTTAATTTTACCTTTTTTAACAGGTATAGATCAGTAGAGCTCCTCCTCCTCATTCCGTGGCCGCAAGAATCGTCCAATTCCGTCAAGAAATAAAAGAGTTATGATGATTTGAAGTTTGGAAGGTAAGGAGAAGAAGAACATACGGGTTCTTTCTTATTTCAGCTAGAGAAATGAGGTTTTGCTGAATTTTAATTCATTTTTCTTGTTTTTATATTAATGGCCTAAGTCTCTCTTTAGTCCTTAGACTTGCCACCTCCTCACTTCACAATTTGTAACTTTTCTTTTGTCCAATTTAGTCCGTCGAATGCTAAATCTTTTAGATCCGATCAATTCCATATTATTTATTTTCAAATAAATAATATTAGTCTCATATCTTTTAATATCAGTTTCCGATATCTTATTTTGACAATTTTAGCCAAAAACGCTCAAATTCCAATTTTGAGCTAACTTGCACTTTTTCTCTCTTTTGTGTCCAAATTTCACTTTAATAATTATCGATAACCATTTTATCGATATTATTTTTATAAATATTAATTCCCGTATATATTCTATTTAATTTCTATTTTCTGGGAATTAAAAGCTCATTTTCAAATTTTAAGCTAAAGTTGACTTTTAGCCACTTTCTCAACTTTATCTCTTTAATCCAATTCCATCTTTCTTATGGAATATTATTATTGAAATTTTCTTATTAAAATTTCAATATCGACATACTCGTTTTCTCTTTATCCAACTACTCTGTTTAATTTCTTGCTTTTCTCATTTTGACAATTCAAAATGAGACTCATCGCTTCTTTCCAAAATCTCGAAATTCCAGGTTATTACAACAAATCCAAGCGTTTTACCTTTTTAGCAATATAAGACAAACGTTTACAAACGTTACGAAACAAATCCAAACGTTTCACGTTTTTAGCGATTTAAGCCAAACGTTTACAAACGCCACGAAACAAATCCAAACCTTGAACCTTTTTAGCGATTTAAGCTAAACGTTTACAAATGTTGCAAAACAAATCCAAACGTTGAACCTTTTTAGCGATTTAAGCCAAACGTTTACAAAAGTTACGAAACAAATCCAAACCTTTGGCCTTTTCAGTGATTTAAGCCAAACGTTTACAAACGTTACGAAATAAATCCAAACGTTTCGCCTTTTTAGCAATTTACGCCAAACGTTTACAAACGTTACAAAAAAATCCAACTGTTTCACCTTTTTAGCAATTTAAGCTAAACGTTTACAAACGTTACGAAACAAATCTAAAGGTTTCACCTCTTTAGCGATATAAGCCAAACGTTTAAAAATGTTACGAAACAAATCCAAACGTTGAACCTTTTTAGCGATTTAAGCCAAACGTTTACAAACGTTGCAAAACAAATCCAAAAGTTGATCCTTTTTAGCGATTTATGCCAAACGTTTACAAACATTTCGAAACAAATCCAAATGTTTCGCCTTTTTAGTGATTTAAGCCAAACGTTTACAAAAGTTACGAAACAAATCCAAACGTTTCCCCTTTTTAGCGATTTAAGCCAAACCTTTACAAACGTTACGAATCAAATCCAAACGTTTCACCTTTTTAGCGATTTAAGCCAAACGTTTAGAAACGCTACGAAACAAATTCAAATGTTTCACCTTTTTAGCAATTTAAGCCAAACATGTACAAACACTACGAAACAAATCCAAGCGTTTCACCTTTTTAGCAATTTAAGCCAAACGTTTACAAACGTTACGAAACAAATCCAAACGTTGAACCTTTTTAGCGATTTAAGTCAAACGTTTATAAACGTTGCGAAACAAATCCAAACGTTGAACCTTTTTAGCGATTTAAGCCAAACGTTTACAAACGTTGCGAAACAAATCCAAACGTTGAACCTTTTTATCGATTTAAGCCAAACGTTTACAAACGTATGATACAAATCCAAACGTTTCACCTTTTTAGCGATTTAAGCCAAACGTTTACAAACATTACAAAACAAAACCAAGCGTTTCACTTTTTTAGAAATGTAAGCCAAACGTTTACAAACGTTACGAAACAAATCCAAACGTTTACAAACGTTACGAAATAAATCTAAACGTTACGCCTTTTTAGCAATTTAAGCCAAACGTTTACAAAACGTTACAAAACAAATCCAAGTGTTTCACCTTTTTAGCGATTTATGCCAAACAATTACAAACGTTACGAAACAAAACCAAACGTATAAAACGTTACGAAACAAATCCAAACGTTGCACATTTTTAGCGATTTAAGCCAAACCTTTACAAATTTTACGAAAACAAACCCAAGCGTTTCCCCTTTTTAGCAATTTAAGCCAAACGTTTACAAACGTTGCAAAACAAATCCAAGCGCTTCACCTTTTTAGCTATTTAAGCGAAACGTTTAGAAATGTTCCGAAACAAATCCAAGCGTTTCGCCTTTTTAGTAATTTAAGCCAAACGTTTACAAAGGTTACGAAACAAATACAAGTGTTTCACCTTTTTAGCAATTTTAGCCAAACGTTTACAAATATTACGAAACAAATCCAAACGTTTCACCTTCTTAGCGATTTAAGCCGAACGTTTAAAAACGTTAGGAAACAAAACCAAACATTTCACCTTTTTAGCAATTTAAACCAAACGTTTACAAACCTTACGAAACAAATCCAAATGTTTCCCATTTTAGCGATTTAAACCAAACGTTTAAAACGTTTCAAGACAAATCCAAACATTTCACCGTTTTAGCAATTTATGCCAACATTTACAAACGTTACGAAACAAATCCAAACGTTTCATCTTTTTAGCGATTAAAGCTAAACTCTTAGAAACGTTACAAAACAAATCCAAAAATTTCACCTTTTTAGCGATTTAAGCCTAGCGTTTACAAACGTTAAGAAAAAAATCCAAACGTTTCACCTTTTTAGCGATTTAAGCCAAACATTTACAAAGGTTATGAAACAAATCCTAATGTTTCACCTTTTTAGCAATTTAGGGCAAACGTTTACAAACGTTACAAAACAAATCCAAGCATTTCACCTTTTTAGCAATTTAAACCAAACGTTTACAAACTTTAGGAAACAAATCTAAGCGTTTCACCTTTGTAGTAATTTATGCCAAATGTTTACAAAGGTTACGAAACAAATTCTAATGTTTCATCTTTTTAGCGATTTAAGACAAACATTTACAAACGTTACGAAAGAAACCCAAACGTTTCACCTTTTTAGCGATTTAAGACAAACATTTACAAACGTTATAATACAAATCCTAACGTTTCTCCTTTTTGGCATTTTAAGCCAAACGTTGACAAACGTTACGAAACAAATCCAAATGTTTCACCTTTTTACCGATTTAAGTCAAACGTTTACAAATATTACGAAAGAAATCCAAACATTTCGCCTTTTTAGCAATTTAAGCCAAACGTTTACAAACATTATGAAACAAATCCAAACTTTTCACCTTTTTAACGATTTAAGCCAAACGTTTACAAACATTACGAAACAAAACCAAACGCATAAAACGTTACGAAACAAATCCAAACGCTCACATTTTTAGCGATTTAAGCCAAACCTTTACCAATGTTACGAAACAAAACCAAGTGTTTCACCTTTTTAGCAATTTAAGCCAAACGTTTACAAACGTTATAAAACAAATCCAAGCGTTTCTCCTTTTTGGCAATATAAGCCAAACGTTAACAAACGTTCCGAAACAAATCACAGAGTTTCCCATTTTTTGAAATTTAAGATAAACGTTTACAAACGTTACAAAACAAATCCAAGCGTTTCACCTTTTTAGCAATTTAAGCCAAACGTTTATAAAATTAACGAAACAAATCCAAATGTTTCACCTTTATAGCGATTTCAGCCGAACGTTTACAAACATTAAAAAACTAAACCAAATGTTTTACCTTTTTAGCAATTTAGCCCAAACGTTTACAAACGTTACGAAACAAATCCAAACGTTTCCCCTTTTTAGTGATTTAAGCCAAACGTTTCACCTTTTTAGCGATTTAAGCCAAACGTTTTCAAACGTTACGAAACAAATCCAAATGTTTCAAATTTTTAGAAATTTAAGCCAAATGTTTACAAACGTTACGAAACATAACCAAGCGTTTCACCTTTGTAGCAATTTAAGCCAAATGTTACAAAACAAATCCAACCGTTTCACATTTTTAGCAATTTAAGCAAAACTTTTGCAAACATTACGAAACAAAAACAAGTGTTTCACCTTTTTAGCAATTTAAGTCAAACTTTTATTAACGTTACGAAATAAATCCAAGCGTTTCACCTTTTTAGCAATTTAAGCCAAACATTTACAAACATTACGAAACAAATTCAACAATTTCATATTTTTCGCGATTTAAGCCAAACAGTTACAAACGTATGAAACGAATCCAAACGTTTACAAACGTACGAAACTAATCCAAACGTTTCACTTTTTTAGCGATTTAAACCAAACGTTCACAAAGGTTACGAAACAAGTCCAAATTTTTGAACTTTTTAGCAATTTAGGTCAAACGTTTACAAACGTTACGAAACAAATTCAAGCATTTCACCTTTTTAGCTATTTAAGCCAAACTTGTACAAACGTTTCAAAACAAATCCAAGCGTTTCACCTTTATAGCGATTTAAGCCAAACGTCTACAAACGTTACGAAAATAATCCAAATGTTTCACCTTTTTAGCGATTTAAGCCAAACGTTTACAAAGGTTATGAAACAAATCCAAATGTTTCGCCTTTTTAGCAATTTAAGCCAAACGTTTAAAAACGTAACGAAACAAATCAAAGTGTTTCACCTTTTAAGCAATTTAAGCCAAACGTTTAAAAACGTTACGAAACAAATCAAAGCGCTTCACCTTTTTAGAAATTTAAGACAAACGTTTAGAAACGTGATGAAACAAAACCAAGTGTTTAACCTTTTTAACAATTTAAGCGAAACCTTTACAAACGCTACGAAACAAATCCAAGCGTTTCACCTTTTTAGCAATTTAAACCAAACGTTTACAAACGTTACGAAACAAATCCAAGCGTTTCACCTTTTAAGGAAGTTAAGCCAAACGTTTACAAACGTTACGAATCAAATCCAAACGTTTCACCTTTTTAGCTATTTAAGCCAAACGTTTTCAAATGTTATGAAAGAAATCCAAACGTTTTACCTTTTTAGCAATTTAAGCCAAACGTTTAAAAACGTAACGAAACAAATCAAAGTGTTTCACCTTTTAAGCAATTAAAGCCAAACGTTTAAAAAAGTTACGAAACAAATCAAAGCGTTTCACCTTTTTAGCAATTTAAGCCAAACGTTTAGAAAAGTTACGAAACAAATCAAAGCATTTCACATTTTTAGAAATTAAAGCCAAACGTTTACAAACGTTACGAAAAAAACCAAGCGTTGAACCTTTTTAGCAATTTAAGCCAAATCTTTACAAACGTTACGAAACAAATCCAAGAGTTTCACTTTTTTGGCAATTTAAGCCAAACGTTTACAAACGTTATGAAACAAATCGAAGCATTTCACCTTTTTAGCAATTTAAGCCAAATGTTTACGAACGTTACGAAACAAATCCAAACGTTTCACCTTTTTAACTATTTAAGCCAAACGTTTACAGACTTTATGAAAAAAATCCAAATGTTTCACCTTTTTAGCGATTTAAGCCAAACGTTTACAAAGGTTATGAAACAAATCCAAACGTTTCACCTTTTTAGCAATTTAAGCCAAACGTTTAAAAACGTAACAAAACAAATCAAAGGGTTTCACCTTTTTAGCAATTTAAGCCAAACGTTTAAAAACGTTACTAAACAAACCAAAAGTTTCCCATTTTTTAACAATATATGCCAAACCTTTACAAACGTTACGAAACAAAACAAAGGGTTTAACCTTTTTAGAAATATAAGCCAAACCTTTCCAAACGTAACGAAACAAATCCAAGCGTTTCACCTTTTTAGCAATTTAAGCCAAACGTTTACAAATGTTACGAAACAAATCCAATCATTTCATCTTTTTAGCAATTTAAGCCAAACGTTTACAAACATTACGAAACAAATCTAAACTTTTAACCTTTTTAGCTATTTAAGCTAAACGTTTGCAAACGTTACGAAAAAAATCCAAATGTTTCACATTTTTAGCGATTTAAGCCAAATATTTACAAAGGTTATGAAACAAATCCAAATGTTTCACCTTTTTAGCAATTTAAGCCAAACGTTTAAAAACGTTACGAAACAAGTGATTGAAGCCAAAGATTTACAAATGTTACGAAACAAATCCAACTGTTTCGAAACAAATCCAAACGTTGAAAACGTTAAGAACCAAATTCAAACGTTTCGCATTTTTAGCGATTTAAGCTAAACGTTTACAAACGTTACGAAACAAAGTCAAACGTTTACAATCGTTTCGAAACAAATACAAACGATTCACCTTTTTAGAAATTTAAGCCAAACGTTTACTTACGTTACAGAACAAAACCAAATGTTTCGCATTTTTAACGATTTAAGCCAAATGTTTACAAACGCTGCGAAACTAATCCAAACGTTTCCCCTTTTTAGCGATTGAACCCAATCGTTTACAAACGTTACGAAATAAATCCAAACGTTTTACCTTTTTAGCGATTTAGGCCAAATGTTTACAAACATTACGAAACAAAACCAAACGTTTTACATTTTTACCGATTTAAGCCAAACGTTTACAATCGCTACGAAACTAAACCAAACGGTTAAAACGTTGCGAAATAAACGGTACGAAATAAATCGAAACGTTTACAAATGTTACGAAACAAAACCAAACGTTTCACCTTTTAAACGATTAAAGCCAAACGATTACAAACATTAAGAAACAAAACCAAACATTTCACCCTTTTAGCAATTTAAGCGTTTACAAACATTACAAAACAAAACTAAACGTTTCACCTTTTAGCGATTTAAGCCAAACATTTACAAACATTACGTAACAAAACCAAGCGTTTAAAACGTTACGAAACAAACGTTACAAAACAAATCCAAACGTTTACAAACATTACGAAACAATACCAAACGTCTCACCTTTTTAGTGATTTAAGCCAAACATTCACAAACGTTACGAAACAAAACCAAACGTTTCACCTTTTTAGCGATTTATGCCATACGTTTACAAACGTTGCGAAACAAATCCAAACGTTTCACCTTTTTATCTATTTAAGCAAAACGTTTACAAACGTTATGAAATAAATTCAAACGTTTCACCTTTTTAGCGATTTAAGGCAAACGTTTACAAACATTACGAAACAAAACCAAATGTTTCACCTTTTTAGCGATTTAAGCCAAACCTTTACAAACATTACGAAACAAAACCAAACGCTTAAAAAGTTACGAAACAAATCGAAATGTTACAAAACAACACCAAACGTTTCCCCATTTTAGCGATTTAAGCCAACGTTTATAAACGTTAAGAAACAAAACCAAACGTTTGTAAATGTCACGAAACAAATCCAATCGTTTCACCTTTTTAGTAATTGAAGCCAAACGTTTACAAACGCTACGAAACAAATCCAAACGTTTCGAAACCAATCCAAACGTTTAAAACTTTACGAAACAAATCAAACTGTTTCACCTTTTTAGCGATTTAAGCCGATCGTTTACAGAGGTTAAGAAACAAAACCAAATATTTCAACTTTTTATCGATTTAAGCCAAACGTTTACAAACGTAACGAAACAAATACAAACGTTTCCCCGTTTTAGCGATTTAAGCCAAACGTTTACAAACGTTACGAAGAAAACACAAATGTTTCACCTTTTTACGATTTAAGCCAAACGTTTACAAACGTTACAAAACAAATCCAAACGTTTCACCTTTTAAGCAATTTAAGCCAAACATTTACAAACGTTACCAAACAAATCCAGATGTTTCACCTTTTTAGCAATTTAAATCCAAACGTTTCCCCTCTTTAGCGATTTAAGCCAGACGTTTACAAACGTTACAAAAGAAATCGAAACGTTTCACCGTTTTAGCGATTTAAGCTAAACGTTTAACCTTTTTATCGATTTAAGCCAAACGTTTACAAATGCTACGAAACAAATCCAAATGTTTCACCTTTTTAGCGATTTAAGCCAAGCGTTTACAAATAATACGAAACTAATCCAAACGTTTAACCTTTTTAGCGATTTAAAACAAACGTTTACAAATATTATGAAACAAATCCAAACGTTTCACCCTTTTAGCGATTTAAGCCAAACGCTTACAAACATTACGAAACAAAACCAAACGTTTTACCTTTTTAGCGATTTAAGCAAAACGTTTACAAACGTTACGAAACAAATACATGTGTTTCACCTTTTTAGCGATTTAAGCCAAAAGTATACAAACGTTTCGAAACAAATCCAAGCGTTTCACCTTTTAAGCGATATAAGCCAAACGTTTAAAAACGATATGAAAAAAATCCAAACGTTACGAAACAAATCCAAACGTTTCACCTTTTTTGCGATTTAAGCCAAACTTTTAAAAACCTCACGAAACAAATCCAAATGTTTCACCTTTTGAGCGATTTATGCCGAACCTTTACAAATATTACAAAACAAAACATGACGTTTCACCTTTTTAGCGATTTAAGCCAAACGTTTACAAACGTTATGAAACAAATCCAAACGTGTCTCCTGTTTAGCGATTTAAGCCAAACGTTTACAAAAGTGACGAAACAAAACCAAACGTTTACAACGTTACGAAAAAAATTAAAACGTATCACATTTTTAGCGATTTAAACCAAATGTTCACAAACGTTACGAAACAAATCCAAGTGTTTCACCTTTTTTGCAATTTAAGCCAAACGTTTACAAACGTTTCAAAAAAATCCAAACGCATAACCTTTTTAGCGATTTAAGCCAAACTTTTACAAATGTTACGAAACAAATCCAAATGTTTCACCTTTTTAGCGATTTAAGCCAAACATTTACGAAGGCTATGAAACAAATCCAAATGTTTCAACTTTTTAGCAATTTAAGCCAAACGTTTACAAACGTTACGAAACAAATCCAAGCGTCTCACCTTTTTAGCAATGTAAACCAAACGTTTAAAAACGTTACGAAACAAATCCAAGCGTTTAACCTTTTTAGCAATTTAAGCCAAACGTTTACAAACGTTACGAAACAAATCCAAACGTTTCGCCTTTTTATATATTTAAGCCAAACATTTACAAACGTTACGAAACAAATCCAAATGTTTCCACTTTTTAGCGATTTTAGCCAAACGTGTGCAAACGTTACAAAACAAATCCAAACTTTTAAACTTTTTAGCAATTTAAGCCCAACGTTTACAAACGTTACGAAACAAATCCAAACGTTTTCACCTTTTTAGCGATTTAAGCCAAACGTTTACAAACGTTTACGAAACAAATTTAAACGTTTACAAACGTTACAAAACAAAACCAAACGTTTCACATTTTTAGCCATTTAAGTAAAACGTTTACAAATGTAACGAAACAAAAATCCAAACGTTTCACGTTTTTAGCAATTTCAGCAAAACTTATACAAACGTGACAAAAAATATCCAAACTTTTTTACCTTTTTAGCGATTTAAGCCAAACATTTACAAAGGTTATGAAGCAAATACAAATGTTTCCCCTTTTTAGCAATTTAAGCCAAACGTTTACAAACGTTACGAAACAAATCCAAGCGTTTCACCTTTTTAGCAATTTAAGCCAAACGTTTACAAACGTTAAGAAACAAATCCAAACGTTTCACCTTTTTAGCGATTTAAGCCACACTTTTACAAACGTTACGAAACAAATCCAAACGTTTCATCATTTTAGCGATTTAAGCCAAACTTTTACAAAGGGTACGAAACAAATCCAAACGTTTCGCCTTTTTAGCGATTTAAGCCAAACATTTACAAAGGCTATGAAACAAATCCAAATGTTTTAACTTTTTAGCAATTTAAGCCAAACGTTTACAAACGTTACGAAACAAATCCAAGCGTTTCACCTTTTTAGCAATGTAAACCAAACGTTTACAAACGTTACGAAACAAATCCAAGCGTTTCACCTTTTCAGCAATTTAAGCCAAACGTTTACAAACGTTACGAAACAAATCCAAACGTTTCACCTTTTTATCTATTTAAGCCAAACGTTTACAAACGTTACGAAACAAATCCAAATGTTTCCACTTTTTAGCGATTTAAGCCAAACGTTTACAAACGTTACAAAACAAATCCAAACTTTGAAACTTTTTAGCGATTTAAGCCCAACGTTTACAAACGTTATGAAACAAATCCAAACGCTTCACCTTTTTAGCGATTTAAGCCAAACGTTTACAAACATTACGAAACATATCCAAATGTTTCCCCATTTTAGCGATTCAAGCCAAACGTTTACAAATTTTACGAAAACGAAACCAAGCGTTTCACCTTTTTAGCATTTAAAGCCAAACGTTTACAAACGTTACGAAACAAATCCAAGCGTTACACCTTTTTAGCAATTTTAGACAAACGTTTACAAACGTTGCGAAACAAATCCAAGCATTTCACGTTTTTAGTAATTTAAGCCGAACGTTTACAAACGATAAGAAACAAATCCAAGTGTTTCACCTTTTTAGCAATTTAAGCCAAACGTTTACAAACATTACGAAACAAATCCTAATGTTTCTCATTTTAGCGATTTAAACTAAAGATTTAAAACGCTACGAAAAAAATCCAAGCATTTCACCTTTTTAGCGATTTATGCCAAACGTTTACAAACGTTACGAAACAAATCCAAACGTTTCACGTTTTTAGCAATTTAAACCAAACGTTTACAAACGATAAGAAACTAATCCAAACGTTTCACCTTTTTAGCGATTTAAGCCAAACATTTACAAATGTTATGAAACAAATCCAAATGTTTCACCTTTTTAGCGATTTAAGCCAAACGTTTACAATCGTTACAAAACGAATCCAAGCGTTTCACCTTTTTAGCAATTTAAGCCAAACGTTTACAAACGTTAGGAAACAAATCCAAGCATTTCACCTTTGTGGCAATTTAAGCCAAACGTAACGAAACAAAACCAAACGTTTAAAACGTTAAGAAACAAATCCAAACGTTCACATTTTTATCGATTTAAGCCAAATCTTTACAAATGTTATGAAACAAAACCAAACATTTCACCTTTTTAGCAATTTAAGCCAAACGTTTACAAACGTTACAAAACAAATCCAAGCGTTTCACCTTTTTAGCAATTTAAGCCAAACGTTTACAAACGTTTCCAAACAAATCCAAGCATTTCACATTTTTGGAATTTAAGCCAAGCGTTTACAAATGTTTTAAAACAAATCCAAGCGTTTCACCTTTTTAGCAATTGAAGCCAAACTTTTACAAACGTTACGAAACAAATCCAAAACGCTTCACCTTTATAGCGATTTAAGCCGAACGTTTACAAACGTTACAAAACAAAACCAAAAGTTTCACCTTTTTAGCAATTTAAGCCAAACATTTACAAAGGTTACGAAACAAATCCAAATGTTTCCCCTTTTTAGCGATTTAAGCCAAACGTTTACAAACGTTGCAAAACAAATACAATCATTGAACCTTTTTAGCCATTTAAACCCAACGTTTACCAACGTTAAAAATCCAAACGTTACACCTTTTTAGCGATTTTAGCCAAACGTTTACAAACATTACGAAACAAATACAAACGTTTTGCCTTTTTAGCAAATTAAGCCAAACGTTTACAAACATTACAAAACAAATCCAAGTGTTTCACCTTTTTACTGATTTAAGCCAAACGTTTACAAATGTTACGAAACAAAACCAAACGTTACGAAGCAAATCCAAACGTTTCACATTTTTAGCGATTTAAGACAAACCTTTACAAATGTTACGAAAACAAAACCAAGCGTTTCACCTTTTAATCAATTGAAGGCAAACGTTTTTAAACGTTACGAAACAAATCCAAGCGTTTCACCTTTTTAGCAATTTAAGCTAAACGTTTACAAACGTTCCGAAACAAATCCAAGCGTTTCAGCTTTTTAGTAATTTAGGCCAAAGGTTTATAAACGATACGAAACAAATCCAAGTGTTTAACCTTTTTAGCGATTTAAGCCAAACGTTTACAAACTTATGAAAGAAATCCAAATGTTTACAAACATTATGAAACAAATACATACGTTTCTCATTTACAAACGTTTCAAAACAAAACCAAGCATTTAACCTTTTTAGCATTTTAAGCGAAACCTTTACAAAGTTTACGAAACAAATCCAAGCGTTTCACTTTTTTAGCAATTTAAGCCAAACGTTTACAAACGTTACGAAACAAATCCAATTATTTCACCTTTTTAGCAATTTAAGCCAAACGTTTACAAAAGTTACAAAACAAATCCAAACGTTTCACATTTAAGCCAAACGTTTACAAAAGTTACAAAAACGATCCAAATGTTTCACCTTTTTATTGATTTAAGCCAAACGTTTACAAAAGTTATGTAAAAAATCAAAATGTTTCACCTTTTTAGCAATTTAAGCAATTGCTTACAAACGTTACGAAACAAATCAGAGCGTTTCACCTTTTTAGCAATTTAAGCCAAACGTTTAAAAACGTTACCAAACAAATCCAAACGTTTCCCCTTTTTAGTGATTGAAGCCAAACGTTTACAAATGATACGAAACTAATCCAAACGTTTCGAAACAAATCCAAACGTTGAAAACGTTACGAAGCAAATTCAAATGTTTCACATTTTTAGCGATTTAAGCCAAACGTTTACTAACGCTACGAACAAAAGCCAAATGTTTACAAACGTTAAGAAACAAATACAAGCGTTTCACCTTATTAGCAATTTAAGCCAAACGTTTACTAACGCTACAGAACAAAACCAAACGTTTCCCATTTTTTGTTATTTATGCGAAACGTTTACAAACGCTACGAAACTAAACCAAACGTTTTAGAACGTTACGAAACAAACGTTACGACACAAATCGAAACGTTTAAAAATGTTACGAACCAAAACCAAACGTTTCACCTTTTTAGCGATTTAAGCTAAACGTTTACAAAAGTTACGAACAAAACCAAACGTTTCACCTTTTTAGCGATTTAAGCCAAACGTATACAAACATTACGAAACAAAACCAAACGTTTAAAACGTTACGAAACAAACGTTACGAAACAAAACCAAACGTCTCACCTTTTTAGTGATTTAAGCCAAGCTTCTACAAACGTTACGAAACAAAACCAAACGTTTCACCTTTTTAGCAATTTAAGCCATACATTTACAAACGATAGGAAACAAATCCAAACGTTTCACTTCTTTTGCGATTTAAGCATAACGTTTGCAAACATTACGAAACAAATCCAAATGTTTCACCTTTTTCCCGATTTGAGCCAAACGTTTACAAACTTTACAAAATAAAACCAAATGTTTCACATTATTAGCGATTTAAGCCAAACGTTTACAAACGTTACGAAACAAAACCAAATGTTTAAAACGTTACGAAACAAATCCAAACGTATACAAACGTTACAAAACAACACCAAACGTTTCCCCATTTTAGCGATTTAAGGCAAACGTTTATAAACGTTAAGAAACAAAACCAAACGTTTGTAAACGTTACGAAACAAATCCAAACGTTTCTCATTTTTATTTATTTAAGCAAAACATTTACATGCGTTACAAAATAAATCCAAACGTTTCACCTTTTTACTGATTGAAGCCAAACGTTTACAAACGTTATTACATGCGTTACGAAATAAATCCAAACGTTTCACCTTTTTACTGATTGAAGCCAAACGTTTACAAACGTTATGAAACAAATCCAAACGTTTCGAAACAAATCCAAACAAATCCAACCGTTTCACCTTTTTAACGATATAAGCCGAATGTTTAAAAAGGTTACAAAACAAAACCAAACGTTTCACCTTTTTACTGATTTAAGCCAAACGTTTACAACTGTTAAAAAAAAATCAAAGCGTTTCAACTTTTTAGCAATTTAAGCCTAACGTTTACGAACGTTACGAAACAAATCCAAGGGTTTCATCTTTTTAGCAATATAAACCAAACATTTAAAACGATACGAAACAAATCAAGACGTTTCAAGTTTTTAGCAATTAAAGCTAAACGTTTACAAACGTTTCGAAATAAATCGAAATGTTTCACCTTTTTAACGATTTAAGCCAAACGTTTACAAACATTACAAAACAAATTCAAACGTTTCACCTTTTTAGCGATTTAAGCCAAACGTTTACAAACGTTAGGAAACAAAACCAAACGTTTCACCTTTTTTGCAATTTAAGCCAAACGTTTTCAAACGTTGCGGAACAAATCCAAACGTTTCACCTTTTTAGCGATTTAAGCCAAACGTTTTCTAACGTTACTGAACAAATCCAAACGTTTCCCCTTTTTAGCGATTTAAGGCAAACGTTTACAAACGTTACGAAGCAAATCCAAACGTTTATATTTTTAGCGTTTTAAGCTAAACGTTTACAAAGGTTAAGAAACAAATCCAAACGTGTCACCTCGTAATTGCACCAAAAATCACCAACTTTCAGTGTTTTTGGTATTTAACATAATCTTTATTTCTTGGCATAAAAAATCATCAACTTTCATTTTTTGGCATATTCGTCCACGTAACCGTTTCCTATGAAAAAGTAAGCGCAAAAAGGCGCCGTTTTACATTCGAAACGACGCCGTTTCACATCCCGTGGACAAATATGCCAAAAAATGAAAGTTGGTGATTTTTTATGCCAAGAAAAAAGATTATGTTAAATACCAAAAACACGCGAAAGTTGGTGATTTTTTATGCAATTAAGCCACTTAGAAATTTAGGCAAAACATTTACAAACGATACGAAACAAATCCAAACGTTCCCCTTTTTAGCAATTTAAGCCAAACGTTAACAAACGTTACAAAACAAATACAATCGTTTCACAATTTCTTGCGATTTATGCCGAAGGTTTACATATGTTACGAAACAAAACAAAACCAAATGCATAAAATGTTACGAAACAAATCCAAACGTTTCCCTTTTTAGTAATTTAAGCCAAACGTTTAGAAACGTTACGAAACCAATCCAAGCCTTTCACTTTTTTAGCAATTTAAGCCAAACGTTTACAAACGTTACATAATTTCAAACGTATTCACCTTTTTAGCGATTTAAGCCAAACGTTTACAAACGTTACGAAACAAATCCAAATGTTTCACCTTTTTAGCGATCTAAGCCTAACGTTTACAAATGTTACAAAACAAATCCAAACGTTTTGCCTTTTTAGCAATTTAAGCCAAACGTTTACAAACGTTGCGAAACAAATCCCAACGTTTCACCTTTTTAGTGATTTAAGCCAAACGTTTACAAACGTTACGAAACCAAACCAAGCGTTTCACCTTTTTAGCAATTTAAGCCAAACGTTTACAAACGTTATGAAACAAATTCAACCGTTTCAAACGTTACATAATTTCAAACGTTAGTAATTTAAGCCAAACGTTTACAAACGTTACATAATTTCAAACGTATTCACCTTTTTAGCGATTTAAGCCAAACGGTTACAAACGTTACGAAACAAATCCAAGAGTTTCACCTTATTAGCAATTTAAGCCAAACGTTTACAAACGTTACGAAAGAAATCCAACTGTTTCACCTTTTTAGCAAGTTAAGCCAAATGTTTACGAATGTTACGAAACAAATCCAAGCGTTTCACCTTTTTAGCGATTTAAGGCAAACGTTACGAAACATATCCAAACGTTTCACCTTTTTAGCGATTTAAGCCAAACGTTTACAAATAGTACGAAACAAAGCCAAACATTTACAAATAGTACAAAACAAAGCCAAACCTTTTACCTTTTTAGCGATTGAAGCCAAACGTTTACAAACGCTACGAAACAAATCCAAGCGTTTCATCTTTTTAGCAATATAAACCAAACGTTTAAAACGATACGAAACAAATCAAGACGTTTCAAGTTTTTAGCAATTTAAGCTAAATGTTTACAAACGTTTCGAAATAAATCGAAATGTTTCACCTTTTTAACGATTTAAGCCAAACGTTTACATACATTACAAAACAAATTCAAACGTTTCACCTTTTTAGCGATTTAAGCCAAACGTTTACAAACGTTAGGAAACAAAACCAAACGTTTCACCTTTTTTGCAATTTAAGCCAAACGTTTTCAAACGTTACGGAATAAATCCAAACGTTTCCCCTTTTTAGCGATTTAAGCCAAATGTTTTCTAACGTTACGGAACAAATCCAAACGTTTCCCCTTTTTAGCGATTTAAGGCAAACGTTTACAAACGTTACGAAGCAAATCCAAACGTTTATATTTTTAGCGTTTTAAGCTAAACGTTTACAAAGGTTAAGAAACAAATCCAAACGTGTCACCTCGTAATTGCACCAAAAATCACCAACTTTCGGTGTTTTTGGTATTTAACATAATCTTTATTTCTTGGCATAAAAAATCATCAACTTTCATTTTTTGGAATATTCGTCCACGTAACCGTATCCTATGAAAAAGTAAGCGCAAAACGGCGCCGTTTTACATTCGAAACGCTGCCGTTTCACATCCCGTGGACAAATATGCCAAAAAATGAAAGTTGGTGATTTTTTATGCCAAGAAAAAAAGATTATGTTAAATAACAAAAACACGCGAAAGTTGGTGATTTTTTATGCAATTAAGCCACTTAGAAATTTAGGCAAAACATTTACAAACGATATGAAACAAATCCAAACGTTCCCCTTTTTAGCAATTTAAGCCAAACGTTTACAAACATTACAAAAAAAATACAAACCTTTCACAATTTTTTGCGATTTATGCCAAAGGTTTACATATGTTACGAAACAAAACAAAACCAAATGCATAAAACGTTACGAAATAAATCCAAACGTTTCCCTTTTTAGTAATTTAAGCCAAACGTGTAGAAACGTTACGAAACAAAATCCAAGCCTTTCACCTTTTTAGCAATTTAAGCCAAACATTTACAAACGTTACATAATTTCAAACGTATTCACCTTTTTAGCGATTTAAGCCAAACGTTTACAAACGTTACGAAACAAATCCAAATGTTTCACCTTTTTAGCGACCTAAGCCTAACGTTTACAAATGTTACAAAACAAATCCAAACGTTTCACCTTTTTAGTGATTTAAGCCAAACGTTTACAAACGTTACGAAACCAAACCAAGCGTTTCACCTTTTTAGCAATTTAAGCCAAACGTTTACAAACGTTATGAAGCAAATTCAACCGTTTCAAATGTTACATAATTTCAAACGTTAGCAATTTAAGCCAAACGTTTACAAACGTTACATAATTTCAAACGTATTCCCCTTTTTAGCGATTTAAGCCAAACGTTTACAAACGTTACGAAACAAATCCAAGAGTTTCTCCTTATTAGCAATTTAAGCCAAACATTTACAAACGTTACGAAAGAAATCCAATCGTTTCACCTTTTTAGCAAGTTAAGCCAAACGTTTACAAATCTTACGAAACAAATCCAAGCGTTTCACCTTTTTAACGATTTAAGGCAAACGTTTACAAACGTTACGAAACATATCCAAACGTTTCACCTTTTTAGCGATTTAAGCCAAACGTTTACAAATAGTACGAAACAAAGCCAAACATTTACAAATAATACGAAACAAAGCCAAACGTTTTACCTTTTTAGCGATTGAAGCCAAACGTTTACAAACGCTACGAAACAAATCTAAACGTTTCACCTTTTTAGCAATTTAAGCCAAACGTTTACAAACGTTACAAAACAAATCCAAGCGTTTCACCTTTTTAGCGATTTAAGACAAACGTTTACAAACGTTATGAAAAAAATCCAAACGTTTCACATTTTTAGCGATTTAAGCCAAACGTTTATAAACGTTACGAAATAAAAATTCAAGAGTTGCACCTTTTTAGCGATTTAAGCCAAACGTTTTCAAACGTACGGAACAAATCTAAACGTTTCACCTTTTCAGCGATTTAGGCCAAACGTTTACAATCGTTACGTAACAAATCCAAACGTTTCATCTTTTTAGCGATTTAAGCTAAACGTTTAGAAAGGTTATGAAACAAATCCAAATGTGTCACCTTTATAGAAATTTAAGCAAAACATTAACAAACGTTACGAAACAAATCCAAACGTTTCACCTTTTTAGCAATTTAAGCCAAACGTTTACCAATGTTACGAAAAAAATACAAACGTTTGACGTTTTAGCGATTTATGTCGAAGGTTTACAAATGTTACCAAACAAATCCAAACGCATAAAACATTACAAAACAAATCCAAATGTTTCCCTATTTAGTAATTTAAGCTAAACGTTTAGAAACGTTACGAAACAAATCCAAGCGTTTCACCTTTTTAGCAATTTAATCCAAACCTTTACAAACGTTACGAAATTTCAAACGTTTCACCATTTTAGTGATTTAAGCCAAACATTTACAAACGTTACGTAACAAATCCAAACGTTTCGCCATTTTATCGATTTAAGCCAAACGTTTAAAACGTTACGAAACAAATCCAAAAGTTTCTCCTTTTTAGCAATTTAAGCCAAACGTTTACAAACGTTACGAAACACCTTTTTAGCAATTTAAGCCAAACGTTTACAAAAGTTACGAAACAAATCCAAACGTTTCCCATTTAAGCCAAACGTTTACAAACGTTACGAAAACGATCCAAATGTTTCACCTTTTTATAGATTTAAGCCAAACGTTTACAAAAATTATGTAACAAATAAAAATGTTTCCCCTTTTTAGCAATTTAAGCCAATTGTTTACAAACGTTACGAAACAAATCAGTGCGTTTCACCTTTTTAGAAATTTAAACTAAACGTTTACAAATGTTTCGAAATAAATCGAAATGTTTCACCTTTTTAACGATTTAAGCAAAACGTTTACAAACATTACAAAACAAATTCAAACGTTTCACCTTTTTAGCGATTTAAGCCAGACGTTTCCCCTTTTTTGCAATTTAAGCCAAACGTTTTCAAACGTTGCGGAACAAATCCAAACGTTTCACCTTTTTAGCTATATAAGCCATACGTTTTCTAACGTTACGGAACAAATCCAAACGTTTCCCCTTTTTAGCGATTTAAGGCAAACGTTTACAAACGTTACGAAGCAAATCCAAACGTTTATATTATTAGCGTTTTAAGCTAAACGTTTACAAAGGTTAAGAAACAAAATCCAAACGTGTCACCTCGTAATTGCACCAAAAATCACCAACTTTCGGTGTTTTTGGTATTTAACATAATCTTTATTTCTTGGCATAAAAAATCATCAACTTTCATTTTTTGGCATATTCGTCCACGTAACCGTTTCCTATGAAAAAGTAAGCGCAAAACGGCGCCGTTTTACATTCGAAACGACGCCGTTTCACATCCCGTGGACAAATATGCCAAAAAATGAAAGTTGGTGATTTTTTATGCCAAGAAAAAAGATTATGTTAAATACCAAAAACACGCGAAAGTTGGTGATTTTTTATGCAATTAAGCCACTTAGAAATTTAGGCAAAACATTTACAAACGATACGAAACAAATCCAAACGTTCCCCTTTTTAGCAATTTAAGCCAAACGTTTACAAACGTTACAAAACAAATACAAACGTTTCACAATTTTTTGCGATTTATGCCGAAGGTTTACATATGTTACGAAACAAAACAAAACTAAATGCATAAAACGTTATGAAACAAATCCAAACGTTTCCCTTTTTAGTAACTTAAGCCAAACGTTTAGAAACGTTACGAAACCAATCCAAGCCTTTAACCTTTTTAGCAATTTAAGCCAAACGTTTACAAATGTTACATAATTTCAAACGTATTCACCTTTTTAGCGATTTAAGCCAAACGTTTACAAACGTTACGAAGCAAATCCAAATGTTTCACCTTTTTAGCGATCTAAGCCTAACGTTTACAAATGTTACAAAACAAATCCAAACGTTTCGCCTTTTTAGCAATTTAAGCCAAACGTTTACAAACGTTGCGAAATAAATCCAAAAGTTTCACCTTTTTAGTGATTTAAGCCAAACGTTTACAAACATTACGAACAAATCCAAAAGTTTCGCCTTTTGCGCAATTTAAGCCAAACGTTTACAAACGTTACGAAACAAATCCAAACGTTTCCCCATTTTAGCGATTTAAGCCAAACGTTTAAAATGTTGCGAAACAAATCCAAACGTTTCCCCTTTTTAGCGATTTATGCCAAACGTTTACAAACGTTACGAAAAAAATCAAACGTTTCACCTTTTAAGCGATTTAAGCCAAATGTTTACAAAAGTTACGAAACAAATCCAAACATTTCACATTTTTAGCGATTTAAACCAAACGTTTACAAACGTTACGAAACAAAAAATCAAGCGTTTTACCTTTTTAGAAATATAAGCCAAACGTTTACAAACGTAACGAAACAAATCCAAGCGTTTCACCTTATAAGCAATTTAAGGCAAACTTTTACAAACATTACGAAATAAATCCAAGCGTTTCACGTTCCCAGCAATTTAAGCCAAACGTTTACAAACGATACGTAACAAATCCAAACGTTTCCCCATTTTATCGATTTAAGCCAAACGTTTAAAACGTTACGAAACAAATCCAAAAGTTTCTCCTTTTTAGCAATTTAAGCCAAACGTTTACAAACGTTACGAAACAAATCCAATTATTTCACCTTTTTAGCAATTTAAGTCAAACGTTTACAAAAGTTACGAAACAAATCCAAACGTTTCACATTTAAGCCAAACGTTTACAAACGTTACGAAAACGATCCAAATGTTTCACCTTTTTATAGATTTAAGCCAAACGTTTACAAAAGTTATGTAACAAATCAAAATGTTTCCCCTTTTTAGCAATTTAAGCCAATTGTTTACAAACGTTACGAAACAAATCACCGCGTTTCACCTTTTTAGCAATTTAAGCCAAACGTTTAAAAACGTTACCAAACAAATCCAAACGTTTCCCCTTTTTAGTGATTGAAGCCAAATGTTTACAAATGATACGAAACTAATCCAAACATTTCGAAACAAATCCAAACGTTGAAAACGTTACGAAGGAAATTCAAATGTTTCACATTTTTAGCGATTTAAGCCAAACGTTTACTAACGTTACGAACAAAAGCCAAACGTTTACAAACGTTAAGAAACAAATACAAGCGTTTCACCTTATTAGCAATTTAAGCCAAACGTTTACTAACGCTACAGAACAAAACCAAACGTTTCCCATTTTTTGTTATTTATGCAAAACGTTTACAAACGCTACGAAACTAAACCAAACGTTTTAGAACGTTACGAAACAAACGTTACGAAACAAATCGAAACGTTTAAAAATGTTACGAAACAAAACCAAACGTTTCACCTTTTTAGCGACTTAAGCTAAACGTTTACAAAAGTTACGAACAAAACCAAACGTTTCACCTTTTTAACGATTTAAGCCAAACATATACAAACATTACGAAACAAAACCAAACGTTTAAAACGTTACGAAACAGACGTTACGAAACAAAACCAAACGTCTCACCTTTTTAGTGATTTAAGCCAAGCTTCTACAAACGTTACGAAACAAAACCAAACGTTTCACCTTTTTAGCGATTTAAGCCATACGTTTACAAACGATAGGAAACAAATCCAAACGTTTCACTTCTTTTGCGATTTAAGCATAACGTTTGCAAACATTACGAAACAAATCCAAATGTTTCACCTTTTTCCCGATTTGAGCCAAACGTTTACAAACTTTACAAAATAAAACCAAATGTTTCACATTATTAGCGATTTAAGCCAAACGTTTACAAACGTTACGAAACAAAACCAAATGTTTAAAACGTTACGAAACAAATCCAAACGTTTACAAACGTTACAAAACAACACCAAACGTTTCCCCATTTTAGCGATTTAAGGCAAACGTTTATAAACGTTAAGAAACAAAACCAAACGTTTATAAACGTTACGAAACAAATCCAAACGTTTCTCATTTTTATTTATTTAAGCCAAACATTAACATGCGTTACGAAATAAATCCAAACGTTTCACCTTTTTACTGATTGAAGTCAAACGTTTACAAACGTTATGAAACAAATCCAAACGTTTTGAAACAAATCCAAACGTTTCGAAACAAATCCAAACAAATCCAACCGTTTCACCTTTTTAACGATTTAAGCCGAACGTTTAAAAAGGTTACAAAACAAAACCAAACGTTTCACCTTTTTACTGATTTAATCCAAACGTTTACAAACGTTACAAAACAAATACAAACATTTCACCTTTTTAGCGATTTAAGCCAAACGTTTACAAACGTTACAAAACAAGTCAAAGCGTTTCAACTTTTTAGCAATCTAAGCCTAACGTTTACGAACGTTACGAAACAAATCCAAGTGTTTCATCTTTTTAGAAATATAAACCAAACGTTTAAAACGATACGAAACAAATCAAGACATTTCAAGTTTTTAGCAATTTAAGCTAAACGTTTACAAACGTTTCGAAATAAATCGGAATGTTTCACCTTTTTAACGATTTAAGCAAAACGTTTACAAACATTACAAAACAAATTCAAACGTTTCACCTTTTTAGCGATTTAAGCCAAACTTTTACAAACGTTAGGAAACAAAACCAAACGTTTCACCTTTTTTGCAATTTAAGCCAAACGTTTTCAAACGTTGCGGAACAAATCCAAACGTTTCACCTTTTTAGCTATATAAGCCATACGTTTTCTAACGTTACGGAACAAATCCAAACGTTTCCCCTTTTTAGCGATTTAAGGCAAACGTTTACAAACGTTACGAAGCAAATCCAAACGTTTATATTTTTTAGCATTTTAAGCTAAACTTTTACAAAGGTTAAGAAACAAAATCCAAACGTGTCACCTCGTAATTGCACCAAAAATCACCAACTTTCGGTGTTTTTGGTATTTAACATAATCTTTATTTCTTGGCATAAAAAATCATCAACTTTCATTTTTTTGGCATATTCGTCCACGTAACCGTTTCCTATGACAAAGTAAGCGCAAAACGGCGCCGTTTTACATTCGAAACGACGCCGTTTCACATCCCGTGGAAAAATATGCCAAAAAATGAAAGTTGGTGATTTTTTATGCCAAGAAAAAAGATTATGTTAAATACCAAAAACACGCGAAAGTTGGTGATTTTTTATGCAATTAAGCCACTTAGAAATTTAGGCAAAACATTTACAAACGATACGAAACAAATCCAAACGTTCCCCTTTTTAGCAATTTAAGCCAAACGTTTACAAACGTTACAAAACAAATACAAACGTTTCACAATTTCTTGCGATTTATGCTGAAGGTTTACATATGTTACGAAACAAAACAAAACCAAATGCATAAAATGTTATAAAACAAATCCAAACGTTTCCCTTTTTAGTAATTTAAGCCAAACGTTTAGAAACGTTACGAAACCAATCCAAGCCTTTCACCTTTTTAGCAATTTAAGCCAAACGTTTACAAATGTTACATAATTTCAAACGTATTCACCTTTTTAGCTATTTAAGCCAAACGTATACAAACGTTACGAAGCAAATCCAAATGTTTCACCTTTTTAGCGATCTAAGCCTAACGTTTCCAAATGTTACAAAACAAATCCAAACGTTTCTCCTTTTTAGCAATTTAAGCCAAACGTTTACAAACGTTGCGAAATAAATCCAAACGTTTCACCTTTTTAGTGATTTAAGCCAAACGTTTACAAACATTACGAAACAAATCTAAACGTTTCGCCTTTTGCGCAATTTAAGCCAAACGTTTACAAACGTTACGAAACAAATCCAAACGTTTCCCCATTTTAGCGATTTAAGCCAAACGTTTAAAATGTTGCGAAACAAATCCAAACGTTTCCCCTTTTTAGCGATTTTTGCCAAACGTATACAAACGTTACGAAAAAAATCAAACGTTTCACCTTTTAAGCGATTTAAGCCAAATGTTTACAAAAGTTACGAAACAAATCCAAACATTTCACATTTTTAGCGATTTAAACCAAACGTTTACAAACGTTACGAAACAAAAAATCAAGAGTTTTACCTTTTTAGAAATATAAGCCAAACGTTTACAATCGTAACGAAACAAATCCAAGCGTTTCACCTTATTGGCAATTTAAGGCAAACTTTTACAAACATTACGAAATAAATCCAAGCGTTTCACGTTTCTAGCAATTTAAGCCAAACGTTTACAAACGATACGTAACAAATCCAAACGTTTTGCCATTTTATCGATTTAAGCCAAACGTTTAAAACGTTACGAAACAAATCCAAAAGTTTCTCCTTTTTAGCAATTTAAGCCAAACGTTTACAAACGTTACGAAACAAATCCAATTATTTCACCTTTTTAGCAATTTAAGTCAAACGTTTACAAAAGTTACGAAACAAATCCAAACGTTTCACATTTAAGCCAAACGTTTACAAACGTTACGAAAACGATCCAAATGTTTCACCTTTTTATAGATTTAAGCCAAACGTTTACAAAAGTTATGTAACAAATCAAAATGTTTCCCCTTTTTAGCAATTTAAGCCAATTGTTTACAAACGTTACGAAACAAATCACTGCGTTTCACCTTTTTAGCAATTTAAGCCAAACGTTTAAAAACGTTACCAAACAAATCCAAACGTTTCCCCTTTTTAGTGATTGAAGCCAAATGTTTACAAATGATACGAAACTAATCCAAACATTTCGAAACAAATCCAAACGTTGAAAACGTTACGAAGCAAATTCAAATGTTTCACATTTTTAGCGATTTAAGCCAAACGTTTACTAACGTTACGAACAAAAGCCAAACGTTTACAAACGTTAAGAAACAAATACAAGCGTTTCACCTTATTAGCAATTTAAGCCAAACGTTTACTAACGCTATAGAACAAAACCAAACGTTTCCCATTTTTTTTTATTTATGCGAAACGTTTACAAACGCTACGAAACTAAACCAAACGTTTTAGAACGTTACGAAACAAACGTTACGAAACAAATCGAAACGTTTAAAAATGTTACGAAACAAAACCAAACGTTTCACCTTTTTAGCGACTTAAGCTAAACGTTTACAAAAGTTACGAACAAAACCAAACGTTTCACCTTTTTAGCGATTTAAGCCAAACATATACAAACATTACGAAACAAAACCAAACGTTTAAAACGTTACGAAACAGACGTTACGAAACAAAACCAAACGTCTCACCTTTTTAGTCATTTAAGCCAAGCTTCTACAAACGTTACGAAACAAAACCAAACGTTTCACCTTTTTAGCGATTTAAGCCATACGTTTACAAACGATAGGAAACAAATCCAAACGTTTCACTTCTTTTGCGATTTAAGCATAACGTTTGCAAACATTACGAAACAAATCCAAATGTTTCACCTTTTTCCCGATTTGAGCCAAACGTTTACAAACTTTACAAAATAAAACCAAACGTTTCACATTATTAGCGATTTAAGCCAAACGTTTACAAACGTTACGAAACAAAACCAAATGTTTAAAACGTTACGAAACAAATCCAAACGTTTACAAACGTTACAAAACAACACCAAACGTTTCCCCATTTTAGCGACTTAAGGCAAACATTTATAAACGTTAAGAAACAAAACCAAACGTTTGTAAACGTTACGAAACAAATCCAAACGTTTCTCATTTTTATTTATTTAAGCCAAACATTAACATGCGTTACGAAATAAATCCAAACGTTTCACCTTTTTACTGATTGAAGTCAAACGTTTACAAACGTTATGAAACAAATCCAAACGTTTTGAAACAAATCCAAAAGTTTCGAAACAAATCCAAACAAATCCAACCGTTTCACCTTTTTAACGATTTAAGCCGAACGTTTAAAAAGGTTACAAAACAAAACCAAACGTTTCACCTTTTTACTGATTTAAGCCAAACATTTACAAACGTTACAAAACAAATACAAACATTTCACCTTTTTAGCGATTTAAGCCAAACGTTTACAAACGTTACAAAACAAGTCAAAGCGTTTCAACTTTTTAGCAATCTAAGCCTAACGTTTACGAACGTTACGAAACAAATCCAAGTGTTTCATCTTTTTAGAAATATAAACCAAACGTTTAAAACGATACGAAACAAATCAAGACATTTCAAGTTTTTAGCAATTTAAGCTAAACGTTTACAAACGTTTCGAAATAAATCGAAATGTTTCACCTTTTTAACGATTTAAGCAAAACGTTTACAAACATTACAAAACAAATTCAAACGTTTCACCTTTTTAGCGATTTAAGCCAAACGTTTACAAACGTTAGGAAACAAAACCAAACGTTTCCCCTTTTTGCAATTTAAGCCAAACATTTTCAAACGTTGCGGAACAAATCCAAACGTTTCACCTTTTTAGCTATATAAGCCATACGTTTTCTAACGTTACGGAACAAATCCAAACGTTTCCCCTTTTTAGCGATTTAAGGCAAACGTTTACAAACGTTACGAAGCAAATCCAAACGTTTATATTTTTAGCGTTTTAAGCTAAACGTTTACAAAGGTTAAGAAACAAAATCCAAACGTATCACCTCTTAATTGCACCAAAAATCACCAACCTTCGGTGTTTTTGGTATTTAACATAATCTTTATTTCTTGGCATAAAAAATCATCAACTTTCATTTTTTGGCATATTCGTCCACGTAACCGTTTCCTATGAAAAAGTAAGCGCAAAACGGCGCCGTTTTACATTCGAAACGACGCCGTTTCACAACCCGTGGACAAATATGCCAAAAAATGAAAGTTGGTGATTTTTTATGCCAAGAAAAAAGATTATGTTAAATATCAAAAACACGCGAAAGTTGGTGATTTTTTATGCAATTAAGCCACTTAGAAATTTAGGCAAAACATTTACAAACGATACGAAACAAATCCAAACGTTCCCCTTTTTAGCAATTTAAGCCAAACGTTTACAAACGTTACAAAATATGTTACGAAACAAAACAAAACCAAATGCATAAAACGTTATGAAACAAATCCAAACGTTTCCCTTTTTAGTAATTTAAGCCAAACGTTTAGAAACGTTACGAAACCAATCCAAGCCTTTCACCTTTTTAGCAATTTAAGCCAAACGTTTACAAATGTTACATAATTTCAAACGTATTCACCTTTTTAGCTATTTAAGCCAAACGTTTACAAACGTTACGAAGCAAATCCAAATGTTTCACCTTTTTAGCGATCTAAGCCTAACGTTTCCAAATGTTACAAATTAAATCCAAACGTTTCGCCTTTTTAGCAATTTAAGCCAAACGTTTACAAACGTTGCGAAATAAATCCAAACGTTTCACCTTTTTAGTGATTTAAGCCAAACGTTTACAAACATTACGAAACAAATCCAAACGTTTCGCCTTTTGCGCAATTTAAGCCAAACATTTACAAACGTTACGAAACAAATCCAAACGTTTCCCCCTTTTAGCGATTTAAGCCAAACGTTTAAAATGTTGTGAAACAAATCCAAACGTTTCCCCTTTTTAGCGATTTATGCCAAACGTTTACAAACGTTACGAAAAAAATCAAACGTTTCACCTTTTAAGCGATTTAAGCCAAATGTTTACAAAAGTTACGAAACAAATCCAAACATTTCACATTTTTAGCGATTTAAACCAAACGTTTACAAACGTTACGAAACAAAAAATCAAGCGTTTTACCTTTTTAGAAATATAAGCCAAACGTTTACAAACGTAACGAAACAAATCCAAGCGTTTCACCTTATTGGCAATTTAAGGCAAACTTTTACAAACATTACGAAATAAATCCAAGCGTTTCACGTTTCTAGCAATTTAAGCCAAACGTTTACAAACGATAAGAAAAAAATCCAAGCGTTTCACCTTTTTAGCAATTTAAGGCAAACATTTACAAACATTATGAAACAAATCCAAGCGTTTTACCTTTTTAGCGATTTAAGCCAAACGTTTACAAACGGTACGAAACAAATCCAAACGTTTTAGCTTTTTAGCGATTTAAGCCAAATGTTTACAAACGCTACCAAACAAATCTAAGCATTTCACCTTTTTAGCAATTTAAGAAAAACGTTTACAAACGTTAGGAAACAAATCCAAGCGTTTCACCTTTTTAGCAATTTAAGCAAAACGTTTACAAACGTTAGGAAACAAATACAAGCGTTTCACCTTTAATAGCAATTTAAGCCAAACGTTTACAAATGTTACGAAACAAATCCAAGCGTTTCACCTTTTTAGCAATTTAAGCCAAACGTTTACAAACATTACAAAACAAATCCAAACGTTTCACATTTTTAGCGATTTAAGCCAAACGTTTACAAACGTTACGAAACAAAAAATCAAGCGTTTCACCTTTTTAGCAATTTAAGCCAAACGTTTACAAACGTAACGAAATAAATCCAAGCGTTTCACCTTATTGGTAATTTAAGCCAAACGTTTAGAAACTTTACGAAACAAATCCAAACGTTTTACCTTTTTAGCGTTTTATGCAAAACGTTTACAGACGCTACGAACAAATCTAAATGTTTCACCTTTTTAGCGATTTAAGCAAAACGTTTACAAACGTTACGAAACAAATCCAAGCGTTTCACCTTTTTAGCAATTTAAGCCAAACATATAGAAACGTTACGAAATAAATCCAAGCGTTTCACCCTTTTAGCAATTTAAGACAAACGTTTAAAACGATACGAAACAAATCCAAACGTTTCACATTTTTAGCAATTTAAGCCAAACGTTTACAAACGTTACGAAATAAATCTAAATTTTAACCTTTTTAACTATTTAAGCCAAACGGTTCCAAACATTACAAAAAAAATCCAAACGTTTCCCATTTTTAGCGATTTAAGCCAAACGTTTATAAACGTTACGAAATAAAAAATCAAGCGTTTCACCTTTTTTAGCAATTTAAGCCAAACGTTTACAAACGTAACGAAACAAATCCAAGAGTTTCACCTTATTAGCAATTTAAGCCAAACGTTTACAAACGTAACGAAAGAAATCCAACTGTTTCACCTTTTTAGCAAGTTAAGCCAAACGTTTACAAATGTTACCAAACAAATCCAAGCATTTCACCTTTTTAGCGATTTAAGGCAAACGTTTACAAACATTACGAAACATATCCAAACGTTTCACCTTTATAGCGATTTAAGCCAAACGTTTACAAATAGTACGAAACAAAGCCAAACATTTACAAATAGTACGAAACAAAGCCAAATGTTTTACCTTTTTAGCGATTGAAGCCAAACGTTTACAAACACTACGAAACAAATCTAAACGTTTCACCTTTTTAGCAATTTAAGCCAAACGTTTACAAACGTTACAAAACAAATCCAAGCGTTTCACCTTTTTAGCGATTTAAGACAAACGTTTACAAACGTTATGAAAAAAATCCAAACGTTTCCCCTTTTTAGCAATTTAAGCCAAACGTTTATAAACGTTACGAAATAAAAAATCAAGCGTTGCACCTTTTTAGCGATTTAAGCCAAACGTTTTCAAACGTACGGAACAAATCTAAACGTTTCACCTTTTTAGCGATTTAGGCCAAACGTTTACAATCGTTACGTAACAAATCCAAACGTTTCATCTTTTTAGCGATTTAAGCAAAACATTTAGAAATGTTACGAAACAAATCCAAACGTTTCACCTTTTTAGCAATTTAAGTCAAACGTTTACAAATGTTACGAAACAAATACAAACGTTTGACGTTTTTAGCGATTTATGTGGAAGGTTTACAAATGTTACGAAACAAATCCAAACGCATAAAACGTTACAAAACAAATCCAAATGTTTCCCTTTTTAGTAATTTAAGCTAAACGTTTAGAAACGTTACGAAACAAATCCAAGCGTTTCACCTTTTTAGCAATTTAATCCAAACCTTTACAAACGTTACGAAATTTCAAACGTTTCACCATTTTAGTGATTTAAGCCAAACATTTACAAACGTTACGTAACAAATCCAAACGTTTCGCCATTTTATCGATTTAAGCCAAACGTTTAAAACATTACGAAACAAATCCAAAAGTTTCTCCTTTTTAGCGATTTATGCCAAACGTTTACAAACATTACGAAACAAATCCAATCGTTTCACCTTTTTAGCTATTGAAGCCAGATGTTTACAAACGTTACGGAACAAATCCAAACGTTACACATTTTTAGCGATTTATGCCAAACGTTTACAAATGCTACGAAATAAAAAATCAAGCGTTTCACCTATTTAGCAATTTAAGCCAAACGTTTACAAACGTAGCGAAACAAATTCAAGCGTATCACTTTTTTAGCAATTTAAGCCAAAATGTTTATAAACGATACGAAACAAATCCAAATGTTTCACCTTTTGAGCAATTTAGGCCAAACGTTTATAAGGTTACGAAAAAAATCCAAACGCTTTACCTTTTTAGCGATTTAAGACAATCATTTACAAACATTACGAAACAAATCCAAACATTTCCTCTTTTTAGCGATATAAGCCAAACGTTTACAAACGTTTTTAAACAAATCCAAACATTTCACCTTTTTAGCAATTTAAGCCAAACGTTTACAAACGTTACGAAAAAAAACCAAACGTTTAAAACGTTACGAAACAAATCCAAACGTTTCACATTTTTAGCGATTTATGCCAAACGCTTACAAACATTGCGAAACAAAACCAAGTGTTTCACCTTTTTAGCAATTTAAGCCAAACGTTTACAAACTTTACGAAACAAATCCAAGTGTTTCACCATTTTAGCAATATAAGCCAAATGTTTACAAACTTTACGAAATAAATCCAAACGTTTCACCTTTTTAGCGATTGAAGCCAAATGTTTACAAAGATTATGAAACAAATCCAAATGTTTAACCTTCTAAGAAATTTAAGCCAGACGTTTACAAAGATTATGAAACAAATCCAATTGTTTCACCTTTTTAGCAATTTAAGCCAAACATTTACAAACGTTACGAAACAAAACCAAGCGTTTCACCATTTTAGCAGTATAAGCCAAAATTTTGCAAACGTTTTGAAAGAAATCCAACCGTTTCACCTTTTTAGCGATTTAAGCCAAGAATTTACAAACGTTACGAAACAAATCCAAACGTTTCACCTTTTTAGCGATTTTAGCCAACGTTTACAAACGTTAAGAAACAAATCCAAACGTTTCACAATTTTAGCGATTGAAGCCAAATGTTTACAAACGTTACCTAACAAATCCAAACGTTTCACCTTTTTTAGCGATTTCAGCCAAACGTTTACAAACATTACAAAACAAATCCAAAACGTTTCACCTTTTTAGAGATTTAAACCAAACGTTTACAAACGTTACGAAACAAATCAAAATGTTTCACCTTTTTAGCAATTTAAGCCAAACGTTTACAAAAATTATGAAACAAATCCAAATGTTTCACCTCTTTAGCAATTTAAGCCAAATGTTTACAAACGATACGAAACAAAACCAAGCGTTTCACCATTTTAGCAGTTTAAGCCAAACTTTTGCAAACGTTACCAAACAAATCCAAACGTTTCACTATTTTAGAAATTGAAGCCAAATGTTTACAAACGTTACCAAACAAATCCAAGCGTTTCACCTTTTTAGCGATTTGAGCCAAACGTTTACAAATATTACAAAACAAATCCAAAACGGTTCACCTTTTTAGCGATTTAAACCAAAAGTTTACAAACGTTACGAAACAAAACCAAACGTTTAAAACGTTACGAAACAAATCCAAACGTTTCACATTTTTAGCGATTTAAGCCAAACGTTTACAAACGTTACGAAACAAAGCCAAGCGTTACACATTTTTAGCATTTTAAGCCAAACGTTTAGAAACATTACGAAACAAATTCAAGTGTTTCACCTTTTTAGCGATTTAAGCCAAACATTTACAAACGTTACAAAAAACCAAATGTTTCACCTTTTTTAGTCATTTAAGCCAAACGTTTACAAACATTACGATTTAAAACTTTTCGAAACAAATCCAAATGTTTAAAAACGTTACAAAACAACACCAAAAGTTTCCCTATTTTAGCAATTTAAGCCAAACGTTTATAAACGTTACGAAAAAAAATCAAATGTTTGTAAACATTACGAAACAAATCCAAACGTTTCACATTTTTAGTGATTTAAGCCAAACATTTAAAATGTTACGAAACAAATCCAAACGTTTCACCCATTTAGTGATTGAAGCCAAATGTTTACAAACGTTACGAAACAAATCCAAGCGTTTCAAAACAAATCGAAACGTTTAAAACGTTACGAAACAAAACCAAACGTTTAAAACGTTACGAAACAAAAATCCAAATATTTCACATTTTTAACGATTTTAGCCAAACGTTTACAAAGGTTACGAAACAAATCCAAATATTTCCCCATTTTAGCAATATAAGCCAAATGTTTGGCTTTGTTTCGTTACCAATCCAAATGTTTCACCTTTTTAAAATCTAATTCCATTTACTATTCAATTACAATGCTCAAAATGAAATAAACATTTGGCTTAAATAGATAAAAAGGCGAAACGTTTGGATTTGTTTCGTAACACTTGTAAACGTTTGGCTTAAATCACTAAAAAGGGTGAAACGTTTGGATTTGTTTCGTAATGTTTGTAAATGTTTGTCTTAAATCGCTGAAATGTTTGCATTTGTTCCATAACGTTTATAAACGTTTGGCTTCAATCGCTAAAAAGTTGAAACGTTTGGATTTGTTTCGTAACGTTTGTAAATGTTTGGCTTAAATTGCTAAAAAGGTGAATCTCTTGGATTTGTTTCGTACGTTTGTAAACGTTTGGCTTATATCGCTAAAAAGGTGAATCTCTTAGATTTTTTTCATAATGTTTGTAAATGTTTGGCTTAAATCGCTAAATAATTGAAACGTTTCGTTGTATTTCGTAACCTTTGTAATCGTTCGGCTTAAATCACTAAGAAGGTGAAACTGTTGGATTTGTTTCGTAACGTTTTAAACATTTGGATTTGTTTCAAAATGTTTGGAATTGTTTCGTAACATTTGTAAACGTTTGGCTTCAATCACTAAAAAGGTGAAACATTTAGATTTGTTTCGTAACATTTGTAAACATTTGGCTTAAATCGCTAAAAAGAAGAATCGTTTGGATTTGTTTCGTAACATTTGTAAATGTTTGGCTTAAATCCCTAAAAAGGGGAAACGTTTGGTTTTATTTCATAACTTTTGTAAAAAATTTGCTTAAATTGCTAAAAAGGTGAAACATTTGGATTTGTTTTGTAACGTTGTAAATGTTTCGTTTTGTTTTGTAATGTTTACAAACGTTATGAAACAAATCCAAGCATTATGAAACAAAACCTAATGTTTAAAACATTACAAAACAAATCCAAACGTTTCACCTTTTTAGCGATTTAAGCCAAACGTTTACAAAACTTATTAAACAAGACCAAAATTTTAAAGCGTTACGAAACAAATCCAAACATTTCACCATTTTAGCGATTTAAGCCAAACGTTTACAAACGTTACAAAACAAAATTGAATGTTTCACCTTTCTAGCTATTTAAGCCAAACATCTATAAACGTTACAAAACAAATCCAAACGTTTTCCCATTTTAGTGATTGAAGCCAAACGTTTAACACGTTACGAAACGAATCCAAACGTTTCCCCATTTTAGCGATTTCAACCAAACATTTACAAACGTTACGAAACAAATCCAAACGTAACCTTTTTAGTAATTTAAGCCAAACGTTTACAAACGTTAAGAAAAAAATACAAAGTTGCCCCTTTTTAGAAATTTAAGCCAAACGTTATCAAACATTACGAAACAAATCCAAGCGTTTCACTTGTTTAGTGATTTAAGCCAAACGTTTATAAACGTTACGAAATAAAACAAAACGTTTCACCTTTTTAGCGATATAAGCCAAACGTTTACAAACGTTAGAAAAAAAATCCAAACGTTTCACCTTTTTAGCGATATAAGCCGAACTATTATAAGCGTTACGAAACAAATCCCAACATTTCCCCTTTTTAGCGATTTAAGCCAAATGCTTATAAACATTACGAATCAAATCCAAACGTTTCCCCTGTTAGAAATTTAAGCCAAACGTTTACAAACATTACGAAACAAATCCAAAGTTTTTACCTATCGATTTAAGCCAAACGTTTACAAACCATACTAAACAAATCCAAATGTTTCGAAACAAATCCAAACGTTTCGAAACAAATCCAAACGTTTCCCCTTTTTAGCGATTTAAGACAAACGTTTACAAACGTTGCGAAACAAATCCAAACGTTTCACCTTGTTAGCAATTTAAGCCAAACGTTTACAAATGTTACGAAACAAATCCATGGTATTGCATAGTGATTTTAGCCAAACGTTTACAAACTTTACCAAACAAATCCAAACGTTTCGAAACAAATCCAAACGTGTAACCTTTTTAGCGATTTAAGCCAAACGTTTACAAACGTTACGAAACAAATCGAAACGTTCCACTTTTTTAGCGATATAAGCCAAACGTTTACAAACATTATGAAATGAATCCAAACGTTTCACATTTTTAGCGATTTAGGCCAAACGTTTACAAACATTACGAAACAAATCCAAATATTTCACTTTGTTTGCGATTTAAACCAAACGTTTACAAAGGTTACGAAACAAATCCAAATGTGTCACCTTTTTAGCGATTTAAGCCAAACATTTACAAAAGTTACGAAACAAATCCAACCGTTTGACCTTTTTACCCATTGAAGCCAAACATTTACAAACGTTACAGAACAAAGCCAAACGTTTTGATTTTTTTAGCGATTTAAGCAAAACATTTACAAACGCTATGGAACAAATCCAAACATTTCACCTTTTTATCGAATTAAGCCAAACGTTTACAAATGTTACGAAACAAATCCAAACGTTTCACCTTTTTAGCAATTTAAGCCAAACGTTTAAAACGTTAAGAAACAAAACCAAACGTCTCACCTTTTTAGCGATTTAAGCCAAACGTTTATAAACTTTACGAAATAAATCCAAATGTTTCCCCATTTTAGCGATTTCAGCCAAATGTTTACAAACATTACAAAACAAATTCAAGCGTTTCACTTTTTTAGCGATTTAAGACAAACGTTTACAAACGTTACGAAACAAATCGAAACGTTTCACTTTTTAAGCGATATAAGCCAAACGTTTCACATTTTTAGCAATTTAGGCCAAACGTTTACAAACATTACGAAACAAATCCAAATATTTCACTTTGTTTGCGATTTAAACCAAACGTTTACAAAGGTTACGAAACAAATCCAAACGTTTCACCGTTTTAGGGATTTAAGCCAAACGTTTACAAAAGTTACGAAACAAATCCAACCGTTTCACCTTTTTACCTATTGAAGCCAAACATTTACAAACGTTACGGAACAAAGCCAAACGTTTGGATTTTTTTAGCGATTTAAGCAAAACGTTATGGAACAAATCCAAACGTTTCACCTTTTTATCGAAATAAGCCAAACGTTTACAAATGTTACGAAACAAATCCAAACGTTTCACCTTTTTAGCAATTTAAGCCAAAACTTTTAAAACGTTACGAAACAAAACAAAACGTCTCACCTTTTTAGCGATTTAAGCCAAACGTTTATAAACTTTACGAAATAAATCCAAATGTTTCCCCATTTTAGCGATTTCAGCCAAATGTTTACAAACATTACAAAACAAATTCAAGCGTTTCACTTTTTTAGCCATTTAAGCCAAACGTTTACAAACGTTACGAAACAAATCAAAACGTTTCACTTTTTTAGCGATATAGGCCAAACGTTTACAAACGTTATGAAATGAATCCAAACGTTTCATATTTTTAGTGATTTAGGCCAAACATTTACAAACATTACGAAAGAAATCCAAACATTTCACTTTGTTAGCGATTTAAACCAAACGTTTACAAAGGTTACGAAACAAATCCAAACGTGTCACCTTTTTAGCGATTTAAGCCAAACGTTTACAAACGTTACAAAACAAATCCAACTGTTTCACCTTTTTACCGATTGAAGCCAAATATTTACAAACGCTACGGAACAAAGCCAAACGTTTGGATTTTTTAGCTATTTAAGCAAAACGTTTACAAACGTTACGGAACAAATCCAAACGTTTCACCTTTTTATCGAATTAAGCCAAACGTTTACAAATGTTACGAAACAAATCCAAATGTTTCACCTCTTTAGCAATTTAAGCCAAACGTTTAAAACGTTACGAAACAAAACCAAACGTCTCACCTTTTTAGCGATTTAAGCCAAACGTTTATAAACTTTACGAAATAAATCCAAATGTTTCCCCATTTTAGCGATTTCAGCCAAATGTTTACAAACATTACAAAACAAATTCAAGCGTTTCACTTTTTTAGCGATTTAAGCCAAACGTTTACAAAGGCTACAAAAAAAATCCAAATGTTTTCCGATTTTAGCAATTTAAGCCAAACGTTTACATACGTTACGAAACAAATCCAAACGTTTCACCTTTTTAGCGATTTAAGCCAAACGTTTAGAAACGTTACGAAACAAAACCAAACATTTCCAATTTTTAACGATTTAAGCCAAACATTTATAAATTTACGAAACAAAACCAAACATTTCACCTTATTAGCTATTAGAGCGAAACATTTGTAAACGTTGCGAAACTATTCCAAACGTTTCACCTTTTTAGCAATTTAAGCGAAACGTAGCGAAACTATATTCGTCTTGTCTTGTGAATGTTATATTGGGCATGGATTGGTTAGCTCAAAATTATGCAAGTGTGGATTGCATGAAGAAATTAGTTACATTTAGTACCCCTGGAATTGAAACAATTTCAATTCAAAGTGAAAAATTGGAATCCACTGCTAGCATAATTTCAGCTATGAAAGCTCAACGAATGATGAGGAAAGGGTGTCAAGCATTCTTAGCTATTGTGTTGGATACAGAGAAAGCTCAAGGGAATGTACAAAATGTACCAGTGGTGATGGAGTATCCAGATATTTTTCCAGACGAGTTACCTGTATTACCACCAGACAGGGAGATAGATTTCTGAATTGAGTTAGCTCCTGGTACCAAACCGATATCAATACCTCCTCATCGGATGGCGCCAGTAGAACTAAAAGAACATAAAGATCAATTAGAAGAGTTACTTGTTGATGCTAAACCGCAAGAGACGGTATCGCGCAAGTAATATAATCCAGAAATACGGATATCGATCCCACAGAGACAATGAATTTAACGACTAATTTTTAGAACTCTTTTGACCGGTTAGCTACGAAAATAGTTTGAGAATTTGTGACCAAAACAATAAAAGTAACCAATTAACAAATAAATTAAGTAATTAAAATCAATAGAGTAAAAGTGATTTAAAAAGATGATTTTGGTAATAATAAGAGTAAAGGTTCAAGGGTTGATAATTCCGAATAAGGATATAAAATCATGAACAATGAATTTCTTGGTGATTATCTCGAATCGAGCTATTCTAAGATATCGAATCCTGCTCTCTCGAGCCTCAAAAACCGAAATGATCACAACTCATTTATATTGCCAAAATTATAGTTCAGGATAGTATAAAGAACCCATAGCTCTCTCTCGAGTTACCACAAATAAAAATAAACAAATAACAAATTTATAGGCAAATTACTCACTCTCGTGTTATAATGAACATAGTCAAATGATTAAATGATATTTATTAAGTAAACCCTTAAGAACACGTATTCATTAACTCACTCTCGTGTTATTAATTCATACGTTGTTGATTAACTGATCTATTTTAACTAAGCTCTCTCGAGTCAATAATTAGAACATAAGGCAATGAATGAATTGATAAAAAACATTCAAGCATGAAGAATATTAATCAACACCAAATTTCAACACCTATTAATTAATTGATAATTAACTCACTCTCGTGTTATTAAAAATCAATTAACCAACTAAATTGTGATTATGAAGAAAACTCAAGATTACTTAAATTCCAACCCACTCTCGTGGCGTTGTCCTTTATGTTTCCGATTATTTAGATCTATTTAATTAAGAATTTCTCAATTAGTTAACTAAACATGTATCATGAATCAATTTCTCAATTTAATTCAAGCATTAAGTTCAATAACCGAAACACGATAAATCACCAAAATATCCTAGGCCAATCAATTATATAAATAAACGTTCATATCAACCCTCGAACGAAAGGTTTAGTTACCCATTGTCATATGAATTATGACAATAGATAAGTTATACCTTGAGTACATGAGAAAATAGAAGATAGAAATAATCTGTACTAAAGAGTATTTTTAGTTGCTAAGCCTAAGTCTACACTAAGTGATATATGTTTTCTCTACACAAATGGGGTCTATTTATAGAGTCACTTGGAGTGGAGTTCAAGCCAAAGATATTATCCATCCATGTAAAACTTGAGTGAAGATCAAGTTGAGAATATCTTCTTTCCTTTGAAAGTGGAGTAATGATCAAGTCCTTTCATAATCGTCTTGAGTGGACCAATCTTTAACGTGTCTTGTTTTGAAAAGAGCATAGTTTCTTCCCTTAATGAGCTTCTATCTTATTGTCAAAGCTCACTTCTTTGTGTGCAAGTCAAGACAGATCACTCTCTTGAGCGTGAATGCAATATTTTGCTGATTATGGAAAGTCTGATGTAATAACTTCAGAATTTCGTTGCCTTATTCCAATGCGAACACATTTTTGCGCGTATCCAGGTCTCAGCCGGCCTTGGCCGGCTTGATGTCGTGGGCCGGCCTTGGCCGGCTGATCTGCTGATTTTTGTTCTTTGACCGTTTTGATTCAACTCAAACCGGTTGGGCTTGGGTTTGGCTCTGGTTTTCTGAATTCTTCTGACTTTGACTATTTGACCTTGTTTCAATCATAAATACCCTCAAAATGATAAGATTTAATATTTATTCATAAAAACTACAAAACACGAAAACCTAACTATATAAGCTGTAATTTTACGCAATAGTACTGAAAACTAACGAATAAATTCTATAAAAACTACGTAAAATAATAGCTTATCAAACCTCCTCACACTAAAGCTTTGCTTGTCCTCAAGCAAAACATGAATTTTGCCCTAACTACAACTAGCCCGGATCAAAACATGTTAAATACAAGTCAATAATTAATTTACCAAACCACTAAATCAATTAAGTGAGATTTCCTAAACCAACAACCATTAATGATACAGACAAATGATGGATGAAAATAAAATGACATAATCTGATAACACTAAGAATACTATCATTCTAGTTTATGCAACACTGAATAACACTAATGAATCACCATCGTTTGCGGGACATGTGAAAAATAATCAATTTTCTTATTTAAGCAAATCATGTCATAATCTCATAATAAATAAGCAAATGGCATTAATTCCTCACAAGTTTTCACTCCGACACTCATGTGTTTGAGGTGTGATATCAACAATCATCTCTCAATTGAAAACATGTGAATTTACCATAGGCTTGCTGATAGTCCCGGATTCCGCTACTTAACTCGGTTTTCGACAAAAATCACTCGGTCTTTATTTTTGGGTTTTGATGGGGTTAAAGTAAAAAGTAGGTAATATTTTTGGATTTTTGAAATAACTTGACTTGAATCAACTTCTCTTTGAAGTTTGAAATAGTGGACTAGCTTTGAATTTTCTTGAACAAGTGAACTTTTCTTTTTAATTGCCTTTGTTTTTTTTTTGTCTTGATTTTCTTTTTCTTTTCGTGCTTTTTCTCGCATCTTTATTTTTATTGCAAGGCATTCATCTTCTTTAAGGCACTTGTTCACATTTTTTTTTTCATCATCAAGCTAGAATCACACTTTTCTTTAATCTACGTTAACCAAACCAAGTTGAGGTGTTAAAAGAGGTGGAGATTTTAAGGGTAAAAGTGTGAAATGTGGGTTGAAAATCAAGAAAAATGCTAAGGCTCAAAATTGTGTAATCTAATGGATGAAGGATATGATATTTAAGTGGTCTAAAACAAATTGTGTATACCTAAATGCCAAGTTCATCTAAATGTCAAAAACTCAACCGTGTAACTTTGAACGGACACTGAGCAAGTTCTAGAAATGTAGCATGTTAATCAATTCTCTCAACAAGAAAATTAGGCTCGAACTCTCAAAAAATAACTGTTGTGTTTTTTCCATTTACTCAAATATTACAAGACATGCCAAATTGCCAAAAGTTCAAAAATGACTCAATTTTTGATAAATAACGAACATGTCATGATTCCGCATCAGGCTATTCAGTCGTGTTTCAGTGGTCACTAAAAGCTAAAAATTGAATTCATTCTAATCCTATCGAATCATGTCATAAAATTAACATTTTTATTTGTCGAGTATCATTAACTATTGTTAGAATTAAAAACTGCACTTAACATTTAATCAAGATTTGGAACTAATTATTTGACAAAAATAAAATTTATTTATTCAAGACAAAGCTTTATTTATTTTTCTATTCACATTTTCTTTGATTTTTCCTCCTCACACTATCTCTAACCATAATTTAAACTAAAATTATATATAAATTTTTTTATTTTTGATTTACTTTATTGAATTTTCTATTTTATTAATTTTTTATTATTATGATTTTTTCTTTTCCCACCCCCTCACTAAAATAATGCATTGTCCTCAATGTATGAGAAAGTCCAAAATTAAAAAAAGAAGAGCAATAATAAAAAAAAAAAATTGCTTCTCTTTTTGGCGAGACAGCGAAAATGCTCCAAAAGTGGTTGCAAACTGCTCCTTTTTTCCCAATTGCCATTTTTCGCCGCAAGTGTTAAGCTGGATAACGAAAATCTAATAACAATTATTTAAACTACACTAAAAAATATAATAAAGGTAAAATTCTAAAAAGTGATAATTAAAGATAAACTTGAACTAGTTAGTGTTTTACTAGTTAGGGAAACTAAAATGCATATGGCAATGAAATTCCTAATTAAAGAGGTTAGAACAACAAATCAAAATTGAAAATCAATTAAGAATTAATTAACGTGGGAAATCGCAAATGAAAAAGGGAATAAGATAATTGTAATAAAACTATAGAAACTTTCTAAAAAACTAAATATGTTTCCCTTATTTATTTTAAGAAAAAGATTCAAAACTAACATAAAAAACTTGTATGTAAATATTTATTTGATTTTGTAAAAATATGATTTTTAATGAAAATTTTTACAGCAATAATTTTTTTTTTTAAATATGGTTGTCAGTGCCTCGGCTGACCCTTGGCCGGCCCACGTAAAGAGGCCAGCTGAGGACCGGCTAAGCAACTGCCAAGTTGTAAAAAAACTAAAGCGTGATTGCATTTCTTCGCCGGCCCTTGGCCGGTTCACACACCCAGGCTAGCTGGAGGCCGGCTGAGGGTCTGTCCAAATTTTTTGAAAATCGAAAAAAAAACAAATTCACGAAAAATTAAATTGCAAACTTCTCGGGAATGCCTCCCGAGTGCGTTGTTTCAAGTTGAAAGCTCGATTGTAAATCCTCAACATCACGGAGGATCGAAAAGACCGACTTGCTTACGTCGTTGATCAATCAAAACTCTAGGATATGGTTTACACCATTCCTTAAGAACTTTAAAGACGTCTCCATTGGTCCCCTCCAACTCGATCAATTCATCATGTACCTTGCGCCGTATTTTAAACGGTCCGCTCCACTTGGAAATCAACTCCCCCCTATAGGAGTGCATATGAGACGTTTGAAATTGGACATGCTCACCAAGAGTAGCAACTTCAGTACATATTTGTCTCTTGCTTGCAGTTGCTATCTCATCGACCTTCAACTTCCATGATGCCCAATGTCTAGGTTTTCCCTTGCGCGGTATGACATGAGGTGCATTCTTGATTCATGCGCAAACCTTGAGGGTTCTTTTTATTGAACCTCCTTCGGTATTTCTAAAGGAATCACCTCCTTCATAGGCACATGGCATGTTGGTTCAATAGAATCAATCCACATGAATTTCTCTTCCTCGCGCTTGCTATCATTATGCCTCGTGTCAAACTCCACACATTCCTTATTCATTCTCAAAGTGACTTTTTTTGCATGAACATCAATCAGTGCCCGCCCCATGTTAAAAAATGGCCGCCCGAGAATCATTGGGCAATCCTTGTCAACCGCATAATCTAGCACGACAAAGTCCACAGGGAAGATGAACTTGCCCACTTTCACTAACACGTCTTCTACTACTCCATGCGGTTTCTTGAGTGAATGGTCGGCTGATTGGAGCATCATGGAGGTTTCCTTTACCGATTGATTTTCACACAAATTTCTGAAAAGACACAGGGGCATTAGATTTATACTTGCACCCAAATCACAAAGACAATTAAGAGAAGCAGAAGTGCCAATTGAGCAAGAAATAGTGAAACTCCCTGTATCTTGAAATTTGGTAGGCAACTTGCTTGTGATGATTGAGCTGCAATTTTCAGTCAATGAAATAGTGCCTTTTTCGTCCCAGCTCCCCTTGTTCATGATTATACCTTTGAGGAACTCCGCGTATTGAGGCATTTCACGCAAAGCATTTGCTAGACTTATATTGATTTGTAGCTTCTTGAAGATATCCAAGATTTTATGGAATTTTTGGTTATCTGGTGTCTTCTTGAGTCGACTTTGAAACGGTACCTTAGGAACATATGGAGGTGGTGGTGGTCTAACATAAGGAGTCTCAACTTCAACCACGACCTCTTCACTAACCCTTGACTTACTCGAACTTGCCTCATTAGCACTTGACTCATCATTAACTTCAATAGGTTTCTTACCATGAGGATCATCAAAAACCTTGTTACTTCGGAGTGTGATAGCTTTCACAAACTCTCTTGGATTAGTTTTGGTAGTAGAAGGTAAACCACCTTGGGTTCTACCTTGGATGGAGCTTTCTAATTGTCATAATTTCACCTCGAGATGATGGAAGGCAGATGCTTGATTTTTGTCTTTTTGTCGCGCTTCCGCTTCAAACCTCTCGAATCGCTCCATTTTCTCCAATATTTAATCGAGCTTGCTCTCTTCATCTTGATCCCTATTTTGTTGGAATTCGGAAGGATATTACGGTCTACCTCCATAGTTGTGAGAGTTAAAGTTATCTTGGTTAGGTTGGTAGTGGTTGCCCGACTGAAAATCGGAACTTCCTGCACTTGATTGAGTATTTGAGTTAGCTTGACCTTGCCTTTGTCCTCCAACATAATTAACTTGCTCATTTGTAGCATGTAACTAAGCATTCTCCTCCTGAGTGACTAAATTCTCACAGACACACCTTGCTTGAACTGCTACCACCGGAGCATTCTTTTTGACCCGCTTGCCTTTTATACATCTCCACTTGAGCTTGAAGAGCAGCGTTCTTTGCTTTCATTGCCTCCAACTCTTTAATTTTCTCTAAGGTCATCATGCCCCTTTGAGTTGGCTGCCTCACCCTCTTCGAGGCCAAGAACTGCTATACATTGCCAACTCATCTAGCAATGCAAGAGCTTCTTCATACGTCTTACTTATGATTGAGCCTTCTGAAACTGCATCAATAGTAGCTCTAGTATGCTCATTAATTCCATTATAAAATATTTGAATTAAATGTTCCTTCTGTAGGTGATGATGTGGGCAACTTCGCTGAAGTTCATTGAATATGTCCCATGCCTCATATATAACTTCTCCATCATGTTGAAAGAAATATATAATTTCTTTCATCAATCTTGTAGTCTTCCCCAAAGGGAAATATTTATTGAGGAAAGCTTGAGCAAGTTGTCTCCTCATAGTGATTGAATTGCTAGCCATAAATTGAATCCATGCTCGTGCCTTATCTCGCAAGGAGAATGGAAACAATCGAAGCTTGATTTTATCCTCTGTCACGTTGGGATTCTTGAATGTATTGCACACCTCCAAAAAATTTGAAATATGCGCATTTGGAACTCCACTAGGCAACCCATAAAATTGGCATCGATTCGCAAGTAGAGTAATCGTGCTAATTTTGTTCTCAAAAGTATTTTCCTGAATAGGTGGTGCAAAACATCAAAAATTAGCATGATCAACATCTGGTAAAAAGAACTCACCCAAAGTGCGCCTTTGAGGTGTTTGTTGTTGTTGTCTTTTTCGATTCCTTGGTTGCCTTTGTTGAACTGGTGCTACCTCAACATTTTGTGGATGGTGAGGCGGAATCATGTCAATATTTGCAAAAGGCGGGACATACCCGTCATGATGTCTAGCGTCATCCCCCATAGTATCTGATTTTTGGGATGATTTTCGAATAATTCTTTCGAAACTGGTGAGGTCCTGTTGAAAAGTTTCTTGTGGAAGCTTGGATCGCCGTGTATTGTGCATACACTTTGACCAAATTTTCTGCACAAAATAAAAACAACACTACCACAAGTAAAATCCAATAGAATGAAATAAATAAAAATAAATGCTAACACACCCAAGAATTCTTGACTCTTAATCTATTAAATACGCAATTGTCCCCGGCAACGGCGCAAAAAACTAGTTGATGCTAAACCGCAAGTGACAGTATCGCGCAAGTAATATAATCCGGAAGAATGGATATCGATCCCACAGAGACAATTGATTTAACGACTAATTTTGAGAATTCTTTTGACCGGTTAGCTACGAAAATGGTTTGAGAATTTGTGATCAAAACAATTAAAAGTAACCAATTAACAAATAAATTAAGTAATTAAAATCAATAAAGTAAAAGTGATTTAAAAAGATAATTTTTGTAATAATAAGAGCAAAGGTTCCAGGGTTGATAATTCCGAATAAGAATATAAAATCATGAACAATGAATATCTTGGTGATTATCTAGAATCGAGCTATTCTAAAATATCGAATCCCGCTTTCTCGAGCCTCAAAGACCGAAATGATCACAACTCATTTGGATTGCCAAAATTATAGTCCCGGCTAGTCTAAAGCACCCATAGCTCTCTCTCGAGTTACCACAGATAAAAATAAACAAATAGCCAATTCATAGGCAAATTACTCACTCTCGTGTTATAATGAGCCTAGTCAAATGATTAAATGATATATATTAAGTAAACCCTTAAGAACACGTATTCATTAACTCACTCGCGTGTTATTAATTCATACGTTGTTGATTAACTAATCTATTTTAACTAAGCTCTCTCGAGTCAATAATTATAACATAAGGCAATGAATGAATTGATCAAAAACATTCAAGCATGAAGAATATTAATCAACACAAAATTTCAAAACCTATTAATTAATTGATAATTAACTCACTCTCGTGTTATTGAAAACAAATTAACCAACTACATTGTGATTATGAAGCAAACTCAAGATTACTTAAATTCCAACCCACTCTGGTGGCGTTGTCTTTTAAGTTTCCGATTATTTAGATCTATTTAATTAACAATTTCTCAATTAGTTAACTAAACATGTATCATGAATTCAATTTCTCAATTTAATCCAAGCATTAAGTTCAATAACCGAAACACGATAAATCACCAAAATATCCAAGTCCAATCAATTATATAAATAAACGTTCATATCAACTCTCGGACGAAAGGTTTAATTATGACAATAGATAAGTTATACCTTGAGTACATGAGAAAATAGAAGATAGAAATAATCTATACTAAAGAGTATTTTTAGTGGCTAAGCCTAAGTCTACACTAAGTGATATATGTTTTCTCTACACAAATGGGGTCTATTTATAGAGTCACTTGGAGTGGAGTGCAAGCCAAAGATCATCCTTCCATGTAAAACTTGAGTGAAGATCAAGTTGAGAATATCTTCTTTCCTTTGAAAGTGGAGTAATGATCAAGTCCTTCCATAATCGTCTTGAGTGGACCAATCTTTAACTTGTCTTGTTTCTAAAAGAGCATAGCTTCTTTCCTTAATGAGCTTCTATCTTATTGTCAAAGCTCCCTTCTTTGTATGGAAGTCAAGACATATCACTCTCTTGAGCGTGAATGCAATATTCTGCTAATTATGGAATGTCCGATGTGATAACTTCAGAATTTCGTTGCCTTATTCCAATGCGAACACATTTTCGCGCGTATCCAGGTCTCAGCCGGTCCTTGGCCGGCTTGATGTCGTGGGCCGGATGAAGGCCGGTTGATCTGCTGATTTTTGTTCTTTGACCGGTTCGATTCAACTCGAACCGGTTGGGCTTGGGTTTCGCTCTGGTTTTCTGAATTCTTCTGGCTTTGACTATTTGACCCTGTTTGAATCATAAATACCCTAAAAATGATAAGATTTAATATTTATTCATAAAAACAATAAGACACGAAAACCTAACTATATAAGCTCTTATTTTACGCAATAGTATTGAAAACTAACGAATAAATGCTATAAAAACTACATAAAATAATAGCTTATCATTACTTGATTGTGGTTTTGTCAGACCAAGTGTTTCACCGTGGGGAGCACCAGTTTTATTTGTCAAAAAGAAGGATGGATCGTTTCGGCTCTGCATAGACTACATACAGCTGAACAAGGTTACAATCAAGAACAAGTACCCGTTGCCAAGGATTGATGATTTGTTCAATCAACTGCAAGGAGCAAGGCAATTTTCTAAGATTTATTTGCGATCAGGATACCATCAGTTGAAGATCCGAGAGGATGATATTTCAAAGACTACTTTTAGGATTCGGTATGGTCACTACGAGTTCCTAGTTATGGCATTCAGATTGACGAATGCACCAGCGGTTTTCATGGATTTGATGAATAGGATATTCAAACCATTCGTGGATCAGTTTGTAATCGTTTTTATTGATGATATTTTGATATGCTCGCGTATAGAAGAGGAGCATGCGCATCATTTGCGCATAGTTCTTCAGACATTGAGGGAGCATCAATTGTACGCCAAGTTTTCAAAGTGTGAATTTTGGTTTGAAGAAGTGGCATTTTTTGGAGATAGCATCAGTGATTTTTGCATTGAAAACCTGGAGATATTACTTGTACGGTGCAACGTGTTAGATATTCACGGATCATAAGAGTTTGAAGTATATCTTTTATCAACGTGAATTGAACCTCAAACAGAGGAGGTGGCTAGAGTTGCTTAAAGATTATGATTGCACTATACAGTATCATCCGGGTAAAGCCAATGTGGTGGCTGATGCGCTAAGTAGAAACTCTGCAGGAAGCTTAGCACATGTTACTACAGAGTGGGAGAAAGCCATTAATCAAAGAGATCTATACGATGTTTAGTCATAACATCAGATTTGAAGTTTCTTATCTTGGAAGCATGATAGCTCAATTAAGTGTGCGAACAACACTAATTGACAGGATTAAAGAGTTACAAGGTGAAGATCCTCAACTAAAGCATGTGATGGATGAGGTTGAAAAAGGAAAGTGTCAGGATTTCAGTGTTGTCAACGGAGCACTGAAGTATGGTACCAGATTGTGTGTACCAGATGTGAAGAATCTAAGATAGAAGATCATGGAGGAAACTCATGGTTCAACATACAATATTCATCCAGGTTCTGCCAAAATGTATAGAGATATCAAGGAGATGTACTGGTGGAACGGAATGCAGCGAGATATAGCAGAATATGTAGCAAAGTGTCTAGTGTGTCAGCAAGTTAAGCTTGAACACCAAAGGCCATATGGATTTTTACAACCCCTACCCATTCCAAAGTGGAAGTGGGAGAGGATTACAATGGACTTTGTTGTTGGAATATCTAAGACGCGGAAAGGTTTTGATTCTACATGGGTTATAGTGGATCGTCTGACGAAGTCAGCACACTTTATACCTATTAAGATATCATATATCGCGGCGAAGTTGGCACAAGAGTACATTAACAGAATAGTCAGTTTACATGGAGTTCCTGTGTCAATAGTTTTAGATAGAGGTTCGGTGTTAACCGCTAGATTTTGGGGAAGTTTTCAAGAAGCGATGGGAACGCGGCTAGATTTCAGTACCGCTTTTCATCCGCAAACTGATGGACAGTTTGAAAGGACTATTCAGACTTTAGAAGATATGCTTAGACTGTGTATACTGGATTTTGGAGGTAGCTGGGCTGTGTATTTACCACTAGTGGAATTCTCGTACAACAACAGCTATCATTCCAGTATTGAGATGGCTCCATATGAGGCATTGTACGGCTGTATGTGTCGATCTTCTATCTGTTGGGAGGAAGTTGGAGAGAGAAAATTGACAGGAGCGGAGATTATTCAGATTACCTCAGAGAAGGTACCACTGATTAAACAGCGATTGGAAACTGCTTTTAGTCGCCAGAAAAGTTATGCAGATCCAAAGAGGAAGGAAATAGAATTTATAGTTGGCGATTATGTCTTTCTAAAGGTATCACCTATGAAAGATGTTATCCGTTTTGGAAAGAGAGGCAAGTTGTCTCCAAGATTTGTGGGACCATACGAGATTATAGAACGAATAGGAGCGGTGGCTTACAAGTTAGTTCTACCGCCAAACATGTCGCAAGTTCATCCGGTGTTTCACATATCGATGCTGCGAAAGTATATCGCAGATCCTTCTCATGTGATTCAACCACAAGCTGTAGATGTCAACGAGGAACGTTTTTACGAGGAGCAACCTGTTGAAATAGTATATACTCAATTGCGGAAGCTTCGTAGCAAGGAGATTCCAATGGTGAAAGTGTTGTGTAGAAACCATTTTGTGGAAGAATGTACGTGGGAGATAGAGGTGGATATGCGCCAGCGATATCCTTACCTGTTTCTACAAGGTACGTAGTTCTTATTGAAATTCGAGGACAAATTTTAATAAGATGGGTAGAATGTAATACCCCGTAAAAAAGATAAATGACTAAATTATTCTACAAAAGGAATAATTTTGTAGAACGGGAGAACATAAATTAAATTTGAGGATAAATTTAATTCATAGTATATCTGGAAATATAAAATTGCTATAGAAGTTAAAATATAAAATTTTGATATTTATATTTTAACTAACGGTAATTAAGAAATGCTTAAAAATTAAAATAGAATAGTTTATAAGTCCCGTGTGAATACTTTTGGAGTCAATATTCACGGAATATTTTTAAGAAGTTATTCCTAAAATTTTATAAGATTTGGAGACATAATTTTTATTAAGTGGGTCTAATATAGCCCTAATAAATCTTAAAAGATTTATTAAAAATAAAATATAGGTCCCGTGAGAATAAAAATTACGTTTTTATTCTAACGATGAATTATGGAATTCGTGGTTAAAATTTTATAAAATACGGAGTTCGTTGTTTGTTTAAGTTACGGATGAGTAATTGAGAATTTGGGTTGAAGTAACGCGTGAATACCTAGGGGCTAGTTTCGCTTTTAGCCAAACTATAAATATTAACATTTCAAATGAATTGAATCATTTGAATGTTCAGAACCTAAAGTTAGGCTTTAGACTTCAGAGAACGGCCAAGGTGCGACGCGACGGTAGGTTCGCCGATTTCGATCTGATTTCTCGTTTCTAACTTAAATTTCTTCGGTAATCCATTATTAATCAAAGTTATAACCATTATTTTGAATTTGGTTATATAGAAAATGGATTATATTCGAATATATAACGGTTACCGTATCGAATCGAACGTATACGTAATGATTTTACGTTTCGAATGCATAATCGAGTTGTTTGGTATGTAAATTAGCGTTTTGGATCGGAAAACAAAGTTTTATCTCGACAGAATTGGTCCGAGAACGGAGTTCCCGTGGCTGTGCGGACGCACAACCTAGGTTGTGCACACGCACAGTCTCTTTGAGACTGTGCGACCGTACAGTCTGGCTGTGCATGCGCACAGTGTTCTGTGCGGGTGCACAGTGTTCTGTGCGGGCGCACAAGGCCTCGCGCCAGCGCGCGTTTCCGACGTGCATTCACACATCGAGTTCTGAATCGACGAGGTTCAGACAATTTTGAACGGTACGTTCAATATGGAATTTAAAAGGACTTTGAAACACGAACTAGGACGTTGAAAGGACTAAAAAAAGGACTTGGACAATTAAGGGAGTTCGATTAATTAAAACTTAGAGATGTTTTAATTAGGTCCTCTATTAATCAAAGTGATTAACTGTTTTGTGGATAACGGTTTTATGAGTTCGCATATTTACTTTTGAATATTAATGCCAAAACATTTATAGCTCAAAGTGTGTTTGAAATTGCATTGCATAGAGTCAATTTGAAACCGATATAGATCCATTGGAATGTGCTATCTATTGGGCAACAATAGGATTATGTGATCACCGGTATTAATAAATTATTGCATTGTCTTGCATATAAGTTGGGTCCTATGGCCAGATGCTTACAAAGCGGCCTAGACCTAACGGGTAGTCCAGTGGCGTCAGTAATTCAATTTACGGCCCGGCAACCCTACACAGAGTTAAGATAATTGTGTCATTGTGGTTTACAATTCATCCTGTGATAAACAAGTGAGCATTAACTATAGTGTCAACTATAGTTAAACAAACATCGTTTCTCTTAGGGTTTCATCTGGATCGGTTATTTGGCTGCACAAAGTATGTTTTCATGCGATTTCTGCTTTTATTAATATGCTTAAGTATCTATGTGAATTCACTCATATTTGACCTCCGTTGATTTCCCTTTCACAGGTAAATGACATTTTAACGTGACAAGACTTCCAATTCTTTCTCCGGAAGTTGTAATTAAATAAAGGTCACTCTAGAGCTGTAGAGTAGTTCTAGCTCCACACAGTAGTTCATTTGTAAATGTTTTAACTCTTATGTGAAACTACTGTCAATATGATTTTGGGACAAAAGCATGTTTTATACAAAAAGGGCTTTTGCCAGTTGTTTATAAAGAAACCTGGTTTTAATAAAACTTTTATGTTTGTTTAGCATGTTTTAACTGGTTACTTGATATGTTAACCGGTTTGCACTGCTGGCATTGTTTTCGGATAGGGTTGTTTTAGAGTACGTGTTGTGTACACGTACGAACCTGAGTCCAAAAATGCAATCGCACAGTTTTGATTTCATGTTTATTGAAAGGTTTTCAAATACTTGTGAAAAGAGATTGAGACCTTTTATGTTTCCAAAACACGAAAAGTTTTTACTGTTTTTCTTATGCTTGCTACAGGTTTTGGAATAACCATTCTCATTCCCTAGCGCCGGTCTCGGCACGAGTTTCAAGGTGGAAATCGGCTCAAGACATAAGCAAAACATTTACAAACGTTACAAAACAAATCCAAGCGTTTCCTAATTTTAGCGATTTAAGCCAAACGTTTACAAACGTTATGAAACAAATCCAAACATTTCACCTTTTTAGCGATTTAAGCCAAACTTTTACAAACGTTACGAAACAAATCCAAATGTTTTCCCACTTTAGCGATTTAAGCCAAACATTTACAGACGTTACAAACAAATCCAAAAGTTTACCCTTTTTAGCACATTAAGCTAAACGTATACAAACGTTACAAAACAAATCCAAACGTTTCCCCTTTTTAGCGGTTTAAGCCAAACGTTTACTAACTTTATGAAACAACTCCAAATAATTCACATTTTTAGCGATTTAATCCAAACGTTTACAAATGTTACGAAACAAATCCAAGCGTTTCACCTTTTTAGTAATTTTAGCCAAACGTTTACAAACGTTATGAAAGAAATCTAAACGTTTCACCGTTTTAGTGATTGCAGCCAAACGTTTACAAACGTTACGAAACAAATCAAAATGTATCACCTTTTTAGCGATTTAAGCCAAACGTTTACAAACATTACGAAACAAATCCAAGCGTTTTTCCTTTTTAGCAATTTAAGCCGAACGTTTACAAACGTCATGAAACAAATCCAAACGTTTAAACTTTTTAGTGATTGAAGCCAAACGTTTACAAACGTTACGAAAAAAATCCAAATGTGTCACCTTTTTAGCGATTTAAGCAAAACGTTTACAAGCGTTCCAAAACAAATCCAAACGTTTCACCTTTTTAGCGATTTAAGCCAAATGTTTACAAACGTTACGAAACAAATCCAAACGTTTCAACTTTTCAGCAATTTAAGCCGAACGTTTAAAAACGTTATGAAACAAATCCAAACGTTTCACCTTTTTAGCGATTGAAGCCAAACGTTTACAAACGTTTCGAAACAAATCCAAGTGTTTCAAACGTTTTAAATCCAAGCGTTTGGGTTGAATTGCTAAAAAGGGGAAACGTTTGGTTTTGTTTTGTAACATTTGTAAATGTTTGGCATAAATCACTAAAAATGTGAAACGTTTGGATTTGTTTCCTAACGTTTTAAACGTTTGGTTTTGTTCTGTAACATTTGTAAACGTTTTGTTTAAATCGCTATAAATGTGAAACATTTGGATTTGTTTCATAACGTTGGAAAACGTTTGGCTTAAATCGCTTAATAGTTGAAACGTTTTAAATGTTTGGCTTAAATCGCTAAAAATATAAGCCAAACGTTTACAAACGGTGCGAAACAAAACCAAACATTTCACCTTTTTAGCTATTTAAACCAAACGTTTACAAACGTTACGAAACAAAACCAAACGTTTCACTTTTTTAGCGATTAGAGCCAAACGTTAATAAACCTTTTTAGAAATTTAAGCCAAATGTTTACAAATCTTACGAAGCAAATCCAAACGTTTCCCCTTTTTAGCGATTTAAGCCAAACATTTACAAACGTTTCAAAACAAAACCAAATGTTTACAAACGTTATGAAACAAAACAAAACGTTTCACCTTTTAGCGATTTAAGCTAAACGTTTACAAACGTGACGAAACAAATCCAAACGTTTCACCTTTTTTGCAATTTAAACCAAACGTCTACAAACGTTGCGAAACAAATCCAAGCGGTTCACCTTTTTAGCAATTTAAGTCAAACGTTTACAAATGTTACGGAACAAAACCCAACGTTTCACAGTTTTAGCGATTTAAGCCAAACGTTTAAAAACGTTTCAGAACAAATCCAAACGTTTCACCTTTTTAGCGATTTACAACAAACGTTTACAAAATTACGAAATAAAACCAAACGTTTATAAACGTTTGGCTTAAATCGCTTAAATGGGAAAACGTTTGGAATTGTTTCGTAACGTTTGTAAACATTTGGCTTAAATCGCTAAAAAGGTCAAACGTTTGGATTTGTTTCATAACGTTTGTAAACATTTGGCTTAAATCGCTAAAACGGTGAAACGTTTGGATTTTTTTAGTAACGTTTTAAACGTTACAAAACAAAACCAAATGTTTCCCCATTTTTGCGATTTGAGCCAAACACATACAAAAATGTTAGGAAACAAAACCAAACGTTTCACCCTTTTAGCGATTTAAGCCAAACGTTTACAAAGGTTATGAAACAAAATCAAATGTTTCCCCTTTTTAGCGATTAAAGCCAAACGTTTACAAACGTTACGAAACAATTCCTAACATTTCCCATTTTAGCAATTTTAACCAAACGTTTACAAACGTTACGAAACAAATCCAAATGTTTCACCTTTTTAGCGATTTAAGCCAAACGTTTACAAACGTTACGAAACAAATCCAAGCGTTTCGCATTTTTAGCGTTTTAAGCCGAACGTTTACAAACGTTACGAAACAAAACCAAACGTTTCACATTTTTAGCGATTTAAGCGGAACGTTTACAAATGTTATAAAACAAAACCAGACGTTTCACCTTTTTAGCGAATTAAGCCAAATAGCTTACAAATGTTAAGAAATCCAGACTTTTCACCTTATTAGTGATTGAAGCCAAACGTTTGTAAACGTTACAAAACAAATCCGAACATTTCTCCTTTTTAGCAATTTAAGCCAAACGTTTACAAACGTTATGAAACAAATCAAAACGTTTTTCCATTTTAGCGATTTAAGCAAAATGTTTAAAACATTACGAAACAAATCCAAACGATTTAAGCCAAACGTTTACAAACGTTACGAAACAAAAAGGTGAAACGCTTGGTTTTATTTCGTAACGTTTGTAAACGTTTGGCTTAAATCACTAAAAGGGTGAAACGCTTGGATTTGTTTCGTAACGTTTGTAAACGTTTGACTTAAATTACTAAAAAGGTGAAACGCTTGGATTGTCTTCGTAACGTTTGTAAACATTTGGCTTCGTTTCGTAACGTATGTAAACGTTTGTCGTAAATCGCTACTAATATGAAACATTTGGATTTGTTTAAACGTTTGTAAACGTTTAGCTTAAATCGCGAAAATGGGGAAAGCCAAATGTTTACAAACGTTACGACATAAAACCAAACGTTTCACCTTTTTAGCGATTTCAGCTAAACGTTTACAAAAGTTACGAAATAAATCCAAACGTTGTAACTTTGTAAACGTTTGAATTTGTTTTGTAACTTTGTAAACGTTTGGCTTAAATCGTTTGGATTTGTTTCGTAACGCTTTAAACGTTTGGCTTAAATCACTGAAATGGGGAAACTTTTGGATTTGTTCCGTAACGTTTATAAACGTTTAGGTTAAAGGTGAAACACCTGGATTTGTTTCATATCCTTTGTAAACGTTTGACTTTGTTCCGTAACGTCTGTAAACCTTTGGCTTAAGTCACTAAAAAGGTGAAACGTTTGGATTTGATTCGTATCGTTTGTAAACATTTGGCTTAAATTGCTAAAAAGGTGAAACGCTTGGATTTGTTTTGTAATGTTTGTAAACGTTTGGTTTTGTTTCGTAACGTTTGTAAACGTTTGGCTTCAATCGCAAAAAAGGTGAATCGTTTGGATTTGTTTCGTAGCGTTTTGAAACGTTTGTTTTTTTTTGTAACATTTATAAATGTTTGGTTTTGTTTCGTAACGTCAATAAACGTTTGGCTTAAATCACCAAAAAGGTGAAACGTTTGTATTTGTTTTGTAACGTTTAAAACGTTTGGTTTTGTTCCGTAACGTTTGTAAACGTTTGTCTTAAATCGCTAAAAATGTGAAACGTTTGTTTTTGTTCCGTAACATTTGTAAAGGTTTTGCTTAAATCGCTAAAAAGGTGAAACGTTTGGTTTTGTTTCATAACCTTTATAAACGTTTAGTTTTGTTTCGTAATGTTTGGCTTAATTCGCGAAAAAGGTTAAACGTTTGGATTTTTTTCGTAACGTTTTAAACGTTTGGTTTTGTTTCGTAACATTTGTAAACGTTTGGCTTAAATCGCTAAAAAGGTGAAACGTTTGGATTTGTTTTGTAACGTTTGTAAACGTTTATAAACGTTACGAAACAAAACCAAACGTTTACAAACAAATCTAAACGTTTTACCAAACGTTTAAAACGTTACGAAACAAGTCCAAACGTTTCACCTTTATAGCGATTTAAGCCAAACGTTTACAAATCCAAGCGTTTCACCTTTTTAACAATTTAGGCCAAACGTTTACAAACATTACGGAACAAAACCAAACGTTAACAAAGGTTATAAAACAAAACCAAACATTTCACCGTTTTTGAGATATAAGCCAAACGTTTCCAAACGTTACAAAATAAATCCAAACGTTTACAAACATTATGAAACAAAACAAAACATTTCAAAACGTTGCGAAACAAATCCATGCGTTTCACCTTTTTAGCGATTGAAGCCAAACGTTTACAAACATTATGAAAAAAAAACAAATATTTACAAACGTTACGAAACAAATCCAAGTGTTTCACCTTTTTAGAAATTTAAGCCACACGTTTACAAACGTTACGAAACAAACCCAAACTTGTCACCTTTTTAGGGATTTAAGATAAGCGTTTAAAACGTTACGAAACAAATCCAAACGTTTAAAATGTTACGAAACAAATCCAAATCCAAAGAAAACGTGAAAAGGTGAAATGATTTGGGGAAACGCTTACAAACGCTACGAAACAAAACCAAACGTGTCCCATTTTTAGCGATTTAAGAAAAACGTTTTAAACGTTATGAAACAAAACCAAACGGTTAAAACGTTTCGAAACAAATCCAAATCCAAGCGTTTAAATCCAAACGTGAAAAGGTGAAATGATTTTAGGAAACGTTTACAAACGTTACGAAAGAAAACCAAACGTTTCCCATTTTTAGCGATTTAAGCCACACGTTTTAAACGTTACGAAACAAAACCAAACGTTTAAAACGATACGAAACAAATCCAAATGTTTCCCCATTTTAGCGATTTAAGCTGAACGTTTACAAACCTTACGAAACAAATCCAAACCTTTCACCTTTTTAGCGATTGAAGCCCAACGTTTACAAATGTTACAAAACAAAACCAAACGTTACGAAACAAAACCAAACGTTTCAGCTTTTTTGCTATTTAAACCAAACATTTAAAACGTTACGAAACAAATCCAGTCGTTTCACAATTTTAGCGATTTAAGCCAAACGTTTACAAACGTTACGAAACAAATCCAAACGTTTCCCCATTTTAGCGATTTACATTTACAAACGTTACGAAACAAATCCAAGCGTTTCACCTATTTAGCAATTTAAGCCAAAATTTCACAAACTTTACAAACCAAAACCAAACGTTTCACATTTTTAGTGATTTAAGCCAAACGTTTAAAATGTTATAAAACAAATCCAAACGTTTGACTTATTTAGGAATTTAAGCCAAACGTTTACAAACATTACGAAATAAATCCAAACGTTTCACCTTTTTAGCTATTTAAGCTAAACATTTACAAACCTTATGAAACAAATCCAAACGGTTCAAAGCCAAACGTTTACAAACATTACAATATAAATCTAAACTTTTCAACTTTTTAGCGATTTATGCCAAACGTTTACAAACGTTACGAAACAAATCCAAACGTTTTACCTTTTTTGCGATTTAAGCCAAACGTTTACAAACGTCACAAAACAAATCAAAATGTTTCACCTTTTTAGGAATTTAAGTCAAATGTTTACAAACTTTACGAAACAAATATAAACGTTTTACCTTTTTGGCGATTTAAGCCAAACGTTTACAAACGTTACGAAACAAATCCAAGCGTTTCGCCTTTTTAGGAATTTAAGCCAAACGTTTACAAATCCAAGCGTTTCAACTTTTTAGCAATTTAAGCTAAACGTTTACAAACGTTACGAAACAAATCAAAACGTTTCTCCCTTTTAGAGATTTAAGCCAAACGTTTACAAGCATTACGAAACAAATCCATACGTTTTACCCTTTTAGGATTTAAGCCAAACGTTTATAAACGTTACGAAACAAATCCAAGCGTTTCACCTTTTAAGGAATTTAAGCCAAACTTTTACAAATCCAAATGTTTCACCTTTTTAGCAATTTAAGCCAAACATTTACAAACGTTACGCAACAAATCCAAACGTTTCACCTTTTTAACGATTTAAGCCGACGTTACGAAACAAATCCAACGTTTCCCAATTTTAGCGATTTAAGCCAAACATTTAAAATGTTACAAACAAACCCAAACGTTTCACCTTTTTAACGATTTAAGCCAAACAGTTACAAATGTTATGAAACAAATCCAAACATTTCACCTTTTTCGCGATTTAAGTCAAACGCTTACAAACGTTACGTAACAAATCCAAACGTTTCACCTTTTTAGCGATTTATGCCAAACATTACGAAACAAATCCAAGCGTTTCACCTTTTTAGGAATTTAAGCCAAACGTTTACAAATCCAAACGTTTCACCTTTTTAGGAATTTTAGCAAAACGTTATGAAACAAATCCAAACGTTTCACCTTTTTAGCAATTTCAGCAAAACGTTTGCAAACCTTACGAAACAAATCCAACGTTTCCCCATTTTAGCGATTTGAGCCAAACGTTTAAAACGTTACAAACAAATCCAAACGTTTCACCTTTTTAGCGATTTAAACCAAACGTTTACAAACGTTACGAAAAAAATCCAAACATTTCACCACTTTAGCGATTTAAACCAAATGTTTACAAACGTTACGAAACAAATCTAAACGTTTCACCTTTTTAGCGATTTAAGCCAAACATTTACAAACGTTACGAAACAAATCCAAGCGTTTCACATTTTTAGGAATTTAAGCCAAACGTTTACAAATTCAAACTTTTCACCTTTTTAGCAATTTATGCCAAACGTTACAAAACAAATCCAAACGTTTCACCTTTTTAGCAATTTAAGCAAAACGTTTACAAACGTTACGAAACAAATTCAAATGTTTCACCTTTTTACAGATTTAAGCCAAACATTTACAGAAGGTACGAAACAAATCTAAACGTTTCTTCTTATTAGCAATTTAAACCAAACGTTTACAAACGTTACGAATCAAATCCAAGCTTTTCACCTTTATAGGAATTTATGCCAAACGTTTACAAATCCAAGTGTTTCACCTTTTTAGCAATTTAAGTTAAATGTTTACAAACATTACGAAGAAAATCCAAATGTTTCACCTTTTTTGCGATTTAAGCCAAACGTTTATAAACATTATGAAACAAATCCAAACATTTCCTCGTTTTAGCAATTTAAGCCAAACGTTTAGAAACGTTATCAAACAAATCCAAACGTTTCACCTTTTTAGCGATTTAAGCCAAACGTTTAACCTTTTTAGGGATTTAAGCCGAACGTTTGCAAACATTAAGAAACAAAACCAAACGTTTCACCTTTTTAGCGATTTAAGCCAAACGTTTACAAATGTTACAAAACAAATCCAAACGTTTAAAACGTTACGAAACAAATCCAAGCGTTTCACCTTTTTAGCAATTTAATCCGTACGTTTACAAACGTTATGAAATGAAACCAAACGTTTCACCTTTATAGCGATTTAAGCTAAACGTTTATAAACGTTACGAAAGAAATTTAAGTGTTTCACTTTTTAGCAATTTAAGCCAAACGTTTACAAACGTTACGAAACAAATCTAAATGTTTCACCTTTTATAGTGATTTAAGCCAAACGTTTAAAAAACAAATCCAAACGTTTCACCTTTTTAGCGATTAAAGCCAAATGTTTACAAACGCTACGAAACAAATCCAAATGTTTCATCTTTTTAGCGATTTAAGCCAAACGTTTACAAAAGTTACGAAACAAATCCAAACGTTTCACCTTTTTAGCGATTTAAGCCAAACGTTTACAAATGTTACGAAACAAAACTAAATGTTTCACCTTTTTAGCTATTTAAGCCAAACGTTTTTAAAATGTTACAAAACAAATACAAACCTTTCACATTTTTAGAAGTTTAAGCAAAATGTTTACAAACGTTACGAACAAAACCAAACGTTTAAAACGTTACGAAAAAAATCCAAACGTTTTACATTTTAGTGATTTAAGCCAAACATTTTGAAATATTACAAAACAAAGCCAAACATTTAAAAGTGTTACGAAAGAAATCCAAACGTTTCCCCTTTTTAGCAATTTAAGCCAAACGTTTATAAATGTTACAAAACAAATCCAAACGTTTCCCCTGTTTTGCTATTTAAGCCAAACGTTTACAAACGTTACAAAAAAAATCCAAATGTTTCAACTTTTTAGTGATTTAAGCCAAACGTTCACAAACGTCATGAAACAAATCCAAACGTTTCACCTTTTTAGCGATTTAAGCTAAACATTTATAAACCTTACAAAACCAATCCAAATGTTTCACATATTTAGCAATTTAAGCGAAACGTTGACAAACAGTACGAAACAAATCCAAACATTTCCCATTTTATTGATTTAAGCCAAACGTTTACAAATGTTACGAAACAAATCCAAACGTTTCACATTTTTAGCGATTTAAGCCAAACATATAAAAACGTTGCAAAACAAAACCCAATGTTTCACCTTTTTAGCGATTTAAGCCAAACGTTTACAAACGTTACGAAACAAATCTAAGCGTTTCACCTTTTTCGCGATTTAAGCCAAACGTTTACAAATGATACGAAATAAATCCAAACGTTTCGCATTTTTAGCGATTTAAGTCAAACGTTTACAAACGTTACAAAACAAATCCAAGCGTTTCCCCATTTTAGCGATTTAAGACAAACGTATAAAACTTTACAAAACAAATCCAAACGTTTCTAGAGATTTAAGCCAAACGTTTACAAACGTTACGAAACAAATCCAAATATTTCACCTTTTTAGCGATTTAAGCCAAACATTTAAAAAGGTTATGAAACAAAACGTTTGGCTTAAATCGCTAATAATGTTTCACCTTATTAGCGATATAAGCCTAACGTTAACAAACGTTACGAAACAAATCCAAATGTTTCACCTTTTTAGCTATATAAGCCAAACGTTTACAAACGTTACAAAAGAAATCCAAGCGTTTCACCTTTTTAGCAATTTAAGCCAAACGTTTACAAAAGTTACGATATAAATCCAAGCGTTTCACCTTTTTAGCATTTATGCCAAACGTTTACAAACCTTACGAAACAAATCCAAATGTTTCACCTTTTTAGCGATTTAAGCCAAATGTTTACAAACGTTACGAAACAAATCCAAGCGTTTCACCTTTTTAGCAATTTAAGCCAAACATTTACAAACGTTACGAAACAAATCCAAGCATTTCATCTTTTTAGAAATTTAAGCCAAACATTTACAAACGTTACGAAACAAATCCAAGCGTTTCACCTTTTTAGCAATTTATGCCAAACATTTACAAACGTTACGAAACAAATCCAAACGTTTCACCTTTTTAACAATTTAAGCCAAACATTTACAAACGTTACGGAATAAATCCAAGCGTTTCACATTTTTAGCAATTTAAGCCAAACATTTACAAACGTTACGAAACAAATCCAAGCGTTTCACATTTTTAGCAATTTAAGCCAAACGTTTACAAACGTTACGAAACAAATCCAAGCGTTTCACCTTTTTAGCAATTTAAGCCAAACGTTTACAAACGCTACGAAACAAATCCAAACGTTTCACCTTTTTAGAGATTTAAGCCAAACGTTTACAAACGTTAGGAAACAAATCCAAACGTTTCACCTTTTTAGCGATTTAAGCCAAACATTTAAAAAGGTTTGGAAACAAATCCAAATGTTTCACCTTTTTAGCAATTTAAGCCAAACATTTACAAACGTTACGAAACAAATCAAAGTGTTTCACCTTTTTAGCAAATTAAGCCAAATATTTACAAACGTTACGAAACAAATCCAAGCGTTTCACCTTTTTAGCAATTTAAGCCAACCGTTTACAAACCTTACGAAACAAATCCAAATGTTTCACCTTTTTAGCGATTTAAGCCAAACGTTTACAAACGTTACGAAACAAGTTCAAATGTTTCCCCTTTTTAGAGATATAAGCCAAACATTTACAAATGTTACAAAACAAATCCAAACGTTGAACCTTTTTAGCGATTTAGGCCAAACGTTTACAAACAATACGAAACAAATCAAACCATGCAACCTTTTTAGCTATTTATGCTAAACGTTTACAAACATCACGAAACAAATACAAACGTTTCTCCTTTTTAGAAATTTAAGCCAAACATTACACACATTACAAATCAAATCCAAACGTTTCACCTTTTTATCAATTTAAGCCAAACCTTTACGGATGTTACGGAAAAAAACCAAGTGTTTCGCCTTTTTAGCATTTTAAGCCAAACGTTTACAAACGTTACGAAACAAATCCAAGCGTTCACCTTTTTAGTAATGTAAGCAAAACGTTTGAAAACATTCCAAAACAAATCCAAGCGTTTCACCTTTTTTATAATTTGAGCCAAACGTTTACAAACGTTATGAAATAAATCCAAGAGTTTGACCTTTTAAGCAATTTAAGCCAAATATTTTCAAACGTTACGAAACAAATCCAAAAGTTTCACCTTTTTAGCGATTTAAGCCGAACGTTTACAAACGTTACGAAACAAAACCAAACAATTCACCCTTTTAGCAATTTAAGCCAAACGTTTACAAACGTTACGAAACAAATCCAAATATTTCACCTTTTTAGCGATTTAAGCCAAACATTTAAAAAGGTTATGAAACAAAACGTTTGGCTTAAATCGCTAAAATGGGGAAACGTTTGGATTGGTTTTTTTACGTAACCTTTGTAAATGTTTGGCTTAAATCGCAAAAAATGTGAAACATTTGGATTTGTTTCGTAACGTTTGTAAAACGTTTGACTTAAATCGGTAAAAATGTAAAACGTTTGGTTTTGTTCCGAAACGTTGGTAAACGTTTGGCTTAAATTTTTAAAAAGGTGAAACATTTGGATTTGTTTCATAACGTTTGTAAAGGTTTGGCTTAAATCGCACAAAAGGTGAAACGTTTGGATTTTTGTAAATGTTTGGCTTTGTTTTATAACGTTTGTAAACGTGTGCCTTAAATAGCTAAAATGGGGAAATGTTTGGTTTTATTTCATAACCTTTGTAAACATTTGGCTTAAATCGCTAAAAAGGTGAAACGTTTGGATATGTTTCTTAACGTTTGTAAATGTTTCCCCATTTTAGTGATTTAAGCCAAACGTTTACAAACGTTACGAAACAAATCCACGCATTTCACCCTTTTAGCAATTTAAGCCAAACGTTTACAAACGTTACGAAATAAATCAAAACGTTTCACGTTATTAGCGATATAAGGCAAACGTTTACAAACGATACGAGACAAATCCAAATGTTTCTCCTTTTTAGCGATTCAAGCCAAACATTTACAAACATTACGAAACAAATCCAAACGTTTCACCTTTTTAGCGATTGAAGCCAAACGATTACAAATGCTACGAAACAAATCCAAACGTTTCGCCGTTTTAGCAATTTAGGCCAAACGTTTATAAACGTTACGATTCAAATCCAAACGTTTCCCATTTTTAGCAATTTAAGCCAAACGTTTATAAACGTTACAAAACAAATCCAAACGTTTCAAATTTTTAGCAATTCAAGCCAAATGTTTACAAACGTTACGGAACAAAACCAAACGTTTAAAATATTACGAAACAAATCCACATGTTTCACATTTTTATCGATTTAAACCAAACGTTTTATAAATGTTACGAAATAAAGCCAAACGTTTACAAGCGTTACGAAACAAATCCAAGCGTTTCACCTTTTTAGCAATTTAAGCCAAACGTTTACAAACGTTACATAACAAATCCAAACGTTTCACCTTTTTTGCGATTTAAGTCAAACGTTTACAAAAGTTACAAAACAAATCCAAACGTTTCACCATTTTAGCGATTTAAGCAAAACATTTCCAAAAGCTACGAAACGAATCCAAACGTTTCCCCTTTTTAGCGATCTAAGCCAAACGTTTACAAACGTTACGAAACAAAACAAAATGTTTCACCTTTTTAGCGATTTAAGCCAAACGTTTACAAACGTTACGAAACAAATCCAAACTTTTGACAGTTTTAGCAATTTAGGCCAAACATTTACAAACTTTACGAAACAAATCCACGTTTCCCCATTTTAGCGATTTAAGCCAAAAGTTTACAATCGGTACGAAACAAACCCAAACGTTTCACATTTTTAGCGATTTAAGCAAAACATTTACAAACGTTACAAAACAAATTCAAACGTTTCCCCATTTTTGCTATTTAAGCCAACCGTTTACAAACGTTACGAAACAAATCCAAACGTTTTACCTTTTTAGCAATTTAAGGCAAACATTTACAAACGTTACAAAACAAAACCAAACATTTCACCTTTTTAACAATATAAGCCAAACGGTTACAAACGTTATGAAATAAATCCAAACGTTTCCCCTTTTTAACGATTTAAGCCAAACATTTATTAACGATACGACTTAAATCGATAAAAAGGTGAAACGTTTGGATTTGTTTCGTAACATTTTAAACGTTTGGTTTTTTTTCGTAAAGTTTGTAAACAAATCCAAGCGTTTAACCTTTTTATCAATTTGCGCCAAACGTTTACAAATGTTACGAAACAAATTCAAGCGTTTCACCTTTTTAGCGATTTAAGTCAAACATTTACAAACGTAACGAAACAAATCCAAACGTTTCACCTTTTTAGCGATTTAAGCTAAACGTTTACAAACGTTGCGAAACAAATCCAAACGTTTCACCATTTTAGCAATTTAAGCTAAACGTTTACAAACGTTACGAAATAAATCCAAGCGTTTCACCCTTTTAGCAATTTAAGCCAAACGTTTACAAAACTTACAAAACAAATCCAAATGTTTCACCTTATTAGCGATATAAGCCTAACGTTAACAAACGTTACGAAACAAATCCAAATGTTTCACCTTTTTAGCTATATAAGCCAAACGTTTACAAACGTTACAAAAGAAATCCAAGCGTTTCACCTTTTTAGCAATTTAAGCCAAACGTTTACAAAAGTTACGATATAAATCCAAGCGTTTCACCTTTTTAGCATTTATGCCAAACGTTTACAAACCATACGAAACAAATCCAAATGTTTCACCTTTTTAGCGATTTAAGCCAAACGTTTACAAACGTTACGAAACAAATCCAAGCGTTTCACCTTTTTAGCAATTTAAGCCAAACATTTACAAACGTTACGAAACAAATCCAAGCGTTTCACCTTTTTAGCAATTTAAGCCAAACATTTACAAACGTTACGTAACAAATACAAACGTTTCACCTTTTTAACAATTTAAGCCAAACATTTACAAACGTTACGGAATAAATCCAAGCGTTTCACATTTTTAGCAATTTAAGCCAAACATTTACAAACGTTACGAAACAAATCCAAGCGTTTCACATTTTTAGCAATTTAAGCCAAACGTTTACAAACGTTACGAAACAAATCCAAGCGTTTCACCTTTTTAGCAATTTAAGCCAAACATTTACAAACGTTACGAAACAAATCCAGACGTTTCCCCTTTTTAGAGATTTAAGCCAAACGTTTACAAACATTAGGAAACAAATCCAAACGTTTCACCTTTTTAGCGATTTAAGCCAAACATTTAAAAAGGTTTGGAAACAAATCCAAATGTTTCACCTTTTTAGCAATTTAAGCCAAACATTTAGAAATGTTACGAAACAAATCAAAGTGTTTCACCTTTTTAGCAAATTAAGCCAAATATTTACAAACGTTACGAAACAAATCCAAGCGTTTCACCTTTTTAGCAATTTAAGCCAACCGTTTACAAACCTTACGAAACAAATCCAAATGTTTCACCTTTTTAGCGATTTAAGCCAAACGTTTACAAACGTTACGAAACAAATTCAAATGTTTCCCCTTTTTAGAGATATAAGCCAAACATTTACAAACGTTACAAAACAAATCCAAACGTTGAACCTTTTTAGCGATTTAGGCCAAACGTTTACAAACGTTACGAAACAAATCAAACCGTGCAACCTTTTTAGCTATTTATGCTAAACGTTTACAAACATCACGAAACAAATACAAACGTTTCTCCTTTTTAGAAATTTAAGCCAAACATTACACACGTTACAAATCAAATCCAAACGTTTCACCTTTTTATCAATTTAAGCCAAACCTTTACGAATGTTACGAAAAAAAACCAAGCGTTTCGCCTTTTTAGCATTTTAAGCCAAACGTTTACAAACGTTACGAAACAAATCCAAGCGTTCACCTTTTTAGTAATGTAAGCAAAACGTTTGAAAACATTCTAAAACAAATCCAAGCGTTTCACCTTTTTTATAATTTGAGCCAAACGTTTACAAACGTTATGAAATAAATCCAAGAGTTTGACCTTTTTAGCAATTTAAGCCAAACATTTTCAAACGTTACGAAACAAATCCAAAAGTTTCACCTTTTTAGCGATTTAAGCCGAACGTTTACAAACGTTACGAAACAAAACCAAACAATTCACCCTTTTAGCAATTTAAGCCAAACTTTTACTAACGTTACGAAACAAATCCAAATATTTCTCCATTTTAGCGATTTAAGCCAAACGTTTAAAACGTAATGAAAGAAATCTAAGCATTTCACCTAGCGATTTATGCCAAACGTTTACAAACGCTACGAAACAAATCCAAACATTTCCCGTTTTAGCGGTTGAAGCCAAACGTTTACAAACGTTACGAAAAAATCCAAATGTTTCACCTTTTTAGCGATTTAAGCCAAACGTTTAAAAAGGCTAGGAAACAAATCCAAACGTTTCCCCTTTTTAGTGATTTAAACGAAACGTTTAGAAAGGCTGCGAAACAAATCCAAATGTTTCACGTTTTTTGCAATTTATGCCAAACGTTTACAAATGTTACGAAACAAATCCAAGCGTTTCCCCTTTTTAGCAATTTAAGCCAAACGTTTACTAACGTTACAAAATAAAGCCAAGCGTTTCACCTTTTTAGCAATTTAAGCCAATGGTTTACAAATGTTACGAAACAAATCCAAACTTTTCACAATTATAGCGATTTAAGCCAAACATTTACAAACGTTACGAAACAAATTCAAACGTTTTACCTTTTTAGCAATTTAAGCCAAACATTTACAAACGTTACAAAACAAAACCAAACATTTCACCTTTTTAGCAATATAAGCCAAACGATTACAAACGTTATGAAACAAATCCAAACGTTTCCCCTTTTAGCGATTTAAGCCAAACATTTATTAACGATACGGCTTAAATCGCTAAAAAGGTGAAACGTTTGGATTTGTTTCGTAACATTTTAAACGTTTGGTTTTGTTTCGTAAAGTTTGTAAACAAATCCAAGCGTTTAACCTTTTTAGCAATTTAAGCCAAACGTTTACAAACGTTACGAAACAAATTCAAGCGTTTCACCTTTTTAGCGATTTAAGTCAAACATTTACAAACGTTACGAAACAAATCCAAACGTTTCACCTTTTATCGATTTAAGCCAAACGTTTACAAACGTTGCGAAACAAATCCAAACGTTTCCCCTTTTTCGCGATTTAAGCGAAACATTTAAAAAGGTTAGGAAACAAATCCAAATGTTTCACCTTTTTATCAATTTAAGCCAAACATTTACAAACGTTATGAAACAAATCCAAGCGCTTCACCTTTTTAGCAATTTAAGCTAAACGTTTACAAACGTTACGAAATAAATCCAAGTGTTTCACCCTTTTAGCAATTTAAGCCAAACGTTTACAAAACTTACGAAACAAATCCAAATGTTTCACCTTATTAGCGATATAAGCCAAACGTTAACAAATGTTACGAAACAAATCCAAATGTTTCACCTTTTTAGCTATATAAGCCAAACGTTTACAAACGTTACAAAATAAATCCAAACGTTGAACCTTTTTAGCGATTTAAGGCAAACGTTTACAAAGGTTACGAAACAAATCCAAATGTTTCACGTTTTTAGCAATATATGCCAAACGTTTACAAACGTTGCGAAAAAAATTCAAGCGTTTCACCTTTTTAGCAATTTAAGCCAAACGTTTACAAACGTTACGAAACAAATCCAAGCGTTTCACCTTTTTAGCAATTTAAGCCAAACGTTTGCAAACCTTACGAAACAAATCCAAATGTTTCACCTTTTTAGCGATTTAAGCCAAACGTTTACAAACGTTGCGAAACAAATCCAAGTGTTTCACCTTTTTAGCAATTTAAGCCAAACATTTACAAACGTTACGAAACAAATCCAAGCATTTCACCTTTTTATCAATTTAAGCCAAACGTTTACAAACGTTACGAAACAAATCCAAGCGTTTCACCTTTTTAGCAAATTAAGCCAAACGTTTACAAACGTTACGAAACAAATCCAAACGTTTCACCTTTTTAACAATTTAAGCCAAATATTTACAAATTTTACCGAATAAAATCCAAGCGTTTCACCTTTTTAGCAATTTAAGCCAAACATTTACAAACGTTACGAAACAAATCCAAGTGTTTCACCTTTTTAGCAATTTAAGCCAAACGTTTACAAACGTTACGAAAGAAATCCAAGTGTTTCACCTTTTCAGCAATTTAAGCCAAACGTTTACAAACGTTACGAAACAAATCCAAACATTTTACCTTTTTAGCGATTTAAGCCAAACGTTTACAAACGTTACGAAACAAATCCAAACATTTCACCTTTTTAACAATATAAGCCAAACGGTTACAAACGTTATGAAATAAATCCAAACGTTTCCCCTTTTTAACGATTTAAGCCAAACATTTATTAACGATACGGCTTAAATCGCTAAAAAGGTGAAACGTTTGGATTTGTTTCGTAACATTTTAAACGTTTGGTTTTTTTTCGTAAAGTTTGTAAACAAATCCAAGCGTTTAACCTTTTTAGCAATTTAAGCCAAACGTTTACAAATGTTACGAAACAAATTCAAGCGTTTCACCTTTTTAGCGATTTAAGTCAAACATTTACAAACGTAACGAAACAAATCCAAACGTTTCACCTTTTTAGCGATTTAAGCTAAACGTTTACAAACGTTGCGAAACAAATCCAAACGTTTCACCTTTTTTGCGATTTAAGCGAAACATTTAAAAAGGTTAGGAAACAAATCCAAATGTTTCACCTTTTATCAATTTAAGCCAAACATTTACAAACGTTATGAAACAAATCCAAGCGTTTCACCTTTTTAGCAATTTAAGCTAAACGTTTACAAACGTTACGAAATAAATCCAAGTGTTTCACCCTTTTAGCAATTTAAGCCAAACGTTTACAAAACTTACAAAACAAATCCAAATGTTTCACCTTATTAGCGATATAAGCCTAACGTTAACAAACGTTACGAAACAAATCCAAATGTTTCACCTTTTTAGATATATAAGCCAAACGTTTACAAACGTTACAAAAGAAATCCAAGCGTTTCACCTTTTTAGCAATTTAAGCCAAACGTTTACAAAAGTTACGATATAAATCCAAGCGTTTCACCTTTTTAGCATTTATGCCAAACGTTTACAAACCTTACGAAACAAATCCAAATGTTTCACCTTTTTAGCGATTTAAGCCAAATGTTTACAAACGTTACGAAACAAATCCAAGCGTTTCACCTTTTTAGCAATTTAAGCCAAACATTTACAAACGTTACGAAACAAATCCAAGCATTTCATCTTTTTAGAAATTTAAGCCAAACATTTACAAACGTTACGAAACAAATCCAAGCGTTTCACCTTTTTAGCAATTTAAGCCAAACATTTACAAACGTTACGAAACAAATCCAAACGTTTCACCTTTTTAACAATTTAAGCCAAACATTTACAAACGTTACGGAATAAATCCAAGCGTTTCACATTTTTAGCAATTTAAGCCAAACATTTACAAACGTTACGAAACAAATCCAAGCGTTTCACATTTTTAGCAATTTAAGCCAAACGTTTACAAACGTTACGAAACAAATCCAAGCGTTTCACCTTTTTAGCAATTTAAGCCAAACCTTTACAAACGTTACGAAACAAATCCAGACGTTTCCCCTTTTTAGAGATTTAAGCCAAACGTTTACAAACATTAGGAAACAAATCCAAACGTTTCACCTTTTTAGCGATTTAAGCCAAACATTTAAAAAGGTTTGGAAACAAATCCAAATGTTTCACCTTTTTAGCAATTTAAGCCAAACATTTAGAAATGTTACGAAACAAATCAAAGTGTTTCACCTTTTTAGCAAATTAAGCCAAATGTTTACAAACGTTACGAAACAAATCCAAGCGTTTCACCTTTTTAGCAATTTAAGCCAACCGTTTACAAACCTTACGAAACAAATCCAAATGTTTCACCTTTTTAGCGATTTAAGCCAAACGTTTACAAACGTTACGAAACAAATTCAAATGTTTCCCCTTTTTAGAGATATAAGCCAAACATTTACAAACGTTACAAAACAAATCCAAACGTTGAACCTTTTTAGCGATTTAGGCCAAACGTTTACAAACGTTACGAAACAAATCAAACCGTGCAACCTTTTTAGCTATTTATGCTAAACGTTTACAAACATCACGAAACAAATACAAACGTTTCTCCTTTTTAGAAATTTAAGCCAAACATTACACACGTTACAAATCAAATCCAAACGTTTCACCTTTTTATCAATTTAAGCCAAACCTTTACGAATGTTACGAAAAAAAACCAAGCGTTTCGCCTTTTTAGCATTTTAAGCCAAACGTTTACAAACGTTACGAAACAAATCCAAGCGTTCACCTTTTTAGTAATGTAAGCAAAACGTTTGAAAACATTCTAAAACAAATCCAAGCGTTTCACCTTTTTTATAATTTGAGCCAAACGTTTACAAACGTTATGAAATAAATCCAAGAGTTTGACCTTTTAAGCAATTTAAGCCAAACATTTTCAAACGTTACGAAACAAATCCAAAAGTTTCACCTTTTTAGCGATTTAAGCCGAACGTTTACAAACGTTACGAAACAAAACCAAACAATTCACCCTTTTAGCAATTTAAGCCAAACTTTTACTAACGTTACGAAACAAATCCAAATATTTCTCCATTTTAGCGATTTAAGCCAAACGTTTAAAACGTAATGAAAGAAATCTAAGCATTTCACCTAGCGATTTATGCCAAACGTTTACAAACGCTACGAAACAAATCCAAACATTTCCCGTTTTAGCGGTTGAAGCCAAACGTTTACAAACATTACGAAAAAATCCAAATGTTTCACCTTTTTAGCGATTTAAGCCAAACGTTTAAAAAGGCTAGGAAACAAATCCAAACGTTTCCCCTTTTTAGTGATTTAAACGAAACGTTTAGAAAGGCTGCGAAACAAATCCAAATGTTTCACGTTTTTTGCAATTTATGCCAAACGTTTACAAATGTTACGAAACAAATCCAAGCGTTTCCCCTTTTTAGCAATTTAAGCCAAACGTTTACTAACGTTACAAAATAAAGCCAAGCGTTTCACCTTTTTAGCAATTTAAGCCAATGGTTTACAAATGTTACGAAACAAATCCAAACTTTTCACAGTTTTACCGATTTAAGCCAAACATTTACAAACGTTACGAAACAAATTCAAACGTTTTATCTTTTTAGCAATTTAAGCCAAACATTTACAAACGTTACAAAACAAAACCAAACATTTCACCTTTTTAGCAATATAAGCCAAACGATTACAAACGTTATGAAACAAATCCAAACGTTTCCCCTTTTAGCGATTTAAGCCAAACATTTATTAACGATACGGCTTAAATCGCTAAAAAGGTGAAACGTTTGGATTTGTTTCGTAACATTTTAAACGTTTGGTTTTGTTTCGTAAAGTTTGTAAACAAATCCAAGCGTTTAACCTTTTTAGCAATTTAAGCCAAACGTTTACAAACGTTACGAAACAAATTCAAGCGTTTCACCTTTTTAGCGATTTAAGTCAAACATTTACAAACGTTACGAAACAAATCCAAACGTTTCACCTTTTATCGATTTAAGCGAAACGTTTACAAACGTTGCGAAACAAATCCAAACGTTTCCCCTTTTTCGCGATTTAAGCGAAACATTTAAAAAGGTTAGGAAACAAATCCAAATGTTTCACCTTTTTATCAATTTAAGCCAAACATTTACAAACGTTATGAAACAAATCCAAGCGCTTCACCTTTTTAGCAATTTAAGCTAAACGTTTACAAACGTTACGAAATAAATCCAAGTGTTTCACCCTTTTAGCAATTTAAGCCAAACGTTTACAAAACTTACGAAACAAATCCAAATGTTTCACCTTATTAGCGATATAAGCCAAACGTTAACAAATGTTACGAAACAAATCCAAATGTTTCACCTTTTTAGCTATATAAGCCAAACGTTTATAAATGTTACAAAATAAATCCAAACGTTGAACCTTTTTAGCGATTTAAGGCAAACGTTTACAAAGGTTACGAAACAAATCCAAATGTTTCACGTTTTTAGCAATATATGCCAAACGTTTACAAACGTTGCGAAACAAATTCAAGCGTTTCACCTTTTTAGCAATTTAAGCCAAACGTTTACAAACGTTACGAAACAAATCCAAGCGTTTCACCTTTTTAGCAATTTAAGCCAAACGTTTGCAAACCTTACGAAACAAATCCAAATGTTTCACCTTTTTAGCGATTTAAGCCAAACGTTTACAAACGTTGCGAAACAAATCCAAGTGTTTCACCTTTTTAGCAATTTAAGCCAAACATTTACAAACGTTACGAAACAAATCCAAGCATTTCACCTTTTTATCAATTTAAGCCAAACGTTTACAAACGTTACGAAACAAATCCAAGCGTTTCACCTTTTTAGCAATTTAAGCCAAACGTTTACAAACGTTACGAAACAAATCCAAACGTTTCACCTTTTTAACAATTTAAGCCAAATATTTACAAATTTTACCGAATAAAATCCAAGCGTTTCACCTTTTTAGCAATTTAAGCCAAACATTTACAAACGTTACGAAACAAATCCAAGTGTTTCACCTTTTTAGCAATTTAAGCCAAACGTTTACAAACGTTACGAAACAAATCCAAGTGTTTCACCTTTTCAGCAATTTAAGCCAAACGTTTACAAACGTTACGAAACAAATCCAAACATTTTACCTTTTTAGCGATTTAAGCCAAACGTTTACAAACGTTACGAAACAAATCCAAACATTTCACCTTTTTAACAATATAAGCCAAACGGTTACAAACGTTATGAAATAAATCCAAACGTTTCCCCTTTTTAACGATTTAAGCCAAACATTTATTAACGATACGGCTTAAATCGCTAAAAAGGTGAAACGTTTGGATTTGTTTCGTAACATTTTAAACGTTTGGTTTTTTTTCGTAAAGTTTGTAAACAAATCCAAGCGTTTAACCTTTTTAGCAATTTAAGCCAAACGTTTACAAATGTTACGAAACAAATTCAAGCGTTTCACCTTTTTAGCGATTTAAGTCAAACATTTACAAACGTAACGAAACAAATCCAAACGTTTCACCTTTTTAGCGATTTAAGCTAAACGTTTACAAACGTTGCGAAACAAATCCAAACGTTTCACCTTTTTTGCGATTTAAGCGAAACATTTAAAAAGGTTAGGAAACAAATCCAAATGTTTCACCTTTTATCAATTTAAGCCAAACATTTACAAACGTTATGAAACAAATCCAAGCGTTTCACCATTTTAGCAATTTAAGCTAAACGTTTACAAACGTTACGAAATAAATCCAAGTGTTTCACCCTTTTAGCAATTTAAGCCAAACGTTTACAAAACTTACAAAACAAATCCAAATGTTTCACCTTATTAGCGATATAAGCCTAACGTTAACAAACGTTACGAAACAAATCCAAATGTTTCACCTTTTTAGATATATAAGCCAAACGTTTACAAACGTTACAAAAGAAATCCAAGCGTTTCACCTTTTTAGCAATTTAAGCCAAACGTTTACAAAAGTTACGATATAAATCCAAGCGTTTCACCTTTTTAGCATTTATGCCAAACGTTTACAAACCTTACGAAACAAATCCAAATGTTTCACCTTTTTAGCGATTTAAGCCAAATGTTTACAAACGTTACGAAACAAATCCAAGCGTTTCATCTTTTTAGCAATTTAAGCCAAACATTTACAAACGTTACGAAACAAATCCAAGCATTTCATCTTTTTAGAAATTTAAGCCAAACATTTACAAACGTTACGAAACAAATCCAAGCGTTTCACCTTTTTAGCAATTTAAGCCAAACATTTACAAACGTTACGAAACAAATCCAAACGTTTCACCTTTTTAACAATTTAAGCCAAACATTTACAAACGTTACGGAATAAATCCAAGCGTTTCACATTTTTAGCAATTTAAGCCAAACATTTACAAACGTTACGAAACAAATCCAAGCGTTTCACATTTTTAGCAATTTAAGACAAACGTTTACAAACGTTACGAAACAAATCCAAGCGTTTCACCTTTTTAGCAATTTAAGCCAAACGTTTACAAACGTTACGAAACAAATCCAAACGTTTCACATTTTTAGAGATTTAAGCCAAACGTTTACAAACGTTAGGAAACAAATCCAAACGTTTCACCTTTTTAGCGATTTAAGACAAACATTTAAAAAGGTTTGGAAACAAATCCAAATGTTTCACCTTTTTAGCAATTTAAGCCAAACATTTAGAAATGTTACGAAACAAATCAAAGTGTTTCACCTTTTTAGCAAATTAAGCCAAATATTTACAAACGTTACGAAACAAATCCAAGCGTTTCACCTTTTTAGCAATTTAAGCCAACAGTTTACAAACCTTACGAAACAAATCCAAATGTTTCACCTTTTTAGCGATTTAAGCCAAACGTTTACAAACGTTACGAAACAAGTTCAAATGTTTCCCCTTTTTAGAGATATAAGCCAAACATTTACAAACGTTACAAAACAAATCCAAACGTTGAACCTTTTTAGCGATTTAGGCCAAACGTTTACAAACGTTACGAAACAAATCAAACCGTGCAACCTTTTTAGCTATTTATGCTAAACGTTTACAAACATCACGAAACAAATACAAACGTTTCTCCTTTTTAGAAATTTAAGCCAAACATTACACACGTTACAAATCAAATCCAAACGTTTCACCTTTTTATCAATTTAAGCCAACCTTTACGAATGTTACGGAAAAAAACCAAGCGTTTCGCCTTTTTAGCATTTTAAGCCAAACGTTTACAAACGTTACGAAAAAAATCCAAGCGTTCACCTTTTTAGTAATGTAAGCAAAACGTTTGAAAACATTCTAAAACAAATCCAAGCGTTTCACCTTTTTTATAATTTGAGCCAAACGTTTACAAACGTTATGAAATTGTAATACCCCAAAATAATTAATTAGCTAATTGGACCACGTGTCCAGTTTGGATTCGCCGGAGTGGCGATATCAGAAAGATTTCTGATAAAGATTAAAATGCATAATGTTAGTAGGTCGGTTTCGGGAAGTTAACGACGAAGTTATTAATATCATATGACAGTTGTAAAGTTAGAATTGGAATTGAAAGGAAAAGTGTTAAGAAAAGCCCAAAATAAAGTATAGGGACCAAAGTGGTAATTTAGCCACTTTGAGATAAAAATGGAAATTATCTCACCAAGGTCCGCGAATGTTTTATAATATATGTGGTAAAAGTTTCGGATCAATCGGAGACCTTTTAAAATTTGGACGCGGATGCGTTTTGGGCTAAATTGCAAAGTTTGAAAAGTTTAAGGCCTAAAGTGCAAATTAGCCAATTAAAGCTCGAGAATAGCAATTAAAAGATTATTGACGGAAAATAATAATTTTGAGTTAGTATTATTTATATGAATATAAATAATACGAAAGTAATCGAGTTAAAAGGATAATTTAACCATTTGGTTAAATTAGAAAGTTTAAATGAGAAATGGTTTGAGTTAAAGAGTTAAAGGACCAAAATGGCTAATTATCCAAATACATATAACATGAATAAGAAGAAGAAGAACGAAGATGAGAGAAAGAATGAAAGTGGCGAGGGTTTTTCGACGATAAACTTCGATCCGTCACCGCTTCGCCGTTTCTCGTCCGAATCGAGTGATTCTCGCGCCGTTGGAATGAGGATTCAATTCTCTATCAACTCCATGCTTCAAAACAAGGTAATATTGTTGTTTTGATTCCTGAAATTGAAGGTTTAAGGACTGTTACGTTGCGATCGAATCGTATCAACCGTAATCGCGTAGTTTTTGACGTCTTTGATGATTATTAAGTTGAGTTTTATGATGTATTGATGTAGGAGCATGTCGGAATGAGTTTGGGGTGTCGGAAGCATGTCGGGATGAGTTTTGGAGCTGATTAAGGGTGTCTCACGACGTGAGACAATGTCTCACGACGTGAGACACAAACTTGCAAAATGAGCGAACTTGCAATCAGCGTAATTTCTTCGTTCGGATTCGGAATTGAACGATTCTCGTTGCGTTGGAAAGAGGAGAGGATTTTCTATCATCCTAGAGCATCAAATCAATGTAAGAATCAATGTTTGGTTTCTGAAAATAAGATTTTAGTTGCTGCCTAGGTTTTGAATCAAGCGGTTTCATTGAATTCGCGTATTCGATTCGTTGGAGCATTTTCATCACGTTTTTGGTTGTTTGGAGTATTATTATGATTATGGATATGTGTTAGGAGGTCGGAAACACATTGAGAACACGTCGGTATCGTATTTGGAGTCGGAAAATACATCCTCACGACGTGAGGGCAAGCCTCACGACGTGAGGAGACTCCTCACGACGTGAGGAAGGCTTGGCAAGGTATGCCAAGCCTGTTTTAAAGTAGGAATGGTGTTCCGAAGTCCGACGCGAAGTGTTTCCACTTGATTTTTACTTACGGACTCCGAAAACGTGAAACTTGGACTTAGAACATAGAGAATGTGGTTAGGATGTTGATACTAAGTTTACGCTTATGAACGTGTGACTTGAATAGGTAATTGATATATCGACAAGCTACCGGACCGACGAGCTGGAATAGATACGAGATCGAACGACGCGTGGAGCTTACGTTTACGTGATTATAATAATGCAATTTTGGGATAGCGGTCACTGTGAGTTGTATTTACTTTCGTGTATTATATATTAAAATTATTTTATACTGCTTTATATGCATCGCATGTTTTATGATTCGATTGAAATGTTATTTGTTTTTATTAAGTTTTCATATACGAGAACTAGTATGCGATCCAAAGAAACTAGCTACCTATTGGGTGTCAATAGGCTGTGTGATCACCAGTATCGAGTCAGTCTAGTATGTTTGCATTGAGAAATGACTTGACACAGCTGGGAGCTGTTGATGAATATGAAATTTACGATTGGGTATATGATTTTGATACGAGAGTGAACTCGGCTACGGTGTAGCCTGGAAGTCCCCGTATCTAGTGGCTGGGCCACCAGCGAGTTGGACTCGCAATTGATATTTACGATTGGGTTGAATGATATATGATTATTCGAGAGATGTGTCGCATGCTAGGATATTAGTTTCACACGGATCAAATACATGTTTATATGTTTTATATTAATATTTTCTTGAGATGCGATGCTATGTTTTTATATTAATACTGTTAGTAAATGTCAACTCACTCAGTATTTCCCCAAATACTGACCCCTCACCATTGTTGTTTTCAGGTTATCGGAGTCGGATCAGACAGACCATCTTCTTTGTGTTGGAAGTCTTCTGACTTGCACAAAATACGAGTCCTTAGAGCTGCAGTAGTCAGTAGGTGTCAAAACATGTTTTATGATTTGATTTCAAACGGTATTTAAAATGTGAACTCTGATATAAATTTTATAAGTAAGTTGTTTAAAAAGATGGCGTTTAATCCGTTTGAATTTGATACCAATTTCCGTGAGTGGAATTGGTTATGTTTGTGATCAGAAACAGGGCGGTGCTGGATATGAGATATCGCTCGGTAAGACCCTGGTTTCTAAGAATTGTTTCACGAATGTTTCCAGAAAAGGAATGCGATATTTTAATAATTGAATTATATTATTTAAAGAAAATTTCTGATAAAGTATTATATATAATAATATGTTTTAATCGCGAAAAATTTTAACGGTTTTAGGCTTGCTACGGGTTTCGGAGCAACCACTCCCATTCCCTAGCGCCGGTCTAGGCTCAATAATTTGGGTCGTGACAATTGTGGTATCAGAGCAGTTGGTCCAGTTACCTCTGCTAATTTGTGTTTTGTCAGTTAAGTCACCTAGGAACTACTGCAACTTTAGAGTTGAGGTTTGTCTGATCCAAGTTGTTAGTGTGATTTTCTTTATGATCAGTATGACATGATTGTGATTTGATGTCATATATATGTGTGCTTAGCATCAGATAATGCGAAAAATGCTATTGAATTCGATCGATCGAAACTTTGGGAAGAGTATGAAGAAGGAATGCAAAGTGGCAGAAGTTGAAGAACTTTCTGGATACAGAGTTTAAAGGTCTAGAGAACTTACAAAACTCGAAGTTTATAACTTTTTGTAAAAGTGTTTGTTTAGATAATTTTGAAAGCATAATTGTGCCTAGACCCGATATAGAGATGTATGATTGCCACGACATTGATAGAAGTGCATCACTACATACATTATTAATGAAAAGAACAATAAATGAATACATGCATTAATAGTACATGCATCATATGCATTATGCTCAGACGAAAAGGTGAGTTGTGGCAACTCTTTGGGGATGAGAGACGTCATCACCCTAGTGCACAATTTTGCTAAGGTTTAAATGGAGTTTTGATTTAAATCTCGAAATGAGATGTTTTATTTGAAAAAGTATTCAAAGAGTTTTGTTTTTATGTAAGTATACCTAGACCAGAACTCTGTGAAGGAAGTGAAGTGCTCGCGAGCAAGCTGCGATCAAGGCCACGAGAAAATGAATACGTATAATTACGAGAACATAGAAGTTATGCTTCTAGGAAATGAACTTACCCTTGGTTAAACAGGCTAGTATACGACTAGAATGGTAGATATGTTCGGATAGTAAAGCATATCCGATTAATAACGTATAAAACATGAATGTTATGTTTTGATACTCTTGATGTATGATTAAGTCCATGTGAGCGGAATGCTCGGAAGACTTAAGATATGATGCGTAACCAAGGAAAATCTAGGAGACACGGATTTTCTTTGAACTCGGTCAACATAGATGCTTATAGGCATGATAGTAATATGCGTATAACATATTGAATGCGAGTATATGTTTTGATAATTTGCCAAGTTTACGATGAGTTAAAACACTCAGAAGACTTGCAATAAGAGACGTGATCATAAAAGGCCGAAAGGAAGGAGATGTTCTTAAAGTCCAACGTACGTGGGCAATGATTAGTCGTGATGATTAGTAAGGGTTATATTTTAAGGAATGTATCAGTATTCCTTTAATATAATCGTTATACTATAAATAGAAAACTATGCGAACGTGTGCTGTTGCACAGCAAGTATATGAGGTGCGAGAAGGAGATCGGGGTAACAAAAGCGAATACAACCTAGTCCAATTGGCTAGTAAAGTCGAACATAGAAATCGACTCATAGCTTACATTTTAGGAATGAAAGATTATCTATATGGAAGGATAATGTGAGCTTTGCGCGATATTGAAAAATCGCCAAGTTTAGTAAAAACCAAGATAACTTTTGATTGGACCGTCAGATTGAGTTAATATTAGAAAATGATATTCCTAAGACGAACACTAGAGAGTTAACCGTTATGATCATTAATCTAAGAATTTAAAAGATATTTTCATAAGAGTATTGATGATGAATATGTATGGATTAAAGTGGTGAACTAAGTAAACAGACGACAAGAATGTAAAGTACGAAATCTGGAGTTGAATGGTTTAAAGTGTAAGACTTGGGTTTTCTAAGTACAGCCAACATAAACCCCGTATAAGAATGGATAATAAAGATATACGATAAGAAAGATCAAAAGATGAACGAGAAGTGTTGCAATAGGTGAGTTAGAAATTGGAACTTCCACCATAAGACTACGATTATAGAGTGGATGAAAAGATTAGGGAAAGCGTAAGTGTGATAGATGTACGCGAAGCAAGGGATCTTAAGTTTCAAGCTGGCTAATGATGAACAGAGTGCATAGTGCAATTGATGTAGAAGATTAATAGTAATCTTTAAAAAGTTAGATGCATTATGTAGCATCGAACTTATCGAACATATGAACGAAGTTGTGTGCATCGAGATACATGAAAGAATGTGAGAAGGGACTCAATATCGAAATTGGGCTATATGAAGAAAGTACGAATAATCTGTGTATATCGCAAAGAATCCGATAAGAGTGATCGAGGAAAGGAGAAGATAAAGTCACATGAAGAGTTGACAAGAAGATTAGATGAACCAAACTTTATGTAGTCGTTATACATAAAGATAAAGATAGATAAAGATGACACAAGTATGTGATCGACATTACTGACAGTCATGACGTCAATGCAATTGTAATAAGACGATACGTATGCGATCGAGAATGCACTACGTCGAGAGATTCAGCCCGAGTAGGTTACAACTCTCCATTTGTGATCAATGATGCGAATGCTAAAGGAAAGAGCACACGATGTACGAGACGCGATGAAGGGTAATGCAACGAATACAATAGAAAATGATTGAGAAGCATGGTAAAAGCATGAAAGTAGAATACGAAGAAGGTACCATGGGATGATAGCATTAAGACTATTAATCCTACTGGTTAATTAAGAACAAGAAGTCAAGAAAGAAACATGAAGAAATATATCTATGGTATAGATATAAGAAATAAGTAGCGGGTGGAAAATAACGCGACTGTGGATAGTAAGGAGTAAACCTCACACTACGATATGGACAAGCATAATAGATATGAGAAAGAGTTAGATTATCACGACAAGTATTAAAAGCACTTTTGAAGATCGAAGGACGATTGATGTCAAGAAGACGCTAACGGAAAGAAGAGCATAGTTAAGATGAATAAGTAATTAAAGACAAGTATAACCTAAAGGTTACTACGGAAGTTAAATATTAAAGTTCCAAAAGATGGATTAAAACAAAGCGATTGGTGAGAAACTCACTAAGAGAAGAATTAATATCTAAAGAAGATTGATATAAGAAGAATATAAAGTGCCAAATATGGCAATAAGGATTTGAATATCGAAATGATCATAAGGATCAGTATGGTATGAACATCGTAAACAATGTTTACGTTCATAATACGTATAAGCAAAGAACTTCGCAAAAAGTGCAGAGAGAAATTGGATAAGTAAGAGAGTGGATTGACGAATTGGAAGATTAGTGAAAGATATATGCGATAAATGGGGATGATGACAGTGATGACACTGTCAAAAGCAACACACAACGACAAGAGTTGAAAGAATTAATGATTTTCATTAGAAGTGAGTAAACGAGATACACCAAATAGATCAAGAGTGGAGCTCCAATATGACGACAATTGTTGTCCCCCTAGTACAAAGATCGTATGCATAACAGCCACGCTTGAACCAAGAAGGTTCACACAAAGATTAAACATCTCTTTCTTATGGGATATCAAGCAGTAATGTGCAAGTGTCTGTGGTATAAAGAAACATCACGTAAGACTAACAATCTTTAAAAGATGTTAGCAATAATCGTAAAGTAGAATAGAGGACGGGATAATAAAGACAGTTATCCAAGAATGTAAAGAATGAAAGATGAAACAGATTGATGAGAAGTAAAAAGAGGTAAGAAATTTCAATGTTTAGTGCATCGCACTTAGGGAAAAGGAAGTAAGTCAACGAGGATACGACAAAGGAAGTAGTACGTAAGGTACAAGAACATAAAAAGAAGAAGATCAAGTAAGTCCTTGCAGGGAAAGCAAAGACATTATACGGATGCATCATGAGAAATATCTCATATACGACAGTTGATAAACGACAATAGTAAAGGATGAAGTTGCATAAGATAAGTATATAAGATATACAAGGATAGCGGATGATGGGATTAAGTTCCCAACACCACGACGTATAGAAATCAGACAACAATAATAATAATACGAAAGAGACTACGCAAGTAGCGAAGCACGGATCATTTGAGTGTTTACATCACTCAACAAGGAACGGATGAAAGTGTCATGTATATAAGATCGAAGCGAAGAGATTAAAGATAAGGGATCACGAGGCATCAAAATACACCTGACATCACATTAGAAGAAGGTGGTAACATGAAGATCGTCAATGATGAATGACGTTATTGTACAAGAAGTACATAACTGAAATGATAATTTCACGCACCAATAGGCGTCGTGAAATGAACACGGTGTACCTATCATGAAGGGAATTCAAGATGTTAAGAGTTTAAAATAAGTCAAGAAAAGTATATGAAAATTCGAGGACGAATTTTTATAAGGGGGGAAGAATGTAATACCCCAAAATAATTAATTAGCTAATTGGACCACGTGTCCAGTTTGGATTCGCCGGAGTGGCGATATCAGAAAGATTTCTGATAAAGATTAAAATGCATAATGTTAGTAGGTCGGTTTCGGGAAGTTAACGACGAAGTTATTTATATCATATGACAGTTGTAAAGTTAGAATTGGAATTGAAAGGAAAAGTGTTAAGAAAAGCCCAAAATAAAGTATAGGGACCAAAGTGGTAATTTAGCCACTTTGAGATAAAAATGGAAATTATCTCACCAAGGTCCGCGAATGTTTTATAATATATGTGGTAAAAGTTTCGGATCAATCGGAGACCTTTTAAAATTTGGACGCGGATGCGTTTTGGGCTAAATTGCAAAGTTTGAAAAGTTTAAGGCCTAAAGTACAAATTAGCCAATTAAAGCTCGAGAATAGCAATTAAAAGATTATTGACGGAAAATAATAATTTTGAGTTAGTATTATTTATATGAATATAAATAATACGAAAGTAATCGAGTTAAAAGGATAATTTAACCATTTGGTTAAATTAGAAAGTTTAAATGAGAAATGGTTTGAGTTAAAGAGTTAAAGGACCAAAATGGCTAATTATCCAAATACATATAACATGAATAAGAAGAAGAAGAACGAAGATCAGAGAAAGAATGAAAGTGGCGAGGGTTTTTCGACGATAAACTTCGATCCGTCACCGCTTCGCCGTTTCTCGTCCGAATCGAGTGATTCTCGCGCCGTTGGAATGAGGATTCAATTCTCTATCAACTCCATGCTTCAAAACAAGGTAATATTGTTGTTTTGATTCCTGAAATTGAAGGTTTAAGGACTGTTACGTTGCGATCGAATCGTATCAACCGTAATCGCGTAGTTTTTGACGTCTTTGATGATTATTAAGTTGAGTTTTATGATGTATTGATGTAGGAGCATGTCGGAATGAGTTTGGGGTGTCGGAAGCATGTCGGGATGAGTATTGGAGCTGATTAAGGGTGTCTCACGACGTGAGACAATGTCTCACGACGTGAGACACAAACTTGCAAAATGAGCGAACTTGCAATCAGCGTAATTTCTTCGTTCGGATTCGGAATTGAACGATTCTCGTTGCGTTGGAAAGAGGAGAGGATTTTCTATCATCCTAGAGCATCAAATCAATGTAAGAATCAATGTTTGGTTTCTGAAAATAAGATTTTAGTTGCTGCCTAGGTTTTGAATCAAGCGGTTTCATTGAATTCGCGTATTCGATTCGTTTGAGCATTTTCATCACGTTTTTGGTTGTTTGGAGTATTATTATGATTATGGATATGTGTTAGGAGGTCGGAAACACATTGAGAAAACGTCGGTATCGTATTTGGAGTCGGAAAATACATCCTCACGACGTGAGGATGCTCCCTCACGACGTGAGGATGCTCCCTCACGACGTGAGGGCAAGCCTCACGACGTGAGGAGACTCCTCACGACGTGAGGAAGGCTTGGCAAGGTATGCCAAGCCTGTTTTAAAGTAGGAATGGTGTTCCGAGGTCCGACGCGAAGTGTTTCCACTTGATTTTTACTTACGGACTCCGAAAACGTGAAACTTGGACTTAGAACATAGAGAATGTGGTTAGGATGTTGATACTAAGTTTACGTTTATGAACGTGTGACTTGAATAGGTAATTGATATATCGACAAGCTACCGGACCGACGAGCTGGAATAGATACGAGATCGAACGACGCGTGGAGCTTACGTTTACGTGATTATAATAATGCAATTTTGGGATAGCGGTCACTGTGAGTTGTATTTACTTTCGTGTATTATATATTAAAATTATTTTATACTGCTTTATATGCATCGCATGTTTTATGATTCGATTGAAATGTTATTTGTTTTTATTAAGTTTTCATATACGAGAACTAGTATGCGATCCAAAGAAACTAGCTACCTATTGGGTGTCAATAGGCTGTGTGATCACCAGTATCGAGTCAGTCTAGTATGTTTGCATTGAGAAATGACTTGACACAGCTGGGAGCTGTTGATGAATATGAAATTTACGATTGGGTATATGATTTTGATACGAGAGTGAACTCGGCTACGGTGTAGCCTGGAAGTCCCCGTATCTAGTGGCTGGGCCACCAGCGAGTTGGACTCGCAATTGATATTTACGATTGGGTTGAATGATATATGATTATTCGAGAGATGTGTCGCATGCTAGGATATTAGTTTCACACGGATCAAATACATGTTTATATGTTTTATATTAATATTTTCTTGAGATGCGATGCTATGTTTTTATATTAATACTGTTAGTAAATGTCAACTCACTCAGTATTTCCCCAAATACTGACCCCTCACCATTGTTGTTTTCAGGTTATCGGAGTCGGATCAGACAGACCATCTTCTTTGTGTTGGAAGTCTTCTGACTTGCACAAAATACGAGTCCTTAGAGCTGCAGTAGTCAGTAGGTGTCAAAACATGTTTTATGATTTGATTTCAAACGGTATTTAAAATGTGAACTCTGATATAAATTTTATAAGTAAGTTGTTTAAAAAGATGGCGTTTAATCCGTTTGAATTTGATACCAATTTCCGTGAGTGGAATTGGTTATGTTTGTGATCAGAAACAGGGCGGTGCTGGATATGAGATATCGCTCGGTAAGACCCTGGTTTCTAAGAATTGTTTCACGAATGTTTCCAGAAAAGGAATGCGATATTTTAATAATTGAATTATATTATTTAAAGAAAATTTCTGATAAAGTATTATATATAATAATATGTTTTAATCGCGAAAATTTTTAACGGTTTTAGGCTTGCTACGGGTTTCGGAGCAACCACTCCCATTCCCTAGCGCCGGTCTAGGCTCAATAATTTGGGTCGTGACAGAAATAAATCCAAGAGTTTGACCTTTTAAGCAATTTAAGCCAAATATTTTCAAACGTTACGAAACAAATCCAAAAGTTTCACCTTTTTAGCGATTTAAGCCGAACGTTTACAAACGTTACGAAACGAAACGAAACAATTAACCCTTTTAGCAATTTAAGCCAAACGTTTACTAACTTTACGAAACAAATCCAAATATTTCTCCATTTTAGCGATTTAACCCAAACGTTTAAAACGTAATGAAAGAAATCTAAGCATTTCACCTAGCGATTTATGCCAAACGTTTACAAACGCTACGAAACAAATCCAAACATTTCCCGTTTTAGCGGTTGAAGCCAAACGTTTACAAACGTTACGAAAAAATCCAAATGTTTCACCTTTTTAGCGATTTAAGACAAACGTTTAAAAAGGCTAGGAAACAAATCAAAACGTTTCCCCTTTTTAGTGATTTAAACGAAACGTTTAGAAAGGCTGCGAAACAAATCCAAATGTTTCACGTTTTTTGCAATTTATGCCAAACGTTTACAAAAGTTACGAAACAAATCCAAGCGTTTCCCCTTTTTAGCAATTTAAGCCAAACGTTTACTAACGTTACAAAATAAAGCCAAGCGTTTCACCTTTTTAGCAATTTAAGCCAATGGTTTACAAATGTTACGAAACAAATCCAAACTTTTCACAGTTTTAGCGATTTAAGCCAAACATTTACAAACGTTACGAAACAAATTCAAACGTTTTACCTTTTTAGCAATTTAAGCCAAATATTTACAAACGTTACAAAACAAAACCAAACGTTTCACCTTTTTAGCAATATAAGCCAAACGATTACAAACGTTATGAAACAAATCCAAACGTTTCCCCTTTTAGCGATTTAAGCCAAACATTTATTAACGATACGGCTTAAATCGCTAAAAAGGTGAAACGTTTGGATTTGTTTCGTAACATTTTAAACGTTTGGTTTTGTTTCGTAAAGTTTGTAAACAAATCCAAGCGTTTAACCTTTTTAGCAATTTAAGCCAAACGTTTACAAACGTTACGAAACAAATTCAAGCGTTTCACCTTTTTAGCAATTTAAGTCAAACATTTACAAACGTTACGAAACAAATCCAAACGTTTCACCTTTTATCGATTTAAGCCAAACGTTTACAAACGTTGTGAAACAAATCCAAACGTTTCCCCTTTTTCGCGATTTAAGCGAAACATTTAAAAAGGTTAGGAAACAAATCCAAATGTTTCACCTTTTTATCAATTTAAACCAAACATTTACAAACGTTATGAAACAAATCCAAGCGCTTCACCTTTTTAGCAATTTAAGCTAAACGTTTACAAACGTTACGCAATAAATCCAAGTGTTTCACCCTTTTAGCAATTTAAGCCAAACGTTTACAACACATACGAAACAAATCCAAATGTTTCACCTTATTAGCGATATAAGCCAAACGTTAACAAATGTTACGAAACAAATCCAAATGTTTCACCTTTTTAGCTATATAAGCCAAACGTTTATAAATGTTACAAAATAAATCCAAACGTTGAACCTTTTTAGCGATTTAAGCCAAACGTTTACAAAGGTTACGAAACAAATCCAAATGTTTCACGTTTTTAGCAATATATGTCAAACGTTTACAAACGTTACGAAACAAATCCAAGCGTTTCACCTTTTTAGCAATTTAAGACAAACGTTAACAAACGTTACGAAACAAATCCAAGCGTTTCACCTTTTTAGCAATTTAAGCCAAACGTTTGCAAACCTTACGAAACAAATCCAAATGTTTCACCTTTTTAGCGATTTAAGCCAAACGTTTACAAACGTTGCGAAACAAATCCAAGTGTTTCACCTTTTTAGCAATTTAAGCCAAACATTTACAAACGTTACGAAACAAATCCAAGCATTTCACCTTTTTAGCAATTTAAGCCAAACGTTTACAAACGTTACGAAACAAATCCAAGCGTTTCACCTTTTTAGCAATTTAAGCCAAACGTTTACAAACGTTACGAAACAAATCCAAACGTTTCACCTTTTTAACAATTTAAGCCAAATATTTACAAATTTTACCGAATAAAATCCAAGCGTTTCACCTTTTTAGCAATTTAAGCCAAACATTTACAAACGTTACGAAACAAATCCAAGTGTTTCATCTTTTTAGCAATTTAAGCCAAACGTTTACAAACGTTACGAAAGAAATCCAAGCGTTTCACCTTTTCAGCAATTTAAGCCAAACGTTTACAAACGTTACGAAACAAATCCAAACATTTCACCTTTTTAGCGATTTAAGCCAAACGTTTACAAACGTTACGAAACAAATCCAAACGTTTCACCTTTTTAGCGATATAAGCCAAACATTTAAAAAGGTTTGGAAACAAATCCAAATGTTTCACCTTTTTAGCTATTTAAGCCAAACATTTACAAACTTACTAAACAAATCAAAGTGTTTCACCTTTTTAGCAATTTAAGCCAAATGTTTACAAACGTTACGAAATAAATCTAAGCGTTTCACCTTTTTAGCAATTTAAGCCAACCGTTTACAAACCTTGCGAAACAAATCCAAATGTTTCACCTTTTTAGCGATTTAAGCCAAACGTTTACAAACGTTACGAATCAAATTCAAATGTTTCCCCTTTTTAGCGATATTAGCCAAACATTTACAAATGTTACAAAACAAATCCAAACATTGAACCTTTTTAGCGATTTAAGCCAAATGTTTACAAACGTTACGAAACAAATCAAATCGTGTATTTATAAAAAAAAAATCAAACCGTGCAACCTTTTTAGCTATTTATGCTAAACGTTTACAAACATCACGAAACAAATACAAACGTTTCTCCTTTTTAGAAATTTAAGCCAAACGTTTATACACGTTACAAATCAAATCCAAACGTTTCACCTTTTTATCAATTTAAGCCCAACCTTTACGAATGGTACGGAAAAAAACCAGGCGTTTCGCCTTTATAACATTTTAAGCCAAACGTTTACAAACGTTACGAAACAAATCCAAGCGTTCACCTTTTTAGTAATGTAAGCCAAACGTTTGAAAACATTCCGAAACAAATCCAAGCGCTTCACCTTTTTGATAATTTGAGCCAAACGTTTACAAAAGTTATGAAATAAATCCAAGAGTTTGACCTTTTTAGCAATTTAAGCCAAACGTTTTCAAACGTTACGAAACAAATCCAAAAGTTTCACCTTTTTAGCGATTTAAGCCGAACGTTTACAAACGTTACGAAACAAAACCAAACAATTCACCTTTTTAGCAATTTAAGCCAAACTTTTACAAACGTTACGAAACAAATCCAAATATTTCTCCATTTTAGCGATTTTAGCCAAACGTTTAAAACGTAATGAAAGAAATCTAAACATTTCACCTAGCGATTTATGCCAAACGTTTACAAACGCTACGAAACAAATCCAAACATTTCCCCTTTTAGTTGTTGAAGCCAAACGTTTACAAACGTTACGAAAAAAAATCCAAACGTTTCACCTTTTCAGCGATTTAAGCCAAACATTTAAAAAGGTTAGGAAACAAATCCAAACGTTTCCCCTTTTTAGCGATTTAAGCCAAATGTTTAGAAAGGCTACGAAACAAATCCAAATGTTTCACGTTTTTTGCAATTTAAGCCAAACGTTTACAAACGTTACGAAACAAATCCAAGCGTTTAACCTTTTTAGCAATTTAAGCCAAACGTTTACAAAGGTTCTGAAACAAATCCAGCATTTCCCATTTTTAGGAATTTAAGCCAAACGTTTACAAACGTTACAAAAAAATCCAAGCGTTTCACCTTTTTAGTAATTTAAGCCAAAAGTTTACAAACGCTACGAAACAAATCCAAATGTTTCACCTTTTTAGCGATTTAAGTCGAACGTTTACAAACATTACGAAACATAACCAAACATTTCACCTTGTTTGCAATTTAAGCCAAACGTTTACAAACGTTACGAAACAAATCTAAACGTTTCCCCTTTTTAGCTATTTAAGGCAAACGTTTAAAACGTTACGAAACAAATCCAAACGTTTCTCCTTTATAGCGATTTATGCCAAACGTTTATAAACATTACGAAACAAATCCAAAGATTTCACCTTTTTAGCGATTGAATCTAAGCGTTTCACATTTTTGGGAATTTAAGCTAAAGGTTACGAAACAAAAACCAAGCGTTTCACCTTTTTATCAATTTAAGCCAAACGTTTACAAATGTAACGAAACAAATCCAAGTGTTTCACCTTTTTAGCGATTTAAGCCTTACAAACGTTAAGAAACAAATCCAAACATTTCACATTTTTAGCAGTTTAAGTCAAACGTTGACAAACGTATGAAACAAATCCAAAAGTTACACCTTTTTAACGATTTAAGCCAAACGTTTACAAAGATTACGAAACAAATTCAAATTTTTTACTATTAGGAATTTAAGCCAAACGTTACAAAACAAATCCAAGCATTTTACCTTTTTAGCAATTTAAGCCAAACGTTTACAAACGTTACGAAAAAATCCAAGCGTTTGACCTTTTTATCAATTTAAGCCAAACGTTTACAAACGCTACAAAACAAATCCAAATGTTTTACCTTTTTAGCGATTTAAGCCAAACATTTACAAACGCTACGAAACAAATCCAAACTTTTTACCTTTTTAGCGATTTAAGCCAAACGATTAGAAAAGCTATGAAACAAATCCAAATGTTTCACGTTTTTAGCAATTTAAGCCAAACGTTTACAAACATTACGAAAACAAATCCAAGCGTTTCTCCTTTTTAGCAGTTTAAGCCAAACATTTCCAAAGGTTACGAAACAAATCCAAGCGTTTCACCATTTAGCGATTTAAGCCAAACGTTTATAAACGTTATAAAACAAATCCAAACGTTTCACCTTTTTAGCGATTTAAGCCAAACGTTTACAAACGTTTCTAAATTAATCCAAGCGATTCACCATTTTAGCAATTTAAGCCAAAGTTTACAAACGTTCCGAAACAAATCCAGTGTGTCCCATTTTTAGGAATTTAAGCCAAACGTTTACAAATGTTACAAAAAAATCCAAGCGTTTCACATTTTTTTCAATTTAAGCCAAAAGTTTACAAACGCTACGAAAAAAATCCAAATGTTTCACCTTTTTAGCGATTTAAGCCGAACGTTTACAAATATTACAAAACAAAACCAAACATTTCACCTTGTTAGCAATTTAAGCCAAACGTTTACAAACATTATGAAACAATTCCAAACGTTTCACCTTTTTAGCGATTTATGCCAAACTTTTATAATCTTTACGAAACAAATCCAAACATTTCACCTTTTTAGCGATTGAATCCAAACGTTTCACATTTTTCGCAATTTATGCTAAACGTTACGAAACAAAAACCAAGCGTTTCACCTTTTTAGCAAATTAAGCCAAACGTTTACAAACGTTACATAGCAAATCCAAACGTTTCACCTTTTTAGCGATTTAATTCAAACGTTTACAAAAGTAACAAAACAAATCCAAACGTTTCACCATTTAGCGATTTAAGCGAAACGTTTCTAAACGCTACGAAACGTATCCAAACGTTTCCCCTTTTTAGCGATTTAAGCCAAACATTTACAAACGTTACGAAACAAAACAAAATGTTTCACCTTTTTAGCAATTTAAGCCAAACGTTTACAAACGTTACGAAACAAATCCAAACTTTTGACATTTATAGCAAATTTGGCCAAACGTTTACAAATTTTATGAAACCAATCTAAACGTTTCGCCATTTTAGCGATTTAAGCCAAAAGTTTACAATCGATACGAAACAAATCCAAACGTTTCACATTTTTAGCGATTTAAGCCAAACATTTACAAACGTTACAAAACAAATCCAAACGTTTCCCCATTTTAGCTATTTAAGCCAAACGTTTACAAACGTTACGAAACAAATCCAAACGTTTTACCTTTTTAGCAATTTAAGCCAAACATTTACAAACGTTACAAAACAAACCCAAACATTTCACCTTTCTAGCAATATAAGCCAAACGGTTATAAACGTTAGGAAATAAATCCAAACCTTTCCCCTTTTTAGCGATTTAAGCCAAACATTTATTAACGATACGGCTTAAATCGTTAAAAAGGTGAAACGTATGGATTTGTTTCGTAACATTTTAGCTATTTATGCTACACGTTTACAAACATCACGAAACAAGTACAAACGTTTCTCCTTTTTAGAAATTTAAGGCAAACGTTTACACACGTTACAGATCAAATCCTCACGTTTCACCTTTTTATCAATTTAAGCCAAACCTTTACGAATGTTACGAAAAAAAACCAAGCGTTTTGCCTTTTTAGCATTTTAAGCCAAACGTTTACAAACGTTACGAAACAAATCCAAGCGTTCACCTTTTTAGTAATGTAAGCCAAACGTTTGAAAATATTTTGAAACAAATCCAAGCGTTTCACCTTTTTAATAATTTGATCCAAACGTTTACAAACGTTATGAAATAAATCAAAGAGTTTGACCTTTTTAGCAATTTAAGCCAAACGTTTTCAAACGTTACGAAACAAATCCAAAAGTTTCAACTTTTTAGCGATTTAAGCCGAACGTTTACAAACGTTACGAAACAAAACCAAACAATTCACCCTTTTAGCAATTTAAGCCAAACTTTTACAAACGTTACGAAACAAATCCAAATATTTCTCCATTTTAGCGATTTAAGCCAAACGTTTAAAACGTAATGAAAGAAATCTAAACATTTCACCTAGCGATTTATGCCAAACGTTTACAAACGCTATGAAACAAATCCAAACATTTCCCCTTTTTAGTGGCCGAAGCCAAACGTTTACAAACGTTACGAAAAAATCCAAATGTTCCACCTTTTCAGCCATTTAAGCCAAACGTTTAAAAAGGTTAGGAAACAAATCCAAACGTTTCCCCTTTTTAGCGATTTAAGCCAAACGTTTAGAAAGGCTACGAAACAAATCCAAATGTTTCACGTTTTTTGCAATTTAAGCCAAAAGTTTACAAACGTTACGAAACAAATCCAAGCGTTTCACCTTTTTAGCAATTTAAGCCAAATGTTTACAAACATTACGAAATAAAGCCAAGCGTTTCACCTTTTTAGCAATTTAAGCCAAAGGCTTACAAAGGATACGAAACAAATCCAAACTCTTCACAGTTTTAGCGATTTAAGCCAAACGTTTACAAACGTTACGAAACAAATCCAAACCTTTCCCCTTTTAGTGATTTCAGACAAACATTTATAAACGTTACAAAACAAATCCAAACGTCTCACCTTTTTAGCGATTTATGCCAAACGTTTACAAACGTTACTAAACTAATCCAAGCGTTTCACCTTATTAGCAATTTAAGCCAAACGTTTACAAACGTTCTGAAAGAAATCCAACGTTTTCCATTTTTAGGAATTTAAGCCAAACTTTTACAAACGTTACAAAAAAATCCAAGCGTTTCACCTTTTTAGCAATTTAAACTAAAAACGAAACAAAACCAAATGTTTCACCTTTTTAGCGATTTAAGACGAACGTTTACAAACATTACGAAACCAAACCAAACATTTCACCTTGTTAGCAATTTTAGCCAAACATTTACAAACATTACGAAACAAATCCAAACGTTTCCCCTTTTTAGCGATTTAAGGCAAATGTTTAAAACGTAACGAAACAAATCCAAACGTTTCACCTTTTTAGCCATTTATGCCAAACGTTTATAAACATTACGAAACAAATCCAAACATTTCACCTTTTTTGCGATTGAATCCAAACGTTTCACATTTTTGGCAATTTAAGATAAACGTTACGAAACAAAAACCAAGCGTTTCCCCTTTTTAGCAATTTAAGCCAAACGTTTACAAATGTACCGAAACAAATCCAAGTGTTTACAAACGATACGAAACAAATCGAAATGTTTCACCTTTTTAGCTATTTAAGCCAGACGCTTACAAACGTTACGAAATAAATCCAAACGTTTCACCTTTTTAGCGATTTAAGCCAAACATTTACAAACGTTACGAAAGAAATCCAAACGTTTCCCCTTTTTAGCGATTTAAGCCAAACGTTTACAAATATTACGAAAGAAATCCAAATTTTTCACCTTTTTAGCGATTAAAGCCAAACGTTTACAAACGTTAAGAAACTAATCCAAACATTTCACATTTTTAGCAGTTTAAGCCGAACGTTTGCAAACGTATGAAACAAATCCAAACGTTTCACCTTTTTAACGATTTAAGCCAAAAGTTTACAAAGGTTACGAAACAAATTCTAATTTTTTACTATTAGGAATTTAAGCCAAACGTTACGAAACAAATCCAAGCATTTTACCTTTTTAGCAATTTAAGCCAAACGTTTACAAACGTTACGAAAAAAATCCAAGTGTTTGCCCTTTTTAGCAATTTAAGCCAAACGTTTACAAACGCTACAAAACAAATCCAAATGTTTTACCTTTTTAGCGATTTAAGCCAAACATTTACAAACGCTACGAAACAAATCCAAACATTTCACCTTTTTAGCGATTTAAGCCAAACGCTTAGAAAGGCTACGAAACAAATCCAAATGTTTCACGTTTTTAGCAATTTAAGCCAGACGTTTACAAACATTACGAAAACAAATCCAAGCGTTTCACCTTTTTAGCAGTTTAAGCCAAACGTTTCCAAAGGTTACGAAACATAGCCAAGCGTTTCACCTTTATAGCAATTTAAACCAAAGGTTTACAAATGTCACGAAACAAATCCAAACTTTTTACATTTTTAGCGATTTAAGCCAAACGTTTACAAACGTTACGAAACAAATCCAAACCTTTCACCTTTTAGCGATTTAAGCCAAACGTTTATAAACGTTATAAAACAAATCAAAACATTTCACCTTTTTAGCAATTTAAACCAAACGTTTACAAACGTTACTAAACTAATCCAAGCGATTCACCTTTTTAACAATTTAAGCCAAACGTTTACAAACGTTCTGAAACAAATCCAGCGTTTTCCATTTTTAGGAATTTAAGACAAACGTTTACAAACGTTATAAAAAAATCCAAGCGTTTCACCTTTTTAGCAATTTAAGCCAAAAGTTTACAAACGCTACGAAACAAATCCAAATGTTTCACCTTTTTAGCGATTTAAGCCGAACGTTTACAAACATTACGAAACAAAACCAAACACTTCACCTTGTTAGCAATTTAAGCCAAACGTTTACAAACGTTACGAAACAAATCCAAACGTTTCCCCTTTTTAGCGATTTAAGGCAAACGTTTAAAACGTTGCGAAACAATTCCAAACGTTTCCCCTTTTTAGCGATTTATGCTAAACGTTTATAAACATTACGAAACAAATCCAAACATTTCACCTTTTTAGCGATTGAATCCAAACGTTTCACATTTTTGGCAATTTAAGTTAAACGTTACGAAACAAAAACCAAGCGTTTCGCCTTTTTAGAAATTTAAGCCAAACGTTTACAAATGTAACGAAACAAATCCAAGTGTTTCACCTTTTTAGCGATTTAAGCCAAACGTTTACAAACGATACGAAACAAATCCAAACGTTTCACCTTTTTAGCTATTTAAGCCAAACGTTTACAAAAGTTACGAAACAAATCCAAACGTTTCACCTGTTTAGCGATTTAAGCCAAACATTTACAAACGTTAAGAAACAAATCCAAACATTTCACATTTTTAGCAGTTTAAACCAAACGTTTACAAACGTATGAAACAAATCCAAACGTTTCCCCTTTTTAACGATTTAAGCCAAACGTTTACAAAGGTTACGAAACAAATTCAAATTTTTTACTATTAGGAATTTAAGCCAAACGTTACGAAACAAATCCAAGCATTTTACCTTTTTAGCAATTTAAGCAAAACGTTTACAAACGTTACGAAACATATCCAAGCGTTTGACCTTTTTAGCAATTTAAGCCAAACGTTTACAAACGCTACAAAACAAATCCAAATGTTTTACCTTTTTAGCGATTTAAGCCAAACATTTGCAAACGCTACGAAACAAATTCAAACGTTTCACCTTTTTAGCGATTTAAGCCAAACGTTTAGAAAGGCTACGAAACAAATCCAAATGTTTCACGTTTTTAGCAATTTAAGCCAAACGTTTACAAACATTATGAAAACAAATCCAAGCGTTTCACCTTTTCAGCAGTTTAAGCCAAACATTTCTAAAGGTTGCGAAACAAAGCCAAATGTTTCACCTTTTTAGCGATTTAAGCCGAACGTATACAAACATTACGAAACAAAACCAAACATTTCACCTTGTTAGCAAATTAAGCCAAACGTTTACAAACGTTACCAAACAAATCCAAACGTTTCCCCTTTTTAGCGATTTAAGGCAAACGTTTAAAACGTTACGAAACAATTCCAAATGTTTCCCCTTTTTAGAGATTTATGCCAAACGTTTATAAACATTACGAAAAAAATCCAAACATTTCACCTTTTTAGCGATTGAATTCAAACGTTTCACATTTTTGGCAATTTAAGCTAAACGTTACGAAACAAAAATCAAACGTTTCACCTTTTTAGCAATTTAAGCTAAACATTTACAAATGTAACGAAACAAATCCAAGTGTTTCACCTTTTTAGCGATTTAAGCCAAACGTTTACAAACGATACGAAACAAATCCAAACATTTCCCCTTTTTAGCTATTTAAGCCAAACGTTTACAAAAGTTACGAAACAAATCCAAACGTTTCTCCTTTTTAGCGATGTAAGCCAAACATTTACAAACGTTACGACAGAAATCTAAACGTTTCCCGTTTTTAGCGATCTAAGCCAAACGTTTACAAACATTACGAAAGAAATCCAAATTTTTCACCTTTTTAGCGATTTAAGCCAAACGTTTACAAACGTTAAGAAACAAATCCAAACATTTCACATTTTTAGCAGTTTAGGCCAAACGTTTACAAATGTACGAAACAAATCCAAACGGTCCACCTTTTTAGCAATTTAAGCCAAACGTTTACAAATGTTACAAAATAAAGCCAAGCGTTTCAGCTTTTTAGAAATTTAAGCCAAACGTTTACAAACGTTACGAAACAAATCCAAACGTTTCACCTTTTTAGCGATTTAAGCCAAACGTTTACAAACGTTACGAAACAAATCCAAACGTTTCACCTTTTTAGCAATTTAAGCTAAACATTTAAAAAGGTTTGGAAACAAATCCAAATGTTTCACCTTTTAGCAATTTAAGCTAAACATTTACAAACGTTACGAAACAAATCCAAGCGTTTCACCTTTTTAGCAATTTAAGCCAAACGTTTACAAAAGTTACAAAACAAATCCAAGCGTTTCACCTTTTTAGAAATATAAGCCAAACGTTTATAGACGTTACGAAACAAATCGAAACACTTAAACTTTTTAGCAATGTAACCCAAACGTTTACAAAGGTTACGAATCAAATCCAAGCGTTTCACCTTTTTAGCAATTTAAGCCAAACATTTACCAACGATACGAAAGAAATCCAAACATTTCACCTTTTTAACAATTTAAGCCAAACTCTTACAAACGATACGAAAAAAATCCAAACGTTTCACCTTTTTAGCGATTTAAGCCAAACGTTTAAAAAGGTTAGGAAACAAATCCAAACGTTTCCCCTTTTTAGCGATTTAAGCCAAACGTTTAGAAAGGCTACGAAACAAATCCAAATGTTTCACGTTTTTTTGCAATTTAAGCCTAACGTTTACAAACGTTACGAAACAAATCCAAGCGTTTCACCTTTTTAGCAATTTAAGCCAAACGTTTACAAACGTTACGAAATAAAGCCAAGCGTTTCACCTTTTTAGCAATTTAAGCCAAAGGTTTACAAATGTTACGAAACAATTCCAAACTTTTCACAGTTTTAGCGATTTAAGCCAAACGTTTACAAACGTTACGAAAAAAATCCAAACCTTTCCTCTTTTTAGTCATTTCAGCCAAACGTTTATAAACGTTACAAAAGAAATCCAAATGTTTCACCTTTTTAGCGATTTACGCCAAACGTTTACAAACGTTACTAAACTAATCCAAGCGTTTCACCTTATTAGCAATTTAAGCCAAACGTTTACAAACGTTACGACACAAATCAAACCGTGCAACCTTTTTAGCTATTTATGCTAAATGTTTACAAACATCACGAAACAAATACAAACGTTTCTCCTTTTTAGAAATTTAAGCCAAACGTTTACACACGTTACAGATCAAATCCTCACGTTTCACCTTTTTATCAATTTAAGCCAAACCTTTACGAATGTTACGAAACAAAACCGTGCAACCTTTTTATCAATTTAAGCCAAGCGTTTTGCCTTTTTAGCATTTTAAGCCAAACGTTTACAAATGTTACGAAACAAATCCAAGCGTTCACCTTTTTAGTAATGTAAGCCAAACGTTTGAAAAATTTTCGAAACAAATCCAAGCGTTTCACCTTTTTAATAATTTGAGCCAAACGTTTACAAACGTTATGAAATAAATCCAAGAGTTTGACCTTTTTAGCAATTTAAGCCAAACCTTTTCAAACGTTACGAAACAAATCCAAAAGTTTCACCTTTATAGCGATTTAAGCCGAACGTTTACAAACGTTACGAAACAAAACCAAACAATTCACCCTTTTAGCAATTTAAGCCAAACTTTTACAAACGTTACGAAACAAATCCAAATATTTCTCCATTTTAGCGATTTAAGCCAAACGTTTAAAACGTAATGAAAGAAATCTAAAAATTTCACCTAGCAATTTATGCCAAACGTTTACAAACGCTACGAAACAAATCCAAACATTTCCCCTTTTTAGTGCTCGAAGCCAAACGTTTACAAACGTTACGAAAAAAATCCAAATGTTTCACCTTTTCAGCCATTTAAGCCAAACGTTTAAAAAGGTTAGGAAACAAATCCAAACGTTTCCCCTTTTTAGCGATTTAAGCCAAACGTTTAGAAAGGCTACGAAACAAATCCAAATGTTTCACGTTTTTTGCAATTTAAGCCAAACGTTTACAAACGTTACGAAACAAATCCAAGCGTTTCACCTTTTTAGCAATTTAAGCCAAATGTTTACAAACATTACGAAATAAAGCCAAGCGTTTCACCTTTTTAGCAATTTAAGCCAAAGGCTTACAAATGATACGAAACAAATCCAAACTCTTCACAGTTTTAGCGATATAAGCCAAACGTTTACAAACGTTACGAAACAAATCCAAACCTTTCCCCTTTTTAGTGATTTCAGCCAAACGTTTATAAACGTTACAAAACAAATACAAACGTTTCACCTTTTTAGCGATTTACGCTAAACGGTAACAAACGTTACTAAACTAATCCAAGCGTTTCACCTTATTAGCAATTTAGGCCAAACATTTACAAACGTTCTGAAAGAAATCCAGCATTTTTCCATTTTTAGGAATTTAAGTCAAACTTTTACAAACGTTACAAAAAAATCCAAGCGTTTAACATTTTTAGCAATTTAAGCTAAAAGTTTACAAACGCTACGAAACAAAACCAAATGTTTCACCTTTTTAGCGATTTAAGCCGAACGTTTACAAACATTACGAAACAAAACCAAACATTTCACCTTGTTAGCAATTTTAGCCAAACATTTACAAACGTTACGAAACAAATCCAAACGTTTCCCCTTTTTACCGATTTAAGGCAAATGTTTAAAACGTAACGAAACAAATCCAAACGTTTCACCTTTTTAGCCATTTATGCCAAACGTTTATAAACATTACGAAACAAATCCAAACATTTCACCTTTTTTGCGATTGAATCCAAACGTTTCACATTTTTGGCAATTTAAGATAAACGTTACGAAACAAAAACCAAGCGTTTCCCCTTTTTAGCAATTTAAGCCAAACGTTTACAAATGTAACGAAACAAATCCAAGTGTTTCACCTTTTTAGCGATTTAAGCCAAACGTTTACAAACGATACGAAACAAATCCAAACGTTTCACCTTTTTAGCTATTTAAGCCAGACGCTTACAAACGTTACGAAATAAATCCAAACGTTTCACCTTTTTAGCGATTTAAGCAAAACATTTACAAACGTTACGAAAGAAATCCAAACGTTTCCCCTTTTTAGCGATTTAAGCCAAACGTTTACAAATATTACGAAAGAAATCCAAATTTTTCACCTTTTTAGCGATTAAAGCCAAACGTTTACAAACGTTAAGAATCAAATCCAAACATTTCACATTTTTAGCAGTTTAAGCCGAACGTTTGTAAACGTATGAAACAAATCCAAACGTTTCACCTTTTTAACGATTTAAGCCAAACGTTTACAAAGGTTACGAAACAAATTCAAATTTTTTACTATTAGGAATTTAAGCCAAACGTTACGAAACAAATCCAAGCATTTTACCTTTTTAGCAATTTAAGCCAAACGTTTACAAACGTTACGAAACAAATCCAAGCGTTTGCCCTTTTTAGCAATTTAAGCCAAACGTTTACAAACGCTACAAAACAAATCCAAATGTTTTACCTTTTTAGCGATTTAAGCCAAACATTTACAAACGCTACGAAACAAATCCAAACGTTTCACCTTTTTAGCGACATAAGCCAAACGCTTAGAAAGGCTACGAAACAAATCCAAATGTTTCATGTTTTTAGCAATTTAAGCCAGACGTTTACAAACATTACAAAAACAAATCCAAGCGTTTCACCTTTTTAGCAGTTTAAGCCAAACGTTTCCAAAGGTTACGAAACATAGCCAAGCGTTTCACCTTTATAGCAATTTAAGCCAAAGGTTAACAAATGTTACGAAACAAATCCAAACTTTTTACATTTTTAGCGATTTAAGCCAAACGTTTACAAACGTTACGAAACAAATCCAAACCTTTCACCTTTTAGCGATTTAAGCCAAACGTTTATAAACGTTATAAAACAAATCAAAACGTTTCACCTTTTTGGCGATTTAAGCCAAACGTTTACAAACGTTACTAAACTAATCCAAGCGATTCACCTTTTTAGCAATTTAAGCCAAACGTTTACAAACGTTCTGAAACAAATCCAGCGTTTTCCATTTTTAGGAATTTAAGACAAACGTTTACAAACGTTACAAAAAAATCCAAGCGTTTCACCTTTTTAGCAATTTAAGCCAAAAGTTTACAAACGCTACGAAACAAATCCAAATGTTTCACCTTTTTAGCGATTTAAGCCGAACGTTTACAAACATTACGAAACAAAACCAAACATTTCACCTTGTTAGCAATTTAAGCCAAACGTTTACAAACGTTACGAGACAAATCCAAACGTTTCCCCTTTTTAGCGATTTAAGGCAAACGTTTTAAACGTTACGAAACAATTCCAAACGTTTCCCCTTTTTAGCGATTTATGCTAAACGTTTATAAACATTACGAAACAAATCCAAACATTTCACCTTTTTAGCGATTGAATCCAAACGTTTCACATTTTTGGCAATTTAAGTTAAACGTTACGAAACAAAAACCAAGTGTTTCACCTTTTTAGAAATTTAAGCCAAACGTTTACAAATGTAACGAAACAAATCCAAGTGTTTCACCTTTTTAGCGATTTAAGCCAAACGTTTACAAACGATACGAAACAAATCCAAACGTTTCACCTTTTTAGCTATTTAAGCCAAACGTTTACAAAAGTTACGAAACAAATCCAAACGTTTCACCTGTTTAGCGATTTAAGCCAAACATTTACAAACGTTTAGAAACAAATCCAAACATTTCACATTTTTAGCAGTTTAAGCCAAACGTTTACAAACGTATGAAACAAATCCAAACGTTTCCCCTTATTAACGATTTAAGACAAACGTTTACAAAGGTTACGAAACAAATTCAAATTTTTTACTATTAGGAATTTAAGCCAAACGTTACGAAACAAATCCAAGCATTTTACCTTTTTAGCTATTTAAGCAAAACGTTTACAAACGTTACGAAACATATCCAAGCGTTTGACCTTTTTAGCAATTTAAGCCAGACCTTTAGAAACGCTACAAAACAAATCCAAATGTGTTACCTTTTTAGCGATTTAAGATAAACATTTACAAACGCTACGAAACAAATTCAAACGTTTCACCTTTTTAGCGATTTAAGCCAAACGTTTATAAAGGCTACGAAACAAATCCAAATGTTTCACGTTTTTAGCAATTTAAGCCAAACGTCTACAAACATTACGAAAACAAATCCAAGTGTTTCACCTTTTTAGCAGTATAAGCCAAACGTTTCAAAAGGTTACGAAACAAAGCCAAATGTTTCACCTTTTTAGCGATTTAAGCCGAACGTTTACAAACATTACGAAACAAAACCAAACATTTCACCTTGTTAGCAATTTAAGCCAAACGTTTACAAACGTTACCAAACAAATCCAAACGTTTCCCCTTTTTAGCGATTTAAGGCAAACGTTTAAAACGTTACGAAACAATTCCAAACGTTTCACCTTTTTAGCGATTAATGCCAAACGTTTATAAACATTACAAAAGAAATCCAAACATTTCACCTTTTTAGCGATTGAATCCAAACGTTTCACATTTTTGGCAATTTAAGCTAAACGTTACGAAACAAAAATCAAGCGTTTCACCTTTTTAGCAATTTAAGCTAAACATTATTAGCGATTTAAGTCAAACGTTTACAAAAGTTACGAAACAAATCCAAACGTTTCTCCTTTCTAGCGATTTAAGCCAAACATTTACAAACGTTACGAAAGAATCTAAACGTTTCCCCTTTTTAGCGATCTAAGCCAAACGTTTACAAACATTACGAAAGAAATCCAAATTTTTCACCTTTTTAGCGATTTAAGCCAAACGTTTACAAACGTTAAGAAACAAATCCAAACATTTCACATTTTTAGCAGTTTAGGCCAAACGTTTACAAACGTACGAAACAAATCCAAACGTTTCACCTTTTTAACGATTTAAGCCAAACGTTTACAAAGGTTACGAAAACAAATTCAATTTTTTTACTATTAGGAATTTAAGCAAAACGTTCACAAACGTTATAAAAAAAATCCAAGCATTTTACCTTTTTAGCAATTTAAGCCAAACATTTACAAACGTTACGAAACAAATCCAAGCGTTTCACCTTTTTAGCAATTTAAGCCAAACGTTTACAAATGCTACAAAACAAATCCAAATGTTTTACCTTTTTAGCGATTTAAGCCAAACATTTACAAACGCTACGAAACAAATCCAAACGTTTACCCTTTTTAGCGATTTAAGCCAAACGTTTAGAAAGGCTACGAAACAAATCCAAATGTTTCACGTTTTTAGCAATTTAAGCCAAACGTTTACAAACATTACGAAAACAAATCCAAGCGTTTCACCTTTTTAGCAGTTTAAGCCAAACGTTTCCAAAGGTTACGAAACAAAGCCAAGCGTTTCACCTTTTTAGCAATTTAAGCGAAAGGTTTACAAATGTTACGAAACAAATCCAAACTTTTCACATTTTTAGCGATTTAAGCCAAACGTTTACAAACGTTACGAAACAAATCCAAACCTTTCACCTTTTAGCGATTTAAGCCAAACGTTTATAAACGTTATAAAACAAATCCAAACGTTTCACCTTTTTAGCAATTTAAGCCAAACGTTTACAAACGTTCTGAAACAAATCCAGCTTTTTCCATTTTTAGGAATTTAAGACAAACGTTTACAAACGTTACAAAAAAATCCAAGCGTTTCACCTTTTTAGCAATTTAAGCCAAAAGTTTGCAAACGCTACGAAACAAATCCAAATGTTTCACCTTTTTAGCGATTTAAGCCGAACGTTTACAAACATTACGAAACAAAACCAAACATTTCACCTTGTTAGCAATTTAAGCCAAACGTTTACAAACGTTACGAAACAAATCCAAACGTTTCCCCTTTTTAGCGATTTAAGGCAAACGTTTAAAACGTTACGAAACAATTCCAAACGTTTCCCCTTTTTAGCGATTTATGCCAAATGTTTATAAACATTACGAAACAAATCCAAACATTTCACCTTTTTAGCGATTGAATCCAAACGTTTCACATTTTTGGCAATTTAAGTTAAACGTTACGAAACAAAAACCAAGCGTTTCACCTTTTTAGAAATTTAAGCCAAACGTTTACAAATGTAACGAAACAAATCCAAGTGTTTCACCTTTTTAGCGATTTAAGCCAAACGTTTACAAACGATACGAAACAAATCCAAACGTTTCACCTTTTTAGCTATTTAAGCCAAACGTTTACAAAAGTTACGAAACAAATCCAAACGTTTCACCTGTTTAGCGATTTAAGCCAAACATTTACAAACGTTAAGAAACAAATCCAAACATTTCACATTTTTAGCAGTTTAAGCCAAACGTTTACAAACGTATGAAACAAATCCAAACGTTTCCCCTTTTTAACGATTTAAGCCAAACGTTTACAAAGGTTACGAAACAAATTCAAATTTTTTACTATTAGGAATTTAAGCCAAACGTTACGAAACAAATCCAAGCATTTTACCTTTTTAGCTATTTAAGCAAAACGTTTACAAACGTTACGAAACATATCCAAGCGTTTGACCTTTTTAGCAATTTAAGCCAAACGTTTACAAACGCTACAAAACAAATCCAAATGTTTTACCTTTTTAGCGATTTAAGATAAACATTTACAAACGCTACGAAACAAATTCAAACGTTTCACCTTTTTAGCGATTTAAGCCAAACGTTTATAAAGGCTACGAAACAAATCCAAATGTTTCACGTTTTTAGCAATTTAAGCCAAACGTCTACAAACATTACGAAAACAAATCCAAGCGTTTCACCTTTTTAGCAGTATAAGCCAAACGTTTCTAAAGGTTACGAAACAAAGCCAAATGTTTCACCTTTTTAGCGATTTAAGCCGAACGTTTACAAACATTACGAAACAAAACCAAACATTTCACCTTGTTAGCAATTTAAGCCAAACGTTTACAAACGTTACGAAACAAATCCAAACGTTTCCCCTTTTTAGCGATTTAAGGCAAACGTTTAAAACGTTACGAAACAATTCCAAACGTTTCACCTTTTTAGCGATTTATGCCAAACGTTTATAAACATTACAAAAGAAATCCAAACATTTCACCTTTTTAGCGATTGAATCCAAACGTTTCACATTTTTGGCAATTTAAGCTAAACGTTACGAAACAAAAATCAAGTGTTTCACCTTTTTAGCAATTTAAGCTAAACATTTTTAGCGATTTAAGTCAAACGTTTACAAAAGTTACGAAACAAATCCAAACGTTTCTCCTTTTTAGCGATTTAAGCCAAACATTTACAAACGTTACGAAAGAAATCAAAACGTTTCCCCTTTTTAGCGATCTAAGCCAAACGTTTACAAACATTACGAAAGAAATCCAAATTTTTCACCTTTTTAGCGATTTAAGCCAAACGTTTACAAACGTTAAGAAATAAATCCAAACATTTCACATTTTTAGCAGTTTAGGCCAAACGTTTACAAACGTACGAAACAAATCCAAACGTTTCACCTTTTTAACGATTTAAGCCAAACGTTTACAAAGGTTACGAAAACAAATTCAATTTTTTTACTATTAGGAATTTAAGCAAAACGTTCACAAACGTTACAAAAAAAATCCAAGCATTTTACCTTTTTAGCAATTTAAGCCAAACATTTACAAACGATACGAAACAAATCCAAGCGTTTCACCTTTTTAGCAATTTAAGCCAAACGTTTACAAATGCTACAAAACAAATCCAAATGTTTTACCTTTTTAGCGATTTAAGCCAAACATTTACAAACGCTACGAAACAAATCCAAACGTTTACCCTTTTTAGCGATTTAAGCCAAACGTTTAGAAAGGCTACGAAACAAATCCAAATGTTTCACGTTTTTAGCAATTTAAGCCAAACGTTTACAAACATTACGAAAACAAATCCAAGCGTTTCACCTTTTTAGCAGTTTAAGCCAAACGTTTCCAAAGGTTACGAAACAAAGCCAAGCGTTTCCCCTTTTTAGCAATTTAAGCGAAAGGTTTACAAATGTTACGAAACAAATCCAAACTTTTCACATTTTTAGCGATTGAAGCCAAACGTTTACAAACGTTACGAAACAAATCCAAACCTTTCACCTTTTAGCGATTTAAGCCAAACGTTTATAAACGTTATAAAACAAATCCAAACGTTTCACCTTTTTAGCAATTTAAGCCAAACGTTTACAAATGTTCTGAAACAAATCCAGCGTTTCCCATTTTTAGGAATTTAAGACAAACGTTTACAAACGTTACAAAAAAATCCAAGCGTTTCACCTTTTTAGCAATTTAAGCCAAAAGTTTACAAACGCTACGAAACAAATCCAAATGTTTCACCTTTTTAGCGATTTAAGCCGAACGTTTACAAACATTACGAAACAAAACCAAACATTTCACCTTGTTAGCAATTTAAGCCAAACGTTTACAAACGTTACGAAACAAATCCAAACGTTTCCCCTTTTTAGCGATTTAAGGCAAACGTTTAAAACGTTACGAAACAATTCCAAACGTTTCCCCTTTTTAGCGATTTATGCCAAACGTTTATAAACATTACGAAACAAATCCAAACATTTCACCTTTTTAGCGATTGAATCCAAACGTTTCACATTTTTGGCAATTTAAGTTAAACGTTACGAAACAAAAACCAAGCGTTTCACCTTTTTAGAAATTTAAGCCAAACGTTTACAAATGTAACGAAACAAATCCAAGTGTTTCACCTTTTTAGCGATTTAAGCCAAACGTTTACAAACGATACGAAACAAATCCAAACGTTTCACCTTTTTAGCTATTTAAGCCAAACGTTTACAAAAGTTACGAAACAAATCCAAACGTTTCACCTGTTTAGCGATTTAAGCCAAACATTTACAAACGTTTAGAAACAAATCCAAACATTTCACATTTATAGCAGTTTAAGCCAAACGTTTACAAACGTATGAAACAAATCCAAACGTTTCCCCTTATTAACGATTTAAGACAAACGTTTACAAAGGTTACGAAACAAATTCAAATTTTTTACTATTAGGAATTTAAGCCAAACGTTACGAAACAAATCCAAGCATTTTACCTTTTTAGCTATTTAAGCAAAACGTTTACAAACGTTACGAAACATATCCAAGCGTTTGACCTTTTTAGCAATTTAAGCCAGACGTTTACAAACGCTACAAAACAAATCCAAATGTTTTACCTTTTTAGCGATTTAAGATAAACATTTACAAACGTTACGAAACAAATTCAAACGTTTCACCTTTTTAGCGATTTAAGCCAAACGTTTATAAAGGCTACGAAACAAATCCAAATGTTTCACGTTTTTAGCAATTTAAGCCAAACGTCTACAAACATTACGAAAACAAATCCAAGCGTTTCACCTTTTTAGCAGTATAAGCCAAACGTTTCAAAAGGTTACGAAACAAAGCCAAATGTTTCACCTTTTTAGCGATTTAAGCCGAACGTTTACAAACATTACGAAACAAAACCAAACATTTCACCTTGTTAGCAATTTAAGCCAAACGTTTACAAACGTTACGAAACAAATCCAAACGTTTCCCCTTTTTAGCGATTTAAGGCAAACGTTTAAAACGTTACGAAACAATTCCAAACGTTTCACCTTTTTAGCGATTTATGCCAAACGTTTATAAACATTACAAAAGAAATCCAAACATTTCACCTTTTTAGCGATTGAATCCAAACGTTTCACATTTTTGGCAATTTAAGCTAAACGTTACGAAACAAAAATCAAGTGTTTCACCTTTTTAGCAATTTAAGCTAAACATTTTTAGCGATTTAAGTCAAACGTTTACAAAAGTTACGAAACAAATCCAAACGTTTCTCCTTTCTAGCGATTTAAGCCAAACATTTACAAACGTTACGAAAGAATCTAAACGTTTCCCCTTTTTAGCGATCTAAGCCAAACGTTTACAAACATTACGAAAGAAATCCAAATTTTTCACCTTTTTAGCGATTTAAGCCAAACGTTTACAAACGTTAAGAAACAAATCCAAACATTTCACATTTTTAGCAGTTTAGGCCAAACGTTTACAAACGTACGAAACAAATCCAAACGTTTCACCTTTTTAACGATTTAAGCCAAACGTTTACAAAGGTTACGAAAACAAATTCAATTTTTTTACTATTAGGAATTTAAGCAAAACGTTCACAAACGTTACAAAAAAAATCCAAGCATTTTACCTTTTTAGCAATTTAAGCCAAACATTTACAAACGTTACGAAACAAATCCAAGCGTTTCACCTTTTTAGCAATTTAAGCCAAACGTTTACAAATGCTACAAAACAAATCCAAATGTTTTACCTTTTTAGCGATTTAAGCCAAACATTTACAAACGCTACGAAACAAATCCAAACGTTTACCCTTTTTAGCGATTTAAGCCAAACGTTTAGAAAGGCTACGAAACAAATCCAAATGTTTCACGTTTTTAGCAATTTAAGCCAAACGTTTACAAACATTACGAAAACAAATCCAAGCGTTTCACCTTTTTAGCAGTTTATGCCAAACGTTTCCAAAGGTTACGAAACAAAGCCAAGCGTTTCCCCTTTTTAGCAATTTAAGCGAAAGGTTTACAAATGTTACGAAACAAATCCAAACTTTTCACATTTTTAGCGATTTAAGCCAAACGTTTACAAACGTTACGAAACAAATCCAAACCTTTCACCTTTTAGCGATTTAAGCCAAACGTTTATAAACGTTATAAAACAAATCCAAACGTTTCACCTTTTTAGCAATTTAAGCCAAACGTTTACAAACGTTCTGAAACAAATCCAGCTTTTTCCATTTTTAGGAATTTAAGACAAACGTTTACAAACATTACAAAAAAATCCAAGCGTTTCACCTTTTTAGCAATTTAAGCCAAAAGTTTACAAACGCTACGAAACAAATCCAAATGTTTCACCTTTTTAGCGATTTAAGCCGAACGTTTACAAACATTACGAAACAAAACCAAACATTTCACCTTGTTAGCAATTTAAGCCAAACGTTTACAAACGTTACGAAACAAATCCAAACTTTTCCCCTTTTTAGCGATTTAAGGCAAACGTTTTAAACGTTACGAAACAATTCCAAACGTTTCCCCTTTTTAGCGATTTATGCTAAACGTTTATAAACATTACGAAACAAATCCAAACATTTCACCTTTTTAGCGATTGAATCCAAACGTTTCACATTTTTGGCAATTTAAGTTAAACGTTACGAAACAAAAACCAAGTGTTTCACCTTTTTAGAAATTTAAGCCAAACGTTTACAAATATAACGAAACAAATCCAAGTGTTTCACCTTTTTAGCGATTTAAGCCAAACGTTTACAAACGATACGAAACAAATCCAAACGTTTCACCTTTTTAGCTATTTAAGCCAAACGTTTACAAAAGTTACGAAACAAATCCAAACGTTTCACCTGTTTAGCGATTTAAGCCAAACATTTACAAACGTTTAGAAACAAATCCAAACATTTCACATTTTTAGCAGTTTAAGCCAAACGTTTACAAACGTATGAAACAAATCCAAACGTTTCCCCTTATTAACGATTTAAGACAAACGTTTACAAAGGTTACGAAACAAATTCAAATTTTTTACTATTAGGAATTTAAGCCAAACGTTACGAAACAAATCCAAGCATTTTACCTTTTTAGCTATTTAAGCAAAACGTTTACAAACGTTACGAAACATATCCAAGCGTTTGACCTTTTTAGCAATTTAAGCCAAACGTTTACAAACGCTACAAAACAAATCCAAATGTTTTACCTTTTTAGCGATTTAAGCCAAACATTTACAAACGCTACGAAACAAATTCAAACGTTTCACCTTTTTAGCGATTTAAGCCAAACGTTTATAAAGGCTACGAAACAAATCCAAATGTTTCACGTTTTTAGCAATTTAAGCCAAACGTCTACAAACATTACGAAAACAAATCCAAGCGTTTCACCTTTTTAGCAGTATAAGCCAAACGTTTCTAAAGGTTACGAAACAAAGCCAAATGTTTCACCTTTTTAGCGATTTAAGCCGAACGTTTACAAACATTACGAAACAAAACCAAACATTTCACCTTGTTAGCAATTTAAGCCAAACGTTTACAAACGTTACGAAACAAATCCAAACGTTTCCCCTTTTTAGCGATTTAAGGCAAACGTTTAAAACGTTACGAAACAATTCCAAACGTTTCACCTTTTTAGCGATTTATGCCAAACGTTTATAAACATTACAAAAGAAATCCAAACATTTCACCTTTTTAGCGATTGAATCCAAACGTTTCACATTTTTGGCAATTTAAGCTAAACGTTACGAAACAAAAATCAAGCGTTTCACCTTTTTAGCAATTTAAGCTAAACATTTTTAGCGATTTAAGTCAAACGTTTACAAAAGTTACGAAACAAATCCAAACGTTTCTCCTTTCTAGCGATTTAAGCCAAACATTTACAAACGTTACGAAAGAATCTAAACGTTTCCCCTTTTTAGCGATCTAAGCCAAACGTTTACAAACATTACGAAAGAAATCCAAATTTTTCACCTTTTTAGCGATTTAAGCCAAACGTTTACAAACGTTAAGAAACAAATCCAAACATTTCACATTTTTAGCAGTTTAGGCCAAACGTTTACAAACGTACGAAACAAATCCAAACGTTTCACCTTTTTAACGATTTAAGCCAAACGTTTACAAAGGTTACGAAAACAAATTCAATTTTTTTACTATTAGGAATTTAAGCAAAACGTTCACAAACGTTACAAAAAAAATCCAAGCATTTTACCTTTTTAGCAATTTAAGCCAAACATTTACAAACGTTACGAAACAAATCCAAGCGTTTCACCTTTTTAGCAATTTAAGCCAAACGTTTACAAATGCTACAAAACAAATCCAAATGTTTTACCTTTTTAGCGATTTAAGCCAAACATTTACAAACGCTACGAAACAAATCCAAACGTTTACCCTTTTTAGCGATTTAAGCCAAACGTTTAGAAAGGCTACGAAACAAATCCAAATGTTTCACGTTTTTAGCAATTTAAGCCAAACGTTTACAAACATTACGAAAACAAATCCAAGCGTTTCACCTTTTTAGCAGTTTAAGCCAAACGTTTCCAAAGGTTACGAAACAAAGCCAAGCGTTTCACCTTTTTAGCAATTTAAGCGAAAGGTTTACAAATGTTACGAAACAAATCCAAACTTTTCACATTTTTAGCGATTGAAGCCAAACGTTTACAAACGTTACGAAACAAATCCAAACCTTTCACCTTTTAGCGATTTAAGCCAAACGTTTATAAACGTTATAAAACAAATCCAAACGTTTCACCTTTTTAGCAATTTAAGCCAAACGTTTACAAATGTTCTGAAACAAATCCAGCTTTTTCCATTTTTAGGAATTTAAGACAAACGTTTACAAACGTTACAAAAAAATCCAAGCGTTTCACCTTTTTAGCAATTTAAGCCAAAAGTTTACAAACGCTACGAAACAAATCCAAATGTTTCACCTTTTTAGCGATTTAAGCCGAACGTTTACAAACATTACGAAACAAAACCAAACATTTCACCTTGTTAGCAATTTAAGCCAAACGTTTACAAACGTTACGAAACAAATCCAAACGTTTCCCCTTTTTAGCGATTTAAGGCAAACGTTTAAAACGTTACGAAACAATTCCAAACGTTTCCCCTTTTTAGCGATTTATGCTAAACGTTTATAAACATTACGAAACAAATCCAAACATTTCACCTTTTTAGCGATTGAATCCAAACGTTTCACATTTTTGGCAATTTAAGTTAAACGTTACGAAACAAAAACCAAGTGTTTCACCTTTTTAGAAATTTAAGCCAAACGTTTACAAATGTAACGAAACAAATCCAAGTGTTTCACCTTTTTAGCGATTTAAGCCAAATGTTTACAAACGATACGAAACAAATCCAAACGTTTCACCTTTTTAGCTATTTAAGCCAAACGTTTACAAAAGTTACGAAACAAATCCAAACGTTTCACCTGTTTAGCGATTTAAGCCAAACATTTACAAACGTTAAGAAACAAATCCAAACATTTCACATTTTTAGCAGTTTAAGCCAAACGTTTACAAACGTATCAAACAAATCCAAACGTTTCCCCTTTTTAACGATTTAAGCCAAACGTTACGAAACAAATCCAAGCATTTTACCTTTTTAGCTATTTACGCAAAACGTTTACAAACGTTACGAAACATATCCAAGCGTTTGACCTTTTTAGCAATTTAAGCCAGACGTTTACAAACGCTACAAAACAAATCCAAATGTTTTACCTTTTTAGCGATTTAAGATAAACATTTACAAACGCTACGAAACAAATTCAAACGTTTCACCTTTTTAGCGATTTAAGCCAAACGTTTATAAAGGCTACGAAACAAATCCAAATGTTTCACGTTTTTAGCAATTTAAGCCAAACGTCTACAAACATTACGAAAACAAATCCAAGTGTTTCACCTTTTTAGCAGTATAAGCCAAACGTTTCTAAAGGTTACGAAACAAAGCCAAATGTTTCACCTTTTTAGCGATTTAAGCCGAACGTTTACAAACATTACGAAACAAAACCAAACATTTCACCTTGTTAGCAATTTAAGCCAAACGTTTACAAACGTTACCAAACAAATCCAAACGTTTCCCCTTTTTAGCGATTTAAGGCAAACGTTTAAAACGTTACGAAACAATTCCAAACGTTTCACCTTTTTAGCGATTTATGCCAAACGTTTATAAACATTACGAAAGAAATCCAAACATTTCACCTTTTTAGCGATTGAATCCAAACGTTTCACATTTTTGGCAATTTAAGCTAAACGTTACGAAACAAAAATCAAGTGTTTCACTTTTTTAGCAATTTAAGCTAAACATTTTTAGCGATTTAAGCCAAACGTTTACAAAAGTTACGAAACAAATCCAAACGTTTCTCCTTTTTAGCAATTTAAGCCAAACATTTACAAACGTTAAGAAAGAATCTAAACGTTTCCCCTTTTTAGCGATCTAAGCCAAACGTTTACAAACATTACGAAAGAAATCCAAATTTTTCACCTTTTTAGCGATTTAAGCCAAACGTTTACAAACGTTAAGAAACAAATCCAAACATTTCACATTTTTAGCAGTTTAGGCCAAACGTTTACAAACGTATGAAACAAATCCAAACGTTTCACCTTTTTAACGATTTAAGCCAAACGTTTACAAAGGTTACAAAAACAAATTAAAATTTTTTACTATTAGGAATTTAAGCAAAACGTTCACAAACGTTACGAAAAAAATCCAAGCATTTTACCTTTTTAGCAATTTAAGCCAAACATTTACAAACGTTACGAAACAAATCCAAGCGTTTGACCTTTTTAGCAATTTAAGCCAAACGTTTACAAACGCTACAAAACAAATCCAAATGTTTTACCTTTTTAGCGATTTAAGCCAAACATTTACAAACGCTACGAAACAAATCCAAACGTTTCCCCTTTTTAGCGATTTAAGCCAAACGTTTAGAAAGGCTACGAAACAAATCCAAATGTTTCACGTTTTTAGCAATTTAAGCCAAACGTTTACAAACATTACGAAAACAAATCCAAGCGTTTCACCTTTTTAGCAGTTTAAGCCAAACGTTTCCAAAGGTTACGAAACAAAGCCAAGCGTTTCACCTTTTTAGCAATTTAAGCGAAAGGTTTACAAATGTTACGAAACAAATCCAAACTTTTCACATTTTTAGCGATTTAAGCCAAACGTTTACAAACGTTACGAAACAAATCCAAACCTTTCACCTTTTAGCGATTTAAGCCAAACGTTTATAAACGTTATAAAACAAATCCAAACGTTTCACCTTTTTAGCGATTTAAGCCAAACGTTTACAAACGTTACTAAACAAATCCAAGCGATTCACCTTTTTAGCTATTTAAGCCAAACGTTTACAAACGTTCTGAAACAAATCAAGCGTTTCCCATTTTTAGGAATTTAAGCCAAACGTTACAAAAAAATCCAAGTGTTTCACCTTTTTAGCAATTTATGCCAAAAGTTTACAAACACTACTGATGGAGTCTGCCTTCTGAGCCGGTGAGTAAGACCTGCAAAACAGGGTAGAAGCTAACCGGACGGTGGTTGTTCGATTAACTCTCCGATGCTAAAGTCAGTTTAGAGCTTTGAGCAGCGTTATGTGTATATGAATGTAATTGTGATTCTAGGCATACCTCGTGCTCCTTTTATAGTAGTCGAATATACCTTGTAGAGTCATAATAGGTAAGTGAATCCTACTTTGTAGGGATTCGGCAATATAGTAGGGATTCTCCTGATTTGTCGAGATCTACCTTAATCTGATAAGAGTCCTATTTAGGAACGTCTTCCTAAATAGTCTTATCTTCCTAAGGTAGAGATTATCCTTCCATATTCGGTGTTTGTGTCCTGAATAGGAGAGTACTTCCATTCTTGGCGGTCTACCCGAATCCCGGACTTAACGCGCTTTAGGCGGATCCTCTGGGATTTGGGCTTTGTTGGCGTACTACCGAATCTCAGGGGATTCGGTATCTCCTTCAGGCCATCGTGGGGAGTCCGGTATCATCCGAGAGTGGATCTCCTGTGACTCGGCTCCATTCTATTTACTGTAGGATTCGGTATCCATCAACTACGAAACAAATCCAAATGTTTCACCTTTTTAGCGATTTAAGCCGAACGTTTACAAACATTACGAAACAAAACCAAATATTTCACCTTTTTAGCAATTTAAGCCAAACGTTTACAAACGTTACGAAACAAATCCAAACGTTTCCCCTTTTTAGCGATTTAAGGCAAACGTTTAAAACGTTATGAAACAAATCCAAACGTTTCCCCTCAATAGCGATTTATGCCAAACGTTTATAAACATTACGAAACGAAAACCAAGCGTTTCACCTTTTTAGCAATTTAAGCCAACCGTTTACAAATGTAACGAAACAAATCCAAGTGTTTCACCTTTTTAGCGATTTAAGCCAAACGTTTACAAATGATACGAAACAAATCCAAATGTTTCACCTTTTCAGCTATTTAAGCCAAACGTTTACAAACATACGAAACAAATCCAAACGTTTCCCCTTTTTAGCGATTTAAGCCAAACATTTACAAACGTTACGAAAGAAATCCAAACGTTTCCCCTTCTAAGCGATTTAAGCAAAACGTTTACAAACATTACGAAAGAAATCCAAATTTTTCACATTTTTAGCGATTTAAGCCAAACGTTTACAATCATTACGAAACTGTAATATCCCGTAAAATTTAATTTTATTTTTCGATAATTTCCGACGTCTTTCCAGTTGTTTTGAAGTAAATTTGGAGTGAGTGGTTTGGTTTGTGGTTCAAATAAAAGGGTTTAACCACACCCTTATAATCAGGTCTCAAAAGAGACCTGATTGTTGGACAAATCTCGTACGAGACACAAGGTCTTGAAAGAGACTTTAATGAAAATGCCTGGTCTCGTACGAGACTAGGAATTTCGAACGAGACCCAGCCTTAAATGGTTGCGTCTCGTTCGAGAAAGCCATCAGCTCATTGAGCTTGTCATCCGCCTACTTTCAAACCTATTTTTAACCTAGATTCTTTTGGTATTTAAAAACGCTTTCTAAACAAAAGATATTCACCACACTTCAATCTAAACCTAGCCGTCATTCCCTCGCGTATCTACGTTTCCCTATCTCGTTTTCGCAAAACGGTACGTAATCGACCTCGTTTCAATCGCCTTACGGTTTATCGTTTTGAGTTTGTTTTTCACTGTTCTTGGATTGGTATGTTACTGCCGATTTCTATATGGTTCTTGGTTATGTTTTATGTGTTTTAAAGGATCTTAAACCATGATTTCCTTCATTGTTAATGGATTAAACTTTGCTTAAGCTTGAGTTGTTCCATTCGATGTCGTATGGTTCTTTGTTACCTTACCTCTGTTTTCTGCCGTTGCTTTAAATTGAAGTTCTTGATGATGTAGTTGGATATTAGGGCCTTGATTCAATGTTTATTGTATGAGGGCCATGGTACGTACCGTGGCTAATGTTTCACGATTGATTCAGTTGAGAAGTTACCCCGTAATGTGCTGAATTGAAATTGCAGTAGAATGTTGGATTTGGTTTTGATAATCTGTTAATCAAATCATAATGAATGGTTAAATAGCAAATATAGTCACCACTCCTTTTTCCTTAATCTTGATAAATCCTTTAAGTTATTTCCATTTTGTTTCGATAATAACTTTGATTTTAAATAGACAATTGGTATACGTTAAATTTCTATAACTTAAAGTAATATAATTACTCGGGTAATTATATGTAATTTTAATTGTAAAGTCAATTTGGCTAAATTGCGGTTTAACCCCTAAAGTTTCTAAAAGACTTATTCAAGTTAAGTTTTATCTATTGGATAACTTTTGGATTTTTGATTGAATTATAAATTAGTATATTGAGAACAAGTAATTAAGTTGATTTCAAATATCTAATTGGCTAAAGTATAGTTTTGTCCATAATTGACTAAAGTACAATTTAGTCCCTAATTAGCTAAAGTACAGTTTAGTCCCTAAACTTTTATAAACTTAAAATGGTTAGATTTTTGGGTTGAAACTTGGGTTACTTGAAATTGAAGTTATTGAGTTCTGCTTTTAAATTGGATTATTATTTTATGGAATTATTTTATAAATATAAACTCGGGTTTATATTTGATAAACGTTTTGAGTCGGGTTAGACTTGGGTCACCCGAAAAGTGAGGTTAGCTTGGTAGTTATTGGTAACTCGGCTAACCCACTATTTGAAAATTTATTATTATTTATAGATTATTAAATAATAGGGGTATTCGTATTAAATAGCACCACCTTTAACGTTTTTTGCGATTTAAGTCACTACTACAAATTGTCTCAATTGTTAGCCCAAATTTTCCAATCTTTCTAATTATTAGCCCAGGTCTCATTTCCGGCATCTGAAATTCCACGTGTCTCGCTGGATTGCCTCGTCAGCGCCAGCGTGGCCTTCTTTGTGCAACGTCGTTTTGAATTATTCCTACCAAATAATACGAACTACGATTTCGTCTCAAATATTAGCACAACCTTTCAAATATTAATAAATTTTAGCCTAAAACTTGTTTCCGACTATTGGAATCACAACTAACTCTACGTCACAGTCATAAATTTACAACCCTAAAATCACAACCATAAATTCACAAACTCTAAATACTGTGTATGCTATGTTACTATCAACTGTTACAGAATACTATGTATGCTATCAACTGTTACTCACAGCCACTGAATGCCATGTATGCTATCAACTGCCAAGCCATATAAGTGCAATAAGTTAGTGGTTGTGTTAATAGCGTCTACTTCATCTTAATAATGAGTCATATAAGTGCAACAAATTAGTTTAATTGATATAAATATATTTAACGGGTTATATAAATGTCGCTCTCATGCAAACAATTACTTTTAAGAAAAAAATATTATATTTTGATATTTTAATTAATTTAAAATGTAAATGAAAATAATTTATTTAAAGACAAAGTATTATATTTGATATTTTGATTAATTTTAAAGTTAAATGACGGGTCATGTAAATATCTTAATTAACATTAAAACATATAACGGGTCATATAAATGTCGCTCATGTGTATAGCATGTGATAATAATAAATTAATATTATATATAACAGGTCTTATTAATATCACAAACGTGGTATAGTTTCTATTTAAATAAAAATAATAATTATAATAATTTATTTACAAATAAAGTATTATATTTAATATTTTAATTAATTTAAAATTTAAATAATGGGTCATGTAAGTGTCGCTCACATGTGTAACACGTGGCGAGACGCTATTACTATATATAAAACCACGGGTGGTGGTGGGGGGGAGGGAGGGGGGACAAGCACATTTACGTTATTATCCTCTTCACTTTGTAAAATATAATTATTAATTAAAAACTATTGAGATAATTATTAGAAAAAAAGTACTAACTAAAATAAATTACTAAGAGTACTAATTAAATTAAACTACTATATTAAGATAATTGTTTAGAGTACTAATTAAAATAAACTATTTTAAATATTTAACAACTACTATTTTAATTATATGTAAGTCATATAAAATTCTAAATAAGGTAAACTATTTTCAATAAAATAATATTTTAATTATTATTAGATTTTTTATTTAAATTCTTTACAATTATAAAATTTTATTATCAATTAAAAATGTTAAACTATTAAATTAATCATCCAAAGTATTATATAAGATAGACTATTCCTAATTAACTTTATTTTAAATATTATTTAATAATTTAAAGAGTCACACTGCGAGCCATGTGTGAAACACATGAAACGACACTAATTATTCTTAAATGTGCACATTGGATTCCAATAGCTGACAACAGATGTTAGACTAAAATTTAAAAATATTTGAAAGGTTGTGCTAATATTTGAGACAAAATGTTAGTTCGTGTTATTTGGTAGGAATAATCCAAAACGACGTCGCATAAAGAAAAACATGCTGGCGCTGACGTGGCAATCCGGCGAGTCACGTGGGATTTCAGATGCCGGAATTGGGACCTGGGCTAATAATTAAAAAGATTGGAAAATTTGGGCTAACAATTGAGACAATTTGTAGTAGTGGCATAAATCGAAAAAAACGCTAAAGCTGGTGCTATTTAATAGGACTACCCCTAAATAATATTTGTAAATTGGATTTTAAGCGAGAACTCAATAGACTTGTATTAATTGGGTCAACTATTGGGTATTTTTGTGTTGTTCTGGATTGTTTTGTTCCGACGTGTTATTTGTGCTAGTCCTATGTGGTGTCTAGTACTCTTTGGAGTTAGGGTCTGTTTTTAATAATTATTTTATTTGTCTAGACCCGTCTACTGTTCGTGCTTCAGAGGCGAACCAGGATTAGTTGCTTGCCGGTTATCACGTGGATTAGCAAGCAGTGAGTTTGTACTTACTATTTACCTCTTTATTAAGTAAATTGTTATTTTATATATTAAATATATATAGTATGTATATTGCGAACTGTTTTATATTATGGCTCTTAGTTGGAACATGCTACCTAATGGGCATCATTTGGACTGCGTGCGCACCGGTAATGATCTGGGTAAGGTATTTATGGAAATGTGGTAACTCGGCGTGAACGTAGCTCTCGGGACCAAATAGAGTAACTCGGTGTAGCACAGCTCTCGGGACTCTGGATATGGTAAAAGTGTGGTCAGTGGTAACTCGGTGTAGCTCAGCTCTCGGGACCAGGCCTATTGGATTATGTTTATTATTTAGAATTGTGGATTAGGGTTCCAACTATTACTCGTAATATCGTTATTAAATGTTTTAAACGGTTTTAAAGGTTTTCCACTTGATAAATGTAAATAGTGGTATAAACTCATCTCAGTATATCTGACCCCGTTGTTTTCCCAATTTTTCCCAGGGTTATGATCTGAGAGAGTCCGGTGATCTCCGCATTTACTTTTCCTCGGAGGTTCCATTTATTTTAGTAGAACTGTCAAACTGTTTTATTCTTAGACCACAGTAGTTCACTAGACGTCGTTATTTTATTCTAGTTGTTGTCGGATTGGTCCTATTGGATTATTATTGCTTTGGCATGTTATATAATGATTTAGTACTATTTATGTTACGCCTATTTATAACTAAGTATTGAAAAGCATGTTATATTTAACTGTTGCATATTATCACTGCTAGAATTAGGGTGAAGTCTCGGTTGCCCCCGAGCATTGGTTTTCTGCAGGTTTAATTGAATTGTATGTTATAAGGAAGGCTAGCTACGGGTGTTGGTACTACATTACCCATGCCCTAGCGCCGGTACGATTCATGAAAATGGGTAGTAACATAAACAAATCCAAACATTTCACAATTTTAGCGTTTTAAGCCAAACGTTTACAAACGTATGAAACAAATCCAAACGTTTCACCTTTTTAGCGATTTAAGCCAAACGTTTACAAAGGTTACGAAACAAATACAAATTTTTTACTTTTAGGAATTTAAGCCAAACATTTACAAACATAACGAAACAAATCCAAGCATTTTACCTTTTTAGCAATTTATGCCAAACGTTTACAAACGTTACGAAACAAATCCAAGCGTTTGACCTTTTTAGAAATGTAAGCCAAACGTTTACAAACGCTACGAAACAAATCCAAATGTTTTACCTTTTTAGCGATTTAAGCCAAACGTTTACAAACGCTACGAAACAAAGCCAAGCGTTTCACCTTTTTAGCAATTTAAGCCAAAGGTTTACAAATGTTACAAAACAAATCCAAACTTTTCACATTTTTAGCGATTTAGGCCAAACGTTTGCAAACGTTACGAAACAAATCCAAACCTTTCACATTTTTAGCAATTTAAGCTAAACGTTTATAAACCTTACAAAACAAATCCAAACGTTTCACCTTTTTAGCGATTTAAACCAAACGTTTACAAACGTTACTAAACAAATCCAACCATTTCACCTTTTTAGTAATTTAAGCCAAACGTTTACAAACATTCTGAAACAAATCCAGCGTTTCCCATTTTTAGGAATTTAAGCCAAACGTTTACAAACGTTATAAAAAAATCCAAGAGTTTCACCTTTTTGGCAATTTAAGCCAAAAGTTTACAAACGTTACGAAACAAATCAAAATGTTTCACCTTTTTAGCGATTTAAGCCGAACGTTTACAAATATTATGAAACAAAACCAAATATTTCACCTTTTTAGCAATTTAAGCCAAACGTTTACAAACTTACGAAACAAATTCAAACGTTTCCCCTTTTTAGCGATTTAAGGCAAACGTTTAAAACGTTACGAAACAAATCCAAACGTTTCACCTTTTTAGCAATTTATGCCAAACGTTTATAAATATTATGCAACAAATCCAAACATTTCACCTTTTTAGTGATTGAAGCCAAACGTTTCACATTTTTGGCAATTTAAGCTCAACGTTAAGAAACAAAAACCAAGCGTTTCACATTTTTAGCAATTTAAGTCAAACGTTTACAAATGTAACGAAACAAATCCAAGTGTTTTCACCTTTTTAGCGATTTAAGCCAAACATTTACAAACGATACGAAATAAATCCAAACGTTTCACCTTTTTAGCTATTTAAGCCAAATGTTTACAAACGTCGAAACAAATACAAACGTTTCACCTTTTTAGCGATTTAAGCCAAACATTTACAAACGTTACGAAACAAATTAAAACGTTGCCCCTTTTTTAGCGATTTAAGGCAAACATTTAAAACGTTACGAAACAAATCCAAACGTTTCACCTTTTTAGCGATTTATGTCACACGTTTATAAAAATTACGGAACAAATCCAAACATTTAACCTTTTTAGTGATTGAAGCCAAACATTTCACATTTTTGGCAATTTAAGCTCAACGTTACGAAACAAAAACCAAGCTTTTCACCTTTTTAGCAATTTAAGCCAAACGTTTACAAATGTAACGAAACAAATCCAAGTGTTTCACCTTTTTAGCGATTTAAGCCAAACGTTTACAAACGATACCAAACAAATCCAAACGTTTTACCTTTTTAGCGATTTAAGCCAAACGTTTACAAACGTTACGAAACAAATGCAAACGTTTCACCTTTTTAGCGATTTAAGCCAAACGTTTACAAACGATGCCAAACAAATCCAAACGTTTTACCTTTTAAGCAATTTAAGCCAAACGTTTACAAACGTTACGAAATAAATACAAACGTTTCACCTTTTTAGCTATTTAAGCCAAACATTTACAAACGTTACGAAAGAAATCCAAACGTTTCCCCTTTTTAGCGATTAAAGCCAAACGTTTACAAACATACGAAAAAAATCCAAATTTTTCACCTTTATCGCGATTTAAGCCAAACGTTTACAAACGTTACGAAACAAATCCAAACGTTTCACCTTTTTAGAGATTTAAGCCGAACATTTACAAACATTACGAAACAAAACCAAACATTAAAAACGTTACGAAACAAATCCAAACATTTCACATTTTTAGCGATTTAAGCCAAACATTTACAAACGTTACGAAACAAAACCAAGCGTTTCACATTTTTTGCGATTTAAGCCAAACGTTTACAAACGTTACGAAACAAATCCAAGCATTTCACCTTCTTAGCAATTTTAACTAAACGTTTACAAACATTACGAAACAAATCCAAGTGTTTCACCTTTTTCTCAATTTAAGACAAATGTTTTCAAACGTTATGAAACAATTTCAAACGTTTCACCTTTTTATCTATTTAAGCAAAACAATTACAAACGTTACGAAAAAAATTCAAATGTTTCACCTTTTTAGCGATTTAGCAAAACGCTTACAAACGTTTCGAAACAAATCCAAACATTTCCCGTTTTTAGTGATTTTAGCCAAACATTACAAACGTTACGAAAGAAATCCAAAACGTTTCGCCTTTCTAGCGATTTAAGCCAAACGTTTACAAACATTACGAAAGAAATCCAAACGTTTCATCTTTTTAGCGATTTAAGCCAAACATTTACAAACGTTACGAAACAAATCCAAACGTTTCACCTTATTAGCGATTTAAACCAAACGTTTACGAACGTTACGAAACAAATCCAAACGTTTCCCCTTTTTAGCGATTTAAGCCAAACGTTTACAAACATTACGAAACAAATCCAAACGTTTTACCTTTTTAGCGAGTTAAACCAAACGTTTACAAATGATACAAAAAAAATCCAAACGTTTCCCCTTTTTAGCAATTTAAGCCAAACATTTACAAACGTTACGAGACAAATCCAAACGTTTTACCTTTTTAGCGATTTAAGCCAAACGTTTACAAACGTTACGAAACAAATCCAAACGTTTCCCCTTTTTAGCGATTTAGGCCAAACGTTTACAAACGATACAAAACAAATCTAAATGTATCACCTTTTTAGCAATTTAAGCCAAGCGTTTATAAACGTTACGAAACAAATCCAAACATTTCACCTTTTTAGCGATTGAAGTCAAATGTTTCACATTTTTAGCAATTTAAGCCAACCGTTTACAAACGTTACGAAACAAAAACCAAGCGTTTCACCTTTTTTGCAATTTAAGCCAAACGTTTACAAATGTAACGAAACAAATCCAAGCGTTTTGCCTTTTTAGCAATATAAGCGAAACGTTTACAAACGTTACGAAACAAATCCAAACGTTTCACCTTTTAAGCGATTTAAGCCAAACATTTACAAACGTTAAGAAACAAAACCAAGCGTTTAGCCTTTTTTGCGATATAAGCCAAATATTTTTCAAACGTTACGAAACAAATCCAAGGGTTTCACCTTTTTAGCAATTTAAGCCAAACGTTTACAACGTTATGAAACAAATCTAAGCGTTTCACCTTTTTAGCAATTTAAGACAAACGTTTACAAAAGTTACGAAACAAATCCAAACGTTTCACCTTTTTAGCTATTTAAGCCAAACAATTACAAACGTCATGAAAAAAATTCAAATGTTTCACCTTTTTAGTGATATAAGCAAAACGTTTACAAACATTACGAAAAAATCCAAACGTTTCACCTTTTTAGTGATTTAAGCCAGACATTTACAAACGTTGCGAAACAAAACTAAGCGTTTAACCTTTTTGGCAATTTACGCCAAACGTTTACAAATTTTACGAAACAAATCCAAGCGTTTCACCTTTTTAGCAATTTAAGACAAACGTTTACAAACGTTACAAAACAAATCCAAACGTTTCACCTTTTTAGCTATTTAAGCCAAACAATTACAAACGTTACGAAAAAAAATCAAATGTTTTACCTTTAGCGATATAAGCAAAACGTTTACAAACGTTAAGAAACAAATCCAAACATTTCCCCCTTTTAGCGATTTAAGCCAATCGTTTACAAACGTTACGAAACAAATCCAAGCGTTTCCCCTTTTTAGCAATTTAAGCCAAACGTTTACAAACGTTACGAAACAAATCCAAACGTTTCACCTTTTTAGTGATTTATGCCAAACGTTTACAAATGTTACGAAACAAATCCAAACGTTTCGAAACAAATCCAAATGTTTAAAACGTTACGAAGCAAATTCAAAAGTTTCACCTTTTTAGCAATTTAAGCCAAACGTTTACAAACATTATGAAATAAAGCCAAACCTTTTTAAACGTTACGAAACAAATCCAAATGTTTGATCTTTATTGCAATTTAAGCAAAATGTTTACAAACGTTACGAAACAAAACCAAATGTTTCACCTTTTTAGAGATTTAAGCCAGACGTATACAAACTATACGAAAAAAATCCAAGCGTTTCACCTTTTTAGTAATTTAAGCCAAATGTTTACTAACGTTACGGAACAAAACCAAACGTTTCACATTTTCGGCGATTCAAGCCAAACGTTTACAAACGCTACGAAATAAATCCAATCGTTTCACCTTTTTAGCGATTGAACCCAAACGTTTATAAACGTTATGAAACAAATCAAACGTTTCACCTTTTTAGCGATTTAAGCCAAATGTTTACAAAGATTACGAAACAAAACCAAACGTTTCACCTTTTTAGCGCTTTAAGCCAAACGTTTACAAACGTTACGAAACAAAACCAAATGTCCAAAACGTTACGAAACAAACATTACGACATAAATCGAAACGTTTACAAAACCAAACGTTTCACCTTTTTAGCGATTTAAGCCAAACGTTTATAAAAAATTACGAAACAAAACCAAACGTTTCACCTTATTAGCGATTTAAGCCAAACGTTTACAAACATTACGAAACAAAACTAAACGTTTAAAACGTTACTGTCACGACCCATTTTCATGAATCGCGACCGGCTCTAGGGTATGGGTATGGTTGTACCAAAACCCATAGCTAGCCTTGCGGATAACCAAAAAATATATAAACCTGCATGAAAACCAATGCTCGGGGCAACCGAGACTTCAGCCTAGTTCTAACAATTCATAATATACAAGAATTATTATAAAGTGCTTAGCCAACTCTGAGTCTTAAACGTGGTAGAAGTACATATTAATCCAAGTTAATAAAAGAATGCCAAAACAGCAATAATCCATTGACTAAGTTTATAGCAATTATTAGACATATAAAACTTCTAATTACTACTGCGGTCTAACAAAAAAAATCAGTTTAATAAACTTTATTAAATAAAGTAAAACCTCCGAGGAAATAAAGAATCGGAGAGCAGCTGACTCGCTGATATCATAAACCTGGAAAAATTGGGAAAACAACGGGGTCAGATATACTTAGATGAGTTCATATTAATATATACATTTATCAAGTGGAAAACCTTTAAAACCCTTTTAAAACATTTGATAACGACATTACGTATAATAGTTGGAAACCTAATCCACAATACTAAATATAACCATAATCCAATAGGTCTGGTCCCGAGAGCTGAGCTACACCGAGTTACCACCGACCACTCTTAATTCATAACCAGAGTCCCGAGAGCTGAGCTACACCGAGTTACTCTACTGGTCCCGAGAGCTATGCTCACACCGAGTTACCAACACATATCACATACCTTATCTAGATCAATATCGGTGCGCACGCCATCCTAATGATACCCATTAGATGGAAAAACAATTCAAAATATACATACGGTATATATTTATATATTAAAATAACAATTTACTTAATAAAGCGGTAAATAGTAAGTACAAACTCACTGCTTGCTAATCCACGTGATAACCTGGCAAGCAATCTAATCCTGGTTCGTCTCCGAAGCACGAACGGTCGACGAGTCTAAAGAATATATATAATTATTAAAACAAACCCTAACTCTAAAGAGTATTAGACACCATATAGATAGCACAATTAATAAGTCAAGGTATAGCCACATAGAGTAAACACAATACTCAAATAAATTATAATGCCCAAAAATAATACAAGTCTATTGAATTCCCGCTTTAAAATCCATTTCAAAAAATATTATTTAATTAATTATTAAATAATAGATCGAATAAATTTCCAGAAAGTGGATTAACCGAGTTACCGATAACTACCAAGCTAACCTGACATGTCGGGCGACCCAAGTCTAACCCGACCCAAATATTTTATAAAAATTATAAACCATAGTTTATAATTCAAAAATAATACATATTGATAAAATAATAATTAAATATTAAAACGGAACTAAATTGCTTAAAACACAAATAACCAATGACAAAATTAATTATGAAAATAAATTAAAAGTAATAATTTAAAATCTAAATTTTAATTTAGCCAATTTGACACGCTAAACCAAAATTCTCAAAATAATAATTACCCGAGTAATTATCTGATAAAAAATTAAAATATAATATTGTTTCCCGATTCTAATAATAAAAATAATTTAAATTATAATCGAATCAACATTATTTTTCATATAACATAATATTAACAAATAGTAATTTAGAAATCAAAACGATAATTGAAAGTTCGGTTTCAAATCGATATTTAATAATTTAATAACCTTTAAATAATATCAACCAAACTGATGGATTCCTCCAGCATCTCGACGGCGTTAATCCTGCAAAACAGTGTAGATGGCTAATCGGACGGTTTGTCCGATTAGCTCTCCGATGCTCAAGTCAGTTTAGGCTTAAGGGAGAATAATTGTATTTGCTATAAGTTGTGTGTTTAGGCATACCTCAAGCTCCTTTTATAGTAATTGAATGTATACCTTGTAGATATGGAATAGGAGAGTGATTCCTATTTAGTAGGGTTTGACCCTGACTAGGAGTCTTCTTCCTTATTCAGACAGGAGTCCTATTTAGGAAGATATTCCTAAATAGTCTCGTCTTCCTAAGTTGGAGGCTATCTTCCTAAGTTGAAATTTGTATCCAAATAGGACAGATACTCTGAATATGTGTAGATCTTGGTGATCTTATCTGAATCCCGGGGTCGACGTGCTTTGTCCGAGTCCTCAGGGATTCGGTCTTTATGATGTCGAATGATGTATTCCAGTTAAGGCGGATCCGATGGATTCGGCCCTTTGGGCAGGAGTCTGTGTCGTCTGAGAATGGATCTCCAGCGACTCGACTCCATTATAAGTAGAATAGGATTCGGTATCCATCATTAGCCCCCCCGCAAGTGAGCTGAAGTCATGGTATTTTATGCATTTCAGCTCTATTTGAGGCGAGTCGTTTTGTATTCCGGCGTTCCTTTTTGCTTTTCGAGCAAGATTCCAGTTTTTCTCCTTTTTCACCATGTGTCGTTCATCTATTCGTTATTTTTTGAAGGTAGGACATGTATCCATTCGTTCTATCTTCCTTTGTCTTTAAACTGTTGTATTTGTTTCATTTTTTATCTTTTACTCTTGGTTGTTCGAAAGTAGCTTTGCCTCATCTTCAATCTTTAATTCTCGTGTTTGATTTCTTCTTTTGGCGAGACTCTTGGTGAATCTTGTTGATTTATTTTGATGACTTATCTCCGGGTATTCCTTTGTTCATGTTTTGATTGTTTTATGTTCTTGAAATTTCTTCAATTGTCTTCTAATTTCCAATCAATTTTGTGATTCGATCCATCGGCCTTTTGAATTTTATTTGTTTATCCTTTTCTTCTTTGTTGAGATCCTTCTCGGCGATTCTTTATGTCGAAGCTCATTCTCTTGGCGAGACTTATTGTCTTCTTTTAAATATTTTATAGGCAAAATTCATGTGGCGGCTCCTCATCATTTGGTGAAGCTTTTATACTATATGAATCTTCATTAGTGGGCGAAGCCCTTGTATTGGGCCAAGCCCTTGTACTGGGCGAACCATTATCTTTGGGTGTTCCCTCAGATTGGGAGAACCTTCTTTTGTGCGCGAAACCTTATTCTTTTTATTTCAGGGTTTTAAACCTTTTTGGTTTAATACTCGGCCGATTCTTCTTTACTGCTGCATTACTCCTTATTTTCCATTTGCTATGTTTGATCTTTGTGATTTTAAGTTTCTTGTTTATTCCTCCTTATTCTTGATCTTCATTCTTCCTTTCTTGGTTTTCATATTTCAACATTCCTGTGTTCTTTGTGCTTGTCTTTATCTTCATTAATCGAAGTCTTTTTTTCCAGCTTTCTTTTATTTAGGCGATGCCATTGTATTTGGCGAAATTAACTTTTTAGGGGTGAAACCTTTATCTTGGTGTTATCTTTAAATGTCAGTTGATGTTTACTCTTTTAATGAGTAATTGTTTCTTCGAAGTGACTCTTTTTGTTTTCCTATATGCAATTCTTTTTCATTTTGAGAGTTTTACTTTCTTCTTTAGAAAGATATGAGTTCTTTGACGTCCTCCACCAGTACACTGATCTCAAAGGGTATTTATGCCCGTTTTTTAGATCATGTCTTCAATTTATTTCGTCGATTTTCCTTGATTTTAATTCTTTTCGAGTAGACTGCCTTCCTTTTTAAGATTTGTTCCTCTGATTTGGGCGAGTTGCCTGTGTTTCGTTGATTTGGGCCTGTAGCCTTATTTCTTTTGATTTGAGTGAGTCTCCTTATTTTGGCACATGGCCTTATTTTACCCGAATCATTTTAGACTCGGTCTTCTATTTTGAGATTTTTCGCATTCATTTTGATTGGTGTTTTGCCTTTCGCATTTCTCTTTCTTTTGCATTCCACTATTTCTTGGCGTTTCTTCATTTGCTTTATTTTGCTTTATTTAGTTGATTCTCCTTTCGCTTTATTTTTCTTTGAGTTGATTTTGATCTTTGATATTTCGCCTTTAGAGTTAATCTAAACTCTGTTTTTGGCGTTTTGCTTTTATTTTTAGAGTTAATCTATACTCTCGTTTTTTGGCGTTTCGCCTTTATTTTAGAGTAAATCTATACTCTGGTTTTTTGGCATTTCGCCTTTATTTATTCTGATTCCTTTCTGCTTTGTTGCGTTGTATGAATTAAAGATAGTTCGCACCATTGGGTATGACAAACGTCTATACTTGACAATGGGCGATTGGCACCGTCGGGTATGACAAAAAGTCTATAATTGAAGACGGGCGATTGGCACCATCGGGTATGACAAAAGTCTATACTTGATGATGGGTCATTTGACTTCTACTTCATTCTTCATTCTTTCCCTCTTGGGGTTTTCTTCAGAATTCGGACTGATCTATCTCTTATTTCCTTCTTGGGGTTTCTTCGGGATTCGGCCGTACCTATCTCTTCTTTCCCTCTTGGGGTTTTCTTCGGGATTCGGCCTACTCTTTCTCTTTAGGATTCGGCCAAATCTATCTGTTCTTTCCCTCTTGGGGTTTTCTTTAAGGTTCAGACGAACCTATCTTCTTTGTCCCTCTTAGGGTTGTCGGCGCAGCGGGACGCGAGGGTCTGAATCATATATTTCAATTCAAAATTGGAATTCCAACAATTCGGATCCGGAAATTGATCATATCAATAACAAATGGATCGTCGTATCATCTAGTAATTAAAGCATGCATCTAGAAACTGTAAGAAGAATACCTATGTCGATTCTCCAACGATTCTTGTAGTCGCGATAGTACGGCGACCTCAAGCTCGTCCACACGAGTATGCGTCCGATTGAATCCTCGCCTTGAAGTAATCCGCAAGAGTTCCTCTTGCCGAGCAACCCTAAGCTCAAACTCTCACCGCGATTACGTCTTTGCTCGGATGTATGAAAAACTTCCGCCAAGCTTTTCTGTGATTGATGACTACTTGAACTCTTTCAAATATGCTCTCTTAAGTGTGGTGTGTATAGAATGAGTAAAGACAACCTCTATTTATAGGGTAGAGCTTTGCTTAAGAATGCAACACCTCACATGCTAGGTGTCACACACCAAGCAAAGGTATTGCCACCATTCGACACCTCACATGCTAGGTGTCACACACCAAGCATAGGTGTTGCCACCATCTGACACATCACATGCTAGGTGTCACACATCAAGCATAGGTGTTGCCACCTTCTGACACGTCGGATGCTAGGTGTCACACACAGAGACATACATGACATCATCACATGACATCATCGTGACATCATCCTGACATCATCGTGACATCATCACATGACATCATCGTGACATCATCACATGACATCATCGTGACATCATCACATGACATCATCACATTAACTTGGATAAAATACAATTAGGTGCCTACTAATTTATAACTCTTACAAATTAGTCCCTAATTTATACTTGTTTTTCATCTTAGATTAATTTACGAGATATGCTAGTATCTATATGAAATCGATCTCTCGTAAACTCAATCGGTTGCACACACTATTTTGTGTGACTAACTAGGTTCACATCTATATGGCAACGAGAGTCATAAGAAACGTCTTTCTTATATTAAATAATTAAATCCCATTAATTATTAATTCTCGTAGATCGTGATTGACGTCTAGCAACATATCACGACCCCCAAATAGATATGAATGTTTCGATGCATTCTTTATGAACCAATGTTCATAATTACCGTACACTCAAAATTCCCTTCATCTAAGATTCCGATCTCGACTAGTGTCACGGTTAAGTCAAACACTGTTTGTCTTAATCATATGACCTCATCTCAGTTCTTATTCTTGATAAATATGACTTCCACTAGAAACAACTTTCTAAGTAAGTCATATACACCCGCACAAGTTTTATCATCCATCAAAAAAAACTTGAGATAGCATAGAATCTTTTCTCCGTTCATCCGGAGTGATCAATCCTCTCTTGGTTAAACCCCTATCTCCATATACAACTAAATAGAGCCAACACATCCCGCGACCCTAGCTCATGAAAGATCTAGGGATAAGGAGTATCAAACTCTAATCACCTATATACAAGATAGTGTCACCGCAAGTCAAAGGACATATGTACAATTATAAAATAGATGACATTAAATTGACTTTGATGAAATACCATGTATAAGTCATCTAGCGTCACTTGTTCGATTCACTCAAACCCTTTGAGTGTCCATATGTTTATTCTGATCCCCATCAAGTAGTATGAGACTCACTGCTTCCTATAATTAGTAACTCTTTACTAATCAGGAGAATAAACAGAGGTGACGATCTTTCCGGGATAATGTGATGCCCTTATTCGTAGGACCCCATCAATCGTTAACGGTTATTTAGATCACTTGTCTAATAGAATCTGTCACTCATATTCTCAACACCTTAAGAATAAATTCTATCACAATGTGATAAGGACAATACGTAATAAATGAACACTTAGTTGATGAGACACTTAGTTCAAATATAGCATATATATCTTTGCCATTGGGATTAATTCTACAAATATACATGATCAAATGGCCCTAGGGCACATACTACTGACAATCTCCCACTTGCACTAGTGTCATTGAGAACTATATCTAAGCCCCATATTCTCAAGATGTAAATCTTAATGACTCTATGTCATGGGCTTTGTCAGTGGGTCAACCATGTTATTGGCTGATGCTATCTTTTAGAGAAACAATTTCTTTCTTTCCAACACTTTCTTTAGATAATATGATAATGCCTTTACTTATGTTCGGATAATTTGTGAGACCCGGTTTCTTTTGCTATGGCAGTAACACCATTGTGGTCGCAGAAAAGAGGAACTGTCGACTTTAATGGAAGAAAACCGTACTTAGTTCGATTACGAACTAATTTATCCAAACACCTTCTATTACGACATCTCATGTCATAATATACTCGGCTTCTATAATGGAATATGGAGTTGATTCTTGCTTAGAACACTTCTAGCTCACTACTCCATCATTATATATAAATATGAATCTGGAGATAAACTCTCTATCATCCATATCTGATTATTAATCAGAATCTGTAAAACGGTCTACTTAAAAATCTCATTCTCCATTTGTTAATACCATATCTTTAGTTCTACAAAAGTACTTAAAGATATCTTTAACAACCATCCAATGTTCTCAACATGGATTGGATTAAAAACGATTAGTCCCACTAACCGCATAGACAATTTTTAGCTTTGTAAGTGGCAACACATATGTCACGACCCAATCTCATAGGCCGAGACCGGCGCTATGGAATGGGAGTGGTTGCTCCGAAACCCGTAGCAAGCCTAAAAACGTAAAATAATTTTTTTGCGAATATAAACGTCATGCATGACATACGTACACACGTGTCATGCTAGACACACATGCCAGGCATACATAACCTCTGGCAGTCTCAATTACCAAAACGCAGCTAGCATAAAACATTATTAACTTTAAAACGTTAAAGTTATATTTACAGAAAACTATACATTACAAGCTGACTTGCAAAACATTTATCTACTGCAGCTCTAAGAGTAAAGTACTGTTTCTTTACATACTTTCAAAAATACAGACTTCTGGAAGTAGGATAGAAGTCTGTTGCTTCAAAGCGTCTTTATCCTGAAAAGAAATCTGTGAGGGGTCAGTATATTGGGATATACTGAGTTAGTTCATACATTTACTAATAAGTATTCAATAAAAACATAAAACGATATTCCATCATATGTAGCCAAGTACAGGATCCGACTGAAACCTTAATCCTCAAATATACTAATAATCAATCGAGCAACCCAATCATAAATATCAAATGCGAGTCCAACTCGTTGGTGGCCCAGCCACTAGATACGGGGACTCCAGACTACACCGTAGCCGAGTGCTCACTCGTATCAAAATCATATACCCAATGGTAATTTCATTGTCATCATCAGCTCCCAGCTGATTCACATCAAAACTGGTGATCACGCAGACCTATTGTCGCCCAATAGGTAGCACGTTCCATCGGATCAATACTTGTTTCAAATCAAGCATATGTAATTCATAAAAAGAATTCGCATCACAATCATGCAAAACAAACATAAAGCAATATAAAATATTTTCTTAAGTAAATACTTTAAAAGCAAATCGTATAAACTCACAGAAAACGCTTATCCAAAAATACGTCGGGGATTAGAAACGTCAAGCTTCCCGAACTACTGGTCCAGCTGCTTCTTGCCTCGCCAGATCTAAAACAATTTTAAAACATTTGACTTGTATTAGAATCCTATTCTATGATTGACTCTAGACTCGAGACTCGACACGTTTTACTTTCATTAATCGTCGTGCTTCTCACGTATACTCCGATAAACGTTATCAAACTCGTTTACGGATCGTAAATCACTTCTAATTCAATTCCCGTTTAACCTCATTAGGTTAACTATTCACATACTCGATTAACTACTATTCGATTTCCGATTCAACACGCGTATTCAATTAATTCAATCGAGGTACGAAGATTCGGGGTGCGAGAATCGGAGGGTGCACGTTCGTGCAGGGGGGTACACGATCGTGCAACTTGATGGTACACGTTCGTGTACCATATATTGGTGCACGTTCGTGTACCTTGGTACACGTTTGTGTACCATTGATGGTACACGTTCGTGTACCACAAGTACACACGATCCCCTAGAATCGATTTCCGGGGTTTCCGACCTGCTATATATGTAAAAACGCTCCAAATTCAACCAAAACGCGTATTCTAAGCTCAAAACGCTATATATCAATCCTATACTCGATAAAACGATAAAATCGTTTCGTGGCCTAAAACTTTGAATCGATATAACTCAAAATATATTCGTTTAAACGAGAAAACGTCAAGCTTACCGTGATTCGCCTCGTGAATACGATCGTTTTGAGCTATTAAACGTCGGAAACGGAAACCGCGCGACGAACCGTACGTTATCGCCGTTTTTGATCGAAGAAGGAAAGAAATGAAGATGAAGTCTGGATGGTTCCTTCATCCGAAGGAATGTTTATATATATTCTGGCTAATTTGCACTTTGGTCCTTGAAACTTTTCAAAAGTTTCAATTTTGTCCAAAACCTATTCAATTAATCTTTCTATTAATTCATATACGTATTATTTATATCCGAATAAATAATACTAACTCAAAATATATATTTCCATCGAAAATCCTCAAATTTCAATTTTCGAGGCTCAATTGGCTAATTTGCACTTTAGCCCCTAAACTTTTCAAAATTTACAATTTAGCCCAAAAATGCCTCCACATCCATATTTTCAAAATTAACTCCTTAAATCCCGCTAATAGACGTATTAAAATTTATTCTAAATTCCCGATATAATTAAATTAAATTATCCTTAATTTAATTTATCGGAAATCACGACACGTAGCACGACGTAATTACCTTAAAATATTTTGGGTTATTACAACATACCTCAGACTACCAATTGCCGAAGCCTATGGTATCTTTGCTAAATTCTTTCTTTCTTCAGAAGTTTCGGATGACACTCCCTTTGAAAGAAAAATGTTATGTCTAACTAGTATCAATCCTCTCTTAGAACTTCCATATTGAACTACTTCAATATCTTTTCTAAGAAGAGCCTTTAGGAGAAACCAATTATTCTCTTAGATCTATCTCTTTAGAGTCTAATACTGAGAATTTAGGCTACCTCTCTGAGGTCTTTGATGGAGTACGTATTAGATAAACCAAAGTTTTACAAAAGTTAACATTCCGATATTATTATTATTTATTAGTAATAAGTTATATACATGCAAGATCATGAAAGTGAGTCTGCTCCCACTAACCTTCTTGTAAACATTGGGTTTATCGTCGTTTTTAATAAATTCGTAACTCCTTACGGATTTATTAAGACGACAAAACTTGAAGCTTTCTTTCCATCCACTAGGGATCATTTTAGCTTACACGCCTTGGAACCTTCTTCGGATTCAAAATCCTCGACTTATTCCATATAGATATACTCCTTAATTTAACCATTAAGGAATGTGGTTCTTACATTCATATGTCCAACCACAAAATCTAAATGTGTAGCCTTGGTAATAAAAATCTTGATGGACTTAAGCATGGCTACCGGCGTTGAAGTATATTCACAATACAACTTCTTGCCTCTAGCAAAACTCTTTTGCAACAAGCCTAGCTTTAAAGGTCTCCACCCTTCCATTAGTACCAATTTTACACTTGAAGATCCATTTAAACCTTATTGGTATAATACCTTTGGATGGATCGGCTAGCTCCTAACATTTGGTTTCTTTATATGGAATCCATTTCAGATTTTATTCCTTCAAACCAATTTTGAAGAATCTATATCACATATAGTTTCCTCATAAGTAAAGGGATCAACACTTGATCGTTTTCGCCACGACTAAACAACTCTTGTTTATCATGCGGGAAAACCATCTCTCTACCGTGGACGAGATACTCTACTTAATATTCGAGTTGTTAATGTAGATACATCTTTTACTAACTCCGGCTTTTAGTGGGTTTGATCAATCTTCATTGATTCATTATTTTGTTGGTAACTAGATGACTCCTCATCTAATTCTATAATCCTTTCTTAGTGTCCCTTTGAATAAACGCTTTATTAAGAAATACTACCACCGATAAACAACGATTGTTTGTTCGGTTCGAATATAGAAACAATATCCTAAATTGCCTTTAGGATATCCAACATAACCTTTCCATGATTGATTTTGATTCCAAATTTATCGGATATCAGTTTCCTGATATATTCCGAAGACCCTCAAATCTTAACATCCTTAAGACTTGATTCCATACCATATCTCATAAGGTATCTATGGTGCAAATTTAGTTGGAATTTAATTTAGAATTTTATTTGTGGTAAGGAGTGCTTGACCCCATAACGAGATGGATAAGTCAGTATATAGCTCATTATTGATCGTATCATGTCCCACAATGTACGATACCTCCTTCTTGACAGACGCACCATTCAACCATGGTGTTCCCAAGGAGTAAGTTGAAAAATAATACCAGATTCCTTTTAGGAACGTACCAAATTTTGTACTCAAGTATTCTTCCCTTTTCGATCACATCATAAAGTCTTAATACTTTTTCCAATTTGGTTTTCTACTTCATTCTTAAAGTCATTTGAACATTTCAAAATCTTCATGTTTGTTATTTATAATACAAACTTAACTATATCGTGATAAATCATCGATGTAGAAAATGAAGTATAAGTATCTACCTTGGTCTGTTTCTTAAAACGTACCATATACATCACTATGTATGATCTCTTAAACGAATTTAGCTCTACCTCTTTGTCCCACAAAGAATAATCAGGCCATGTTGCATACGACTCACAAATCGGATGAGATGCAAAATCTTGATTGCTCAAGATTCCCATCTTATCTAACTTGTTATGTTTATCTTTTGCAATATGTCCTAATCATAAGTGCCAAAGTTGTTTTGAAATTTGATAACTTATGGTATTAATTTCCAAAATATCTTTTGCATTAAACATCTTTATTCAAGTCATAAAGAACATTTTGTACATAATACCCAACTCCGTATTATCAAACATAATTCTACAAACATCCTTTATAAATAGAAAATCAACTACCAAATTTGTCATACAAATTCGGATATGATATCTCTATATATATTCGGTAAGTACAAAAAAATTTATTAAGTACAACTTATGTTTATTTAAGAAAATTGAAGTTGATCTTATAGCTCTTGTCGCAACGCTTACGTCATTTCCTAGCTTTAAGATTACTTCATCTTTTTCCTATCTTTCTCACTTTTACTAAATCTAACAAATGTGAGAATTAGTATCGGTATCCAACACCCAAGATTTTAAATGAACAATTAATATTGGAACATGAGATAGACACAATCTTGATGGAATTGTCGTTCCTCTCGTCATTGCCCTTTAAGTATTCACAATACTTAATGCAATTTTCATTTCAATGTATTTCGGTTTGACAAAAGAAACACTTTCTTTTATTAACCGAACCTCCTTTTAAATATTCCAAATATTTCCGGCAATGACTTATACTGTCATACATCTTAACAAATGAAAACACTTTTCTTTGTTAAGCGATGTGCCTTTCCTTTTCGCAATAGCCATGGAGGCATCTAAATATCTTAATCAATAAAAAAAATGATTTTAGACCACTAGCCGATTACTATCGTGAATGTCACTTTAAAGGATTCTATTTCATCTTATTATCCTTTAGACAGCAAAGATCTCTATTAGTATTTATGTTATTTTGTATATTTAACCATAATGATTTGGTCTTTATCAAAATGGCCTCCCACTAACCTTTTCGAATCCTACACTTCCAAAATAGGAAACGTAAATCTTCGTTGAAAAACATTTCAAGCGGGTGATTGAGTTCTTATAGTCATTGTTCTTTCCCTCAGGTACGCCTAATTGCCGTTATTGAGATCACAATGTACTACAAGTGAACAACACTTGGTCATCATATCTCATATGAGGTTCAATCATTTCCAGCTCCTAATGTATTCACCCTCAGAAACCCATTGTCGTTATTGGGTTTCAGCATTAGTTAAGTTTAACCCATTGAATCAACTAAGATATATCAATTTGAATAATACACGACTCAGGTACGCCTAATTGCCGTTATTGCCGTGTACTATATCGATACACCCGTAACATCTCATGCTTAACAATAAACTCAACAACGGCCTCTTGACGATATCATCTCACCCCTATGTATCCATAGCCGACAAGATGATAACTCAAAGCGTGTTAGTTTATTGCTCCAATGGAGAGCCATTGATAAATCAATTTAATGATTAATCAATATAAACTTAATCTTTTAACTTTTTGGAAGATTTCTTAGGGTTTTAAGTTTTTCCGATCTCACTAAGCACACAACACATTTTAGCATGCATCTCATACATATTAAAGCTAAAAGGAATCATGCAATCACACATGTATGATCATGAACTTCCTAGGTCTCATTCTTTAGCCACAAAAGAATGAGCAAACTATAACTTGTTCCGCATGTTTTGTTGATGACAATATAATGCACAAGCGAGTCACGTATTGTGTTAAATAATCACATTAGAAAAATTCCCAAGATAGATTGGAGGGTCACGAGCGGACCACTTAAGTACCAATCTCCTAGACAGAATTTAATCAAATGTAATTAATGTCACAATAGTGTTTGCTCGTTTTTGCAAACAAGACCTAAGCCCTCAGAATTATAAATTACATGTCAATTAAAAATTCCTAAGTCCATGATTATTAAAACATGCATTCAATCGTAAACCTTTAATACTTGATGATACGGTGGCTCCGATACCACTATTGGCGCAGCGGGACGCGAGGGTCCGAATCGTATATTTCAATTCAAAATTGGAATTCCAACAATTCGGATCCAGAAATTGATCATATCAATAACAAATGGATCGTCGTATCATCTAGTAATTAAAGCACGCATCTATAAATCGTAAGAAGAATACCTATGTCGATTTTCCAACGATTCTTGTAGTCCCGATAGTACGGCGACCTCAAGCTCGTCCACACGAGTATGCGTCCGATTGAATCCTCGCCTTGAAGTAATCCGCAAGAGTTCCTCTTGCTGAGCAACCCTAAGCTCAAACTCTCACCGCGATTACGTCTTTGCTTGGATGTATGAAAAACTTCCGCCAAGCTTTTCTGTGATTGATGACTACTTGAACTCTTTCAAATATGCTCTCTTAAGTGTGGTGTGTATAGAATGAGTAAAGACAACCTCTATTTATAGGGTAGAGTTTTGCTTAAGAATGCAACACCTCACATGCTAGGTGTCACACACCAAGCAAAGGTGTTGCCACCATTCGACACCTCACATGCTAGGTGTCACACACCAAGCATAGGTGTTGCCACCATCTGACACATCACATGCTAGGTGTCACACATCAAGCATAGGTGTTGCCACCTTCTGACACGTCGGATGCTAGGTGTCACACACAGAGACATACATGACATCATCACATGACATCATCGTGACATCATCACATGACATCATCGTGACATCATCACATGACATCATCGTGACATCATCACATGACATCATCGTGACATCATCACATGACATCATCACATTAACTTGGATAAAATACAATTAGGTGCCTACTAATTTATAACTCTTACAAATTAGTCCCTAATTTATACTTGTTTTTCATCTTAGATTAATTTACGAGATATGCTAGTATCTATATGAAATCGATCTCTCGTAAACTCAATCGGTTGCACACACTATTTTGTGTGACTAACTAGGTTCACATCTATATGGCAACGAGAGTCATATGAAACGTCTTTCTTATATTAAATAATTAAATCCCATTAATTATTAATTCTCGTAGATCGTGAGTGACGTCTAGCAACATATCACGACCCCCAAATAGATATGAATGTTTCGATGCATTCTTTATGAACCAATGTTAATAATTACCGTACACTCAAAATTCCTTCATCTAAGATTCCGATCTCGACTAGTGTCACGGTTAAGTCAAACACTGTTTGTCTTAATCATATGACCTCATCTCAGTTCTTATTCTTGATAAATATGACTTCCACTAGAAACAACTTTTTAAGTAAGTTATATACACCCGCGCAGGTTTTATCATCCATCAAGAACAATTTAAGATTGCATAGAATCTTTTCTCCGTTCATCCGGAGTGATAAATCCTCTCTTGGTTAAACCCCTATCTCCATATACAACTAACTAGAGCCAACACATCCCGCGACCCTAGCTCATGAAAGATCTAGGGATAAGGAGTATCAAACTCTAATCACCTATATACAAGATAGTGTCACCGCAAGTCAAAGGACATATGTACAATTATGAAATAGATGACATTAAATTGACTTTGATGAAATACCATGTATAAGTCATCTAGCGTCACTTGTTCGATTCACTCAAACCCTTTGAGTATCCATATGTTTATTCTGATCCCCATCAAATAGTATGAGACTCACTGCTTCCTATAATTAGTAACTCTTTACTAATCAGGAGAATAAACAGAGGTGACGATCTTTCCGGGATAATGCGATGCCCTTATTCGTAGGACCCTATCGTGAACGGTTATTTAGATCACTTGTATAATAGAATCTGTCACTCATATTCTCAACACCTTAAGAATAGATTTTATCACAATGTGATAAGGACAATATGTAATAAATGAACACTTAGTTGATGAGACACTTAGTTCAAATATAACATATATATCTTTGCCATTGGGATTAATTCTACAAATATACATGATCAAATGGCCCTAGGGCACATACTACTAACAAGGGTTTTCCTTTGGATGAGTCTTCTTTGGATGAGTTGTCTTTGTCAAGTTTTATTTTCTTTTTTGTTGTTTGGATGAGTCGTCTTTGTCAATTTTCCTTTGGATGAGTCTTCTTTTTGTACCGAGCCTTATTAAGGCAAGTCTCTTCTTGGTTAAGCCTTGGCTTATTCTTCTTTGGCAGAGCCTTCTTGGTTTATTCCTTCGTTTTGCCCGAGGTCTTTTCCTTCATTTTTACATCGCTTCGTTCTCCATTATCTCAAGTGGTGCTTTTTATTTATTTCTTTCTCCATCTTCATTATTGTTGTGGGTAAAATTCATTTGATTTCTTGTTTCTTCTCTTCTTTCAGCCTCTATATTTATTTTTTCTTGCCACCGATTTTTGTTATGCTTTCTATATTCTTTTACTCCTTGTGGGAGTTCTGTTGCCACCATCTCTCGCTTTATTTTTTTTTCTGGATTTTTTCTTAGATCTGAGTTATTTGCTTCCGCTAATTGTTTGTCTTTTTTTCTTTTCTTGATCGTATTCTTCGTGGAATTTGTATCTCTTCCTTCAAGCTCCCCCACAAATACACCGATCTCAAAGGGTATTTATGCCCGTTTTTTAGATCGTGTCTTCGTTTTTCGCCTCTTGGGCCGTTTTCATTTTTCCTTTTATTGCATTGATAGGGGTGAGCACTTCAATTTCACGTCGTCTAGGTTGAGTTCTTCAGTTTTGATGTTCTTTAGTGTCTTGACTATATTTTCTTCCATAACTTCTTCCGCTATATATGTGGTTTTGCTACGATGTGCAAATTCAGAGGATTCGCCTTTGTTTTCCTAATTTTTCTTTTTTGGATTGACTCTGTGGGGCTCTTTTACTTTTGCTCTTTCCTTTCTTTTGTCTTCGTTTCTCTCTTCTTAAATTTGGTTCGCTCATGGCTTCGCTTTAGTTTTCAATCGTTTCGGATGGTATCTCTGTGATCTTTTTGGAATTGTCTCCTCATGTTTTCCTCGCTTGCTTCGTTGTTTTTAGGGTATTACACCCTTCTTCTTTATTTTTCCAGTGGTGTTTTCTCTATTGATTTCTTGTTTTTTCTTCTCTTCCTAAAATCTGTAGGTTTTTCGTTTCTGTTGCTTTCTTGATTAGGTCTTGTTTGTCTTTATTTTTCTTGGCGGAGGCTTTTTGCTATTTTTTCTCCTCTTTCGCTCCTGATCGGAACTCCCTCTTCATCACTATGTTTGATTCGCCTTCATTTTTTCTTTTCGATCATCCCTTTGCCTCTTGGGCTGCTTCACTTTTCGCCTCTCGATCCATTTTGTTCTTTATTTTTTGTTTGTTCGCCTAGTTTTCTGGTATTTAGGACATTTCGTCTCTTCTTTCAGTATATTCTCCAGCATTTCTTCTTTTATTTTCTTCATCTTTTATGTCTGTATTTTATAAATTTTGACTGGTCCAATAATGGACTTCACGATATAATAAAAATTTATCATATAGAGTTGTGTTAAGATAGCAAGCGATCTTATATAATTATGTAGGATATAGTCCATTCTCACATTATAAATTTTTATTAAACGGTTTTCTTCTTCATAAAGATATTGTATATCAAATAATAAATCTATATACTTGATAAAGGAAACTAGTGATTCCATATGCTGCATTTGATTGTTTCTTTCTTAGCTAATTAGTCTTTTGTAGACATGTAATATATTCTTTTTATATGATTTCCTAATTAGCAAAGATCTCATATATATATATATATATTTGTACTCATATGCTTAAATAAAATATTGTCAAGTTATTCATGTATATATCGTTTCTAACAAGAAAAGATCTAAAATATTATACTAAGACAAAATATATATTTTGATAGATCTTATATTGTCTCGATTAATGCAAAAATAATTGTAAATTATAGACATGATTAATCTATCAATTTAGAAGAAATTATGCGAGATGGGCAACATGCTGAAATCATGACACGAACAATTAATTTCACATGTAATAAAATATTTAATGAGTTTAAGAACTTATCGTGATTTAGATCCGTTTGATAGTAAGATAATATTTTTGATGTGTCAATGTCGGACGTGATCCTATTTTTCCTTTGTATTTGACCAATTATGCGACCCGCTTCCTTCGCTGTTAATCACTTTCCCTTTTTCTTGTTTTTTGAGCTGTGTTATGCCTCCACTTTTTGTTTTGAATTTGGCCAATTACTAATGTAATGTGACCTGCCTGCTTCTCTCGCCATTAACCACCTGCTCTTCTCTTTTCCTTTTCTTTTTAATTTGTATTGTACCAGCTCACCACATGCTCCTATGCATTGATTATTTTAAACTGGAAAACGTTGAATCATGATAATTATGGTCTAAAAACATTTGATTTGGCCCTCCATCTTTGTCCTCTTCTTTAAATGGAGTTGCGCAACCATTAATAACATCAACATAGTGCCTTTTGAAATAGAAACCAAGCAGCACTACGACGACACATTAGCAAGTATATTTATAATCGGTGTTGCAGAAATTTGCTTCTTTTTATCACATCCATTATAACTGGTTAATTGTTGATTTGAAATTTTAATTTTTGGATCGAATACGTCGGATGCCATCCTTCAATGAAAATTTATTTAAGTTCAGAAAAACTTGTTCACGTTCGAAGTTTTCAAGCGTTTCCCAAAGACGGCGCAAATTGATGGATTCCGGCATCTCGACGGCGTTAATCCTGCAAAACAGTGTAGATGGCTAATCGGACGGTTTGTCCGATTAGCTCTCCGATGCTTAAGTCAGTTTAGGCTTAAGGGAGAATAATTGTATTTGCTATAAGTTGTGTGTTTAGGCATACCTCAAGCTCCTTTTATAGTAATTGAATGTATACCTTGTAGATATGGAATAGGAGAGTGATTCCTATTTAGTAGGGTTTGACCCTGACTAGGAGTCTCCTTCCTTATTCAGACAGGAGTCCTATTTAGGAAGATATTCCTAAATAGTCTCGTCTTCCTAAGTTGGAGGCTATCTTCATAAGTTGAAATTTGTATCCAAATAGGACAGATACTCCAAATATGTGTAGATCCTGGTGATCTTATCCAAATCCCGGGGTCGACGTGCTTTGTCCGAGTCCTCAGAGATTCGGTCTTTATGATGTCGAATGATATATTCCAGTCAAGGCGGATCCGATGGATTCGGCCCTTTGGGCGGGAGTCTATGTCGTCTGAGAATGGATCTCCTGCGACTCGGCTCCATTATAAGTAGAATAGGATTCGGTATCCATCACTAACCAATAGAAAAGAAAGAGTAAATCAAGAACAGTGGACAAGCAATTTAAAGCACAAACTTGAATTGTTACATTTCCCGCCAGCATCACCATGAACACAAAACACATGAACCTAAACCCATTACAGAAGCCATTTCCATATAATTAATTAAACTCATAATCATTAAACCATAACATGAAGCTGAACCAACAGCTAAACAGCAAGGAATTAAACTAAGAAACCATGGCCAAAAGAATAAGGAACTCACAGATTAAAACAACAATTTATTTCAGTCTCATAATACTCAACACCATGAACTCATAATTACGACACAATCCCATATAACCATCATCTACTGAATCAAGAATAACACACAAAAACGATGAAACGGCGGCGGCTATAGCGGATTGATTTACGTACCGTTTGACGTAAAACAAAAAGTAAAAACGTAGAGTAATGAGTCTACTTTCACGGGGATGAGACGGATCCAAATTTGATCCTAAAACGATGGAGAACGGATCGAAAAACGAAGGTATCGATTATAAACTCAAAACTTAAAATAACTAAAAACGGTAAAACGGCGGCGGCTCTAACGAAGAAGTTAACGTACCGTTTCCGATTCCGAAACTTTAGAATTGTAGAGGATTGAGTCTACTATCGCTGGGATGAGACGTATCTCAATTTGGTTCTAAAACGAGTGAAATATCAATTAATAACGGAAGTCGCATTTATGAACGAAAACTGATAAGGAACAAAGGAAACATACCATGAGAGTTTTTAGCAAAACGATGGGTGAAGGATGAATGGTTTTCAGAGGATTTGCTAGGTAGATGACGGCTAGGGTTTTCAGAAAAAGAGCAAGAAAAATAGAATAGGGTTTGAAACAATAGAAGCAAAACGCGTAACAGGTCTTTCTATTCAATTGAGTTAATAAACTGATCCTACGTCTATTTATTTGATTCTATCTTTATACAGCCACTGATTTAATCAATTCCAATGAGACCATTACATGAGCCAATTTGTCAACAATTTCCTCCTATTGGTCTTTTACAATTATTGTTTATTATTTTGCTATAAAAATTATTGAATCAATTTATTGGTCCAAAGGGAAAAGTCCTTTGGGCATGGGCCACAAATCAACCTGAACCTGCCAACGAACCACAACGAACCGATAACGAAAACACAAACCCGAACACGGTAATAATAAAAGAAGAAAATACAACCGGAAACTCATCGGAATACGCAGGAAAAATATACGGGATATTACATTCTCCCCAACTTATTAAAAATTCGTCCTCGAATTTACCCCAAAATCAAAGTAAAATAAAAATAATTATAGCACGCATAAAATCACACGTAACTCAAAATACGGAGCAACGCATCCTTAACAAAACGAAAGGAAACAACTACGAATAACAATTTCTGATTCCACAAATCATTTTACGACCAGGAGACAGCTCAACGGAAACAAAATAAAAACTGCAATCTCAAGAGATTAAACAAAACTCTTACCCAAATGTACTTCTACCACAATGACAGCCGAGGAGAGGCAAACGAGACGAAACATAACTTTACCGAAACACGCTAAAAATATGGGGTGTTATATTCTCCCCAACATAAAGAAATACGAAAATTGATTTGAAAATTCGAATGGTCGCTACACGCATACGCAAAAAATTTCTAATTCGAATAATTAGGTGCTCCAACTATTACTCGTTCAGCGCAACGTGAATAAACAACAATTATTCAACTGAGAGTCACAACTACTCTATACCCGAGTGGCCTCCAAAACCAGCTCGGAACTCATCTACTATAAAGACCTCGATATCAAATACAAGATCAAGCCCTTAGCTCAAAAATAGTCCTATAATTCTAAACTCTTATCGCCTCAACAGGAAAACCGAAACACATACTGATAAATTCTTGCGTTTCACAACATTTACTTACTTCCACTTATATAATCTCGGTATCAAAGTAATCGATAACACAACCCAATAAACATCAGATAATATATCGGTTCCAAACAAACACTACAAGGAATCATCCCAATCAACGTTTTATATAAACTCGATAATACCATAAACTTGTGAATCATAAAACACAAAGACGCATACCGTTTTTCCCAAGAAAACATGAACTTAACTCATAATAATAGAATCTCCAGATTAGTAATAAACAATCTCAATTACAATAATTCCTCCAATCATTTAGAAACATATCGCCCCAACTAAACTGAACATTGACTGCATCTCACAACAAAAAAAAAATTTGTCTCTCACACCAAGGGTTCAACCATGATCAGAACGATATACAAACATTACAATAATACCATCAATCAACAAAATCGACTAACCAATCTTGACTGTCGAAACCTATTAACCACAAACCTCGATTCTCAAATCACTTAACTCATATATCCAAACCAAACTTAAATTCACAAAACTTATTGTTCAATCAATGACTATAACCTCGCATACAACGAGAGATCACTACGACCAGTATACTACGACCGAATTGTTAGTTATGCTCAAAACCAACCCCTGGGGTATAAAATCTTTTAATACAAAATATTTTATATCCCAAAATTTCTCCACTCCTCTTTAAAAGACTTTACGTCTTAGACCTCCTTTTATATTTAATATTGAAATGCCTTTACCATTGAAAATCATCGGTTCTGCAAACCCTTGAAAATTTTCAAAATATCCACATTTGGAATCCGAAATTTTCCCTTACTTTTAAATATGTTTGCAAAATTATGAAACAGTTCAACTGACAAAATTTATGTTCTCTTTAAATCAACTTGCTAAAACACTTGTTAAATATTTTATACTTTTCTCGTAAAGGTCAAACTATGGAAAAATCCTCCATATTCAAAATACACATTAATGTTTCAAAACGTTAAAATTTAAATCGTATCTAAATTTTTTGCTCTTAAACAAAACACAATTGAAGAAATCGCTCAAGCGAAAACATTTATCAATCCCTTTTGAATCAATTCGGACAAAATTTCTCCCTTTCCTCAGAAAGGTAAAATTAGCAATGTAAATCTCTTGTTTATGAAAATAACTTTATATTACACTAAAATACTTGGACAATTTCAAATCTGAAAAGATAAAGTTTCTTTTAAAAATGTAGTGTATACGCACACATGAGCATAATCAATATCCTTAATCCATTAATCCTTAAATCACTAATACGAAATTATCACAAAAACTTCCTAATCTGAATCTAACCATACGCCGCACTTGGCACAATTATATCTCGAGCGTAACCTCAAATTCAATTTCACGTTCCATGAAACACACGATTCTAACAATTCAGACTAATCCATTACAATGTAATCGCCCAATATTTACCACCATCATCACACAGTATTTGTCTAGCTACCTTCGGTAACAGTTTCAAATCATTTGAAATCCGACAACTTTATAAATACATTTATCACAATGTGACTCGCGAGCCTGTTTCAAAACATCTTTCTCAAATCACTTTATTGAAAAATCCATTTTACATAATTGTGCGCCAGGGTGATGACATCTCTCATCCCCAAAGAGTTGCATCCAGCCCTAATTATTTATGTGCACGTGATGCATGTACTATTATACATGTATAAATTATTGATTTATCTTTTATTTAGTGAACATACTCAATGCTTAATGCAATCCTATTCGTGACATTTAAAATGCATGTTCATAATATGTCTGGGCACAATTATGTGTTAAAAATATTTCAAATATTTTAACAAATCAACCTTTGAAATCAATTTCTCAATAAAACATTTGCTAGCCTTTACACTCTGTGAGATGTGCACTCAATAACCTCAAAATACTTCTCAAATCCCATACTTGCAATCTATCATCATTCAATGCTATATAACAACTAAACCTGATAACTTCTCTAAAAATTTATCATATGAAGCATCAAACTAACCTCAACCCAAACTGAAACTTATTCCCAAAGAAATAACACATCAATACGTTCCTACAAAACTTACCGCCAGCTCCCGCATCGCATCATCAGACTTGATGGAAACACCAGAGTATTAATACACCGATCTATCTTCTCGGTTCAGAGTTTCCAATATCCGTTCTAGGATAATCAGAAATCATCAACCAATCCAAGGGAATATTTCCCTCATCTTCCTCGATATCGAAACCAAAGATTTTGATCCGTAACAACAATATAGAAAACTCCGCTTATCCCCAGTTGATACTATATCAAAACAGGCTCTGAACAAAAGTTCGACTCACAATCAAACCAAAAATCAGGTATCTACCATAACCGCATGAAATAAATCATCCCACGTGCTACTTCACACAAATAGGTCAAACAAAACATTTAACTTAGTCCAACAGGTAAGCGAATCATACAACGCAAATTAAAACAAAAAATATTACGATTTTTACAATCCATAAATCACGTAAGCATTGCCATTGAACAAAATTAACCCAAATATACTTCGAGACAAAATCAAGACATGCTAAAACAAGCTTGAATTTTATATAACAAAATCAACTTGTAATTATATCATCTTTTAAGAGTACGTTTCGAAATTCATTATGAAATTTAAAGTGATTCCTAAAACTTCCAAAATTTTAGTTGAGCCCACGGTTAAAACAAAATCGGTTTCCGGAAAAATAACTTCATATTGATCCATTGCTTAAAAGAATATACTCAAGTATTTCAATCTATGAAACCATCGAGTTTGCCGAGTCGTTACAACTACCAAGCTCAACTCCTAAAATTGGGTGACCCAAGTCGAACCAAAAACAACCGTTTATAAAACGTATTCAAAATATTTCAAAATATGGAAAAATATTTTAATAAAATTTCCATCCTTTCAAATTTGGGAGCTCAACTTAAACCAACCGCTAAACAGCAATTTAAGACTCAAGTTAGAAATCTTTGATTTCAAACAGTCATTCAGTAAATCCCAAAGATTCAATAAAAATCCTCTTTACTAGAACCTTAACCAAAAATCAAACTTTTAAAGAATTAAACTCATATTTTTCTTTAATTCTGTGTCAAAACACAAATCGAATAAAAATAATTTTCTTAATGAAAATTCTTAAAGCAACATGTGGTAAAACCATGTGTGACCACAAAACACGTTTTAAAGTTTTACTCGAAATTTCTTTACTAGAATGCAAGGTTATCGCCTAAATGTATCCTCACAGGTGCTAGCGTATATAGCACCCAACAATTCCGGCCAGAGCCAAATATACTACCATATAATCCATCGTTATTAAATCATTAGTGGCATAAAGCCAGAATTTATCAAACAACATCATACCCGAGCGTGAGTTTAAAAAAAATTTACCAACCTAAGATTTCCCGAGAAATCGAAAGCAATTATAATCACCCAAGTGAAATAACCTCAACATGATAAAACGCAGCAAGTAACATCCAATTGAAATTAATTGTCAATCATAGCATCAACACAAAATAAAGATTGACAAACATCACCTATAGGATGTAGGCTGAAAGTTTGAAAACAAGAGATGACGTGTAAACGACAAGACACGAATCCTAATTCCGCAGTAGTTCCTATGACACGACATCAACTTATCATGCAAAAACATATAAACACATAACATGCATAAGGCCTTGGTTTGAAACCAAACCTCTGATACCAAGTTTGTCATGACCCATTTTCATGAATCACGACCGGCGCTAAGGTATGGGTATGGTTGTACCAAAACCCGTAGCTAACCTTGCGGATAACCAACAAATATATAAACCTGCAAGAAAACCAATGCTCGGGGCAACCGAGACTTCAGCCTAGTTCTAACAGTTCATAATATACAAGATTTATCAAAAAGTGCTCAGCCAACTCTGAGTCTTAAACATGGCAGAAGTACATATTAACCCAAGTTAATAAAAGAACGCCAAAACATCAATAATCCATTGACTAAGTTTATAATAATTATTAGACATATAAGACTTTTAATTACTACTGCGGTCTAAGAAAAAAATCAGTTTCATAAACTTTATTAAATAAAGTAAAACCTCCGGGGAAATAAAGAATCGGAGAGCAGCTGACTCGCTCATATCATAACCCTGGAAAAATTGGGAAAACAACGGGGTCAGATATACTGAGATGAGTTCATATTACTATTTACATTTATCAAGTGGAAAACTTTTAAAACCCTATTAAAACATTTAATAACAACATTACGTATAATAGTTGGAATCCTAATCCACAATACTAAATATAACCATAATCCGATAGGTCTGGTCCCGAGAGCTGAGCTACAATGAGTTACCACCGACTACTCTTAATTCATAACCAGAGTCCCGAGAGCTGAGCTGCAACGAATTACTCTACTGGTCCCGAGAGATATGCTCACACCGAGTTACCAACATGTATCACATACCTTATCTAGATCAATACCGGTGCGCACGCAGTCCTAATGATGCCCATTAGGTAGCATGTTCGAACTAAAAGACATAATGGAAAAACAATTCGAAATATACATACAGTATATATATTAAAATAACAATTTACTTAATAAAGCGGTAAATAGTAAGTACAAACTCACTGTTTGCTAATCCACGTGATAACCTGGCAAGGAATCTAATCCTGGTTCGTCTCCGAAGTACGAACGGTCGACGAGTCTAAACAATATAAATAATTATTAAAACAAACCCTAACTCTAAAGAGTACTAGACACCACATAGGACTAGCACAATTAATAAGTCAAGGTATAGCCCCATAGAGTAAACACAATACTCAAATAAATTATAATGTCCAAAAATAATACAAGTCTATTGAATTCCCGCTTTAAAATCTATTTCAAAAATATTATTTAATTAATTATTAAATAATAGATCGAATAACAAAAAGTGGATTAGCCGAGTTACCGATAACTACCAAGCTAACCTCACATGTCGGGCGACCCAAGTCTAACCCGACCTAAATATTTTATCAAGATTATAAACCATAGTTTATAATTAAAAAATAATACATATTGATAAAATAATAATTAAATATTAAAACCGAACTCAATTACTTAAAACATAAGTAACCAATGACAAAATTAATTATTTAACTAAAATAAATTAAAAATAATAATTTAAGAGCTAAATTGTAATTTAGCCAATTTGGCAATCTATACCAAAATTCTCAAAATAATAATTAACCGAGTAATTATCTGATAAAATTTAAAATATAATATTGTTTCTCGATTATAATAATCAAAATAATTAAATTATAATCAAATCAACATTATTTTTTATTTATAACATAATATTAACAAATATCAATTTAGAAATCAAAACGATAATTGAAAGTTCGGTTTCAAATCGATATTTAATAATTTAATAACCATTAAATAATATTAACCTAACCAATAGAAAATAAAGAGTAAATCAAGAACAGTGGACAAGTAAATTAAAGGACAAACTTGAATTGTTACATTTCCCGCCAACATCACCATGAACGCAAAGTACATGAATCTAAACCCATTACAGAAGCCATTTTCAAATAATTAATTAAACTCATAATCATTAAACCATAACATGAAACCGAACCAACAGCTAAACAACAAGTAATTAAATTAAGAAACCATGACCAATAGAATAAGGAACTCACAGATTAAAACAACAATTTATTTTAGTCTCATAATACTCAAGACCATGAACTCATAATTACGACACAATCCCATATAACCATCATCTACTGAATCAAGAATAACAACAAAAGCGATGAAACGGCGGCGGCTATAGCGGAATGATTTACGTACCGTTTGACGTAAAACGAAAAGTAATAACGTAGAGTACTAAGTCTACATTCACGGGGACGATATGGATCCAAATTTGATCCTAAAACGACGGAGAACGGATCGAAAAACGAAGGTATTGATTATATACTCGAAACTGAAAATAACTAAAAACGGTAAAACAGCGGCGGCTCAAACGAAGAAGTTAACGTACCGTTTCCGATTCTGAAACTTTAGAATTATAGAGGATTGAGTCCACTATCAATTATGTGGGCCAAAGGGAAAACTCCTTTGGCTATGGGCCACAAATCAACCCGAACCCGCCAACGAACCACAATGAACCGATAACAAAAACACAAACCCGAACACGGTAATAATAAAAGAAGAAAATAACACTGGAAACTCATCGGAATACGCCGGAAAAATATACGGTATATTACAGTTACGAAACAAATCCAAACGTTTACAAATGTTACGAAACAAAACCAAACGTCTAACTTTATTAGCGATCTAAGCCAAACCGTTACGAAACAAAACGAAGCGTTTCACCTTTTTAGCGATTTAAGCCAAACGTTTACAAACGTTACGAAACAAATTAAAACGTTTCACCTTTTTAGTGATTTAAGCCAAACGTTTACAAACGTTACGAAACAAAACCAAACGTTTAAAACGTTACGAAACAAATCCAAACGTTTACAAATGCTACAAAACAACACCAAACATTTCCCCATTTTTGCGATTTAAGCCAAACGTTTATAAACGTTACGAAACAAAACCAAACATTTGTAAACGTTATGAAACAAATCCAAACGTTTCACATTTTAGTGATTTAAGCCAAACGATTACAAACGTTACGAAAAATATCCAAACATTTCACCTTTTTAGTGATTTAAGCCAAACGTTTAGAAACGTTTCGAAACAAATCCAAACGTTTAAAACGTTACGAAACAAATTCAACCTTTTCACCTTTTTAGCAATTTAAGACGAACGTTTACAAAAGTAACAAAAAAAACCAAACGTTTCACCTTTTTAGCGATTTAAGCCAAACGTTTACAAAAGTTACGAAACAAATCCAAACATTTCACCTTCTTAGCGATTTAAGCCAAACGTTTACAAATGTTACGAAACAAATCCAAGCGTTTCAACTTTTTAGGAATTTAAGCAAAAGGTTTACAAAGGTTACGAAACAAATCCAAGTGTTTCACCTTTTTAGCAATTTAAACCAAATGTTTGAAACGTTACGAAACAAATCCAAACGTTTCATATTTTTAGAAATTAAATCCAAACGTTTACAAACGTTACGAAACAAATCTAAACGTTTTACCTTTTTAGCGATTTAAACCAAACGTTTACAAACTTTACAAAATAAATCAAAACGTTTCACCTTTTTAGCGATTTAAACCGAACGTTACGAAACAAAACCAAATGTTTCACCTTTTTTAGCGATTTAAACCGAACGTTACGAAACAAAACCAAATGTTTCACCTTTTTTGCGATTTAAGCCAAACATTTACAAACGTTATGAAATATATCCAAACGTTTCCCCTTTTTAGCGATTTAAGCCAAACGTTTACAAACGTTTCAAAACAAATCAATACGTTTTACCTATTTAGCGATTGAAGCCAAACATTTACAAAGGTTACGAAACAAATCCAAACGTGTCACCTTATTAGCAATTTAAGCAAAACGTTTACAAACGTTATGAAACAAATCCGTTTTACCTTTTTAGCGAATTAAGCCAAATGTTTACAAAGGTTATGAAACAAAACCAAAGCTTCACTTTTTTAGTGATTTAAGCCAAACCTTTACAAAGGTAACGAAACAAATCCAAATGTGTCACCTTTTTAGCAATTTAAGCCAAACGTTTACAAACGTTACGAATCAAATCAAAACGTTTCACCTTTATAGCGATATAAGCCAAACGTTTACAAACGTTACGAAACAAATACAAACGTTTTGACATTTTTAGCGATTTATGCCGAACGTTTACAAACGCTACGAAACAAATCCAAATGTTTCACCTTTTTAGCAATTTAAGCGAACCGTTTACAAACGTTACGAAACAAATCCAAGCGTTTCACCATTTTAGAAATTTAAGCCAAACGTTTACAAACGTTACAAAATTTCAAACGTTTTACCTTTTTAGCGATTTAAGCCAAACGTTAAGAAACGTTACGAAACAAAACCAAATATTTCACCTTTTTAACGACTTAAGCCAAATGTTTACACACGTTACGAAACAAATCGAAACATTTCGCCTTTTTAGCAATATAAGCAAAACGTTTACAAACATTACGAAACAAATCCAAACGTTTCACCTTTTTAGCAATTTGAGCCAAAAGTTTACAAACGTTACGAAGCAAAACCAAACGTTTCAAACGTTACGAAACAAATCCAAACGTTTCACATTTTTAGCGAATTAAGCAAAACCCTTAAAAACGTTAAGAAACAAAACCAAGCGTTTCCCCTTTTTAGCAATTTAGGCCAAACGTTTAAAAATGTTACAAAACAAATCAAGCGCTTCACCTTTTTAGCAATTTAAGCCAAATGTTTACAAACGTTTTGAAACAAATGCAAGCGTTTCACCTTTTTAGTAATTTAATCTAAATGTTTACAAACGGTACGAAACAAATCCAAACGTTTCATCTTTTTAGCGATTTAAGCCGATGTTTACAAACGCTACGAAACAAAACCAAACATTTCACCTTTTTAGCTATTTAAGCCAAACGTTTTCAAACGTTACGAAACAAATCCAAATGTTTCCCCATTTTAGCGATTTAAGGCAAACATTTAAAACGTTACGAAACAAATCCAAACATTTCACCTTTTTAGCGATTTATGCCAAACGTTTACAAACGTTACGAAAGAAATCCAAAAGTTTCACCTTTTTAGCGATTGAAGTCAATCGTTTACAAATTTTACGAAAAAAACCCAAATGTTTCACCTTTTTAGCGATTTAAACGAAACCTTTACAAACGTTACGAAACAAATGCAAATGTTTCACCTATTTATCGATTTAAGCCAAACGTTTACAAAGGTTAAGAAACAAATCCAAGCGTTTCACCTTTTTAGCAATTAAGCCAAACGTTTACAAACATTACGAAACAAATCCAAGTGTTTCACCCTTTTAGCAATTTAAGCCAAACGTTTACAAACATTACGAAACAAATCCAAGCGTTTCACCTTTTTAGCAATTAAAGCCAAACGTTTACAAACGTTACTAAACAAATCTAAACGTTTCCAAATTTTACCGATTTAATCCAAATGTTTACAAACATTACAAAACAAATCCAAACGTTTCCCCTTTTTAACGATTTAAGCCAAACATTTACAATGGTTACGAAACAAATCCAAACGTTTCACCTTTTTACCTATTTAAACCAAACGTTTACAAAATGTTACAAAACATATCCAAACATTTCGCCTTTTTAGAAATTTAAGCAAAACATTAACAAACGTTACGAAACAAATCCAAACGTTTACAACATTACAAAACGAATCTAAACATTTCACATTTTTAGTAATTTAAGCCAAACCTTACAAATGTTACGAAACAAAACCAAACTTTTCACCTTTTTATCAATTTAAGTCAAACGTTTACAAACGTTACGAAACAAATCCAAGCGTTTCACCTTTTTAGCAATTCAGGACAAACGTTTACAAACGTTCCAAAATAAATCCAAGTGTTTCACATTTTTAGTAATTTAAGCCAAACGTTTTCAAAAGGGACGAAATAAATCCAAGCGTTTCACCTTAATAGCAATTTAAGCCAAACGTTTACAAACGTCACGAAACAAATCCAAGCGTTTCACCCTTTTAGCGATTTAAGCCGAACGTTTACAAATGTTACGAAACAAAACCAAGAGTTTCACCTTTTTAGTGATTTAAGCCGAACGTTTACAAACGTTACGAAACAAATCCAAACTTTTCACATTTTTAGCGATTTAAGTCAAACGTATACAAACGTTACAAAACATATACAAGCATTTCACATTTTTAGCAATTTAAGCCAAACGTTTACAAACATTACGAAACAAATCTAAGCGTTTCAACTTTTTAGCAATTTAAGCCAAACGTTTACAAATGTTACGAAACAAATCCAAGCGTTTCACCTTTTTAGTAATTTAAACCAAACATTTAAAACGTTACGAAATAAATCCAAGCATTCCATATTTTTAGCAATTTAAGCCAAACATTTACAAACGTTACGAAATAAATCTAAAGGTTTCACCTTTTTAGCGATATAAGCCAAGCGTTTACAAATGTTACAAAACAAATCCAAACGTTTTACCTTTAGCAATTTAAGCTGAACGTTTACAAACGTTACGAAACAAAATAAAACGTTTCACCTTTTTTGCGATTTAAGCGAAATATTTTTCTAATGTTACGGAAAAAATCCTTACGTTTCTCAGTTTTAGCGATTTAAACCAAACGTTTACAAACGCTATGCAAAAAATCCAAACGTTTCACCTTTTTAGCAATTTAAGCCAAACGCTATGAAACAAATCCAAACGTTACACATTTTTCGCGATTTAAGGAAAACGTTTACAAAGGTTAACAAAACAAATCCAAACGTGTCACCTTTTTAGCAATTTAAGAAAAACGTTTACAAACGCTACGAAACAAATCCAAACATTTCACCTTTTTAGCGATTTAAGCCAAACGTTTACAAACGTTACGAAACAAATACAAACTTTTAACATTTTTAGCGATTTAAGCCGAACGTTTACAAACGTTACGAAACAAAACCAAAAGTTTAGAACATTACTAAACAAATCTAAACATTTCACCTTTTAGCAATTTAAGCCAAACGTTTACAAACGTTATGAAACAAATCCAAGTGTTTCACATTTTTAGCAATTTAAGCCAAACGTTTACAAACGCTACGAAATTTCAAACGTTTCACCTTTTTAGCGATTTAAGCAAAACGTTTACAAACGTTACGAAAATAATCCAAACGTTTCGCCTTTTTAGCAATTTAAGCCAAACGTTTACAAACTCTAAGAAACCAAACCAAAGGTTTAAAACGTTACGAAACAAATCCAACCGGTTGACCTTTTTAGAGATTTATGCCAAACGTTTACAAACGTTACAAAAACATAACCAAGCGTTTAAAAACGTTACGAAACAAATCCAAACGTTTCTCATTATTAGCCGATTTAAGCCAAACCCTTACATACATTACGAAACAAAACCATGTGTTTCACCTTTTTTTAGCAATTTAAGCCAAACGTTTACAAACGTAGCGAAACGAATCCAAGAGTTTCACATTTTTAGCGATTTAAGCCAAACGTTTACAAACGTTACGAAACAAATCCAAGCGTTTCACCTTTTTAGAATTTAAGCCAAACGTTCCGAAATAAATTCAGGATTTTCACCTTTTTAGTAATTTAAGCCAAACGTTTACAAACTTTACGAAACAAATCCAAGTGTTTCACCTTTTTAGCAATTTAAGCCAAGCGTTTACAAACGTTATGAAACAAATCCAAATGTTTCACCTTTTTAGCGATTTAAACCGAATGTTTACAAACGTTACGAAACAAAATCAAACGTTTCACCTTTTTAGCAATTTAAGCCGAATGTTTACAAACACTACGAAACAAATCCAAACGTTTCCCCATTTTAGCGATTTATGCCAAACATTATGAAACAAATCCAAACATTTCACCTTTTTAGCGATCTAAGCCAAACGTTTACAAATATTATGAAACAAATCCAAGTATTTCACCTTTTTAGTAATTTAAGACAAACGTTAACAAATGTTATGAAAAAAATCGAAGCGTTTCACCTTTTTAGCAATTGAAGCCAAATGTTTACAAACGTTACGAAACAAATCCAAGCGTTTCACCTTTTTAGCAATTTAAGCCAAACGTTTACAAATGATACGAAACAAATCCAATTGTTTAACCTTTTTTGCGATTTATGCCAAACGTTTACAAACGTTATGATATAAATCCAAGTGTTTCACCTTTTTCGCGATTATGCCAAATTTTTACAAATGTTACGAAACAAATCCAAACGTTTCACCTTTTTAGCGATTTATGCCAAACGTTTACAAACGTTACAAAACAAATCCAAACGTTTCCCCTTTTTACCGATTTAAGCCAAACATTTACAAATATTACGAAACAAATCCAAACGTTTAACCTTTTTAGTGATTTAAGCCAAACGTTTACAAAATTTAACAAAACAAATCCAAAGGTTTCGCCTTTTTAGCAATTTAAGCGAAACATTTACAAACGTTACGAAACAAATCCAAACGTTCGCCTTTTTAGCAATTTAAGCCAAATGTTTACAAACGTTACGAAACAAATCCAAACGTTTCACCTTTTCAGCGATTTAAGTCAAACGTTTACAAACTCTACGAAACTAAATCAAAGGTTTAAAATGTTACGAAAGAAATCGAAATGTTTCACATTTCTAGCGATTTAAGCCAAACCTTTAGGAACGTTACGAAACAATACCAAGCGTTTCACCTTTTTAGCAATTTAAGACAAACGTTTACAAATGTTACGAAACAAATCTAAGCGTTTCACCTTTTGAGCAATTTAAGCCAAACGTTTACAAACGTTCCGAAACAAATCCAAACATTTCCCCATTTTAGCGATTTAAGACAAACGTTTAAAACGTTACGGAACACATCCAAACATTTCCCCTTTTTAGCGATTTATGCCAAACGTTTATAAACGTTACAAAAAAATACAAACGTTTCCCCTTTCTAGCGATTTATGTAAACGTTTACAAACGTTACGAAACAAATACAAATGTTTCACCGTTTTAGCGATATAAGCCAAACGTTTACAAACTTTACGAAACAAATCCAAGTGTTTCACTTTTTTAGCAATTTAAACCAAACGTTTAAAACGTTACGAAACAAATCCAAGCCTCCAACATTTTCACCAATTGAAGCCAAACATTTACAAACGTTACGAAACAAATCTCAACGTTTCACCTTTTTAGCGATTTAAGCCAACTGTTTACAAACGTTACAAAACAAAACCAAACGTTTCACCTTTTTTGTGACTTAAGCCAAAGGTTTTCAAACGTTTCGGAACAAATCCAAACATTTCATCTTTTTAGCGATTTAAGCCAAACGTTTATGAAGGTTAGGAAACAAATCCAAACGTTTTACCTTTTAAGCGATTTAAGCCAAACGTTTACAAACTTTACGAAACAAATCAAAACGTTTCCCCTTTTTAGCGATTTATGCCAAAGGCTTACAAGTTTTATAAAACAAATCCAAACGTTTCACCTTTTTACCGATTTAAGGAAAACATTTACAAACATTATGAAACAAATCCAAACGTTTCACCTTTTTAGCGATTTAATCCAAACGTTTACAAAGGTTACGAAACAAATCCAAACGTGTCACCTTTTTGGCAATTTAGGCAAAACGTTTACAAGCGTTACGAAACAAATCCAAACGTTTCACCTATTTAGCTATTTAAGCCGAACGTTTACAAAGGTTACGAAACAAAACAAAACGTTTCACCTTTTTAGCGATTTAAGCTAAACGTTTACAAAGGTTACGAAACAAATCCAAACATGTCACCTTTTTAGCAATTTAAGCCAAACGTTTACAAACGTTACGAAACAAATCCAAACGTTTCACCTTTTTAGCAATTTAAGCCATACGTTTACAAACGTTTCCCATTTTTAGCAATTTACGCCGAATGTTTACAAACGTTACGAAACAAAACAAAACGTTTAAAACGTTACGAAATAAATCCAAACGTTTCACCTTTTTGGTAATTGAAGCCAAACGTTTACAAACAATAAGAAACAAATCAAAGCGTTATAACTTTTTAGCAATTTAAGTCAAATGTTTACAAACTTTACGAAATTTCAAACGTTTCCCCTTTTTAGAGGTTTAAGCCAAACGTTTACAAACGTTACGAAACAAATCCAAACATTTCACCGTTTTAGCGATTTAAGCCAAACGTTTACAAATGTTACGAAACAAATCCAAACATTTTGCCTTTTTTGCAATGTAAGCTAAATGTTTACAAACGTTACGACATAAGACCAAACGTTTAAAACATTATGAAACAAATTCAAACGTTTAACTTTTTAGCGATTTAAGCCAAACCCTTACCAATGTAACAAAACAAAACCAAGCGTTTCACTTTTTAGCAATTTAAGCCAAATGTTTACAATAGTTACGAAACAAATCCAGGTGTTTCACCTTTTTAGCAATTTAAGCCAAAGGTTCTGAAACAAATTCAAGCGTTTAACCTTTTTCGGAATTTAAGCCAAATGTTTACAAACGTTACAAAACAAATCCAAGCTTTCACCGTTTTAGCAATTTAAGCCAAATGTTAAGAAACAAATCGAAACGTTTCACCTTTTTAGCGATATAAGCCGAACGTTTACAAACGTTATGAAGCAAAACCAAACGTTTCACCTTTTTAGCAATTTAAGCCGAACGTTTACAAACATTACGAAACAAATCCAAACGTTTCCCCATTTTAGCGATTTAAGCAAAACGTTTAAAATGTTACGAAACAAATCCAAATATTTCACCTTTTTAGCGATTTATGCCAAACGTTTACACACGTTACGAAACAAATCCAAACGTTTCACCTTTTTAGCAATTTATGCCAAAGGTTTACAAACGTTACAAAAAAAATCCAAACGTTTCACCTTTTTATCAATTTATGCCAAGCGTTTACAAACGTTACGAAGCAAATCCAAACGTTTCACATTTTTAGCGATTTAAGCAAAACGTTTACTAACGTTACGAAACAAATCCAAACGTTTCAACTTTTTAGTGATTCAAGCCAAATGTTTACAAAGGTTAGGAAACAAATCCAAATGTTTCACCATTTTAGCAATTCAAGCCAAATGTTAACAAACGTTATGAAACAAATCAAAGCGATTCACCTTTTTAGCAATTTAAGCCAAACGTTTACAAACGTTTCGAAAAGAATCCAAGCGTTTCACCTTTTTATCAATTTAAGCCAAACATTTACAAACTTTATGAAACAAATCCAAACGTTTCACTTTTTTAGCGATTTAAGCCAAACGTGTACAATAGTTACAAAACAAATCCAAATGTTTCACCTTTTTAGCGATATAAGCCAAACCTTTACAAACGTTACAAAACAAATCCAAATGTTCACCTATTTAGGGATTTTAGCCAAACATTTACAAACGGTACTAAATAATTCCAAACTTTTCCCCTTTATAGCGATTTAAGGCGATTGTGTACAAAATGTTACGAAACAATACCAAACGTTTCACCTTTTTAGCTATTGAAGCCAAGCGTTTACAAACGTTATGAAACAAATCAAAATGTTTCACCTTTTTAGCGATTTAAGCCAAACGTTTACAAAAGCTACGAAACAAAACCAAATGTTTCACCTTTTTTCCGATTTAAGCCAAACGTTTACTAACGTTACAAAAGAAATCCAAATGTTTCACCTTTTTAGCGATTTAAGCCAAACGTTTACAAAGGTTGCGAAACAAATCCAAACGTGTCACGTTTTTAGCAATTTAAGCAAAACGTTTTCAAACGTTACGAAACAAATCCAAACGTTTATCCTTTTTAGAGATTTAACCCAAACGTTTACAAACGTTACAAAACAAATCCAAACGTTTCCCCATTTTAGCGATTTAAGCCAAACATTTACAAACTCTACGAAACCAATCCAAACGTTTAAAGCGTTACGAAATAAATCCAAAATTTCACATTGTTAGCGATTTAAGCCAAACCTTTACGAACGTTACGAAACAAAACCAAGCGTTTCACCTTTTTAGCAATTTAAGACAAACGTTTACAAATGTTACAAAACAAATCCAAGCGTTTCACCTTTTGAGCAATTTAAGCCAAACGTTTACAAATGTTACGAAAAAAAATCCAAACATTTCCCCTTTTTAGCGATTTAAGACAAACGTGTAAAACGTTACGAAACAAATCCAAACATTTCCCCTTTTTAGGGATTTATGCTAAACTTTTATAAACGTTACAAAACAAATACAAACGTTTCACCGTTTTAGCGATTTAAGCCAAAAGTTTACAAATGTTACGAAACAAATCCAAGCATTTCACCTTTTTAGCAATTTAAACAAAACTTTTAAAACGTTACGAAACAAATCCAAGCGTCCAAGATTTTCACCAATTTAAGCCAAACGTTTACAAACGTTACAAAACAAATCTAAACGTTTCACCTTTTTAGCGATTTACGCCAACCGTTCACAAACGTTACAAAACAAATCCAAACGTTTCACCTTTTTAGCGATTTAAGCAGAACGTTTACAAACGTTACGAAACAAAACCAAACGTTTAATCTTTTTTTTCTACTTAAGCCACACGTTTCACCTTTTTAGCGATTTAAGCCAAACATTTACAAACTTTACGAATCAAATCCAAACAGTTCACCTTTTTAGCGATTTAAGCCAAACATTTACAAACTTTACGAAACAAATCAAAAAGTTTCACCTTTTAAGCGATTTATGCTAAGGGTTTACAAACTTTACGAAACAAATCCAAACATTTCACCTTTTTACCGATTTAAGCCAAACGTTTACAAACGTTACGAAATAAATCCAAACGTTACACCTTTTTAGCGATTTAAGCCAAACGTTTACAAAGGTTACGAAACAAATCCACACGTGTCACCTTATTAGCAATTTAGGCAAAACTTTTACAAACGTTACGAAACAAATCCAAATGTTTCACCTTTTTTAGCAATTTAAGTCGAACGTTTACAAAGGTTATGAAACAAAACCAAACGTTTCACCTTTTTAGCGATTTAAGCCAAACATTTTGATTTTTAAGCCAATTGTTTACAAACGTTACGAAACAAATCCAAACGTTTCACCTTTTTAGCGATTTAAGCCAAACGTTTACATACGTTACGAAACAAATCCAAGTGTTTTACCTTTTTAGCAATTTAAGCCGAACGTTTACAAACGTTACGAAACAAATCTAAGTGTTTCCCTTTTTTAGGGATTTATGCCAAACGTTTACAAACGTTACGAAACAAATCCAAATGTTTCACCTTTTTGGCGATTTAAGCCAAACGTTTACAAACGTTACGAAACAAATCCAAGCGTTTTACCTTTTTAGCGATTGAAGTCAAACGTTTACAAACGTTAGGAAACAAATCCAAGCGTTTCACCTTTTTAGCGATTTAAGCCAAACGTTTACATACGTTACGAAACAAATCCAAGTGTTTTACCTTTTTAGCAATTTAAGCCGAACGTTTACAAACGTTACGAAACAAATCTAAGTGTTTCCCTTTTTTAGGGATTTATGCCAAACGTTTACAAACGTTACGAAACAAATCCAAATGTTTCACCTTTTTAGCGATTTATGCCAAACGTTAGGAAAAAAATCAAAATGATTAACCGTTTTAGCAATTTAAGCCAAACGTTTACAAACGATACGAAACAAATCCAAACGTTTCACCATTTTAGCGATTTATGCAAAACGTTGACAACCGTTACAAAAAAATCCAAACGTTTCATCTTTTTAGCGATTTAAGCCAAACATTTACAAACGGTACGAAACAAATCCAAACGTTTCACCTTTTTAGTGATTGAGGCTAAATAGTTGCAAATGTTACGAAACAAATCCAAACGTTTCGAAACAAATTAAAATGTTTAAAACGTTACGAAACAAATCCAACTATTTCACTTTTTTAGCGAATTAAGCCAAACGTTTAGAAACATTAGGAAAAAAATTCAAACGTTTCGCCTTTTTAGAGATTTAAGCCAAACGTTTACAAACGTTACGAAACAATATCAAACGTTTCACCTTTTTAGATATTTAAGCAAAAGGTTTACAAACGTTACGAAACAAATTCAAGAGTTTCACCTTTTTGGCGATTTAAGCCAAACGTTTACAAATGTTACGAAAAAAATTCCAAGCGTTTCACCTTTTTAGCGATTGAAGTTAAACGTTTACAAACGTTACGAAACAAATCCAAGCGTTTCACCGTTTTAGCGATTTAAGCCAAACGTTTACAAACGTTACGAAACAAATACAAGTGTTTCACCTTTTTAGCAATTTAAGCCAAACGTTTACAAACGTTACGAAACAAATCTAAGTGTTTCACCTTTTTAGGGATTTATGCCAAACGTTTACAAACGTTACGAAACAAATCCAAGTGTTTCACCTTTTTAGCGATTTATGCCAAACATTTACAAACATTACGAAACAAATTCAAACGTTTCACCTTTTTAGCGATTTAAGCCAATTGTTTACAAACGTTACAAAACAAATCCAAACGTTTCCCCATTTTACCGATTTAAGCCAAACATTTACAATATTACGAAACATATCCAAACGTTTAACCTTTTTAGTGATTTAAGCCAAACATTTACAAAATGTTACGAAACAAATCCAAACGTTTCGCCTTTTTAACAATTTAAGCCAAATGTATACAAACGTTATGAAATAAATCCAAACGATCGCTTTTTTAGCAATTTAAGCCAAACGTTTACAAACGTTAAGAAACAAATCCAAATGTTTCACCTTTTTAGCGATTTAAGTCAAACATTTACAAACTCTACGAAACCAATCCAAACGTTTAAAGCGTTACGAAACAAATCCAAACGTTTCACATTGTTAGCAATTTAAGCCAAACCTTTACGAACGTTACGAAACAAAACCAAGCGTTTCACCTTTTTACCAATTTAAGACAAACGTTTACAAATGTTACGAAACAAATCCAAGCGTTTCACCTTTTGAGCAATTTAAGCCAAATGTTTACAAACGTTCCGAAACAAATCCCAACGTTTCCCCATTTTAGCGATTTAAGACAAACGTTTAAAACGTTACGAAACAAATCCAAATATTTCCCCTTTTTAACGATTTATGCCAAACTTTTATAAACGTTACAAAACAAATACAAACGTTTCACCGTTTTAGCGATTTAAGCCAAACGTTTACAAATGTTACGAAACAAATCCAAGCATTTCACCTTTTTAACAATTTAAACCAAACTTTTAAAACGTTAAGAAACAAATCCAAGCGTCAACATTTTCACCAATTTAAGCCAAACGTTTACAAACGTTACAAAATAAATCCAAACGTTTCACCTTTTTAGCGATTTACGCCAAACATTTACAAACGTTACAAACCAAATCCAAACATTTCACCTTTTTAGCGATTTAAGCAGAACGTTTACAAACGTTACGAAAAAAACCAAACGTTTAATATTTTTTTTCTAATTATGCCAAACGTTTCAGCTTTTTAGCGATTTAAGCCAAACATTTACAAACTTTACGAATCAAATCCAAACATTTCACCTTTTTAGCGATTTAAGCCAAACATTTACAAACTTTACGAAACAAATCAAAAAGTTTCAGCTTTTTAGCGATTTATGCCAAGGCTTTACAAACTTTACGAAACAAATCCAAACGTTTCACCTTTTTACCGATTTAAGCCAAACGTTTACAAACGTTACGAAACAAATCCAAATGTTTCACCTTTTTAGCGATTTAAGCCAAACGTTTACAAAGGTTACGAAACAAATCCAAACGTGTCACCTTATTAGCAATTTAGGCAAAACTTTTATAAACGTTACGAAACAAATCCAAATGTTTCACCTTTTTAGAAATTGGGTTAATTGCAAATTAATACACGAACTTTAGCCTAATTTGCAAATACAACACGAACTTTGAAACTTGGCAACTTAATGCACCAACTTTCATTTTTTTGGCAAATTAGTACACCGACCAATCATACAACAACACTTGGCTGTATATGACAAGGTCCACGTTAGTGTTTTTCCAGTTTGGTGTATCAATTCGCCAAAAAATAAAAATCGGTGAACCAATTTGCCAAGTTTTAAAGTTCGTGTTGTAATTGCAAATTAGGGTAAAGTTTGTTTATTAATTTGCAATTAATCCTTAGAAATTTAAATCGAACGTTTACAAAGGTTATGAAAAAAAACCAAATGTTTCACCTTTTTAGCGATTTAAGCTAAACGTTTACAAAGGTTACAAAACAAATCCAAATGTGTTACCTTTTTAGCAATTTAAGCGAAACGTTTACAAACGTTATGAAACAAATGCAAACATTTCACCTTTTTAGAAATTTAAGCCATACATTTACAAAGGTTACGAAACAAATACAAACGTTTCACATTTTTAGCGATTTATGCCAAACGTTTACAAACGCTACGAAACAAAACTAAACGTTTAAAACGTTACGAAATAAATCCAAACGTTTCACCTTTTTAGCAATTTAAGCCAAAAATTTACAAACAATCAGAAACAAATCAAAGCGTTTCACCTTTTTAGCAATTTAAGCCAAACGTTTACAAACGTTACGAAATTTCAAACGTTTCACCTTTTTAGCGATTTAAACCAAACGTTACGAAACAAATTTAAACATTTCACCTTTTTAGCGATTTAAGCCAAACGTTTACAAACGTTACGAAACAAATCCAAACATTTCGCCTTTTTTGCAATCTAAGCCAAACGTTTACAAATGTTACGAAACGAATCCAAATGTTTCGCCTTTTTAGCGATTTAAGCCAAACATTTACAAACGTTACGAAACAAAACCAAATGTTTAAAACATTACGAAACAAATTCAAATGTTTAACATTTTTAACGATTTAAGCCAAACCCTTACCAATGTTACGGAATAAAACCAAGCATTTCATTTTTTTAGCAATTTAAGCCAAATGTTTACAAACGTTACGAAACAAATCCAAGCGTTTCACCTTTTTAGCAATTTAAGCCAAACGTTCCGAAACAAATTCAAGCGTTTAACATTTTTAGGAATTTAAGCCAAATGTTAATAAACGTAACAAAACAAATCCAAGCGTTACATATTTTTAGCAATTTAAGCCAAACGTTTACAAACGTAACAAAACAAATCCAAACGTTTCACCTTTTTAACGATATAAGCCGAACATTTACAAACGTTACAAAACAAAACCAAACGTTTCACCTTTTTAGCAATTTAAGACAAACGTTTACAAATGCTACGAAACAAATCCAAATGTTTCACCTTTTTAGCAATTTAAGTCGAACGTTTACAAAGGTTATGAAACAAAACAAAACGTTTCCCCTTTTTAGCGATTTAAGCCAAACGTTTACAAAGGTTATGAAACAAATCCAAACGTGTTACCTTTTCAGCAATTTAAGCCAAACGTTTACAAACGTTACGAAACAAATCCAAACATTTCACCTTTTTAGAAATTTAAGCCATACATTTACACAAGTTACGAAACAAATACAAACGTTTCACATTTTTAGCGATTTAAGCCGAACGTTTACAAACGTTTAAAATGTTACGAAATAAATCCAAACGTTTCCCCTTTTTAGCAATTTAAGCCAAACATTTACAAACAATAAGAAACAAATCAAAGCATTTCAACTTTTTAGCAATTTAAGCCAAACGTTTACAAACGTTACGAAATTTCAAACGTTTCACCTTTATAGCGATTTAATCCAAACGTTACGAAACAAATCCAAACATTTCACCTTTTTGGCGATTTAAACCAAACGTTTACAAACGTTACGAAACAAATCCAAACATTTCGCCTTTTTTGCAATCTAAGCCAAACGTTTACAAACGTTACGAAACGAATCCAAATTTTTCGTCTTTTTAGCGATTTATGCCAAACGTTTACAAATGTTACGAAACAAATACAAACGTTTCACGGTTTTAGCGATTTAAGCCAAACGTTTACAAACGTTACGAAACAAATCCAAGCGTTTCACCTTTTTAGCAATTTAAACCAAACGTTTAAAACGTTTCCCCATTTTAGCGATTTATGCCAAACGTTTATAATCGTTACAAAACAAATACAAACGTTTCACCTTTTTAGCGATTTATGCCAAACGTTTACAAACGTTACAAAACAAATACAAACATTTCACCTTATTAGCGATTTAAGCCAAATGTTTACAAACGTTACGAAACAAATACAAGCGTTTCACCTTTTTAGCGATTTAAACCAAACGTTTAAAACGTTGCGAAACAAACCCAAGCGTCCAATATTTTAACCAATTTAAGCCAAATGTTTACAAACGTTACGAAACAAATCTAAACGTTTCACCTTTTTAGTGATTTAAGCCAAACCCTTACTAACGTTACAAAACAAATCCAAACGTTTCACTTTTTTAACGATTTAAGCAGAACGTTTACAGACGTTATGAAACAAAACCAAATGTTTCACCTTTTTTCCGACTTAAGCCAAATGTTTTCAAACGTTTCGGAACAAATCCAAACGTTTCATCTTTTTAGCGATTTAAGCCAAACGTTTACAAAGGTTAGGAAACAAATCCAAAAGTTTCACCTTTTTAGCGATTTAAGCCAAAGGTTTACAAACTTTACGAAACAAATCAAAATGTTTCACCTTTTTAGCGATTTATGCCGAAGATTTACAAACTTTACGAAACAAATCCAAACGTTTCACCTTTATACCGATTTAAGCCAAACGTTTACAAAACGTTAGGAAACAAATTCAAACATTTCACCTTTTTAGCGATTTAAGCCAAACGTTTACAAAGGTTAAGAAACAAATCCAAACGTGTTACCTATCTAGCAATTTAGGCAAAACGTTTACAAACGTTACGAAACAAATCCAAACGTTTCACCTTTTTAGTTATTTAAGCTTAACGTTTACAAAGAATATGAATCAAAACTAAATGTTTCACCTTTTTACCGATTTAAGCCAAACGTTAACAAAGGTTACGAAACAAATCTAAACGTGTCACCTTTTTAGCAATTTAAGCCAAACGTTTACAAACGTTACGAAACAAATCCAAACGTTTCACCTATTTAGCAATTTAAGCCATACGTTTACAAACGTTACAAAAAAAATACAAACGTTTCACATTTTTAGCGATTTAAGCCGAACGTTTACAAACGTTACGAAACAAAACAACACGTTTAAAACGTTATGAAACAAATACAAACGTTTCACCTTTTTAGCAATTTAAGCCAAACGTTTACAAACCATAAGAAACAAATCAAAGCGTTTCACCTTATTAGCAATTTAAGCCAAACGTTTACAAACGTTAGGAAATTTCAAACGTTTCACCTTTTTACCGATTAAAGCCAAACGTTTAAAAACGTTACGAAACAAATCCAATTTTTTTACCTTTTAAGCGATTTAAGCCAAACGTTTACAAACGTTACGAAACAAATCAAACATTTTGCCTTTTTTGCAATCTAAGCCAAACGTTTACGAATGTTACGAAAAGAATCCAAATATTTCACCTTTTTAGCGATTTATGCCAAACGTTTACAAACGTTACGAAACAAAACCAAACGTTTAAAACGTTACGAAATAAATCCAAGCGTTTCACCTTTTTGGCAATTTAAGCCAAATGTTTACAAACGCTACGTAACAAATCCAAGTGTTTCACCTTTTTAGCAATATAAGCCAAACGTTCCGAAACAAATTCAAGCGTTTAACATTTTTAGGAATTTAAGCCAAATGTTAATAAACATAACAAAACAAATCCAAGCGTTACACATTTTTAGCAATTTAAGCCAAACGTTTACAAACGTAACAAAACAAATCCTAACGTTTCACCTTTTTAACGATATAAGCCGAACATTTACAAACGTTACGAAACAAAACCAAACGTTTCACCTTTTTAGCAATTTAAGACAAACGTTTACAAATGCTACGAAACAAATCCAAATGTTTCACCTTTTTAGCAATTTAAGTCGAACGTTTACAAAGGTTATGAAACAAAACAAAACGTTTCACCTTTTTAGCGATTTAAGCCAAACGTTTACAAAGGTTATGAAACAAATCTAAACGTGTTACCTTTTCAGCAATTTAAGCCAAACGTTTACAAACGTTACGAAACAAATCCAAACATTTCACCTTTTTAGAAATTTAAGCCATACATTTACAAACGTTACGAAACAAATACAAACGTTTCACATTTTTAGCGATTTAAGCCGAACGTTTACAAACGTTTAAAATGTTACGAAATAAATCCAAACGTTTCCCCTTTTTAGCAATTTAAGCCAAACGTTTACAAACAATAAGAAACAAATCAAAGCATTTCAACTTTTTAGCAATTTAAGCCAAACGTTTACAAACGTTTCACCTATATAGCGATTTAATCCAAACGTTACGAAATAAATCCAAACATTTCACCTTTTTGGCGATTTAAACCAAACGTTTACAAACGTTACGAAACAAATCCAAACATTTCGCCTTTTTTGCAATCTAAGCCAAACGTTTACAAACGTTACGAAACGAATCCAAATTTTTCGTCTTTTTAGCGATTTATGCCAAACGTTTACAAATGTTACGAAACAAATACAAACGTTTCACGGTATTAGCGATTTAAGCCAAACGTTTACAAACGTTATGAAACAAATCCAAGCGTTTCACCTTTTTAGCAATTTAAACCAAACGTTTAAAACGTTTCCCCTTTTTAGCGATTTATGCCAAACGTTTATAAACGTTACAAAACAAATACAAACGTTTCACCTTTTTAGCGATTTATGCCAAACGTTTACAAACGTTACAAAACAAATGCAAACATTTCACCGTATTAGCGATTTAAGCCAAATGTTTACAAACGTTACGAAACAAATCCAAGCGTTTCACCTTTTTAGCGATTTAAACCAAACGTTTAAAACGTTGCGAAACAAATCCAAGCGTCCAATATTTTAACCAATTTAAGCCAAATGTTTACAAACGTTACGAAACAAATCTAAACGTTTCACCTTTTTAGTGATTTAAGCCAAACCCTTACTAACGTTACAAAACAAATCCAAACGTTTCACTTTTTTAGCTATTTAAGCAGAACGTTTACAGACGTTATGAAACAAAACCAAATGTTTCACCTTTTTTCCGACTTAAGCCAAACGTTTTCAAACGTTTCGGAACAAATCCAAACGTTTCATCTTTTTAGCGATTTAAGCCAAACGTTTACAAAGGTTAGGAAACAAATCCAAAAGTTTCACCTTTTTAGCGATTTAAGCCAAAGGTTTACAAACTTTACGAAACAAATCAAAATGTTTCACCTTTTTAGCGATTTATGCCGAAGATTTACAAACTTTACGAAACAAATCCAAACGTTTCACCTTTTTACCGATTTAAGCCAAACGTTTACAAAACGTTAGGAAACAAATTCAAACATTTCACCTTTTTAGCGATTTAAGCCAAACGTTTACAAAGGTTAAGAAACAAATCCAAACGTGTTACCTATCTAGCAATTTAGGCAAAACGTTTACAAACGTTACGAAACAAATCCAAACGTTTCACCTTTTTAGTTATTTAAGCTTAACGTTTACAAAGAATATGAATCAAAACTAAATGTTTCACCTTTTTACCGATTTAAGCCGAACGTTAACAAAGGTTACGAAACAAATCTAAACGTGTCACCTTTTTAGCAATTTAAGCCAAACGTTTACAAACGTTACGAAACAAATCCAAACGTTTCACCTATTTAGCAATTTAAGCCATACGTTTACAAACGTTACGAAAAAAATACAAACGTTTCACATTTTTAGCGATTTAAGCCGAACGTTTACAAACGTTACGAAAAAAAACAACACGTTTAAAACGTTACGAAACAAATACAAACGTTTCACCTTTTTAGAAATTTAAGCCAAACGTTTACAAATTATAAGAAACAAATCAAAGCGTTTCACCTTATTAGCAATTTAAGCCAAACGTTTACAAACGTTAGGAAATTTCAAACGTTTCACCTTTTTAGCGATTAAAGCCAAACGTTTACAAACGTTACGAAACAAATCCAAATTTTTTACCTTTTAAGCAATTTAAGCCAAACGTTTACAAACGTTACGAAACAAATCCAAACATTTCGCCTTTTTTGCAATCTAAGCCAAACGTTTACGAATGTTACGAAAAGATCCAAATATTTCGCCTTTTTAGCGGTTTATGCCAAACGTTTACAAACGTTACGAAACAAAACCAAACGTTTAAAACGTTACGAAACAAATCCAAGCGTTTCACCTTTTTGGCAATTTAAGCCAAATGTTTACAAACGCTACGTAACAAATCCAAGTGTTTCACCTTTTTAGCAATATAAGCCAAACGTTCCGAAACAAATTCAAGCATTTAATATTTTTAGGAATTTAAGCCAAATGTTAATAAACATAACAAAACAAATCCAAGCGTTACACATTTTTAGCAATTTAAGCCAAACGTTTACAAACGTAACAAAACAAATCCTAACGTTTCACCTTTTTAACGATATAAGCCGAACATTTACAAACGTTACGAAACAAAACCAAAAGTTTCACCTTTTTAGCAATTTAAGACAAACGTTTACAAATGCTACGAAACAAATCCAAATGTTTCACCTTTTTAGCAATTTAAGTCGAACGTTTACAAAGGTTAAGAAACAAAACAAAACGTTTCACCTTTTTAGCGATTTAAGCCAAACGTTTACAAAGGTTATGAAACAAATCCAAACGTGTTACCTTTTCAGCAATTTAAGCCAAACATTTACAAACGTTACGAAACAAATCCAAACATTTCACCTTTTTAGAAATTTAAGCCATACATTTACAAACGTTACGAAACAAATACAAACGTTTCACATTTTTAGCGATTTAAGCCGAACGTTTACAAACGTTTAAAATGTTACGAAATAAATCCAAACGTTTCCCCTTTTTAGCAATTTAAGCCAAACGTTTACAAACAATAAGAAACAAATCAAAGCATTTAAACTTTTTAGCAATTTAAGCCAAACGTTTACAAACGTTTCACCTTTATAGCGATTTAATCCAAACGTTACGAAACAAATCCAAACATTTCACCTTTTTGGCGATTTAAACCAAACGTTTACAAACGTTACAAAACAAATCCAAACATTTCGCCTTTTTTGCAATCTAAGCCAAACGTTTACAAACATTACGAAACGAATCCAAATTTTTCGTCTTTTTAGCGATTTATGCCAAACGTTTACAAATGTTACGAAACAAATACAAACGTTTCACGGTTTTAGCGATATAAGCCAAACGTTTATAAACGTTACGAAACAAATCCAAGCGTTTCACCTTTTTAGCAATTTAAACCAAACGTTTAAAACGTTTTCCCTTTTTAGCGATTTATGCCAAACGTTTATAAACGTTACAAAACAAATACAAACGTTTCACCTTTTGAGCGATTTATGCCAAACGTTTACAAACGTTACAAAACAAATACAAACGTTTCACCGTATTAGCGATTTAAGCCAAATGTTTACAAATGTTACGAAACAAATCCAAGCGTTTCACCTTTTTAGCGATTTAAACCAAACGTTTAAAACGTTGCGAAACAAATCCAAGCGTCCAATATTTTAACCAATTTAAGCCAAATGTTTTCAAACGTTACGAAACAAATCTAAACGTTTCACCTTTTTAGTGATTTAAGCCAAACCCTTACTAACGTTACAAAACAAATCCAAACGTTTCACTTTTTTAGCGATTTAAGCAGAACGTTTACAAACGTTATGAAACAAAACCAAATGTTTCACCTTTTTTCCGACTTAAGCCAAACGTTTTCAAACGTTTCGGAACAAATCCAAACGTTTCATCTTTTTAGCGATTTAAGCCAAACGTTTACAAAGGTTAGGAAACAAATCCAAAAGTTTCACCTTTTTAGCGATTTAAGCCAAAGGTTTACAAACTTTACGAAACAAATCAAAATGTTTCACCTTTTTAGCGATTTATGCCGAAGATTTACAAACTTTACGAAACAAATCCAAACGTTTCACCTTTTTACCGATTTAAGCCAAACGTTTACAAAACGTTAGGAAACAAATTCAAACATATCACCTTTTTAGCGAATTAAGCCAAACGTTTACAAAGGTTAAGAAACAAATCCAAACGTGTTACCTATCTAGCAATTTAGGCAAAACGTTTACAAACGTTACGAAACAAATCCAAACGTTTCACCTTTTTAGTTATTTAAGCTTAACGTTTACAAAGAATATGAATCAAAACTAAATGTTTCACCTTTTTACCGATTTAAGCCAAACGTTAACAAAGGTTACGAAACAAATCTAAACGTGTCACCTTTTTAGCAATTTAAGCCAAACGTTTACAAACGTTACGAAACAAATCCAAACGTTTCACCTATTTAGCAATTTAAGCCATACGTTTACAAACGTTACGAAAAAAATACAAACGTTTCACATTTTTAGCGATTTAAGCCGAACGTTTACAAACGTTACGAAACAAAACAACAAGTTTAAAACGTTATGAAACAAATACAAACGTTTCACCTTTTTAGCAATTTAAGCCAAACGTTTACAAACTATAAGAAACAAATCAAAGCGTTTCACCTTATTAGCAATTTAAGCCAAACGTTTACAAACGTTAGGAAATTTCAAACGTTTCACCTTTTTAGCGATTAAAGCCAAACGTTTAAAAACGTTAAGAAACAAATCCAAATTTTTTACCTTTCCAAACGTTTACAAACGTTACGAAACAAATCCAAACATTTCGCCTTTTTTGCAATCTAAGCCAAACGTTTACGAATGTTACGAAAAGAATCCAAATATTTTGCCTTTTTAGCGATTTATGCCAAACGTTTACAAACGTTATGAAACAAAACCAAACGTTTAAAACGTTACGAAACAAATCCAAGCGTTTCACCTTTTTGGCAATTTAAGCCAAATGTTTACAAACGCTACGTAACAAATCCAAGTGTTTCATCTTTTTAGCAATATAAGCCAAACGTTCCGAAACAAATTCAAGCATTTAACATTTTTAGGAATTTAAGCCAAATGTTAATAAACATAACAAAACAAATCCAAGCGTTACACATTTTTAGCAATTTAAGCCAAACGTTTACAAACGTAACAAAACAAATCCTAACGTTTCACCTTTTTAACGATATAAGCCGAACATTTACAAACGTTACGAAACAAAACCAAACGTTTCACCTTTTTAGCAATTTAAGACAAACGTTTACAAATGCTACGAAACAAATCCAAATGTTTCACCTTTTTAGCAATTTAAGTCGAACGTTTACAAAGGTTATGAAACAAAACAAAACGTTTCACCTTTTTAGCAATTTAAGCCAAACGTTTACAAAGGTTATGAAACAAATCCAAACGTGTTACCTTTTAAGCAATTTAAGCCAAACGTTTACAAACGTTACGAAAAAAATCCAAACATTTCACCTTTTTAGAAATTTAAGCCATATATTTACAAACGTTACGAAACAAATACAAACGTTTCACATTTTTAGCGATTTAAGCCGAACGTTTACAAACGTTTAAAATGTTACGAAATAAATCCAAACGTTTCCCCTTTTTAGCAATTTAAGCCAAACGTTTACAAACAATAAGAAACAAATCAAAGCATTTCAACTTTTTAGCAATTTAAGCCAAACGTTTACAAACGTTACGAAATTTCAAACGTTTCACCTTTATAGCGATTTAATCCAAACGTTACGAAACAAATCCAAACATTTCACCTTTTTGGCGATTTAAACCAAACGTTTACAAACGTTACGAAACAAATCCAAACATTTCGCCTTTTTTGCAATCTAAGCCAAACGTTTACAAACGTTACGAAACGAATCCAAATTTTTCGTCTTTTTAGCGATTTATGCCAAACGTTTACAAATGTTGCGAAACAAATACAAACGTTTCACGGTTTTAGCGATTTAATCCAAACGTTTACAAACGTTACGAAACAAATCCAAGCGTTTCACCTTTTTAGCAATTTAAACCAAACGTTTAAAACGTTTCCCCTTTTTAGCGATTTATGCCAAACGTTTATAAATGTTACAAAACAAATACAAACGTTTCACCTTTTTAGCGATTTATGCCAAACGTTTACAAACGTTACAAAACAAATACAAACATTTCACCGTATTAGCGATTTAAGCCAAATGTTTACAAACGTTACGAAACAAATCCAAGCGTTTCACCTTTTTAGCGATTTAAACCAAACGTTTAAAACGTTGCTGTCACGACCCATTTTCATGAATCGCGACCGGCGCTAGGGTATGGGTAATGTAGTACCGAAACCCGTAGCTAGCCTTTCATTCAACACATAAACACATAAACCTGCAGAAAACCAATGCTCGGGGCAACCGAGACTTCAGCCTTAATCTAGCAGATATAATATTCAACAGATAATATAACATGCTTATCCAATTCTGAGTCTAAAAATAGGCATAACATAAATAATCCGAAATAATTACATAACATGCCAGAGCAATATAACTAGTCAGACCAATCCGACAAACAACTGTAATAATAATAAAGACGTCTAGTCAACTACTGCGGTCTAAGAATAAAATAGTTTTATAGTTCTACTAAAATAAATGGAACCTCCGAGGAAAAGTAAATGCGGAGATCACCAGACTCTCTCTAATCATAACCCTGGGAAAAATTTGGAAAACAACGGGGTCAGATATACTGAGATGAGTCTATACCACTATTTACATTTATCAAGTGAAAACCTTTAAAACTATTTAAAACATTTAATAACGATATTACGGATAATAGTTGGAACCCTAATCCACAATTCTAAATAATAATCATAATCCAATAGGTCTGGTCCCGAGAGCTGAGCTACACCGAGTTACCACTGACCACACTTATACCAGAGTCCCGAGAGCTGAGCTACACCGAGTTACTCTACCTGGTCCCGAGAGCTATGCTCACACCGAGTTACCACATTTCCATATATACCTTACCCAGATCAATACCGGTGCGCACGCAGTCCTAATGATGCCCATTAGGTAGCATGTTCCAACTAGAAGCCATAATATAAAAACAGTTCGAAATATACGTACAGTATATATATTTAATATCAAAATAACAATTTACTTAATAAAGCGGTAAATAGTAAGTACAAACTCACAGCTTGCTAGTCCACGTGAATACCGGCAAGCAACTAATCCTTGTTCGCCTCTGAAGCACGAACAGTAGACGGGTCTAGACAAATAAAATAATTATTAAAAACAGACCCTAACTCTAGAGAGTACTAGACACCACATAGGACTAGCACAAATCACACGTCGTAAATAAACAATTCAAAGCAACACAAATATACCCAAAAGATAATAACGCCCAAACAAGATAAGTCTATTGAGTTCTCACTTTAAAATCCAATTTATAAATATTATTTAATAACTTTAAATAATAAATAATTTCCAAATAGTGGGTTAGCCGAGTTATCACAAACTACCAAGCTAACCTCGCTTGTCGGATGACCCAAGTCTAATCCGACTCAAAACCTTTATCGAATATAAACCCGAGTTTATATTTATAAAACAATTTAACAAAATAATAATCCATTTTAAAAAGAGGAACTCAATAACTTCAATTCTAAGTAACCCAAGTTACAAATCAAAAACTTAATCATTTTAAGTTAATAAAAGTTTAGGGACTAAATCGTACTTTAACCAATTAGGGACTAAATTGTACTTTAGTCAATTTGATATCCGAAATCAAATTAATTGCTTTTCTTATAATTAAAACCAACTATAAAGTTATTAACCAAAAAAATCCACTTAATTAAGTTATAACATAAGTTTAGGGGCTAAGTTGTAATTTAGCCAACTTTTGACAAAACGACATTTGAAGGCAAATATAATTACCCGAGTAATTATATTAACTGTTTTATAGTTATCTATCGTTTTCACTATTTAATTTATATTCAAAAATAAAGCCCAAGTTATTAGTTTCAAGTTTAACCTTAAGGATTAATTTGTTTTAAATAAAATAAAGGAGTGATTACTTTAGCAAATTGACCATCCTCTCCAATTCAAAACCAACTAATTCCCCGCTCAAGCTTCAAATCAATAATCATCACAATTGCAAACCATGATTAACTGAGTTTAAGCCTAAACAATAGTTCATCTTCAAACATAACCCATAGGGCGATACACATGAATAAAAACAGCAATAAGAAAACAGATCATGGCCATAATACATGAGGAAGGAAAAGAGGCATCTACTGTTTGTTTAAAACGATGAATTAAAACGGTATTAACACCGATGAACAAACACGATTCAAACAAAACAAAGGTACAATACAATTCAACCAATTCCGCTAACCCAACAATCAAAGATGTTAATAAACAATCATAAAAGAATCAAAACTTGATTCAAGAGCATCGGCAGAATATCAATAAGAAACATAATTAAGATATCACACAAATACAATGAAACGGCGGCGATTGAAACGAGGTCGATTACGTACCGTTTAGCGAAAACTGAGATAGGGAAACGTAGGGAATTGAGTCTAGAACGTCTGAGATCAAACGGTTTTGATTTCGACCTAGAAACGAATGAGAACGACTCAAATTACGTAATGCCGTTTCAAAACAAAATCTGAAAATCAAAGGGATTATGAACACTTACTGAACAACAACTTTGGAGGATGATTACGGATTCAATACTCAGCGAAAGAACGAAAGAAAAGTGGTTAGGGCTACCTTGCAGCGTGATCTAGGTTTTATATGAAGAAACCGACTTAAAATAACGTAGGGAAGTGAGCCGTAAACGAGTTTGAAGTGGGCCAAACGAAAGGGTCCAAGGGAAACATTGTTTCTCGAACGGGAATGGCCTTGCAGGCCTGATTCTCGTTCGAGAATGGCCTGGTCTCGAACGAGACCAGGCCTGAACTTGGATTCTCGTTCGAGAATCCAAATTCTCGAACGAGAATTCAAATAAACTTCTTTTTTTTTTTTTGATTTAAAAAATATAATTGGTTTAACCAATAAAATCACACTCAAACCAAACAACTCGAACCAAGCCACTAATATCGAAATTACTTCAAAACGACCGGGAAAAATGTCGGAATTTAAATGTAAAAAAATGTAAAATTTTACGGGATATTACAGTTGCGAAACAAATCCAAGCGTCCAATATTTTAACCAATTTAAGCCAAATGTTTACAAACGTTACGAAACAAATCTAAACGTTTCACCTTTTTAGTGATTTAAGCCAAACCCTTACTAACGTTACAAAACAAATCCAAACGTTTAACTTTTTTAGCGATTTAAGCAGAACGTTTACAGACGTTATGAAACAAAACCAAATGTTTCACCTTTTTTCCGACTTAAGCCAAACGTTTTCAAACGTTTCGGAACAAATCCAAACGTTTCATCTTTTTAGCGATTTAAGCCAAACGTTTACAAAGGTTAGGAAACAAATCCAAAAGTTTCACCTTTTTAGCGATTTAAGCCAAAGGTTTACAAACTTTACGAAACAAATCAAAATGTTTCACTTTTTTAGCGATTTATGCCGAAGATTTACAAACTTTACGAAACAAATCCAAACGTTTCACCTTTTTACCGATTTAAGCCAAACGTTTACAAAACGTTAGGAAACAAATTCAAACATTTCACCTTTTTAGCGATTTAAGCCAAACGTTTACAAAGGTTAAGAAACAAATCCAAACGTGTTACCTATCTAGCAATTTAGGCAAAACGTTTACAAACGTTACGAAACAAATCCAAACGTTTCACCTTTTTAGTTATTTAAGCTTAACGTTTACAAAGAATATGAATCAAAACTAAATGTTTCACCTTTTTACCGATTTAAGCCAAACGTTAACAAAGGTTACGAAACAAATCTAAACGTGTCACCTTTTTAGCAATTTAAGCCAAACGTTTACAAACGTTACGAAACAAATCCAAACGTTTCACCTATTTAGCAATTTAAGCCATACGTTTACAAACGTTACGAAAAAAATACAAACGTTTCACATTTTTAGTGATTTAAGCCGAACGTTTACAAACGTTACGAAACAAAACAACACGTTTAAAACGTTACGAAACAAATACAAACGTTTCACCTTTTTAGCAATTTAAGCCAAACGTTTACAAACTATAAGAAACAAATCAAAGCGTTTCACCTTATTAGCAATTTAAGCCAAACGTTTACAAACGTTAGGAAATTTCAAACGTTTCACCTTTTTAGCGATTAAAGCCAAACGTTTAAAAACGTTACGAAACAAATCCAAATTTTTTACCTTTTAAGCGATTTAAGCCAAACGTTTACAAACATTACGAAACAAATCCAAACATTTCGCCTTTTTTGCAATCTAAGCCAAACGTTTACGAATGTTACGAAAAGAATCCAAATATTTCGCCTTTTTAGCGATTTATGCCAAACGTTTACAAACGTTACGAAACAAAACCAAACGTTTAAAACGTTACGAAACAAATCCAAGCGTTTCACCTTTTTGGCAATTTAAGCCAAATGTTTACAAACGCTACGTAACAAATCCAAGTGTTTCACCTTTTTAGCAATATAAGCCAAACGTTCCGAAACAAATTCAAGCGTTTAACATTTTTAGGAATTGAAGCCAAATGTTAATAAACATAACAAAACAAATCCAAGCGTTACACATTTTTAGCAATTTAAGCCAAACGTTTACAAACGTAACAAAACAAATCCTAACGTTTCACCTTTTTAACGATATAAGCCGAACATTTACAAACGTTACGAAACAAAACCAAACGTTTCACCTTTTTAGCAATTTAAGACAAACGTTTACAAATGCTACGAAACAAATCCAAAATTTCACCTTTTTAGCAATTTAAGTCGAACGTTTACAAAGGTTATGAAACAAAACAAAACGTTTCACCTTTTTAGCGATTTAAGCCAAACGTTTACAACGGTTATGAAACAAATCCAAACGTGTTACCTTTTCAGCAATTTAAGCCAAACGTTTACAAACGTTACGAAACAAATCCAAACATTTAAACTTTTTAGTAATTTAAGCCATACATTTACAAACGTTACGAAACAAATACAAACGTTTCACATTTTTAGCGATTTAAGCCGAACGTTTACAAACGTTTAAAATGTTACGAAATAAATCCAAACGTTTCCCCTTTTTAGCAATTTAAGCCAAACGTTTACAAACAATAAGAAACAAATCAAAGCATTTCAACTTTTTAGCAATTTAAGCCAAACGTTTACAAACGTTACGAAATTTCAAACGTTTCACCTTTATAGCGATTTAATCCAAACATTACGAAACAAATCCAAACATTTCACCTTTTTGGCGATTTAAACCAAACGTTTACAAACGTTACGAAACAAATCCAAACATTTCGCCTTTTTTGCAATCTAAGCCAAACGTTTACAAACGTTACGAAATGAATCCAAATTTTTCGTCTTTTTAGCGATTTATGCCAAACGTTTACAAATGTTACGAAACAAATACAAACGTTTCACGGTTTTAGCGATTTAAGCCAAACGTTTACAAACGTTACGAAACAAATCCAAGCGTTTCACCTTTTTAGCAATTTAAACCAAACGTTTAAAACGTTTCCCCTTTTTAGCGATTTATGCCAAACGTTTATAAACGTTACAAAACAAATACAAACGTTTCACCTTTTTAGCGATTTATGCCAAACGTTTACAAACGTTAAAAAACAAATACAAATGTTCCACCGTATTAGCGATTTAAGCCAAATGTTTACAAACATTACGAAACAAATCCAAGCGTTTCACCTTTTTAGCGATTTAAACCAAACGTTTAAAACGTTGCGAAACAAATCCAAGCGTCCAATATTTTAACCAATTTAAGCCAAATGTTTACAAACGTTACGAAACAAATCTAAACGTTTCACCTTTTTAGTGATTTAAGCCAAACCCTTACTAACGTTACAAAACAAATCCAAACGTTTCACTTTTTTAGCGATTTAAGCAGAACGTTTACAGACGTTATGAAACAAAACCAAATGTTTCACCTTTTTTCCGACTTAAGCCAAACGTTTTCAAACGTTTCGGAACAAATCCAAACGTTTCATCTTTTTAGCGATTTAAGCCAAACGTTTACAAAGGTTAGGAAACAAATCCAAAAGTTTCACCTTTTTAGCGATTTAAGCCAAAGGTTTACAAACTTTACGAAACAAATCAAAATGTTTCACCTTTTTAGCGATTTATGCCGAAGATTTACAAACTTTACGAAACAAATCCAAACGTTTCGCCTTTTTACCGATTTAAGCCAAACGTTTACAAAACGTTAGGAAACAAATTCAAACATTTCACCTTTTTAGCGATTTAAGCCAAACGTTTACAAAGGTTAAGAAACAAATCCAAACGTGTTACCTATCTAGCAATTTAGGCAAAACGTTTACAAACGTTACAAAACAAATCCAAACGTTTCACCTTTATAGTTATTTAAGCTTAACGTTTACAAAGAATATGAATCAAAACTAAATGTTTCACCTTTTTACCGATTTAAGCCAAACGTTAACAAAGGTTACGAAACAAATCTAAACGTGTCACCTTTTTAGCAATTTAAGCCAAACGTTTACAAACGTTACGAAACAAATCCAAACGTTTCACCTATTTAGCAATTTAAGCCATACGTTTACTAACGTTACGAAAAAAATACAAACGTTTCACATTTTTAGCGATTTAAGCCGAACGTTTACAAACGTTACGAAACAAAACAACACGTTTAAAACGTTACGAAACAAATACAAACGTTTCACCTTTTTAGCAATTTAAGCCAAACGTTTACAAACTATAAGAAACAAATCAAAGCGTTTCACCTTATTAGCAATTTAAGCCAAACGTTTACAAACGTTAGGAAATTTCAAACGTTTCACCTTTTTAGCGATTTAAGCCAAACGTTTACAAACGTTACGAAACAAATCCAAAAATTTTACCTTTTAAGCGATTTAAGCCAAACGTTTACAAACGTTACGAAACAAATCCAAACATTTCGCCTTTTTTGCAATCTAAGCCAAACGTTTACGAATGTTACGAAAAGAATCCAAATATTTCGCCTTTTTAGCGATTTATGCCAAGCGTTTACAAACGTTACGAAACAAAACCAAACGTTTAAAACGTTACGAAACAAATCCAAGCGTTTCACCTTTTTGGCAATTTAAGCCAAATGTTTACAAACGCTACGTAACAAATCCAAGTGTTTCACCTTTTTAGCAATATAAGCCAAACGTTCCGAAACAAATTCAAGCGTTTAACCTTTTTAGGAATTTAAGCCAAATGTTTACAAACGATACAAAACAAATCCAAGCGTTTCACCTTTTTAGCAATGTAAGCCAAACGTTTACAAACGTTACGAAACAAATCCAAATGTTTCACCTTTTTAGCAATATAAGACGAACGTTTACAAACGTTATGAAACAAAACCAAACGTTACGAAACAAATCCAAACATTTCACCTTTTAAGCGATTAAAGCCAAACGTTTACACACGTTACGAAACAAATCCAAAGATTTCGCCTTTTTTGCAATCTTAGCCAAACGTTTACAAATGTTACGAAACGAATCCAAATGTTTCACCTTTTTAGCGATTTATGCCAAACATTTACAAATGTTACGAAACAAAATCAAACGTTTAAAAAGTTACGAAAGAAATCCAAGCGTTTCACTTTTTAGCAATTTAAGCCACATGTTTACAAACATTAAGAAACAAATCCAAGCGTTTCACCTTTTTAGCAATTTAAGCCAAACGTTTCGAAACAAATTCGAGCCTTTAACCTTTTTAGGAATTTAAGTCAAAGTTTTACAAACGTTACAAAAAAAATCCAAGCATTTCAACTTTTTAGCAATTTAAGCCAAACGTTACGAAACAAATCCAAACGTTTCACCTTTTTAGCGATATAAGCCGAACGTTTACAAACGTTACGAAACAAAACCAAACGTTTAACCTTTTTAGCAATTTAAGCCAAACGTTTACAAACGTTACGAAACAAATCCAAATGTATCCCCATTTTAGTGATTTAAGCAAAACTTTTAAAACTTTACGAAACAAATCCAAATATTTCACCTTTTTAGCGATTTATGCCAAACGTTTAAACACGTTATGAAACAAATCCAAACGTTTCACCTTTTTAGCGATTTATGCCAAAGGTTTACAAACGTTACGAAACAAATCCAAACTTTTCACCTTTTTAGCGATTTATGCCAAACGTTTACCAACGTTACGAAGCAAATCGAAAAGTTTCATCTTTTAGCGATTTAAGCCAAACATTTACAAACGTTACGAAACAAATCCAAACGTTTCACCTTTTTAGCGATTTAATTCAAATATTTACAAACGTTACGAAACAAAACCAAACGTTTCACCTTTTATTGATTTATTCCAAACATTTCACCTTTTTAGCAATATTAGCCAAACGTTTACAAACGTTTCGAAACAAATCCAAGCGTTTCACCTTTTTAGCAATTTAAGCCAAACATTTACAAACGTTACGAAACAAATCCAAACGTTTCAACTTCTTAGCGATTTAAGCCAAACGTGTAGAAATGTTACGAAACAAATCCAAACGTTTCACCTTTAAAGCAATATAAGCAAAACGTTTACAAACGTTACAAAACAAATCGAAATGTTTCACCTTCTTAGCGACTTTAGCCAAACATTTACAAACGGTACAAAACAATCCTAAACTTTTCACCTTTTTAGCGATTTAAGGAAAACGTTTACTAACGTTACGAAACAAAACCAAATGTTTCACCTTTTTAGCGATTTAAGCCAAACGTTTACAAACGTTACGAAACAAATCCAAACATTTTACCTTTTTAGCGATTTAAGGCAAACGTTTACAAACGCTACGAAACAAAACCAAACTTAACACCTTTTTAGCGATTTAAGCCAAACGTTTACAAACGCTTAAGCCAAACGTTTACAAACGTTACAAAACAAATCCAAACGTTTCACCTTTTTAGATATTTGTGCCAAACGTTTACAAAGGTTGCGAAACAAATCCAAACGTGTCACCTTTTTAGCAATTTAAGCAAAACGTGTACAAATTTTACGAAACAAATCCTAACGTTCTCCTTTTTAGCGATTTAAGCCAAACGATTACAAACTTTCTAAAACAAATCCTGTAATACCCCGTAAATTTTCAGCGTTTTTCCGACAAATTTTCCCATCGTTTTGAAGTAAAAATTTAAGTTAATGGTCGGGTTCGTGTTGGTTCGTGAGTGGGTAAATTTGTGGTTCAACCATTTAAGATTTTTAAATCAAAAAAAGAAAAAAGGGGTTCTCGAACGAGAACCAAGCCCAAATGGGCTGTTCTCGTTCGAGAACATCGCAGGCCCTTACGAGCCTTGCGTCCGGCCCTCTTCCATCACGATTCTAACCTATATTCACTCGATATTTAAGGACGTTTTCTAAATAGAAAATATTCACCACGCTGCAAATAAACCCTAGCCGTCTTCCTCTTGTTCATTCGCTGAGAATCGAAGCTGTAATCGTCCTTCAAAGTCGCTGCCTCGGTAAGTTCTTTAATTCGTCAGATTTCAGTTTTTGTATTAAACGGCAATTCCATATTTTTGATCGTCCTCTCTCGTTTCTAGATCGAAATTGGCTTCGTTTGATCCCGTGGATTCTAGACTTGAGTATCTTCGATCCCCCACCTCATTTTCGTTGAACGGTACGCTATCGATCTCGTTCCATTCGCTGTACGGTTTCCGTTTTGAGTTATTATAATTCTGTTTTGGGTAGTTAGAGTTACTGCCGATGCTTCTCTCCCTTTTTGTCCATGATGTTCTTGTTTGATGGCTATGAATTCATTGATATGCTTAGTAGTTAATAGTTTAAAGCTTTCGGATTGAGTTATACCAAACGTTATGAAACAATTCCAAACGTTTCCCCTTTTTAGCAATTTAAGTCAAACGTTTACAAACTATAAGAAACAAATCAGAGCGTTTCACCTTTTTAGCAATTTAAGCAAAACGTTTACAAACGCTACGAAATTTCAAACGTTTACAAACGTTACGAAACAAATCCAAACATTTTACCTTTTAAGCGATTTAAGCCAAACATTTACAAACGTTACGAAACAAATCCAAACATTTCGCCTTTTTTGCAATCTAAGCCAAACGTTTACAAACGTTACGAAAAGAATACAAATGTTTTGCCTTTTTAGCGATTTATGCCAAACGTTTACAAACGTTACGAAACAAAGCCAAACGTTTAAAATGTTACGAAACAAATCCAAGCGTTTCACCTTTTTGGCAATTTAAGCCAAATGTTTACAAACGCTACGAAACAAATCCAAGCGTTTCCACTTTTTAGAAATATAAGCCAAACGTTCCGAAACAAATTCAAGCGTTTAACCTTTTTAGGAGATTAAGCCAAAAGTTTACAAACGATACAAAACAAATCCAAGCGTTTCACCTTTTTAGCAATGTATGTCAAACGTTTACAAACGTTACGAAACAAATCCAAACGTTTCACCTTTTTAGTGATATAAGACGAACGTTTACAAACGTTACGAAAGAAAACCAAACATTGCGAACCAAATCCAAACATTTCACCTTTTAAGCGACTAAGGCCAAACATTTACAAACGTTACGAAATAAATCCAAACATTTCACCTTTTTGCAATCTTAGACAAACATTTACAAACGTTTACAAACGGTCCGAAACGAATCCAAATGTTTCGCCTTTTTAGCGATTTATGCCAAACGTTTACAAACATTACGAAACAAAACCAAACGTTTAAAAAGTTACGAAACAAATCCAAGCGTTTCACTTTTTAGCAATTTAAGCCACATGTTTACAAACGTTAAGAAACAAATCCAAGCATTTCATCTTTATAGCAATTTAATTTAAACGTTCCGAAACAAATTCAAGCGTTTAACCTTTTTAGGACTTTAAGCCAAATGTTTACAAGCGTTACAAAACAAATCCAAGAGTATCACCTTTTTAGCAATTTAAGCCAAACGTTTACAATCGTTACGAAACAAATCCAAACGTTTCACCTTTTTATGGATATAAGCCGAATGTTTACAAACGTTACGAAACAAAACCAAACGTTTCACCTTTTTAGCAATTTAAGCCGAACGTTTACAAACGTTACGAAACAAATCCAGACGTTTCCCCATTTTAGTGATTTAAGCAAAACGTTTAAAACGTTGCGAAACAAATCCGAATATTTCACCTTTTTAGCGATTTATGCCAAACGTTTACACACGTTACGAAACAAATCCAAACGTTTCACCTTTTTAGCGATTTATGCCAAAGGTTTACAAACGTTACGAAACAAATCCAAACGTTTCACCTTTTTAGCAATTTATGCCAAACGTTTACAAACGTTACGAAGAAAATCCAAGCGTTTCATGTTTTTAGCAATTTAAGCCAAACGTTTACAAACGTTTCGAAACTAATCCAAGCGTTTCACCTTTTTAGCAATTTAAGCCAACCTTTACTGTCACGAACCATTTTCATGAATCGCGACCGACGCTAGGGTATGGGTATGGTTGTACCAAAACCCGTAGCTAGCCTTGCGGATAAACAACAATAAGATAAACCTGCAAGAAAACCAATGCTCGGGGGCAACCGAGACTTCAGCCTAGTTCTAGCAGTTCATAATATTCAACATAATTTAATAAATACTCGTACAACTACGAGTCTCTAAGATGGCTTATATATAAATAAATTAGAATAACAGTATAACATGCCATAGCAATATATCGAGTCAAACCTATCCGACAAACAACTAGAATATAATAATGACTTCTAGTTACTACTGCGGTCTAAGAATAAAACAGTTTAATAACTTTATTAAAATAAATGGAACCTCCTAGGAAAGAAAAGAATCGGAGATCAGCCGACACTCTCAAATCATAACCCTGGGAAAAATTAGGAAAACAACGAGGTCAGATATACTGAGATGAGTTTATACCGCTATTTACATTTATCAAGTGAAAAACCTTTAAAACCGTTTAAAACATTTATGATAGCATTACGTTTAATAGTTGGAACCCTAATCCACAATACTAATATAACCATAATCCATTTGGCCTGGTCCCAAGAGCTGAGCTGCACCGAGTTACTCTACTGTTCCCGAGAGCTATGCTCACACCGAGTTACCACCACATTTCCACATACCTTATCTAGATCAATACCGGTGCGCACGCAGTCCTAATGATGCCCATTAGGTAGCATGTTCCAACTAGAATCCATAATGATAAAACAGTTCGAAATATACGTACAATATATATTTATATATTAAAATAACAATTTACTTAATAAAGCGATAAATAGTAAGTACAAACTCACTGCTTGCTAATCCACGTGATAACCGGCAAGCAACTAATCTTGGTTCGCCTCTGAAGCATGAACAGTAGACGGGTCTAGACAAATAAAATAATTATTAAAAACAGACCCTAACTCTAAAGAGTACTAGACACCACATAGGACTAGCACAAGTAACACGTCGGAATTAAACAATCCATAACAACACAAAATACCCAATAGGTAGTAAAGCCCAATTAATACAAGTCTATTGAGTTCTTGCTTTAAAATCCAATTTATAAATATTATTTAATAATCTTTAAATAATAATAAATTTTCAAATAGTGAGTTAGCCAAGTTAGCAATAACTACCAAGCTAACTTCACTTGTCGGGTGACCCAAGTCTAACCCGACTCCAAACGTTTATCAAATATAAACCCGAGTATATATTTATAAAATAATTCGATAAAATAGTAATCCATTTAAAAGGCAGAACTCAATAACTTAAATTTCAAGTAATCCAAGTTACTACCCAAAAACCTAACCATTTTAAGTTTATAAGAGTTTAGGGCTAAACTGTACTTTAGCCAATTAGGGACTAAACTGTACTTTAGCCAATTAGGGATTAAAATGTACCTTAGCCATTTTAATTTTCAAAATCAAATCAATTATTCGATCTCAATTTACTAATTTATAATTCAATCAAAAATCCAAAAGTTATCTAATAGATAAAAATTAACTTGAATAAGTCTTTTAGAAATTTTAGGGGCTAAACTGCAATTTAGCCAAATTGACATTACAATTAAAATTACATATACTCGAGTAATTATATTAATTTAAGTTATAAAAAGTTAACGTATACAAATTGTCTATTTAAAATCAAATTTATTATCGAAACAAAATGGAAATAACTTAAAGGATCTAATTAATTCAAACAAAACAATTTAATGGTAAAAGTGGCTAATAAGCCATCTTCTTCTTCATTCAAAAAGAATCATCCCCGCCACCATTACTTTCAACCATAACTCCATTTATCCTTAATGATTCAACACCAAAACTTAACCAAATGATACCTAATGCTAATGATATCAATGAAATCAATAGAGATGGCAGTCAAATCATGAACACCCGAAATCAAGAAAACGAAATAAGCAAGACGGAGGAGGATGACGATCATCGAAAGCAATTATCTTACCAAATCAATCTAATCAGCTATTTACAACCTAACAACAAACTAATCCCTCAATAAATCATTCATACCATAGCATTAAACAAAGAAAAAGCAACAACAGAAACATATACAACCAAGAACAGTGAAAAACAAACTCAAAACAATAAACCGTACGGCGATTGAAACGAGATCGATAGCGTACCGTTCAACGAAAACAAGATGGGGAAACGTAGGTACGCGAGTCTAGAATCTCCGGGATCAAACAAAATCAGTTTCGATCCAGAAACGGAGGAGAACGATCAAAAATACGTAATGCCGTTCGAAAGTAAAAGCTGAAATTTAAGGATCAAAGAAGCTTACCGGAACAACAACTTTGAGGGATGATTAAAAATTCTCCCCAACTAATTAAAAATTCGTCCACAAATTTAAAACAAAACTACTGACGTAAAACATAGCGAAAAGTTTTTATAACAAGTTAAACAAAAGCACCTAACCGTCGTGAAACCTCAAAATATACTTCCACTAAGCAATCACAAAAGCAAAACCATTAAATAAGTTAAACACTATTGAGCTCTATTTTAAAAACATAGTCCGAAAACTTTTTCAAACCATCTTGTAAAGCTTAGATAAAAACAAGATAGTACTTAGCCGAGTCAACCAAGACTTCCAAGCTTACAACACGTGTCGGGCGACCCAAGTCTATCCCGACCCAGGAAAACCATAGTATAAACCCCGATGTTTAAAATCCAAAATTTCATTTTATAAAACAACATGAAGTTTGAAGAGCAACGGAACCCAATATTATTTAACTAGTGAAAAAGTTTCATATATCGAACAATCTTAAAAGGTCACAAAGCTGTAATGCTATCTTCCCTTTAACATAAAGTAATAACACCACTTCCAGGTGAAATCAACGAGGTAAAACAAACTCCCCCACACAAAACTCAACTGAACTACTAAGGATAACCAAAAACGAACCTCAAATCTCAAATCCGAAACTGATTTGCAATATAACTATTGCAACACACATTTCTAACAATTAGGTGCTCAAACTAATAATCACACAATTATTCAACTGAGAGTCACTACTACTCTATACCGGAGTGGATTCCAAAACCAGCTCGAAATTCAACTATTATGAAATCCTTAATGTCAAATATAGGATTAAGCGCTAATTCCAACTATAGTTCTACAATTCCAAACTCTTTTGCCTCAAACAAAAACAAGGATACTGCAAACATAGCTGATAAAATCTATCGATCTAAAACAATATCTTACTTCCATTTATAACATCTCGACATCAAAATAATCGATAACAAAACCCAATAAACTTCAGATAATATTTCGGTTCCACAATGACACTATAATAATCATTCAATCCTGATGATTAATACTAACTCAATAATACCATTAACCTGTGAATCATACAACACAAAACGCATACCGTTTTCCCAAGAAAACGTGAACTTGACTCATAATAATAGAATCTTCATATTAGCAATAAACAATCTCCATTATAATGATTCCTCCAATCATTTAGAGCATAATGCCCCAACCTAACTAATCATCGACTACATCTCACTTAATTACTCAACCTTAAATTTTGTCGCTCACACCAAGGGTTAAACCACCGACCCAAACATTACTATAATGTCAATTTATAACTAAATCGATCAACCAACCATGGTTGTCGAAACCTATTAACCGCGATTCTTTATTCTCAAATCAACTATCGCATATTACCAAGTCGAACTCAAATTCTCAAAATTATTCAATCAATTGACTATAACCTCGTATACAGCGAGAGATCATAACGACCAGTTTACTACGACGGGATAGTTATGCTCAAAACCAACCCCTGTGGGTATAAAATCTTTTAACACGAAATATTTTATATACAAAAATTTTCCACTTTGTTTAGAAGACTCTACGTCCTACACCTCCTTTTTCATTCGAAATTGAAATACCTTTACCGTTGAAAAACCATCGGTTTCGCAAACCCTTGAAAAATTTCAGAACCTCCACATTTAAATCCGAAATTTCCTCTTACTTTCCAATACATTTGCAAATCTATAAAACAGTTTAACTGACAAAATTTATGTTCTCTTTAATTCAAACTTGCTAAAAACTTTTTAATTAGTTTATACTTTAAAGGCCAAAAGTGGCCAAATCCTCCGTATTGAAAATACACATTGATGTTTCAAACATTCCAAAATTTTAAATCGCTTCTATATTTTCTAAAAAAAAAACACAATTTGAAGAAATCGCTCAAGCAGAAAATCTATTATCCCTTTTTGAATCAATTTTTTTTTTAAAAAAGAATATCTCCCTTTCCTCAGAAAAGTGAAATCAGCAATATAAATTTCTTGTTTATAAACATACCTTTATATCAGTATACCAGAAATATTTATGGACTATATCAAATCTTGAAGATAAGGTCTCTTTTTGAAAAAAAAAATACAGTGTATACTTACACATTAGCATAACCAACATCCTTAATCCACAAATTCTTAAATCACAAATCAGAAATTATCACTAAAGCCTTCTATTCTTAATCTAACCATACACCGTACTTGGTACAACTAAATCTCGAGTGAAACCTCAAACCGTCCCTACTTATAACCACAAGATTTGATTCTACAGACCAATCACTCACAACATAAACGTCCAATAACCATCACCATCATCACAGAGTATTTGTCTAGCTACCTTTCGGTAATAGCTTCATAATAATTTGAAATCCAACAACTTTATAAATAAATATATCACAATGTGACTCGCGAGTTCGTTTCAAAACATCTTTCTCAAAACACTTTCTCGATAAAATCCATTTTACATAATTGTGCGCCAGGGTGATGATACCTCTCATCCCCAAAGAGTTGCATCCAACCCTGATCATTTCTATGCACGTGATGCATGTACTATTATTCATGTATCAATTATTAATTTATCTATTCTTTAGTGAACACACTCGGTGCTCAATGCAATCCTATTCGTGACATTCAAAATGTATGTTTATGATATGTCTGGGCACAATTACGTGTTGAAAATATTTCAAATATTTTAACAATTCAACCTTTGAAACCAAATTCTCGATAAAATATTTGCTAGACGCTACACTCTGTGAGATGTGCACTCGATAACCTCAAAATATTTCTCAAATTTCTTACTTGCAACCTAGCAACACTCGATGCTATATAACAATTCAACCTAAAATTCTATTACAACTCTACCATATAAGATATCCCACTAACCTCAATTCATGTTGAGCTTATTCCCAAAGAGTATAGCACATAAAAATACGTTCCTATAAAAGTTACCGCCTGCTCCTGCATCGCATCCTCAGACTTGATGGAAACACCTGTGTATTAATACACCGGTCTATCTTCTAGGTTCAGAGTTTCCAATATCCGTTCTAGGATAATCAGAAATCATCAGCCAATCCAAGGAAATACTTCCCTCGTCTTCCTCGATATCGAAACCCAAGGATTTCGATCCACGAATCATATATCAAGGTAAGCCAACCTTGACCAGATGAAATAAATCATCAACGTGCTAATTCACACAAAGAGACAAAACAAGCAATCAACGTAATCCAACCAAACTTGTGAGATACTCAACGCAGTTAAACCAAAAATTATTCTGATTTCTACAACTGTAAATCACGTAAGCATGCCTTAAACAAAATTAAACCAACATACTTTATAAATGAAACCAGGACATGGTACAACAAGTTTGAATTTTCATAACAAATCATTTTGTAACATATAATCTTTCAAGAAAACGCTTCAAAATTTATTTTGAAATTTAAAGTCAAATACGAAAACTTCCAAATTTTGTTGAGCCCCACGCTTAAAACAAAATCATTGTCTGTAAAAGTCTCTGCTTATTTATCAATTTCTTCAAAACGGATACCAAAGTATCTCAAACAATAAAATCATCGAGCTACCCGAGTCATTACAACTACCAAGCTCAACTCTAAAATTTGGGTGACCCAAGTCGAACCCAAAACAACCGTTTATAAAACATATTCAAAATATCTGTCAATCCGGAAAAATTATGTTAATAAAAATTCCATCCTTTCAAAATTTGGGAGCTCAACTTAAACCAACCGCTAAACAGTAATTTAAAACTCAAGTTAGAAATCATTAATCTCAGACAACCATTTTATAAATCCCAAAAATTTAAAAATGCTAACATACAACAACATGGTCAAATAACTTCAACGTTAAATTCTCCAATCAATGACTCATCTCTTAAAGATATCTTTTTGAAATCATCGTTTGTTAACATCAAAACAAACATAATATTTCAAAATACAAGAATTTCTTTTTTTTTTCTGGTAACTTAACCAAAAATCAACATTTTTAAGAATTAAAAATCAAACCTCTTTTATGATTCTGTGTCAAAACACAATTAAAACAAAACCACTTTTCTTAATGAAAACCCTTAAAGAAACATGTGGTCAAACCATATATGACCACAAAACACGTTTTAAAGTTTAACTCAAAATTCCTTTACTAGAAAACGAGGCTAACGCCCAAATGTATCCTCATAGGTGTCAGCGTATATAGCACCCAACAATTACGGCCAAAGTCAAGATGTACTACCACATAATCCATTGTTATTAATCATTAGTTGCATAAAGCCAAAGTTTATCAAACAACATCATACCCAAGTATGAGTTTTAAAAAAATTCACCAACCTAAGATTTTCCGAGAAATCGAAAGCAATAATAATCACACAAGCGAAATAACCTCAACTTCATATAAGACAGCAATTGACATCCAAGTGAAATAAATTGTCAGACATAGCATCAATACCAAATAAAGACTGACAGACATCACCTATAGGATGTAGGCTGAAAGTTTGAAAATAAAAGATGACGTTTTAAAAGACAAGACACGAATCCTAATTCCGCAGTAGTTCCTAAGACACAACAACACTTAACAGAGTAAACACATAGCATGCGCATGGCCTTGGTTTGAAACCAAAGCTCTGATACCAAGTTTGTCACGACCCATTTTCATGAATCGCGACTGGCGCTAGGGTATGGGTATGGTTGTACCAAAACCCGTAGCTAGCCTTGCGGATAAACAACAATAAGATAAACCTGCAAGAAAAACAATGCTCGGGGGCAACTGAGACTTTAGCCTAGTTCTAGCAGTTCATAATATTCAACATAATTTAATAAATACTCGTACAACTACGAGTCTCTAAGATGGCTTATATATAAATAAATCAGAATAACAGTATAACATGCCATAGCAATATATCGAGTCAAACCTATCCGACAAACAACTAGAATATAATAATGTCTTCTAGTTACTACTGCGGTCTAAGAATAAAAAAGTTTAATAACTTTGTTAAAATAAATGGAACCTCCTAGGAAAGTAAAGAATCGGAGATCAGCTGACTCTCTCAAATCATAACCCTGGGAAAAATTGGGAAAACAACGGGGCCAGATATACAGAGATGAGTTTATACCAATATTTACATTTGTCAAGTGGAAAACCTTTAAAACCGTTTAAAACATTTATGACAGCATTACGTTTAATAGTTGGAACCCTAATCCACAATACTAATATAACCATAATCCATTTGGCCTGGTTCCGAGAGTTGAGCTACACCGAGTTACCACCGACCACTCTTAATTCATAACCAGAGTCCCGAGAGCTGAGCTACACCGAGTTACTCTACTGGCCCCGAGAGCTATGCTCACACCGAGTTACCACCACATTTCCACATACCTTATCTAGATCAATACCGGTGCGCACGCAATCCTAATGATGCCCATTAGGTAGCATGTTCCAACTAGAAGCCATAATGATAAAACAGTTCGAAATATACGTACAATATATATTTATATATTAAAATAACAATTTACTTAATAAAGCGGTAAATAGTAAGTACAAACTCACTGCTTGCTAATCCACGTGATAACCGGCAAGCAACTAATCCTGGTTCGCCTCTGAAGCACGAACAGTAGATGGGTCTAGACAAATAAAATAATTATTAAAAACAGACCCTAACTCTAGAGAGTACTAGACACCACATAGGACTAGCACAAGTAACACGTCGGAATTAAACAATCCATAACAACACAAAATACCCAATAGGTAGTAAAGCCCAATTAATACAAGTCTATTGAGTTCTTGCTTTAAAATCCAATTTATAAATATTATTTAATAATCTTTAAATAATAATAAATTTTCAAATAGTGAGTTAGCCGAGTTACTTATATCTACCAAGCTAACTTCACTTGTCCGGTGACCAAGTCTAACTCGACTCCAAACGTTTATCAAATATAAACCCGAGTTTATATTAATAAAATAATTCGATAAAATAGTAATCCATTTAAAAGGCAGAACTCAATAACTTAAATTTCAAGTAACCCAAGTTACTACCCAAGAACCTAACCATTTTAAGTTTATAAGAGTTTAGGGCTAAACTGTACTTTCGCCAATTAGGGACTAAACTGTACTTTAGCTAATTAGGGACTAATCTGTACCTTAGCCATTTTAATTTTCAGAATCAAATTAATTATTCGATCTCAATTTACTAATTTATAATGCAATCAAAAATCCAAAAGTTATCCAATAGATAAAACTTAACTTGAATAAGTCTTTTAGAAACTTTAGGGGTTAAACTTCAATATAGCCAAATTGACATTACAATTAAAATTACATATAATTACCCGAGTAATTATATTAATTTAAGTTATAAAAATTTAACGTATACAAATTGTCTATTTAAAATCAAAGTTATTATCGAAACAAATGGAAATAACTTAAAGAATCTAATTAATTCAAACAAAACAATTTAATGATCAAAGTGGCTAATAAGCCATCTTCTTCTTCATTCAAAAAGAATCATCCCCGCCACCATTACTCTCAACCATTACTCCATTTATCCTTAATGATTCAACACCAAAACTTAATCAAAGGATACCTAATGCTAATGATATCAATGAAATCAACAGAGATGGCAGTCAAATCATGAACACCCGAAATCAAGAAAACGAAATAAGCAAGACAGAGGAGGATGACGATCATCGAAAGCAATTATCTTACCAAATCAATCTAAACAGCTATTTACAACCTAACAACAAACTAATCCCTCAATAAATCATTCATACCATAGTATTAAACAAAGGAAAAGCAACGGCAGAAACATATACAAACAAGAACAGTGAAAAACAAACTCAAAACGATAAACCGTACGGCGATTGAAACGAGATCGATAGCGTACCGTTCACCAAAAAAAAGATGGGGAAATGTAGGTACGCGAGTCTAGAATCTCCGGGATCAAACGGAATCAGTTTCGATCCAGAAACGGAGGAGAACGATCAAAATTACGTAATGCCGTTCGAAAGTAAAAACTGAAATTTAACGATCAAAGAAGCTTACCGGAACAACAACTTTGAGGGATGATTGCAGCAACGTTTCTCAGTGAAAATGGATGTTAAAGATGTCTAAGGTTTGTTTGTAGTGTGGAGAATAGATTAGGGTTGAATTTCAGGTATTTAAGTAGGTCGAATAGGTTAGAAACGAGTGAGGAAAATGCCCCCACGCAAGGGTGGAGCTGGTCTCGAACGAGACCAGCTGATAACAGCCATGGTCTCGTTCGAGAATTGTAATTCTCCAACGAGACTAGCTGATTTCAGCTAGAGTGTCGTTCGAGAATACAATTCTCGAACGAGACCGGCCTCATTTGGCACAGGTCTCGCTCGAGACCTGTGTTGTGCCGAATAAAATTTTATTTGGCCCATGGGCCAAACCCCTATGGGCCAACCAAACCCACATAAGGTTTAAATCAAACCCAACAAAAATCCTACACAAAAACAAACGAACCACGATACCGAGAACGACTCAAATTATTTCCGAAAACTAAATTAAAATTTAACAAAAACAAATTCGGGGATATTACATTTACAAACATTACGAAGCAAATCCAAACGTTTCACCTATTTAGCGATTTAAGCCAAACATTTACAAACGGTACGAAACAATTCCAAACTGTTCACCTTTTTAGCGATTTAAGGCAAACGTTTACAAAATGTTACGAAACAAAACCAAACTTTTCACCTTTTTAGCGATATAAGCCAAACGTTTACAAACGTTACGAAATAAATCCAAATGTTTTACCTTTTTAGCAATTTAAGCCGAACGTTTACAAACGCTACGAAACAAAACCAAACGTTTCCCCTTTTTAGAGATTTAAGCCAAACGTTTACAAACGTTACAAAACAAATCCAAACGTTTCACCTTTTTAAATATTTAAGCCAAACGTTTACAAAGGTTGCGAAACAAATCCAAATGTGTCACCGTTTTAGCAATTTAAGAAAAACGTTTACAAATGTTACGAAACAAATACAAAAGTTTCTCCTTTTTAGCGATTTAAGCCAAAAGTTTACAAACTTTATAAACAACTCCAAACGTTCCCTCATTTTAGCGATTTATGCCAAACGTTTCATCTTTTTTGTGATTTAAGCCAAACGTTTACAAACGTTACGAAACAAATACAAATGTTTTACCTTTTTAGCGATTTAAGCCAAACATTTACAATGGTTACGAAACAAATCCAAACGTGTCACCTTTTTTAGCAATTTAGGCAAAACGTTTATAAACGTTACGAAACAAATCCAAATGTTTCACCTTTTTAACGATTTAAGCCAAAAGTTAACAAAGGTTACGAAACAAAACCAAACATTTCAACTTTTTAGCGATTTAAGCCAAACATTTACAAACGTTAGGAAACAAATCAAAAAGATTCATCTTTTTAGCAATTTAAGCCAAACGTTTACAAACGTTACAAAAAAATCCAAACGTTTCATTTTTTTAGCGATTTAAGCCAATTGTTTACAAATGTTTCGAAACAAATCCAAACGTTTCACCTTTTTAGTGATTGAAGCTTAACGTTTACAAATGATACGAAACAAATCCAAACGTTTCGAAACAAATAAAAATGTTTAAAAACGTTACGAAACAAATCCAACTGTCTCACATTTTTAGCAATTTAAGCCACACGTTTACAAACGTTACGAAACAAATCCAAACGTTTCCCCTTTTTAGAGATTTAAGCCAAACGTTTACAAACATTACGAAACAAATCTAAACGTTTCACCTTTTTAGAGATTTAAGCAAAAGGTTTACAAACGTTTCTAAACAAATCCAAGAGTTTCACCTTTTTAGCGATTTAAGCCAAACTTTTACAAACGTTACGAAACAAATCCAAGGGTTTCACCTTTTTAGCGATTGAAGTCAAACGTTTATAAACATTATGAAACAAATCCAAGCGTTTCACCTTTTTAGCAATTTAAGCCAAACGTTTACAAACATTACGAAACAAATCCGAGTGTTTCACCTTTTTAGCGATTTATTCCAAACGTTTACAAACGTTACAAACAAATCCAACTGTTTCACCTTTTTAGCGATTTATGCCAAATGTTTACAAACGTTACGAAACAAATCCAAACGTTTCGCGTTTTTAGCGATTTAAGCCAAACGTTTACAAACATTACAAAACAAATCCAAATGTTTCCCCTTTTTACCGATTTAAGCCAAACATTTACAAATATTACGAAACATATCCAAACGTTTAACCTTTTTAGTGATTTAAGTCAAACGTTAACAAAATGTTACGAAACAAATCCGACTGTTTCGCCTTTTTAGCAATTTAAGCTAAATGTTTACAAACGTTACGAAATAAATCCAAACGTTTGCCTTTTTAGCAATTTAAGCCAAACGTTTACAAAAGTTATGAAACAAATCAAAACGTTTCACCTTTTTAGCGATTTAAGCCAAACGTTTACAAACTCTATGAAACCAAACCAAACATTTAAAACGTTACGAAACAAATCCAAACGTTTCACATTTTTAGCGATTTAAGCCAAACCTTTATAAACGTTACGAAATAAAACCAAGCGTTTCAACTTTTTAGCAATTTAAGACAAACGTTTACAAATGTTACGAAACAAATCCAAGTGATTCAAGCCAAACATTTACAAAAATTACAAAACAAATCCAAACGTTTCCACTTTTTACCGATTTATGCCAAGTATTTACAAATATTACGAAACATATCCAAACGTTTAACCTTTTTAGTGATTTAAGCCAAACGTTTACAAACGATACGAAACAAATCCAAATGTTTCCCCTTTTTAGCGATTTAAGCCAAACATTTACAAACGTTACAAAAAAAATCCAAACGTTTCATCTTTTTAGCGATTTATGCCAAAAGTTTACAAACGTTACGAAACAAATCCAAACACTTCACCTTTTTAGTGATTGAAGCTAAACGTTTACAAATGTTATGAAACAAAAATGCAAACGTTTCGGAACAATTAAAATGTTTAAAACGTTTTGAATCAAATCCAACTGTTTCACCTTTTTAGCTATTTAAGCCAAACCTTTACAAACTTTACGAAACAAATCCAAGCATTTCACCTTTTTAGCAATTGAAGTCAAACGTTTACAAACGCTACGAAACAAATCCAAGCGTTTCACTTTTTTAGCGGTTGAAGTCAAATATTTACAAACATTACGAAACAAATCCAAGCGTTTCACCTTTTTAACAATTTAAGCCAAATGATTATTCCATTTTCAGCATCGTAATTGATTCATATATGGAATTAGATTTTAAAAAGGTGAAATATTTGGATTGGTTACGAAACAAAATCAAACGTTTGGTTTAAATAGCTAAAATAGGGAAACGTTTGGATTTGTTTCGTAACCTTTGTAAACATTTGGCTTAAATCGCTAAGAAGGGGAAATGTTTGGATTTGTTTCGTAACGTTTGTAAATGTTTGTCTTAAATCGCTAAAAATGTGAAACTCTTGGATTCGTTTCGCTACGTTTGTAAACGTTTGGCTTAAATTGCTAAAAAGGTGAAATGCTTGGTTTCTATTTCGTAATGTTTGTAAACGTTTGGCTTAAATTGCTAAAAATGTGAAACGTTTGGATTTGTTTCGTAACGTTTGTAAACGTTTGGTTTCAATCGTTTTAAACATTTGCCTTTTTAGAAATTTAAGCCAAACGTCTACAAAAGTTTTGAAACAAATCAAAATGTTTCGCCTTTTTAGCGATTTAAGCCAAACGTTTACAAACTTTATGAAACCAAACCAAACGTTTAAAACGTTACGAAACAAATCCAAACGTTTCACATTTTTAGCAATTTAAGCCAAACCATTATAAACGATACGAAATAATACCAAGCGTTTCACCTTTTTAGCAATTTAAGAAAAACGTTTACAAATGTTACGAAACAAATCCAAGTGATTCAAGCCAAACGTTTACAAAAACTACAAAACAAATCCAAACGTTTTCACTTTTTACCGATTTAAGCCAAATATTTACAAATATTACGAAACATATACAAACGTTTAAACTTTTTAGTGATTTAAGCTAAACGTTTACAAATGATACGAAACAAATCCAAACGTTTCCCCTTTTTAGCGATTTAAGCCAAACGTTTACAAACTTTACAAAAAAATCCAAACATTTCATCTTTTTAGCGATTTATGCCAAAAGTTTACAAACGTTATGAAACAAATCCAAACGCTTCACCTTTTTAGTGATTGAAGCTAAACGTTTACAAATGTTATGAAACAAAAATCCAAACGTTTCGGATCAAATTAAAATGTTTAAAATGTTTTGAAACAAATCCAACTGTTTCACCTTTTTAGCGATTTAAGCCAAACGTTTACGAATTTTACGAAACAAATCCAAGCATTTCACCTTTTTAGCGATTGAAGTCAAACATTTACAAACGCTACGAAACAAATCCAAGCGTTTCACCTTTTTATCGATTGAAGTCAATTATTTACAAACCTTACGAAACAAATCCAAGTGTTTCACCTTTTTAGCGATTTAAGCCAAACGTTTACAAACGTTACCAAACAAATCCAAGTGTTTCACCTTTTTAGCGATATATGCCAAACGTTTACAAACGCTACGAAACAAATCCAACTGTTTCACCTTTTTAGCGATTTATGCCAAAAGTTTACAAACGTTACGAAACAAATCCAAACGTTTTACCTCTTTAACGATTTAAGCCAAACTTTACAAAAATTACAAAACAAATCCAAACGTTTCCCCTTTTTACCGATTTAAGCCAAATATTTACAAATATTACGAAACATATCCAAACGTTTAACCTTTTTAGTGATATAAGCCAAACGTTTACAAACGATACGAAACAAATCCAAACGTTTCACCTTTTTAGCGATTTAAGCCAAACGTTTACAAACGTTACAAAAAAAATCCAAACGTTTCATCTTTTTAGCGATTTAAGCCAAACGTTTACAAACGTTACGAAACAAATCCAAACGCTTCACCTTTTTAGTGATTGAAGCTAAAAGTTTACAAATGTTACGAAACAAAAATCCAAACGTTTCGAAACAAATTAAAATGTTTAAAACGTTTTGAAACAAATCCAAATGTTTCACCTTTTTAGCGATTTAAGCCAAATGTTTACAAACGTTATGAAACAAATCCAAATGTTTCACCTTTTTAGAGATTTAAGCCAAACGTTTACAAACATTACGAAACAAATCCAAACGTTTCACCTTTCTAAAGATCTAAGCAAAAGGTTTACAAACGTTATGAAACAAATCCAAGAGTTTCACCTTTTGAGCGATTTATGCCGAACGTTTACAAACGTTACGAAACAAATCCAAGCGTTTCACCTTTTTAGCAATTGAAGTCAAACGTTTACAAATGTTACAGAACAAATCCAAGCATTTTAGTGATTTAAGCCAAATGTTTACAAACGTTACGAAACAAATACAAACGTTTCACCATTTTTAGCGATTTAAGCCAAACGTTTACAAGCGTTACGAAACAAATCCAAACGTTTCACCTTTTTAGCAATTTAAGCCAAATGATTAATCCATTGTCAGAATCGTAATTGATTGATATATGGAATTAGATTTTAAAAAGGTGAAATATTTGGATTGGTTACGAAACAAAACCAAACGTTTGGTTTAAATAGCTAAAATGGGGAAACGTTTGGATTTGTTTCGTAACCTTTGAAAACATTTGGCTTAAATCGCTAAGAAGGGGAAATGTTTGGATTTGTTTCGTAACGTTTGTAAACGTTTGGCTTAAATCGCTAAAAATGTGAAACTCTTGGATTCGTTTCGTTACGTTTGTAAACGTTTGTGTTAAATTGCTAAAAAGGTGAAACGCTTGGTTTCTGTTTCGTAATGTTTGTAAACGTTTGGCTTAAATTGCTAAAAATGTGAAACGTTTGGATTTGTTTCATAACGTTTGTAAACGTTTGGTTTCAATCGTTTTAAACATTTGCCTTTTTGCAATTTAAGCCAAACGTTTACAAAAGTTATGAAACAAATCAAAACGTTTCACCTTTTTAGCGATTTAAGCCAAACGTTTACAAACTCTATGAAACCAAACCAAACGTTTAAAACGTTATGAAACAAATCCAAACGTTTCACATTTTTAGCGATTTAAGCCAAACCTTTATAAACGTTACGAAATAAAACCAAGCGTTTCACATTTTTAGCAATTTAAGACAAACGTTTACAAATGTTACGAAACAAATCCAAGTGATTCAAGCCAAACGTTTACAAAAATTACAAAACAAATCCAAGTGTTTCCATTTTTTACCGATATAAGCCAAATATTTACAAATATTACGAAACATATCCAAAAGTTTAACCTTTTTAGTGATTTCAGCCAAACGTTTACAAACGATACGAAACAAATCCAAACGTTTTTCCTTTTTAGCGATTTAAGCCAAACGTTTACAAACGTTACAAAAAAAATCCAAACGTTTCATCTTTTTAGCGATTTATGCCAAAAGTTTACAAACGTTATGAAACAAATCCAAACGCTTCACCTTTTTAGTGATTAAAGCTAAACGTTTACAAATGTTATGAAACAAAAATCTAAACGTTTCGGAACAAATTAAAATGTTTAAAACGTTTTGAAACAAATCCAACTGTTTCACCTTTTTAGCGATTTAAGCCAAACGTTTACAAACTTTACGAAACAAATCCAAGCATTTCACCTTTTTAGCGATTGAAGTCAAACGTTTACAAACGCTACGAAACAAATCCAAGCGTTTCACCTTTTTAGCGATTGAAGTCAAATATTTACAAACATTACGAAACAAATCCAAGTGTTTCACCTTTTTAGCAATTTAAGCCAAACGTTTACAAACGTTACCAAAAAATCCAAGTGTTTCACCTTTTTAGCGATTTATGCCAAACGTTTACAAACGCTACGAAACAAATCCAACTGTTTCACCTTTTTAGCGATTTATGCCAAAAGTTTACAAACGTTACGAAACAAATCCAAACGTTTCACCTCTTTAACGATTTAAGCCAAACGTTTACAAAAATAACAAAACAAATCCAAACGTTTCCCCTTTTTACCGATTTAAGCCAAATATTTACAAATATTACGAAACATATCCAGAAGTTTCACCTTTTTAGTTATTTAAGCCAAACGTTTACAAACGATACGAAACAAGTCCAAACGTTTCTCCTTTTTAGCGATTTAAGCCAAACGTTTACAAACGTTACAAAAAAATCCAAACGTTTCATCTTTTTAGCGATTTAAGCCAAACGTTTACAAACGTTACGAAACAAATCCAAACGCTTCACCTTTTTAGTGATTGAAGCTAAACGTTTACAAATGTTACGAAACAAAAATCAAACGTTTCGAAACAAATTAAAATGTTTAAAACGTTTCGAAACAAATCCAAATGTTTCACCTTTTTAGCGATTTAAGCCAAACGTTTACAAACGTTACGAAACAAATCCAAATGTTTCACCTTTTTAGAGATTTAAGCCAAATGTTTACAAACATTACGAAACAAATCCAAACGTTTCACCTTTCTAGAGATTTAAGCAAAAGGTTTACAAACGTTACGAAACAAATCCAAGAGTTTCACCTTTTTAGCGATTTATGCCAAACGTTTACAAATGTTACGAAACAAATCCAAGGGTTTTACCTTTTTAGCAATTGAAGTCAAACGTTTACAAAAGTAACAGAACAAATCCAAGCAATTCAGTGATTTAAGCCAAATGTTTACAAACGTTACGAAACAAATACAAATGTTTCACCCTTTTTAGAGATTGAAGCCAAACGTTTACAAGCGTTACAAAACAAATCCAAACGTTACACCTTTTTAGCAATTTAAGCCAAATGATTAATTCATTGTCAACATCGTAATTGATTCATATATGGAATTAGATTTTTAAAAGGTGAAATATTTGGATTGGTTACGAAACAAAACCAAACGGTTGGTTTAAATAGCTAAAATGGGGAAACGTTTGGATTTGTTTCGTAACCTTTGTAAACATTTGGCTTAAATCGCCAAGAAGGGGAAATGTTTGGATTTGTTTCATAACGTTTGTAAACGTTTTGCTTAAATCGCTAAAAATGTGAAACTCTTGGATTCGTTTCGTTACGTTTGTAAACGTTTGGCTTAAATTGCTAAAAAGGTGAAACGCTTGGTATCTGTTTCGTAATGTTTGTAAACGTTTGGCTTAAATTGCTAAAAATGTGAAACGTTTGGATTTGTTTCGTAACGTTTGTAAACGTTTGGTTTCAATCGCTAAAAAGGGGAAACGTTTGGATTTTTTTTGTAACGTTTATAAACGTTTGGCATAAATTGCTGAAAAGGTGAAATGTTTGGATTTGTTTCGTAACGTTTTAAACGTTTGGCATAAATAGCTAAAATGGGGAAACCTTTGAAATTGTTTCGTAACATTTTTAAATGTTTGGCATAAATTGCTAAAAAGGTGAAATGTTTGTTTTTGTTTCGAAACGTTTGTAAACGTTCGGTTTAAATTGCTAAAAAGGTGAAACGTTTGGATTTGTTTCGTAACGTTTGTAAACGTTTGGCTTAAATTTCTATAAAGATGAAACGCTTGGATTTGTTTCGTACCATTTGTAAACGTTTGGCTAAATGGGGAAACGTTTGGATTTGTTTCGTAACGTTTGTAAACATTCGGCTTAGATTACTTAAAAGGTGAAATGTTTGGTTTTGTTTCGTTACATTTGTAAACGTTCGGCTTAAATCGCTAAAAAGGTGAAACTCTTGGATTTGTTTCGTAACGTTTGTAAACATTTGGCTTAAATTACTAAAAAGGTGAAATGTTTGAATTTGTTTCGGAACGTTTGTAAACGTTTAGCTTAAATTGCTGAAAAGGTAAAACGCTTGGATTTGTTTCGTAACGTTTGTAAATGTGTGGCTTAAATTGCTAAAAAGGTGACACGCTTTGTTTTGTTTCGTAACTTTTTTCAGGGTTTTGCTTAAATCGCTAAAAATGTGAAACGTTTGGATGTGTTTCGTAACTTTTTAAACGTTTGGTTTTGTTTCGTAATGTTTGTAAACGTTTGGCTTAAATCGCTAAAAAGGTGAAACATTTGGATTTGTTTCGTAACGTTTGTAAACGTTTGGCTTAAATTGCTAAAAAGGTGAAACACTTGGTTTTGTTTCGTAACGTTTGTAAAGGTTTGGCTTAAATCGCTAAAAAGGTGAAACGTTTGGATTTATTTCGTAACGTTTTAAACGTTTGGCTTAAATTACTAAAATGGGGAAACATTTGGATTTGTTTCTCAACATTTGTAAACGTTTGGCATAAGTCGCTAAAAAGGTGAAACATTTGGATTTGTTTCGTAACATTTGTATACGTTTGGCTTAAATCGTTAAAAAGGTGAAACGTTTGAAATTTCTTGACGTTTGTAAACGTTTTGCTTAAATTGCTAAAAAGGTGAAACGCTTGGATTTGTTTCATAACATTTGTAAACGTTTGGCTTAGATTGCTATAAAGGTGAAACACTTGGATTTGTTTCGTAACGTTTGTAAACGTTTGGCTTAAATTGCTAAAAAGGTGAAACGTTTGGATTTGTTTTCTAACGTTTTAAACGTTTGGTTTTGTTTTGTAGCGTTTGTAAACATTCGGCTTAAATCGTTTAAAGTGTGAAACGTTTGTATTTATTTCGTAATGTTTGTAAACGTTTGCCTTAAATCGCTAAAAAGATAAAACGTTTGGATTTGTTTCGTAACGTTTGTAAAATTTTGCCTTAAATTGCTAAAAAGGTGACACGTTTGGATTTATTTCGAAACGTTTGTAAGAGTTTGGCTTAAATCGCTAAAAATGTGAAACGTTTGGTTTTGTTTCATAACCTTTGTAAACGTTTCGCTTAAATCGCTAAAAAGGTCAAACTTTTGGATTTGTTTCGTAATGTTTGTAAATTTTTTGCTTAAATTGGTAAAAAGGTAACACGTTTGGATTTGTTTTGTAACCTTTGTAAACGTGTGGCTTAAATAGCTAAAAAGGTGAAAAGTTTGGATTTGTTTCGTAACGTTTGTAAACGTTTGGCTTAAATCACTAAAAAGGTGAAACGTTTGAATTTGTTTCGTAACGTTTGTAAATGTTTGGCTTAAATCACTAAAAAATATGAAATGTTTGTATTTGTTTTATAACGTTTGTAAACATTTGCCTTAAACCGCTACAAAGATAAAACGTTTGGATTTGTTTCGTAACGTTTGTAAAATTTTGGCTTAAATTGCTAAAAAGGTGACACGTTTGGATTTATTTCGAAACGTTTGTAAAAGTTTGGCATAAATCGCTAAAAATATGAAACGTTTGGTTTTATTTCATAACCTTTGTAAACGTTTGGCTGAAATCGCTAAAAAGGTCAAACGTTTGGATTCTTTTCGTAATGTTTGTAAATGTTTTGCTTAAATTGCAAAAAAGGTAACACATTTGGATTTGTATCGTAACTGTAATACCCCGTAAGTTCAGGTGCCGTTTAGTGCAACGTGTCCGGCAGAAAAGGACCGGAGTTGCAAAGATAAAGATATGGGATATTAAAGAAAAGGATAATATGGAGTAAGACGTATATGTTTGAAGATTAGAATAAGAAAATAAGGAAAAATATCAAGAAAAGTCACAAACTAGAGTTCAGGGACTAAAGTGGTAATTTAACCAGTTAAGTCCGAAAATAGAATTATTTCGCCAAGGTCCGCGAAATGTTTTATAGTATTGGTGGTAAAAGTTTCAGGTCAATCGGAGACCTTTTAAAATTTGGACGCGGATTCATTTTGGGCTAAATTGTCAATTTTGAAGAATTCAAGAACCAAAGTGCAAATTAGCCAATTTAGCCTCGAGAATAGAAATTGGAAGATTATCGACGGAAATAAGTATTTTTGGAGTAGTATTATTTATTGGGATATAAATAATACGTAGATAATCGAGTTAAATGAATAAATAACCGTTTAGTTAAAATTGAAAGTTTAAAAGAGAAATGGTTTAAGTTAAAGAAATGAAGGATTAAAAGAGTACATTAACCAAGATATATATAAGAATTCCTTAAGCATAAGGAAATGAGGAAAGGATCAGAAGGAATGATCCAGAGAAGAGAGAAAATGACGATCACCGTCGTTTCGCCGTTTCTCGCCCAAATCGCGAGTTCTTTATATCGATTCGTTCAGAATTCGATTCTCTATCATCGCTAAGTTTCAAATCAAGGTAAGTTTGACGTTTTTATTATGAGAATTGATAAATAAGGGTTAATTCGTTTTAACGAATTAAACGAATCGTAATCGCGTTTCTATTGGCGTTTTTGATGATATTTGAGATGGTTATTAATGGAAATCGTGCTAGAATCGACTTTGGACGTTTAAGCACGTCGGAATTGGCCCGGGGAATGAACCCCGGGGCTGCACATCGGCAGTCGTTTGCTGCACGAACGTGCAGTACACGTTCGTGTAGCATACTGCACGAACGTGCAGTACACGTTCGTGTAGTACACTACACGAACGTGGAGCACACGAACGTGCAGCGTACTGCACGAACGTGCAGTCCGTCGTTAGTAGGAATCGATGATTTTGGCTTCCAGAGCCCTGACGCGACGCGGAAACGTGATTACAGACAGTTTCAAGTCGCATAATCAATCACGATTCGATTGAATATCAAAACATAAACTAGGACGTTTAAAAGAAACATATGATTAAGAGATTACTAAAGTTAAGAATCGTATTAGAGATACGATTGTATTAACCTAAGTTTATAACTTAGGGTTTTGATATTAAGCCTACGTTTATGAATTAAACGTACGTATGATGTGAATAGGAAGTGGATACATCAACGAGGTACGAGATCGACGAGCTGGAATAGTTAAAAGAGTGAATGACGTGTGGAGCTTACGTTTGGATATAAGGAATAGCGATCGTTGTGAGTTAAACTTTACTTTGAGTATTATTACGCAATAGATAGTTTTTATATTATAAATATAATATTAAACTACATCGCATGCTATAGTATTTTATCGATAGAAATGAATTTGTGCATCGTATTATCGAATATATATAGATTGTGAAAACTAGTATATGATCCGGGGGAAACAAGCTACCTATTGGGTGTCAATAGGCTGTGTGATCACCAGCGTCCGGGTAAGTCATAGATAGAGATTTCATGGGTCGTATATCATACTTGTTTGTGCATGCGATACAGAGCCTATCTGGTTGAACTATCCCGGGGCCTGTATCTGCGAGTCGGCCGGTTGAACTATCCCGGACTCATATCGATCGATCGTTAGATGTTGTGATAATGTTCATTATGCATACTAAGGTATTAGGGTTTCGATCGGATCAAATGCTCGAAGTATAATATGTTTGTATATATGTGTTTTGTTTTAAATGCGATGTTATTTTCTATAATACCCTAGTAATGTGTTTTTCTCACTCAGTATTTCCCCAAATACTGACCCCTCACATTGATGTTTTCAGGTGTTTAGAGTCAGATCAGACAGACCATTTTTGGTGTGCTGGGTACAAGACCCCTTGGTGCTGCAGTAGTATACGTGTGACGAGTCTTAGCCTAGTATAGTTAGGTCTTATAGGTTGTGTACGTATTTAATGTTTGTTTGATGTGATGTCTTTTGGTTGTCAGTTTTGTATTGATCGATAGACGGGCTAGTACGTACAAGTTACGGAAGTGAGATACCCACTATGGTTGTATCGATGGTGTGATATATATGATGTACGTTATGATTGTAAACGTGTCTTCTTATTACATGTTTATAGGATAGTTGTGTTTGCGTTTCCGCGAAAAAGTTAGAGTGGTTTTAGGCTTGCTACGGGTTTCGGAGCTACCACTCCCATTCCCTAGCGCCGGTCTCGGCTCAATAATTTGGGTCGTGACAAAGTTGGTATCAGAGCAGTTGGTCCAGTTACCTCTGCTAATATGTGATTTGAGTGCAGTTGGTCCATGATACCACTGCAAGTCTGTGATTGATGTTTGTTTGTTCCTAGGTATTAGGTCATTAGACTAAGCTAGGAACTACTGCAGCTATAGAATTGAGCCATGTCTGATCCAAGTTGTTTGTATTATTTGTTTTAAGATCGAGCTGATTGATTGTGAATTTTTGATTGATTGAGAATTCTTGTTTGTTTCATTATGATAAGTATGATCGATGGATTGTGAAATTCTTGTTTGTTTCATTATGACAAGTATGATCGATGGATTGTGAAACCTTTGTTTGTTTCTTTGCGAAATACGTATACGATGTATAGATGGTATCGAAATCGAATTATCGAAATGTCGAGATGTGCATGAAGAAGAAGTATGAAGTTACAGAAGTGGAAGAACCTACCGTGTACAGAGTTTAAATGTCTAGAGAACTTACAAAACTCGAAGTTTAAAACTTTTTGAAAGTTGTTTGTGTAAACGATTTTGAAAACATAGTTGTGCCTAGACCCGCGATAGTCATCGATAAGTGCCACGACATTGATAGAAGTGCATCACTACATATATCTGTACATACATCAATAGGACATGCATCATATGCATTATGTTCGGACGAAAAGGTGAGATGTGGCAACTCTTTGGGGATGAGAGACGTCATCACCCTAGTGCACAATTTTGTTAAAATGAAAATGAAATTTGATTTAAAGTTCAAAATGAATCGTTTTATCGAAAGAGTTTTGAAAGAGTTTTGTTTTCATGTAAGTATACCTAGACCAGAACTCTGTGACGGAAGTGAAGTGCTCGCGAGCCAGCTGCGATCAAGACCAAGAAGCGAATGAATACGTATCGTTGCGAAAATATAGACGTTATGCTTCTAGGATATGAACTTAGTTTCGAGTTAACGAGCTAGTATATAGTTAAGATCGTGAATACGTTGGACAGTGATATGTACCTGATTAGTGATGTGTTAGAAAGTAAGTATTTCTTTGACGGGATGTCAAAGATCTTAAACAAGGATATAAGAGAAGAAGTGGATATGAAGGATGAAGTTTGTATAAGAGAAGTAAATGATAGATGTACGTGAATAGCGGAATGAAAATGATTGGATGGTGAACTAGGACGTTCATATTGTATGATAGGAGTATGAAAAGAGGATAGTTGAGTATAGGAATCGATTTATAGTTTATGCTTTGAAGATAGAAGATTGCCCTTATGATAAGATGAGGTGGATATTGTGTGATATTAGAAAGACGTCGGATTTAATAAGGATATCGGCGATAGATGTACAAGGATAGGAGCGACGAGTCAAGAAAGCGTGTGATGGAATACAAAGTACATAGTATTGAATATTAAACAAGGAACAAATGAAAAGGGTCAAGGGTTTAAGATAAGTAAAAAGGTTGTATGAAAATTCGAGGACGAATTTTTATAAGGGGGGAAGAATGTAATACCCCGTAAGTTCAGGTGCCGTTTAGTGCAACGTGTCCGGCAGAAAAGGACCGGAGTTGCAAAGATAAAGATATGGGATATTAAAGAAAAGGATAATATGGAGTAAGACGTATATGTTTGAAGATTAGAATAAGAAAATAAGGAAAAATATCAAGAAAAGTCACAAACTAGAGTTCAGGGACTAAAGTGGTAATTTAACCAGTTAAGTCCGAAAATAGAATTATTTCGCCAAGGTCCGCGAAATGTTTTATAGTATTGGTGGTAAAAGTTTCAGGTCAATCGGAGACCTTTTAAAATTTGGACGCGGATTCATTTTGGGCTAAATTGTCAATTTTGAAGAATTCAAGAACCAAAGTGCAAATTAGCCAATTTAGCCTCGAGAATAGAAATTGGAAGATTATCGACGGAAATAAGTATTTTTGGAGTAGTATTATTTATTGGGATATAAATAATACGTAGATAATCGAGTTAAATGAATAAATAACCGTTTAGTTAAAATTGAAAGTTTAAAAGAGAAATGGTTTAAGTTAAAGAAATGAAGGATTAAAAGAGTACATTAACCAAGATATATATAAGAATTCCTTAAGCATAAGGAAATGAGGAAAGGATCAGAAGGAATGATCCAGAGAAGAGAGAAAATGACGATCACCGTCGTTTCGCCGTTTCTCGCCCAAATCGCGAGTTCTTTATATCGATTCGTTCAGAATTCGATTCTCTATCATCGCTAAGTTTCAAATCAAGGTAAGTTTGACGTTTTTATTATGAGAATTGATAAATAAGGGTTAATTCGTTTTAACGAATTAAACGAATCGTAATCGCGTTTCTATTGGCGTTTTTGATGATATTTGAGATGGTTATTAATGGAAATCGTGCTAGAATCGACTTTGGACGTTTAAGCACGTCGGAATTGGCCCGGGGAATGAACCCCGGGGCTGCACATCGGCAGTCGTTTGCTGCACGAACGTGCAGTACACGTTCGTGTAGCATACTGCACGAACGTGCAGTACACGTTCGTGTAGCACACTGCACGAACGTGCAGTACACGTTCGTGTAGCACACTGCACGAACGTGCAGTACACGTTCGTGTAGTACACTACACGAACGTGGAGCACACGAACGTGCAGCGTACTGCACGAACGTGCAGTACGCTGCTGCACGAACGTGCAGTCCCTCGTTAGTAGGAATCGATGATTTTGGCTTCCAGAGCCCTGACGCGACGCGGAAACGTGATTACAGACAGTTTCAAGTCGCATTATCAATCACGATTCGATTGAATATCAAAACATAAACTAGGACGTTTAAAAGAAACATATGATTAAGAGATTACTAAAGTTAAGAATCGTATTAGAGATACGATTGTATTAACCTAAGTTTATAACTTAGGGTTTTGATATTAAGCCTACGTTTATGAATTAAACGTACGTATGATGTGAATAGGAAGTGGATACATCAACGAGGTACGAGATCGACGAGCTGGAATAGTTAAAAGAGTGAATGACGTGTGGAGCTTACGTTTGGATATAAGGAATAGCGATCGTTGTGAGTTAAACTTTACTTTGAGTATTATTACGCAATAGATAGTTTTTATATTATAAATATAATATTAAACTACATCGCATGCTATAGTATTTTATCGATAGAAATGAATTTGTGCATTGTATTATCGAATATATATAGATTGTGAAAACTAGTATATGATCCGGGGGAAACAAGCTACCTATTGGGTGTCAATAGGCTGTGTGATCACCAGCGTTCGGGTAAGTCATAGATAGAGATTTCATGGGTCGTATATCATACTTGTTTGTGCATGCGATACAGAGCCTATCTGGTTGAACTATCCCGGGGCCTGTATCTGCGAGTCGGCTGGTTGAACTATCCCAGACTCATATCGATCGATCGTTAGATGTTGTGATAATGTTCATTATGCATACTAAGGTATTAGGGTTTCGATCGGATCAAATGCTCGAAGTATAATATGTTTGTATATATGTGTTTTGTTTTAAATGCGATGTTATTTTCTATAATGCCCTAGTAATGTGTTTTTCTCACTCAGTATTTCCCCAAATACTGACCCCTCACATTGATGTTTTCAGGTGTTTAGAGTCAGATCAGACAGACCATTTTTGGTGTGCTGGGTACAAGACCCCTTGGTGCTGCAGTAGTATACGTGTGACGAGTCTTAGCCTAGTATAGTTAGGTCTTATAGGTTGTGTACGTATTTAATGTTTGTTTGATGTGATGTCTTTTGGTTGTCAGTTTTGTATTGATCGATAGACGGGCTAATACGTACAAGTTACGGAAGTGAGATACCCACTATGGTTGTATCGATGGTGTGATATATATGATGTACGTTATGATTGTAAACGTGTCTTCTTATTACATGTTTATAGGATAGTTGTGTTTGCGTTTCCGCGAAAAAGTTAGAGTGGTTTTAGGCTTGCTACGGGTTTCGGAGCTACCACTCCCATTCCCTAGCGCCGGTCTCGGCTCAATAATTTGGGTCGTGACAGTAACCTTTGTAAACGCTTGGCTTAAATCGCTAAAAAAGTGAAACATTTGGATTTGTTTTGTAACGTTTGTAAACGTTTGGCTTAAATCGCTAAAAAGGTGACACGCTTGAATTTGTTTCGTAACGTTTGTAAATGTTTGGCTTAAATCGCTAAAAATATGAAACGTTTGGATTTGTTTTGAAACGTTTGTAAACGTTTGGCTTAAATCGCTAAAAATAGTGAAACGTTTGGTTTTGTTTCGTAACGTTTGTAAATGATTGGCTTAAATCGCTAAAAATATGAAACGTTTGTATTTATTTTGTAACGTTTGTAAACATTTGCCTTAACTCGCTATAAAGATAAAACGTTTGGATTTGTTTCATAACGTTTGACAAAGTTTGGCTTAAATTGCTAAAAAGGTGACACGTTTGGATTTGTTTTGTAACCTTTGTAAAAGTTTGACTTAAATCGCTAAAAAGGTGAAACGTTTGGTTTTGTTTCATAACCTTTGTAAAGGTTTGGCTTAAATCGCTAAAAAGGTGAAACGTTTGGATTTGTTTCGTAACGTTTGTAAACGTTTTGCTAAAATTGCTAAAAAGGTGACACGTTGGATTTGTTTCGTCACCTTTGTAAACGTTTGGCTTAAATTGCTAAAAAGGGGAAACGTTTGGATTTGTTTTGTAACGTTTGTAAACGTTTGGCTTAAATCGCTAAAAAGGGGAAACGTTTAGATATGTTTCGTAATATTTGTAAATGTTTGGCTTAAATCGCTAAAATGGTGAAACGTTTGGATTTATTCCGAAACGTTTAAAAACGTTTGGCTTGAATCGCAAAAAAGGTAAAACGTTTGGTTTTTTTTCATAACGTTTGTAAACGTTCGGCTTAAATCGCTAAAAACGTGAAATGTTTGGATTTGTTTTGTAACGTTTGTAAACATTTGGTTTAATTTCTAAAAAGGTGAAACATTTAGATTTGTCTCGTAACGTTTGTAAACGTTTGGCTTAAATTGTTAAAAATGTGAAAGGTTTAGATTTGTTTCGTAACGTTTTAAACGATTGGTATAAATTGCCAAAAAGGTGAAACGCTTGGTTTTGTTTCGTAACGTTTGTAAACGTTTGGCTTAAATTGCTAAAAAGTTGAAATGCTTGGATTTGTTTCTGAACGTTTGTAAACGTTTGGCTTAAATCGCTAAAAAGGTGAAACGTTTGGATTTGTTTTGAAACGTTTGTAAACGTTTGGCTTAAATCGATAAAAAGAGGAAACATTTGGTTTTGTTTCGCAACCTTTGTAAACGTTTGGCTTAAATCGCTAAAAAAGTGAAACTGTTGGATTTGTTTTGTAAAATTTTAAGCATTTGGATTTGTTTCAAAATGTTTGGATTTGTTTCATACAGTTTGTAAACGTTTGGCTTCAATCACTAAAATAGTGAAACGTTGGATTTGTTTCGTAACGTTTGTAAATGTTTTGCTTAAATCACTAAAAATGTGAAACGTTTAGATTTTTGCTTGGTAACATTTAAAAACGTTTGGTTTTGTTTTGTAACATTTATAAACGTTTGGCTTAAATAACTAAAATGGGGAAACGTTTGGTGTTGTTATATAACGTTTGTAAACGTTTGGCTTAAATTGCTAAAATCGTGAAAAGTTTGGTTTTGTTTCGTAACGTTTGTAAATGTTTGGCTTAAATCGCTAAAAAGGTGAAACATTTGGATTTGTTTCGTAACGTTTGTAAACGTTTGGCTTAAATCGCTAAAAAGGTAAAACAATTGGATTTGTTTCGTAACGTTTGTAAACGTATGGCTTAAATTGCTAAAAAGGTGAAACGTTTGGTTTTGTTTCGCAACGTTTGTAAACGTTTAGCTTATATTCCTAAAAAGGTGAGACGTTTTGTTTTGTTTCGTAAATTTTGTTAATGATTGGCTTAAATTGCTTAAAAGGTGAAACGTTTGGATTTGTTTCGTAGCGTTTGTAAACGTTTGGCTTAAATTGCTAAAAAGGTGAATCACTTGGATTTGTTTCGTAAGGTTTGTAAACGTTCGGCTTAAATCGCTAAAAAAATGAAATGTTTGTATTTATTTTAAAACGTTTGTAAACATTTGCCTTAAATCACTAAAAAGATAAAACGTTTGGATTTGTTTCGTAACGTTTGTAAAAGTTTGGCTTAAATTGCTAAAAAGGTGTCAAGTTTGGATTTGTTTTGTAGCCTTTTTAAAAGTTTGGCTTAAATCGCTAAAAAGATGAAACGTTTTATTTTGTTTCACAACCTTTGTAAAGGTTTGGCTTAAAATCCCTTAAAAGGTGAAACGTTTGGATTTGTTTCATAGCGTTTGTAAACGTTTGGCTTAAATTGCTAAAAAGGTGAAGCACTTGGATTTGTTTCGTAACGTTTGTAAACGTTTGGCTTAAATTGCTAAAAAGGTGAAACACTTGGTTTTGTTTCGTCACGTTTGTAAAGGTTTGACTTAAATCGCTAAAAAGGTGAAACATTTGGATTTGTTTCGTAACGTTTGTAAACGTTTAGCTTAAATCGCTAAAATGGGGAAATGTTTGGATTTGTTTCGTAACGTTTGTAAACGTTTGGCTTAAATCGCTAAAAAGGTTAAATGTTTGGATTTTTTTTGTAATGTTTGTATACGTTTGACTTAAATTGCTAAAAAGGTGAAACGTTTGAAATTTCGTACCGTTTGTAAACGTTTTGCTTAAATTGCTAAAAAGGTGAAATGCTTGGTTTTGTTTTGTAACGTTATTAAGGGTTTTGATTAAATCGCTAAAAATTTGAAACGTTTGGATGTGTTTCATAACTTTTTATACGTTTGGTTTTGTTTCGTAACGTTTGTAAACGTTTGGCTTAAATCGCTAAGAAGGTGAAACATTTGGATTTGTTTCGTAACGTTTGTAAACGTTTGGCTTAAATTGCTAAAAAGGTGAAACGCGTGGATTTGTTTCGTAACGTTTGTAAATGTTTGGCTTAAATTGCTAAAAAGGTGAAACGCTTGGTTTTGTTTCGTAACGTTTTTAAAGGTTTTTCTTAAATCGCTAAAAATGTTAAACGTTTGGATGTGTTTTGTAACTTGTTAAACGTTTTGGCTTAAATCACTAAAAATGTGAAACATTTGGATTTGTTTCGTAACGTTTGTAAACGTTTGGCTTAAATTGCTAAAAAGGTGAAACACTTGGATTTGTTTCATAACGTTTGTAAACGTTTGGCTTAAATTGCTAAAAAGGTGAAACACTTGGTTTTGTTTCGTAACGTTTGTAAAGGTTTTGGCTTAATTCGCTAAAAAGGCGAAACGTTTGGATGTATTTCAAAACGTTCTAAACGTTTGGCTTAAATCGTTAAAATGGGGAAACGTTTGGATTTGTTTCGTAACGTTTGTAAATGTTTGGCTTAAATCGCTAAAAAGGTGAATCGTTTGAAATTGTTTCGTAACATTTGTATACGTTTGGCTTAAATTGCTAAAAAGGTGAAACGTTTGAAATTTCGTAACGTTTGTAAACGTTTGGCTTATATTGCTAAAAAGGTGAAACGCTTGTATTTGTTTCATAATTTTTGTAAACGTTTGGCTTAGATTGCCAAAAAGGTAAAACGCTTGGATTTGTTTCGTAACGTTTATAAACGTTTGGCATAAATTGCTAAAAAGGGGAAACGTTTGGATTTGTTTCGTAAAATTTTAAACGTTTGTTTTTGTTTCGTAACGTTTGAAAACGTTCGGCTTATATCGCTAAAAATATGAAACGTTTGTATTTATTTTGTAACGTTTGTAAACATTTGCCTAAAATCGATAAAAAGATAAAACGTTTGGATTTGTTTCGTAACATTTGTAAAAGTTTGGCTTAAATTGCTAAAAAGGTGACACGTTTGGATTTGTTTTGTAGCCTTTGTAAAATTTTGGCTTAAATCGCTAAAAAGGTGAAACATTTGGTTTTGTTACATAACCTTTGTAAAGGTTTGGCTTAAATCGCTAAAAAGTTGAAACGTTTAGATTTGTTTCGTAACGTTTGTAAACGTTTTGCTAAAATTGCTAAAAAGGTGACAAGTTTGGATTTGTTTCGTAACCTTTGTAAACGTTTGGCATAAATCGCTAAAAAGGTGAAACGTTTGGATTTGTTTTGTAACGTTTGTCAACGTTTGGCTCTAATCACTAAAAAGGTTAAACGTTTGGATATGTTTCGTAATATTTGTAAATGTTTGGCTTAAATCGGTAAAAAGTGGAAACATTTGGATTTGTTTTGTAATGTTTGAAAACGTTTGGCTTGAATCGCAAAAAAGGTGAAACATTTGGTTTTGTTTCGTAACGTTTGTAAACGTTTGGCATTAATCGTTAAAAAGGTGAAACGCTTGGATTTGTTTCGTAACGTTTGTAAACGTTTGACTTCAATCGCTAAAAAGGTGAAACATTTGGATTTGTCTCGTAAAGTTTGTAAACGTTTGGCTTAAATTGCTAAAAATGTGAAACGTTTATATTTGTTTCGTAACGTTTTAAAAGTTTGGTTTCAATTGCTAAAAAGGTGAAACGCTTGGATTTGTTTCGTAACGTTTGTAAACGTTTGGCTTAAATCGCTAAAAAGGTGAAACGTTTGGATTTGTTTCGTAATGTTTGTAAACGTTTGGCTTAAATCGATAAAAAGGGGAAACGTTTGGTTTTGTTTCGTAGCGTTTGTAAACGTTCGGCTTAAATTGCTAAAAAGGTGAAACTGTTGGATTTGTTTTGTATAATTTTAAATGTTTGGATTTGTTTCGAAACGTTTGGATTTGTTTCGTACCGTTTGTAATTGTTTGGCTTTAATCACTAAAATAGTGAAACGTTTGGATTTGTTTCGTAAAGTTTGTAAATGTTTGGCTTAAATCACTAAAATGTGAAAGGTTTAGATTTGTTTGGTAACGTTTACAAACGTTTGGTTTTGTTTCGTAACGTTTATAAACGTTTTGCTTAAATCGCTAAAATGGGGAAACGTTTGGTGTTTTTATGTAACGTTTGTAAACGTTTAGTTTTGTTTCGTAACGTTTTAAACATTTGGTTTTGTTTCGTAACGATTGTAAATGTTTGGCTTAAATCGCTAAAAAGGTGAAATGTTTGGTTTTGTTTCATAACATTTGTAAATGTTTGACTTAAATTGCTAAAAAGGTGAAACGTTTGGATTTGTTTCGTAACATTTTAAACGTTTGGTTTTGTTTCGTAACGTTTGAAAACGTTCGGCTTATATCGCTAAAAATATGAAACGTTTGTATTTATTTTGTAACATTTGCAAACATTTGCCATAAATCGCTAAAAAGATAAAACGTTTGGATTTATTTCGTAACGTTTGTAAAAGTTTGGCTTAAATTGCAAAAAAGGTGACACGTTTGGATTTGTTTTGTAGCCTTTGTAAAATTTTGGCTTAAATCGCTAAAAAGGTGAAACGTTTGGTTTTGTTACATAACCTTTGTAAAGGTTTGGCTTAAAAGTGAAACGTTTGGATTTGTTTCATAACATTTGTAAACGTTTTGCTAAAATTGCTAAAAAGGTGACACGTTTGGATTTGTTTCGTAACCTTTGTAAACGTTTGGCATAAATCGCTAAAAAGGTGAAACGTTTGGATTTGTTTTGTAACGTTTGTCAACGTTTGGCTGAAATCACTAAAAAGGTTAAACGTTTGGATATGTTTCGTAATATTTGTACATGTTTGGCTTAAATCGGTTAAAAGTGGAAACATTTGGATTTGTTTTGTAATGTTTGAAAACGTTTGGCTTGAATCGCAAAAAAGGTGAAACATTTGGTTTTGTTTCGTAACGTTTGTATACATTTGGCATAAATCGCTAATAAGGTGAAACGCTTGGATTTGTTTCGTAACGTTTGTAAACGTTTGACTTCAATCGCTAAAAAGGTGAAACATTTGGATTTGTCTCGTAACGTTTGTAAACGTTTGGCTTAAATTGCTAAAAATGTGAAACGTTTATATTTGTTTCGTAACGTTTTAAAAGTTTGGTTTAAATTGCTAAAAAGGTGAAACGCTTGGTTTTGTTTCGTAACGTTTGTAAACGTTTGGCTTAAATTGCTAAAAATTTGAAACGCTTGGATTTGTTTCGTAACATTTGTAAACGTTTGGCTTAAATCGCTAAAAAGGCGAAACGTTTGGATTTGTTTCGTAACATTTGTAAACGTTTGGCTTAAATCGATAAAAAGGGGAAACATTTGTTTTTTTTCGTAGCCTTTGTAAACGTTCGGCTTAAATCGCTAATAAGGTGAAACTGTTGGATTTGTTTTGTAAAATTTTAAATGTTTGGATTTGTTTCGAAACTTTTGGATTTGTTTCGTACCGTTTGTAAATGTTTGGCTTTAATCACTAAAATAGTGAAACGTTTGGATTTGTTTCGTAAAGTTTGTAAATGTTTTGCTTAATTGAATAAAAATGTGAAACGTTTAGATTTGTTTGGTAACGTTTACAAACGTTTGGTTTTGTTTCGTAACGTTTATAAACGTTTTGCTTAAATCGTTAAAATGGGGAAACGTTTGGTGTTGTTATGTAACGTTTGTAAACGTTTAAATTTCTTTCATAACGTTTTAAACATTTGGTTTTGTTTCGTAACGTATGTAAACGTTTGGCTTAAATCGCTAAAAAGGTGAAATGTTTGGTTTTGTTTCATAACATTTGTAAATGTTTGGCTTAAATCGCTAAAAAGGTGAAACAATTGGATTTTTTTCGTAACGTTTGTAAACGTATGGTTTAAATCGCTAAAAAGGTGAAACATTTGATTTTGTTTCGCAATGTTTATTAACGTTTGGCATAAATTCCTAAAAAGGTGAGACGTTTGGTTTTGTTTCGTAAATTTTGTAAACAATTGGCTTAAATCGCTTAAAAGGTGAAACATTTGGATTTGTGTCGTAGGGTTTGTAAACGTTTGGCATAAATTGCTAAAAAGGTGAAACACTTGGATTTGTTTCATATCGTTTGTAAACGTTTGGCTTAAATTGCTAAAAAGGTGAAACACTTGGTTTTGTTTCGTAACGTTTGTAAGAGTTTGTCTTAAATCGCTAAAAAGGTGAAACATTTGGATTTGTTTCGTAATGTTTTAAACGTTTGGCTTAACGCGCTATAATGGGGAAACGTTTGGATTTGTTTTGTAACGTTTGTAAACATTTGGCTTAAATCGCTAAAATGGGGAAACGTTTGGATTTGTTTCCTAACGTTTGTAAACGTTTGGCTTAAATCACTAAAAAGGTTAACCATTTGGATTTGTTTCGTAACGTTTGTATACATTTGGCATAAATCGCTAAAAAGTTGAAATGTTTGAAATTTCGTAACGTTTGTAAACGTTTTACTTAAATTTCTAAAAATGTGAAACGCTTGTTTTTTTTTTCGTAACGTTTTTTAAGGGTTTTGAATAAATCGCTAAAAATGTGAAACGTTTGGATGTGTTTCGTAACTTTTTAAACGTTTGGTTTTGTTTCGTAACGTTTGGTTTGGCTTAAATCGCTAAAAAGGTGAAACACTTGGATTTGTTTTGTAACGTTTGTAAACGTTTGGCTTAAATCACTAAAAAGGTGAATCGTTAGGATTTGTTTCGTAACGTTTGTAAACGTTTTGCTAAAATTGCTAAAAAGGTGACACGTTTGGATTTGTTTCGTAGCCTTTGTAAAAGTTAAGCTTAAATCGCTAAAAAGGTGAAACGTTTGGTTTTGTTTCATAACCTTTGTAAAGGTTTCGCTTAAATCACTAAAAAGTGAAACATTTGGATTTTTTTCGTAACGTTTGTAAACGTTTGGCTTAAATTGCTAAAAAGGTGAAACACTTGGATTTGTTTCGTAACCTTTGTAAACGTTTGGCTTAAATTGCTAAAAAGGTGAAACGTTTGGATTTGTTTCGTAACGTTTGTAAAGGTTTGGCTTAAATCGCTAAAAATGGGAAACGTTTTGGATTTATTTCGTAACGTTTTAAACGTTTGGCTTAAATCGCTAAAATGGGTAAACGTTTGGATTTGTTTCGTAACGTTTGTAAACGTTTGGCTTAAATCGCTAAAAAGGTGAAACGTTTGGATTTGTTTTGTAACGTTTGTAAACGTTTGGCTTAAATCGCTAAAAAGGTGAAACATTTAGATTTGCTGCTTAACGTTTGTAAACGTTTGGCATAAATCTAAAAAGGTGAAACGTTTGGATTTGTTCCGTAACGTTTGAAAACGTTGGGCTTAAATCGCAAAAAAGGTGAAACTTTGATTTTGTTTCGTAACGTTTGTAAATGTTCTGCTTAAATCGCTAAAAATGTGAAACGTTTGTAAACATTTGGTTTAATTTCTAAAAAGGTGAAACATTTGGATTTGTCTCGTAACGTTTGTAAATGTTTGGCTTAAATTGCTAAAAATGTGAAACATTTAGATTTGTTTCGTAACGTTTTAAACGTTTGGTTTAAATTGCTAAAAAGGTAAAACGCATCGATTTGTTTCGTAACGTTTGTAAACGTTTGGCTTAAATTGCTAAAAATTTAAATGCTTGGATTTGGTTCGTAACGTTTGTAAACGTTTGGCTTATATCGCTAAAAAGGTGAAACATTTGGTTTTATTTCGTAACATTTTAAACTTTTGATTTGTTTTGAAACGTTTGGATTTGTTTCGTACCATTTGTAAATGTTTGGCTTCAATCACTAAAATAGTGAAACGTTCATATTTGTTTCGTAATGTTTGTAAATGTTTGGCTTAAATCACTAAAAATTTAAAACGTTTAGATTTGTTTCGTAACGTTTACAAACGTTTGGTTTTGTTTCGTAACGTTTATAAACATTTGTCTTAAATTGCTAAAATGGGGAAACGTTTGGTGTTGTTTTGTAGCGTTTGTAAATGTTTGGATTTGTTTCGTAACGTTTTAAACGTTTGTTTTGTTTCGTAACGTTTGTAAACGTTTGGCTTAAATCGCTAAAAAGGTGAAATGTTTGGATTTGTTTCGTAACGTTTGTAAATATTTGGCTTAAATCGCTTAAAAGGTCAAATGTTTGGATCTGTTTCGTAACGTTTGTAAACGTTTGGCTTAAATCGCTAAAAAGGTGAAACAATTGGATTTGTTTCGTAACGTTTGTTTATGTATGGCTTAAATCGCTAAAAAGGTGAAAAGTTATGTTTTGTTTCGTAAAGTTTGTAAACGTTTAGTTTAAATCCTTAAATCGCTAACGTTTGTAAACGTTTGGCTTAAATCGCTAAAAAGTTGAAACGTTTGAAATTTCGTAACGTTTGTAAACGTTTTGCTTAAATTGCTAAAAAGGTGAAACGCTTGGTTTTGTTTCGTAACGTTTTTAAGGGTTTTGATTAAATCGCTAAAAATGTGAAATATCTGGATGTGTTTCTTAACTTTTTAAACGTTTGGTTTTGTTTCATAACGTTTGTAAACATTTGGCTTAAATCGCTAAAATGGTGAAACATTTGGATTTGTTTCGTAACGTTTGTAAAACATTCGGCTTAAATTGCTAAAAAGGTGAAACACTCTGATTTGTTTCGTAACGTTTGTAAACGTTTGACTTAAATTGCTAAAAAGGTGAAACGCTTGGTTTTGTTTCATATCGTTTTTAAGGGTTTTGCTTAAATCGCTAAGAATGTGAAACGTTAGGATGTGTTTCGTAACTTGTTAAACGTTTTGGCTTAAATCGCTAAAAAGGTGAAACATTTGGATTTGTTTCGTAACGTTTGTAAACGTTTGGCTTAAATTGCTAAAAAGGTGAAACACTTGGATTTGTTTCGTAACGTGTGTAAACGTTTGGCTTAAATTGCTAGAAAGGTGAAACACTTGGTTTCGTTTCGTAACATTTGTAAAGGTTTGGCTTAAATCGCTAAAAAGGTGAAACGTTTGGATTTATTTTGTAACGTTTTAAACGTTTGGCTTAACTCGCTAAAATGGGTAAATGTTTGGATTTGTTTCGTAACGTTTGTAAACGTTTGGCTTAAATCGCTAAAAAGGTGAAACGTTTGGATTTGTTTCGTAACATTTGTATACGTTTTGCTTAAATCGCAAAAAAGGTGGAACGTTTGAAATTTTGTAACGTTTGTAAATGTTTGGCTTAAATTGCTTAAAAGGTGAAACGCTTGGATTTGTTTCATAATGTTTGTAAATGTTTGGCTTAGATTGCTAAAAAGGCAAAACGCTTGGATTTGTTTCGTAATGTTTGTAAACGTTTGGCTTAATTTGCTAAAAAGGGGAAATGTTTTGATTTTTTTCGTAACGTTTTAAATGCTTGGCTTAAATTGCTAAAAAGGTGACATGTTTGAATTTGTTTTGTAACATTTGTAAAAGTTTGGCTTAAATCGCTAAAAAGGTGAAACGTTTGGTTTTGTTTCATAACCTTTGTAAAGGTTTGGCTTAAATCGCTAAAAACGCGACACTTTTGGATTTGTTTCGTAACCTTTGCAAACGTTTGGCTAAAATCGCTAAAAAGGTGAAACATTTGGATTTGTTTTGTAACGTTTGTAAACGTTTGGTTTAAATCGCCAAAAAGGTGAAACGTTTGGATTTGTTTCTCAACATTTGTATACGTTTGGCTTAAATTGCTAAAAAGGTGAAACGTTTTGTTCCGTAACGTTTGAAAACGTTGGGCTTAAATCGCAAAAAAGGTGAAACGTTTGGTTTTGTTTCGTAACGTTTGTAAACGTTCGGCTTAAATCACTAAAAAGGTGAAACGTTTGTAAACATTTGGTTTAATTTCTAAAAAGGTGAAACATTTGGATTTGTCTCGTAACATTTGTAAATGTTTGTCTTAAATTTCTAAAAATGTGAAACGTTTAGATTTTTTCGTAACGTTTTAAATGTTTGGTTTAAATTTCTAAGAAGTTGAAACACATCGATTTGTTTCGTAACGTTTGTAAATGTTTGGCTTAAATTGCTAAAAAGTTGAAACGCTTGGACTTGTTTCGTAAGGTTTGTAAACGTTTGCCTTAAATCGCTAAAAAGGTGAAACGTTTGGATTTGTTTCGTAACGTTTGTAAATGTTTGGCTTAAATCGATAAAAAGGGGAAACGTTTGGTTTTGTTTCGTAACCTTTGTAAACATTCGGTTTAAATCGCTAAAAAGGTGAAACTGTTGGATTTGTTTTGTAAAATTTTAAACGTTTAGATTTGTTTCGAAACGTTTGGATTTGTTTCGTACCGTTTGTAAACGTTTGGCTTTAATCACTAAAATAGTGAAACATTTGGATTTATTTGGTAATGTTTGTAAATGATTGGCTTAAATCACTAAAAATGTGAAACGTTTAGATTTGTTTGGTAATGTTTACAAACAGTTGGTTTTGTTTCGTAACGTTTATAAACGTTTGGCTTAAATCGCTAAAATAGGGAAACGTTTGGTGTTGTTTTGTAGAGTTTGTAAATGTTTTGATTTGGTTCGTAACGTTTTAAACGTTTGTTTTGTTTCGTAACGTTTGTAAACGTTTGGCTTAAATCGCTAAAAAGGTGAAATGTTTGGTTTTGTTTCGTAACGTTTGTAAATATTTGGCTTAAATCGCTTAAAAGGTGAAATGTTTGGATTTTTTTCGTAACGTTAAACGTTTGGCTTAAATCGCTAAAAAGGTGAAACAATTGGATTTGTTTCGTAACGTTTGTAAATGTATGGCTTAATTCGCTAAAAAAGTGAAACGTTTGGTTTTGTTTCGTAATATTTGTAAACTTTTGGCTTAAATCCCTAAAAAGGTGAGACGTTTGGCTTTGTTTCATAACGTTTGTAAACGTTTGGATTTTTTTCGTAACGTTTTAAACGTTTGGTTTTGTTTCGTAATGTTTGTAAATGTTTGGCTTAAACCGCTAATAAAGAGAAACGTTTGGTTTTGTTTCGTAACGTTTGTAAACGTTTGGCTTAAATCGCTAAAAAGGTGAAACGTTTGGTTTTGTTTCGTATCGTTTGTAAACGTTTTGATTTGTTTCATAACGTTTTAAACGTTTGGGTTTGTATCGTAATGTTTGTAAACGTTTCGATTTGTTTCGTAACATTTTTAACGTTTTGTTTTGTTTCGTAACGTTTGTAAACGTTTGGCTTAAATCGCTAAAAAGGTGAAACGTTTGGATTTGTTTCGTAACGTTTGTAAACGTTTGGCTTAAATCGATAAAAAGGGGAAACGTTTGGTTTTGTTTCGTAACCTTTGTAAACATTCGGCTTAAATCGTTAAAAAGGTGAAACTGTTGGATTTGTTTTGTAAAATTTTAAACGTTTAGATTTGTTTCGTACCGTTTGTAAACGTTTGGCTTTAATCACTAAAATAGTGAAACATTTGGATTTATTTCTTAATGTTTTTAAATGATTGGCTTAAATCACTAAAAATGTGAAACGTTTAGATTTGTTTGGTAACGTTTACAAACAGTTGGTTTTGTTTCGTAACGTTTATAAACGTTTGGCTTAAATCGCTAAAATGGGGAAACGTTTGGTGTTGTTTTGTAGCATTTGTAAATGTTTTGATTTGTTTCGTGACGTTTTAAACGTTTGTTTTGTTTCGTAACGTTTGTAAACGTTTGGCTTAAATCGCTAAAAAGGTGAAATGTTTGGTTTTGTTTCGTAACGTTTGTAAATATTTGGCTTAAATCGCTTAAAAGGTGAAATGTTTGGATTTTTTCGTAACGTTAAACGTTTGGCTTAAATAGCTAAAAAGGTCAAACAATTGGATTTATTTCGTAACGTTTGTAAATGTATGGCTTAAATCGCTAAAAAAAGTGAAACGTTTGGTTTTGTTTCGTTACATTTGTAAACTTTTGGCTTAAATCCCTAAAAAGGTGAGACGTTTGGCTTTGTTTCGTAACGTTTGTAAACGTTTGGATTTTTTTGTAACGTTTTAAACGTTTGGTTTTGTTTCGTAATGTTTGTAAATGTTTGGCTTAAACCGCTAATAAAGTGAAACGTTTGGTTTTGTTTCGTAACGTTTGTAAACGTTTGGCTTAAATCGCTAAAAAGGTGAAACGTTTGGTTTCTTTTCGTAATGTTTGTAAAAGTTTGGCTTAAATCGCTAGAAAGGTGAAACGTTTGGATTTGTTTCCTAACGTTTGTAAAAGTTTTGGTTCAATCGCTAAAAAGGGGAAACGTTTGGATTTGTTTCGTAGCGTTTGTAAACGTTTGGCATAAATCGCTAAAAATGTGAAACGTTTGGTTTTTTTCCGTAACGTTGGTAAACGTTTGGCTTAAATTGCTAAAATTGTGAAACGCTTGTATTTGTTTCGTAGCGTTTGTAAATGTTTGGCTTAAATCGCTAAAAAGGTGAAACGTTTGGTTTTGTTTCGAAACGTTTATAAACGTTTGGCCTAAATTGCTATAAAGGTTAAACGCTTGGATTTGTTTCAAAACATTTGTAAATGTTTGTCGTAAATTGCTAAAATGGTGAAACGTTTTGTTTTGTTTCGCAATGTTTGTAAACGTTTGGCTTAAATTGCTAAAAAGGCGAAATGTTTGGATTTGTTTCATAACGTTGGTAAACGTTTTAGTTCAATCACTAAAAAGGTGAAACATTTGGATTTGTTTCGTAGCGTTTGTAAACGTTTGGCTTAAATCGCTAAAAATGTGAAACTTTGGTTTTTTTCCGTAACGTTGGTAAACTCTTGGTTTAAATTTCTAAAAAGGTGAAACACTTGGATTTGTTTCGTAATATTTGTAAACGTTTGGCTTAAATCGCTAAAAAAGTGAAACGTTTGGTTTTATTTCGTAACTTTTGTAATCGCTAAAGAGATGAAACGATTCGATTTGTTTCTTAACGTTTATAAACTTTTGGCTTAAATTGGTATAAAGGTGAAACATTTGGCTTAAATCACTATAAAGGGGAAATGTTGGTTTTATTTTGTAACGTTTGTAAACGTTTGGCTTAAATTGCTTTAAAGGTGAAACGCTTGGATTTGTTTTGTAACGTATGTAAACGTTTGGATTTATTTCGTAACGTTTGTATACGATTGGCTTAAATCGCTAAAAAGGTGAAACGTTTGGTTTTGTTTCTGTAACGTTTGTAAACGTTTGGATTAAATCATTAAAAAGGTAAAATGTTTGGATTTGTTTCGTAGCGTTTCTAAACGTTTGGCTTAAATTGCTAAAAAGGTGAAACACTTGGATTTGTTTCGTAACGTTTGTAAACGTTTGGCTTAAATTGCTAAAAAGGTGAAACACTTGGTTTTGATTCGTAACGTTTGTAAAGGTTTGGCTTAAATCGCTAAAAAGGTGAAACGTTTGGATTTGTTTCGTAACGTATTAAACATTTGGCTTAAATCGCTAAAATGGGGAAACGCTTGGATTTGTTTCGTGACGTTTGTAAACGTTTGGCATAAATCGCTAAAAAAGTTAAATGCTTGGATTTGTTTTGTAACGTTTGTATACGTTTGGCTTAAATTGCTAAAAAGGTGAAACGTTTGAAATTTTGTAACGTTTGTAAACATTTGGCTTAAATTGCTAAAAATGTGAAACGCTTGGATTTGTTTCCTATCGTTTGTAAACGTTTGGCTTAAATTGCTAAAAAGGTGAAACGCTCGGATTTGTTTCGTTACGTTTGTAAACGTTTGGCTTAAATTGTTAAAAAGGTGAAACATTTAGATTTGTTTCGTAACATTTTAAACGTTTGGTTTTGTTTCGTAACTTTTGTAAATGTTCGGCTTAAATCGCTAAAAACATAAAACGTTAGGATTTGTTTCGTAACGTTTGTAAACGTTTGGCTTAAATTGCTAAAAAGGTGACACATTTGGATTTGTTTCGTAACCTTTGTAAACGTTTGGCTTAGATCACAAAAAAGGTGAAACGTTTGGTTTTAATTCATAACCTTTGTAAACGTTTGGCTTAAATCGCTAAAAAGGTGAAATGTTTGGGTTTATTTCGTAACGTTTGTAAACGTTTTGCATAAATTGCTAAAAAGGTTACACGTTTGGATTTGTTTCGCAACCTTTGTAAACGTTTGGCTTAGATAGCTAAAAAGGTGAAAAGTTTGGATTTGTTTCTTAACGTTTGTAAACGTTTGGCTTACATCGCTAAAAAGGTGACACGTTTGGATTTTTTTCGTAACATTTGCAAACGTTTGGCTTAAATCGCTAAAAATGTGAAACATTTTGATTTGTTCCGTAACGTTTGTAAACGTTTAGCTTAACTAGCTAATAAGGTGAAACGTTTGGATTTGTTCCTTAACATTTGAAAATGTTTGGCTTAAATCGCAAAAAAGGTGAAACGTTTGGTTTTGTTTCGTAATGTTTGTATACGTTCGGCTTAAATCGCTAAAAAGGTGAAACGTTTGGATTTGTTTGGTAACGTTTGTAAACGTTTGGCTTAAATCGATAAAAAGGGGAAACGTTTGGTTTTGTTTCGTAACCTTTGTAAACATTCGGCTTAAATCGTTAAAAAGGTGAAACTGTTGGATTTGTTTTGTAAAATTTTAAACGTTTAGATTTGTTTCGAAACGTTTGGATTTGTTTCGTACCGTTTGGCTTTAATCACTAAAATAGTGAAACATTTGGATTTATTTCGTAATGTTTTTAAATGATTGGCTTAAATCACTAAAAATGTGAAACGTTTAGATTTGTTTGGTAACGTTTACAAACAGTTGGTTTTGTTTCGTAACGTTTATAAACGTTTGGCTTAAATCGCTAAAATGGGGAAACGTTTGGTGTTGTTTTGTAGCATTTGTAAATGTTTTGATTTGTTTCGTGACGTTTTAAACGTTTGTTTTGTTTCGTAACGTTTGTAAACGTTTAGCTTAAATCGCTAAAAAGGTGAAATGTTTGGTTTTGTTTCGTAACGTTTGTAAATATTTGGCTTATATCGCTTAAAAGGTGAAATGTTTGGATTTTTTTCGTAACGTTAAACGTTTGGCTTAAATCGCTAAAAAGGTCAAACAATTGGATTTGTTTCGTAACGTTTGTAAATGTATGGCTTAAATCGCTAAAAAAGTGAAACGTTTGGTTTTGTTTCGTTACATTTGTAAACTTTTGGCTTAAATCCCTAAAAAGGTGAGACGTTTGGCTTTGTTTCGTAACGTTTGTAAACGTTTGGATTTTTTTCGTAACGTTTTAAACGTTTGGTTTTGTTTCGTAATGTTTGTAAATGTTTGGCTTAAACCGCTAATAAAGTGAAACGTTTGGTTTTGTTTCGTAACGTTTGTAAACGTTTGGCTTAAATCGCTAAAAAGGTGAAACGTTTGGTTTTGTTTTGTAACGTTTGTAAGCGTTTCGATTTGTTTCATAACGTTTGAAACGTTTGGGTTTGTACCGTAATGTTTGTGAACGTTTCGATTTGTTTCGTAACATTTTTAACGTTTGGTTTTGTTTCGTAACGTTTGTAAATGTTTGGCTTAAATCGCTAAAAAGGTGAAACGTTTGGTTTCTTTTCGTAATGTTTGTAAAAGTTTGGCTTAAATCGCTAAAAAGGTGAAACGTTTGGATTTGTTTCCTAACGTTTGTAAAAGTTTTTGTTCAATCGCTATAAAGGGGAAACGTTTGGATTTGTTTCGTAGCGTTTGTAAACGTTTGGCATAAATCGCTAAAAATGTGAAACGTTTGGTTTTTTTCCGTAACGTTGGTAAACGTTTGGCTTAAATTGCTAAAATTGTGAAACGCTTGTATTTGTTTCGTAGCGTTTGTAAATGTTTGGCTTAAATCGCTAAAAAGGTGAAACGTTTGGTTTTGTTTCGAAACGTTTGTAAACGTTTGGCCTAAATTGCTATAAAGGTTAAACGCTTGGATTTGTTTCAAAACATTTGTAAATGTTTGTCGTAAATTGCTAAAATGGTGAAACGTTTTGTTTTGTTTCGCAATGTTTGTAAACGTTTGGCTTAAATTGCTAAAAAGGCGAAATGTTTGGATTTGTTTCATAACGTTGGTAAACGTTTTAGTTCAATCACTAAAAAGGTGAAACATTTGGATTTGTTTCGTAGCGTTTGTAAACGTTTGGCTTAAATCGCTAAAAATGTGAAACTTTGGTTTTTTTCCGTAACGTTGGTAAACTCTTGGCTTAAATTTCTAAAAAGGTGAAACACTTGGATTTGTTTCGTAATGTTTGTAAACGTTTGGCTTAAATCGCTAAAAAAGTGAAACGTTTGGTTTTATTTCGTAACTTTTGTAATCGCTAAAGAGATGAAACGATTCGATTTGTTTCTTAACGTTTATAAACTTTTGGCTTAAATTGGTATAAAGGTGAAACATTTGGCTTAAATCACTATAAAGGGGAAATGTTGGTTTTATTTTGTATCGTTTGTAAACGTTTGGCTTAAATTGCTTTAAAGGTGAAACGCTTGGATTTGTTTTGTAACGTATGTAAACGTTTGGATTTATTTCGTAACGTTTGTATACGATTGGCTTAAATCGCTAAAAAGGTGAAACGTTTGGTTTTGTTTTTGTAACGTTTGTAAACGTTTGGATTAAATCATTAAAAAGGTAAAATGTTTGGATTTGTTTCGTAGCGTTTCTAAACGTTTGGCTTAAATTGCTAAAAAGGTGAAACACTTGGATTTGTTTCGTAACGTTTGTAAACGTTTGGCTTAAATTGCTAAAAAGGTGAAACACTTGGTTTTGATTCGTAACGTTTGTAAAGGTTTGGCTTAAATCGCTAAAAAGGTGAAACGTTTGGATTTGTTTCGTAACGTATTAAACATTTGGCTTAAATCGCTAAAATGGGGAAACGCTTGGATTTGTTTCGTTACGTTTGTAAACGTTTGGCATAAATCGCTAAAAAAGTTAAACGCTTGGATTTGTTTTGTAACGTTTGTATACGTTTGGCTTAAATTGCTAAAAAGGTGAAACGTTTGAAATTTCGTAACGTTTGTAAACATTTGGCTTAAATTGCTAAAAATGTGAAACGCTTGGATTTGTTTCCTATCGTTTGTAAACGTTTGGCTTAAATTGCTAAAAAGGTGAAACGCTCGGATTTGTTTCGTTACGTTTGTAAACGTTTAGCTTAAATTGTTAAAAAGGTGAAACATTTAGATTTGTTTCGTAACATTTTAAACGTTTGGTTTTGTTTCGTAACTTTTGTAAATGTTCGGCTTAAATCGCTAAAAACATAAAACGTTAGGATTTGTTTTGTAAGGTTTGTAAACGTTTGGCTTAAATTGCTAAAAAGGTGACACATTTGGATTTGTTTCGTAACCTTTGTAAACGTTTGGCTTAGATCGCAAAAAAGGGGAAACGTTTGGTTTTAATTCATAACCTTTGTAAACGTTTGGCTTAAATCGCTAAAAAGGTGAAACGTTTGGGTTTATTTCGTAACGTTTGTAAACGTTTTGCATAAATTGCTAAAAAGGTTACACGTTTGGATTTGTTTCGCAACCTTTGTAAACGTTTGGCTTAGATAGCTAAAAAGGTGAAAAGTTTGGATTTGTTTCTTAACGTTTGTAAACGTTTGGCTTACATCGCTAAAAAGGTGACACGTTTGGATTTTTTTCGTAACGTTTGCAAACGTTTGGCTTAAATCGCTAAAAATGTGAAACATTTTGATTTGTTCCGTAACGTTTGTAAACGTTTAGCTTAAATAGCTAATAAGGTGAAACGTTTGGATTTGTTCCTTAACATTTGAAAATGTTTGGCTTAAATCGCAAAAAAGGTGAAACGTTTGGTTTTGTTTCGTAATGTTTGTATACGTTCGGCTTAAATCGCTAAAAAGGTGAAACGTTTGGATTTGTTTGGTAACGTTTGTAAACGTTTGGCTTAAATCGCTAAAAAGGTGAAACGTTTGTATTTGTCTCGTAACGTTTGTAAACGTTTCGCTCAAATTGCTAAAAATGTGAAACGTTTAGATTTGTTTCGTAATGTTTTAAACGTTTGGCTTAAATTGCTAAAAAGGTGAAACGCTTGGATTTGATTCGTAACGTTTGTAAACGTTTGGCTTAAATTGCTAAATAGTTGAAACGCTTGGATTTGTTTCGTAACGTTTGTAAACATTGGCCTAAATTACTAAAAAGGTGAAACACTTGGTTTTGTTTCGTAACGTTTGTAATGGTTTGGCTTAAATCGCTAAAAAGGTGAAACGTTTGGATGTATTTCGTAACGTTTTAAACGTTTGGCTTAAATCGCTAAAATGGGGAAACATTTGGATTTGTTTCATAATGTTTGTAAACGTTTGGCTTAAATCGTTAAAAAGGTGAAACGTTTGAAATTTCGTATCGTTTGTAAACGTTTGGCTTAAATTGCTTAAAAGGTGAAACGCTTGTATTTGTTTCATAATGTTTGTAAACGTTTGGCTTAGAATGCTAAAAAGGTGAAACACTTAGATTTGTTTCGTAACGTTTGTAAACGTTTGGCTTAAACTGCTAAAAAGGTAAAACGTTTGGATTTGTTTTGGAACGTTTTAAACGTTTGGTTTTGTTTCGTAACGTTTGAAAACGTTCGGCTTATATCGCTAAAAATATGAAACGTTTGTATTTATTTTGTAACGTTTGTAAAAATTTGCCTTAAATCGCTAAAAAGATAAAACGTTTGGATTTTTTTCATAACGTTTGTAAAGGTTTGGCTTATATTTCTAAAAAAGTGACACGTTTGGATTTGTTTCGTAGCCTTTGTAAAATTTTGGCTTAAATCGTTAAAAAGGTGAAACGTTTGGTTTTGTTTCATAACCTTTGTAAAGGTTTGGCTTAAATCGCTAAAAAGGTGAAACGTTTGGATTTGTTTCGTAATGTTTGTAAACGTTTTGCTAAATTGCTAAAAAAGTGACACGTTTGGATTTGTTTCGTAACGTTTGTAAATGTTTGGCATAAATCGCTAAAAAGGTGAAACGTTATGATTTGTTTTATAATGTTTGTAAACGTTTGGCTTAAATCGCTAAAAAGGTGAAACGTTTAGAATTGTTTCTTAACATTTGTAAACATTTGGCTTAAATCGCTAAAAAGGTGAAAGCTTTGGATTTATTCCGTAACGTTTGAAAACATTTGGCTTGAATCGCAAAAAAGGTGAAACGTTTGGTTTTGTTTCATGACGTTTGTAAACGTTCGGCTTAATTTGCTAAAAATGTAAAATGTTTGGATTTGTTTTGTAACGTTTGTAAACATTTGGTTTAATTTCTAAAAAGGTGAAACATTTGGATTTGTCTCGTAACGTTTGTAAACGTTTGGCTTAAATTGCTTAAAATGTGAAACGTTTAGATTTGTTTCGTAACGTTTTAAACGTTTGGTTTAAATTGCTAAAAAGGTGAAACGTTTGGTTTTGTTTCGTAACCTTTGTAAACGTTTGGCTTAAAATGCTAAAAAGTTTAAACGCTTGGATTTGTTTCGTAACGTTTGTAAATGTTTGGCTTAAATCACTTAAAATTTGAAACGTTTTGATTTGTTTGATAACGTTTAAAAACGTTTGGTTTTGTTTCGTAACGTTTATAAAAGTTTGGCTTAAATCGCTAAAATGACGAAACGTTTGGTGTTGTTATGTAACATTTGTAAACGTTTGGTTTTGTTCCGTAACGTTTTAAACATTTGGTTTTGTTTCGTAACGTTTGTAAACGTTTGGCTTCAATCACTAAAAAGGTGAAATGTTTGGTTTTGTTTCGTAACGTTTGTAAACGTTTGGCTTAAATCGCTAAAAAGGTGAAACATTTGGATTTGTTTCGTAACGTTTGTAAACGTTTAGCTTAAATCGCTAAAAAGGTGAAACAATTGGATCTGTTTCATAACGTTTGTAAACGTATGGCTTAAATCGCTAAAAAGGGGAAAAGTTTGGTTTTGTTTCGTAACGTTTGTAAAAGTTTGGCTTAAATCCCTAGAAAGGGGAGACGTTTGGTTTTTTGTTTCATAAATTTTGCAAACGTTTGGCTTAAATCGCTAAAAAGGTGAAACGTTTGGATTTGTTTCGTAGCATTTGTAAATGTTTGGTTTAAATTGCTAAAAAGGTAATACACTTGGATTTGTTTCGTAACGTTTGTAAACGTTTGGCTTAAATTGCTAAAAAGGTGAAACACTTAGTTTTGTTTCGTAACGTTTGTAAAGGTTTGGCTTAAATCGCTAAAAAGGTGAAACGTTTGGATTTGTTTCGTAACGTTTTAAATGTTTGGCTTAAATCGCTAAAACGGGGAAACGTTTAGATTTGATTCGTAACTTTTGTAAACGATTGGCTTAAATCGCTAAAATGGGAAAACATTTGGATTTATTTCGTAGCGTTTGTAAACGTTTGGCTTAAATCGCTACAAAGGTTAAACGTTTGGATTTGTTTTGTCACGACCCATTTTCATGAATCGCGACCGGCGCTAGCGTGTGGGTAATGTAGTACCAAAACCCGTAACTAGCCTTTCAATTAACATACAAACACATAAACCTGCAGAAAACAAATGCTCGGGGGCAACCGAGACTTCAGCCTAAATCTAGCAGTTATAATATTCAGTAATTAAAATAACATGCTTTCCAATAATAGTATTAATTCGGCTTAACATAAATAATTCTGAATAATAATATAACATGCCAAAGCAATAATAATCCAGTCGGACCAATCCGACAACAACTAAAATAAAATAAAGACGTCTAGTCAACTACTGCGGTCTAAGAATGAAATAGTTGATAGTTATACTAAAATAAATGGAACCTCCGAAGAAACGTAAATGCGGAGATCACCAGACTCTTTCAGATCATAACCCTGGAAAATTTGGGAAAACAACGGGGTCAGATATACAGAGATGAGTTTATACCGCTATCTAAAACATTTAAAACCTTTAAAACCGTTTAAAACATTTAATACGATATTACGAATAATAGTTGGAACCCTAATCCACAATTCTAAATAAATAACATAATCCAATAGGCCTGGTCCCGAGAGCTGAGCTACACCGAGTTACCACTGACCACACTTTACCATATCCGAGGTCCCGAGAGCTGTGCTACACTGAGTTACTCTATTTGGTCCCGAGAGCTATGCTCACACCGAGTTACCACATTTCCATATATACCTTACCCAGATCTTTACCGGTGCGCACGCAGTCCTAATGATGCCCATTAGGTAGCATGTTCCAACTAAGAGCCATAATATAAAAACAGTTCGAAATATACGTACAGTATATATATTTAATATTAAAATAAAAATTTACTTAATAAAGTGGTAAATAGTAAGTACAAACTCACTGCTTGCTAATCCACGTGAACCGGCAAGCAACTAATCCTGGTTCGCCTCTGGAGCACGAACAATAGACGGGTCTAGACAAATAAAATAATTATTAAAAACAGACCCTAACTCTAGAGAGTACTAGACACAACATAGGACTAGTACAAATAACACGTCGGAAATAAACAATCCGAAGCAACACACAAAAACACCCAATAGGTAATAAAGTCCAATTAATATAAGTCTATTGAGTTCTCGCTTAAATTCCAATTTACAAATATTATTTATTAATCTTTAAATAATAATAAATTTCCTGGGTTAGCCGAGTTACCAATTACTACCAAGTTAACCTCACTTGTCGGTGACCCAAGTCTAACCCGACTCAAACGTTTATCAAATATAAACACGAGTTTATATTTATAAATAATTCGATAAAATAATAATCCATTTTAAAAGCAGAACTCAATAACTTCCATTTTAAGTAACCCAAGTTACAACCCAAAAACTTAATTAAATAAGTCCTATAAAAGTTTTGGGACTAAGTTGTACTTTAGCCAATTAGGGACCAAACTGTACTTTTACCAATTTAGAGACTAAATTGTACTTTAGCCAATTTGATATCCGAAATCAAATTAATTGCTTTTGTTTATAATTAAAACCAAATATAAAATTACAAATCAAAAATCCACTTAATTAAGTTATATAATAAGTTCAGGGGCTAAATTGTAATTTAGTCAATTTCATGCTAATTTGATATTCTTAATTAATTATATTTACCCGAGTAATTATATTAACTAAATTTATAATTAACTATCTTTTTCAATATTTAATTTATTAATCAAAATAAAATCCAAGTTATTAGTTAAAGTTTAACCTTAAGGATTTATTTGTTTTAGACCAAACAATTAATTGATCAAAATGACCCTTATGCCATCTTCTTCAATTTGGAAACAAAACACTATTCTCTCCATTAAACTGAAACTTACAGGTTCATCAACAAGCCATCCTTAAACATCATTCAAGCAATCTAGAAGTCTAAGCAACTCATAATCCACACATGATCTTTGGTTCAGTAGCTATACTCATGAACAATACATAAAAGAAAACACCCCATAATGAACGGAAAAGATAACGACCCAAAAGAAATAACCCATCGCCCAACAAACTTATGCAATGTCAACACGATTTTTAATTATCAACTAAACGTTCCAAGAGATTCATAAACGTTAAACACAACAGAATCATAGCCAAGAGAAAGAAGGGATTCGGCAGTAGGTAATTCATCTAGGAAGCAGTCTTTTAACAACAAAAACGATAAACCGAACGGCGATTGAAACGAGGTTGATTATGTACCGTTCAACAAAAACAAGGTGGGGAATCGAAGGTACACGAGTCTAGAACGTCTGGAAACAAAAGGTTTCAATTTCGATCTAGAAACGAGAGAGAACGACTCAAATTACGGAATGACGTTCAAACGTTAAAACTGAAATTTGAAGAATTAAGGAAACTTACAGGAACAGCAACTTCGGAAAGGATTTTGAAGCGTTAAACTTCAGAGAAAAAGTGAACGGAAGACGGCTATGGATTGTCTGAAGTTAGGAGAATGAATTAGGGTAGAAAGTTTCGTTTTTAAGTAGGTCGAAATAGGTTAGAACAAGTGACGAAAGTGCCCCATGAACTGATATGGTAAGTCTCGAACGAGAACAGCCAAACTGGCTTGATTCTCGTTCGAGAATGCCTGGTCTCGTACGAGACCAGGCACCAAACGAGATTCTCGTACGAGACCTGTTGGTCTCATACGAGACCTCACCTATTTTTGTTGGAATCAGGTCTCTTTTGAGACATGATTCAAAAGTGTGGTTCGACCCTTTTGGTTGAACCACAAACCGAACCGAGTATCCCCAAATTCTAACTATTCACGAATCGAACCGCAAACCGGAATGACCAAAAATTACCGTGAAAATTAAAATAATAATTTAAAATTTTACGGGATATTACATGTTTCGTAACGTTTGTATACGTTTGGCTTTAATCGCTAAAAAGGTGAAACGCTTGAAATTTCGTAACCTTTGTAAACGTTTTGCTTAAATTGCTAAAAATGTGAAACGCTTGGTTTGTTTCGTAACGTTTTTAAGGTTTTGATTAAATCGCTAAAAATGTGAAATGTTTGGATGTGTTTCTTAACTTTTTAAAAGTTTGGTTTTGTTTCGTAACGTTTGTAAACGTTTGGCTTAAATCGCTAAAAAGGTGAAACATTTGAATTTGTTTCGTAACGTTTGTAAACGTTTGGCTTAAATTGCTAAAAAGGTGAAACACTTGGATTTGTTTCGTAACGTTTGTAAACATTTGGCTTAAATTGCTAAAAAAGGTGAAACGCTTGGATTTGTTACGTAACGTTTGTAAACGTTTGGCTTAAATTGCTAAAAAAGTGAAACGCTTGGTTTTGTTTCGTAACGTTTTTAAGGGTTTTGCTTAAATCGCTAAAAAAGTGAAACGTTTGGATGTGTTTCGTAACTTGTTAAACGTTTTGGCTTAAATCGCTAAATAGGTGAAATATTTGGATTTGTTTCGTAGCGTTTGTAAACATTTGGCTTAAATTGCTAGAAAGGTGAAACACTTGGATTTGTTTCGTAACGTTTGTAAACGTTTGGCTTAAATTGCTGGAAAGATGGAACACTTGGTTTTGTTTCGTAACGTTTGTAAAGGTTTGGCTTAAATCGCTAAAGAGGTGAAACGTTTGGATTTATTTCGTAATGTTTTAAACGTTTGGCTTGAATCGCTAAAATGGGTAAACGTTTCGATTTATTTCGTAACATTTGTAAACGTTTGGCTTAAATTGCTAAAAAGGTAAAACGTTTGGATTTGTTTCGTAACATTTGTATACGTTTGGCTTAAATTGCAAAAAAGGTAAAACGTTTGAAAATTTTTAACGTTTGTAAACATTTGGCTTAAATTGCTTAAAAGGTGAAACGCTTGGATTTATTTCATAATGTTTGTAAACATTTGGCTTAGATTGCTAAAAAGGTGAAACGCTTGGATTTGTTTTGTAACGCTTGTAAACGTTTGGCTTAATTTGCTAAAAAGGTGAAACGTTTGGATTTGTTTCGTAACGTTTTAAACGATTGGTTTTGTTTCGTAACGTTTTAAACGTTTGGATTTGTTTCATAATGTTTGTAAACGTTTGGCTTAGATTGCTAAAAAGGTGAAACACTTGGATTTGTTTCGTAACGTTTGTAAACGTTCGTCTTATATCGGTAAAAATACGAAATGTTTGTATTTTTTTCGTAACGTTTGGCTTAAATTGCTATAAAGGTGGCACGTTTGGATTTGTTTTGTAACCTTTGTAAAAGTTTGGCTTAAATCGCTAAAAAGGTGAAACGTTTGGTTTTGTTTCATAAACTTTGTAAAGGTTTGGCTTATATCGCTTAAAAGGCGACACATTTGGATTTGTTTTGTAGCCTTTGCAAACGTTTGGCTAAAATCGCTAAAAGGTGAAACGTTTGGATTTATTTTGTAACGTTTGTAAACGTTTGCTTAAATTGCTAAAACAGTGAAACGTTTGGATTTATTTCATAACCTTTGTAAACGTTTGGCTTAAATCCCTAAAAAGTTGAAACGTTTGGATTTGTTCCGTAACGTTTGAAAACGTTGGGCTTAAATCGCAAAAAAGGTGAAACGTTTGGTTTTGTTTCGTAACGTTTGTAAACGTTCGGCTTAAATCGCTAAAAAGGTGAAACGTTTGTAAACATTTGGTTTAACTTCTAAAAAGGTGAAACATTAGGATTTATCTCCTAACATTTGTAAATGTTTGGCTTAAATTGCTAAAAATGTGAAACATTTAGTTTTGTTTCGAAACGTTTTAAACGTTTGGTTTAAATTGCTAAAAAGGTGAAACGCATCGATTTGTTTCGTAACATTTGTAAACGTTTGGCTTAAATTGCTAAAAATGTTAAACGTTTAGTTTTGTTTCATAACGTTTTAAAAGTTTGGTTTCAATTTCTAAAAAGGTGAAACATATCTATTTGTTTCGTAACGTTTGTAAACGTTTGGCTTAAATTGCTAAGAAGTTGAAACGCTTGGATTTGTTTCGTAACGTTTGTAAACGTTTGGCTTAAATCGCTAAAAAGGTGAAACGTTTGGATTTTTTTTGTAAGGGTTGTAAACGTTTGGCTTAAATCGATAAAAAGGGGAAACGTTTAGTTTTGTTTATTAACATTTGTAAACGTTCGGCTTAAATCGCTAAAAAGGTGAGACTGTTGGATTTGTTTCGTAACATTTTAAACGTTTGGATTTGTTTCGAAACGTTTGGATTTGTTTCGTACCATTTGTAAATGTTTGGCTTCAATCACTAAAATAGTGAAATGTTTCGATTTGTTTCGTAATGTTTGTAAATGTTTGGCTTAAATCACTAAAAATGTAAAACATTTAGATTTGTTTGGTAACGTTTACAAACGTTTGGTTTTGTTTCGTGACGTTTATAAACGTTTGGCTTAAATCGCTAAAATGGGGAAACATTTGGTGTTGTTTTGTAGCGTTTGTAAATGTTTGGATTTGTTTCGTAACGTTTTAAACGTTTGTTTTGTTCCGTAACTTTTGTAAACGTTTGGCTTAAATCGCTAAAAAGGTGAAATGTTTGGTTTTGTTTCGTAAAGTTTGTAAATATTTTGCTTAAATCGCTTAAAAGGTGAAATGTTTGGATTTATTTCGTAACGTTTGTAAACGTTTGGCTTAAATCGCAAAAAGGTGAAACAATTGGATTTGTTTCGTAAAGTTTGTAAATGTATGGCTTAAATCGCTAAAAAGGTGAAACGTTTGGTTTTGTTTCGTAACGTTTGTAAACATTTTGCTTAAATCCTTAAATAGGTGAGACGTTTGGTTTTGTTTAGTAACGTTTGTAAACGTTTGGATTTTTTTCGTAACGTTTTAAACGTTTGGTTTTGTTTCCTAATGTTTGTAAATGTTTGGCTTAAATCGCTAATAAAGTGAAACGTTTGGTTTTGTTTCGTAACGTTTGTAAACGTTTGGCTTAAATCGCTAAAAAGGTGAAACGTTTGGTTTTGTTTCGTAACGTTTGTAAACGTTTCGATTTATTTCGTAACGTTTGTAAACATTTGCCTTAAATCGCTAAAAAAATAAAAACGTTTGGATTTGTTTCATAACGTTTGTTAAAGTTTGGCGTAAATTTCTAAAAAGGTGACACGTTTGGATTTGTTTTGTAACCTTTGTAAAAGTTTGGCTTATTTCGCTAAAAAGGTGAAACGTTTGGTTTTGTTTCATAACCTTTGTAAAGGTTTGGCTTATATCGCTAAAAAGGTGACACGTTTGGATTTGTTTCGTAACCTTTGCAAACATTTGGCTAAAATTGCTAAAAAGGTGAAACGTTTGGATTTGTTTTGCAACGTTTGTAAACGTTTGGCTTAAATCGCTAAAAAGGTGAAACGTTTGGATTTGTTTCATAACGTTTGTAAACGTTTTGCTTAAATCGCTAAAAAGGTGAAACGTTTGGATTTGTTCCGTAATGTTTGAAAACGTTGGGCTTAAATTGCAAAAAAGGTGAAAAGTTTGGTTTTGTTTCGTAACATTTGTAAACGTTCGGCTTAAATCGCTAAAAAGGTGAAACGTTTGTAAACATTTTGTTTAATTTCTAAAAAGGTGAAACATTTGGATTTGTCTCGTAACGTTTGTAAATGTTTGGCTTAAATTGCTAAAAATGTGAAACGTTTAGTTTTGTTTCGTAACCTTTTAAACATTTGGTTTAAATTGCTAAAAAGGTGAAACGCATCGATTTGTTTCGTAACGTTTGTAAACGTTTGGCTTAAATTGCTAAAAAGTTGAAAGGCTTAGATTTGTTTCGTAACGTTTGTAAACGGTTGGCTTAAATCGCTAAAAAGATGAAACGTTTGGATTTGTTTCGTATGGGTTGTAAACGTTTGGCTTAAATCGATAAAAAGGGGAAACGTTTTGTTTTGTTTCGTAACCTTTGTAAACGTTCGGCTTAAATCGCTAAAAAGGTGAAACTGTTGGATTTGTTTCGTAACATGTTAAACGTTTGGATTTGTTTCGAAATGTTTGGATTTGTTTAGAAACGTTTGGATTTGTTTCATACCATTTGTAAATGTTTGGCTTCAATCACTAAAATAGTGAAACGTTTTGATTTGTTTCGTAACGTTTGTAAATGTTTGGCTTAAATCACTAAAAATGTGAAACGTTTAGATTTGTTTAGTAACGTTTACAAACGTTTGGTTTTGTTTTGTAACATTTATAAACGTTTGGCTTAAATCGCTAAAATGGGGAAACAATTGGTGTTGTTTTGTAGCGTTTGTAAATGTTTGGATTTGTTTCGTAATGTTTTTGTTAGTAGTATATGCCCTAGGGCCATTTTGTGTTTATTCTTGTATAAACAAATCCCATTGGCAATGATATATATGCTTTATTTGAACTAAGTGTCTCATCAACTAAGTGTTTATTTATTAAATATTGTCCTTATCACATTGTGATAGAATGTATTCTTAAGGTGTTAAGAATATGAGTGACAGATTTTATTATACAAGTGCTCTAAATAATCATTCGCGATCGATGGGGTCCTACGAATAAGGGCATCGCTTTATCCCGGAAAGATCGTCACCTCTGTTTATTCTCCTGATTAGTAAAGCGTTACTAATTATAGGAAGTAGTGAGTCTCATACTACTTGATGGGGATCAGAATAAACATGTGGACACTCAAGGTGTTGAGTGAGTCGAACAAGTGACGCTAGATGACATATACATGGTAATTCATTAAAGTCAATTTAATGTCATCTAGTTCATAATTGTACATATGTCCTTTGACTTGCGGTGACACTATCTTGTATATAGGTGATTAGAGTTTGATACTCCTTAACCCTGATCTTTCATGAGCTAGGGCCGCGGGATGTGTTGGCTCTAGTTAGTTATATATGGAGATATGGGTTTAACCTAGAAAGGATTCATTACTCTGGATGAATGGAGACAAGATTCTATGTTATCTTGAATTGTTCTTGATGGATGATAAAACCTGCGCAGGTGTGTATGACTTACATAGAAAGTTGTTTCTAGTGGAAGTCATATTTATCAAGAATTCGAACTTAGAGATGAGGTCATATAATCAAGAAAACAATGTTTGACTTAATCGTGACACTAGTTGAGGTTGGAATCTTAGATGAAGGGAATTTCGAGTTTACGGTCTTAATGAACATTGGTTCATAAAGAATGCATCGTAACATTCATATCTATTTCGGGTCGTGATATGTTGCTAGACGTCACTCTCGATCTACGAGAATTAATAATTAAATGGGATTTAATTATTTAATATAAGAAAGGCGTTTCTTATGTCTCTCGTTGCCATATAGATGTGAACCTAGTTAGTCACACACAATAGAGTGTGCAAGCGATTGAGTTTACGAAAGATCAATTTCATATGGATACTAGCATATCTCGAAAATTAATCTAAGATGAAAAATAAGTACAAATTAGGGACTAATTTGTAGGAGTTATAAATTAGTAGGAACCTAATTGTACTATGTCCAAGTTAATTAGGGACTAATTTATAAGAGTTATAAATTAGTAGGAACCTAATTATATTTTAACCAAGTTTTATGATTAAAAGGCTTAAGTAATTAATTAGTGTAGTTAATGATACTTAAATCATTAATCATAAGCTAATGGAATGATGATGTCATGGTGATGATGTAATGAGATACGCTTATGTCATATATGTGATGTCATATGATGACATCACCTATATGATGTCACCTATGTGATGTCACCACATGAAAGGTGTCATGTGGTGGCAACACCTTTGCTTGGTGTGTGACACCTAGCATGCAGGGTGTTGCATTCTTAAGACATGCTCTAGCCTATAAATAGAGCATGTCCTTGCTCATTTCAAGATACCACACAACACGCATCTCACTACAAAAGTTGTAGAGAGAGAAAGCACTTGAAGGAGTTCAAGTAGTCATCAATCACGGGAAAAACTTGGCGACGTTTTTCATACATCCAAATAAGGTAGTGATCGCGGCGAGAGTTTGAGCTTAGGGCTGCTCGGCAAGAGGAACTCTTGCAGGATTAATTCAAGGCGAGGATTTAATCGGACGCATACTCGTGTGGACGAGCTTGAGGTCGCCGTACTATCGGGATTACAAGAATCGTTGCAGAATCGACATAGGTATTCTTCTTACGATTCCTAGATGCGTGCTTTAATTAATAAATGATACGATGATACATTTGTTGTTGATATGATCAACTTTAGGATCCGGATTGTTGGAATTTCGATTTTGAATTGAAATGTACGATCCGGACCCGCGCCTCTCGCTGCGCCAACAGTTTTAAACGTTTGTTTTGTTTCGTAACGTTTGTAAACGTTTGGCTTAAATCGCTAAAAAGATTAAATGTTTAGTTTTGTTTCATAACGTTTATAAATATTTTGCTTAAATCGCTTAAAAGGTGAAATGTTTGGATTTATTAACGTTTATAAACGTTTGGCTTAAATCGCTAAAAAGGTGAAACATTTGGATTTTTTTCGTAACGTTTGTAAATGTATGGCTTAAATCGCTAAAAAGGTGAAACGTTTTGTTTTGTTTCGTAACGTTTGTAAACGTTTGGCTTAAATCCCTAAATAGGTGAGACATTTGGTTTTGTAACGTTTGTAAACGTTTGGATTTTTTTCGTAACGTTTTAAACGTTTGGTTTTGTTTCCTAATGTTTGTAAATGTTTGGCTTAAATAGCTAATAAAGTGAAACGTTTGGTTTTGTTTTATAACGTTTGTAAACGTTTAGCTTAAATCGCTAAAAAGGTAAAACGTTTGGTTTTTTTTTCGTAACGTTTTAAACGTTTGGTTTTGTTTCGTAACGTTTGTAAACGTTTGGATTTTTTTCGTAACGTTCGTTTCGTAACGTTTTAAATGTTTGGTTTTGTTTCGTAATGTTTGTAAATATTCGGCTTAAATCGCTAATAAAGTGAAACGTTTGGTTTTGTTTCGTAACATTTGTAAACATTTGGCTTAAATCGCTAAAAAGGTGAAACGTTTGGTTTTGTTTCGTAACGTTTGTAAACGTTTCGATTTGTTTCGTAACGTTTTCAACGTTTGGTTTTGTTTCGTAACATTTGTAAACGTTTGGCTTAAATCGCTAAAAAGGTTAAACGTTTGGTTTATTTTCGTAATGTTTGTAAACGTTTGGCTTAAATCGCTAAAAAGGTGAAACGTCTGGATTTGTTTCCTAACGTTTGTAAAAGTTTTGGTTCAATCGCTAAAAAGGGGAAACGTTTGGATTTGTTTCGTAGCGTTTGTAAACGTTTGCCTTAAATCGCTAAAAATGTGAAACGTTTGGTTTTGTTCTGTAACGTTGGTAAATGTTTGGCTTAAATTGCTAAAATGGGGAAACGCTTGTATTTGTTTCGTAACGTTTGTAAGCGTTTGGCTTAAATCGCCAAAAAAGTGAAACGTTTGGTTTTGTTTCGTAACGTTTGTAAACGTTTGGCTTAAATTGCTATAAAGGTTAAACGCTTGGATTTTTTTCCAAACGTTTGTAAACGTTTGTCTTAAATCGCTAAAATGGTGAAACGTTTTAGTTTGTTTCGTAATGTTTGTAAACCTTTGGCTTAAATCTCCAAATAGGCGAAACATTTGGATTTGTTTCATAACGTTTGTAAACGTTTTGATTCAATCACTAAAAAGGTGAAACGTTTGGATTTGTTTCGTAGCGTTTGTAAACATTTTGCTTAAATCGCTAAAAATGTGAAACGTTTGGTTTTGTTCCGTAGCGTTGGTAAACGCTTGGCTAAAATTGCTAAAAAGGTGAAACGCTTTGATTTGTTTCGTAACGTTTGTAAACGTTTGGCTTAAATCGCTAAAAAGGTGAAACGTTGTTTTGTAACGTTTGTAAACGTTTGGATTTGTTTCGTAACGTTTGTATACGTTTGGCTTAAATCGCTAAAAAGGAGAAATGTATGGTTTTGTTTCGTAACATTTGTTAACGTTTGGATTAAATCGCTAAAAAGGTGAAACGTTTGGATTTTTTCGTAGCGTTTTTGGCTTAAATTGCTAAAAAGGTGAAACACTTGGATTTGTTTCGTAACGTTTGTAAACGTTTGGCTTAAATTGCTAAAAAGGCGAAACACTTAGTTTTGTTTCGTAACGTTTGTAAAGGTTTGGCTTAAATCGCTAAAAAGGGGAAACGTTTGGATTTGTTTCGTAACGTTTTAAACGTTTGGCTTAAATCTCTAAAATGGGGAAACGCTTGGATTTGTTTCGTTACGTTTGTAAACGTTTGGCATGAATCGCTAAAAAAGTTAAACGCTTGGATTTGTTTCGTAACATTTGTATACATTTGGCTTAAATCGCTAAAAAGGTGAAACGTTTGAAATTTCGTAACGTTTGTAAATGTTTGGCTTAAATTGCTAAAAATGTGAAACGCTTGGATTTGTTTCCTAACGTTTGTAAACGTTTGGCTTAAATTGCTAAAAAGGTGAAACGCTTGGATTTCTTTCGTTATGTTTGTAAACGTTTGGCTTAAATTGTTAAAAAGGTGAAATGTTTAGATTTGTTTCGTAACGTTTTAAACGTTTGGTTTTGTTTCGTAACTTCTGTAAATGGTCGGCTTAAATCGCTAAAAATGTGAAACGTTTGTATTTGTTTCCCAACGTTTGTAAACGTTTTCCTTAAATCGCTAAAAACATTAAACGTTTGGATGTGTTTCGTAACGTTTGTAAACGTTTGGCTTAAATTGCTAAACAGGTGTCACATTTGGATTTGTTTCGTAACCTCTGTAAACGTTTGGCTTAGATCGCTAAAAAGGTGAAACATTTTGTTTCATAACCTTTATAAACGTTTGGCTTAAATCGCTAAACAGGTGAAACGTTTGGGTTTGTTTCGTAACGTTTCTAAACGTTTTGCTTAAATTGCTAAAAAGGTTACACGTTTGGATTTGTTTCTTAACGTTTGTAAAAATTTGGCTTAAATCGCTAATAAGGTGAAACGCTTGGATTTGTTTCGTAACGTTTGCAAACGTTTGGCTTAAATCGCTAAAAAGCTGAAACGTTTTGATTTGTTCCATAACATTTGTTAACGTTTGGCTTAAATCGCTAACAAGGAGAAACGTTTGGATTTGTTCCGTAACATTTGAAAATGTTGGGCTTAAATCGCAAAAAAGGTGAAACGTTTGGTTTTGTTTCGTAACTTTTGTATACATTCGGCTTAAATCGCTTAAAAGGTGAAACGTTTGGATTTATTTGGTAACGTTAGTAAACGTTTGGCTTCAATCGCTAAAGAGGTGAAACGTTTGGATTTGTCTCGTAACGTTTGTAAATGTTTGGCTCAAATTGCTAAAAATGTGAAATGTTTAGATTTGTTTTTTAATGTTTTAAGGGTTTGGTTTAAATTGCTAAAAAGGCGAAACGCTTGGCTTTGATTCGTAACGTTTGTAAACGTTTGGCTTAAATTTCTAATAAGTTGAAACGCTTGGATTTTTTTCGTAACGTTTGTAAATGTTTGGCTTAAATCGCGAAAAAGGTGAAACGTTTGGTTTTGTTTCGTAACGTTTGTAAACGTTTGGCTTAAATCGCTAAAAAGGTGCAACGTTTGGTTTTGTTTCGTAACGTTTGTTAGCGTTTGGCATAAATTGCTATAAATGTGAAACGCTTGGATTTGTTTCGTAAAGTTTGTAAACGTTTGGATTTGTTTCGTAACGTTTATAAACGTTTGGCTTAAATCGCAAAAAAGGTGAAACGTTTGGTATTGTTTCGTAACGTTTCTAAACGTTTGGCTTAAATGACTAAAAAGGTGAAACGTTTGGTTTTGTTTCGTAGCGTTTGTAAACATTTGGCTTAAATCGCTAAAAATGTGAAACGTTTTGTTTTGTTCTGTAACGTAAGTAAACGTTTGGCTTAAATATCTTAAAAGGTGAAATGCTTGGATTTGTTTCATAACGTTTGTAAACGTTTGGCTTAAATCGCTAAAAAGGGGAAATGTTTGGTTTTGTTTCGTAACGTTTGCATTCTTTTTAGCTTAAATTGCTATAAAGGTGAAAAGCTTGGATTTCTTTTGTAGCGTTTGTAAACGTTTGTAAACTTTTTGCTTAAATCGCTAAAAAGGTGAAACTTTTGGTTTTATTTCGTAACGTTTGTAAACATTTGGGTTAAATCGCTAAAAAGATGAAATGTTTGGATTTGTTTCATAACGTTTGTAAACGTTTGACTTACATTGCTAAAAAGGGGAAACGTTTGGCATAAATCTCTAAAAAGGTGAAACGTTTGGTTTTGTTACGTAACGTTTGTAAACGTTTGGCTTAAATTGCTATAATGGTGAAACGCTTGGATTTGTTTTGTAACGTTTGTAAACGTTTGGATTTGTTTCGTAACGTTTGTAAATGTTTGGCTTAAATCGCTAAAAAGGTGAAATGTTTGGATTTGTTTCGTAACGTTTGTAAACGTTTGGCTTAAATTGCTAAAAAGGGGAAACGTTTGGCTTAAATCGCTAAAAAGGCGAAATGTTTGGATTTATTTTGTATCATTTGTAAAAGTTTGGCTTAAATTTCTATAACCGTGAAACGCTTGGATTTGTTTTGTAACGTTTGTAAATGTTTGGATTTGTTTCGTAACGTTTGTAAACGTTTGACTTAAATCGCTAAAAAGGGGAAACGTTTGGATTTTTTGTAGTGTTTGTAAGCGTTTGGCTTAAATCGCAAAAAAGGTGAAGCACTTGGATTTGTTTCGTAACGTTTGTAAACGTTTGGCTTAAATTACTAAAAAGGTGAAACACTTGGTTTTGTTTCGTAGCGTTTGTAAAGGTTTGGCTTAAATCGCTAAAAAGGTGAAACATTTGGATTTGTTTCGTACCGTTTAAACGTTTGGCTTAAATCGCTAAAATATGGAAACATTTGGATTTGTTTCGTAACGTTTGTAAACGTTTGGCTTAAATCGCTAAAAATGTTAAACGTTTGGATTTGTTTCGTAACGTTTGTATATGTTTGGCTTAAATCGCTAAAAAGGTGTAACATTTGAAATTTCGTAACATTTGTAAATGTTTGGCTTAAATTGCTAAAAAGGTGAAATGTTGGGATTTGTTTTGTAACGTTTGTAAATGTTTTGCTAAAATTGCTAAAAAGGTGAAACGCTTGGATTTGTTTCGTTATGTTTGCAAACGTTTGGCTTAAATTTTCCAAAAGGTGAAACGATGTGATTTGTTTCATAACGTTTTAAACGTTTGGTTTTGTTTCGTAAGTTTTGTAAATGTTCGGCTTAAATTGCTAAAAATGTGAAATGTTTGTATTTGTTTCACATCGTTTGTAAACGTTTCCCTTAAATCGCAAAATAAGTGAAAGGTTTGTATTTGTTTCGTAACGTTTGCAAACATTTGGCTTAAATCGCTAGAAAGGTGAAACGTTTTGATTTGTATCGTAACGTTTGTAAATATTTGGCTTAAATCACTAAAAAGGTGAAATGTTTGGATTTGTTCCGTAACGTTTGAAAACGTTTCGCTTAAATTGTAAAAAAGGTGAAACGTTTGGTTTTGTTTCGTAACGTTTTTAAACGTTCGGCTTAAATCGTTAAAAAGGTGACACGTTTGGATTTGTTTCGTAGTGTTTGTAAACGTTTGGCTTAAATCGCTAAAAAGGTTAAACATTTGGATTTCTTTTGTAACGTTTGTATATTTTTGGCTTAAATCGCTCAAAAGGTGAAACGTTTGAAATTTCGTAACGTTTGTAAACGTTTGGCTTAAATTGCTAAAAAGGTGAAACGCTTGGATTTGTTTCGTAATGTTTGGAAACGTTTTGCTGAAATTGCTAAAAAGGTGAAACGCTTGGATTTGTTTCATTACGTTTGTAAACGTTTGGCTTAAATTTTTGAAAAGGTGAAACGATAATATATGTTTCGCAACGTTTTAAACGTTTGATTTTGTTTCGTAACTTTTATAAATGTTCGGCTTAAATTGCTAAAAATGTGAAACATTTGTATTTGTTTCGCAACGTTTGTAAATATTTGGCTTAAATCGCTAAAAAGGTGAAACTTTTGGATTTGTTCCGTAACGTTTGAAAACGTTTTCGTGAAATTGCTAAAAAGGTGAAACGATGAGATTTGTTTCGTAGCGTTTTAAACGTTTGGTTTTGTTTCGTAACTTTTGTAAATGTTCGGCTTAAATTGCTAAAAATGTGAAACATTTGTATTTGTTTCGCAACGTTTGTAAACGTTTCCCTTAAATCGCTAAAAAGGTGAAACATTTGTATTTGTTTCGTAACGTTTGTAAACATTTGGCTAAAATAGCTAGAAAGGTAAAACGTTTTTATTTGTTCCGTAACGTTTGTAAATGTTTGGCATAAATCGCTAAAAAGGTGAAACGTTTGGATTTGTTCTGTAACGTTTGAAAACGTTTGGCTTAAATTGCAAAAAAGGTGAAATGTTTGGTTTTGTTTCGTAACGTTTGTAAACATTCGGCTTAAATCGTTTAAAAGGTGAAACGTTTGGATTTGTTTTGTAACGTTTGTAAACGTTTGGCTTAAATCCCTAAAAAGGTTAAACGTTTGGATTTGTTTCATAACGTTTGTATATGTTTGGCTTAAATCGAAAAAAGGTGAAACGTTTGAAATTTCGTAAGGTTTGTAAACGTTTGACTTAAATTGCTAAAAAGGTGAAACGCTTGGATTTGTTTCGTAACGTTTAAAAACTTTTTGCTAAAATTACTAAAAAGGTGAAACGCTTGGATTTGTTTTGTTACGTTTGTAAACGTTTGGCTTAAATTTTTAAAAAGGTGAAACGTTGGGATATGTTTCGCAACGTTTTAAACGTTTGGTTTTGTTTCGTAACTTTTGTAAATGTTCGGCTTAAATTGCTAAAAATATGAAACGTTTGTATTTGTTTCGCAACGTTTGTAAACGTTTGCCTTTTATCGCTAAAAAGATAATACCTTTGGATTTGTTTCGTAACGTTTGTAAACGTTTGGCTTAAATTTCTAAAAAGGTGACACGTTTGGGTTTGTTTTGTAACCTCTGTAAACGTTTGGCTAAAATCGCTAAAAAGGTGAAAGGTTTGGTTTTGTTTCGTAACCTTTGTAAACGTTTGGCTTAAATCGCTAAAAAGGTGAAACGTTTGGATTTGTTTCGTAACGTTTGTAAACGTTTTGCTAAAATTGCTAAAAAGGTTACACGTTTGGATTTGTTTTCAAACCTTTGTAAACGCTTGGCTTAAATCGCTTAATACGTGAAACATTTGGATTTGTTTTGTAAAGTTTGTAAATGTTTGGTTAAAATCGATAAAAAGGTGAAATGTTTGGATTTGTTTCGTAACGTTTGCAAACATTTGGCTTAAATCGCTAGAAAGTTGAAACGTTTTGATTTGTACCATAACGTTTGTAAATGTTTGGCTTAAATCACTAAAAAGGGGAAACGTTTGGATTTGTTCCGTAACGTTTGAAAACGTTTGGCTTAAATTGCAAAAAAAGTGAAACTTTTGGTTTTGTTTCGTAACGTTTGTAAACGTTCGGCTTAAATCGTTAAAAAGGTGAAACGTTTGGATTTTTTTCGTAAAGTTATTAATGTTTGGCTTAAATCGCTAAAAAGGTTAAACGTTTGGATTTGTTTCGTAACGTTGTATATGTTTGGCTTAAATCGCTAAAAAGGTGAAATGTTTTAAATTTCGTAACGTTTGTAAAAGTTTGGCTTAAATTGCTAAAAAGGTGAAACGCTTGGATTTGTTCCGTAACGTTTGTAAGCGTTTGGCTTAAATCGCTAAAAAGGCGAAATGTTTGGATTTTTTCCGTAACGTTTGAAAACGTTTGGCTTAAATTGCAAAAAATGTGAAACATTTGGTTTTTTTCGTAACGTTTGTAAACGTTCGGCTTAAATCGCTAAATAGGTGAAACGTTTGGATTTGTTTCGTAACGTTTGTAAACATTTGGCTTAAATCGCTAAAAAGGTGAAACGTTTGGATTTGTTTCGTAGCGTTTGTAAACGTTTGGCTTAAATTGCTAAACAGGTGAAACACTTGGTTTTGTTTCGTAGCGTTTGTAAATGTTTGGCTTAAATTGCTAAAAAGGGGAAACGTTTGAATTTGTTTCGTAACGTTTGTAAACGTTTTGCTTAAATTGCTAAAAAGGTGACACGTTTGAATTTGTTTTGCAACCTTTGTAAACGCCTGGCATAAATCGCTTAAAAGGTGAAAAATTTGGATTTGTTTTGTAACGTTTGTAAATGTTTGGCTTAAATCGATAAAAAGGTGAAACGTTTGGATTTGTTGCTTAACGTTTGCAAACATTTGGCTTAAATCGTTAGAAAGGTGAAACGTTTTGATTTGTTCCGTAACGTTTGTAAATGGTTGGCTTAAATCGCTAAAAAGGGGAAACATTTGGATTTGTTCCGTAACATTTGAAAACGTTTGGCTTAAATTGCAAAAAAGGTGAAACGTTTGGATTTGTTTCGAAGCGTTTGTAAACTTTTGGCTTAAATTGCTAAAAATTTGAAACACTTGGTTTTGTTTCGTAGAGTTTGTGATCGTTTGGCTTAAATCGCTATAAAGGTGAAACGTTTGGATTTGTTCCGTACCATTTTAAACGTTCGGCTTAAATCGCTATAAAGGTCAAACGTTTGGATTTGTTTCGTAACGTTTGTAAACTTTTTGCTTAAATTACTAAAAAGCTGACACGTTTGGATTTTTTTGTAACCTTTGTAAACGCTTGGCTTAAATCGCTTAAAAGGTGAAACATTTGGATTTGTTTCTTAACGTTTGTAAATGTTTGGCTTTAATCGATAAAAAGGTGAAAAATTAGAATTTGTTTCTTAACGTTTGCAAACATTTGGCTTAAATCGCTAGAAAGGTGAAACGTTTTGATTTGTTCCGTAAGTGGCTTAAATCACTAAAAAGGGGAAACGTTTGGATTTGTTCCGTAACGTTTGAAAACGTTTGGCTTAAATTGCAAAAAAGGTGAAACTTTTGGTTTTGTTTCGTAACGTTTGTAAACGTTCGGCTTAAATCGTTAAAAAAGTAAAACGTTTGGATATTTTTTCGTAAAGTTATTAACGTTTGGCTTAAATCGCTAAAAAGGTTAAACGTTTGGATTTGTTTCGTAACGTTGTATATGTTTGGCTTAAATCGCTAAAAAGGTGAAATGTTTTAAATTTCGTAACGTTTGTAAAAGTTTGGCTTAAATTGCTAAAAAGGTGAAACGCTTGGATTTGGTTCGTTACATTTGCAAACGTTTTGCTGAAATTGCTAAAAAGGTGAAACGCTTGGATTTGTTTCTTTACGTTTGTAAACGTTTGGCTTAAATTTTTAAAAAGGTGAAACGATGGGATTTGTTTCGTAACATTTTAAACGTTTGTTTTGTTTCGTAACTTTTGTAAATGTTCAGCTTAAATTGCTAAAATTGTGAAACGTTTGTATTTGTTTCGCAACGTTTGTAAACGTTTTCCTTAAATCGCTAAAAAGATATGTAATATCCCGTAAAATTTTAAAACTTAAGTTGCGAGTTCCGGTGACATTTTTAGTTGTTTACGTAATTTGAATTTGTTTTGTGATTGGATTCGAAAATGGTTTAATTTTAGTCCGGGCTTCGAAAGGGGTTAATTGAAGTCCGGGTTTCGAAAATATAAAAATTTAAGTCCAGGTTGGGTTTCGGTTCAACTAGGAATCGGTTGAACCAGGTCTCATTGAACCGAGGTTCAAACGAGACCCGGTCTCGGACGAGAAGTGCAGGTCTTGTTCGAGACCTGCGTTTTAAAGCAGGTCTCGTACGAGACCTGTTCAATTTCAGCAGGTCTCGTTCGAGACCTGCTATCGACAAGGTGAGGGGGCAGTTTTACCCCCTGATTTCTCGCTATCCTTTCTGTATTTAAACACGTTTTCTAAACCTAAATTCTTCACCACACATCATACAAACTCTAGCCGCTTTCCTTATTTAATTTCGCTGAAAACTCTTCTCCTAATCATCAATCAAAATCGGGTGTTCATCGGTAAGCTTTTTAACTTATATTTCAGTTTTGGTTAAAAATGGACCTCTCCGTATTTTGATCCGTACGTAATCATTTCAGATCCAAATTCAGTTTTGTTTCGTCCTGATCGAAGAAGACTCACGTATCTACAAATCCCAACTTTTTTTTCGTCAAACGGTACGTAAACGAACCCGTATCAATCGCCGCCGTTTTACCGTTTTCAAGAAATTTTCTGTTTTGATTCTAATCGACCTCTCTGAATTTCAATCGTTCCACATCCGTTCGGAGATCAAAATTAGTTCCGTTTGTTTCCCGTGATAGTCGACTCGCTCCTCTTCGACACTACACTTTTCATTCGCCAAACGGTACGTAAACGAACCCGTATCAATCGCTGCTGTTTCATCGTTTTCACGTGCTATTTGGTTCTATTTGTTTGGTTGTTTCTGCCGAGTTATTGAGGTTGATTTAGAGAGAGTTTGCTGTTTTTATGATTGTTAGGTTATATGTTATTGATTCGTTGATCGCTTAGTGTGATTCTAGCTTGTCGTTTTGATTCATCAATGATTGAATACTCGGTTATTCTTGAACTCGTTGTAGTTTCTGAGAATTGGATTTCATTATTTGGATAGCTTGGGTTACGGAAATCTTCATAGGCTCTAGGTTCGTTTGTATTCTTCATTAAAAGATTGATTAGTTGTGTTAGATTGTTAAAGGAGCTATGAGAAATTGAATGTTAGTTTAATTGTTAAAGCATTTTTGAAGTTGATTATTAAGTTTCTTTGAAATCGTTTTATGTAATGTCTGAGGCTAAGTTTGGTTGCTAAATGGAGAAGATGAATACGTGTCCTTATTTAATTGGCTTGTTTTGTTTCTGTTTGGTTAAATGGCTGATTTAGTCATTAAGTTTTTGTGTCTTACATCTATTGATTCCTAAACTTATCTTTTAACTGTTTTAAATGATTTTAAATTTCAATTTACGAAATTGGTTTCAACTTATTAATTAGCGATTTAAGTAATATTATTATTTAAATTTGAAATTTATCTTGGACATTAATATTTTAAGTTTAAATTAAATATTAATTTTATTATAATTTATACGTAATTTTATATATTGACTATATTAAATAAGTATTGGGGATTTTTTTTAATTTGAAAGTTTGTCAAATTAATTATATTATTTTTAAGGCATAAAAATAATATTTGCATATTTAAAAAAATTAAATTAATAATTATTATTAATTATTATTTAATCGATAATTTAAGATTTTTGAATTAGAATGCCTTTGGGATTAAAGTTATATTTTAGCTTTATTTTGTTATTTAATTATTTGAGATATTTGCCGGTAATTTTTAATTACTTGGGTTTCAAGCTATTGAGTTCTATTTTGATATTGATAAATATTTTTTATTAAATATTAAATTATAAACTATGGTTTATAACTCTGGTTTTATGGTTGGGTCGGGTTGACTTGGGTCGCCCGACACGTGGGATTAGCTTGGTACTTTTAAGAAACTCGGCTACCCCATTATTTGAGGAAATGATTTTATTTATTAATTAAATATTATTTAATTAATATTTTCGGATGAATTTTAAATATGAACTCAATAGGCTTGATTTATTTACGGCATTATAATTTATTTGAGAATTGTGTTTCTCTGTGATTTATCTGGTTTATTAATTGCGCTAGTCCTACGTGGTGTCTAGTATTCTTAGAGTTAGGGGTTGGAGCGATTTTAACGAATGATTTATTTTTAAACTCTTCAACTACTCGCGCTCCGGAGTCGAACAAGGGTTAGCTGTTTGCCGAAGTTTCACGTGGATAAGCAAGCAGTGAGTTTGTAGTGCTATTTACCGCTTTATTAAGTACCGCATCATATTTTAATATTATAAATGCTTTTGAACTGTTTTTACGGATTATGGATCTGGATTGAAACAAGCTGCTCGATAGGCTTGTATCGATACTGTGTGCACCGGTAAGTACTCTGGGAAACGGAAGACTAAAGTCTTGCTTACGCTGGTATATATATATGACGAGGATTTGTTCCCGTCCACTCTGGGTTTATCGGTATGCTATGTCATACTTACGCTGGAATCATTTCAATACTGTTTTCCATAATCATATTATATTAGTATAAAATGTTTTGATTTAAGGGTTTTAAACTTAACAAATGTAAATAGTATTACGAACTCATCTCAGTATATCTGACTCCGTTGTTTTCCCATATTTTCCAGGTTTATGATTTGAAAGCTGGTCCACTCCGATTCTTTTGATTCTTCGGAGGTTTTTATGTTATTTAAACTAGTTACTATTTTCGAACTCTTAGACCGCAGTAGAACTAGTTTATACATTACATTTGTTATTGCACTTGGGATTGTCGATTAGATCGATTATTTATTATTAGCATGTTTACACTGGATTATTTTAATATTATATTTAAGGCATGATGTTGAGCATTTTGGATATTTAAGTTATTTATGTTAGAACTGTAATATAATTTGCTAGACTTAGGTTGGAGTCTCGGTTGCCCCCGAGCAATTTTCCGCAGGTTTAAATGTTTATTTGATTTCCGCAAGGCTTGCTACAGGTTTTGGTACGACCATACCCATACCCTAGCGCCGGTCACGATTCATGCAATTGGGTCGTGACAAAGTTGGTATCAGAGCTTTAGTTTCGAACTAAGGCCAAATTTTGCATGTTATGTGTTATCGCTTATAGGCATGTTAATTTTTATTGTAGTGTCATAGGATCTACTGCGGAATTAGGATTCATGTCTTGTCTTTGAAACGTCATCTTTTGGTTTTTTAAAACTTTCTGCCTACACCGATAGGATTGTGTCAAGTTAGTCATTTTATGTCTTGATTTGATGCTAATATTTTTGTTGTTGATGCTCTTTCACTTGGGTGATTTTTTATTTGCATTGGATTTCTCGGGAAGTCTTATATTGATAGTTTGCTTTAATTCATGCTTAGGCATGATATTGTTGTCCTTACCTTGATGATGTTGCTTTTCACTTGGTTGATATATTTTGGCTGTTATGCCCATAATGATGCTGTTGACTCTAAATTATTTGTGAGTATTTCTGACTCTATCCATGAGCTTTGATTTCAAAAACAAAATTTATATTTTGTCAGTCTTTGACATTGGTTCGGGTTTAAATGATTTTTGAAATTTTTTTTATTATTATCACGTTTTGTGGATTACGTTGCTGACAACGTATCAGTTTTAAATTTCTTAAGAAATTTATTTTTGGCAAGACTGGTGTTTTGACGTAAATAGTCTAATGGGTAGTCTGGACACGGCACCCTGTAATATATTTTCAGTATCTTGCCAAAAAAAAAATGAAATTCGTATATTTCAAAATTTTATATTTGATTAAGGATTGTAAAGGGTTGTTCTTTTGAAATAAAATTTCTCGAATTCTTAAAATTTGAATGTCAGGTATAATTTTGGTGTTTTTCAAGATAATTGTTTTGAAATAAAATTATTTCGGTAATGCGATATCGTTTTGATGATTTCACATTACTTTTGTAATTTTATCACATTTTGGTTGTCAACACTTTGGTGTTGTTGGCCTTATGCTCGTTTTGCTAGTTTTGACTAAGCTTGTGTTTCTGAAAAGGTTGTTAAAGAATAATTGTTTTCCTCCTTGGGAGATGTTTTGATGTTGTCATTTGGGAGACGTCGAGCTTCCTATTTTTGAAAGGATTGGAAATGGTTTAAAACGCGTTTTTCCGGATTTGAAAAATGTTTTGTATACATTTTATAAATGGATATTATGGGTTTGACTTGGGTCACCCAAATTTGGAGTTGAGCTTGGAATTGGTAATCACTCGGCTAACTCGATGATTTTAAATTGAGGCGTTTGGGAACAATTATATCTATTATTTTATAAAAAGAGGTTTATAAATTTTAGCTTTCGAAGTGGGTTTTGATAAGTACTTTTTGACCAATATTTTTATTATTTTGGTTTAAGTTGATGTGTTGAAAATGTTATTGTATGATTTAATTTTCATCAATTACGGGTTGTTTTGAGTTATCACCATGTCGGTAGGAATTCGTTGACTATATAAGATGTTGCATGCTTAATCTTTTAGAATTATATTGGTTAGCTACCCTAATGAGTAATTGTTTTACTACAAGATGTTTAAGTGCTTTTCGGATGTGTGATCAATTCTTGACCTATATTACTGTGTTAGTATTCTTGTCTATAGTGTTTGATTAAGTTATGTCGTATCAGTTTTAGTTCTCGTTGACCTTATTGTGTGGAGTGTCATGTGAGGATATTTCTTGCTAGTCTTTCATTAGTTTAACTTTCGCGTTGGTGTCGATGTGCGATTCGAACCTTTGTTTTGACCCTGTGATTAGTTTAGATGTTTAAATTGGTTTTGTTGGATCGAACGTTTGGGCTCTAAAATTCGAAGTGATTAATTTTGTTATCAAGAAATTTGAGGAGTGATTCTCAAGATCTGTTTTCATATTCGAGTTCCAAATATGTCCTAGACAGAGGAAGGCGATTTGAGTAATATTACTCAGCACCGGTGTAATGATTTTTCTCGTGAGTGTTTGTCTCGTGCGTGGAATTTTGAATGTTATGCGTTTCTAAGTCGGGCTCGTTTGCGATGATTTGTTGTATCGAAGTTTTTAGCTGTTAGCATTCTAGAATTAGATATGTAATCTATGAGGTATATCAGTGTAGTAATACACTGGTGTTTTCTTTAGGTAGATCGGTGAAATACCAAAACTGATAGTGGAGCTGTGAAGTCGGTCGTGTTGCTTAATGCCTTTGGAAAATTTTCAATTCAATTTGAGGGAGAATTCGTTGTTAGGTAAATTTTAATTTCGTTGTCGATTTTGGGTTACTTCGTTAATGACGATGCAAATTGGTGGACTAGGATAATGGAGATGGGAAAATATGTCAAGATGGGCGAGTGCAGTTCACACAGAGTGTAATGTCTAGAAAATGTTTCGAGGGAAAATTAATTTCAAAAGTTAACTTGTTAAAGTAATTGAAATGTTTTTATCACGTAATTGTGCCCAGACATGTCATGAACATGCATTTGAAATGCCACGAATAGGAAACTGCATTGAGCATTGAGTATGATCACTAATTAAAAGAGAAATAAATAATTGGTACATGCATTTAGAACATTCATCACGGCATTAGATTATTAGGGTTGAATGCAACTCTTTGGGGATGAGAGCTGTCATCACCCCGGCGCACAATTATGTAAAACAAATTTTATCAATGAGAATTTTTTTTAAAAAAATGTTTTGTTATAAACTCGCGAGTTACATTGTGAAAATGGTGTTAAAAATTGATAAATTTCAAACGGTTTGAAATTTTTATCTAGGTGTTATCTAGAGAAATACTGTGTGATGACGGTGGTGATTTAGAAGAAGTTGCTTTGTAAGAAGTTATTCAATTTTGTTGGAGTATCAATATTTGGTGAATAGGAATTATGGTTCTAAGATTGCACTCGAGGTTTAGTTCAGATTTAATAATTGTGTCAGTTTAGAGTATGCATTTGAAGATTTTTGATTTAAGGAAATTGGTTATGCTGTACGTGTCTATTTACACTGAAAACTTTAAAAAGAAATTTTGTTTTTACAAATTCGATTTCTGTACAAAAAGTTTTTCTATACCGATATGAAAATTTTTCGTAAATAAAGGAATTCTTATTTTTGAAATTTTAACTTTTGAGAAGTGATGAGGCTTTATCAGTTTTGAATTAAAAGTAGATTTTAACATTTTTATAAATGAACGATTTTATAAAGTCATAAAATTATTGTGAAAGTACGGTTCAGTTATGATTTCAAATTGAGAATATTTTATTTTGTTGATACGTTTACAGACAAAAGGACTTTTCAAAGAGTTAATTATTTTTGGTTTAAAAATGAAATTAAACTGATGATGATAGTAATTCCAAATTAAAGGCGGATGGTATTATTATATATTTTGTGGTTGCAAAAAGTATTTTTCTATAAATTTTTATTTTGAGCAAAACCAATAAACCGATTGACTGCGATTTGATCTAAATGATCTTCGGTAGAATTCGAGGTGTTAGTGATTGAAAAAAAATTAAAGGATGAAAAATTTTGTTATCAGAAGTTTGAATTATGTACTCTGTAGATTGGTTGAACCGTAACGATTCTAATGGTGTTTAGTTTTCAGCCGTTAATTGTGAGGGAACATTTAATCAGGATGACATCTAGATTTGCTGTTAAGTTTTCTCTTATAAGGTATTTGGTGTTGTGACCACTATAAGAGATATAGAGTATAGACGTTAAGGAATATAAGATTATTTTCAGTAAAGAGTGTTTGTAAGTTTTCAGTTTGTAGCTTTAGAGTTTGGTTTAGTAAAATTACGATTTGAAATTTTGGGGTTATTCCTACACTTGTGGTGTTGCTTGGTAGTCTGGGAGACTTGATCTTGTTATTTGAAACTTTTTCCTCGTTTAGCGTGTTGGTTATCTCCCGGTTGTAAATAAATTTCTAATCCGTTCACACGTGATGTTTGATAAGTAGTATGAAGTAACAAATTGTTGATCTAAGAATCTTTCCCGTTTGCGTGGGGTGATCTTTCAAGTTTTCGACTCAGTTTTAGAGCCGAGATCGTATTTCCTATATGTTTGGGAGAATGTCCGTTAAATTTTTAGCGTGTTTCAGTGAAATTATGTTCGTTTTGTTTTGACTCTCCTCGGTTGTCATTTTGGTGGGGTTACTCTTGGATAAGAGTTTTATTTAATCTTTTGAGATTGTGATGGTGTTTTTGCTTAGTGAATTAAGCGGTTTTTATTTTGTTTTTCGTTGTGTTGTCACTCGATTGTAAGTGATATTGGAAATAGGATATTGTGATGCGTAGTTGTTTTCTTTCGTTCCGTGGAGGATGCGTTGCTCGATATTTTGAGTTAAGAATGATTTCTTGCGTGCAATAATTTATTTTATAGTACTTTGATTTGGTGGTAAATTCGAGGACGCATTTTTAATAAGTTGGGGAGAATGTAATATCCCGCAAAATTTTGAAATTTAAGTTGCGAGTTATGGTGACATTTTTAGTTGTTTACGTAATTTAAATTTATTTTGTGATTGGATTCGAAAATGGTTTAATTTTAGTGCGGGTTTCGAAAGGGGTTAATTGAAGTCCGGGTTTCGAAAATAGAAAAATTTAAGTCCAGGTTGGGTTTTGGTTCAACCAGGAATCGGTTGAACCAGGTCTCGTTGAACCGAGGTTCAAACGAGACCCTGTCTCGGATGAGAAGTGCAGGTCTCGTTCGAGACTTGCGTTTTAAAGCAGGTCTCGTTCGAGACCCACAGGTCTCGTATGAGACCTGTTCAATTTCAGCAGGTCTCGTTCGAGACCTGCTATCGACAAGGTGAGGGGGAAGTTTTGCCCCCTGATTTCTCGCTATCCTTTCGGTATTTAAACTCGTTTTCTAAACCTAAATTCTTCACCACACATCATATAAACCCTAGCCGCTTTCCTTATTCAATTTTGCTGAAAACTCTTCTCCTAATCATCAATCAAAATCGGGTGTTCATCGGTAAGCTTTTTAACTTATATTTCAGTTTGGATAAAAATCGACCTCTCCGTATTTTGATATGTACGTAATCATTTCAGATCCAAATTCAGTTTGCAAACATTTGGCTTACATCTCTAGAAAGGTGAAATCGCCAAAGTGGATTTGCAAACATTTGGCTTAAATCGCTAGATAGGTGAAATCATACAAACCCTAGCTTTAAAGTTTCGTAACGTATGCAAACATTTGGCTTAAATCGCTAGAAAGGTGAAACGTTTTGATTTGTTCCGTAACGTTTGTAAACGTTTAGCATAAATCGCTAAAAGGTGAAACATTTGGATTTGTTCCGTAACGTTTGTAAACGTTTAGCTTAAATCGCTAAAAGGTGAAACGCTTGGTTTTGTTTCATAACGTTTGTAAACGTTCGGCTTAAATCGCTAAAAAGGTGAAACGTTTGGATTTGTTTCGTAACGTTTGTAAACGTTTGGCTTAAATCGCTAAAAAGGTGAAATGTTTGGATTTGCATCGTAACGTTTGTAAACGTTTGGCTTAAATTGCTAAAAAGGTGAAACACTTGGTTTTGTTTCGTAGCGTTTGTAAACGTTTGACTTAAATCGCTAAAAAGGTGAAACGTTTGGATTTGATTCGTACCGTTTTAAACGTTTGGCTTAAATCGCTAAAGTGGGGAAACGTTTGGATTTGTTTGTAACGTTTGTAAACGTTTGGCTTAAATCGCTAAAACGGTTAAACGTTTGGATTTGTTTCGTATCATTTGTATATGTTTGGTTTAAATCGCTAAAAAGGTGAAACGTTTGAAATTTCGTAACGTTTGGCTTAAATTGCTAAAAAGGTGAAACGCTTGGATTTGTTTCGTTACGTTTGTAAACGTTTGGCTTAAATTTTTAAAAAAGTGAAACGATGGGATTTGTTTAATAAAGTTTTAAACGTTTGGTTTTGTTTCGTAACTTTTGTAAATGTTCGGCTTAAATTGCTAAAAATGTGAAAAGTTTGTATTTGTTTATAAACGTTTGCCTTAAATCGCTAAAAAGATAAAACGTTTGGATTTGTTTCGTAACGTTTGTAAACGTTTGGCTTAAATTTCTAAAAAGGTGACACGTTTGGATTTTTTTGTAACCTTTATAAACGTTTGGCTTAAATCGCTAAAAAGGTGAAACGTTTGGTTTTATTTCGTAACCTTTGTAAACGTTTGGCTTAAATCGCTAAAAAGGGTAAACTTTTGGATTTGTTTCGTAACGTATGTAAACGTTTGGCTTAAATTTCTAAAAAGGTGACACTTTTGGATTTGTTTTGTAACCTTTGTAAACGCTTGGCTTAAATCGCTTAAAAGGTGAAATATTTGGATTTGTTTCGAAACGTTTCGAAATGTTTGGCTTAAATTGATAAAAAGGTGAAACGTTTGGATTTGTTTCGTAACGTTTGCAAATATTTGGCCTAAATCACTAGAAAGGCGAAATGTTTTGATTTGTTCCGTAACGTTTGTAAACGTTTGGCTTAAATCGCTATTAAGGTAAAACGTTTGGATTTGTTCTGTAACGTTTGCGAACGTTTTGGTTAAATTGCAAAAAAGGGGAAACGTTTGGTTTTGTTTCGTAACGTTTGTAAACGTTCGGCTTAAATCTCTAAAAAGGTGAAACGTTCGGCTTAAATCTCTAAAAAGGTAAAACGTTTGGATTTGTTTTGTAACGTTTGTAAACGTTTGGCTTAAATCGCTAAAAAGGCGAAACGTTTGGATTTATCTCGTAACATTTGTAAATGTTTGGCTCAAATTGCAAAAAATGTGAAACGTTTAGATTTGTTTCGTAACGTTTTAAACGTTTGGTTTAAATTGCTAAAAAGGTGGAATGCTTCGATTTGTTTCGTAACGTTTGTAAACGTTTGGCTTAAATTGCTAAAAAGTTGAAACGCTTGGATTTGTTTCGTAACGTTTGTAAACGTTTGTCTTAAATCGCTAAAAAGGTGAAACGTTTCGATTTGTTACGTAACGTTTGTAAACTTTTGGCTTAAATCGATAAAAAGCTGAAACGTTTGGTTTTGTTTCGTAACCTTTGCAAACGTTCGTCTTAATTTGCTAAAAAAGTGAAACAGTTGGATTTGTTTTGTAACGGTTTAAACGTTTGGATTTGTTTCGAAATATTTGGATTTGTTTCGTAACCTTTGTAAACGTTTGGTTTAAATCACTAAAATGGTGAAACGTTTGGATTTGTTTTGTAACGTTTGTAAACGTTTGGCTTAAACCACTAAAAATGTGACACGTTTGGATTTATTTGGTAACGTTTACAAACGTTTGGTTTTGTTTCATAATGTTTATAAACTTTTGGCTTAAATAGCTATAATGGGGAAACGTTTGGTGTTGTTTTGTAACATTTTTAAACGTTTGGTTTTTTTTGTAACGTTTTAAATGTTTGGATTTGTTTCGTAACGTTTGTAAACGTTAGACTTAAATCGCTAAAAAGGCGAAACGTTAGGTTTTGTTTCGTAACGTTTGTAAATGTTTGGCTTAAATCGCTAAAAAGGTGAAAGGTTTGGGTTTGTTTCGTAACATTTGTAAACATTTGGCTTAAATGGCAAAAAAGGTGAAACTTTTGGATTTGTTTCTTAACTCTTGTGAACGAATGGCTTAAATCGCTAAAAAGGCGAAACGTTTGGTTTTGTTTCGTAGTGTTCGTAAACGTTTGGCTTAAATCCCTAAAAAGAGTGAGATGTTTGGCTTTGTTTCGTAAAGTTTATAAACATTTGGATTTGTTTCGTAACGTTTGTTTCGTAACGTTTTAAACGTTTGGTTTTATTTCGTAATGTTAGTAAACGTTTGGCTTAAATCGCTAAAAAGATGAAAAGTTTGGTTTTCTTTCGTAACTTTTGTAAACGTTTGGCTTAAATCGCTAAAAAGGGGAAACGTTTGGATTTGTTTCGTAGCGTTTCTAAACGTTTGGCTTAAATTGCTAAAAAGGTGAAACACTTGGATTTGTTTCGTAACGTTTGTAAACGTTTGGCTTAAATTGCTAAAAAGGTGAAAAGTTTGGATTTGTTTCGTAACGTTTTTAACATTTGGCTTAAATCGCTAAAATGGGGAAACGCTTGGCTTTGTTTTGTAACGTTTGTAAACATTTGGCATAAATCGCTAAAAAGGTTAAACGTTTGGATTTGTTTCGTAACGTTTGTATACGTTTGGCTTAAATCGCTAAAAAGGTGAAACGTTTGAAATTTCGTAATGTTTGTAAACGTTTGGCTTAAATCGCTAAAAAGGTGAAACGTTTGAAATTTCGTAACGTTTGTAAACGTTTGGCTTAAATTGCTAAAAAGGTGAAACGCTTGGATTTGTTTTGTACCGTTTGTAAACGTTTGGCTTAAATTGCTAAAAAGGTGAAACGCTTGGATTTGTTTTGTTACATTTGTAAACGTTTGGTTTAAATTGTTCAACAGGTGAAACGTTTTGACTTGTTTCGTAAAGTTTTAAACGTTCGGTTTTCTTTCGTAACTTTTGTAAATGTTCGGCTTAAATCGCTAAAAATGTGAAACGATTGTATTTGTTTCGTAACGTTTGTAAACGTTTGCCTTAAATCGCTAAAAAGATAAAAAAATTTGGATTTGTTTCGTAACGTTTGCAAACGTTTGGCTTAAATCGCTAAAAAGGTGAAACATTTTAATTTGTTCCGTAACGTTTGTAAACGTTTTGCTTAAATCGCTAAAAACGTGAAACGTTTGTTTTTGATTCGTAACGTTTGTATACGTTCGGCTTAAATCGCTAAATAGGAGAAACGTTTGGATTTGTTTTGTAACGTTTGCAAACGTTTGGCTTAAATCGTCAAAAAGGTGAAACGTTTGAATTTGTCTTGTAACGTTTGTAAACGTTTGGCTCAAATTGCTAAAAATGCGAATCGTTTAGATTTGTTTCGTAACGTTTTAAACGTTTGGTTTAAATTGCTAAAAAGGTGAAACGCTTGGATTTGTTTCGTAACATTTGTAAACTTTTGGCTTAAATTGCTAAAAATATGAAACGCTTGTATTTGTTTCGTAACGTTTGTAAACGTTTGGCTTAAATCGCTAAAAGGGTGAAACGTTTGGATTTGTTTCGTAACGTTGGTAAACTTTTGGCTTAAATCGATAAAAAGGTGAAACGTTTGGTTTTGTTTCGTAACCTTGGTAAACGTTTGTCTTAAATTGCTAAAAAAGTGAAACGGTTGGATTTGTTTCATAACGTTTTAAACGTTTGGATTTGTTTCGAAACGTTTGGATTTGTTTCGTAACGTTTGTAAACGTTTGGCTTAAATCACTAAAATGGTGAAACGTTTGGATTTGTTTCGTAACTTTTGTAAACGTTTGGCTTATATCACTAAATATGTAAAACGTTTGGATTTATTTGGTAACGTTTACAAACGTTTGGTTTTGTTTCGTAATGTTTATAAACGTATGGATTAAATAAATAAATTGGGAAACGTTTGTAAGCATTTGGATTTTTGTCGTAACGTTATAAATGTTTGGTTTGTTTTCGTAACGTTTGGAAACGTTTTGCTTATGTCGCTAAAAAGGTGAAACGTTTGGTTTTGTTTCGTAACATTTGTAAATGTTTGGCTTAAATCGCTAAAAAGGTGAAATATTTGGATTTGTTTCCAAATGTTTGTAAACATTTGGTTTAAATCGCTAAAAAGGTGAAACGTTTGGATTTGTTTCGTAACGTTTGTAAACGTACGGATTAAATCGCTAAAAATGGGAAACATTTTGTTTTGTTTTGTAACGTTTGTAAACGTTTGGCTTAAATCCCTAAAAAGGTGAGACATTTGGTTTAGTTTCGTAACGTTTGTAAACATTTGGATTTGTTTCGTAACGTTTGTTTCGTAACTTTTTAACGTTTGGTTTTGTTTCGTAATGTTTGTAAACGTTAGGCTTAAATCGCAAAAAAGGTGAAACGTTTGGTTTTATTTCGTAACGTTTGTAAACGTTTGGCTTAAATCGCTAAAAAGGTGAAACGTTTGGTTTTGTGTTTCGAAACGTCTGTAAACGTTTTGCTTAGATTGCTATAAAGGTGAAACTCTTGGATTTGTTTCGTAACGTTTGTAAACGTTTGGATTTGTTTGGTAACGTTTGTAAACATTTGGCTTAAATCAATAAAAAAGGGGAAACGTTTGGATTTGTTTCGTAATGTTTGTAAACGTTTGGCTTATATTGCTAAAAAGGGGAAACGTTTGGCTTAAATCGCTAAAAAGGTGAAACATTTGGTTTTATTTTGTAACCTTTGTAAACGTTTGGCTTAAATTTCTATAAAGGTGAAACGCCTGGATTTGTTTCGTAACGTTTGTAAACGTTTGGCTTAAACCACTAAAAATGTGACACGTTTGGATTTATTTGGTAACGTTTACAAACATTTGGTTTTGTTTCATAATGTTTATAAACTTTTGGCTTAAATAGCTATAATGGGGAAACGTTTGGTGTTGTTTTGTAACATTTTTAAACGTTTGGTTTTTTTTGTAACGTTTTAAATGTTTGGATTTGTTTCGTAACGTTTGTAAACGTTAGACTTAAATCGCTAAAAAGGCGAAACGTTAGGTTTTGTTTCATAACGTTTGTAAATGTTTGGCTTAAATCGCTAAAAAGGTGAAAGGTTTGGGTTTGTTTCGTAACATTTGTAAACATTTGGCTTAAATGGCAAAAAAGGTGAAACTTTTGGATTTGTTTCTTAACTCTTGTAAAAGAATGGCTTAAATCGCTAAAAAGGCGAAACGTTTGGTTTTGTTTCGTAGTGTTCGTAAACGTTTGGCTTAAATCCCTAAAAAGAGTGAGATGTTTGGCTTTGTTTCGTAAAGTTTATAAACATTTGGATTTATTTCGTAACGTTTGTTTCGTAACGTTTTAAACGTTTGGTTTTATTTCGTAATATTTGTAAACGTTTGGCTTAAATCGCTAAAAAGATGAAAAGTTTGGTTTTCTTTCGTAACTTTTGTAAACGTTTGGCTTAAATCGCTAAAAAGGGGAAACGTTTGGATTTGTTTCGTAGCGTTTCTAAACGTTTGGCTTAAATTGCTAAAAAGGTGAAACACTTGGATTTGTTTCGTAACGTTTGTAAACGTTTGGCTTAAATTGCTAAAAAGGTGAAAAGTTTGGATTTGTTTCGTAACGTTTTTAACATTTGGCTTAAATCGCTAAAATGGGGAAACGCTTGGCTTTGTTTTGTAACGTTTGTAAACATTTGGCATAAATCGCTAAAAAGGTTAAACGTTTGGATTTGTTTCGTAACGTTTGTATACGTTTGGCTTAAATCGCTAAAAAGGTGAAACGTTTGAAATTTCGTAATGTTTGTAAACGTTTGGCTTAAATCGCTAAAAAGGTGAAACGTTTGAAATTTCGTAACGTTTGTAAACGTTTGGCTTAAATTGCTAAAAAGGTGAAACGCTTGGATTTGTTTTGTAACGTTTGTAAACGTTTGGCTTAAATTGCTAAAAAGGTGAAACGCTTGGATTTGTTTTGTTACATTTGTAAACGTTTGGTTTAAATTGTTCAACAGGTGAAACGTTTTGACTTGTTTCGTAAAGTTTTAAACGTTCGGTTTTCTTTCGTAACTTTTGTAAATGTTTGGCTTAAATCGCTAAAAATGTGAAACGTTTATATTTGTTTCGTAACGTTTGTAAACGTTTGCCTTAAATCGCTAAAAAGATAAAACATTTTGGATTTGTTTCGTAACGTTTGCAAACGTTTGGCTTAAATCGCTAAAAAGGTGAAACATTTTAATTTGTTCCGTAACGTTTGTAAACGTTTTGCTTAAATCGCTAAAAACGTGAAACGTTTGTTTTTGATTCGTAACGTTTGTATACGTTCGGCTTAAATCGCTAAATAGGAGAAACGTTTGGATTTGTTTTGTAACGTTTGCAAACGTTTGGCTTAAATCGTCAAAAAGGTGAAACGTTTGAATTTGTCTTGTAACGTTTGTAAACGTTTGGCTCAAATTGCTAAAAATGCGAATCGTTTAGATTTGTTTCGTAACGTTTTAAACGTTTTGTTTAAATTGCTAAAAAGGTGAAACGCTTGGATTTGTTTCGTAACATTTGTAAACTTTTGGCTTAAATTGCTAAAAATATGAAACGCTTGTATTTGTTTCGTAACGTTTGTAAACGTTTGGCTTAAATCGCTAAAAGGGTGAAACGTTTGGATTTGTTTCGTAACGTTGGTAAACTTTTGGCTTAAATCGATAAAAAGGTGAAACGTTTGGTTTTGTTTCGTAACCTTGGTAAATGTTTGTCTTAAATTGCTAAAAAAGTGAAACGGTTGGATTTGTTTCATAACGTTTTAAACGTTTGGATCTGATTCGAAACGTTTGGATTTGTTTCGTAACGTTTGTAAACGTTTGGCTTAAATCACTAAAATGGTGAAACGTTTGGATTTGTTTCGTATCTTTTGTAAACGTTTGGCTTATATCACTAAAACTGTGAAACGTTTGGATTTATTTGGTAACGTTTACAAACGTTTGGTTTTGTTTCGTAATGTTTATAAACGTATGGCTTAAATAAATAAATTGGGAAACGTTTGTAAGCATTTGGATTTTTGTCGTAACGTTATAAATGTTTGGTTTGTTTTCGTAACGTTTGGAAACGTTTTGCTTATGTCGCTAAAAAGGTGAAACGTTTGGTTTTGTTTCGTAACATTTGTAAATGTTTGGCTTAAATCGCTAAAAAGGTGAAATATTTGGATTTGTTTCCAAATGTTTGTAAACATTTGGTTTAAATCGCTAAAAAGGTGAAACGTTTGGATTTGTTTCGTAACGTTTGTAAACGTATGGATTAAATCGCTAAAAATGGGAAACATTTTGTTTTGTTTTGTAACGTTTGTAAACGTTTGGCTTAAATCCCTAAAAAGGTGAGACATTTGGTTTAGTTTCGTAACGTTTGTAAACATTTGGATTTGTTTCGTAAAGTTTGTTTCGTAACTTTTTAACGTTTGGTTTTGTTTCGTAATGTTTGTAAATGTTAGGCTTAAATCGCAAAAAAGGTGAAACGTTTGGTTTTATTTCGTAACGTTTGTAAACGTTTGGCTTAAATCGCTAAAAAGGTGAAACGTTTGGTTTTGTGTTTCGAAACGTCTGTAAACGTTTTGCTTAGATTGCTATAAAGGTGAAACTCTTGGATTTGTTTCGTAACGTTTGTAAACGTTTGGATTTGTTTGGTAACGTTTGTAAACATTTGGCTTAAATCAATAAAAAAGGGGAAACGTTTGGATTTGTTTCGTAATGTTTGTAAACGTTTGGCTTATATTGCTAAAAAGGGGAAACGTTTGGCTTAAATCGCTAAAAAGGTGAAACATTTGGTTTTATTTTGTAACGTTTGTAAACGTTTGGCTTAAATTTCTATAAAGGTGAAACGCCTGGATTTGTTTCGTAACGTTTGTAAACATTTGGATTTGTTTCATAACGTTTGTAAACGTTTGGCTTAAATCTCTAAAAAGGTGAAACGCTTGGATTTGTTTTGTAGCTATTGTAAACGTTTGGCTTAAATCGCTAAAAAGGTGAAACACTTGGATTTGATTCGTAACGTTTGTAAACGTTCGGCTTAAATTTCTAAAAAGGTGAAACACTTGGTTTTGTTTCGTAATGATTGTAAAGGTTTGGCTTAAATCGCTAAAAAGGTGAAACACTTGGTTTTGTTTCGTAACGCTAGTAAACGTTTGGCTTAAATCGCTAAAAAGGTGAAACGTTTTGTTTTGTTTCGAAACGTTTGTAAACTTTTTGCTTAAATTGCTATAAAGGTGAAACTCTTGGATTTGTTTTGTAACATTTGTAAGTGTTTGGATTTGTTTGGTAACGTTTGTAAACATTTGGCTTAAATCACTAAAAAGGGGAAACGTTTGGATTTGTTTTGTAATGTTTGTAAACGTTTGGCTTAAATCGCTAAAAAGGTGAAACATTTGGTTTTATTTTGTAACGTTTGTAAACGTTTGGCTTAAATTTCTATAAAGGTGAAACGTTTGGATTTGTTTTGTAACGTTTGTAAACGTTTGGATTTGTTTCGTAACGTTTGTAAACGTTTGACTTAAATCGCTAAAAAGGTGAAACGTTTAGATTTGTTTTGTAGCGTTTGTAAACATTTGGCTTAAATCACTAAAAAGGGGAAACGTTTGGATTTGTTTCGTAACGTTTGTAAACGTTTGGCTTAAATCGCTAAAAAGGTTAAACGTTTGGATTTGTTTCGTAACGTTTGTATATGTTTGGCTTAAATCGCTAAAAAGGTGAAACATTTGAAATTTTGTAACGTTTGTAAACTTTTGGCTTAAATTGCTAAAAAGGTGAAACGCTTGGATTTGTTTCGTAACGTTTGTAAACGTTTTGCTGAAATTGCTAAAAAGGTGAAACGCTTGGTTTTGTGTCGTAACGTTTGTAAACGTTCGACTTAAATCGCTAAAAAGGTGAAACGTTTGGATTTGTTTTGTAACGTTAGTAAACGTTTGGCTTAAATCGCTAAAAAGGCGAAACGTTTGGATTTATCTCGTAACATTTGTAAATGTTTGGCTCAAATTGCAAAAAATGTGAAACGTTTAGATTTGTTTCGTAACATTTTAAACGTTTGGTTTAAATTGCTAAAAAGGTGAAACGCTTCGATTTGTTTCGTAACGTTTTAAACGTTTGGTTTAAATTGCTAAAAAGGTGAAACGCTTTGATTTATTTCGTAACGTTTGTAAACGTTTGGCTTAAATTGCTAAAAAGGTGAAACGCTTGGATTTGTTTCGTAACGTTTGTAAACGTTTGGCTTAAATTTCTAAAAATTTGAAACGCTTGGATTTGTTTTGTAACGTTTGTAAACGTTTGGCTTAAATTGCTAAAAAGGTGAAACGTTTCGATTTTTTTTGTAACGTTTGTAAACTTTTGGCTTAAATCGATAAAAAGGTGAAACGTTTGGTTTTGTTTCGTAACCTTTGCAAATGTTCGTCTTAAATTGCTAAAAAAGTGAAACAGTTGGATTTGTTTAGTAACGTTTTAAACTTTTGGATTTGTTTCGAAACGTTTGGATTTGTTTCGTAACCTTTGTAAACGTTTGGCTTAAATCACTAAAATGGTGAAACGTTTGGATTTGTTTCTTAACGTTTGTAAACGTTTGGCTTAAATCACTAAAAATGTGAAACATTTGGATTTATTTGGTAACGTTTACAAACGTTTGGTTTTGTTTCGTAATGTTTATAAACGTTTGGCTTATATAGCTAAAATTGGGAAACGTTTGGTGTTGTTTTGTATCGTTTGTAAACGTTTGGATTTTTTTGTAACGTTTTAAACGTTTGGATTTGTTTCGTAACGTTTGTAAACGTTAGGCTTAAATCGCTAAAAAGGCGAAACGTTTTGGTTTGTTTCGTAACATTTGTAAACATTTGGCTTAAATGGCAAAAAAGGTGAAACGTTTGGTTTTGTTTCGTAACGTTTATAAACGTATGGCTTAAATCGCTAAAAAGGTAAAACGTTTGGTTTTGTTTCGTAACGTTTGTAAATGTTTGGCTTAAATCCCTAAAAAGAGTGAGACGTTTGGTTTTGTTTCGTAAAGTTTGTAAAAATTTGGATTTGTTTCGTAACGTTTGTTTCATAACATTTTGAACATTTGGTTTTATTTCATAATGTTTGTAAACGTTTGGCTTAAATCGCTAAAAAGATGAAACTTTTGGTTTTGTTTCGTAACGTTTGTAAACGTTTGGCTTAAATCGCTAAAAAGTTGAAACGTTTGGATTTGTTTCGTAGCGTTTGTAAACGTTTGGCTTAAATTTCTAAAAAGGTGAAACACTTGGATTTGTTTAATAACGTTTGTAAACGTTTGGCTTAAATCTCTAAAAAGGTGAAACGTTTGGATTTGTTTTGTAGCTATTGTAAACGTTTGGCTTAAATCACTAAAAAGGTGAAACACTTGGATTTGATTCGTAACGTTTGTAAACGTTCGGCTTAAATTTCTAAAAAGGTGAAACACTTGGTTTTGTTTCGTAATGATTGTAAAGGTTTGGCTTAAATCGCTAAAAAGGTGAAAAACTTGGTTTTGTTTCGTAACGCTAGTAAACGTTTGGCTTAAATCGCTAAAAAGGTGAAACGTTTTGTTTTGTTTCGAAACGTTTGTAAACTTTTTGCTTAAATTGCTATAAAGGTGAAACTCTTGGATTTGTTTTGTAACATTTGTAAGTGTTTGGATTTGTTTGGTAAAGTTTGTAAACATTTGGCTTAAATCACTAAAAAGGGGAAACGTTGGGATTTGTTTTGTAATATTTGTAAACGTTTGGCTTAAATCGCTAAAAAGGTGAAACATTTGGTTTTATTTTGTAACGTTTGTAAACGTTTGGCTTAAATTTCTATAAAGGTGAAACGTTTGGATTTGTTTTGTAACGTTTGTAAACGTTTGGATTTGTTTCGTAACGTTTGTAAACGTTTGACTTAAATCGCTAAAAAGGTGAAACGTTTGGATTTGTTTTGTAGCGTTTGTAAACATTTGGCTTAAATCACTAAAAAGGGGAAACGTTTGGATTTGTTTCGTAACGTTTGTAAACGTTTGGCTTAAATCGCTAAAAAGGTTAAACGTTTGGATTTGTTTCGTAACGTTTGTATATGTTTGGCTTAAATCGCTAAAAAGGTGAAACATTTGAAATTTTGTAACGTTTGTAAACTTTTGGCTTAAATTGCTAAAAAGGTGAAACGCTTGGATTTGTTTCGTAACGTTTGTAAACGTTTTGCTGAAATTGCTAAAAAGGTGAAACGCTTGGTTTTGTTTCGTAACGTTTGTAAAGGTTCAACTTAAATCGCTAAAAAGGTGAAACGTTTGGATTTGTTTTGTAACGTTAGTAAACGTTTGGCTTAAATCGCTAAAAAGGCGAAACGTTTGGATTTATCTCGTAACATTTGTAAATGTTTGGCTCAAATTGCAAAAAATGTGAAACGTTTAGATTTGTTTCGTAACATTTTAAACGTTTGGTTTAAATTGCTAAAAAGGTGAAACGCTTCGATTTGTTTCGTAACGTTTTAAACGTTTGGTTTAAATTGCTAAAAAGGTGAAACGCTTTGATTTATTTCGTAACGTTTGTAAACGTTTGGCTTAAATTGCTAAAAAGTTGAAACGCTTGGATTTGTTTCGTAACGTTTGTAAACGTTTGGCTTAAATTTCTAAAAATTTGAAACGCTTGGATTTGTTTTGTAAAGTTTGTAAACGTTTGGCTTAAATTGCTAAAAAGGTGAAACGTTTCGATTTTTTTTGTAACGTTTGTAAACTTTTGGCTTAAATCGATAAAAAGGTGAAACGTTTGGTTTTGTTTCGTAACCTTTGCAAATGTTCGTCTTAAATTGCTAAAAAAGTGAAACAGTTGGATTTGTTTAGTAACGTTTTAAACTTTTGGATTTGTTTCGAAACGTTTGGATTTGTTTCGTAACCTTTGTAAACGTTTGGCTTAAATCACTAAAATGGTGAAACGTTTGGATTTGTTTCTTAACATTTGTAAACGTTTGGCTTAAATCACTAAAAATGTGAAACATTTGGATTTATTTGGTAACGTTTACAAACGTTTGGTTTTGTTTCGTAATGTTTATAAACATTTGGCTTATATAGCTAAAATGGGAAAACGTTTGGTGTTGTTTTGTATCGTTTGTAAACGTTTGGATTTTTTTGTAACGTTTTAAACGTTTGGATTTGTTTCGTAACGTTTGTAAACGTTAGGCTTAAATCGCTAAAAAGGCGAAACGTTTTGGTTTGTTTCGTAACATTTGTAAACATTTGGCTTAAATGGCAAAAAAGGTGAAACGTTTGGTTTTGTTTCGTAACGTTTGTAAACGTATGGCTTAAATCGCTAAAAAGGTAAAACGTTTGGTTTTGTTTCGTAACGTTTGTAAATGTTTGGCTTAAATCCCTAAAAAGAGTGAGACGTTTGGTTTTATTTCGTAAAGTTTGTAAAAATTTGGATTTGTTTCGTAACGTTTGTTTCATAACATTTTGAACATTTGGTTTTATTTCATAATGTTTGTAAACGTTTGGCTTAAATCGCTAAAAAGATGAAACTTTTGGTTTTGTTTCGTAACGTTTGTAAACGTTTGGCTTAAATCGCTAAAAAGTTGAAACGTTTGGATTTGTTTCGTAGCGTTTGTAAACGTTTGGCTTAAATTTCTAAAAAGGTGAAACACTTGGATTTGTTTAATAACGTTTGTAAACGTTTGGCTTAAATCTCTAAAAAGGTGAAACGTTTGGATTTGTTTTGTAGCTATTGTAAACGTTTGGCTTAAATCGCTAAAAAGGTGAAACACTTGGATTTGATTCGTAACGTTTGTAAACGTTCGGCTTAAATTTCTAAAAAGGTGAAACACTTGGTTTTGTTTCGTAATGATTGTAAAGGTTTGGCTTAAATCGCTAAAAAGGTGAAAAACTTGGTTTTGTTTCGTAACGCTAGTAAACGTTTGGCTTAAATCGCTAAAAAGGTGAAACGTTTTGTTTTGTTTCGAAACGTTTGTAAACTTTTTGCTTAAATTGCTATAAAGGTGAAACTCTTGGATTTGTTTTGTAACATTTGTAAGTGTTTGGATTTGTTTGGTAAAGTTTGTAAACATTTGGCTTAAATCACTAAAAAGGGGAAACGTTGGGATTTGTTTTGTAATATTTGTAAACGTTTGGCTTAAATCGCTAAAAAGGTGAAACATTTGGTTTTATTTTGTAACGTTTGTAAACGTTTGGCTTAAATTTCTATAAAGGTGAAACGTTTGGATTTGTTTTGTAACGTTTGTAAACGTTTGGATTTGTTTCGTAACGTTTGTAAACGTTTGACTTAAATCGCTAAAAAGGTGAAACGTTTGGATTTGTTTTGCAACGTTTGTAAACATTTGGCTTAAATCACTAAAAAGGGGAAACGTTTGGATTTGTTTCGTAACGTTTGTAAACGTTTGGCTTAAATCGCTAAAAAGGTTAAACGTTTGGATTTGTTTCGTAACGTTTGTATATGTTTGGCTTAAATCGCTAAAAAGGTGAAACATTTGAAATTTTGTAACGTTTGTAAACTTTTGGCTTAAATTGCTAAAAAGGTGAAACGCTTGGATTTGTTTCGTAACGTTTGTAAACGTTTTGCTGAAATTGCTAAAAAGGTGAAACGCTTGGTTTTGTTTCGTAACGTTTGTAAAGGTTCAACTTAAATCGCTAAAAAGGTGAAACGTTTGGATTTGTTTTGTAACGTTAGTAAACGTTTGGCTTAAATCGCTAAAAAGGCGAAACGTTTGGATTTATCTCGTAACATTTGTAAATGTTTGGCTCAAATTGCAAAAAATGTGAAACGTTTAGATTTGTTTCGTAACATTTTAAACGTTTGGTTTAAATTGCTAAAAAGGTGAAACGCTTCGATTTGTTTCGTAACGTTTTAAACGTTTGGTTTAAATTGCTAAAAAGGTGAAACGCTTTGATTTATTTCGTAACGTTTGTAAACGTTTGGCTTAAATTGCTAAAAAGTTGAAACGCTTGGATTTGTTTCGTAACGTTTGTAAACGTTTGGCTTAAATTTCTAAAAATTTGAAACGCTTGGATTTGTTTCGTAAAGTTTGTAAACGTTTGGCTTAAATTGCTAAAAAGGTGAAACGTTTCGATTTTTTTTGTAACGTTTGTAAACTTTTGGCTTAAATCGATAAAAAGGTGAAACGTTTGGTTTTGTTTCGTAACCTTTGCAAATGTTCGTCTTAAATTGCTAAAAAAGTGAAACAGTTGGATTTGTTTAGTAACGTTTTAAACTTTTGGATTTGTTTCGAAACGTTTGGATTTGTTTCGTAACCTTTGTAAACGTTTGGCTTAAATCACTAAAATGGTGAAACGTTTGGATTTGTTTCTTAACATTTGTAAACGTTTGGCTTAAATCACTAAAAATGTGAAACATTTGGATTTATTTGGTAACGTTTACAAACGTTTGGTTTTGTTTCGTAATGTTTATAAACATTTGGCTTATATAGCTAAAATGGGAAAACGTTTGGTGTTGTTTTGTATCGTTTGTAAACGTTTGGATTTTTTTGTAACGTTTTAAACGTTTGGATTTGTTTCGTAACGTTTGTAAACGTTAGGCTTAAATCGCTAAAAAGGCGAAACGTTTTGGTTTGTTTCGTAACATTTGTAAACATTTGGCTTAAATGGCAAAAAAGGTGAAACGTTTGGATTTGTTTCGTAACGTTTGTAAACGTATGGCTTAAATCGCTAAAAAGGTAAAACGTTTGGTTTTGTTTCGTAACGTTTGTAAATGTTTGGCTTAAATCCCTAAAAAGAGTGAGACGTTTGGTTTTGTTTCGTAAAGTTTGTAAAAATTTGGATTTGTTTCGTAACGTTTGTTTCGTAACATTTTGAACATTTGGTTTTATTTCATAATGTTTGTAAACGTTTGGCTTAAATCGCTAAAAAGATGAAACTTTTGGTTTTGTTTCGTAACGTTTGTAAACGTTTGGCTTAAATCGCTAAAAAGGTGAAACGTTTGGATTTGTTTCGTAGCATTTGTAAACGTTTGGCTTAAATTTCTAAAAAGGTGAAACACTTGGATTTGTTTCATAACGTTTGTAAACGTTTGGCTTAAATCTCTAAAAAGGTGAAACGTTTGGATTTGTTTTGTAGCTATTGTAAACGTTTGGCTTAAATCGCTAAAAAGGTGAAACACTTGGATTTTATTCGTAACGTTTGTAAACGTTCGGCTTAAATTTCTAAAAAGGTGAAACACTTGGTTTTGTTTCGTAATGATTGTAAAGGTTTGGCTTAAATCGCTAAAAAGGTGAAACACTTGGTTTTGTTTCGTAACGCTAGTAAACGTTTGGTTTAAATCGCTAAAAAGGTGAAACGTTTTGTTTTGTTTCGAAACGTTTGTAAACTTTTTGCTTAAATTGCTATAAAGGTGAAACTCTTGGATTTGTTTCGTAACATTTGTAAGCGTTTGGATTTGTTTGGTAACGTTTGTAAACATTTGGCTTAAATCACTAAAAAGGGGAAACGTTGGGATTTGTTTTGTAATGTTTGTAAACGTTTGGCTTAAATCGCTAAAAAGGTGAAACATTTGGTTTTATTTTGTAACGTTTGTAAACGTTTGGCTTAAATTTCTATAAAGGTGAAACGTTTGGATTTGTTTTGTAACGTTTGTAAACGTTTGGATTTGTTTCGTAACGTTTGTAAACGTTTGACTTAAATCGCTAAAATGGTGAAACGTTTGGATTTGTTTTGCAACGTTTGTAAACATTTGGCTTAAATCACTAAAAAGGGGAAACGTTTGGATTTGTTTCGTAACGTTTGTAAACGTTTGGCTTAAATCGCTAAAAAGGTTAAACGTTTGGATTTGTTTCGTAACGTTTGTATATGTTTGGCTTAAATCGCTAAAAAGGTGAAACATTTGAAATTTCGTAACGTTTGTAAACTTTTGGCTTAAATTGCTAAAAAGGTGAAACGCTTGGATTTGTTTCGTAACGTTTGTAAACGTTTTGCTGAAATTGCTAAAAAGGTGAAACCCTTGGTTTTGTTTCGTAACGTTTGTAAACGTTCGACTTAAATCGCTAAAAAGGTGAAACGTTTGGATTTGTTTTGTAACGTTAGTAAACGTTTGGCTTAAATCGCTAAAAAGGCGAAACGTTTGGATTTATCTCGTAACATTTGTAAATGTTTGGCTCAAATTGCAAAAAATGTGAAACGTTTAGATTTGTTTCGTAACATTTTAAACGTTTGGTTTAAATTGCTAAAAATGTGAAACGCTTCGATTTGTTTCGTAACGTTTTAAACGTTTGGTTTAAATTGCTAAAAAGGTGAAAGGCTTTGATTTATTTCGTAACGTTTGTAAACGTTTGGCTTAAATTGCTAAAAAGTTGAAACGCTTGGATTTGTTTCGTAACGTTTGTAAACGTTTGGCTTAAATTTCTAAAAAGTTGAAACGCTTGGATTTGTTTTGTAAAGTTTGTAAACGTTTGGCTTAAATTGCTAAAAAGGTGAAACGTTTCGATTTTTTTTGTAACGTTTGTAAACTTTTGGCTTAAATCGATAAAAAGGTGAAACGTTTGGTTTTGTTTCGTAACCTTTGCAAATGTTCGTCTTAAATTGCTAAAAAAGTGAAACAGTTGGATTTGTTTAGTAACGTTTTAAACTTTTGGATTTGTTTCGAAACGTTTGGATTTGTTTCGTAACCTTTGTAAACGTTTGGCTTAAATCACTAAAATGGTGAAACGTTTGGATTTGTTTCTTTACATTTGTAAACGTTTGGCTTAAATCACAAAAAATGTGAAACATTTGGATTTATTTGGTAACGTTTACAAACATTTGGTTTTGTTTCGTAATGTTTATTAACATTTGGCTTATATAGCTAAAATGGGAAAACGTTTGGTGTTGTTTTGTATCGTTTGTAAACGTTTGGATTTTTTTGTAACGTTTTAAACGTTTGGATTTGTTTCGTAACGTTTGTAAACGTTAGGCTTAAATCGCTAAAAAGGCGAAACGTTTTGGTTTGTTTCGTAACATTTGTAAACATTTGGCTTAAATGGCAAAAAAGGTGAAACGTTTGGTTTTGTTTCGTAACGTTTGTAAACGTATGGCTTAAATCGCTAAAAAGGTAAAACGTTTGGTTTTGTTTCGTAACGTTTGTAAATGTTTGGCTTAAATCCCTAAAAAGAGTGAGACGTTTGGTTTTGTTTCGTAAAGTTTGTAAAAATTTGGATTTGTTTCGTAACGTTTGTTTCGTAACATTTTGAACATTTGGTTTTATTTCATAATGTTTGTAAACGTTTGGCTTAAATCGCTAAAAAGATGAAACTTTTGGTTTTGTTTCGTAACGTTTGTAAACGTTTGGCTTAAATCGCTAAAAAGTTGAAACGTTTGGATTTGTTTCGTAGCATTTGTAAACGTTTGGCTTAAATTTCTAAAAAGGTGAAACACTTGGATTTGTTTCATAACGTTTGTAAACGTTTGGCTTAAATCTCTAAAAAGGTGAAACGTTTGGATTTGTTTTGTAGCTATTGTAAACGTTTGGCTTAAATCGCTAAAAAGGTGAAACACTTGGATTTTATTCGTAACGTTTGTAAACGTTCGGCTTAAATTTCTAAAAAGGTGAAACACTTGGTTTTGTTTCGTAATGATTGTAAAGGTTTGGCTTAAATCGCTAAAAAGGTGAAACACTTGGTTTTGTTTCGTAACGCTAGTAAACGTTTGGTTTAAATCGCTAAAAAGGTGAAACGTTTTGTTTTGTTTCGAAACGTTTGTAAACTTTTTGCTTAAATTGCTATAAAGGTGAAACTCTTGGATTTGTTTCGTAACTTTTGTAAGTGTTTGGATTTGTTTGGTAACGTTTGTAAACATTTGGCTTAAATCACTAAAAAGGGGAAACGTTGGGATTTGTTTTGTAATGTTTGTAAACGTTTGGCTTAAATCGCTAAAAAGGTGAAACATTTGGTTTTATTTTGTAACGTTTGTAAACGTTTGGCTTAAATTTCTATAAAGGTGAAACGTTTGGATTTGTTTTGTAACGTTTGTAAACGTTTGGATTTGTTTCGTAACGTTTGTAAACGTTTGACTTAAATCGCTAAAAAGGTGAAACGTTTAGATTTGTTTTGTAGCGTTTGTAAACATTTGGCTTAAATCACTAAAAAGGGGAAACGTTTGGATTTGTTTCGTAACGTTTGTAAACGTTTGGCTTAAATCGCTAAAAAGGTTAAACGTTTGGATTTGTTTCGTAACGTTTGTATATGTTTGGCTTAAATCGCTAAAAAGGTGAAACATTTGAAATTTTGTAACGTTTGTAAACTTTTGGCTTAAATTGCTAAAAAGGTGAAACGCTTGGATTTGTTTCGTAACGTTTGTAAACGTTTTGCTGAAATTGCTAAAAAAGTGAAACCCTTGGTTTTGCTTCGTAACGTTTGTAAACGTTCGACTTAAATCGCTAAAAAGGTGAAACGTTTGGATTTGTTTTGTAACGTTAGTAAACGTTTGACTTAAATCGCTAAAAAGGGGAAATGTTTGGATTTATCTCGTAACATTTGTAAATGTTTGGCTCAAATTGCAAAAAATGTGAAACGTTTAGATTTGTTTCGTAACATTTTAAACGTTTGGTTTAAATTGCTAAAAAGGTGAAACGCTTCGATTTGTTTCGTAACGTTTTAAACGTTTGGTTTAAATTGCTAAAAAGGTGAAACGCTTTGATTTATTTCGTAACGTTTGTAAACGTTTGGCTTAAATTGCTAAAAAGTTGAAACTCTTGGATTTGTTTCGTAACGTTTGTAAACGTTTGGCTTAAATTTCTAAAAAGTTGAAACGCTTGGATTTGTTTCGTAAAGTTTGTAAACGTTTGGCTTAAATTGCTAAAAAGGTGAAACGTTTCGATTTTTTTTGTAACGTTTGTAAACTTTTGGCTTAAATCGAGAAAAAGGTGAAACATTTGGTTTTGTTTCGTAACCTTTGCAAATGTTCGTCTTAAATTGCTAAAAAAGTGAAACATTTGGATTTGTTTCGAAACGTTTGGATTTGTTTCGTAACCTTTGTAAACGTTTGGCTTAAATCACTAAAATGGTGAAACATTTGGATTTGTTTCTTAACATTTGTAAACGTTTGGCTTAAATCACTAAAAATGTGAAACATTTGGATTTATTTGGTAACGTTTACAAACGTTTGGTTTTGTTCCGTAATGTTTATAAAAATTTGGCTTATATAGCTAAAATGGGAAAACGTTTGGTGTTGTTTTGTATCGTTTGTAAACGTTTGGTTTTTTTTGTAAAGTTTTAAACGTTTGGATTTGTTTCGTAACGTTTGTAAACGTTAGGCTTAAATCGCTAAAAAGGCGAAACGTTTTGGTTTGTTTCGTAACATTTGTAAACATTTGGCTTAAATGGCAAAAAAGGTGAAACGTTTGGTTTTGTTTCGTAACGTTTGTAAACGTATGGCTTATATCGCTAAAAAGGTAAAACGTTTGGTTTTTTTTCGTAACGTTTGTAAATGTTTGGCTTAAATCCCTAAAAAGAGTGAGACGTTTGGTTTTTTTCGTAAAGTTTGTAAAAATTTGGATTTGTTTCGTAACGTTTGTTTCGTAACATTTTGAACATTTGGTTTTATTTCGTAATGTTTGTAAACGTTTGGCTTAAATCGCTAAAAAGATGAAACTTTTGGTTTTGTTTCGTAAAGTTTGTAAACGTTTGGCTTAAATCGCTAAAAAGTTGAAACGTTTGGATTTGTTTCGTAGCGTTTGTAAACGTTTGGCTTAAATTTCTAAAAAGGTGAAACACTTGGATTTGTTTCGTAACGTTTGTAAACGTTTGGCTTAAATCTCTAAAAAGGTGAAACGTTTGGATTTGTTTTGTAGCTATTGTAAACGTTTGGCTTAAATCGCTAAAAAGGTGAAACACTTGGATTTGATTCGTAACGTTTGTAAACGTTCGGCTTAAATTTCTAAAAAGGTGAAACACTTGGTTTTGTTTCGTAATGATTGTAAAGGTTTGGCTTAAATCGCTAAAAAGGTGAAAAACTTGGTTTTGTTTCGTAACGCTAGTAAACGTTTGGCTTAAATCGCTAAAAAGGTGAAACGTTTTGTTTTGTTTCGAAACGTTTGTAAACTTTTTGCTTAAATTGCTATAAAGGTGAAACTCTTGGATTTGTTTTGTAACATTTGTAAGTGTTTGGATTTGTTTGGTAACGTTTGTAAACATTTGGCTTAAATCACTAAAAAGGGGAAACGTTTGGATTTGTTTTGTAATGTTTGTAAACGTTTGGCTTAAATCGCTAAAAAGGTGAAACATTTGGTTTTATTTTGTAACGTTTGTAAACGTTTGGCTTAAATTTCTATAAAGGTGAAACGTTTGGATTTGTTTTGTAACGTTTGTAAACGTTTGGATTTGTTTCGTAACGTTTGTAAACGTTTGACTTAAATCGCTAAAAAGGTGAAACATTTAGATTTGTTTTGTAGCGTTTGTAAACATTTGGCTTAAATCACTAAAAAGGGGAAACGTTTGGATTTGTTTCGTAATGTTTGTAAACGTTTGGCTTAAATCGCTAAAAAGGTTAAACGTTTGGATTTGTTTCGTAACGTTTGTATATGTTTGGCTTAAATCGCTAAAAAGGTGAAACATTTGAAATTTTGTAACGTTTGTAAACTTTTGGCTTAAATTGCTAAAAAGGTGAAACGCTTGGATTTGTTTCGTAACGTTTGTAAACGTTTTGCTGAAATTGCTAAAAAGGTGAAACCCTTGGTTTTGCTTCGTAACGTTTGTAAACGTTCGACTTAAATCGCTAAAAAGGTGAAACGTTTGGATTTGTTTTGTAACGTTAGTAAACGTTTGGCTTAAATCGCTAAAAAGGCGAAATGTTTGGATTTATCTCGTAACAGTTGTAAATGTTTGGCTCAAATTGCAAAAAATGTGAATCGTTTAGATTTGTTTCGTAACATTTTAAACGTTTGGTTTAAATTGCTAAAAAGGTGAAACGCTTCGATTTGTTTCGTAACGTTTTAAACGTTTGGTTTAAATTGCTAAAAAGGTGAAACGCTTTGATTTATTTCGTAACGTTTGTAAACGTTTGGCTTAAATTGCTAAAAAGTTGAAACGCTTGGATTTGTTTCGTAATGTTTGTAAACGTTTGGCTTAAATTTCTAAAAAGTTGAAACGCTTGGATTTGTTTCGTAAAGTTTGTAAACGTTTGGCTTAAATTTCTAAAAAGGTGAAACGTTTCGATTTTTTTTGTAACGTTTGTAAACTTTTGGCTTAAATCGATAAAAAGGTGAAACGTTTGGTTTTGTTTCGTAACCATTGCAAATGTTCGTCTTAAATTGCTAAAAAAGTGAAACAGTTGGATTTGTTTAGTAACGTTTTAAACTTTTGGATTTGTTTCGAAACGTTTGGATTTGTTCCGTAACCTTTGTAAACGTTTGGCTTAAATCACTAAAAAGTTGAAACGCTTGGATTTGTTTCATAACGTTTGTAAACGTTTGGCTTAAATTTCTAAAAAGTTGAAACACTTGGTTTTGTTTCGTAAAGTTTGTAAACGTTTGGTGTTGTTTTGTATCGTTTGTAAACGTTTGGATTTTTTTGTAACGTTTTAAACGTTTGGATTTGTTTCGTAACGTTTGTAAACGTTAGGCTTAAATCGCTAAAAAGGCGAAACATTTTTGTTTGTTTCGTAACATTTGTAAACATTTGGCTTAAATGGCAAAAAAGGTGAAACGTTTGGTTTTGTTTCGTAACGTTTGTAAACGTATGGCTTAAATCGCTAAAAAGGTAAAACGTTTTGTTTTGTTTCGTAACGTTTGTAAATGTTTGGCTTAAATCCCTAAAAAGAGTGAGACGTTTGGTTTTGTTTCGTAAAGTTTGTAAAAATTTGGATTTGTTTCGTAACGTTTGTTTCGTAACATTTTGAACATTTGGTTTTATTTCATAATGTTTGTAAACGTTTGGCTTAAATCGCTAAAAAGATGAAACTTTTTGTTTTGTTTCGTAACGTTTGTAAACGTTTGGCTTAAATCGCTAAAAAGTTGAAACGTTTGGATTTGTTTCGTAGCGTTTGTAAACGTTTGGCTTAAATTTCTAAAAAGGTGAAACACTTGGATTTGTTTCGTAACGTTTGTAAACGTTTGGCTTATATTGCTAAAAAGGTGAAACACTTTGGATTTGTTTCGTAACGTTTGCAAACATTTGGCTTAAATCGCTAAAAAGGTGAAACGTTTTAGTTTGTTCCGTAACGTTTGTAAACGTTTGTCTTAAATTGCTAAAAACGTGTAACGTTTGGATTTGTACCGTAACATTTGAAAACGTTTGGCTTAAATCGCAAAAAAGGTGAATCGTTTGGTTTTGTTTCGTAACGTTTGTATACGTTCGGCTTAAATCGCTAAATAGGGGAAACGTTTGGATTTGTTTGGTAACATTTGTAAACGTTTGGCTTAAATCGTCAAAAAGGGGAAACGTTTGAATTTGTCTTGTAACGTTTGTAAACATTTGGCTCAAATTGCTAAAAATGCGAAACGTTTAGATTTGTTTCTAACGTTTTAACGTTTGGTTTAAATTGCTAAAAAGGTGAAACGCTTAGATTTGTTTCGTAACGTTTGTAAACGTTTGGCTTAAATTGCAAAAAAGTTGAAACGCTTGGATTTGTTTCATAACGTTTGTAAACGTTTGGATTAAATCGCTAAAAAGGTGAAACGTTTGGATTTGTTTCGTAAAGTTTGTAAACGTTTTTCTTAAATCGATAAAAAGGTCAAAACGTTTGGTTTTCTTTCGAAGCCTTTGTAAACGTTCGTCTTAAATTGCTAAAAACGTGAAACGGGTGGATTTGTTTCGTAACGTTATAAACGTTTGTATTTGTTTCGTAAAATTTGTAAACGTTTGGTTTAAATCACTAGAATGGTGAAACGTTTGGATATGTTTCGTAACTTTTGTAAAGGTTTGGCTTATATCACTTAAAATGTGAAACGTTTGGATTTATTTGGTAACGTTTACAAACGTTTGGTTTTGTTTCATAATGTTTATTAACGTTTGGCTGAAATGGCTAAAATGGGGAAACGTTTGGTGTTTGTTTTGTAACGTTTGTAAACGTTTGGATTTTTTTCTAACGTTTTAAACATTTGGATTTGTTTCGTAACGTTTGTAAACGTTTGGCTTAAATTGCTAAAAAGGTGAAACGTTTGGATTTTTTTCGTAACGTTTGCAAACGTTTGGCTTAACTCGATAAAAAGGTGAAACGTTTGGTTTTATTTCGTAACTTTTGTAAACGTTCGTTTAAATGACTAAAAAAGTTAAACGCTTGGATTTGTTTCGTAACGTTTTGAACGTTTGGATTTGTTTCGAAACGTTTGGATTTGTTTCGTAACGTTTGGATTTGTTTCGTAACGTTTGTATATGTTTGGCATAAATTGCTAAAAAGATGAAATATTTGAACTTTCGTACCGTTTGTAAATGTTTGGCTTAAATTGCTAAAAAGGTGAAACTCTTGGATTTGTTTCGTACCGTTTGTAAATGTTCGGCTTAAATTTCTAAAAAGGTGAAACGCTTGGATTTGTTTCTTTACGTTTGTAAACGTTTGGCTTAAATTCTTAAAAAGGTGAATCGTTTCATTTGTTGCTTAACATTTTAAACGTTTGGCTTTGTTTCGTAACTTTTGTAAATGTTCGGCTTAAATTGCTAGAAATGTTAAACGTTTGTATTTTTTTCCGCAACGTTTGTAAACGTTTGACTTAAATCGCTAAAAAGATAAAACGTTTGGATTTGTTTCGTAGCGTTTGTAAACGTTTGACTTAAATTGCTAAAAAAGTGACACGTTTGGATTTGTTTCGTAGCGTTTGTAAACGTTTAGCTTAAATTGCTAAAAAAGTGACACGTTTGGATTTGTTTCGTACCCTTTGTAAACGTTTGGCTTAAATCGCTAAAAAGGTGAAACGTTTGGTTTTGTTTCCTACCCTTTGTAAACGTTTGGCTTCAATCCATAAAAAGGTGAAACGTTTGTATTTTTTTTCGCAACGTTTGTAAACGTTTGACTTAAATCGCTAAAAAGATAAAACGTTTGGATTTGTTTCGTAGCGTTTATAAACGTTTGACTTAAATTGTTAAAAAAGTGACATGTTTGGATTTGTTTCGTAGCGTTTGTAAACGTTTGGCTTAAATTGCTAAAAAAGTGACACGTTTGGATTTGTTTCGTAACCTTTGTAAACGTTTGGCTTAAATCGCTAAAAAGGTGAAACGTTTGGTTTTGTTTCCTACCCTTTGTAAACGTTTGGCTTAAATCCATAAAAAGGTGAAACGTTTGGCTTTGTTTCGTAACGTTTGTAAACGTTTTGCTTAGATTGCTAAAAAGGTGACACGTTTGGATTTGTTTTGTAACCTTTATAAACGTTTGGCTTAAATCGCTAAAAAGGTGAAACATTTGGATTTGTTTCGTACCGTTTGTAAACGTTTGGCTAAAATTGCTAAAAAGGTGAAATGTTTGGAATAAATCGATAAAAGGTGAAACGTTTGGTTTTGTGTCGTAACGTTTGTAAATATTTGAATTAAATCGCTAAAAAGGTGAAACGTTTGGATTTGTTTCGTTTAATTTGTAAACATTTGGCTTATATCGCAAAAAAGGTGAAACGTTCGGATTTGTTCCGTAACGTTTGTAAACGTATGGCATATATCGCTAAAAAGGTGAAACGTTTGATTTTTTTTCGCAAAGTTTGTTAACGTATGGCTTAAATCGCTAAAAAGGTGAAACGTTTGGTTTTGTTTCGTAACGTTTGTAAACGTTTGGCTTAAATCCCTAAAAATGTGAGACGTTTGGTTTTGTTTCATAACGTTTGTAAACATTTGGATTTGTTTCGTAACGTTTGTTTCGTATCATTGTCAGCGTTTGGTTTTATTTCGTAATGTTTGTAAACGTTTGGCTTAAATCGCTAAAAAGATGAAACGTTTGGTTTTGTTTCGTAACGTTTGTAAACGCTAGGCTTAAATCGCTAAAAAGGTGAAACGTTTGGTTTTGTTTCGTAACGTTTGTAAACGTTTCAATTTTTTCGTAACGTTTGTTTCGTAAGGTTTTAAAGTTTGGTATTATTTCGTAACGTTTGTAAACATTTGGCTTAAATCGCTAAAAAGGTGAAACGTTTGGTTTTGTTTCGTAATGTTTGTTAATGTTTGGCTTAAATCGCTAAAAAGGTGAAACGTTTGGATTCATTTCATAACGTTTGTAAATGTTTGGGTTCAATCGCAAAAAAGGTGAAAAGTTTGGATTTGTTTCATAACGTTTGTAAATGTTTGGGTTCAATCGCTAAAAAGGTGAAATGTTTGGATTTATTTTGTAGCGTTTGTAAACGTTTGGCTTAAATTGCTAAAAATGGGAAACGTTTTGTTTTGTTACGTAACGTTAGTAAACGTTTTGCTTAAATTGCTAAAAAGGTTAAACGCTTGGATTTGTTTCGTAATTTTTGTAAAAATTTGGCTTAAATCGCTAAAAAGAGGAAACGTTTGGTTTTGTTTCATAACATTTGCATTCTTTTTGGCTTAAATTGCTATAAAGGTGAAACGATTGGTTTCTTTTGTAGCGTTTGTAAACGTTTGGCTTTGTTTCGTAACGTTTGGAAACGTTTGGCTTATATCGCTAAAAAGGTGAAACGTTTGGTTTTGTTTCGTAACATTTGTAAATGTTTGGCTTAAATCGCTAAAAAGGTGAAATGTTTGGATTTGTTTCCAAACATTTGTAAACATTTGGCTTAAATCGCTAAAAAGGTCAAACGTTTGGATTTGTTTCGTAACATTTGTAAACGTATGGATTAAATCTCTAAAAATGTGAAACGTTTAGTTTTGTTTTGTAACGTTTGTAAACGTTTGGCTTAAATCCCTAAAAAGGTGAGACGTTTGGTTTAGTTTCATAACGCTTGTAAACATTTGGATTTGTTTCGTAACTTTTTAAACGTTTGGTTTTGTTTCGTAATGTTTGTAAACGTTTGGCTTAAATTGCGAAAAAGATGAAACGTTTGGTTTTGTTTCGTAACGTTTGTAAACGTTTGGCTTAAATCGCTAAAAAGGTGAAACGTTTGGTTTTGTTTCGAAACGTTTGTAAACGTTTAGCTTAAATTGCAATAAAGGTGAAACTCTTGGATTTGTTTCGTAACGTTTGTAAACGTTTGGATTTGTTTGGTAACGTTTGTAAACATTTGGCTTAAATCACTAAAAAGGGGAAACATTTGGATTTGTTTCGTAATGTTTGTAAACGTTTGGTTTATATTGCTAAAAAGGGGAAACGTTTGGCTTAAATCGCTAAAAAGGTGAAACGTTTGGTTTTATTTTGTAACGTTTGTAAACGTTTGGCTTGAATTTCTATAAAGGTAAAACGCTTGGATTTGTTTTGTAACGTTTGTAAGCGTTTGGATTTGTTTCGTAACGTTTGGATTTGTTTTGTAGTGTTTGTAAACGTTCGGCTTAAATCGCTAAAAAGGTGAAACACTTGGATTTGTTTCGTAAAGTTTGTAAACGTTCGGCTTAAATCGCTAAAAAGGTGAAACACTTGGTTTTGTTTCGTAGTGTTTTGTAAAGGTTTGGCTTAAATCGCTAAAAAGGTGAAACACTTGGTTTTGTTTCGTAACGTTTGTAAACGGTTCGCTTAAATCGCTAAAAAGGGGAAACGATTGGTTTTGTTTCGAAACGTTTGGATATGTTTCGTAATGTTTGTAAACGTTTGGCTTATATTGCTTAAAAGGGGAAATGTTTGGCTTAAATCGCCAAAAAGGTGAAACGTTTGGTTTTATTTTGTAACGTTTGTAAACGTTTGGCATAAATATCTATAAAGGTGAAACGCTTGGATTTGTTTTGTAACGTTTGTAAACGTTTGGATTTGTTTCGTAATGTTTGTAAACGTTTGGCTTAAATCTCTAAAAAGGGGAAACGTTTGGATTTCTTTTGTAGCGTTTGTAAACTTTTGGCTTAAATCGCTAAAAAGGTGAAACACTTGGATTTGTTTCGTAACGTTTGTAAACGTTTGGATTAAATTGCAAAAAAGGTGAAACACTTGGTTTTATTTCGTAGTGTTTGTAAACGTTTGGCTTAAATTGCTAAAAGGTTGAAACGCTTGGATTTGTTTCATAACGTTTGTAAACGTTTGGCTTAAATTGGTAAAAAGGTGAAACGTTTGGATTTTTTTCGTAACGTTTGGCTTAACTCGATAAAAACGTGAATCGTTTGGTTTTATTTCGTAACTTTTGTAAACGTTCGTTTAAATCACTAAAAAAGTTAAACGCTTGGATTTGTTTCGTAACGTTTTAAACGTTTGGATTTGTTTCGAAACGTTTGGATTTGTTTCGTAACGTTTGGATTTGTTTCGTAACGTTTGTATATGTTTGGCATAAATTGCTAAAAAGATGAAATGTTTGAACTTTCGTACCGTTTGTAAATGTTTGGCTTAAATTGCTAAAAAGGTGAAACTCTTGGATTTGTTTCGTACCGTTTGTAAATGTTTGGCTTAAATTTCTAAAAAGGTGAAACGCTTGGATTTGTTTCTTTACGTTTGTAAACGTTTGGCTTAAATTTTTAAAAAGGTGAATCGTTTGATTTGTTTCTTAACATTTTAAACGTTTGGCTTTGTTTCGTAACTTTTGTAAATGTTCGGCTTAAATTTCTAAAAATGTTAAACGTTTGTATTTTTTTCGCAACGTTTGTAAACGTTTGACTTAAATCGCTAAAAAGATAAAACGTTTGGATTTGTTTCGTAGCGTTTGTAAACGTTTGACTTAAATTGCTAAAAAAGTGACACTTTTGGATTTGTTTCGTAGCGTTTGTAAACGTTTGGCTTAAATTGCTAAAAAAAGTGACACGTTTGGATTTGTTTCGTAACCTTTGTAAACGTTTGGCATAAATCGCTAAAAAGGTGAAACGTTTGGTTTTGTTTCCTACCCTTTGTAAACGTTTGGCTTAAATCCATTAAAAGGTGAAACGTTTGGCTTTGTTTCATAATGTTTGTAAACGTTTTGCTTAGATTGCTAAAAAGGTGACACGTTTGGATTTGTTTTGTAACCTTTATAAACGTTTGGCTTAAATCGCTATAAAGGTGAAACGTTTGGATTTGTTTCGTACCGTTTGTAAACGTTTGGCTAATATTGCTAAAAAGGTGAAATATTTGGAATAAATCAATAAAAGGTGAAACGTTTGGTTTTGTTTCGTAACGTTTGTAAATATTTGAATTAAATCGCTAAAAAGGTGAAACGTTTGGATTTGTTTCGTTTAATTTGTAAACATTTGGCTTATATCGCAAAAAAGGTGAAACGTTCGGATTTGTTCCGTAACGTTTGTAAACGTATGGCATATATCGCTAAAAAGGTGAAACGTTTGGTTTTTTTTCGCAAAGTTTGTTAACGTATGGCTTAAATCGCTAAAAAGGTGAAACGTTTGGTTTTGTTTCGTAACGTTTGTAAATGTTTGGCTTAAATCCCTAAAAATGTGAGACGTTTGGTTTTGTTTCCTAACGTTTGTAAACATTTGGATTTGTTTCGTAACGTTTGTTTCGTATCATTGTCAGCGTTTGGTTTTATTTCGTAATGTTTGTAAACGTTTGGCTTAAATCTCTAAAAAGATTAAACGTTTGGTTTTGTTTCGTAACGTTTGTAAACGCTAGGCTTAAATCGCTAAAAAGGTGAAACGTTTGGTTTTGTTTCGTAACGTTTGTAAACGTTTCAATTTTTTCGTAACGTTTGTTTCGTAAGGTTTTAAAGTTTGGTATAATTTCGTAACGTTTGTAAACATTTGGCTTAAATCGCTAAAAAGGTGAAACGTTTGGTTTTGTTTCGTAATGTTTGTTAATGTTTGGCTTAAATCGCTAAAAAGGTGAAACGTTTGGATTCATTTCATAACGTTTGTAAATGTTTGGGTTCAATCGCAAAAAAGGTGAAACGTTTGGATTTGTTTCATAACGTTTGTAAATGTTCGGGTTCAATCGCTAAAAAGGTGAAATGTTTGGATTTATTTTGTAGCGTTTGTAAACGTTTGGCTTAAATTGCTAAAAATGGGAAACGTTTTGTTTTGTTACGTAACGTTAGTAAACGTTTTGCTTAAATTGCTAAAAAGGTTAAACGCTTGGATTTGTTTCGTTATGTTTGTAAAAGTTTGGCTTAAATCGCTAAAAAGGGGAAACGTTTGGTTTTGTTTCATAACATTTGCATTCTTTTTGGCTTAAATTGCTATAAAGGTGAAACGATTGGTTTCTTTTATAGCGTTTGTAAACGTTTGGCTTTGTTTCGTAACGTTTGGAAACGTTTGGCTTATATCGCTAAAAAGGTGAAACGTTTGGTTTTGTTTCGTAACATTTGTAAATGTTTGGCTTAAATCGCTAAAAAGGTGAAATGTTTGGATTTGTTTCCAAACATTTGTAAACATTTGGCTTAAATCGCTAAAAAGGTCAAACGTTTGGATTTGTTTCGTAACATTTGTAAACGTATGGATTAAATCTCTAAAAATGTGAAACGTTTAGTTTTGTTTTGTAACGTTTGTAAACGTTTGGCTTATATCCCTAAAAAGGTGAGACGTTTGGTTTAGTTTCATAACGCTTGTAAACATTTGGATTTGTTTCGTAACGTTTGTTTCGTAACGTTTGTTTCGTAACTTTTTAAACGTTTGGTTTTGTTTCGTAATGTTTGTAAACGTTTGGCTTAAATTGCGAAAAAGGCGAAACGTTTGGTTTTGTTTCGTAACGTTTGTAAACGTTTGGCTTAAATCGCTAAAAAGGTGAAACGTTTGGTTTTGTTTCGAAACGTTTGTAAACGTTTTGCTTAAATTGCTATAAAGGTGAAACTCTTGGATTTGTTTCGTAACGTTTGTAAACGTTTGGATTTGTTTGGTAACGTTTGTAAACATTTGGCTTAAATCACTAAAAAGGGGAAACATTTGGATTTGTTTCGTAACGTTTGTTTCGTATCATTGTCAGCGTTTGGTTTTATTTCGTAATGTTTGTAAACGTTTGGCTTAAATCTCTAAAAAGATTAAACGTTTGGTTTTGTTTCGTAACGTTTGTAAACGCTAGGCTTAAATCGCTAAAAAGGTGAAACGTTTGGTTTTGTTTCGTAATGTTTGTAAACGTTTCAATTTTTTCGTAACGTTTGTTTCGTAAGGTTTTAAAGTTTGGTATAATTTCGTAACGTTTGTAAACATTTGGCTTAAATCGCTAAAAAGGTGAAACGTTTGGTTTTGTTTCGTAATGTTTGTTAATGTTTGGCTTAAATCGCTAAAAAGGTGAAACGTTTGGATTCATTTCATAACGTTTGTAAATGTTTGGGTTCAATCGCAAAAAAGGTGAAACGTTTGGATTTGTTTCATAACGTTTGTAAATGTTCGGGTTCAATCGCTAAAAAGGTGAAATGTTTGGATTTATTTTGTAGCGTTTGTAAACGTTTGGCTTAAATTGCTAAAAATGGGAAACGTTTTGTTTTGTTACGTAACGTTAGTAAACGTTTTGCTTAAATTGCTAAAAAGGTTAAACGCTTGGATTTGTTTCGTTATGTTTGTAAAAGTTTGGCTTAAATCGCTAAAAAGGGGAAACGTTTGGTTTTGTTTCATAACATTTGCATTCTTTTTGGCTTAAATTGCTATAAAGGTGAAACGATTGGTTTCTTTTATAGCGTTTGTAAACGTTTGGCTTTGTTTCGTAACGTTTGGAAACGTTTGGCTTATATCGCTAAAAAGGTGAAACGTTTGGTTTTGTTTCGTAACATTTGTAAATGTTTAGCTTAAATCGCTAAAAAGGTGAAATGTTTGGATTTGTTTCCAAACATTTGTAAACATTTGGCTTAAATCGCTAAAAAGGTCAAACGTTTGGATTTGTTTCGTAACATTTGTAAACGTATGGATTAAATCTCTAAAAATGTGAAACGTTTAGTTTTGTTTTGTAACGTTTGTAAACGTTTGGCTTATATCCCTAAAAAGGTGAGACGTTTGGTTTAGTTTCATAACGCTTGTAAACATTTGGATTTGTTTCGTAACGTTTGTTTCGTAACGTTTGTTTCGTAACTTTTTAAACGTTTGGTTTTGTTTCGTAATGTTTGTAAACGTTTGGCTTAAATTGCGAAAAAGGCGAAACGTTTGGTTTTGTTTCGTAACGTTTGTAAACGTTTGGCTTAAATCGCTAAAAAGGTGAAACGTTTGGTTTTGTTTCGAAACGTTTGTAAACGTTTTGCTTAAATTGCTATAAAGGTGAAACTCTTGGATTTGTTTCGTAACGTTTGTAAACGTTTGGATTTGTTTGGTAACGTTTGTAAACATTTGGCTTAAATCACTAAAAAGGGGAAACATTTGGATTTGTTTCGTAACGTTTTTAAACGTTTGGCTTAAATCGCTAAAAAGGTGAAACATTTGGATTTGTTTCGTAACGTTTGTAAACATTTGGCTTAAATTGCTAAAAAGGTGAAACGTTTGGCATAAATCGCCAAAAAGGTGAAACTTATGGTTTTGTTTCGTAACGTTTGTAAACGTTTGGCTTAAATTTCTATAAAGGTGAAACGCTTGGATTTGTTTTGTAAAGTTTGTAAACGTTTGGATTTGTTTTGTAACGTTTGTAAACGTTTGGCTTAAATCGCTAAAAAGGTGAAACGTTTGGATTTGTTTTGTAGCATTTGTAGACGTTTGGCTTAAATCGCTTAAAAGGTGAAACACTTGGATTTGTTTCGTAACGTTTGTAAACGTTTGGCTTAAATTGCTAAAAAGGTGAAACACTTGGTTTTGTTTCATAGCGTTTATAAACGTTTGGCTTAAATCGCTTAAAAGATGAAATGTTTGTGTAATACCCTGTAAAATTAAAGGATTAAATTATTCCAAGTAAGGAATAATTTATAGGACCGGGAGAACGTAAATTAAATTTAAGGATAAATTTAATTTATAGTGTCTCCGGAAATATAAAATAGTTATAGAAGTTAAAATATAAAATTTGGATAATTATATTTTAACTAAGGGGAATTAAGAAATGCTTATAAATTAAAATAGGATAATTTATAAGTCCCGTGTGAATATTGTTGGAGTCAATATTCACGAAATATTTTTAGAAAGTTACCCCTAAAATTTTATAAAATTTGGAGATAGAAATTTTATTAAGTGGGTCTAATTTAGCCCTAATAAATCTTTAATGATTTATTAAAGATAAAATATAAGTCCCGTGAGAATAAAAATTACGTTTTTATTCTAATTACAAATTATGGGATTCGTGATTAAAATTTCATAAAATTTGGAGTTCATTGTCCGTTTTAGTTACGGACGAGTATTTAAGAATTTGGGTTAAAGTAACGCGTGAATACCTAAGGACTAGTTTGGAATTTAACCAAACTATATAATGAAACAATTCAGATGAATTGTTTCATTTGAAACAGAAAACCAAAACATTAGGTTTTGGAGTTCAGAGAACGGCGATTGCGACGGCGACGGTAGGTTCGACGATTTCGATCCGATTTCTCGTTTCTAACTCAAATTTCTTCGGTAATCTATTATTAATCAAAGTTATAACTGTTATTTTAAATTTGAATATATAGAAAATGGATTATATTCGAATATATAACGGTTACCGTATCGAATCGAACGTATACGTAATGATTTTACGTTCCGATAGCGGAAATGGATGAATTGGTGTTTGTATATGCGTTTTGGATCGAAAAATGGGTGTAGGTCGACGGAAATTGGCCCGGGAACGGAGTTCCCGCGGTTTTGCGTGAAGCACAGCCACTGTGCGGAAGCACAGTGACTGTGCGGAAGCACAGCCAGGCTGTGCGTCGCACAGTGACTGTGCGGAAGCACAGCCAGGCTGTGCGGACTAGGCTGTGCGCACGCACAGCCCGACTGTGCGAGCGCACAGTCTCCTGTGCGGGCGCACAGTGTCCTGTGCAGGCGCACAGGGCCTCGCGCCAGCGCGCGTTTTCGACGTGCTTTCGCACGTCGGGTTTCGAACCGACGAGTTTTGAACAATTTTGAACGGTACGGTCAATAAGGACTAAAAAGAACTTGGACGTTTAAGGAAGTTCGATTAATTAAAACTTAGAGACGTTTTAATTAGATTCTCTATTAATCAAAGTGATTAATAGTTAGAGGACTATGAGTTGAGATTAAGAATGAGTATAGACTAGATATGTTATATATCTAGTAATGTCAATATAGTTTATTCTTTAGAGTTAGAAATCATATTTCAATTGTGTTTAGCAATTGTTTTCTAACTAGATCCGACGAGCAAGCAAGCTACCGGACAAGGAGAGTAGAGGGTGATCGAGAACTGTTTTGTGGATAACGGTTTTGTGAGTTCGCATATTTACTTTTGAATATTGATGCCAAAACATTTATAACTAAAAACGTGTTTGAAATTGCATTGCATAGAGTCGATTTAAAACCAATATATAGATCCACTGGAACGTGCTATCTATTGGGCAACAATAGAACTGTGCGATCACCGGTATTAATAAATCATTGCATTGCATACTAGTTGGGTTCTTTGGCCAGATGCTTGCAAAGCGGCCTAGACCTAACAGGCTATCCTGGGGAGCCAGTAATTCAGTTTACGGCCAAGCAAACCTTACACAGAGATAAGATGAATGTGATAACATGAGTTCACATTTCATCCTGTGTTAAACGAGAGAGCATGTACTGCGGTATTAAACACAGTTAACCAAATGGGGTTTCTCTTAGGGTTTCATTTGGATCGGTTATTTGGTTGCACAAAGTGTGTTTACATGCGATTTCTGCTTTTATTAATATGCTTGAGTAACTATGTGAATCCACTCATATTTGACCCCCGTTGATTTCCCTTTTCACAGGTAAATGATATTTTGATGTGACAAAACTTCCAATTCTTTCTCCGAAAGTTGAAACTAAATAAAGGTCACTCTAGAGCTGCAGAGTAGTTCTAGCTCCGAACAGTAGTTCAATTGTAAATGCTTAAACTCTGATATGAAACTACTGTCAGTATCATTTTGGGACAAAAGCATGTTTCATACAAAAGGGATTTTGCCAGTTGTTTATATGAAACCTGGTTTCGATAAAAGCTTTGTGATTAATTATTTGGCATGCTTAAACCGGTTATCTAATGTGATATCTGGTTTGCATCGCTCGTATTGTTTTCGGACAGGGTTGTGTCAAGATGTGTGCAGTGTACACGTATTACCCTGAGTCCAGAAATGCAATTGCATGGTTTTGATTACACATTTATCTGAAGGTTTTGAAATACTTGCGAAAAAAGATTGAGACTTTTTATGTTTTCAAAACGCGAAAAGTTTTTACTGTTTTTCCTCGGGTTGCTACGGGTTTCGGAACAACCATTCCCATTCTAGGTGGAAATCGGGTCGTGACAGTTTGGATTTGTTTTATACCGTTTTAAACGTTTGGAATAAATCGCTAAAATGGGGAAACGTTTGCATTTTTTTCATAACGTTTGTAAACGTTTGGCTTAAATCTCTAAAAAGGTTAAACGTTTGGATTTGTTTCGTAACGTTTGTATATGTTTGGCTTAAATAGCTAAAAAGGTGAAACGTTTGAAATTTCGTAACGTTTGTAAACGTTTGGCTTAAATTGCTAAAAAGGTGAAACGCTAGGATTTGTTTCGTGACGTTTGTAAACGTTTGGCTTAAATTTCTAAAAAGGGGAAACGCTTGGATTTGTTTCGTTACATTTGTAAACGTTTGGCTTAAATTTTTAAAAAGGTGAATCGTTTGGATTTGTTTCGTAACGTTTAAAACGTTGTGCTTTGTTCGGAACTTTTGTAAATGTTCGGCTTAAATTGCTAAAAATGTGAAACGTTTGTATTTGTTTCGCAACGTTTGTAAACGTTTGCCATAAATCGCTAAATAGATAAAACGTTTGGATTTGTTTCGTAGCCTTTTTAAACGTTTGGCTTAAATTGCTAAAAAGGTGACACGTTTGGATTTGTTTCATAACCTTTGTAAACGTTTGGCTTAAATCGCTAAAAAGGTGAAACATTTGGTTTTGTTTCATAACCTTTGTAAACGTTTGGCTTAAATCGCTAAAAAGGTGAAACGTTTGGCTTTGTTTCGTAACGTTTGTAAACGTTTGGCTTGAATTGCTAAAAAGGTGACACGTTTTGATTTGTTTTGTAACCTTTATAAACATTTGGCTTAATTGGCTATAAAGGTGAAACGTTTGGATTAGTTTCCTAACGTTTGTAAACGTTTAGCTTAAATTGCTAAAAAGGTGAAACGTTTGGAATAAATCGCTAAAAGGTGAAACATTTGGTTTTGTTTCGTAACGTTTGTAAATGTTTGGCTTAAATCGCTAAAAAGGTGAAACGTTTGGATTTGTTTCGTAAAATTTGTAAACATTTGGCTTAAATCGCAAAAAAGGTGAAATGTTTGGATTTGTTTCGTAACGTTTGAAAACGTATGGCTTAAATCGCTAAAAAGGGGAAACGTTTGGTTTTGTTTCGTAACGTTTGTAAACATTTGGCTTAAATCCCCAAAAATGTGAGACGTTTAGTTTTGTTTCGTAACGTTTGTAAACATTTGGATTTGTTTCGTAACGTTTTTATTGTAACGTTTTAAACGTTTGGTTTTATTTCGTAATGTTTGTAAACGTTTGACTTAAATCGCTAAAAAGATGAAACATTTGGTTTTGTTTCGTAACGTTTGTAAACGTTTGGCTTAAATCGCTAAAAAGGTGAAATGTTTGGTTTTGTTTCGTAACGTTTGTAAACGTTTTGATTTTTTTGTAATGTTTGTTTTGTAACGTTTTAAAGTTTGGTATTGTTTCGTAACGTTTGTAAACGTTTGGCTTAAATCGCTAAAAAGGTGAAACGTTTGGTTTTGTTTCGTAATGTTTGTTAACGTTTGGCTTAAATCGCTATAAAGGTGAAACGTTTGGATTTGTTTCATAACGTTTGTAAATGTTTGGGTTCAATCGCTGAAAAGGTGAAACGTGTGGATTTGTTTCATAACATTTGTAAATGTTTGGGTTCAATCGCTAAAAGGTGAAACGTTTGGATTTGTTTCGTAGCGTTTGTAAACGTTTGGCTTAAATCGCTAAAAATGTGAAACGTTTTGTTTTGTTCTGTAACGTTAGTAAACGTTTTGCTTAAATTGCTAAAAAGGTGAAGCGCTTTGATTTGTTTCTTAATGTTTGTAAACGTTTGGCTTAAATCGCTAAAAAGGGGAAACGTTTGGTTTTGTTTCGTATCATTTGCATTCTTTTTGGCTTAAATTGCTATAAAGGTGAAACGCTTGGATTTCTTTCGTAGCGTTTGTAAATGTTTGACTTTGTCTCGTAACGTTTGTAAACGTTCGGCTTAAATCGTTAAAAAGGGGAAACGTTTGGTTTTTTTTCGTAACATTTGTAAACGTTTGGCTTAAATTGCTAAAAAGGTGAAACGTTTGGATTTGTTTCGTAATGTTTGTAAGCGTTTGGCTTAAATTGCTAAAAAGGTGAAACGTTTGGCATAAATCGCTAAAAAGGGGAAACGTTTGTTTTTGTTTCGTAGCGTTAGTAAACGTTTGGCTTAAATTTCTATTAAGGGGAAACGCTTGGATTTGTTTTGTAATGTTTGTAAACGTTTGGATTTGATTCGTAACGTTTGTAAACGTTTGGCTTAAATCGCTAAAAAGGTGAAAAGTTTGGATTTGTTTTGTAGCATTTGTAAACGTTTGGCTTAAAACGCTAAAAAGGTAAAACACTTGGATTTGTTTCGTATCATTTGTAAACGTTTGGCTTAATTTGCTAAAAAGGTGAAACACTTGGTTTTGTTTCTTAGCGTTTGTAAAGGTTTAGCTTAAATCACTAAAAAGGTGAAACGTTTGGATTTGTTTCGAACCGTTTTTAAACGTTTGGCTTAAATCGCTAAAAAGGTTAAACGTTTGGATTTGTTTCGTACCGTTTGTATATGTTTGGCTTAAATCGCTTAAAAGGTGAAACGTTTGAGATTTCATAACGTTTGTAAACGTTTGGCTTAAATTGCTAAAAACGTGAAACGTTTGGCTTTGTTTCGTAAGATTTGTAAACGTTTGGCTTAAATCGTTAAAAGGGTGAAACGTTTGGTTTTGTTTCATAACATTTGTAAACATTTGGCTTAAATCGCTAAAAAGGTGAAACGTTTGGATTTGTTTTGTAATGTTTGGCTTAAATTGCTAAAAAGGTGAAACGTTTGGCATAAATGGCTAAAAAGCGGAAACGTTTGGTTTGGTTTTGTAACGTTTGTAAACGTTTGGATTAAATTTCTATTAAGGTAAAATACTTGGATTTGTTTTGTAATGTTTGTAAACGTTTGGATTTGTTTCCCAACGTTTGTAAACGTTTGGCTTAAATCACTAAAAAGGTGAAACGTTTGGAATTGTTTCATAACGTTTGGCTTAAACCGCTAAAAAGGTGAAACACTTGGATTTGTTTCGTAACGTTTGTAAACGTTTGACTTAAATTGCTAAAAAGGTGAAGCACTTGGTTTTGTTTCGTAGCTTTTGTAAAGGTTTAGCTTAAATCGCTAAAAAGGTGAAACGTTTGGATTTGTTTCGAACCCTTTTAAAAGTTTGGCTTAAATCGCTAAAATGGGGAAATGTTTGCATTTGTTTCGTAACGTTTGTAAACGTTTGGCTTAATTCGCTAAAAAGGTTAAACTTTTGGATTTGTTTCGTACCGTTTGTAAATGTTTGACTTAAATCGCTAAAAAGGTGAAACGTTTGAAATTTCATAACGTTTGTAAATGTTTGGCTTAAATTGCTAAAAAGGTGAAACGCTTGGATTTGTTTTGTAACGTTTGTAAACGTTTGGCTTAAATTTCTAAAAAGGTGAAACGCTTTTATTTCTTTCGTAACGTTTTTAAACGTTTGATTTAAATCGCTAAAAAGGTGAAACGTTTGGATTTGTTTCGTAACGTTTGTAAACGTTTGGCTTAAATTGCTAAAAAGGTGAAAGGTTTGGCATTAATCGCTAAAAATGTGAAACGTTTGGTTTTGTTTCATAACGTTAGTAAACGTTTGGCTTAAATTTATGTAAAGGTGAAACGCTTGGATTTTTTTTGTAACGTTTGTAAAAGTTTGGATTTGTTTCGTAACATTTGTAAACGTTTGGCTTAAATCGCTAAAAAGGTGAAACGTTTGGATATATTTTGTAGCATTTGTAAACGTTTGGCTTAAATAACTAAAAAGGTGAAACACTTGGATTTGTCTCGTAACGTTTGTAAACGTTTGGCTTAAATAGCTAAAAAGGTGAAACACTGCGTTTTGTTTTGTAGCGTTTGTCAATGTTTGGCTTAAATCGCTAAAAAGGTGAAATGTTTGGATTTGTTTCGAACCGTTTTAAATGTTGGGATTAAATCGCTAAAATGGGGAAACGTTTGCATTTGTTTCGTAGCGTTTGTAAATGTTTAGCTTAAATCTCTAAAAAGGTTATATGTTTGGATTTGTTTCGTAACGTTTGTATATATTTGGCTTAAATAGATAAAAAGGTGAAACGTTAGAAATTTCGTAATGTTTGTAAACGTTTGGCTTAAATTGCTAAAAAGGTGAAACACTGGGATTTGTTTCGTTACGTTTATAAACGTTTGGCTTATATTTCTAAAAAGGTTAAATGCTTGGATTTGTTTCGTTACGTTTGTAAACGTTTGGCTTAAATTTTTAAAAAGGTGAATCGTTTGGATTTGTTTCGTAACGTTTTAAACGTTTGGCTTTGTTTCGTAACTTTTGTAAATGTTCTGCTTAAATTGCTAAAAATGTGAAACGTTCGTATTTGTTTCGCAACGTTTGTAAACGTTTGCCTTAAATCGCTAAAAAGATAAAACGTTTGGATTTGTTTCGTAGCGTTTTAAACGTTTGGCTTAAATTGCTAAAAAGGTGACACGTTTGGATTTGTTTCGTAACCTTTGTAAACGTTTGTCTTAAATTGCTAAAAAGGTGAAACGTTTGGTTTTGTTTCATACCCTTTGTAAACGTTTGGCTTAAATCATTAAAAAGGTGAAACGTTTGGCTTTGATTCGTAACGTTTGTAAACGTTTTGCTTAAATTGCTAAAAAGGTGACACGTTTGGATTTGTTTTGTAACCTTTATAAACATTTGGCTTAAATCGCTAAAAAGATGAAATGTTTGGATTTGTTTCGTAACGTTTGTAAATGTTTGGCTAAAATTGCTAAAAAGGTGAAACGTTTGGAATAAATCGCTAAAAGGTGAAACGTTTGATTTTGTTTCGTAACGTTTGTAAATGTTTGGCTTAAATCGCTAAAAAGGTTAAACATTTGGATTTGTTTCGTAAATTTTTTAAACATTTGGCTTAAATCGCAAAAAAGGTGAAACGTTTGGATTTGTTTCGTAACGTTTGTAAACGTATGGCTTAAATCGCTAAAAAGGTGAAACGTGTGGTCTTTTTTCGTAACGTTTGTAAACGTTTGGCTTAATTCCCCAAAAAGGTGAGACGTTTTGTTTTGTTTCCTAACGTTTGTAAACATTTGGATTTGTTTCGTAACGGTTTTTTTCGTAATGCTTTAAATGTTTTGTTTTATTTCGTAATGTTTGTAAACGTTTGGCTTAAATCGCTAAAAAGATGAAACGTTTGATTTTGTTTCGTAACGTTTGTAAACGTTGGGCTTAAATCGCTAAAAAGGTGAAACGTTTGGTTTTGTTTCGTAACGTTTGTAAACGTTTCGATTTTTTCGTAACGTTTGTTTCGTAACGTTTTAAAGTTTGGTATTGTTTCGTAACGTTTGTAAACGTTTGGCCTAAATCGCTAAAAAGGTGAAACGTTTGGTTTTGTTTCGTAATGTTTGTTAACGTTTGGCTTAAATCGCTATAAAGGAGAAATGTTTGGATTTGTTTCATAACGTTTGTAAATGTTTGGGTTCAATCGCTAAAAAGGTGAAACGTTTGGATTTGTTTCATAACGTTTATAAATGTTTGGGTTCAATCGCTAAAAAGGTGAAACGTTTGGATTTGTTTCGTAGCGTTTGTAAACGTTTGGCTTAAATCTCTAAAAATGTGAAACGTTTTGTTTTGTTCCGTAATATTAGTAAACGTATTGCTTAAATTGCTAAAAAGGTGAAATGCTTGGATTTGTTTCGTAATGTTTGTAAACATTTGGCTTAAATCGTTAAAAAGGGGAAACGTTTGGTTTTGTTTCGTAACGTTTGAATTCTTTTTGGCTTAAATTGCTATAAAGGTGAAACGCTTGGATTTCTTTCGTAGCCTTTGTAAATGTTTGGCTTTGTTTTGTAATGTTTGTAAACATTTGGCTTAAATCGTTAAAAAGGTGAAACGTTTGGTTTTGTTTCGTAACATTTGTAAACGTTTGGCTTAAATCGCTAAAAAGGTGAAACGTTTGGATTTTTTTCGTAACGTTTGTAAGCGTTTGGCTTAAATTGCTAAAAGGTGAAACGTTTGGCATAAATCGCTAAATAGGTGAAACGTTTGGTTTTGTTTCGTAATGTTTGTAAATGTTTGGCTTAAATTTCTATTAAGGTGAAACGCTTGGATTTGTTTTGTAATGTTTGTGAACGTTTGGATTTGTTTCATAATATTTGTAAACGTTTGGCTTAAATCGATGAAAAGGTGAAACGTTTGGATTTGTTTTGTAGCGTTTGTAAACGTTTGGCTTAAACCGCTAAAAAGGTGAAACACTTGGATTTGTTTCGTAACGTTTATAAACGTTTGGCTTAAATTGATAAAAAGGTGAAACGTTTGGATTTGTTTCAAACCGTTTTAAACGTTTTGCTTAAATCGCTAAAATGGGGAAACGTTTGCATTTGTTTCATAACGTTTGTAAACGTTTGGCTTAAATCCCTAAAAAGGTTAAACGTTTGGATTTGTCTCGTACCGTTTGTATATGTTTGGCGTAAATCGCTAAAAAGGTGAAATGTTTGAAATTCCGTAACGTTTGTAAACATTTGGCTTAAATTGCTAAAAAGGTGAAACGATTGGATTTGTTTCGTAACGTTTGTAAACGTTTGGCTTAAATTTCTAAAAAGCTGAAACACTTTTTGTTTCGTTATGTTTGTAAATGTTTGGCTTAACTTTTTTAAAAGGTGAATCGTTTGGATTTGTTTCGTATCGTTTTAAACGTTTGGCTTAAATGTTCGGCTTAAATTGCTAAAAATGGGAAACGTTTCTATTTGTTTCGCAACGTTTGTAAACCTTTGCATTAAATCGCTAAAAAGATAAAACGTTTGGATTTGTTTCGTAACGTTTGTAAACGTTTGGCTTAAATTGCTAAAAAGGGGACACGTTTGGATTTGTTTCGTAACCTTTGTAAACGTTTGGCTTAAATCGCTAAAAAGGTATAACGTTCGGTTTTATTTAATAACCTTTGTAAACGTTTACCTTAAATCTCTAAAAAGGTGAAACGTTTGGCTTTGTTTCGCAACGTTTGTAAACGTTTTGCTTAAATTGCTAAAAAGGTGACACGTTTGGATTTGTTTTGTAACATTTATAAACGTTTTGCATAAATCGCTAAAAAGGTGAAACGTTTGGATTTGTTTTGTAACGTTTGTAAACGTTTAGCTTAAATCTATTAAAAGGGGAAACGTTCGGATTTGCTTAGTAACGTTTGCAAACGTTTGGCTTATATCGCTAAAAAGGGGAAACGTTTTGATTTGTTCTGTAACATTTGTAAACGTTTGGCTTAAATCGCTAAAAAGGGGAAACGTTTGAATTTGTCTCGTAACGTTTGTAAAAGTTTGGCTAAAATTGCTAAAAATGTGAAACGTTTAGATTTGTTTTGTAACGTTTGGCTTATATCGCTAGAAAGGGGAAACATTTTGATTTGTTCTGTAACGTTTGTAAACGCTTGGTTTAAATTGCTAAAAAGTTGAAACGCTTCAATTTGGTTCGTAACGTTTGTAAACGTTTGGCTTAAATTGCTAAAAAGTTGAAACACTTGGATTTGTTTCGTAACGTTTGTAAACGTTTGGCTTAAATCGCTAAAAAGGTGAAACGTTTGGATTTGTTTCGTAACGTTTGTAAACGTTTGGCTTAAATTGATAAAAAGCTGTAACGTTTGGTTTTGTTTCGTAACCTTCGTAAACGTTCATCTTAAATCGCTATAAAAGTGAAACGGTTGGATTTGTTTCGTAACGTTTCAAAAAAAAGCGAAACGTTTGGCTTAAATCGATAAGAAAGTGAAAAGTTTGGTTTTGTTTTGTAATATTTATAAACGTTTGGCTTAGATAGCTAAAATGGGGAAATGTTTGGTGTTGTTTTGTAACGTTTGTAAACGTTTGGATTTTATTTTGTAACGTTTTAAACGTTTGGTTTTGTTTCGTAACGTTTGTAAACGTTTGGTTTTGTTTCGTAACGTTTGTAAATGTTTGGCTTAAATCGCTAAAAAGGTGAAACATTTGGATTTGATTCATAACATTTGTAAGCATTTGGCTTAAATCGAAAAAAAAGGTGAAACGTTTTGATTTGTTTCCTAACTTTTGTAAACGTATGGCTTAAATCGCTAAAAAGGTGAAACGTTTGGTTTTTTTTCGTAACGTTTGTAAACGTTTGGCTCAAATCCCTAAAAAGGTGAGACGTTTGGTTTTGTTTCATTACGTTTGTAAACATTTGGATTTATTTCGTAACGTTTTAAATGTTTGGTTTTATTTCGCAATGTGTGTAAATGTTCGGCTTAAATCGCTAAAAAGATGAAACGTTTGGTTTTGTTTCGTATCGTTTGTAACCGTTTGACTTAAATCGCTAAAGAGGTGAAACGTTTGGTTTTGTTTCGTAACGTTTGTAAACGTTTCAATTTGTTTCGTAACGTTTGTTTCGTAACGTTTACGTTTGGTATTGTTTCGTAACGTTTGTAAATGTTTGGCTTAAATCGCTAAAAAGATGAAACGTTTGGTTTTTTTTCGTAATGTTTGTAAACACTTGGCTTAAATAGCTAAAAAGGCGACACATTTGGATTTGTTTCATAACGTTTGTAAACGTTTGGGTTCAATCGCTAAAAAGGTGAAAACTTTGGATTTGTTTCGTAGCGTTTGGCTTAAATCGCTAAAAATGTGAAAAGTTTTGTTTTGTTCCGTAACGTTAGTAAACGTTTGGCTTAAATTGCAAATTAGGAGAAACGCTTGGATTTGCTTAGTAACGTTTGCAAACGTTTGGCTTAAATCGCTAAAAAGGAAAACCGTTTGGTTTTGTTTCGTAACGTTTGCATACGTTTGGCTTTAATTGCTATAAAGGTGAAACGCTTGGATTTCATTAGTAGCGTTTGTAAACGTTTGGTTTGTTTCGTAACGTAAATAAACGTTTGGCTTAAATCACTAAAAAGGTGAAACGTTTGGTTTTGTTTCGTAACGTTGGTAAACATTTGGCTTAAATCGCTAAAAAGGTGAAACGTTTGGATTTGTTTCGTAACTTTCGTAAACGTTTGGCTTAAATTGCTAAAAAGGTGAAACGTTTGGAATAAATCGCTAAAAAGGTGAAACGTTTGGTTTTGTCTCGTAACGTTTGTAAACGTTTGGATTAAATTGCTATAAAGGTGTAACGTTTGAATTTGTTTCGTAACGTTTGTAAACGTTTGGCTAAAATCGCCAAAAAGGTGAAACATTTGGTTTTGTTTCGTAACGTTTGTAAACGTTCGGCTTAAATCCCTAAAAAGGTGAAACTCTTGGATTTGTTTCGTTACGTTTGTAAACGTTTGGCTTAACTTGCTAAAAAGGTGAAACTCTTGGATTTGTTTCGTAACGTTTGTAAACGTTTGGCTTAAATTGCTAAAAAGGTGAAATGCATGGATTTGTTTCGTAGCGTTTGTAAACGTTTGGCTTAAATTGCTAAAGGTGAAACGCTTGGATTTGTTTCGTAACATTTGTTAACGTTTGATTTAAATTGCTAAAAAGGTGAAACATTTTGATTTATTTCATAACTTTTGTAAATGTTTGGCTTAAATCGCTAAAAAGGCAAAACGTTTGGATTTGTTTCGTAATCTTTGTAAACGTTTGGCTTAAATCGCTAAAAAGATGAAACATTTGGATTTATTTTGCACCGTTTGTAAACGTTTGGCTTAAATCGCTAAAAAGGTGAAATTTCAGATTTTTTCGTTTCTTTTGTAAACATTTGGCTTAAATTGCTAAAAAGGTAAAACGCTTGGATTTGTTTTGTAACGTTTGTAAACGTTTGACTTATATTACTAAAAAGATGAAACATTTGGATTTGTTTCGTTACGTTTGTAAATGTTTCGCCTAAATTGCTAAAAAGGTGTCACGACCCAAATTATTGAGCCGAGACCGGCACTAGGGAACGGGAGTGATAGCTCCAGAACCCGTAGCAAGCCTAAAACCACTATGAATTTTTCGCTAATTAAATATATTGTTCTATATATAATGTTTTCAGAAAATCCTTTTAAACATTATCATTATACGTATTAAAATATTTGAATTACTTTTCGAAAACCATCCGGAATCGTTATTATAGACTAGGGTCTTACCGATCGACACCTTAGTCAAGCCCTGCCATGTCTATTCATATTCTAGACCAATTCCACTCATGGCAATTGGTTAAGGAAATCAAACGGTTAAAATATGATCTTCATAAACAAATAATATATATATATACTTTTATATCAAATCAGAGTTGCCCATTTAAATATATTGTTTGAATTTAAATCTTACATCACATACAGACATCTACCGACTACTGCAGCTCTACGAAGAAAACGTTCTTTGACATAGTCTTTCACTATTGTAGACTTCCGGAACAAGGAAAGGAAGTCCGTCCTTCAAAACGCTTTGACCTGAAAGAAGGACTGTGAGGGTAAGTATATGGGAATATACTGAGTGAGTTCATACGTTTACTAATAAGTATTCATATAAAACATAAAACAATGCAATAACGTTCAAACCTCGTGCAACCAAGTACAAGATCCGATTGAAACCCTAATCCTCGAATATGCTAAATGTATGTACTCAGAGGAAAACTTATCCAATAGTCCGACCCGGGAGTATTCACACTCAACCACGTCAATCGCGACAAATCTCTTAATTCCAATGGTGGGTCCAACCCACTGGTAGGTCCGACCTACTAGATACGGGGCTCAGGTTACACTGTAACCGAGTTCACTCTCGTATCGCATTCGTATATTCAACTTCGAAATTCGTGTTCTTAATCGTATTCACAGCTGTATCAAATTAAAATTGGTGATCACACAGTCCTATTGCCGCTCAATAGGTAGCACGTTCCATCAGATCAATACTGGTTTCAAATCAAGCGTATATGCAATTCATATAAAGATTTCGCACTATAAACATGCAAATCAAACATAAAGCAATATAAAATAATTGCTTGCGTAAATACTTTAAAAGTAAACTTGTAAAAACTCACAGTGACCGCTTATACAAAAATACTCCGGTGCTCAGAAACGCCTAGCTTCCCGAGCTCCTGGTCCAGCGGCTCCTTGCCTCGCCGGATCTAAAACTATTTTAAAATAATTGACTCACGTCAGAATCCTATTCTAAGATTGACTCTAGACTCGGGACACGACATGCTAAATTCATTAACCGTCGTGCTTTTCATGTATATCCCGATAAACGGTTTCTAACTCGTTTACGAGTCGAATATCATTTCTAAATCCATTCTCATTTAACCTCGTTAGGTTAAATAATTCGAACTAATCGATAATTAGTCGATAAACTAATGAGTTGCAATAATTTTACGCGAAAACGGGTCCAAACTCAAAAATAAAACGATCGGGCGAAACACTGTGCGGGCGCACGTTTGACTGTGCGCTCGCACAGTCTCTTCAGACTGTGCGTTTGACAGTGGAGCTGTTCGACGCACAGCCACGGGCTCGCGCCTCGAGGCCCAATCTGACGTGCTTCTGATATAATTTCACATTTTCGACATCCAAACAACGCACAAACACGTCAAAATCACTAAATCCTAATTCAAAATGTTATAAATCAATCCTAATATCGTTAAAACGATAAAATCGTTTCGTGACCTAAAATTTTAACTCGATATATCGAGAAATTCATCCATTCAAACGATAAAACGTCAAGCTTACCATGATTCGCCGTCCAAATACGATCAATTCGAGTTATGAAACGTCGGAAACGGACGAGAAACGAAGATCGAGAGATGGGACGTAATCCTTCGTTAAAAAAGAAATGAAAGAAGGAAATGAAAATGGATTCTCTGGATCCTTTATTCCTTCGTCTAAAGGGTTATATATATATATATATATATAATGGTCAATATACTCTTTTAATCCTTCATCTCTTTAACTTAAACCAATTCTCTATTAAACTTTCTATTTTAACTTAACGATTATTTATTTACCTTAACTGAATTACGTACGTATCATTTATATCCAAATAAATAAGACAACTCCAAAATTATTATTTTCCATCGATAATCTTTTAATCGCTATTCTCGGGCTTAACTGGCTAATTTACGTTTTAGTTCTTGAACTTTTCAAAAGTTGCAATTTAGTCCAAAACGTATCCGCGTCCAAATTTTAAAAGGTCTCCAATCGACTCACAACTTTTTCCATAAATATTATAAAAATTTTCGCGGACCTTGGCGAAATAATTATTATCTCGGAATTTATAATTTATTTTATATTAATTTCCTAGGTTATTTCATTAATTCCCGCTAATCCACTCAATATCTATTATTCTATATTTCCGATATAATTAAATTAAATCCTTTTTAATTTAATTTATCGGAATTCACAACACATGGCACGACTTAATTATTCTAAAACATTTGGGGTATTACAAAAGGTGAAACGCTTTATTTTTGTTTCGTAATATTTGTAAACTATTGGCTTAATTAGCTAAAAATGGGAAACGTTTAGATTTGTTTCGTAACGTTTGTAAACGTTTGGCTTCCATCATAAAAAACTTGAAAGGTTTGGATTTATTTCGTAACGTTTGTAAACGTTTGGCATAATTCGCTAAAAAGGTGAAACGTTTGGATTTGTTTCGTAACGTTTTAAACGTTTTGCTTAAATCGCTAAAATGGGGAAATGTTTGCATGGTTGGCTTAAATTGCTAAAAAGGTGAAATGTTTGCTTTTGTTTCGTAACGTTTGTAAACGTTCGGCTTAAATCGCTAAAAAGGTGACATGTTTGGATTTGTTTCGTAACGTTTGTAAATGTTTCGCTTAAATTGCTGAAAAGGTGAAACACTTGGATTTCTTTCGTATCGTTTGTAAACCTTTGGCTTAAATTAATAAAAAGGTGAAATTTTTTGTTTTGTTTCGTAACGTTTGTAAACTTTCGGCTTAAATCGCTAGAAAGGTGAAACGTTTCGATTTGTTTCGTAACGTTTGTAACCGTTTGGCTTAAATTACTAAAAAGGTGAAACGCTTGAGTTTGTTTCGGAACGTTTGTAAACGATTGGCTTAAATTGCTAAAAAGTTGAAACGCTTGGATTTGTTTCGTAACGTTTGTAAACGTTTTGCTTAAATTGCTAAAAAGGTGAAACACTTTTTTTTTCGTAACGTTTTTAAGGGTTTGGCTTAAATCGCTAAAAATATGAAACGTTTGGATGTGTTTCATAACGTTTTAAACGTTTGGTTTTGTTTCATAACGTTTGTAAACGTGTGGCTTAAATCGCTAAAAAGGTGAAACATTTTGATTGGTTTTGTAACGTTTGTAAACATTTAGCTTAAATTGCTAAAAAGGTGTAACGCTTGGATATGTTTCGTTACGTTTGGCATGAATTTCTAAAAAGGTGAAATGCTTGGTTTTGTTTCATAACGTTTGTAAAGGTTTTGCTTAAATCGCTAAAAAGGTGAAACGTTTGGATTTGTTTCGTAACGTTTTAAATGTTTGGCTTAAATCGCTAAAATGGGGAAACGTTTGGACTTGTTTCGTAACGTTTGTAAACGTTTGGCTTAAATTGCTAAAAAGGTGAAACGTTTGACATTTTGTAACGCTTGTACACGTTTGTCTTTAATCGCTAAAATGGGGAAACGATTGTATTTGTTTCGTAACGTTTGTAAACGTTTGGCTTAAATTCCTATAAAGGTGAAACATTTGGATTTGTTTCGTAATGTTTTAAACGTTTGGTTTTGTTTCGTAACGTTTGCAAACGTTCGGTTTAAATCGCAAAAAATGTGAAACGTTTGTATTTGTTTCGTAACGTTTGTAAACATGTGCCTTAAATCGCTAAAAAGATAAAACGTTTGGATTTGTTTCGTTACGTTTGTAAACATTTGGCTTAAATGGCTAAAAAGGTGACACGTTTAAATTTGTTTCGTAGCCTTTGTAAACGTTTGGCTTAATGCTAAAAAGGGGAAACGTCTGGTTTTTTTTCATAACCTTTGTGAACGTTTGGCTTAAATCACTAAAAAGGCGAAACGTTTGGATTTTTTTCGTAACGTTTGTAAACGTTTGGCTTAAATTTCAAAAAACGTGAAATGCTTGGATTTGTTTCGTAACATTTGGCTTAAATTGCTAAAAAGGTAAAACGCTTGGATTTTTTTTGTAACGTTTGTAAATGTTTCGCTTACATTGCTGAAAAGGTAAAACGTTTGGATTTGTTTCGTAACGTTTATAAATGTTTGGCTTAAATCACTAAAAAGGGGAAACGTTTTGATTTGTTTCGTACCGTTTGTAAATGTTTGGCTTAAATCGCTAAAAAGGTGAAATGTTTGAATTTGTTTCGAAGCATATTAAATGTTTGGCTTAAATCGCTACAATGGGGAAACGTTTGGATTTGTATCGTAACGTTTGTAAACGTTTGGCAAAAATTGCTAAAAAGGTGAAATGTTTGGTTTTGTTTCGTAACGTTTGTAAATGTTTGGCTTAAATTGCTAAATAGGCGAAACATTTGGATTTGTTTCGTAACGTTTGTAAATGTTTGGCTTCAATCGCTAAAAAGGTGAAACATTTGGATTTGTTTCGTAACGTTTATAAAGGGTTTGGCATAAATCGCTAAAAAGGTGAAATGTTTGTATTTATTTCGTAACGTTTTAAACGTTTGGCTTAAATCGCTAAAATGGGAAAACGTTTGGATTTGTTTCGTAACGTTTTGAACGTTTGGCTTAAATCGCTAAAATGGGAAAACGTTTGGATTTGTTTCGAAACGTTTGTAAACGTTAGGCTTAAATTTCTAATAAGGTGAAATGTTTGGTTTTGTTTCGTAACGTTTGTAAACGTTCGGCTTAAATCCCTAAAAAGGTGAAACTTTTAGATTTGTTTCGTAACATTTGTAAATGTCTAGCTTAAATTGCTAAAAAGGTGAAACGCTTGGATTTGTTTTATAACGTTTGTAAACGTTTGACTTAAATTACTAAAAGGGTGAAACGCTTGAATTTGTTTCGGAACGCTTGTAAACGTTTGGCTTAAATGTCTAAAAAGGTGAGACGCTTTGATTTATTTTGTAACGTTTGTTAACAATTGGCTTAAATTGCTAAAAAGTGAAACGTTGGATTTTGTATCGTAACATTTGTAAGGGTTTGTCTTAAATCGCTAAAAATGTGAAACATTTGGATTTGTTTCGTAACGTTTGGTTTTGTTTCATAACGTTTGTAAACGTTTGGCTTAAATCACAAAAAAGGGGAAACGTTTGGTTTTGTATCGTAACGTTTGTATATGTTTGGCTTAAATCGCTAAAAAGGTGAAACGTTTGGATTTGTTTTGTAACCTTTGTAAAGGTTTGGCTTATATCGCTAAAAAAGGGAAAGGTTTGGATTTGATTCGTAACGTTTGTAAACGTTTGGCTTAAATTGCTAAAAAGGTGAAACGCTTGGATTTGTTTCGTAACGTTTGTAAATGTTTGGCTTAAATAGCTAAAAAGGTAAAACGCTTAGTTTTGTTTCGCAACGTTTGTAAAGGTTTGGCTTTAATCGCTAAAAAGGGAAAACGTTTGGATTTGTTTCGTAGAGTTTTAAACGTTTGGCTTAAATCGCTAAAATGGGGAAACGTTTGGATTTGTTTCGTAACGTTTGTAAACGTTTGGCTTAAATCGCTAAAAAGGTGAAATATTTGGATTTGTTTCGTAACGTATGTATATGTTTGGCTTAAATAGCTAAAAACGTGAACCGTTTGAAATTTCGTAACTTTCGTAAACGTTTGGCTTAAATTGCTAAAAAGGTAAAACACTTGGATTTCTTTCGTAACATTTGTAAACGTTTGGATTAAATTGCTTAAAAGGTGAAACGCTTGGATTTGTTTTGTAACGTTTGTAAACGTTTGGCTTAAATTGCTAAAAAGGTGAAACGTTTGGATTTGTTTCGTAGCGTTTTAAACGTTTGGTTTTGTTTCGTAGCGTCTGTAAACGTTCGGGTTAAATCGCTGAAAATGTGAAACGTCTGTATTGTTTCGTATCATTTGTAAACGCTTGCCTTAAATCGCTAAAAAGATAAAACGTTTGGATTTGTTTCGTAACGTTTGTAAACGTTTGGCATAAATTGCTAAAAAGGTGACGTGTTTGGATTTATTTCGTAACCTTTATAGACGTTTGGCTTAAATCCTTAAAAAGGTAAGACGTTTGGTTTTTTTAGTAACGTTTGTAAACGTTTTAAACGTTTGGTTTTTTTCATAATGTTTGAAAACGTTTGCCTTAAATCGCTAAAAAGGTGAAACACTTTTTTTTGTTTCGTAACGTTTTTAAGGGTTTGGCTTAAATCGCTAAAAATGTGAAACGTTTGGATGTGTTTCATAACGTTTTAAACGTTTGGTTTTGTTTCATAACGTTTGTAAACGTGTGGATTAAATTGCTAAAAAGGTGAACATTTTGATTGGTTTTGTAACGTTTGTAAACGTTTGGCTTAAATTGCTAAAAAGGTGAAACGCTTGGATATGTTTCGTAACGTTTGGCATGAATTTCGAAAAAGGTGAAATGCTTGGTTTTGTTTCATAACGTTTGTAAAGGTTTTGCTTAAATCGCTAAAAAGGTGAAACGTTTGGATTTGTTTCGTAACGTTTTAAACGTTTGGCTTAAATCGCTAAAATGGGAAAACATTTGGACTTGTTTCGTAACGTTTGTAAACATTTGGCTTAAATCGCTAAAAAGGTGAAACGTTTGACATTTTGTAACGCTTGTACACGTTTGGCTTTTATCGCTAAAATGGGGAAACGATTGTATTTGTTTCGTAACGTTTGTAAACGTTTGGCTTGAATTCCTATAAAGGTGAAATGTTTGGATTTGTTTCGTAATATTTTAAACGTTTTGTATTGTTTCGTAACGTTTGTAAACGTTCGGTTTAAATCGCTAAAAATGTGAAACGTTTGTATTTGTTTCGTAACGTTTGTAAACATGTGCCTTAAATCGCTAAAAAGATAAAACGTTTGGATTTGTTTCGTTACGTTTGTAAACATTTGGCTTAAATTGCTAAAAAGGTGACACGTTTAAATTTGTTTCACAACCTTTGTAAATGTTTGGCTTAATGCTAAAAAGGGGAAACGTTTGGTTTTTTTTCATAACCATTGTAAACGTTTGGCTTAAATCACTAAAAAGGCGAAACGTTTGGATTTTTTTCGTAACGTTTGGCTTAAATTACAAAAAAAGTGAAACGCTTGGATTTGTTTCGTAACATTTGGCTTAAATTGCTAAAAAGGTAAAACGCTTGGATTTGTTTTGTAATGTTTGTAAACGTTTCGCTTACATTGCTAAAAAGGTAAAACGTTTGGATTTGTTTCGTAACGTTTATAAACGTTTGGCTTAAATCGCTAAAAAGGGGAAACGTTTTGATTTGTTTCGTACCGTTTGTAAATGTTTGGCTTAAATTGCTAAAAAGGTGAAATGTTTGGATTTTTTTCGTAGCATATTAAATGATTGGCTTAAATCGCTAAAATGGGGAAACGTTTGGATTTGTATCGTAACGTTTGTAAACGTTTGGCAAAAATTGCTAAAAAGGTGAAATGTTTGGTTTTGTTTCGTAACGTTTGTAAATGTTTGGCTTAAATTGCTAAAAAGGTGAAACATTTGGATTTGTTTCGTAACGTTTATAAATATTTGGCTTCAATCGCTAAAAAGGTGAAACATTTGGATTTGTTTCGTAACGTTTGTAAAGGGTTTGGCATAAATCGTTAAAAAGGTGAAATGTTTGTATTTGTTTCGTAACGTTTTAAACGTTTGGCTTAAATCGCTAAAATGGGAAAACGTTTGGATTTGTTTCGTAACGTTTTGAACGTTTGGCTTAAATCGCTAAAATGGGAAAACGTTTGGATTTGTTTCGAAACGTTTCTAAACGTTAGGCTTAAATTGCTAATAAGGTGAAATGTTTGGTTTTGTTTCGTAACGTTGGTAAACGTTCGGCTTAAATCCCTAAAAAGGTGAAACTTTTAGATTTGTTTCGTCAAGTTTGTAAATGTCTGGCTTAAATTGCTAAAAAGGTGAAACGCTTGGATTTGTTTCATAACGTTTGTAAACGTTTGACTTAAATTACTAAAAGGGTGAAACGCTTGAATTTGTTTCGGAACGCTTGTAAACGTTTGGCTTAAATTGCTAAAAAGGTGAGACGCTTTGATTTATTTTCTAACGTTTGTAAACAATTGGCTTAAATTGCTAAAAAGTGAAACGTTGGATTTTGTTTCGTAACGTTTGTAAGGGTTTGTCTTAAATCGCTAAAAATGTGAAACGTTTGGATTTGTTTCGTAACGTTTTGTTTTGTTTCGTAACGTTTGTAAACGTTTGGCTTAAATCGCAAAAAAGGGGAAACGTTTGGTTTTGTATCGTAACGTTTGTATATGTTTGGCTTAAATCGCTAAAAAGGTGAAACGTTTGGATTTATTTCGTAACCTTTGTAAAGGTTTGGCTTAAATCACTAAAAAAGGGAAAGGTTTGGATTTGATTCGTAACGTTTGTAAACGTTTTGCTTAAATTGCTAAAAAGGTGAAACGCTTGGATTTGTTTCGTAACGTATGTAAATGTTTGGCTTAAATAGCTAAAAAGGTAAAACGCTTAGTTTTGTTTCGCAACGTTTGTAAAGGTTTGGCTTTATTCGCTAAAAAGGAAAAACGTTTGGATTTGTTATGTAGTGTTTTAAAAGTTTGGCTTAAATCGCTAAAATGGGGAAACGTTTGGATTTGTTTCGTAACGTTTGTAAACGTTTGGCTTAAATCGCTAAAAAGGTGAAATATTTGGATTTGTTTCGTAACGTTTGTATACGTTTGGCTTATATAGCTAAAAACATGAACCGTTTGAAATTTCGTATTGTTCGTAAACGTTTGGCTTAAATTGCTAAAAAGGTAAAACACTTGGATTTCTTTCGTAACATTTGTAAACGTTTGGATTAAATTGCTTAAAAGGTGAAACGCTTGGATTTGTTTTGTAACGTTTGTAAACGTTTGGCTTAAATTGCTAAAAAGGTGAAACGTTTGGATTTGTTTCGTAGCGTTTTAAACGTTTGGTTTTGTTTCGTAGCGTCTGTAAACGTTCGGGTTAAATCGCTGAAAATGTGAAACGTTTATATTGTTTCGTATCATTTGTAAACGCTTGCCTTAAATCGCTAAAAAGATAAAACATTTGGATTTGTTTCGTAACGTTTGTAAACGTTTGGCATAAATTGCTAAAAAGGTGACATGTTTGGATTTGTTTCGTAACCTTTATAGACGTTTGGCATACATTGCTAAAAAGGTAAGACGTTTGGTTTTTTTTCGTAACGTTTGTAAACGTTTTAAACGTTTGTTTTTTTTTCATAATGTTTGTAAACGTTTGCCTTAAATGGCTAAAAAGATGAAACGTTTGGTTTTGTTTCGTAACATTTGTAAACGTTTGAATTTGCTTCGTAACGTTTGAATTTTCTTCGTAACGTTCGTAACATTTTAAACATTTGGATTTGTTTCGAAACGTTTGAATTTGTTTCGTAACATTTGTAAACGTTTGTCTTCAATCACTAAAAAGGTGAAACGTTTGGATTTATTTCGTAATGTTTGTAAACGTTTGGCTTAAATTGCTAAAAAGGTAAAACGCCTGGATTTGTTTCGTAATATTTGTAAACATTAGGAGTAAATTGCTAAAAAGGTGAAACATTTGGATTTGTTTCATAACGTTTGTAAACGTTTGGCTTAAATAGCTAAAAAGGGGAAACATTTGGACTTGTTTCGTAACGTTTGTAAACGTTTTGCTTCAATTGCTAAAAAGGTGAAACACTTGGATTTGTTTCGTAACGTTTGTTAACGTTTGGCTTATATTGCTAAAAAGTAGAAACGCTTGGATTTTTTTCGTAACGTTTGTAAACGTTTGGCATAAATTGCTAATAAGGTGAAACGCTTGGTTTTTGTTTCGTAACGTTTGTAAACGTTTGGCTTAAATCGCCAAAATGAGAAACGTTTAGATTTGTTTCATAACGTTTTAAATGTTTGGATTTGTTTCGTAGCGTTTGTAAACGTTTGGCTTAAATCGCTAAAAAGGGGAAACGTTTGTATTTGTTTCGTAATGTTTGTAAACGTTTGTCTTAAATCGCTAAAAAGGGGAAACGTTTGGATTTGTTTCGTAACGTTTGTAAACGTTTGGCTTAAATTTCTATTAAGGCGAAACGCTTGGATTTGTTTCGTAACGTTTGTAACGTTTGGCTTAAATTGCTAAAAAGGTGAAAAAATTGGATTTGCTTCGTAACCCTTGTAAACATTTGGCTTAAATTGCTAAAAAGATGAAATGTTTGGATTTGTTTCATACGTTTGTATACGTTTGGCTTAAATCGCTAAAAAGGTGAAATGTTTACATTTGTTGCGTAACGTTTGTAAACGTTTGGCTTAAATTTCTAAATAGGTAAAACACTTGGATTTTTTTCGTAACGTTTATAAACGTTTGGCTTAAATTGCTAAAATGGCTAAACGCTTGGATTTATTTCGTAACGTTTGTAAACGTTTGGCTATAAAGGTGAAAGGCTTTGTTTTGTTTCGTAATGTTTGTAAATGTTTGCCTTAAATCGCTAAAAATGTGAAACGTTTGGATTTGCTTCGTAACATTTTAAACATTTGGTTTTGTTTCGTAACATTTGTAATCATTTGGAGTTGTTTCGTAATGTTTGTAAACATTTGGCTTAAATTGCTAATATGGTGGAAACGCTTGGATTTGTTTCGTAACGTTTGTAAACGTTGGATTCAATCGCTATAAAGGTGAAACGTTTGGATTTGTTTCGTAATATTTGTAAACGTTTGGCTTAAATCGCTAAAAGGGTGAAACGTTTGGATATGTTTCGTAACGTTTTAAACGTTTGCCTTAAATCGCTAAAATGGAGAAACGTTTGAGTTTGTTTCGTAACGTTTGTAAACGTTTGGCTAAAATCGCTAAATAGGTGAAACGTTTGGTTTTGTTTTTGTAACGTTTGTAAACGTTTGGATTAAATCGCTAAAAAGGTGAAACGTTTGGCTTAAATTTCTAAAAAGGTGAAACGCTTGGATTTGTTTCGTATCGTTTGTAAACGTTTGGCTTAAATTGCTAAAAAGGTGAAACGCTTGGATTTGTTTCGTAACGTTTGTAAACGTTTGGCTTAAATTGCTAAAAAAGTTAAACGCTTGGATTTGTTTTGTAATGTTTGTAAACGTTTGGCCCAAATCGCTAGCAAGGGGAAACGTTTGGATTTGATTCGTAATATTTGTAAACGTTTGGCTTATATCGCTAAAAAGGAGAAACATTTGGATTTGTTTCGTAACGTTTGTAAACGTTCGTTTAAATTGCCTTGGATTTGTTTCGTAAACGTTTGGCTTAAATTGCAATAAAGGTGAAACGCTTGGATTTGTTTCGTAACGTTTGTAACGTTTGCCTAAAATTGCTAAAAAGGTGAAAAAATTGGATTTGCTTCATAACATTTTTTAACATTTGGCTTAAATAGCTAAAAAGATGAAACGTTTGGATTTGTTTCGTACGTTTGTATACGTTTGGCTTAAATCGCTAAAAAGGTGAAATGTTTAGATTTGTTTCGTAACGTTTGTAAACGTCTGGCCTAAATTTCTAAATAGGTGAAACGCTTGGATTTTTTTCGTAACGTTAATAAACGTTTGGCTTAAATGGAAAAAAAGGTGAAACGCTTGGATTTATTTCGTAACGTTTGTAAACATTTGGTTTAAATTGCTAAATAGGTGAAAGGCTTGGTTTTGTTTCGTAATGTTTGTAAATGTTTGCCTTAAATCGCTTAAAATGTGAAACGTTAGGATTTTCATTGTAACGTTTTAAATGTTTGGTTTTGCTTCGTAACGTTTGTAAACGTTTGGCTTAAATCGCTGAAAAGGTGAAACATTTGGATTTGTTTCGTAATGTTTGTAAACGTTTGGCTTAAATTGCTAAAAAGGTGGAAATGTTTGGATTTATTTAGTAATATTTGTAAACGTTTGGCCTAAATCGCTTAAAGGTGAAACGTTTGGATATGTTTCGTAACGTTTTAAACGTTTGGCTTAAATCGCTAAAATGGGGAAATGTTTGAATTTATTTTGTAATGTTTGTAAACGTTTGGCTCAAATTGCTAAAAAGGTGAAACGTTTGGTTTTGTTTTGTAACGTTTGTAACCGTTCAGATTAAATAGCTAAAAAGGTGAAACGTTTGGCTTAAATTTCTAAAAAGGTGAAACGCTTGGATTTGTTTCGTATCGATTTTAAACGTTTGTCTTAAATTGCTAAAAAGGTGAAACCCTTGGATTTGTTTCGTAACGTTTGTAAACGTTTGGCTTAGATTGCTAAAAAGGTGAAACGCTTGGATTTGTTTGGTAAAATTTGTAAATGTTTGGCTTAAATTGCTAAAAACGTGAAACATTTAGATTTGTTTCATAACCTTTGTAAAGTTTGGCTTAAATCTCTAAAAAGGGGAAACGTTTAGATTTTTTTTGTAACGTTTGCAAACATTTGGCTTAAATTGCTAAAAAGGTGAAACACTTGGATTTGCTACGTAACGTTTGTAAATGTTCGGCTAAAATTGCTAAAAAGGTGAAACGTTTGGATTTGTTTCGTATCGTTTTTATACGTTTCGCATAAATCGCAAAAAACGTGAAATATTTGGATTTGTTTCGTAACGTTTGTAAACGTTTGGCTTAAATTGCTAAAAAGGTGAAACGCTTAGATTTGTTTCGTAACGTTTGTAAACGTTTGGCTTACATTGCTAAACAGGTGAAACGTTTCCATTTATTTCCTAGAGTTTATAAAAGTTTGGCTTAAATCGCTAGAAAGGTGAAACATTTGGATTTGTTTCGTAACGTTTGTAAACGTTTGGCATAAATAGCTAAAAAGGTGAAACTTTTGGATTTGTTTTGTAAATTTTGTAAATGTTTGGCTTAAATCGGTAAAAAGGTGAAACGTTTGGATTTGTTTCGTAACGTTAAAACGTTTGGCTTAAATCGCTAAAATGGGGGAACGTTTGAATTTGTTTCGTAACGTTTGTAAATGTTTGGCTAAAATTGCTAGAAAGGTGAAATGTTTGGTTTTGTTTCATAACGTTTGTAAACGTATGGATTAAATCGCTAAAAAGGTGAAACGTTTGGCTTAAATTGCTAAAAAGGTGAAACGCTTGGATTTATTTCGTATCGTTTGTAAACGTTTGGCTTAAATTGCTAAAAAGGTGAAACCCTTGGAGTTGTTTCGTTACGTTTGTAAACATTTGGCTTAAATTGCTAAAAAGATGAAACGCTGGGATTTTTTTTGTAACGTTTGTAAATGTTTGGCTTAAATTGCTAAAAAGGTGAAACATTTGGATTTGTTTCATAATCTTTGTAAACGTTTGGCTTAAATCGCTAAAAAGGGGAAACGTTTGGATTTTGTTTGTAACGTTTGTAAACATTTGACTTAAATTGCTAAAAAGGTGAAACCCTTGGATTTGTTTCGTAACGTTTGTAAATATTCGGCTTAAATTGCTAAAAAGGTGAAACGTTTGGATTTGTTTTGTATCGTTTGTAAACGTTTCGCATAAATCGCTAAAAACGTGAAACGTTTGGATTTGTTTTGTAACGTTTGTAAACGTTTGGCTTAAATTTCTAAAAAGGTGAAACGCTTGGATTTGTTTCCTAACGTTTGTAAACGTTTGGCTTACATTGCTAAAAAGGTGAAACGTTTCAATTTGTTTCCTAGCGTTTGTAAACGTTTGGTTTAAATCGCTAAAAAGGTGAAACATTTGGATATGTTTCGTAACGTTTGTAAACGTTTGGCTTCAATCGCTAAAAACATGAAACGTTTAGATTTGTTTCGTCACGTTTGTAAACGTTTAGCATAAATAGCTAAAAAGGTAAAACGTTTGGATTTGTTTCGTAGCTTTTTTAAACGTTTGGCTTAAATCGCTAAAAAGGTGAAACGTTTGGATTTGTTTCGTAACGTTTTAAACGTTTGGCTTAAATCACTAAAATGGGGAAACGTTTGAATTTGTTTCGTAACGTTTGTAAACGGTTGGCTAAAATCGCTAAAAAGGCGAAACGTATGGTTTTGTTTCGTAACGTTTGTAAACATTCGACTTAAATTGCTAAAAAGGTGAAACGTTTGGATTTGTTTCGTACCGTTTGTAGACGTTTGATAAAAAGGTAAAACGCTTGGATTTGTTTCGTAAAATTTGTAAACGTTTGGCTTAAATTGCTAAAAAGGTGAAACGCTTGGATTTGTTTCTTAACGTTTGTAAACGTTTGTCTTAAATTGCTACAAAGGTGAAACGCTTGGATTTTTTTCATAACATTTGGTTTCATTTTCTAAAAAGGTGAAACTTTACGATTTGTTCTCTAACCTTTGTAAACGTTTGGCTTAAATCGCTTAAAAGGGAAAACGTTTGGATTTTTTTCGTAACGTTTGTAAATGTTTGGCTTAAATTGCTAAAAAGGTGAAACGGTTTGATTTGTTTCGTAACGTTTGTAAATGTTTGGCTTAAATTGCTAAAAAGATGAAACGCTTGGATTTGTTTTGTAACGTTTGTAAATGTTTGGCTTAAATTGCTAAAAAGGTGAAACATTTGGATTTGTTTCATAATCTTTGTAAACGTTTGGCTTAAATCGCTAAAAAGGGGAAACGTTTGGATTTTGTTTGTAACGTTTGTAAACATTTGGCTTAAATTGCTAAAAAGGTGAAACCCTTGGATTTGTTTCGTAACGTTTGTAAATGTTCGGCTTAAATTGCTAAAAAGGTGAAACGTTTGGATTTGTTTTGTATCGTTTGTAAACGTTTCGCATAAATCGCTAAAAACGTGAAACGTTTGGATTTGTTTTGTAACGTTTGTAAACGTTTGGCTTAAATTGCTAAAAAGGTGAAACGCTTGGATTTGTTTCCTAACGTTTGTAAACGTTTGGCTTACATTGCTAAAAAGGTGAAACGTTTCAATTTGTTTCCTAGCATTTGTAAACGTTTGGTTTAAATCGCTAAAAAGGTGAAACATTTGGATATGCTTCGTAACGTTTGTAAATGTTTGGCATAAATAGCTAAAAAGGTGAAACATTTGGATTTGTTTTGTAACTTTTGTAAATGTTTGGCTTAAATCGCTAAAAAGGTGAAACTTTTGGAGTTGTTTCGTAACGTTTTAAACGTTTGGCTTAAATCGCTAAAATGGGGCAACGTTTGAATTTGTTTCGTAACGTTTGTAAACGTTTGGCTAAAATTGCTAGAAAGGTGAAATGTTTGGTTTTGTTTCATAACGTTTGTAAACGTTCAGATTAAATCGCTAAAAAGGTGAAACGTTTGGCTTAAATTGCTAAAAAGGTGAAACGCTTGGATTTGTTTCTTATCGTTTGTAAACGTTTGGCTTAAATTACTAAAAAGGTGAAACCCTTGGATTTGTTTCGTAACGTTTGTAAACGTTTGGCTTAAATTGCTAAAAAGGTGAAACGCTTGGATTTGTTTCGAAACGTATTTAAATGTTTGGCTTAAATTGCTAAAAAGGGGAAATATTTGGATTTGTTTCATAACCTTTTTAAACGTTTGGCTTAAATCGCTAGAAAGGGGAAACATTTGGATTTTTTTTGTTAAGTTTGTAAACATTTGGCTTAAATTGCTAAAAAGGTGAAACGCTTGGATTTGTTTCGTAACGTTTGTAAATGTTCGGCTTAAATTGCTAAAAAGGTGAAACGTTTGGATTTGTTTCGTATCGTTTGTAAACGTTTCGCATAAATTGCTAAAAAAGTGAAAGTCTTGGTTTTGTTTTGTAATGTTTGTAAACGTTTGGCTTAAATTGCTAAAAAGGTGAAACGCTTGGATTTGTTTCGTAACATTTTTAAACGTTTGGCTTACATTGCTAAAAAGGTGAAACGTTTCAATTTGTTTCCTAGCGTTTGTAAACGTTTGGCTTAAATCGCTAAAAAGGTGAAACATTTGGATATGTTTCGTAACGTTCGGAAACGTTTGGCATAAATAGCTAAAAAGGTGAAACATTTGGATTAGTTTTGTAACTTTTGTAAATGTTTGGCTTACATCGCTAAAAAGGTGAAACGTTTGGATTTGTTTCGTAACGTTTTAAACATTTGGCTTAAATCGCTAAAATGGGGCAACGTTTGAATTTGTTTCCTAACGTTTGTAAACGTTTGGCTAAAATCGCTAGAAAGGTGAAATGTTTGGTTTTGTTTTGTAACGTTTGTTAACGTTCGGATTAAATCGCTAAAAAGGCGAAACGTTTGGCTTAAATTGCTTAAAAGGTGAAGCGCTTGGATTTGTTTCGTATCGTTTGTAAACGTTTGGCTTAAATTGTTAAAAAGGTGAAACACTTGGATTTGTTTTGTAACGTTTGTAAATGTTTGGCTTAAATTGCTAAAAAGGTGAAACATTTGGATTTGTTTCATAATCTTTGTAAACTTTTGGCTTAAATCGCTAAAAAGGGGAAACGTTTTGATTTTTTTTGTAACGTTTGTAAACATTTGGCTTAAATTGCTAAAAAGGTGAAACGCTTGGATTTGTTTCGTAACATTTGTAAATGTTCGGCTAAAATTGCTAATAATGTGAAACGTTTGTATTTGTTTCGTATCGTTTGTAAACGTGTCGGATAAATCGCTAAAAACGTGAAACATTTGGATTTGTTTTGTAACGTTTGTAAACGTTTGGCTTAAATTGCTAAAAAGGTGAAACGCTTGGATTTGTTTCGTAACCTTTGTAAACGTTTGGCTTACATTGCTAAAAGGGGAAACGTTTCAATTTGTTTCCTAGCGTTTGTAAACGTTTGGCTTATATCGCTAAAAAGGTGAAACATTTGGATATTTTTCGTAACGTTTGTAAACGTTTGGCATAAATAGCTAAAAAGGTGAAACATTTGGATTTGTTTTGTAACTTTTGTAAATGTTTGGCTTAAATCGCCAAAAAGGTGAAACGTTTAGATTTGTTTCGTAACGTTTTAAATGTTTTGCTTAAATCGCTAAAATGGGGCAACGTTTGAATTTGTTTCGTAACGTTTGAAAACGTTTGGCTTAAATTGCAACAAAGTTGAAACGCTTGGATTTGTTTCGTAGCATTTGTAAACGTTTGGCTTAAGTTGCAATAAAGGTGGAACGCCTGGATTTGTTTTGTACCGTTTGTAAACGTTTGACTTAAATTGCTAAAAAGGTGAACGCTTGGATTTGTTTCGTATCGTTTGTAAACGTTTGGCTTAAATTGCTAAAAAGGTAAAATATTTGGATTTGTTTCGTACCGTTTGTAAACGTTTGGCTTAAATCGCTAAAAAGATCAAATGTTTGGATTTGTTTCTTATTGTTTGTAAACGTTTGGCTTCAATCGCTAAAACGATGAAACGTTTAGATTTGTTTTGTCACGTTTGTAAACGTTTAGCATAAATAGCTAAAAAGGTAAAACGTTTGGATTTGTTTCATAGCTTTTTTAAACGTTTGGCTAAAATCGCAAAAAAGGTGAAACGTTTGGATTTGTTTCGTAACGTTTTAAACGTTTTGCTTAAATCGCTAAAATGGGGAAACGTTTGAATTTGTTTTGTAACATTTGTAACGGTTGGCTAAAATCTCTAAAAAGGCGAAACGTATGGTTTTGTTTCGTAACGTTTGTAAACATTCGACTTAAATTGCTAAAAAGGTGAAACGTTTGAATTTATTTCGTACCGTTTGTAGACGTTTTGCTTAAATTGCTAAAAAGGTAAAACGCTTACATTTGTTTCGTAAAGTTTGTAAACGTTTGGCTTAAATTGCTAAAAAGGTGAAACGCTTGGATTTGTTTCTTAACGTTTGTAAACGTTTGTCTTAAATTGCTACAAAGGTGAAACGCTTGGTTTTTTTTCATAACGTTTTGTTTCATTTTGCTAAAAGGTGAAACTTTACGATTTGTTTCCTAACCTTTGTAAACGTTTGGCTTAAATCGCTTAGAAGGAAAAACGTTTGGATTTTTTTCGTAACGTTTGTAAATGTTTGGCTTAAATTGCTAAAAAGGTGAAACGGATCGATTTGTTTCGTAACGTTTGTAAATGTTTGGCTTAAATTGCTAAAAAGGTGAAACGCTTGGATTTGTTTCATTACATTTGTAAACGTTTGGCTTAAATTGCTAAAAAGGTGAAACACTTGGTTTTTGTTTCGTAACGTTTGTAAACGTTTGACTTAAATTGCTAAAAATGTGAAACGTTTGGATTTGTTTCGTATCGTTTGCAAACATTTCGGATAAATCGCTAAAAACGTGAAACATTTGGATTTGTTTTGTAACATTTGTAAACGTTTGGCTTAAATTGCTAAAAAGGTGAAACGCTTGGATTTGTTTAGTAACATTTGTAAACGTTTAGCTTACATTGCTAAAAAGGTGAAACGTTTCAATTTGTTTCCTAGCGTTTGTAAACGTTTTGCATAAATCGCTAAAAAGGTGAAACATTTGGATATTTTTTGTAACGTTTGTAAACGTTTGGCATAAATAGCTAAAAAGGTGAAACATTTAGATTTGTTTTGTAACTTTTGTAAATGTTTGGCTTAAATCGCTAAAAAGGTGAATCGTTTGGATTTGTTTCGTAACATTTTAAATGTTTGGCTTAAATCGCTAAAATGGGGCAACGTTTGAATTTGTTTCGTAACGTTTGTAAACATTTGGCTAAAATCGCTAAAAAGGTGAAACGTTTGGTTTTGTTTCGTAACATTTGTAAACGTTCGGAGTAAATCGCTAAAAAGGTGAACGTTTGGATTTGTTTCGTATCATTTGAAAACGTTTGGCTTATATTGCAACAAAGTTGAAACGCTTGGATTTGCTTGGTAGCATTTGTAAACGTTTGGCTTATGTTGCTAAAAAGGTGGAACGCTTGGATTTGTTTTGTACCGTTTGTAAACGTTTGGCTTAAATTGCTAAAAAGGTGAACGCTTGGATTTGTTTCGTATCGTTTGAAAATGTTTGGCTTGAATCGCTAAAAAGGTAAAATATTTGGATTTGTTTCGTACCGTTTGTAAATGTTTGGCTTAAATCGCTAAAAAGGTCAAATGTTTGGATTTGTTTCGTATTGTTTGTAAACGTTTGGCTTCAATCGCTAAAAACATGAAACGTTTAGATTTGTTTCGTCACGTTTGTAAACGTTTAGCATAAATAGCTAAAAAGGTAAAACGTTTGGATTTGTTTCGTAGCTTTTTTAAACGTTTGGCTTAAATCGCTAAAAAGGTGAAACGTTTGGATTTGTTTCGTAACGTTTTAAACGTTTGGCTTAAATCACTAAAATGGGGAAACGTTTGAATTTGTTTCGTAACGTTTGTAAACGGTTGGCTAAAATCTCTAAAAAGGCGAAACGTATGGTTTTGTTTCGTAACGTTTGTAAACATTCGACTTAAATTGCTAAAAAGGTGAAACGTTTGGATTTGTTTCGTACCGTTTGTAGACGTTTGCTAAAAAGGTAAAACGCTTGGATTTGTTTCGTAAAATTTGTAAACGTTTGGCTTAAATTGCTAAAAAGGTGAAACGCTTGGATTTGTTTCTTAACGTTTGTAAACGTTTGTCTTAAATTGCTACAAAGGTGAAACGCTTGGATTTTTTTCATAACATTTGGTTTCATTTTCTAAAAAGGTGAAACTTTACGATTTGTTCTCTAACCTTTGTAAACGTTTGGCTTAAATCGCTTAAAAGGGAAAACGTTTGGATTTTTTTCGTAACGTTTGTAAATGTTTGGCTTAAATTGCTAAAAAGGTGAAACGGTTTGATTTGTTTCGTAACGTTTGTAAATGTTTGGCTTAAATTGCTAAAAAGGTGAAACGCTTGGATTTGTTTCATTACATTTGTAAACGTTTGGCTTAAATTGCTAAAAAGGTGAAACACTTGGTTTTTGTTTCGTAACGTTTGTAAACGTTTGACTTAAATTACTAAAATATGAAACGTTTGGATTTGTTTCGTAACGTTTCGAAACGTTTTGCTTCAATCGCTAAAAAGGGGAAACATTTAGATTTGTTTCGTAACGTTTGTTAACGTTTGGCATAAATCGCTAAAAAGGTGAAACGTTTGTATTAGTTTCGTAACGTTTTAAACGTTTGGCTTAAATCGCTAAAAACGGGAAACGTTTGGATTTGTTTCGTAATGTTTGTAAATGTTTGGCTTAAATTGCTAAAAAGATGAAACGTTTGGTTTTGTTTTGTAACGTTTGTACACGTTCGGCTTAAATCACTAAATAGGTGAAATTTTTGGATTTGTTTCGTAACTTTTGTAAACGATTGGCTTAAATTGCTAAAATGGTGAAATGCTTGGATTTGTTTTGTAACGTTTGTAAACGTTTGGCTTAAATTCCTTAAAATGTGAAACGCTTGGATTTGTTTCAAAACGTTTGTTAACATTTTGTTTAAATTGCTAAAATGGTGAAACGCTTGGATTTTTTTGTAACGTTTGTAAATGTTTGGCTTAAATTGCTAAAAAGGTGAAACGCTAGGTTTTTTTTCGTAACATTTGTAAAGGTTTGGCTTAAATCGCTAACATTTTTAAAGGTTTGGATTTGTTTTGAAACGTTTTAAACGTTTGGTTTTGTTTTGTAACATTTGTAAACGTTTGGCTTAAAATGCTAAAAAGGGAAAACGTTTGGATATGCTCCGTAATGTTTGTAAATGTTTGGCTTAAATTGCTAAAAAGGAAAAATGTTTGGATTTGTTTCGTAATGTTTATAAACGTTTGGCTTAAATCGCTAAAAAGGTGAAACATTTGGATTTGTTTCGAAACGTTTGTAAATGTTTGGCTTAAATCGCTAAAAAGGTGAAACGTTTGGATTTGTTTCGTAACGTTTGTAAACGTTTGGCATAAATCACTAAAAAGGTGAAACACTTGGATTTTTTCGCATCGTTTGTACACGTTCGGCTTAAATCGATAAAAAGGTGAAACGGTTGGATTTGTTTCGTATCGTTCGTAAATGTTCTTAAATTGCTAAAAAGGTGAAACACTTGGATTTGTTTCGTAAAGTTTTTAAACGTTTGGCTTAAATTGCTAAAAAGGTGAAACATTTAGATTTGTTTCTTAACCTTTGTAAACGTTTGACTTAAATTCCTAAAAAGGTGAAACATTTGGATTTGTTTCGTAATCTTTGTAAACGTTTGGCATAAATTCCTAAAAAGGTTAAACATTTGGATTTTTTCGTAACCTTTGTAAACGTTTGGCTTAAATCGCTAAAAAGGGGAAACGTTTAGATTTTTTTCGTAATGTTTGTAAACGTTTGCCTTTAGTTGCTAAAAAGGTCAAACGCTTGGATTTGTTTCGTTACGTTTGTAATTGTTTGGCTTAAATTACTTAAAAGGTGAAACGCTTGGATTTGTTTCGTTACGTTTGTAAACATTTGGCTTAAATTGCTAAAAAGGTAAAACGCTTGGTTTTTGTTTCGTAACGTTTGTAAACGTTTGGCTTAAATTTCTAAAAATGTGAAACGTTTGGATTTGTTTCGTAACATTTGTAAACGTTTGGCTTCAATCTCTAAAAAGGTAAAACATTTAAATTTATTTCGTAACTTTTGTAAACATTTGGCATAAATCGCTAAAAAGGTGAAACGTTGGGATTAGTTTCGTAACGTTTTAAACGTTTGGCTTAAATCGCTAAAAAGGAGAAACGTTTGGATTTGTTCTTAACGTTTGTAAATATTTGGCTTAAATCGCTAATAAGGTGGAACTTTTGGATTTGTTTCATAACGTTTGTAAACATTTGGCTTAAATCGCTAAAAAGGTGAAACGTTTGAATTTGTTTTGTAATGTTTGCAAACGTTTGGCTTAAATCGCTAAAAGGGTGAAATGTTTGGATTTGCTTCGTAATGTTTGTAAACGTTTGGCTTAAATCGCTAAAAAGGTGAAACATTTGGATTTGTTTCGTAGCGTTTGTAAACGTTTAGCTTAAATCGCTAAAAAGGTGAAACGTTTGTATTTGTTTCGTACCGTTTGTAAACGTTTGGCTTAAATTGCTAAAAAGGGAAAATGTTTGGATTGGTTTCCTTATGTTTGTAAAAGTTTGGCTTAAATTGCTAAAAAGGTGAAACACTTGGATTCGTTTTGTAACGATTGTAAACGTTTGGCTTAAATTCCTAAAAATGTGAAATGCTTGGATTTGTTTCAAAACGTTTGTAAACGTTTGGCTTAAATTGCTAAAAAGGTGAAACGCTTGGATTTGTTTTGTAACTTTTGTAAACGTTTGGATTAAATTGCTAAAAAGGTAAAACGCTTTGTTTGGCTTAAATAGTTAAAAATGTGAAACGTTTGGATTTGTTTCGTAACTTTTAAGCGTTTGGTTTTGTTTCGTAACGTTTGAAAATGATTGGCTTAAATTGCTAAAATGGTGAAACATTTGGATTTGTTTCGTAACGTTTGTAAACGTTTGGCTTAAATTGCTAAAAATGCAAAACGTTTGGATTTGTTTCGTAATGTTTGTAAACATTTGGCTTAAATCGATAAAAAAGTGAAATGTTTGGATTTGTTTTGTAACGTTTGTAAACGTTTGGCTTCAATCGCTAAAAAGGTGAAACATTTAGATTTGTTTCGTAACGTTTGTTAACGTTTAGCATAACTAGCCAAAAAGGTAAAACGTTTGGATTTGTTTCGTAGCTGTTTTCAACGTTTGGCTTAAATCGCTAAAAAGGTGAAACTCTTGGATTTGTTTCAAAACGTTTGTAAACGTTTCTAAACTTTTATAAGATTTATTTAATTAAGTTTTTGGGTTGTAACTTGAGTTACTTGAAATTGAAGTTATTGAGTTCCACTTTTAAAATGGTTTATTAGTTTATGGAATTATTTTATAAATATAAACTCGGGTTGATATTTGATAAACGTTTTGAGTCGGGTTAGACTTGGGTCACCCGACAAGTGAGGTTAGCTTGGTAGTTAATGGTAACTCGGCTAACCTACTATTTGGAAATTAATTATTATTTAAAGATTATTAAATAATATTCATAAATTGGATTTTAAAGCGAGAACTCAATAGACTTACATTAATTGGGCTTTATTACCTAATGGGTATTTTTGTGTGTTCTGGCTTGTGTTATTCCGACGTGTTATTTGTGCTAGTCCTATGTGGTGTCTAGTACTCTCTAGAGTTAGGGTCTGTTTTTAATAATTATTTTATTTGTCTAGACCCGTCTATGGTTCGTGCTCTAGAGGCGAACCGGGATTAGTTGCTTGCCGGTATTCATGTGGATTAGCAAGCAGTGAGTTTGTACTTACTATTTACCGCTTTATTAAGTAAATTGTTATTTTAATATTAAATATATATAATGTACGTATATTTCGAATTGTTTTTATATTATGGCTCTTAGTTGGAACATGCTACCTAATGGACATAATTAGGACTGCGTGCGCACCGGTAATGATCTGGAAAAGGTAAATATGGAAATGTGGTAACTCGGTGTGAGCATAGCTCTCCGGACCAAATAGAGTAACTCGGTGTAGGACAGCTCTCGGGACTCTGGATATGGTATAAGTGTGGTCAGTGGTAACTCGGTGTAGCTCAGCTCTCGGGACCATACCTATTGGATTATGTTTATATTTAGAATTGTAGATTAGGGTTCCAACTATTATTCGTAATATCGTTATTAAATGTTTAAAACGGTTTTAAAGGTTTTCCACTTAATAAATGTAGATAGTGGTATGAACTCATCTCAGTATATCTGACCCCGTTCTTTTCCCAATTTTCCTAGGGTTATGATATGAGAGAGTCTGGCGATCTCCGCATTTACTTTTCCTCGGAGGTTCCATTTATTTTGATAAATTGTAAACTGTTTTATTCTTAGACCGCAGTAGTAACTAGACGTCTTTATTATTTTTATATATTTTGTCGGATTGGTTCGACTGGTTTTATTGCTTTGGCATGTTATATTATTTACATTGGTTTATGATAAATCTATTTTAGACTCGGAATTGGATAAGCATGTTATATTAACTGTTCAATATTATAACTGCTAGATTTAGGCTGAAGTCTCGGATGCCCACGAGCATTGGTTTTCTGCAGGTTTATGTGTTTATGTATTAAATGAAAGGCTAGCTACGGGTTTTGGTACTACATTACCCATACCCTAGCGCCGGTCGCGATTCATGAAAATGGGTCGTGACAAACTTGGTATCAGAGCTTTGGTTTCAAACCAAGGCCAATTGCTTGCTATGTGTTTACTCTGTTAAGTATGGTTGTGTCTTAGGAACTACTGCGGAATTAGGATTCGGGTCTTGTCTTTTAAACGTCATCATTTGTTTTCAAACCTTCAGCCTACATCCTATAGGTGATGTCTGTCAGTCCTTATTTTGTATTGATGCTTTGATTGACAATTTATTTCACTTGGATGTTATTTGCTGTGTTTTATCATGTTGAGATTATTTCACTTGGGTGATTATAATTGCTTTCGATTTCTCAGGAAATCGTAGGTTGGTAAATTTTTCCTAAAGACTCATACTTGGGTATGATGTTGTTTGATAAAACTTGTCGTTTATGCCTAAAATGATTTAGAATATATGGTAATGTTACAGTTATTTTACGTGATGCGTTGAACTGCTTTTGCCTTGTTAATAAAGTACATCTTGGCTTTAGCCTCAATTGTTGATTTTAAATGTGATCGTATGTTGGGCGTTAGCCTTGTTTTTCAATTAAAGAGATTTCGGGTTAAACCTTAAAACGTGTTTGATGGTCATGCATTGTTTGACCACATGTTGATTTAAAGATTTTTATCGAGAATATTGTTTTATCCGATTTGTGTTTCAACATAGAATTATAAGAGAAGTTTAATTTTAAATTCTTAAAAAGATGGTTTTTGGTTGAGTTGCCAGTAAATATTTTGAAACGTCATAATTTTTCGCGAATATAAACGTCATGCATGACATACATACACACGTGTCATGCTAAACACACATGACAGGCATTCATATCCTCTGCAGTCTCAATTATCAAAACGCAGCTAGCATAAAACTTTATTAACTTTAAAACAGTAAAGTTATATTTACAGAAAACTATATAATACAAGCTGATTTACAAAACACTTATCTACTGCAGCTCTAAGAGTAAAGTATTGTTTCTTTACATACTAAAAAATACAGACTTCTGGAAGTAGGATAGAAGTCCGTTGCTTCAAAGCGTCTTTATCCTGAAAGGAAAGTCTGTGAGGGGTCAGTATATTGGGATATACTGAGTGAATTCATACATTTACTAATAAGTATACAAATAAAACATAAAACGATATTCAATCGTATGCAGCCAAGTACGAGATCCGACTGAAACCTTAATCCTCAAACATACTAAATATCAATCAAGCAACCCAATCGTTAATATCAAATTGTGTGTCCAACTCACTGGTGGGTCCAACCCACTAGATACGGGGACTCCAGGCTACACCGAAGCCGAGTGCTCACTCGTATCGAACTATACCTCAAATCTCGAATTTCATAATTATAATCAGCTCACAGCTGTATCAAATCAAAACTGGTGATCACACAGTCCTATTGCCGCTCAATAGGTAGCTCGTTCCATCGGAGCAATACTGGTTTTAAATCAAGCGTATGCGTAATTCATATAAAAATTTCGCATATAAAACATGCAATTCAAACATAAAGCAATATAAAATAATTGCTTAAATAAATACTTTAAAAGCAAATCGTATAAACTCTTAGAAAACGCTTATCCAAAAAAAATACGTCGGGACTTTAGAACGTCAAGCTTCCCGAACTACTGGTCCAGCTGCTTCTTGCCTCGCCGGATCTAAAACAAATTTTAAAACATTTGACTTGTATCAGAATCCTATTCTAAGATTGACTCTAGACTCGAGACTCGACACACTGAACTTTTATTAACCGTCGTGCTTCTCACGTGATTATCCCGATAAACGGTATCAAACCCGTTTATGGATAAAATATCACTTCTAAATCAATTCTCGTTTAACCTCGTTAGGTTAATGTCTCAAACTATTCGATAATTGATCGAGTATTAATTAATCTCAAGTCTCGATATGCGTGTACACAAATTTTTCGAAATTAGGTCGATCGGTAAAAATTATTGTGCGGACGACGGACGCACGCCCCGAGGAGCGGGCTGCGGACGCACGCCCCACATATGCGGGCACGTCGCCCGCGAATGCGGGCGCGTCGCCCGCCTATGCGGGCGCGTCGCCCGCGAATGCGGGCGCGTCGCCCGCCTATGCGGGCGCGTCGCCCGCATAGTATGCTGGCGCACGCCCCGCTATGCGGGCGTGCCGCACACTATGTCCCGAAAATCAATTTTCGGACTTTTCCGACGTGCTTTCGATCCAAAACGCTCCAAACACACGTATAACACGTAATCTAACTCCAAAACACTATAATTCAATTCTAATATTGATTAAAACGATATAATCATTTCGTGGCCTAAAACTTTGAATCGATATAACTCAAAATATATTCGTTTAATCGAGAAAACGTCAAGCTTACCGTGATACGCCACTGAAATACGATCGTTTTGAGTTATAGAACGTCGAAAACGGACGAGAAACGGAAACCGCGCGACGAACCGTACGAAAACGATGAACGAGAGAAATATTGATCTGATGAAGAAATGAGATTCTGGAGAATTCTTTAGGCTTAGGTTATATATATATCGGCTAATTTGCACTTTGGTCCTTGAAACTTTTCAAAAGTTTCAATTTAGTCCAAAACCTATCCGCGTCCAAATTTTAAACGATCTCCGATCGACTCGAAACTTTTACCACTAATAATATATATTATTTCGCGGACTTTGGCGAAATAATATCCGTCACGGGACTTATAATTTATTTTATTGTCACGACCCAATTTATTGAGCCGAGACCGGCGCTAGGGAACGGGAGTGGTAGCTCCGGAACCCGTAGCAAGCCTAAAATCACTATAAACGTTTCGCGAATTAAATATATTATATTATATAAAACATTTTCAGAAAACCTTTTTTAAACTTTATTATTATAAATACCAAAACATCTTTACTACTTTCTGAAAATCATCGCGAATCATTATTATAGACTAGGGTCTTACCGAGCGACAACTCATGTCCATCACTGCCCTGTCTCTAATCAACATCTTGACCAATTTCACTCATGGAAATTGGTTACCGAAATCAAACGGTTAAAATACGTTCTTTATAAACAATTATGATATATATATACTTTTATCTCAAATCAGAGTTGCCCATTTAAATATACCGTTTGAATTTAAACCTGACATTACATACAGACATCTACCGACTACTGCAGCTCTACGAGGAAAACATCCTTTGACATACTCTTTCACTATCATAGACTTCCGGAAGAAGGAAAGGAAGTCCATCCTTTAAATTGCTTTGACCTGAAAGAAAGACTGTGAGGGGTCAGTATATGGGGATATACTGAGTGAGTTCATACATTTACTAATAAGTATTCAAATAAAACATAAAATCGTAATCAATCATATGCAGCCAAGTACATGATCCGATTGAAACCTTAATCCTCAAACATACTAATAATCAATCAATCAACCCAATCATGAATATCAGTTGCGAGTCCAACTCGCTGGTGGCCCAGCCACTAGATACGGGGACTTCCAGGCTACACCGTAGCCGAGTTCACTCTGCGTATCGAAATCATAACCCAATCGTAAATTTCATATTCATCATCAGCTCCCAGCTGAGTTATATCAAAACTGGTGATCACACAGTCCTATTGTCGCCCAATAGGTAGCACGTTCCATCGGATCAATACTGGTTTCAAATTAAGCGTATGCACAATTCATATATAAAACTTCGCATATAAAAACATGCAATTCAAAACATAAAGCAATATAAAACAATTGCTTGAATAAATACTTTAAAAGCAAATTGTATAAACTCACTGAAAACGCTTATCCAAAATACGTCGGGGCCTTAGAACGTCAAGCTTCCCGAACTATTGGTCCAGCTGCTTCTTGCCTCGCCGGATCTAAAACAAATTTTTTTAAAACATTTGACTGATATCAGAATCCTATTCTAAGATTAACTCTAGACTCGAGACACGACACGCTAAACTTATTAGCAGTTGTGCTCCTCACGCAATATTCCGAGAAATGGTTTCTAACTCGTTTATGAATCGTATCTCTTTCCGAATCCATTCTCATGTATTCTGTCCAAATTTCACTTTTTCAAAGTCCATAGGTCAAAACCAAGCTGAAATACATCGCGTCGGATCTCGGAATGCATTCCCCATCTCAAAAATGGGTTTGGCATGTCGTGCCAGGCCCTCCTCACGTCGTGAGGACCTTCCTCACGTCGTGAGGCATGCCCTCACGTCGTGAGGGACTGCCCTCACGTCGTGAGGCACAAGCCTCACGTCGTGAGGAGCATCCTCACGTCGTGAGGACGTGATTCCGACTCCAAAACTTGATTCCGACGTGTTTTAGCTCAAAAACGACCAATTTCACATTCCCAATGATGCTACAATGCTTACAAACATCCACAACATACAATCCAAGCTTAAAACGTCAAAAATCGAATTCAAAATCGTTAAAATAACAAAACCGCTCGAAACCTTAAACTTTAAATCGATATTCCATCTAACTCACTCAACCAAACACTAAAACGACGAGCTTACCTTGATTACCGGTTGAAACACGATCGGTTCGAGTTATAGAACGTCGAAAACGGACGAGAAACGGAATCGAGCGACGGAACCGTATGAAACGAGCGAGAGTAAGAAATGAAAGAAATGAAAGTGATGGTTTCTGGATGATTCCTTCAGCTGAAGGAATTATATATTCTGGCTAATTGTCGCTTTTGGTCCTTGAACTCTTTAACTTAAACCAATTCTCTATTAAACTTTCTATTTTAACTTAACCATTACTTTAACTCAATTATGTACGTATTATTTATATCCAAATAAATAATACGATTCTAAAATTATTATTTCCCGTCAATAATCCTCTAATTTCTATTCTTGAGGCTCAATTGGCTAATTTTCATTTTAGCCCTTAAACTTCTTAAAATTTGCAAATTAACCCAAAACACATCCGCGTCCAAATTTTGAAAGGTCTCCAATTGACCTGAAACTTTTATCACAATTTCTATAAAATGTTTCGCGGATCTTGGCGAAATAATTCTTATCTCGGAATTTATAATTTATTTTATATTAATTTCCGAAGTTATTTTCTAAATTCCCGCTAATCCTTTTAATAAGTACTATTCTTTATTCCCGATATAATTAAATTAAATCCTTCTTAATTTAATTTATCGGAATTCACGACACGTGGCACGACTTAATTATTTTAAAATATTTTGGGTATTACATTTATTTTAATTTTCTAAGCTAAATCCTCACATCCCGCTAATTGACTTATTAAAATTTATTCTAAATTCCCGATATAATTAAATTAATTTGTCCTTAATTTAATTTATCGGAAATCACGACACGTGGCATGACTTAATTACCTTAAAATATTTTGGGGTATTACAGTCTTAATGTGTACTTTTTGATCAGTACTACATTTCATTATATTCTGAATTTACGTTTTGAGCATGTTATTATATGATATAATATTTTGATCTTTTTCGGGCTGTTTAAGTTGTTACCATGTTGGTAGGAAATCGTTGATCAAAAAAGATATTCTATGCTCAATCCTTGAGATTTATATTGCTTAACCATCCTAATGGGTAATTGTTATACTGCGAGATGTATAAGTGTTATTATTTTTGTCTCTCATGATTGTTTAAGTTATGCCATATAAGTTTTTGTCCTCGTTGGCCTCATTGTGTGGAATGTCACGTGAGGGTATTTCTCGCTAGTTTTCTTTGGCTAAACTCTGGCGTTGGTGTCGATGTGCTATTCGAACCTTTTGTTTTGACCCTGCGATTAGTTTAGAAGTCCTAATTGGGTTAGTCGGATCTAACCCTTGAACTCTGGAAAGTGAGGTGATTAATTTCGGTATAAGGAAGTTTGAGGAGCGATTCTTTAGAGCTGTTTGTACTTTTGAATTACGAATCAATCCTTGTCAAAGGAAGGTGTTTTGAGTTATATTACTCAGCACCGGTGGAATAATTATACTCGTGAGTGTCTGCCTGGTGCGTAGAATTTTGAGTTATGAGTTTCTAGGTCGGGCTCGATTGTGATAAATTGGAGTACCAACATTTTTTTTCTCAGCTTTTGGCATTCTGGAAAAGAATGTGGAAACTGTGTTCGAGGTTGATCAGTGTAGTAATACACTGGTGTTGTCATTAGGTAGATCGGTGAAATACCGAAATTGATTAAAAGGTTAAAAGGTTATTAAATTGAAAAGTTCTCCACTATCAATTGTGAAGGCGGTCTTGTTGTTTTGTTTTTCTTAGAAACTGTTTAATTTGATTTGAGGTGGAAATCCGTTGTTAGGTAGATTTTAGTTTCATTATTGATTTGGGTTATTTCTTTATGACGATTCGTTTTGGTGGACTAGGATAATGGAGATGGGCAAATATGTCAACATGGACGAATGCACATCTCACAGAGTGTAATGTCTAGAAAATGTTTTGAAGGAAAATTGATGTCAAACATTAACTTGTTAAAGTAATTGAAATGTTTTTATCACGTAATTGTGCCCAGACATGTCATGAACATGCATTTGAAATGCCACGAATAGGAAACTGCATTGAGCATTGAGTATGATCACTAATTAAAAGAAAAATAAATAATTGATACATGTATTTAGTACATTTATCACGACATTAAATGATTACGGTTGAATGCAACTCTTTGGGGATGAGAGATGTCATCATCCTGGCGCACAATTATATAAATATAGATTTTATCAGTAAGACTTTTTAAGAAAAATATTTTGTTATAAACTCGCGAGTTATCTTTTGAAAACGGTGTTTAAAATGTTATTAAATTTCAAACGGTTTTGAAATTTTTATTTGGTTGGAAACTAGACAAATACTATGTGATGACAGTGGTGATTTAAGAAAAATTGCAATGTAAGGGTTTGTTTTATATTGATGGAGTATCCGGATTTGATAAATAAGAGCTATGGTTATAAGGTTGCACTCGAGGTTTAGTTGTGGTAAGTGCGGGAAAAATATTGAGTTCAGATTAAAAAATTGTGTCAGCTTAGAGTATATAATTTGAGGATTTTTGTTTTAAGAAAATTGGTTATGCTCTGCGTGTTCATTTACACTAAAAGACTTAAAAGGAATTTTGCTTTTACAATTCGATTTTGTTTAAAAAGTATTGGCACTAGTATGGGAATATTTCGTAAATGATGGAATTCTTATTTGCAAAACTTTATTTTGTTGAGAAAGAGGAGAAATTTTGTTAGTTTTGACTAAAAGTGTTAAAGATTCTTCTAAATGAACGATTTTATAAAATCGTGAATTTTTTTGTGAAAGTAAGGTTTGGTTATAATTTCAAATTGAGACTGTTTTATTATGTGGATGCGTTAACGAAACTAGAAGAATTTTTCAACGAATTAATTATTTTTGGTTAAAAATGAAATTAAACTAATGACGTTAGTAATTTCAAATTAAAAGCGGATGGTATTATTATATATTTTGTGGTTACGAAAAGCATTTTCTGTAATATTTTTGTATTTGATCTAAATGATCTTCGGTAGGATTCGAGGTGTTAGTAATTAAAAATTGGAGGATGAAAAATTTTGTTATCAGAAGTTTGAATTATGTATTCTTTAAATTGGTCGAACCGTAACGATTTAAAAGGTGTTTAGTTTTCAGTCGTTATTTGTGAGAGCACATTTAATCAGGGTGACATTTAGATTTGCTGTTAAGTTTTCTCATATGAGGTATGTAGTGTTGTGACCACTATAAGAGATATAGGGTATAGTCGTTAAGTAATGTACGATTTTTTCAGTGGAGAGTGTTTGTAGGTTTTCAGTTTGTAGCATTGATGTTTGGGTTAGTAAGTTTGAATTGTGGGTTTGACTTTACACTTGTAGTGTTGGTTTTGATAGTGTTTGAGAGTTGAGTTTATTTTGTTGAATTTTTTTTCTTCTCGTTTAATGTGTTAGTTATTTTCCGGTTGGAAATAATTTCTAATCCGTTCGTACATGATATTTGAGAAGTCGTTTGAGGTACCAAATTGTTGAGTTTAGAATTTTTCTCGTTTACGTGTGGTGATCTTTCGAGTTCTCATATAAGTTTTAAATTCAAGGTCATATTTATTTAGGTTAAGGAGGATGTAACACCCCATTTATCTTTAGCGTATTTTCGGTTAAATTATGTTTGTTTTGCTTTGACTCTCCTAAGTCGTCATTATGGTTGGATTACACTTGGGTAAGAGTTTGGTTTAATCTATTGAGATTGCGGTGGTGTTTTTGCTTAGGTTGAACTAAGCAGTTTATTTTGTTTCTGTTGAGTTGTCTCCTAATCGTAAGGTGATTTGTGGAATCGGAAATTGTTATGCGTAATTGTTCTCTTTCGTTTTGTTAAGGATGCGTTACTCCGTATTTTGAATTACGTGTGATTTTATGTATAATTGTTTTTATTTGACTTTGGTTTTGTTGTAAATTTGAGGACAAATTTTTAATAAGTTAGGGAGAATGTAATATCCCGTATTTTTGATTTTTTTAAAAATTTTTAATTTTTAATTTTGCATTACGTCGAGTTTAGGTAATATATTTTTACTTAATATTATTTGAGTCGTTCGTTGATTCAGTCGTAGTTCGATTCGTGTTCAGTTTGTATTATTAAATTTTGGCCCATGCATAATGTTTATTCAAAAATAAAAAAAAAATAGGCTAAACCCATGCATGAAAATCCCATGCAATTTGTTTATTAAGATTTCACGTATTATATGGTCCAAGGCCAAATTCATTAAGCCTTATATTAGTTTCATCAATTTAGTAGCTGTAGCCTTACTCTGCAATACCTTTTTCCCCCTTATTTTGTTGGATTAGAACCGTTGTTCTACCCTAATATTTCCTCATACGTTCATCAAACCCTAGCCGTCCTTCTTACTCCAAAATCTCTGAAATTCCTTGTGTCATTCATCCTTCAAAACTCTAGTATTATCGGTAAGTCTTTGTTCTTAATAATTTTAATTTGCTTATAATCGACACCTCCGTATATTGAATCGTTCTCTTTCGTTTTAGCGTTATATTTGGATCTGTTTCGTCCTACTTGTAATAGACATGCGCCTCTACGATTCTCATCTTCGTTTTTGCTAATCGGTACGTAAATCACTTCGCTATCGTCGGCGTTGTCTCACCGTCTTTAATTATTATTAACTGCCACTATTTTGTATTGTTATGCCGAATTCTTATTTTCTTTGGCCATGATTTGTTACATAAATGATATTAGTTTATGTGTTGGGTTGTTAATTGCTTATGCTTTCGGTTGAGATTGTCTCATCGTAAGTGGAATTCAAATTTTAGTTATGAAATTGTTATCGTTTTGAAACCTGTGTCCGATGTTGGCTCTGCGTTCTCTTTTGTTTAAATTTGTTGAAGATGGTATTGTTTATGTGTTGGCAGGCTGGGCTTAGTTCAAAGGAGAAGTCAAGTTGTTATGGGTATTTCCACCTTGGAAATAATTGTTTCAAAATAATGGTTTAATTGGACTTATTTGTTTATAACAGAAAGTGGTGACTAAATAGCAAATGTGGTCACTTATTCTTTTACTTTTAAACCAATTGATTTCTTAAGTTAAATATTATCTATTGATTACTGATTTTTATTTTTATTTGAGAATTATCATTTTAAATTGAAAGTTTGACAATTTGATTATATTATTTTTTTTAATCAAAAAATAATATTTGATTCATTTATAATTAAATTAATTATTATTATCATTGTAAATGTGGATATTTATTATTAGTCTATAATTTTATAAATTTTTGAGTGATAATTATTTTTTTGAGATTTGGGCTTACCGTGCCAAATTGGCTAAATTTATAATTTAGCTTTTAATTGTTTATTTAGTTATTTTAGCGAAGTATTTTGTCGATGTTTTTCGATTACTTGGGTTTCAAGCTATTGAGTTCCATTTGAATATTTGATAAATATTTTATCAAATTATAATTATAACTATGAATTATAATTATGGATTAATGGTTGGGTCGGGTTAGACTTGGGTAGCCCGACATGTGGGTTTAGCTTGATAGTTTTTTTGAAAATCGGCTAATCCACTATTTTAAGGAATTGGTTTTAATTACTATATAAATATTATTTGAGTAATATTTTTAGATTGGATTTTAAGTGTGAACTCAATTGACTTGAATTGTTTTACAGCATTATAAATTATTTGAGAATTGTGTTTTCGTGACTCTTATCTGTCTTATTTATTTTGTGCTAGTCTTATGTGGTGTCTAGTACTCTCTAGAGTTAGAGGTTGATTTTAATATTGGTTTTACTCTGTTCTTAGACTCGTCGACTGTGCGTACTTCGGAGTCGATTAAGGTTTTGTCGCTTGCAAGGTTTTCACGTGGATTAGCAAGCTGTGAGTTGTAGTGCTATTTACCGCATTATTAAGTACCGCAATTTATTTGAGTATTATAAAGTTTTCGAATTGTTTTAAGCGATTATGGATTTGGAGTGAAACGAGCTACTCGATAGGCTTGTATCGAGACTGTGTGCACCGGTAAATACTCTGGGATCGGCAAACTAATGTTTTGCTTACGCTGGCATATGACGAGGATTTGTTCCCGTCCACTTTGGGTTTTTCAGTATGTTATGTCATACTTACGCTGGGATCATTTCAATATTGTTATTCCATAATCTTATATATTAGAATAAAAGGATTTGTTTAAAGGATTTTAAACTTAATAAATGTAAATAGTATTATGAACTCATCTCAGTATATCTGACCCCCGTTGTTTCCCCATTTTCCAGGTTTATTATTTTGAACGAGTCTGCTGATCTCCGAATCTTTATTCCTAGGAGGTTTATTTTCTTTTAATAAATTGTCAAACTAATTTTATTCTTAGACCGCAGTAGTAAACTAGAAGTCTATATTATTCTAGTCTGTTTGTCGGATTTGTCCGACTGGCTTGATTTTATACTTTGGCATTATTATTGTTTAACTCTGGTTATTTTATTTAATGGAAGTACTGATATTTAAACTGTTAGTTTAAGTTGGAGTCTCGGCTGCCCCCGAGCATTGGATTTTTTACAGGTTTATTTGATTGGTTGTTTTCCGCAAGGCATGCTACGGGTTTTGGTACAACTATACCCATACCCTAGCGTCGGTCGCGATCCATGAAATTGTGTCGTGACAGTAACGTTTTAAACGTTTGGTTTTGTTTCATAACGTTTGTAAACGTTTGGCTTAAATTGCTAAAAAGGTGAAACGTTTGGATTTGTTTCGTAACGTTTGTAAACGTTTGACTTAAATTTCTAAAAAGATGAAACGCTTGGTTTTGTTTCGTAATGTTTGTAAACGTTTGGCTTAAATTGCTAAATATGGGAAATGTTTGGATTTGTTTCGTAACATTTGTTTAATGTTTGGCTTCAATCGCTAAAAATGTGAAACGTTTGGATTTGTTTCGTAACGTTTGTAAACGTTTGACTTAAATCACTAAAAAGGTGAACCGTTTCGATTTGTTTTGTAACGTTTTAATCGTTTGGCTTAAATTGCTAAAATTGGGAAACATTTGGATTTGATTAGTAACGTTTGTAAACATTTGGCTTAATTCGCTAAAAAGGTGAAACGTTTGGTTTTGTTTCGTAACATTTGCCAATGTTTTGTTTAAATTGTTAAATATGTGAAACGCTTGAATTTGTTTTGTAACGTTTGTAAACGTTTGGCTTAAATTGCTAAAAAGGTGAAACGCTTGGATTTGTTTCGCAACATTTGTAAACGTTTGGATTTGTTTCGTAACGTTTGTAAACGTTTGGCATATATCGTAAAAAGGGGAAACGTTTGGATTTGTTTCGTAACGTTTGCAAACGTTTGGCTTAAATCGCTAAAAAGGTGAAATGTTTGGATTTGTTTCGTAACGTTTTAAACGTTTGGTTTTGTTTCGTAATGTTTGTAAACGTTTGACTTAAATCGCAAAAAAGGTGAAACGTCCTGTTTCATTTCGCAACGTTTTTAAACGTTTGGCTTAAATCGCTAAAAAAGGGAAACATTTGGATTTGTTTCGTAACGTTTGTAAACGTTTGGCTTAAATAGCTAAAAAGGTTAAACGTTTGGATTAGTTTTGTAATGTTTGTAAATGTTTGGCTTAAATCGCTAGAAAGGTGAAATGTTTGGTTTTGTGTCGTAACGTTTGTAAACATTTGGCTTAAATTGCTAAAAAGGGTTTCGTAACGTTTTAAATGTTTGGATTAGTTTCGTAACGTTTGTAAACGTTTGACTTAAATCACTAAAAAGGTGGAATATTTGTATTTGTTTCGCAATGTTTGTAAACGTTTGGCTTATATCGCTAAAAAGGTGAAACATTTGACATAATTCGCTAAAAAGGTTAAACGTTTGGCTTAAATCTCTAAAGAGGTGAAACGTTTGGATTCAAATTGCTAGAAAGGTGAAATATTTGGATTTGTTTCGTAACGTTTGTAAATGTTTGGCTTAAATCGCTAAAAAGGTGAAACGTTTGGATTTGTTTTGTAACGTTTGTAAACTTTGGCTTAAAACGCTAAAAAGGTGAAACATTTGGTTTTGTTTCGTAACGTTTGTAGACGTTCAGTTTAAATTGCTAAAAAGGTGAAACGCTTGGATTTGTTTCGTAGCGTTTGTAAACATTTGGCTTAAATTGCTAAAAAGGTGAAACGTTTGGATTTGTTTCATACTCTTTGTAAACGTTCGACTTAAATCGCTAAAAAGGTAAAACGTTTGGTTTTGTTTCGTGACGTTTGTAAACGTTCGGCTTAAATAGCTAAAAATGTGAAACGTTTGGTTTTGTTTCGTAAAGTTTGTAAACGTTCGGCTTAAATCTCTAAAAAGGGGATACCTATAAATTTGTTCTGTAACGTTTGTAAGTGTTTGGCTTAAATTGCTAAAAAGGTTAAATGTTTGGATTTGTTTCGTAATATTTGTAAACGATTGGTTTTGTTTCGTAATAATTGTAAACGTTTGGGTTAAATCGCTAAAAATGTGAAACGTTTGAATTTGTTTTGAAACGTTTTAAAAGTTTGGTTTTGTTTCGTAACGTTTGTAAACGTTTGGCTTAAATCGCTAAAAAGGTGAAACGTTTGGATTTGTTTCGTAACGTTTGTAAACGTTTGGCTTAAATTGCTAAAAAGTTGAAACGTTTGGATTTGTTTCGTAAAGTTTGTAAACGTTCGGCTTAAATCGCTAAAAAGTTAAAACGTTTGGATTTCTTTCGTAACGTTTGTAAACGTTCGGCTTATATCGCTAAAAAGGTGAAACGCTTGGATTTCTTTCGTAGCGTTTGTAAACGTTCGGCTTATATTGCTAAAAAGGTGAAACGCATGGATTTGTTTCGTAGCGTTTGTAAACGTTTGGCTTATATTGCTAAAAAGGTGAAACACTTGGATTTGTTTCGTAACGTTTGTAAATGTTTTGCTTAAATTCCTAAAAAGATGAAACGCTTGGATTTGTTTCGGAACATTTGTAAACGTTTGACTTAAATTGCTTAAAAGTTGAAACGCTTGGAATTGTTTCGTAACGTTTGTAAATGTTTGGCTTAAATTGCAAAAAAGGTGAAGCATTTGGATTTGTTTCATAACCTTTGTAAACGTTTGGCTTCAATCGCTAAAAAGGTGAAACACTTGGATTTTTTTCGTAACTTTTGTAAAGGTTTGGCTTAAATCGCTAAAAAGGTGAAACATTTGGATTTGTTTCGTATCGTTTGTAAACGTTTCGCATTAATCGCTAAAAAAGTGAAACGTTTGGATTTGTTTCGTAACGTTTGTAAATGTTTGGCTTAAATTGCTAAAAAGGTGAAAAGCTTGGATTGTTTCGTAATTTTTGTAAACGTTTGGCTTATATTGCTAAAAAGGTGAAACGCTTGGATTTGTTTCGTAACGTTTGTAAACGTTTTGGCTTAAGTTGCTAAAAAGGTGAAACATTTGGATTTGTTTCTTAACCTTTGGCTTAAATCGCTAAAAAGGTGAAACGTACATATTAGTTTCGTAATGTTTGTAAAAAATTGGCTTAAATCGCTATAAAGGTGAAACGTTTGGTTTTGTTTCATAACGTTTGTAAACGTTTGGCTTATATCGCTAAAAAGGTAAAACATTTGGATTTGTTTAGTAACATTTGTTTTAAATCGCTAAAAAGGCGAAACGTTTGGATTTGTTTCGTAACGTTTGTAAACGTTTTGCTTAAATTGCTAAAAAGGGTTTCACAACGTTTTAAATGTTTGGATTAGTTTCATAACGTTTCTAAATGTTTGGATTAAATCGCTAAGAAAGTGAACTTATGTTGATTGGTGTATATACATAGTCTTTTACAAAAAAATTATTAATTTCTATTTCACGTGAACTTATGTAATTGATGGCACTGATTTCAAAACCCTCTTTATGTACTTTGTTTGGCTTTTTAACATGACCCCACATTTCAATTAAACCTTATTTCATTTTCTTAGTATAATATAGTCTGTACAGATTATAAGATCCAAACTTTTGTCTTCCATTTTCTAAGAATTACAGTAAATAATATCAGGTCCTTATTATTGCTTACACCGTAAATTAATTAAATAATAATATATACTAAAAAACGTAATATGAAATTTGTTTGATCTATTCTAGACAGAATATTTCTTTAGACATTAAATAATTAATAGTGTATACGTTATGAATATTTTAAGAGACGCGGATAACGTAGAGAACCGGGTAGCACCGTCTAGTAGTTAGATTATTACGCGATCGAGGTAACTATAGTAAATTATTTTTATGTATATTAATTAGTTGCTAATTGTGAGTTATTTTATTAAGTGATGTCATTTATTGTGTTACATGATTATTATATGCTAGAGGTATGAATGTGTATATGATTGTCTGTTTGTTTTTGGTTGCATTAAATATGTTATATGATTGTCAAAATTGAGAAGTATGACTATGCTGGATACATGCTTGTCAGTAACTGGTTATGTTTGATTAGGCAGTTTATAAATAAATTTTGATAATTAAGGAAGTTGACAGTTTGCTTATCTAGGAATGATTATTTCCAATGGTTTAGAGATGCGACGATTAAATTGTCAAATGATGAGATAAAGGTTGTGATAAATTTTGCTAGGCACTTCGGTGCCGGGATATTCTCGGAAGCATAGAATATCCTGTGCGTTTTGCTAGACACTGGGGTGGTGTCGGGATACTAATGTGTTTGGTATCTTGTGCGATATAGATATTATAAATGTGATTTTTAATAGCCGGCAAACCATTGGATTTGATTCAGATAGGTTAAGCAGGGCCCTAATTAAACAAATAAAATAAAAATATGATTTAATTTGTCTAATTGTATATGTAGGTTGGTGTATAAGAGTTAATAGGTGTATGGTTTGATAAAATGATATTATGTTGTTTGTTTTGTTTGTTGTTGTCAAATATATATAAATATAATTAGCTATATTCTATTGAGTAGGCAGCTCACCCCTTACCACCTATTTTTCAGGAGATAGACCACAGTGATCCATTTATTTAGCTTCGTGCATTCAGCTGATTTGGTTTGCTTAGGTGGGTCAACGATGCCATCCGAGTTAAATTTCCTTTTCTTTACAAACAGTTATTTTGGGGAGTGTTTGTAACAACTAATTATTTCTTTGAATTTATATACGTGTCTTTTGTTTTGAGACAATATTTTTAGTTGTGGATTTACTGAGATATTATTTTTTTGAGAAGGTTAATAAACATTTGAACAGGAGATTTTATGTTATTAAACTTCAATTATGTTTTTGAGTAAATTTTAATATTATTTGAGAGAGGGGGTTACATTTAATGGTATCAAAGCGGGTATACGTTCCTAGGTTAATTGACTTGTGTAAATAATAGTTATATTATCTATTGTAGGATGGCATCTGTTGATGGACATGTTGACCCAGTAGGTCATGACGGGCCTATTGACCCAGCAGCTGAGGGGGATGACTCAGTAGAGTCGGTTATGGGTCCTTTAGCGGTCGAAAATACAGAAGGGGTAGAAGTTGATCAGGAGGATGCTAATGCAGCTAATCCTAATAATCCTGGTGGTTCTCCAGCAGCAGCACTACCACCAGAGTATGCTCAGATCCTTCTGATAGCATTGCAGGCTCAAGTTAATGCTCATGCAAAACACTTAGCACAAGTTCATGTACCAGCACCTGCACCAGTAGATGCAGCTCCAGTTATTGATCGCAATTATGAGCAGATTAGGAAGATGGGGGCTACTGAATTTGAGGGCACTTTAGATCCAGAGATTTCTGAGAGATGCTGGGAGAAGACTGAAGATGTGCTGAATTTGGTGAATTGCACACCCGAGAACCGACTGAGGTATATGGTTTCATTATTCACTGGTGATGCATTGACTTGGTGGAGGTCAGTGAAGAGAGCATATGAACCTCAGGAGATGACATGTACAGACTTTCAACGAGAGTTTGATGATAAATACAGACCGAGGATGTATCGTGATAAGAAGTAGATGGAGTTTCTTAATTTGACGCAGGGGGATGATCAGACAGTGGCAAAGTATGAACTTCGATTTGCAGCGTTGGCAAAATATGCACTTGAGGCAGTAGCTACTCAAGAAGACCGTTGTCATCGTTTTGAGCATGGATTGCGACCTGAGATCAAGCAGGGTCTTGCAATCAGGATTGTAGATTTTAAGACTCTTACAAAATCGGCAGTTTGGATGGAGGATGCTTTGACTTATAGCAAGAAAAGGGAAGAACAAAAGAGGAAAGCAACTGACAACAAAGGGGAGTTCAACAAGTCGATCAAAAGAGGGGGCAATCAATCATTTTCTGGAGGAAGCGGAGGAGGGAACTTTCAGAGGTTCTCCACTTTTAGAGGTGATAGTGGACCGAGATTTACCGGATCTATGGGGTTTAGTAGAGGTTCTGGGGGACGTAGTTCATTTGGTACATCTTCTATTGGGGCAGGAAGAGGAACTGGACAGAGTCAGGGAACATGATTACCTTTCGTACCTAGTTGTTCTACTTGTGGCAGACGACATTCGGGAACATGCTGGGGATCTGGTGATGTGACGAGGACTTGTTATTCTTGTGGAGGTCGAGGACACATATCTAGATATTGTCCTACAAGGACAGTGGCTATAGGTGGAGGTACATCGAGCGGACTTCAGAGTCAGAGTAGTGTAGGAGATAGTGGCAGAGGAGCTGGTAGGGGAAGAGGTAGAGGTACTAGTACTTTTAGTGGGGGTCATATTGTTCCTATCAGTGCGAGCACTAGCGGAGTTGGGGCACATGGCACTCAGAGTCAGACTCAGGCGAGAATTTATCATATGACTAGAGAGGAGGCTCCAGCCTCAAATGATCTGATATCAGGTACCATATCTTTATTTGATGATGAGGCTTATGTTTTGGTTGATCCTGGTTCTACACATTCCTATATATCTTCAGATTTTGCTTCTAAAGTATCTGGTGAGAGTAGTCCTTTGGGGTATGATTTGGTAGTTTATTTTCCTGTAGGAGGGGGTGTGATAGTTAATAAAGTGAGGAAAGAAAGTCCAGTAAAAATTGGGGACGTATGTTTGCTTGTAGATCTAGTAGTTATGGACTTGAGAGAGTTTGATATAATTTTAGGGATAGATTGGTTGGCGCATCACAGAGCTGTTGTTGACTGTTACACGAGGGAAGTAGTGATCCAGTCCTCGGATAAAAGCCGAGTAGTGTTTGTGGGTGATCGACGAGTGATGCCCACTTGTGTGATATCTGCTATTGAGGCGAGACGGTTGATGTTAGATGGGTGTGAAGCATATTTTGCTCATGTTACAGACGCTAGAGTGACTTGTCCTAGCTTGAGTGAGATTCCAGTAGTGAGGGAGTTTCCTGAGGTGTTTCTTGATGACTTACCAGGATTACCACCACAGAGAGAGGTGGATTTTACTATTGAGACCTTGTCAGGAGTGAACCAATTTCTATTGCACCATACAGGATGGCTCTAGTAGAGTTGCAAGAGTTGAAAAAGCAGTTAGAGGAATTGTTGGAGAAAGGATTCGTTAGACCTAGTACGTCACCATGGGGAGCACCAGTTTTGTTTGTGAAGAAGAAGGATGGCAGTATGAGATTATGTATTGACTATCGGCATCTTAATCGGATGAGTGTGAAGAATAAGTACCCATTGCCGAGGATTGATGATTTACTAGATCAGTTGAAGGGAGGTACTATCTTTTCTAAGATAGATTTGAGATCTGGCTATTGGCAGTTGAGGGTAGCAGGGAAGGATATACCAAAGACTGCTTTTCGCACTCGATATGGTCACTATGAGTTCTTAGTGATGCCATTTGGGTTGACAAATGCTCCGGCTGCATTTATGGCATTAATGAACCGCACATTTCAGGAGTACTTGGACCAATTTGTGGTAGTGTTTATTGATGACATCTTGGTATACTCGAAGAATAAAGAGGAGCATGAGCAACATTTGAGGATAGTATTACAGATTTTGAAGGAGAAGGAGTTGTATGCTAAGCTAAGTAAATGCGAGTTCTGGATGAATCGAGTTGTCTTTTTAGGACATGTTGTTTCTGGATATGGAGTTATGCCTGATCCTGGAAAGGTCAAGGCTATTATGGAGTGTATACCGCCGAGGAATGTGACAGAGGTTCGAAGTTTCTTGATTTTAGCAGGGTACTACAGGAGATTTGTTGAGGACTTCTCTAAGATTGCTGGACCTCTGAGAAGATTATTGCGGAAGGGAACAACATTTCACTGGAGTGAACAATGTCAGCAAAGTTTCGATGAGTTGAAGAAAAGGTTGGCATCATCACCAATTTTAGTGTTACCATCAAGCAATGGTGGATTTGTGGTATACACGGATGCTTCGAAACAAGGGTTAGGATGTGTTCTTATGCAAGGAGGAAAGGTAATTGCTTATGCATCCCGCCAGTTGAGGACACATGAAGTAAATTACCCTACCCACGATTTAGAGTTGGCAGGTATTGTTCATGCATTGAAAATTTGGAGACATGATTTATATGGAGAGACTTTTCAGATTTTGACAGATCACAAGAGTCTGAAATATATCATGACACAGAAGGAGTTGAACTTGAGGCAGAGGAGATGGATAGAGTTGTTGAAAGATTGTAATTGCACTATAGATTATCATCCTGGAAAGGCAAACGTAGTGGTAGATGTCTTGAGCAGGAAGAATTTGGGATCCTTAGCTGCTTTGGGAGCTCATGACAGGACGTTGATGCTAGATATGAGATCCATGAATGTGCAGCTAGAAGTCGCTCAGATTGGAGGATTGTTAGTAACTTTGCAAATCAAACCAAATTTAGTTGAGTTGATTAAAGAGGCGCAGACTAGAGATCCATTTTTATTGCGAATGCTGGAGAGGATACAACAAGGCAAGAAGCCAAATTTTTCAGTGAGGTCAGATGGAGTGATAGTGAATGGGAAGCGAGTTTGTGTTCCTGATTTGGATGGATTGCGTGAGGAGATATTACGAGAGGCACACAATGCACATTATGCTATGCATCCTGGTACTGTAAAGATGTATCGGAACTTGAGACCATATTATTGGTGGCAGACGATGAAGAAGGATGTGGCTGAATTTATATCGAGATGTTTGAGTTGTCAGCAAATTAAGGCTGAGCATCAAGCTCCATCAGGGAAGTTAATGCCTTTGACTATTCCATCTTGGAAGTGGGAAAGAATCACCATGGATTTTGTAGTAGCTTTGCCGAGGACTAGACGCAAACACGATGCAGTTTGGGTTATTGTGGACAGATTGACCAAGTCTGCTCATTTCTTACCCATTCAACAGACATATTCAATGGATATGTTAGAGCAGATGTATATTGACGAGATAGTGAGATTGCATGGCGTACCAGTTTCTATAGTTTCTGATAGAGATCCACGTTTTACATCACGATTTTGGTCGAGCTTTCAGAGAGCCTTAGGTACAAAATTGAATTTGAGTACAGTGTTTCATCCACAGATAGATGGCCAGTCTGAGAGGACTATTCAGACATTGGAGGATATGATGAGGGCATGTGTGATGAATTTCGAGGGTGATTGGGACAAGCACTTACCATTGATAGAGTTTGCTTATAATAATAGCTATCACTCTAGTATTGGTATGGCTCCTTTTGAGGCACTGTATGGTAGACGTTGTCAAGATCCACTATGCTGGGATGTTGATGGTGCGAGATTGATCGAAGGTCCAGATTTGATTCAGGAAACAGTAGAGAAAGTTGAGATCGTGAAGAAGTGCTTGAGAGCTGCTCAAGACCCAGATCGGCATAGGCGAGAGATGGAGCACGAGGTTGGTCAGAAGGTGTTTCTGAAAGTTTCTCTGTGGAGAGGGATTGTACGTTTCGGCAGAAAGGGAAATTTGAGCCCTAGGTATATTGGTCCATTCGAGATTGTCCAGCGAGTGGGACCATTAGCCTATCGATTAGTGTTACCCAATGAGTTATCACAAATCCATGACGTTTTTCACGTGTCTATGTTGAGGAGATACCGATCAGATCCGAGCCATGTTGTATCAGAACCTGAGATAGAAGTAGCTCAAGATTTGACTTATCGAGAAGAGCCGGTCGAGATTCTAGAAAGAGAAATTAGAAAGCTTACGAGACGTGAGATACCTATGGTGCGAGTATTATGCAGTCATCATCGTTCTTTGAGAGAAGCCACGTGGGAGGTAGAAGATGATGTACAACATCAATATCCTCACTTATTCGAAAAAAAATCAGGTACGATTATAAGTTTCGAGGATGAAATTCTTTTAAGGAGGGAAGAAATGTAACGTCCGAGAAAAATAAAAAAAAATAATAAAAATAATAATAGTTAATAATGAGGATAAAAATAATAAAAAGAAAACAAATAAATCAAGGCTAAGTAATATCCTAAGAATAATAAGGGTAAATTTGGAATTTTAATTGTTGATAAAATAAAACCGTAAACCTGGTATATATTGGACTATAAAAGAAACCGTTCTTCTCTCTTTTCTTTGGGGTTCGGCCAAAAACAATTTTCTGGAGTCATAAAGAGTTCCTTTTACTATTGGATTTCATCGAAAAGAAAAAGGTTTTGCTCTTATAATTCATCTATTTTTCAATTGTGAAAGTGGTGGCTTTTGGTTAATTGGTTATGCCACTCTTCTTTTGTTGATTGGTTTTACAAAAAAATTCTTAATTTCTATTTCATGTGAACTTATGTAATTGATGGCACTGATTTCAAAACCCTCTTTATGTACTTTGTTTGGCTTTTTAACATGACCCCACATTTCAATTAAACCTTATTTCGTTTTCTTAGTATAATATAGTCTGTACAGATTATAAGATGCAAACTTTTGTCTTCCATTTTCTAAGAATTACAGTAAATAATATCAGGTACTTATTATTGCTTATACCGTAAATTTATTAAATAGTATTATATACTAATACACGTAATATGAAATTTGTTTGATCTATTCTGGACAAAATATTTCTTTAGACATTAAATAATTAATAGTGTATACGTTATAAATATTTTAGGAGACGCGGATAACGTAGAGAACCGGGTAGCACCGTCTGATAGTTAGATTATTACGCGATCGAGGAAAGTATAGTTAATTATATTTATGTATATTAATTAATTGCTAATTGTGAGTTATTTTATTAAGTGATGTCATTTATTGTGGTACATGATTATTATATGCTAGAGGTCTGAATGCGTATATGATTGTCTGTTAGTTTTTGGTTGCATTAAATATGTTATATGATTGTAAAAATTGAGAAGTATGATTATGCTGGATACATGTTTGTCAGTAACTGGTTATGTTTGAGTAGACAGTTTATAAATAAATTTTGATAATTAAGGAAGTTGACAGTTTGCTTACCTAGGATTGATTATTTCCAATGGTTTAGAGATGCGACGATTAAATTGTCAAATGATGAGATAAAGGTTGTGATCAATTTTGCTAGGCACTTCGGTGCCGGGATATTCTCGGAAGCATAGAATATCCCGTGCATTTTGCTAGACACTGGGGTGGTGTCGGGATACTAATGTGTTTGGTATCTTGTGCGATATAGATATTATAAATGTGATTTTTAATGGCCGGCAAACCATTGGATATGGTTCAGATAGGTTAAGCAGGACCCTAATGAAATAAATAAAGTAAAATTATGATTTAATTTGTCTGATTTTATATGTAGGTTGGTGTATAAGAGTTAATAGGTGCATGGTTTGATTAAATGATATTCTGTTGTTTGTTTTGTTTGTTGTTGTCAGATATATATAAATATAATTAGCTATATTCTATTGAGTAAGCAACTCACCCCTTGCCACCTATTTTTCAGGAGATAGACCACAGTGATCCATTTATTTAGCTTCGTGCAGTCAGGTGATTTGGTTTGCTTAGGTGGGTTAACGATGCAATCCGAGTTAGATTTCCTTTTCTTTACAAACAGTTATTTTGGGGAGTGTTTGGAACAGCTAATTATTTCTTTGAATTTATTTACGTGTCTTTTGTTTTGAGACTATATTTTTAGCTGTGGATTTATTGAGATATTATTATTTTGAGAGAGTTAATAAACGTTTAAACAGGAGATTTTATGTTATTAAATTTCAATTATTTTTTGGGTAAATTTTAATATTATTTAAGAGAGCGGGTTACAGTAAACGTTTGACTTATATCACAAAATAGGTGAAACGTTTGGCGTAAATTGATAAAATGGTGAAACGTTTGTAAACGTTTGGTTTAAATCGCTAAAGAGGGGAAACGTTTGGATTTAAATTGCTAAAAAGATGAAACATTTGGATTTGTTTCGTAACGTTTGTAAACGTTTGGCTTAAATCGCTAAAAAGGTGAAACGTTTGGATTTGTTTTGTAACGTTTGTAAACATTTGGCTTAAAACGCTAAAAAGGTGAAACATTTGGTTTTGTTTTGTAACGTTTGTAAACGTTTGGTTTAAATTGCTAAAAAGGTGAAACGCTTGGATTTGTTAAGTAGCATTTGTAAACATTTGGCTTAAATCGCTAAAAAGGTGAAACGTGTGAATTTGTTACGTACCGTTTCTAAACGTTCGGCTTAAATCGCTAAAAAGGTGAAACGTTTGGTTTTGTTTCGTAACGTTTGTAAATATTAGGCTTAAATAGCTAAAAAGGTGAAACGTTTGGTTTCGTTTCGTAACGTTTGTAAACGTTCAGATAAAATCGCTAAAAAGGGGATAGCTTTGGATTTGTTCCTTAACGTTTGTAAATGTTTGGCTAAAATCGCTAACAAGGTGAAACATTTGGATTTATTTCGTAGCGTTTGTAAACGATTGGTTTTGTTTCGTAATGTTTGTAAACGTTTGGGTTAAATTGCTAAAAATATGAAACGTTTGGATTTGTTTTATAACGTTTTAAACGTTTGGTTTTGTTTCGTAACGTTTGTAAACGTTTGGCTTAAATCGCTAAAAAGGTGAAACGTCTGGATTCGTTTCGTAACGTTTGTAAACGTTTGGCTTAAATTGCTAAAAAGTTGAAACGTTTGGATTTGTTTCATAACGTTTGTAAACCTTCGGCTTAAATCTCTAAAAAGGTGAAACATTTTGTTTTGTTTCGGAACGTTTATAAACGTTGGGCTTAAATAGCTAAAAAGGTGAAATATTTGGTTTTGTTTCATAACCTTTGTAAACGTTTGGCATAAATCGATAAAAAGGAGAAACGTTTGGATTTGTTTCGTAACGTTTGTAAACGTTTGGCTTAAATCGCTAAAAAGGTGAAACGTTTGGATTTGTTACGTATCGTTTGTAAACGTTTTAGTATAAATCGCTAAAAAGGTGAAACGTTTGGTTTTGTTTCGTAACGTTTGTAAACGTTTGGCTTAAATTGCTAAAAGGTGAAATGCTTGGATTTGTTTCGTAATGTTTCTAAACGTTTAGCTTAAATTGCTTAATAGGTGAAGCGCTTGGATTTGTTTCGTAATGTTTGTAAACGTTTGGCTTAAATTGCTAAAAAGGTGACACATATGGATTTGTTTCGTAACATTTGTAAACGTTTGGCTTATATCGCTAAAAAGGTGAATCGTTTGGATTTGTTTCGTAACGTTTGTAAATGATTGACTTAAATCGCTAAAAAGGTGAAACGTTTGGATTTATTTCGTAACGTTTGTAAAAGTTTGTCTTCAATCGCTAAAAAGGTGAAATGTTTGGATTTGTTTCGTAACATTTGTAAACGTTTGGCATAAATTGCTAAAAAAGGTGAAATGTTTGGATTTGTTTCATAATATTTTAAACGTTTGCCTTAAATCGCTAAAATGGGGAAACGTTTGGATTTTTTTCGTAGCGTTTGTAAACGTTCGGCTTAAATTGCTAAAAGGTGAAATATTTGGTTTTGTTTCGTACCGTTTGTAAAACGTTCGGCTTAAATAGATAAAAAGGTGAAACATTTGGATTTCTTTTGTAGCGTTTGTAAACGTTTGGCTTATATTACTGAAAAGGTGAAACACTTGGATTTATTTCGTAACGTTTGTAAACGTTTGACTTAAATTACTAAAAAGGTGAAACGCTTGGATTTGTTTCGAAACATTAGTAAATGTTTGGCATAAATTGCTAAAAATGTGAAACGCTTGGATTTGTTTCTTAACATTTGTAAACGTTTGGTTTAGATTTCTAAAAAGGTGAATTGCTTGGTTTTGTTTCGTAACATTTATAAAGGTTTTGGCTTATATCGCTAAAAAAGTGAAACTTTTGGTTTTGTTTCGTAACGTTTTAAACGTTTGGTTTTGTTTCGTAACGTTTGTAAACGTTTGGCTTAAATCGCTAAAAATGTGAAACGTTTGAAACATTTGGCTTAAATCGCTAAAAATGTGAAACATTTGGATTTGTTTCGTATCGTTTGTAAACATTTGGCTTAAATCGCTAAAATAGTGAAACATTTGGATTTCTTTCGTAACCTTTGTAAACATTTGGCTTATATTGCTAAAAAGGTGAAACACTTTGATTTGTTTCGTAACGTTTGTAAACGTTTGGCTTAAATTGCCAAAAAGGAGAAACATTTGGATTTAATTCGTAACGTTTGTAAATGTTTGCCTTAAATTTCTAAAAGGGTGAAAAGTTCGGATCTGTTTCGTAGCGTTTATAAACGTTTGGCTTAAATCGCTAAAAAGGGGAAACGTTTGGTTTTGTTTCGTAATGTTTGTTAATGTTTGGCTTAAATCGCTAAAAAGGGGAAACGTTTGGATTTGTTTCGTAAAGTTTGTAAACGTTTGGCTTAAATTGCTAAATAGGTGAAACGCTTGGATTTGTTTCGTAACGTTTGTAAACGTTTGGCTTGAATCGCTAAAAAGGTGAAACGTTTGGATTTGTTTCATGACATTTGTATATGTTTGGCATAATTCGATAAAAAGGTGAAATGTTTTGATTTGTTTCGTAACGTTTTAAACGTTTGGCTTAAATCGCTAAAATGGGGAAACGTTTGGATTTGTTTCGTTACGTTTGTAAGCGTTTGTCTTAAATTGCTAAAAAGGTGAAATGTTTGTATTTGTTTCATAACTTTTGTAAACGTTTGGCTTAAATCGCTAAAATGGTGAAATGTTTGGATTTGTTTCGTAACGTTTGTAAATGTTTGGCTTAAATTGGTAAAAAGGTGAAACACTTGGATTTGTTTCATAACGTCTGTAAACGTTTGGCTTAAATTACTAAAAAGGTGAAACGCTTGAATTTGTTTCAGAATGTTTGTAAACGTTTGGCTTAAATTGCTAAAAAGGTGAAACGCTTGGATTTGTTTCGTAACGTTTGTAAACGTTTGGCTTATATTGCTAAAAAGGTGAAACGCTTGGTTTTGGTTCGTAATGTTTGTAAAGGTTTGTCTTAAATCGCTAAAAATGTGAAGCGTTTGGATTTGTTTCGTAATGTTTTAAACGTTTGGATTTGTTTCGTAATGTTTGTAAACGCTTGGCTTAAATTGCTAAAAAGGTGAAACATTTGGATTTGTTACGTATCGTTTATAAACGTTTGGCTTAAATCTCTAAAAAGGTGAAACATTTTGATTTTTTTCGTAACCTTTATAAACGTTTGGCTTAAATTGCTGAAAAGGAGAAACGCTTGGATTTGTTTTGTAACATTTGTAAACGTTTGACTTAAATTGCTAAAAAGCTGAAACGTTGGATTTGTTTCATAGCGTTTATTATAGTTTGGCTTAAATCGCTAAAAAGGTGAAACGTTTTGATTTGTTTCGTACCGTTTGTAAACGTTTGTCTTAGATTGCTAAAAAGGTAAAACGTTTGGATTTGTTTCACAACGTTTGTAAACATTTGGCTTAAATTGCTAAAAAGGTCAAACACTTGGATTCGTTTCGTAACGTTTGTAAACGTTTGGCTTAAATTGCTAAAAAGGTGAAACGCTTGGATTAGTTTCGTTAAGTTTGTAAACGTTTGGCTTAAATTGCAAAAAAGGTGAAACGCTTGGTTTTGTTTCGTAACGTTTGAAAACGTTTGGCTTTAATTGCTAAAAATTTGAAACGTTTGGATTTGTTTCGTAACATTTGCAAACGTTTGGCTTCAATCGCTAAAAAGGTGAAACGTTTGGATTTGTTTTGAAACGTTTATAAACGTTAGGCTTAAATAGCTAAAAAGGTGAAACGTTTGGTTTTTTTTCGTAACGTTTGTAAACGTTCAGATAAAATCGCTAAAAAGGGGATACCTTTAAATTTGTTCCTTAATGTTTGTAAATGTTTGGCTAAAATCGCTAACAAGGTGAAACATTTGGATTTGTTTCATAACGTTTGTAAACGATTGGTTTTGTCTCGAAATGTTTGTAAACATTTGGGTTAAATTGCTCAAAATGTGAAACTTATTGATTTGTTTTGTAACGTTTTAAACGTTTGGTTTTGTGTCGTAACGTTTGTAAACGTTTGGCTTAAATCGCTAAAAAGGTGAAACGTCAGGATTTGTTTCGTAACGTTTGTAAACGTTTGGATTAAATTGCTAAAAAGTTGAAACGTTTGGATTTGTTTCGTAACGTTGGTAAATGTTCGGCTTAAATCTCTAAAAAGGTGAAACGTTTTGTTTTGTTTCACAACGTTTATAAACGTTAGGCTTAAATAGCTAAAAAGGTGAAATGTTTGGTTTTGTTTCATAACCTTTGTAAACGTTTGGCATAAATCGCTAAAAAGGAGAAACGTTTGGATTTGTTTCGTAACGTTTGTAAACGTTTGGCTTAAATCGCTAAAAAGGTGAAACGTTTGGATTTGTTTCGTATCGTTTGTAAACGTTTTAGTATAAATCGCTAAAAAGGTGAAATGTTTGGATTTGTTTCGTAACGTTTGTAAACGTTTGGCTTAAATTGCTAAAAGGTGAAATGCTTGGATTTGTTTCGTAAAGTTTCTAAACGTTTGGCTTAAATTACTTAAAAGGTGAAACGCTTGGATTTGTTTCGTAATGTTTGTAAACGTTTGGCTTAAATTGCTAAATAGGTGACACATTTGGATTTGTTTCGTAACGTTTGTAAACGTTTGGGTTATATCGCTAAAAAGGTGAAACGTTTGGATTTGTTTCGTAACGTTTGTAAATGATTGGCTTAAATCGCTAAAAAGGTGAAACGTTTGGATTTGTTTCGTAACGTTTGTAAAAGTTTGGCTTCAATCGCTAAAAAGGTGAAAGGTTTGGATTTGTTTCGTAACGTTTGTAAACGTTTGGCATAAATCGCTAAAAAGGTGAAATGTTTGGATTTGTTTCGTAACATTTTAAATGTTCTCCTTAAATCGCTAAAATGGGGAAATGTTTGGATTTGTTTCGTAGCGTTTGTAAACGTTCGGCTTAAATTGCTAAAAGGTGAAATATTTGGTTTTATTTCGTACCGTTTGTAAATGTTCGGATTAAATCGCTAAAAAGGTGAACCATTTGGATTTCTTTCGTAGCGTTTGTAAACGTTTGGCATAAATCGCTAAAAAGGTGAAATGTTTGGATTTGTTTCGTAATATTTTAAACGTTTGCCTTAAATCGCTAAAATGGGGAAACGTTTGGATTTTTTTCGTAGCGTTTGTAAACGTTCGGCTTAAATTGCTAAAAGGTGAAATATTTTGTTTTGTTTCGTACCGTTTGTAAAACGTTCGGCTTAAATAGATAAAAAGGTGAAACATTTGGATTTCTTTTGTAGCGTTTGTAAACGTTTGGCTTATATTACTGAAAAGGTGAAACACTTGGTTTTGTTTCGTAACGTTTGTAAACGTTTGGCTTAAATTACTAAAAAGGTGAAACGCTTGGATTTGTTTCGAAACATTAGTAAATGTTTGGCATAAATTGCTAAAAATGTGAAACGCTTGGATTTGTTTCTTAACATTTGTAAACGTTTGGTTTAGATTTCTAAAAAGGTGAATTGCTTAGTTTTGTTTCGTAACATTTGTAAAGGTTTTGGCTTATATCGCTAAAAAAGTGAAACTTTTGGTTTTGTTTCGTAACGTTTTAAACGTTTGGTTTTGTTTCGTAACGTTTGTAAACGTTTGGTTTAAATCGCTAAAAATGTGAAACGTTTGAATTTGTTTCGTAACGTTTGTAAATGTTTGGCTTAAATCGCTATAAAGGCAAAACGTTTTGTTTCATAACGTTTCTAAACGTTTGGCTTAAATCGCTAAAAATGTGAAACATTTGGATTTGTTTCGTATCGTTTGTAAACATTTGGCTTAAATCGCTAAAATAGTGAAACATTTGGATTTCTTTCGTAACCTTTGTAAACATTTGGCTTATATTGCTAAAAAGGTGAAACACTTTGATTTGTTTCGTAACGTTTGTAAACGTTTGGCTTAAATTGCCAAAAAGGAGAAACATTTGGATTTAATTCGTAACGTTTGTAAACGTTTGCCTTAAATTTCTAAAAGGGTGAAAAGTTCGGATTTGTTTCGTAGCGTTTATAAACGTTTGGCTTAAATCGCTAAAAAGGGGAAACGTTTGGTTTTGTTTCGTAATGTTTGTTAATGTTTGGCTTAAATCGCTAAAAAGGGGAAACGTTTGGATTTGTTTCGTAAAGTTTGTAAACGTTTGGCTTAAATTGCTAAATAGGTGAAACGCTTGGATTTGTTTCGTAACGTTTGTAAACGTTTGGCTTAAATTATTAAAATAGTGAAACGCTTCGATTTGTTTAGCAACGTTTGTAAACGTTTGGCTTAAATTGCTAAAAAGATGAAACGCTTGGATTTGTTTCGTAACGTTTGTAAACGTTTGGTTAAAATTGCTAAAAAGGTGAAACATTTGGATTTGTTTCATGACCTTTGTAAACGTTTGGCTCAAATCGCTAAAAAGGGGAAACGTTTGGATTTGTTTCGTAACGTTTGTAAACGTTTGGCTTGAATCGCTAAAAAGTGAAACGTTTGGATTTGTTTCATAACGTTTGTAAATGTTTGGCTTCAATCGCTAAAAAGGTGAAACGTTTGGATTTGTTTCATGACATTTGTATATGTTTGGCATAATTCGATAAAAAGGTGAAATGTTTGGATTTGTTTCGTAACGTTTTAAACGTTTGGCTTAAATCGCTAAAATGGGGAAACGTTTGGATTTGTTTCGTAACGTTTGTAAGCGTTTGTTTTAAATTGCTAAAAAGGTGAAATGTTTGTATTTGTTTCATAACTTTTGTAAACGTTTGGCTTAAATCGCTAAAATGGTGAAACGTTTGGATTTGTTTCGTAACGTTTGTAAATGTTTGGCTTAAATTGGTAAAAAGGTGAAACACTTGGATTTGTTTCATAACGTCTGTAAACGTTTGGCTTAAATTACTAAAAAGGTGAAACGCTTGAATTTGTTTCAGAACGTTTGTAAACGTTTGGCTTAAATTGCTAAAAAGGTGAAACGCTTGGATTTGTTTCGTAACGTTTGTAAACGTTTGGCTTATATTGCTAAAAAGGTGAAACGCTTGGTTTTGGTTCGTAATGTTTGTAAAGGTTTGTCTTAAATCGCTAAAAATGTGAAGCGTTTGGATTTGTTTCGTAATGTTTTAAACGTTTGGATTTTTTTCGTAATGTTTGTAAACGTTTGGCTTAAATTGCTAAAAAGGTGACAAATTTGGATTTGTTACGTATCGTTTATAAACGTTTGGCTTAAATCGCTAAAAAGGTGAAACATTTTGATTTTTTTCGTAACCTTTGTAAACGTTTGGCTTAAATTGCTGAAAAGGAGAAACGCTTGGATTTGTTTTGTAACATTTGTAAACGTTTGAGTTAAATTGCTAAAAAGCTGAAACGTTGGATTTGTTTCATAGCGTTTATTATAGTTTGGCTTAAATCGCTAAAAAGGTGAAACGTTTTGATTTGTTTTGTACCGTTTGTAAACGTTTGTCTTAGATTGCTAAAAAGGTAAAACGTTTGGATTTGTTTCACAACGTTTGTAAACATTTGGCTTAAATTGCTAAAAAGGTCAAACACTTGGATTCGTTTCGTAACGTTTGTAAACGTTTGGCTTAAATTGCTAAAAAGGTGAAACGCTTGGATTAGTTTCGTTACGTTTGTAAACGTTTGGCTTAAATTGCAAAAAAGGTGAAACGCTTGGTTTTTTTTCGTAACGTTTGAAAACGTTTGGCTTAAATTGCTAAAAATTTGAAACGTTTGGATTTGTTTCGTAACATTTGCAAACGTTTGGCTTCAATCGCTAAAAAGGTGAAACGTTTGGATTTGTTTTGAAACGTTTATAAACGTTAGGCTTAAATAGCTAAAAAGGTGAAACGTTTGGTTTTTTTTTGTAACGTTTGTAAACGTTCAAATAAAATCTCTAAAAAGGGGATACCTTTGGATTTGTTCCTTAATGTTTGTAAATGTTTGGCTAAAATCGCTAACAAGGTGAAACATTTGGATTTGTTTCATAACGTTTGTAGACGATTGGTTTTGTTTCGTAATGTTTGTAAACATTTGGGTTAAATTGCTCAAAATGTGAAACTTATTGATTTGTTTTGTAACGTTTTAAACGTTTGGTTTTGTGTCGTAACGTTTGTAAACGTTTGGCTTAAATCGCTAAAAAGGTGAAACGTCTGGATTTGTTTCGTAACGTTTGTAAACGTTTGGCTTAAATTGCTAAAAAGTTGAAACGTTTGGATTTGTTTCGTAACGTTTGTAAACGTTCGGCTTAAATCTCTAAAAAGGTGAAACGTTTTGTTTTGTTTCACAACGTTTGTAAACGTTAGGCTTAAATAGCTAAAAAGGTGAAATGTTTGGTTTTGTTTCATAACCTTTGTAAACGTTTGGCATAAATCGCTAAAAAGGAGAAACGTTTGGATTTGTTTCGTAACGTTTGTAAACGTTTGGCTTAAATCGCTAAAAAGGTGAAACGTTTGGATTTGTTTCGTATCGTTTGTAAACGTTTTAGTATAAATCGCTAAAAAGGTGAAATGTTTGGATTTGTTTCGTAACGTTTGTAAACGTTTGGCTTAAATTGCTAAAAGGTGAAATGCTTGGATTTGTTTCGTAACGTTTCTAAACGTTTGGCTTAAATTGCTTAAAAGGTGAAACGCTTGGATTTGTTTCGTAATGTTTGTAAACGTTTGGCTTAAATTGCTAAATAGGTGACACATTTGAATTTGTTTCGTAACGTATGTAAACGTTTGGGTTATATCGCTAAAAAGGTGAAACGTTTGGATTTGTTTCGTAACGTTTGTAAATGATTGGCTTAAATTGCTAAAAAGTTGAAACGTTTGGATTTGTTTCGTAACGTTTGTAAAAGTTTGGCTTCAATCGCTAAAAAGGTGAAAGGTTTGGATTTGTTTCGTAACGTTTGTAAACGTTTGGCATAAATCGCTAAAAAGGTGAAATGTTTGGATTTGTTTCGTAACATTTTAAATGTTCGCCTTAAATCGCTAAAATGGGGAAAAGTTTGGATTTGTTTCGTAGCGTTTGTAAACGTTCGGCTTAAATTGCTAAAAGGTGAAATATTTGGTTTTATTTCGTACCGTTTGTAAATGTTCGGCTTAAATCGCTAAAAAGGTGAACCATTTGGATTTCTTTCGTAGCGTTTGTAAACGTTTGGCATAAATCGCTGAAAAGGTGAAATGTTTGGATTTGTTTCGTAATATTTTAAACGTTTGCCTTAAATCGCTAAAATGGGGAAACGTTTGGATTTGTTTCGTAGCGTTTGTAAACGTTCGGCTTAAATTGCTAAAAGGTGAAATATTTGGTTTTGTTTCGTACCGTTTGTAAAACGTTCGGCTTAAATCGCTAAAAAGGTGAAACATTTGGATTTCTTTTGTAGCGTTTGTAAACGTTTGGCTTATATTACTGAAAAGGTGAAACACTTGGATTTATTTCGTAACGTTTGTAAACGTTTGGCTTAAATTACTAAAAAGGTGAAACGCTTGGATTTGTTTCGAAACATTAGTAAATGTTTGGCATAAATTGCTAAAAATGTGAAACGCTTGGATTTGTTTCTTAACGTTTGTAAACGTTTGGTTTAGATTTCTAAAAAGGTGAATTGCTTGGTTTTGTTTCGTAACATTTGTAAAGGTTTTGGCTTATATCGCTAAAAAAGTGAAACTTTTGGTTTTGTTTCGTAATGTTTTAAACGTTTGGTTTTGTTTCGTAACGTTTGTAAACGTTTGGCTTAAATCGCTAAAAATGTGAAACGTTTGAATTTGTTTCGTAACGTTTGTAAATGTTTGGCTTAAATCGCTATAAAGGCAAAACGTTTTGTTTCATAACGTTTCTAAACGTTTGGCTTAAATCGCTAAAAATGTGAAACATTTGGATTTGTTTCGTATCGTTTGTAAACATTTGGCTTAAATCGCTAAAATAGTGAAACATTTGGATTTCTTTCGTAACCTTTGTAAACATTTGGCTTATATTGCTAAAAAGGTGAAACACTTTGATTTGTTTCGTAACGTTTGTGCGTTTGGCTTAAATTGCCAAAAAGGAGAAACATTTGGATTTAATTTGTAACGTTTGTAAACGTTTGCCTTAAATTTCTAAAAGGGTGAAAAGTTCGGATTTGTTTCGTAGCGTTTATAAACGTTTGGCTTAAATCGCTAAAAAGGGGAAACGTTTGGTTTTGTTTCGTAATGTTTGTTAATGTTTAGCTTAAATCGCTAAAAAGGGGAAACGTTTGGATTTGTTTCGTAAAGTTTGTAAACGTTTGGCTTAAATTGCTAAATAGGTGAAACGCTTGGATTTGTTTCGTAACGTTTGTAAACGTTTGGCTTAAATTATTAAAATGGTGAAACGTTTCGATTTGTTTTGCAACGTTTGTAAACGTTTGGCTTAAATTGCTAAAAAGATGAAACACTTGGATTTGTTTCGTAACGTTTGTAAACGTTTGGTTAAAATTGCTAAAAAGGTGAAACATTTGGATTTGTTTCATGACCTTTGTAAACGTTTGGCTCAAATCGCTTAAAAGGTGAAACGTTTGGATTTGTTTCGTAACGTTTGTAAATGTTTGGCTTGAATCGCTAAAAAGGTGAAACGTTTGGATTTGTTTCATAACGTTTGTAAATGTTTGGCTTCAATCGCTAAAAAGGTGAAACGTTTGGATTTGTTTCATGACATTTGTATATGTTTGGCATAATTCGATAAAAAGGTGAAATGTTTGGATTTGTTTCGTAACGTTTCAAACGTTTGGCTTAAATCGCTAAAATGGGGAAACGTTTGGATTTGTTTCGTAACGTTTGTAAGCGTTTGTCTTAAATTGCTAAAAAGGTGAAATGTTTGTATTAGTTTCATAACTTTTGTAAACGTTTGGCTTAAATCGCTAAAATGGTGAAACGTTTGGATTTGTTTCGTAACGTTTGTAAATGTTTGGCTTAAATTGGTAAAAAGGTGAAACACTTGGATTTGTTTCATAACGTCTGTAAACGTTTGGCTTAAATTACTAAAAAGGTGAAACGCTTGAATTTGTTTCAGAACGTTTGTAAACGTTTGGCTTAAATTGCTAAAAAGGTGAAACGCTTGGATTTGTTTCGTAACGTTTGTAAACGTTTGGCTTATATTGCTAAAAAGGTGAAACGCTTGGTTTTGTTTCGTAATGTTTGTAAAGGTTTGTCTTAAATCGCTAAAAATGTGAAGCGTTTGGATTTGTTTCGTAATGTTTTAAACGTTTGGATTTTTTTCGTAATGTTTGTAAACGTTTGGCTTAAATTGCTAAAAAGGTGACAAATTTGGATTTGTTACGTATCGTTTAAAAACGTTTGGCTTAAATCGCTAAAAAGGTGAAACATTTTGATTTTTTTCGTAACCTTTGTAAACGTTTGGCTTAAATTGCTGAAAAGGAGAAACGCTTGGATTTGTTTTGTAACATTTGTAAACGTTTGAGTTAAATTGCTAAAAAGCTGAAACGTTGGATTTGTTTCATAGCGTTTATTATAGTTTTAGTTTAAATCGCTAAAAAGGTGAAACGTTTTGATTTGTTTCGTACCATTTGTAAACGTTTGTCTTAGATTGCTAAAAAGGTAAAACGTTTGGATTTGTTTCACAACGTTTGTAAACATTTGGCTTAAATTGCTAAAAAGGTCAAACACTTGGATTTGTTTCGTAACGTTTGTAAACGTTTGGCTTAAATTGCTAAAAAGGTGAAACGCTTGGATTAGTTTCGTTACGTTTGTAAACGTTTGGCTTAAATTGCAAAAAAGGTGAAACGCTTGGTTTTGTTTCGTAACGTTTGAAAACGTTTGGCTTAAATTGCTAAAAATTTGAAACGTTTGGATTTGTTTCGTAACATTTGCAAACGTTTGGCTTCAATCGCTAAAAAGGTGAAACTTTTGGATTTGTTTTGAAACGTTTATAAACGTTAGGCTTAAATAGCTAAAAAGGTGAAACGTTTGGTTTTTTTTTGTAACGTTTGTAAACGTTCAGATAAAATCGCTAAAAAGGGGATACCTTTGGATTTGTTCCTTAATGTTTGTAAATGTTTGGCTAAAATCGCTAACAAGGTGAAACATTTGGATTTGTTTCATAACGTTTGTAAACGATTGGTTTTGTTTCGTAATGTTTGTAAACGTTTGGGTTAAATTGCTCAAAATGTGAAACTTATTGATTTGTTTTGTAACGTTTTAAACGTTTGGTTTTGTGTCGTAACGTTTGTAAACGTTTGGCTTAAATCGCTAAATAGGTGAAACGTCTATATTTGTTTCGTAACGTTTGTAAACGTTTGGCTTAAATTGCTAAAAAGTTGAAACGTTTGGATTTGTTTCGTAACGTTTGTAAACGTTCGGCTTAAATCTCTAAAAAGGTGAAACGTTTGGTTTTGTTTCACAACGTTTGTAAACGTTAGGCTTAAATAGCTAAAAAGGTGAAATGTTTGGTTTTGTTTCATAACCTTTGTAAACGTTTGGCATAAATCGCTAAAAAGGAGAAACGTTTGGATTTGTTTCGTAACGTTTGTAAACGTTTGGCTTAAATGGCTAAAAAGGTGAAACGTTTGGATTTGTTTCGTATCGTTTGTAAACGTTTTAGTATAAATCGCTAAAAAGGTGAAATGTTTGGATTTGTTTCGTAACGTTTGTAAACGTTTGGCTTAAATTGCGAAAAGGTGAAATGCTTGGATTTGTTTCGTAACGTTTCTAAACGTTTGGCTTAAATTGCTTAAAAGGTGAAACGCTTGGATTTGTTTCGTAATGTTTGTAAACGTTTGGCTTAAATTGCTAAATAGGTGACACATTTGAATTTGTTTCGTAACGTTTGTAAATGTTTGGGTTATATCGCTAAAAAGGTGAAACGTTTGGATTTGTTTCGTAACGTTTGTAAATGATTGGCTTAAATTGCTAAAAAGTTGAAACGTTTGGATTTGTTTCGTAACGTTTGTAAAAGTTTGGCTTCAATCGCTAAAAAGGTGAAAGGTTTGGATTTGTTTCGTAACGTTTTTAAACGTTTGGCATAAATCGCTAAAAAGGTGAAATGTTTGGATTTGTTTCGTAACATTTTAAATGTTCGCCTTAAATCGCTAAAATGGGGAAAAGTTTGGATTTGTTTCGTAGCGTTTGTAAACGTTCGGCTTAAATTGCTAAAAGGTGAAATATTTGGTTTTATTTCGTACCGTTTGTAAATGTTCGGCTTAAATCGCTAAAAAGGTGAACCATTTGGATTTCTTTCGTAGCGTTTGTAAACGTTTGGCATAAATCGCTGAAAAGGTGAAATGTTTGGATTTGTTTCGTAATATTTTAAACGTTTGCCTTAAATCGCTAAAATGGGGAAACGTTTGGATTTGTTTCGTAGCGTTTGTAAACGTTCGGCTTAAATTGCTAAAAGGTGAAATATTTGGTTTTGTTTCGTACCGTTTGTAAAACGTTCGGCTTAAATCGCTAAAAAGGTGAAACATTTGGATTTCTTTTGTAGCGTTTGTAAACGTTTGGCTTATATTACTGAAAAGGTGAAACACTTGGATTTATTTCGTAACGTTTGTAAACGTTTGGCTTAAATTACTAAAAAGGTGAAACGCTTGGATTTGTTTCGAAACATTAGTAAATGTTTGGCATAAATTGCTAAAAATGTGAAACGCTTGGATTTGTTTCTTAACGTTTGTAAACGTTTGGTTTAGATTTCTAAAAAGGTGAATTGCTTGGTTTTGTTTCGTAACATTTGTAAAGGTTTTGGCTTATATCGCTAAAAAAGTGAAACTTTTGGTTTTGTTTCGTAACGTTTTAAACGTTTGGTTTTGTTTCGTAACGTTTGTAAACGTTTGGCTTAAATCGCTAAAAATGTGAAACGTTTGAATTTGTTTCGTAACGTTTGTAAATGTTTGGCTTAAATCGCTATAAAGGCAAAACGTTTTGTTTCATAACGTTTCTAAACGTTTGGCTTAAATCGCTAAAAATGTGAAACATTTGGATTTGTTTCGTATCGTTTGTAAACATTTGGCTTAAATCGCTAAAATAGTGAAACATTTGGATTTCTTTCGTAACCTTTGTAAACATTTGGCTTATATTGCTAAAAAGGTGAAACACTTTGATTTGTTTCGTAACGTTTGTAAACGTTTGGCTTAAATTGCCAAAAAGGAGAAACATTTGGATTTAATTCGTAACGTTTGTAAACGTTTGCCTTAAATTTCTAAAAGGGTGAAAAGTTCGGATTTGTTTCGTAGCGTTTATAAACGTTTGGCTTAAATCACTAAAAAGGGGAAACGTTTGGTTTTGTTTCGTAATGTTTGTTAATGTTTGGCTTAAATCGCTAAAAAGGGGAAACGTTTGGATTTGTTTCGTAAAGTTTGTAAACGTTTGGCTTAAATTTCTAAATAGGTGAAACGCTTGGATTTGTTTCGTAACGTTTGTAAACGTTTGGCTTAAATTACTAAAATGGTGAAACGTTTCGATTTGTTTTGCAACGTTTGTAAACGTTTGGCTTAAATTGCTAAAAAGATGAAACACTTGGATTTGTTTCGTAACGTTTGTAAACGTTTGGTTAAAATTGCTAAAAAGGTGAAACATTTGGATTTGTTTCATGACCTTTGTAAACGTTTGGCTCAAATCGCTTAAAAGGTGAAACGTTTGGATTTGTTTCGTAACGTTTGTAAATGTTTGGCTTGAATCGCTAAAAAGGTGAAACGTTTGGATTTGTTTCCTAACGTTTGTAAATGTTTGGCTTCAATCGCTAAAAAGGTGAAACGTTTGGATTTGTTTCATGACATTTGTATATGTTTGGCATAATTCGATAAAAAGGTGAAATGTTTGGATTTGTTTCGTAACGTTTTAAACGTTTGGCTTATATCGCTAAAATGGGGAAACGTTTGGATTTGTTTCGTAATGTTTGTAAGCGTTTGTCTAAAATTGCTAAAAAGGTGAAATGTTTGTATTTGTTTCATAACTTTTGTAAACGTTTGGCTTAAATCGCTAAAATGGTGAAACGTTTGGATTTGTTTCGTAACGTTTGTAAATGTTTGGCTTAAATTGGTAAAAAGGTGAAACACTTGGATTTGTTTCATAACGTCTGTAAACGTTTGGCTTAAATTACTAAAAAGGTGAAACGCTTGAATTTGTTTCAGAACGTTTGTAAACGTTTGGCTTAAATTGCTAAAAAGATGAAACGCTTGGATTTGTTTCGTAACGTTTGTAAACGTTTGGCTTATATTGCTAAAAAGGTGAAACGCTTGGTTTTGGTTCGTAATGTTTGTAAAGGTTTGTCTTAAATCGCTAAAAATGTGAAGCGTTTGGATTTGTTTCGTAATGTTTTAAACGTTTGGATTTTTTTCGTAATGTTTGTAAACGTTTGGCTTAAATTGCTAAAAAGGTGACAAATTTGGATTTGTTACGTATCGTTTATAAACGTTTGGCTTAAATCGCTAAAAAGGTGAAACATTTTGATTTTTTTCGTAACCTTTGTAAACGTTTGGCTTAAATTGCTGAAAAGGAGAAACGCTTGGATTTGTTTTGTAACATTTGTAAACGTTTGAGTTAAATTGCTAAAAAGCTGAAACGTTGGATTTGTTTCATAGCGTTTATTATAGTTTGGCTTAAATCGCTAAAAAGGTGAAACGTTTTGATTTGTTTCGTACCGTTTGTAAACGTTTGTCTTAGATTGCTAAAAAGGTAAAACGTTTGGATTTGTTTCACAACGTTTGTAAACATTTGGCTTAAATTGCTAAAAAGGTCAAACACTTGGATTTGTTTCGTAACGTTTGTAAACGTTTGGCTTAAATTGCTAAAAAGGTGAAACGCTTGGATTAGTTTCGTTACGTTTGTAAACGTTTGGCTTAAATTGCAAAAAAGGTGAAACGCTTGGTTTTGTTTCGTAACGTTTGAAAACGTTTGGCTTAAATTGCTAAAAATTTGAAACGTTTGGATTTGTTTCGTAACATTTGCAAACGTTTGGCTTCAATCGCTAAAAAGGTGAAACGTTTGGATTTGTTTTGAAACGTTTATAAACGTTAGGCTTAAATAGCTAAAAAGGTGAAACGTTTGTTTTTTTTTTGTAACGTTTGTAAACGTTCAGATAAAATCGCTAAAAAGGGGATACCTTTGGATTTGTTCCTTAATGTTTGTAAATGTTTGGCTAAAATCGCTAACAAGGTGAAACATTTGGATTTGTTTCATAATGTTTGTAGACGATTGGTTTTGTTTCGTAATGTTTGTAAACATTTGGGTTAAATTGCTCAAAATGTGAAACTTATTGATTTGTTTTGTAACGTTTTAAACGTTTGGTTTTGTGTCGTAACGTTTGTAAACGTTTGGCTTAAATCGCTAAATAGGTGAAACGTCTATATTTGTTTCGTAACGTTTGTAAACGTTTGGCTTAAATTGCTAAAAAGTTGAAACGTTTGGATTTGTTTCGTAACGTTTGTAAACGTTCGGCTTAAATCTCTAAAAAGGTGAAACGTTTTGTTTTGTTTCACAACGTTTATAAACGTTAGGCTTAAATAGCTAAAAAGGTGAAATGTTTGGTTTTTGTTTCATAACCTTTGTAAACGTTTGGCATAAATCGCTAAAAAGGAGAAACGTTTGGATTTGTTTCGTAACGTTTGTAAACGTTTGGTTTAAATGGCTAAAAAGGTGAAACGTTTGGATTTGTTTCGTATCGTTTGTAAACGTTTTAGTATAAATCGCTAAAAAGGTGAAATGTTTGGATTTGTTTCGTAACGTTTGTAAACGTTTGGCTTAAATTGCTAAAAGGTGAAATGCTTGGATTTGTTTCGTAACGTTTCTAAACGTTTGGCTTAAATTGCTTAAAAGGTGAAACGCTTGGATTTGTTTCGTAATGTTTGTAAACGTTTGGCTTAAATTGCTAAATAGGTGACACATTTGAATTTGTTTCGTAACGTTTGTAAACGTTTGGGTTATATCGCTAAAAAGGTGAAACGTTTGGATTTGTTTCGTAACGTTTGTAAATGATTGGCTTAAATTGCTAAAAAGTTGAAACGTTTGGATTTGTTTCGTAACGTTGTAAAAGTTTGGCTTCAATCGCTAAAAAGGTGAAAGGTTTGGATTTGTTTCGTAACGTTTGTAAACGTTTGGCATAAATCCGCTAAAAAGGTGAAATGTTTGGATTTGTTTCGTAACATTTTAAATGTTCGCCTTAAATCGCTAAAATGGGGAAAAGTTTGGATTTGTTTCGTAGCGTTTGTAAACGTTCGGCTTAAATTGCTAAAAGGTGAAATATTTGGTTTTATTTCGTACCGTTTGTAAATGTTCGGCTTAAATCGCTAAAAAGGTGAACCATTTGGATTTCTTTCGTAGCGTTTGTAAACGTTTGGCATAAATCGCTGAAAAGGTGAAATGTTTGGGTTTGTTTCGTAATATTTTAAACGTTTGCCTTAAATCGCTAAAATGGGGAAACGTTTGGATTTTTTTCGTAGCGTTTGTAAACGTTCGGCTTAAATTGCTAAAAGGTGAAATATTTGGTTTTGTTTCGTACCGTTTGTAAAACGTTCGGCTTAAATAGATAAAAAGGTGAAACATTTGGATTTTTTTTGTAGCGTTTGTAAACGTTTGGCTTATATTACTGAAAAGGTGAAACACTTGGATTTATTTCGTAACGTTTGTAAACGTTTGGCTTAAATTACTAAAAAGGTGAAACGCTTGGATTTGTTTCGAAACATTAGTAAATGTTTGGCATAAATTGCTAAAAAGGTGAAACGCTTGGATTTGTTTCTTAACGTTTGGTTTAGATTTCTAAAAAGGTGAATTGCTTGGTTTTGTTTCGTAACATTTGTAAAGGTTTTGGCTTATATCGCTAAGAAAGTGAAACTTTTGGTTTTGTTTCGTAACGTTTTAAAACGTTTGGTTTTGTTTCGTAACGTTTGTAAACGTTTGGCTTAAATCGCTAAAAATGTGAAACGTTTGAATTTGTTTCGTAACGTTTGTAAATGTTTGGCTTAAATCGCTATAAAGGCAAAACGTTTTGTTTCATAACGTTTCTAAACGTTTGGCTTAAATCGCTAAAAATGTGAAAACATTTGGATTTGTTTCGTATCGTTTGTAAACATTTGGCTTAAATCGCTAAAATAGTGAAACATTTGGATTTCTTTCGTAACCTTTGTAAACATTTGGCTTATATTGCTAAAAAAGGTGAAACACTTTGATTTGTTTCGTAACGTTTGTAAACGTTTGGCTTAAATTGCCAAAAAGGAGAAACATTTGGATTTAATTCGTAACGTTTGTAAACGTTTGCCTTAAATTTCTAAAAGGGTGAAAAGTTCGGATTTGTTTCGTAGCGTTTATAAACGTTTGGCTTAAATCGCTAAAAAGGGGAAACGTTTGGTTTTGTTTCGTAATGTTTGTTAATGTTTGGCTTAAATCGCTAAAAAGGGGAAACGTTTGGATTTGTTTCGTAAAGTTTGTAAACGTTTGGCTTAAATTGCTAAATAGGTGAAACGCTTGGATTTGTTTCGTAACGTTTGTAAACGTTTGGCTTAAATTATTAAAATGGTGAAACGTTTCGATTTGTTTTGCAACGTTTGTAAACGTTTAGCTTAAATTGCTAATAAGATGAAACACTTGGATTTGTTTCGTAACGTTTGTAAACGTTTGGTTAAAATTGCTAAAAAGGTGAAACATTTGGATTTGTTTCATGACCTTTGTAAACGTTTGGCTCAAATCGCTTAAAAGGTGAAAGGTTTGGATTTGTTTCGTAACGTTTGTAAATGTTTGGCTTGAATCGCTAAAAAGGTGAAACGTTTGGATTTGTTTCATAACGTTTGTAAATGTTTGGCTTCAATCGCTAAAAAGGTGAAACGTTTGGATTTGTTTCATGACATTTGTATATGTTTGGCATAATTCGATAAAAAGGTGAAATGTTTGGATTTGTTTCGTAACGTTTTAAACGTTTGGCTTATATCGCTAAAATGGGGAAACGTTTGGATTTGTTTCGTAATGTTTGTAAGCGTTTGTCTTAAATTGCTAAAAAGGTGAAATGTTTGTATTTGTTTCATAACTTTTGTAAACGTTTGGCTTAAATCGCTAAAATGGTGAAACGTTTGGATTTGTTTCGTAACGTTTGTAAATGTTTGGCTTAAATTGGTAAAAAGGTGAAACACTTGGATTTGTTTCATAACGTCTGTAAACGTTTGGCTTAAATTACTAAAAAGGTGAAACGCTTGAATTTGTTTCAGAACGTTTGTAAACGTTTGGCTTAAATTGCTAAAAAGATGAAACGCTTGGATTTGTTTCGTAACGTTTGTAAACGTTTGGCTTATATTGCTAAAAAGGTGAAACGCTTGGTTTTGGTTCGTAACATTTGTAAAGGTTTGTCTTAAATCGCTAAAAATGTGAAACGTTTGGATTTGTTTCGTAATGTTTTAAACGTTTGGATTTTTTTCGTAATGTTTGTAAACGTTTGGCTTAAATTGCTAAAAAGGTGAAACATTTGGATTTGTTACGTATCGTTTATAAACGTTTGGCTTAAATCGCTAAAAAGGTGAAACATTTTGATTTTTTTCGTAACCTTTGTAAACGTTTGGCTTAAATTGCTGAAAAGGAGAAACGCTTGGATTTGTTTTGTAACATTTGTAAACGTTTGAGTTAAATTGCTAAAAAGCTGAAACGTTGGATTTGTTTCATAGCGTTTATTATAGTTTGGCTTAAATCGCTAAAAAGGTGAAACGTTTTGATTTGTTTCGTACCGTTTGTAAACGTTTGTCTTAGATTGCTAAAAAGGTAAAACGTTTGGATTTGTTTCACAACGTTTGTAAACATTTGGCTTAAATTGCTAAAAAGGTCAAACACTTGGATTTGTTTCGTAACGTTTGTAAACGTTTGGCTTAAATTGCTAAAAAGGTGAAACGCTTGGATTAGTTTCGTTACGTTTGTAAACGTTTGGCTTAAATTGCAAAAAAGGTGAAACGCTTGGTTTTGTTTCACGTTTGAAAACGTTTGGCTTAAATTGCTAAAAATTTGAAACGTTTGGATTTGTTTCGTAACATTTGCAAACGTTTGGCTTCAATCGCTAAAAAGGTGAAACGTTTGGATTTGTTTTGAAACGTTTATAAACGTTAGGCTTAAATAGCTAAAAAGGTGAAACGTTTTTTTTTTTGTAACGTTTGTAATCGTTCAGATAAAATCGCTAAAAAGGGGATACCTTTGGATTTGTTCCTTAATGTTTGTAAATGTTTGGCTAAAATCGCTAACAAGGTGAAACATTTGGATTTGTTTCATAACGTTTGTAAACGATTGGTTTTGTTTCGTAATGTTTGTAAACGTTTGGGTTAAATTGCTAAAAATGTGAAACGTTTTGATTTGTTTTGTAACGTTTTAAACGTTTGGTTTTGTGTCGTAACGTTTGTAAACGTTTGGCTTAAATCGCTAAATAGGTGAAACGTCTATATTTGTTTCGTAACGTTTGTAAACGTTTGGCTTAAATTGCTAAAAAGTTGAAACGTTTGGATTTGTTTCGTAACGTTTGTAAACGTTCGGCTTAAATCTCTAAAAAGGTGAAACGTTTTGTTTTGTTTCACAACGTTTGTAAACGTTAGGCTTAAATAGCTAAAAAGGTGAAATGTTTGGTTTTGTTTCATAACCTTTGTAAACGTTTGGCATAAATCGCTAAAAAGGAGAAACGTTTGGATTTGTTTCGTAACGTTTGTAAACGTTTGGCTTAAATCGCTAAAAAGGTGAAACGTTTGGATTTGTTTCGTATCGTTTGTAAACGTTTTAGTATAAATCGCTAAAAAGGTGAAATGTTTGGATTTGTTTCGTAACGTTTGTAAACGTTTGGCTTAAATTGCTAAAAGGTGAAATGCTTGGATTTGTTTCGTAACGTTTCTAAACGTTTGGCTTAAATTGCTTAAAAGGTGAAACGCTTGGATTTGTTTCGTAATGTTTGTAAATGTTTGGCTTAAATTGCTAAATAGGTGACACATTTGGATTTGTTTCATAACGTTTGTAAACGATTGGTTTTGTTTCGTAATGTTTGTAAACATTTGGGTTATATTGCTCAAAATGTGAAACTTATTGATTTGTTTTGTAACGTTTTAAACGTTTGGTTTTGTGTCGTAACGTTTGTAAACGTTTGGCTTAAATCGCTAAATAGGTGAAACGTCTATATTTGTTTCGTAACGTTTGTAAACGTTTGGCTTAAATTGCTAAAACGTTGAAACGTTTGGATTTGTTTCGTAACGTTTGTAAAGGTTTGGGTTATATCGCTAATAAGGTGAAACGTTTGGATTTGTTTCGTAACGTTTGTAAATGATTGGCTTAAATCGCTAAAAAGGTGAAACGTTTGGATTTGTTTCGTAACGTTTGTAAAAGTTTGGCTTCAATCGCTAAAAAGGTGAAAGGTTTGGATTTGTTTCGTAACGTTTGTAAACGTTTGGCATAAATCGCTAAAAAGGTGAAATATTTGGATTTGTTTCGTAACATTTTAAATGTTCGCCTTAAATCGCTAAAATGGGGAAAAGTTTGGATTTGTTTCGTAGCTTTTGTAAACGTTCGGCTTAAATTGCTAAAAGGTGAAATATTTGGTTTTATTTCGTACCGTTTGTAAAACGTTCGGCTTAAATCGCTAAAAAGGTGAACCATTTGGATTTCTTTCGTAGCGTTTGTAAATGTTTGGCTTATATTGCTGAAAAGGTGAAACACTTGTATTTATTTCATAGCGTTTGAAAACGTTTGGCTTAAATTACTAAAAAGGTGAAACACTTGGATTTGTTTCGAAACATTAGTAAACGTTTGGCTTAAATTGCTAAAAAAGTGAAACGCTTGGATTTGTTTCTTAACGTTTGTAAACGTTTGGTTTAAATTGCTAAAAAAGAGAATTTCTTGGTTTTGTTTCGTAACATTTGTAAAGGTTTGGCTTATATCACTAAAAAGATGAAACACTTGGATTTGTTTCGTAACGTTTGTAAACGTTCGGTTAAAATTGCTAAAAAGGTGAAACATTTGGATTTGTTTCCCGACCTTTGTAAACGTTTGGCTGAAATCGATAAAAAGGTGAAATGTTTGGATTTGTTTCGTAATGTTTGAAAACGTTTGGCTTGAATTGCTAAAAAGGTGAATCGTTTGGATTTGTTTCGTAACGTTTGTAAATGTTTGGCTTCAATCGCTAAAAAGGTGAAACGTTTGGATTTGTTTCATGACATTTGGCATAAATCGCTAAAAAAAAGAAATGTTTGGATTTGTTTCATAACGTTTTAAACATTTGGCTTAAATCGCTAAAATGGGGAAACGTTTCGAATTATTTCGTAACGTTCGTAAGCGTTTGTCTTAAATTGCTAAAAAGGTGAAATTTTTGTATTTGTTTCATAACTTTTGTAAACGTTAGGCTTAAATTGCTAAAATGGTGAAACGTTTGGATTTGTTTCGTATAGTTTGTAAACGTTTGGCTTAAATTGGTAAAAAGGTGAAACGCTTGGATTTGTTTCTTAACGTCTGTAAACGTTTTGCTTAAATTACTAAAAAGGTGAAACGCTTGAATTTGTTTCGGAACGTTTGTTAACGTTTGGCTTAAATTGCTAAAAAGGTGAAACGCTTGGATTTGTTTCGTAATGTTTGTAAACGTTTGGCTTATATTGCTAAAAAGGTGAAACACTTGGTTTTGTTTCGTAACGTTTGTAAAGGTTTGTCTTAAATCGCTAAAAATGGGAAACGTTTGGATTTGTTTCGTAACGTTTTAAACGTTTGGATTTGTTTCGTAACGTTTTTAAACGTTTGCCTTAAATCGCTAAAAAGGTGAAACATTTGGATTTGTTACGTATCGTTTATAAACGTTTGGCTTAAATCGCTAAAAAGGTGAAACATTTTTATTTTTTTCGTAACCTTTGTAAACGTTTGGCTTAAATTGCTAAAAAGGAGAAACGGTTGGATTTGTTTTGTAACATTTGTAAATGTTTGACTTAAATTGCTAAAAAGCTGAAACGTTTGGATTTGTTTCGTAGCATTTATAAAGGTTTGGCCTAAATCGCTAAAAAGGTGAAACGTTTTGATTTGTTTCGTACCGTTTGTAAACGTTTGTCTTAGATTGCCAAAAAGGTAAAACGTTTGGATTTGTTTCGTAACGTTTGGGCTTAAATTGCTAAAAAAGTGAAATACTTGGATTTGTTTCGTAACGTTTGTAAACGTATGGCTTAAATTGCTGAAAAGGTGAAACGCTTGGATTAGTTTCGTTACGTTTGTAAACGCTTGGCTTAAATTGCAAAAAAGGTGAAACGCTTGGTTTTGTTTCGTAACGTTTGAAAACGTTTGGCTTAAATTGCTAAAAATTTGAAACATTTGGATTTGTTTCGTAACATTTGCAAACGTTTGGCTTCAATCGCTAAAAAGGTGAAACGTTTGGATTTGTTTAGAAACGTTTATAAACGCTTGGCTTAAATCGCTAAAAAGGTGAAACGTTTGGATTGGTTTTATAACGTTTTAAACGTTTGGCTGAAATCGCTAAAATGGGGAAACGTTTGAATTTGTTTCGTCACGTTTGTAAACGTTTGGCTTAAATTGCTAAAAAGGTGAAATGTTTGGATTTGTTTCATAACCTTTGTAAACGTTTGGCTTAAATTGCTAAAAAGAGGAAACATTTGGATTTTTTTCGTAACGTTTGTTAACGTTTGGCTTAAATTGCTAAAAAGGTGAAACACTTGGATTTATTTCGTAGCGTTTGTAAACGGTTGGCTTAAATCGCTAAAAAGGTGAAACATTTGGATTTGTTTCATACCGTTTGTAAACGTTTGGCTTAAATCGCAAAAAAGGTGAAACGTTTGGATTTGTTTCGTAATGTTTTAAACGTTTGGATTTTTTTCGTAATGTTTGTAAACGTTTGGCTTAAATTGCTAAAAAGGTGACAAATTTGGATTTGTTACGTATCGTTTATAAACGTTTGGCTTAAATCGCTAAAAAGGTGAAACATTTTGATTTTTTTCGTAACCTTTGTAAACGTTTGGCTTAAATTGCTGAAAAGGAGAAACGCTTGGATTTGTTTTGTAACATTTGTAAACGTTTGAGTTAAATTGCTAAAAAGCTGAAACGTTGGATTTGTTTCATAGCGTTTATAATAGTTTGGCTTAAATCGCTAAAAAGGTGAAACGTTTTGATTTGTTTCGTACCGTTTGTAAACGTTTGTCTTAGATTGCTAAAAAGGTAAAACGTTTGGATTTGTTTCACAACGTTTGTAAACATTTGGCTTAAATTGCTAAAAAGGTCAAACACTTGGATTTGTTTCGTAACGTTTGTAAACGTTTGGCTTAAATTGCTAAAAAGGTGAAACGCTTGGATTAGTTTCGTTACGTTTGTAAACGTTTGGCTTAAATTGCAAAAAAGGTGAAACGCTTGGTTTTGTTTCGTAACGTTTGAAGACGTTTGGCTTAAATTACTAAAAATTTGAAACGTTTGGATTTGTTTCGTAACATTTGCAAACGTTTGGCTTCAATCGCTAAAAAGGTGAAACGTTTGGATTTGTTTTGAAACGTTTATAAACGTTAGGCTTAAATAGCTAAAAAGGTGAAACGTTTGTTTTTTTTTTGTAACGTTTGTAAACGTTCAGATAAAATCGCTAAAAAGGGGATACCTTTGGATTTGTTCCTTAATGTTTGTAAATGTTTGGCTAAAATCGCTAACAAGGTGAAACATTTGGATTTGTTTCATAACGTTTGTAAACGATTGGTTTTGTTTCGTAATGTTTGTAAACGTTTGGGTTAAATTGCTAAAAATGTGAAACGTTTTGATTTGTTTTGTAACGTTTTAAACGTTTGGTTTTGTGTCGTAACGTTTGTAAACGTTTGGCTTAAATCGCTAAAAAGGTGAAACGTCTATATTTGTTTCGTAACGTTTGTAAACGTTTGGCTTAAATTGCTAAAAAGTTGAAACGTTTGGATTTGTTTCGTAACGTTTGTAAACGTTCGGCTTAAATCTCTAAAAAGGTGAAACGTTTTGTTTTGTTTCACAACGTTTGTAAACGTTAGGCTTAAATAGCTAAAAAGGTGAAATGTTTGGTTTTGTTTCATAACCTTTGTAAACGTTTGGCATAAATCGCTAAAAAGGAGAAACGTTTGGATTTGTTTCGTAACGTTTGTAAACGTTTGGCTTAAATCGCTAAAAAGGTGAAACGTTTGGATTTGTTTCGTATCGTTTGTAAACGTTTTAGTATAAATCGCTAAAAAGGTGAAATGTTTGGATTTGTTTCATAACGTTTGTAAACATTTGGCTTAAATTGCTAAAAGGTGAAATGCTTGGATTTGTTTCGTAACGTTTCTAAACGTTTGGCTTAAATTGCTTAAAAGGTGAAACGCTTGGATTTGTTTCGTAATGTTTGTAAATGTTTGGCTTAAATTGCTAAATAGGTGACACATTTGGATTTGTTTCATAACGTTTGTAAACGATTGGTTTTGTTTCGTAATGTTTGTAAACATTTGGGTTATATTGCTTAAAATGTGAAACTTATTGATTTGTTTTGTAACGTTTTAAACGTTTGGTTTTGTGTCGTAACGTTTGTAAACGTTTGGCTTAAATCGCTAAATAGGTGAAACGTCTATATTTGTTTCGTAACGTTTGTAAACGTTTGGCTTAAATTGCTAAAAAGTTGAAACGTTTGGATTTGTTTCGTAACGTTTGTAAACGTTCGGCTTAAATCTCTAAAAAGGTGAAACGTTTTGTTTTGTTTCACAACGTTTATAAACGTTAGGCTTAAATAGCTAAAAAGGTGAAATGTTTGGTTTTGTTTCATAACCTTTGTAAACGTTTGGCATAAATCGCTAAAAAGGAGAAACGTTTGGATTTGTTTCGTAACGTTTGTAAACGTTTGGCTTAAATCGCTAAAAGGTGAAACGTTTGGATTTGTTTCGTATCGTTTGTAAACGTTTTAGTATAAATCGCTAAAAAGGTGAAATGTTTGGATTTGTTTCATAACGTTTGTAAACATTTGGCTTAAATTGCTAAAAGGTGAAATGCTTGGATTTGTTTCGTAACGTTTCTAAACGTTTGGCTTAAATTGCTTAAAAGGTGAAACGCTTGGATTTGTTTCGTAATGTTTGTAAATGTTTGGCTTAAATTGCTAAATAGGTGACACATTTGGATTTGTTTCATAACGTTTGTAAACGATTGGTTTTGTTTCGTAATGTTTGTAAACATTTGGGTTATATTGCTTAAAATGTGAAACTTATTGATTTGTTTTGTAACGTTTTAAACGTTTGGTTTTGTGTCGTAACGTTTGTAAACGTTTGGCTTAAATCGCTAAATAGGTGAAACGTCTATATTTGTTTCGTAACGTTTGTAAACGTTTGGCTTAAATTGCTAAAACGTTGAAACGTTTGGATTTGTTTCGTAACGTTTGTAAAGGTTTGGGTTATATCGCTAATAAGGTGAAACGTTTGGATTTGTTTCGTTACGTTTGTAAATGATTGGCTTAAATCGCTAAAAAGGTGAAACGTTTGGATTTGTTTCGTAACGTTTGTAAAAGTTTGGCTTCAATCGCTAAAAAGGTGAAAGGTTTTGATTTGTTTCGTAACGTTTGTAAACGTTTGGCATAAATCGCTAAAAAGGTGAAATGTTTGGATTTGTTTCGTAACATTTTAAATGTTCGCCTTAAATCGCTAAAATGGGGAAAAGTTTGGATTTGTTTCGTAGCTTTTGTAAACGTTCGGCTTAAATTGCTAAAAGGTGAAATATTTGGTTTTATTTCGTACCGTTTGTAAAACGTTCGGCTTAAATCGCTAAAAAGGTGAACCATTTGGATTTCTTTCGTAGCGTTTGTAAATGTTTGGCTTATATTGCTGAAAAGGTGAAACACTTGGATTTATTTCATAGCGTTTGAAAACGTTTGGCTTAAATTACTAAAAAGGTGAAACACTTGGATTTGTTTCGAAACATTAGTAAACGTTTGGCTTAAATTGCTAAAAAAGTGAAACGCTTGGATTTGTTTCTTAACGTTTGTAAACGTTTGGTTTAAATTGCTAAAAATTTGAATTGCTTGGTTTTGTTTCGTAACATTTGTAAAGGTTTGGCTTATATCACTAAAAAGATGAAACACTTGGATTTGTTTCGTAACGTTTGTAAACGTTTGGCTAAAATTGCTAAAAAGGTGAAACATTTGGATTTGTTTCCCGACCTTTGTAAACGTTTGGCTGAAATCGATAAAAAGGTGAAATGTTTGGATTTGTTTCGTAATGTTTGTAAACGTTTGGCTTGAATCGCTAAAAAGGTGAATCGTTTGGATTTGTTTCGTAACGTTTGTAAATGTTTGGCTTCAATCGCTAAAAAGGTGAAACGTTTGGATTTGTTTCATGACATTTGGCATAAATCGCTAAAAAAAAGAAATGTTTGGATTTGTTTCATAACGTTTTAAACATTTGGCTTAAATCGCTAAAATGGGGAAACGTTTCGAATTGTTTCGTAACGTTCGTAAGCGTTTGTCTTAAATTGCTAAAAAGGTGAAATTTTTGTATTTGTTTCATAACTTTTGTAAACGTTAGGCTTAAATTGCTAAAATGGTGAAACGTTTGGATTTGCTTCGTATAGTTTGTAAACGTTTGGCTTAAATTGGTAAAAAGGTGAAACGCTTGGATTTGTTTCTTAACGTCTGTAAACGTTTTGCTTAAATTACTAAAAAGGTGAAACGCTTGAATTTGTTTCGGAACGTTTGTTAACGTTTGGCTTAAATTGCTAAAAAGGTGAAACGCTTGGATTTGTTTCGTAACGTTTGTAAACGTTTGGCTTATATTGCTAAAAAGGTGAAACACTTGGTTTTGTTTCGTAACGTTTGTAAAGGTTTGTCTTAAATCGCTAAAAATGGGAAACGTTTGGATTTGTTTCGTAATGTTTTAAACGTTTGGATTTGTTTCGTAACGTTTTTAAACGTTTGGCTTAAATCGCTAAAAAGGTGAAACATTTGGATTTGTTACGTATCGTTTATAAACGTTTGGCTTAAATCGCTAAAAAGGTGAAACATTTTTATTTTTTTCGTAACCTTTGTAAACGTTTGGCTTAAATTGCTAAAAAGGAGAAACGGTTGGATTTGTTTTGTAACATTTGTAAATGTTTGACTTAAATTGCTAAAAAGCTGAAACGTTTGGATTTGTTTCGTAGCGTTTATAAAAGTTTGGCCTAAATCGCTAAAAAGGTGAAACGTTTTGATTTGTTTCGTACCGTTTGTAAACGTTTGTCTTAGATTGCCAAAAAGGTAAAACGTTTGGATTTGTTTCGTAACGTTTGGGCTTAAATTGCTAAAAAAGTGAAATACTTGGATTTGTTTCGTAACGTTTGTAAACGTATGGCTTAAATTGCTGAAAAGGTGAAACGCTTGGATTAGTTTCGTTACGTTTGTAAACGCTTGGCTTAAATTGCAAAAAAGGTGAAACGCTTGGTTTTGTTTCGTAACGTTTGAAAACGTTTGGCTTAAATTGCTAAAAATTTGAAACGTTTGGATTTGTTTCGTAACATTTGAAAACGTTTGGCTTCAATCGCTAAAAAGGTGAAACGTTTGGATTTGTTTAGAAACGTTTATAAACGCTTGGCTTAAATCGCTAAAAAGGTGAAACGTTTGGATTTATTTTGTAACGTTTTAAACGTTTGGCTGAAATCGCTAAAATGGGGAAACGTTTGAATTTGTTTCGTCACGTTTGTAAACGTTTGGCTTAAATTGCTAAAAAGGTGAAATGTTTGGATTTGTTTCATAACCTTTGTAAACGTTTGGCTTAAATTGCTAAAAAGAGGAAACATTTGGATTTTTTTCGTAACGTTTGTTAACGTTTGGCTTAAATTGCTAAAAAGGTGAAACACTTGGATTTATTTCGTAGCGTTTGTAAACGGTTGGCTTAAATCGCTAAAAAGGTGAAACATTTGGATTTGTTTCATACCGTTTGTAAACGTTTGGCTTAAATCGCAAAAAAGGTGAAACATTTGGATTTGTTTCGTACTGTTTGTAAAGGTTTGGCTTAAAACGTTAAAAAGGTGAAATGTTTGGATTTGTTTCGTAACATTTGGAAACGTATGGCTTAAATTGCTGAAAAGGTTAAACGCTTGAATTTGTTTCGTACCGTTTGTTAACGTTTGGCTTAAATTGCTAAAAAGGTGAAACGCTTGGATTTGTTTTGTAACATTTGTAAACGTTTGACTTAAATTGCTAAAAAGCTGAAACGTTTGGATTTGTTTCATAGCGTTTATAATAGTTTGGCTTAAATCGCTAAAAAGGTGAAATGTTTTGATTTTTTTCGTACCGTTTCTAAAGGTTTGTCTTAGATTGCTAAAAAGGTAAAACGTTTGGATTTGTTTCACAACGTTTGTAAACATTTGGCTTAAATTGCTAAAAAGGTCAAGCACTTGGATTTGTTTCGTAACGTTTGTAAACGTTTGGCTTAAATTGCTAAAAAGGTGAAACGCTTGGATTAGTTTCGTTACGTTTGTAAACGTTTGGCTTAAATTGCAAAAAAGGTGAAACGCTTGTTTTGTTTCGTAACGTTTGAAAACGCTTGGCTTAAATTGCTAAAAATTTGAAACGTTTGGATTTGTTTCGTAACATTTGCAAACGTTTGGCTTCAATCGCTAAAAAGGTGAAACGTTTGGATTTGTTTTGAAACGTTTGTAAACGTTAGGCTTAAATAGCTATAAAGGTGAAACGTTTGGTGTTTTTTCGTAACGTTTGTAAACGTTCAGTTAAAATCGCTAAAAAGGGGATACCTATGGATTTGTTCCTTAATGTTTGTAAATGTTTGGCTATAATCGCTAACAAGGTGAAACATTTTGATTTGTTTCATAACGTTTGTAAACGATTGGTTTTGTTTCGTAATGTTTGTAAACGTTTGGGTTAAATTGCTAAAAATGTGAAACGTTTTGATTTGTTTTGTAACGTTTTAA